>NW_026442042.1:0-2400000 GCF_026898425.1 Galleria mellonella | reverse complement strand
CACTAATAATGAAAATTAAGTGAGGCGTCAATCACTTGCTTTTATTACATTAACTGGATAACAAATTGTTGATATCCAGTTAATGTAATATACAATTCTATATATATATATATATATATATATATATACAATTTAACCAGTGACTAACTACAAACGTAGTTTATTTTGTAAAGTTCAACGAATACATACACCTAGTTCCTATTAAACGTTATGATATTAGGAATAAGCGGCTGCTAAATTTAAACAGAAAACATTGTTTGCTAGAAATTAAATAGGCCCCAACAAATTGCGTTCATAACGACGGGCTATGTCGCTTTGTGTTGGTGGCGAGGCTTTGTAAGCGACGCTTTACAGTAACTTTTGTAAGGTAACACTTCGTAGAATTCCCGTCTAGAAGCACTTCGAATTAATATGACTAGTTGAAGTTAGTTCGTTAAAGCAGTTAATAGGCGTGAACAATTACAAATTACGAGTATATAATCAATGCACTAAACTTAATAAAACTGTACATATTGATGAAACTAGTTACTTCAAACAGTATGACTATATGACTATGAATATATAGAATATATATATAGACTATATATATATATATATATATATATATATATATATATATATATATATATATATATATATATATATATATATATATATATATAATAGAATATATACAATGAGAAAATAATCGTAGACTAATATCCCTCTCTTAATTATAAAAGCTCCAGTAGTGGGATAATAATTACTGTCAAAGTATGGTATACATACATACTTGTTCTGACTACCGACAAATTGAACTCTTAACGCATTCTAAACTAATGGGAGAATTTAAGCCTCTGAGGCTTAAAATCTTATACATAATATAGATACCTCTTATAACTAAGGATTTTTATCAAATATTTATAGACAATAACTGGAAAAAAGTTACATAACTAGATAACTAGTATTGATAGAAACACATAGAAACTACTCAAATATTATATTATTAGTCATAGTTGTCAACATTTGGTTGAACTTTGTATATGCGCACATTACATTCAAATATTGTCGTAAATCTTTTTTTCTTATGCACAATGATATTAAAAATATATATATACTCATATTCAATTTGATGTAATATGTTAACGTATTTTACCCTTTTAGTATAAAATAATTACGAATATAAGCGAAAAACAGAAGTCGACTAGACTATATTTTTTTTATAAACAAAACTATAATTTACTGCAAAAACATACAGTACAAACAGAACATTACATGTTAATTATCAAATGAGTTACAACCTACGCGTAATTAACCACAATAGTGACTTTATGAATGAGAATAGAATATGAACAAATGTGACGCTACATTGCTATGAAATCAACGGACAATTCTAAGAATTATAGCTGTCACAGTGTGAAACGTATAGTTGTATTATCATGTACAAAATAACACATGTCAAAAAGGCGTCTCCACGCGTGTAGGTACGCTCTGATTCCGTTCTACTTCTGTCATAGTAATAAACACGGACATTGACAAATAATAGTATGTCTTCAAATTCACATAGGAATTCAGTGCAATAGATATATTCTAAAGTTACAACAATTTCAATAAGATGTAGGTATCTTGTCGACTTATTGCTGTTCGGAACAAAACGAGCCTGTCGCATGTAGGCGATGGCTGGTTGAAGCGAGATTATATACACTTGACAAATAGAGCCGACTGCAACGCCGCTGCCAGCCAATTCACCAAATGTTGTGCATTGCATGTAGCAGATAAATTTAGCACTACACTTGCCAATAGCAGGCAATAAATGCTATGAATGTTGCATGGTTTCAACTTTGAACTTTGTATGTGAGTTGTATTACATTTTTAACGATAATGAATTAAAAATAAAATATCCTATGATAATTTAACAAACTGCTTAATGCCTGGGATTTTACTAACGAAAATTAAGTTGTAATGTGGCATGCCTGTTATTAGGATACGGTCTCTTATTCTATCCAATTTTGATCAATGCATTTTATTATGAGTTCAGTTTCTTATGTTATACGTATTTATTATATTTAAATTTATCAAAACATCCATACAAACATTTACATTTAAAATATAACAAGCTTTCACCGATAACTTTATCAACATGACCAAGATATGTTTACTGATCGAAATAAAAAGTCTAAATCCTTCTCCATCTTACTGTACCACGTGGATAACATGATTTAGAGGATACCATGCTTTAGCATTTTTAAATTACACCAAACATAGTGATTAGTTTAGCTATGAAGGCGCTATAAACAAACAAACTCACTTTCATATTTATGATATTAACAAGGATTAAAATTAGTAGATAAGGTATGCCTAATCATACTACAAACTACATTTGAGTTAATTTATAATTAAGAAATCTAGCTTAAAATAATATTCTTTCACTATTATATTTTTTTTAATATATTGAATGAGAAAATAATATTTTAAGCTAATAATCGATTTTATCTATATATGAGCACCGTGGTTATCATTTTAAACACATAAGTTTATTTTTTTTCAAAAATTATTGTATAATATATATAGAAACGTATTACAGATATAGTATATTTTAACCAAAAAGAATAAATTATCAAGAACCACCTTTGAAATTACATTAAAATCTTTGTGTATAAAAGTTTAAGCATTTTTACGCAACGCAGAATACCATATAGGTTACGATAAAAAAATATTCATTTTACACTTGAAAGCGTCGGGAATATAAAATTATTCCACTATCTTATGTCGCGAACTCCTGATTTTGCCATGTCGTAAAATTTTTACATCGTTCCGTCAAAAATAGTTGGAATTATGTTGGATTATTCTACTTCACAGGATGTGATGGGTATCATTGTTATATAGCATAGTTTAACGCACCTGTCTGATCGTTATTTATATACAGAGCAGAGAATGCAGTCTCAATTACGCAGAAATAACGCTAGTGATTAATTTGAAGTGAAATATAAGCATGTCAAAAGTAAAATAAAAAATAAAAATAATGCTTTACAAAGAAGGAATACTTTGTCTATTTTACATTTTATTGAGAAATCTTTTTATTAAGAAATCTTTTTATTGAGAAATCTGTCTGATTCTAGAATAACGGGTATGCAACCCTGGCCTCCCGAGCCGCTGCAGTGTCCCAGTCTTTTCCGCAACTGCAGGGGACACTGCAGCCCCTTTCTTTTCCCACATAAGTCCTTTATTCCTCTCATTTACTAATTTCCTTTACGCATTTTCAATGTTCTCTTCCTTTTTTCTCTCAATCCTTTCCTCCATACCGTAAGTGGCGGGAACCACCAACAAATGCATTCCCAAAGAGGGTTGACGTCAGGGAGGCGGCCAATCGTAAAACTATAAGCCAAATCCTTTAGTAATATGGATAAAACCATATTACGCCGACTCCAAATAATAATTGGGATAAGGGTAAGAAGATGATGATGATGATGACTGGTTTTACAAATTCAAATAAAAAATTAAATTTCCAAATTTAAGCGAAATAGCGACTTCGAAAAAGATGGTTATGAATCCGTCAGTATTTTTGGTATCAAATTTAATAACATCCAAACGACTCTCTGTGACATGTTTTTAGTTTTAAATGTAATGAATAATATGGGAATTTGAAATTCATAATATATTATCAATGTAAAAGAAAATAAAAATTTTAAAACAATATATTTGTCAACAATAAACTTTTTAAAAAAAATTTCTTACAAAATAATATCATAAGTATTTTTTAACACTAATATAAATAATTTATATATGCCATGTAATTACACTAATTTTTTGTTTCTAAAGCTAGGTTAATAATAACCTGTGTTATAATTATGAAGAACCGAACAATTTTTGAGCGCAATCCAGAACTCCCAGTTCCTAGCCAATATATAGTAAAAAGCTCCATTTCCTAAGATGACTCCAATTGGTCATTAACAATTTTAAATAATTTATTTATGGATAGAAAATCTCTATGAATAAGAAAGGAGGTAAAAGGATTATGATGAGCTCTTATCTATCCAAAACGACCACGAAGTTGCCATCCCTAAGTTGTTTGCTAAGGCCACAAGGACGCTTTTAGTCTCAACTAAGTTAACTAAAGAGACAAAAATAGTTTATACTGCGACATTAATATTGTAAAACATGGAATAGAAGCGTTAGACCTTTTAAAGTTAAAATAGCAAATATTAAAGGTCGTATTAAATTATTAAATATAGAATCGATACTAAATGTAGAATCAGACGGTAACGACCGCATTTCGATGACGAGGCAAATACGGAAATAATTAGAGACGCTTTATCCAAGCGGATCGTATTCAGTATCGCATAATGAATGAATCGTCACGCCGCGACGTCACGAACACTGAAGAATAACGTCATGACCTCATGACTTCTAGCATATTTATACCATTCTGTTTGAATACTTTCATTACGTACACTTAAATGTTAAATTAAATTCATCATTATCGTAATTGCGGATGTGAGACAGTCACGGACTGCCTCCCTTTGACTACACGTTGCGGAGTCACCCATCGAAAATGAATATGCCGGAGACATATTTTAAAATTTCAATAATTTACTTTTAACATTTCTAAAATAAACTCTGTAAAATTCTCGAGATAGCACGGTCTCGTGTTAATCACTAACTACCCACGTTTATACACATATCCAAAGTTCCTAAAACATTAGAATATGAATATTCCATAGCAGGATTGCTAAAAATATACAATTTGGAGAAAAAACTAATACAGCACTAACATTTAGTGCCAATACAAAGCGATATAAAGTCAATAAATAAATGGTTGTAACACTTGTTTTTTACAGACGAACATTTTAACTGGCATTTGCCAAAACAAAACGTAACGTCATAAATATCGCGAAACCGCAACGGATAGAATCGAATAGCTATGAGGGGAATAAAAAATATTAAAATTTTGAACGATCACAATCCTGCCTATCAGTAACAAAGCACGTCCAATCAAATCGAGACGTGACAATGAATTGGAACCTTTTCGATTCTGCGAATATAGGACCGCTCGACTTATTGGCTATTCTTTATTTGACGATTGCTGTTTGACACCTCAGCACGATCCGGTTGATATTTTTATTTAATTAACTTTCACTGTTGGTTGCGTTTGTTGGACGCGAGGGACGGGAAGCAGGGTGAAACACAATGCTGACTAATTTACGCGCGGTTTCAGTTGCTTTTCATTTTATTTTTTTATTACCGTTTTGTATTTCAGAACGGTTTGAATTATTATTATAAATTGCTTATTTGTTTATATTATTACTTTTTAATGGACTTGATATTATTGATTTGAATTATTTCTATCGACCCCACGATTTTTCTGTTAGAACAAATATTGAATTGAAAAAAAATTGCAATGAACGCAAATACCGACAAAGTCGAGTTTGCGTCTTGCAAAACTGTTGGAGATAAAACGATAATAATTCTTCGTGAAATGTCACAAAAGTTTATAACTGATAAAAGTTCACTCCCTTTTCTGAAATTTTAATAGAGATTTAATTTTCACGAGTGGCCTAGTCGACGACGATAACGGAACTAGCTTAGAATACTGTGGTGTTAAATAACTTTGACCCAACTCACCTCACATTCAAACAATAGACAGTGCTCACTTACAGCACCGGACTTTAATAGAATATTACCACTTAAATACATCAATTCCTTCTACCAAGTTTTCCTAAGAACATTTAAGTATACAAATTTTTTTTTTCAATAACTATTACAATTTTATATATGTTCCCAAGACACTTCCAATTCCACTAGGATTCTCTTTGTCGTGAAGTCTTGGGCTCTCTTATACTTACAAAACTTATATATAAACTTTAGATATATATTAATAAACTCATATAATTTTATTAATTTAATAAAAGAAGCCGATCAAGTGCGAATCGGACTCGCACAACGAGGGTTCCGTGCAAAAACATCAAGTTAATTTTTTTTTTCTGAAACAACTATAAATTTACGGTCTTCAGATTTTTTCTTTTACTTGTGCTACATAACATTGCGTCTTTTCTAATTTCATGATTGTAGATCAACGATAAGTACCCTATAAGTTTTTATTCCCTTCGCGAATGTCAAAATATGTGATATAAATGGAACATAAACGGCCGTATCTTTTGATTGCGTCAATTTAGAAACTTGATTTTTTCACTGCTTTAAGAGATTGCAGACCAGAGTATATTATATTAATTTCAACTTGATACCTCCACGTGTTCCTAAGAAAAAGGGTATTGACAGACGGACAGACGGACGGACAATAAAGTGATCTTATAAAGATTCCGTTTTTGCCTTTGGAGGTATGGAACTACTTGTCTTCTTGTATGCCTATTCTACTAGATAGAGATAATAATAATATTTAATGCCATTTAATAGATAAAAATAGCCAAAAGATCAAAACCCATATGAGAAAATGATCAAGATCATTCATCATGTGTACATTTGACATCAAGAAATAATTCTTATCTTACACCCCATTATGATAATAAATGAGAAAAATACAATTACCAAACATCTAAAAATAAAGCATCAAGATACTGGGAAACTCCAAGATAACTAAATAACATTACTAACTAAAACCAACTAAGGATTATTAATATTACGGACTACCAATCCCATTGCTAGCATTGTCAGGTCCAGCTTCACGTGATACCCCCTGGAAACAATCGTACTGAATTCTAGGTGTATTTATCATTGACCTGCTTTTTCATTTTCATCTATCATTCCTCAGTGGTGCCCTACCAACGTATACCGCAAGATGGGGTTACCATTCCATTATCATCTTTTTAAAAACTGAAACTTGCTAATTTTGATCAGATTGGTAGTAAAAGTGTGAGCGAGAAGTCATAGATCTCAGAATTAACGTGTTCGTCTTATGTAGACGTACGCAGAGGTAAAATCTAAAAATAAAAATTAGGATACGTTTTTGACGTCAACCGCACTTTTTTTATGACATGTATCCAGGCAGGGAACAATTACTAGGCCAGGAAGTTATTAATAAGAGTAGTGGTAACAATAATATTAGGCAATTACATTTCAAATGATTTTTTGAGTTTACTCATTACAAACAATTGATTGTTTATTTGTGATGAATAAACTCAAAAACTACTAAACATAATTAATAAAAAACTTTATATATTATTTTTGAAAAATCTACTTCCCCGTGCAAAGACGGTCGTAATCTCTTGTAATTAATATTTGGGTAATTTTAATTATTGTTACTTTATATGTAGAAGAGCACGCAATATTACCTTGCAGTAAACCACATCAAAGCTCTTCAAGAACAACGACGTCGATGAGTTTAAAAATTCTTCACATCAGGGGGCGCCAACGATAGTAATAGTAGGAGTAGTAGTAATCACAAATCGTGCTATATACTCTTTAACTTCAGGAATGGTACGGAAAAACAAAATCAGGCCCATACTTACCGGCTAGATATCCTGCCCACGCTATGCAAGTTCGTAATTGAAAAAGTTTACGTCGTTTTTATCGGGGAAGCCTTTTATTTGTTTTTCAATTTGTTTCACCAGCCTCAAGTATCTACTCTTGTTCTATATGGTTGACATATAACCATACAGCCTTTGGTATAAATTTAAAACTTTAGCAATATTATACTCTTCCGGAGTTCTTTGAAGTAATAAAAATGCAATTGTTTCTAGTGTAATATGCGAAGGAAATCGCATATTTGAGCTTTTGTTGTGCAAGTGCGTCTTTTTTTTGTTAAAATCTATAGTTACGCAGTCAGGAACGTAAAAATATCAACTTCACGAGATATATTGTTAGCAATAGGATCGTTAGTCTCTATTACTAATATCCTTGCCACAGATATTATGTTAATTGATATTATAAAGAAATTTACATAGATACACTTTCCCCATATACTATATTTTTTTAATGGGTGAAAATGAAATAGTGACCCCACCTGCGCTAAAGGATAGGTGAGAATGAAAACAGGTCATTTGAGACCCATCCTGCCAAATTTAATAATTATTTGAAGACCACGATGGTTTCCAGAAGAAACCGTGTGAAGGTCAACCTGAGAGAGTAAATTGCTGACTAGGGAGCAATTAGACCTCATTATTCACAATAACTTCTTCTTCTTCTGGAACCAAAGAGAGATTTTACGTAAAATTCTAGATAAGATATAACTCCTTAATCTGGGAGGGAAAAGAAACGTTAGCGATGGGGATTAATAGCCTCATTGCTAGCAATATACCCTGTCATGTCAACCTCCGCGGTTGACATGACAGGGTTTTTCCTGAAAGCCATAGTGATTAATTCTTATATCCGTGTATTCAAATACTGAACAGGTACTACCGTGGTACCTAGTATAGTATGTGAATATCCTTCTTACATAATGTTTATCCAGTAGTGGAACACCTAAAGCGTTAACATGAACAGAAAACTACTTTATACTATTCGTACCAGAGGTTTAGTTCAAAAACATGAATCTAAAAACAGTAATAAAATGCTGTAAACCCTATCATGAATAATAATTAGTTGATTAGAATTATTTTTTTACAGTTATTCATTTAGAGGTAAAAACGTATCGCAAAACATGAGTGGACGGAACAGCAGTCGGGGATTGATGGTTAACATAGAAAGTTGTAGAAGTTCTAGTAATAATAATTGTAATCTACTCACATACTAATGATAGCACATGATACATCATACTAATGATAGCGGTATTAAACAAAATAATTTTAATCAACTAACCAGTGATATGGACTTTTGCAAAATTCAGTAAACTCCCTATCATGAAGCAAATATGACGTATGTCGTTTTTCTGCAGGCGTTTGTCTCAATAAATACCTAAATACCTAAATAAAGATCCAGGATTTTGGTACCTACGCACAACACATTCACTTTTATATGTCAAACCTATTTGATATGGAACTACGATAATAAAGAATAACATCGTCTCCAGCTTTTTGCATTGACGTCAATCACTATCTAAATAATTCATGATCGACAAAATCTAAATTAGATTTTTTCATTTTAAAATGAATAATTTCTATTGATTTAAATAGCTTTGTTTGACAAAATATTGAAATTATAGAGTAGGATGGATAGTGTTTGTTATCTACAAATGGGATCAACAATAGGTGTTTATTATTTTATAATTTAAATCATTCATGAATTTATCTTTTAGTGATTACATAAGGATGTTTTAAAAGTAAATATATGTAAGGGTTGCCTTGAAATTACTGCTTTTATTAATAATCTGATACACTTATAAATTGTTTATGTGTGTGATGTATGTGTGTGTGTGTGTGTGTGTGTGTGTATGTGTATGTGGGTGTGTATGTGTATGTGTGTGTGCTTTTTTTTAATTAATTAAACAACATATATAACAAATGATGAAAAAAAAACAAGTAAAGTATATTCTCTCTTTCCAATGACCTCAGTGAATGTTATAAAAAATCAACATCAATTTCAACAAAATTATTACGGAGTCATCGTAAAACGAAACCCTTACTGACATCACTATCTTGGCTCATCCCTTACAGTCTTATCACTTCCATAAACTCTCGACGTGTTCTTCAAATAATAAGAATTAGATCGATCCGATTATGCTAGATCAATAATACGAGTACAATTAAATTCGTTACTTTTTTTACCACAAAGGTGACAAACAAGCATACAGCCCGTCTTATGGTAAACGATCACTATACTAGTATAGTATTACATTATCTGTGACTGTAGTCCATGAACGCCTGCAACACTAAAGGTATCACAGTGTCGACCTTGAAGAAACCTTAATATACCGTTTATGAGAACCCCATATTGTACTCTCTAGAGAAAACCTTAGCGTTCGTAGAAGAAAATTTTTCTGAAACCACGCTGTACGTGACCATTTAGACTCAAGCGTGTGAGGATAAATTCCCTGCCGATGATGAGCGGTGCGATGATCAAAAGTAGCTGTAAGCAAAATTTCAAACAATTTCATATATTCCATTCGTAAGCTTGAAAAGAATACTTTCATCATTAAGACCACCTTTTCGTACTTATATTATTGCATATATCATTCTTTTACTCGCTACGTTGTATAATGCAAATAACAGTATACTCCTACATCAGTCTTAATTTCGTTGATTTTATATCTATTTCACCATCTATTCATTTGACAGTGTTTTATTTATCTAAACCAACATAAACTGGTAAATTTTTATTATATTTCTTATCTACAAGTTTTCTACCAAATAAACAATAAAATTTCAACAAATTATTGTCAAAAATAATTAGGAAACTAATTAAAACATGAATTGTACAATACATACTGTCGTATTAATTATACTACTTTACTACATGTTAATTATGTTAGAATAAAACAAACAGTTTGATAATACTTGTATAATTATCAAATGTACATATGTATGTCTAAACTTCTAAAGACATAAGACAACAATAATTACTTTACCACAAACAATACATGAAGGTTCAGCTATATTATTTTCTTTACTTATTAGACCGGCCTAACATAAATTTACAAGGAAACAAATCACATGGAACACAAACCCCGCATAAAATTAACATTCGCACCTTTTTTACAAAACACTATTTCAATTCAACAATTAATATCACTTTTACGCTATGTAATTAAAGCCGGAAAATGTTGATTTAACATTATAGTTTCCATGCAATATATTCCAACTAATAAGGTTTGTTACGTGTTTGTAATTTGATTCCTAACACAGTAAAAATAAAGTTCTTAGTTGTCTAACTATTCCATAATAGCACGTACGTTATTTGAAATAAAGGTCTGTAGATAATCGAATCATTAGTACCAGGGTAACACGAGAGGTGAAAATACATCAAAAGGTGTAGGCGATAAGTAAATGCAATTTCCTTGAAGTCTCTGATCTTAAATAACTGCATATAATACTCTTTGCCAACTAAGTATGGCATAAGTACGTACAGCTGCTTTTAAAAGGTGGTAGAATAGTGCTATTAACTTCAAAATAAGCCGGATAATCTATTAGTAATGCAGCAAAATATTACCTTATAAGTTAGATAAAAGTTATTGAATATTTCGCTTGAATATCGAAGCTACCAGACTTGAAAAGAACTTTCGTATAACAAAAGATGTAACGTCTAACGTGGTAAAAGTCTAACACAGTAAAATTCAGGATCCAATAGGTCCAAAATTCTGAGATATATGTTTTTGCATTATAATCATAATATAGTATGTATTCAGATAGAGTCAGTAAGTATTATAATAGTTGAAAATTACGTAAAAAATGTAAGTACAATTTACAATACTGATAACAATCTAAGGGCTTACTATGTAGAAATCGTTGCTTATGGATATGAACATGCATAGTACCATAGGTTGTACCATAAAAACAAATTATATAGAATTAAAAATATAATACCAAACACGTATCAGTTATCACGTAAAGTTGATGAAACATAAAAATCACAGTAGGTAAAATAATGAGAAATCTTACATAAGCTTAATGCTTTTCAAGGATTGGTAAAGATAAATTAAACATCTCTGCCGACCAACCGCGATTTAACCTAAACATTATCTTTAAGTGGTCACCACTTACTATAAAGCTTGCCCTTTGCTTACATAGTCAACTAAGCAGTGCGAATCCAACCTCGGCTACTCAAACGCAAGTAGACCTAAGAACATTACTTGTTCCATCTACTTACTTTTCATTAATCCGTTGATAGGTAAGGTCCTCTTTATAAGGGCATGGGTTAGTCGAATAAAAAATAATAAAAGAATACTAAAACTTTTTCTTCTTACATTTCTTTCACATACGTCGATTAGAGTTTAGAATAAAATATTTATAATAGGCCTTTAAAAATCTCTATATAACACTAACTACTAATCAGCATGGAAATATATTTAGTTAAGTAGATTAATAATTTCTTTTTATCGGAAATAACCTATTTATTTACAACAGTTTGCATGTTAATAGCAGTGAGTTCAATGATCTTCAAACGAAGGACAAAAATAATTTATACATAGATATGTACGAATATAATAAAATAAAAACGAAACATATTTATATACCTACCTACATATTGCGTCAATGACACATATATATATATATATATATATATATATATATATATATATATATATATATATATATATATATATCAACGGTGGTCGAAGGAAATGTCTTACTAAAATTGGCAGAGATTTTATTTATGACACTTTGAATAGCAAACATGCCAACAGCCCATCTGATGGAAAGAGATAACCGTCGCGTATAAACATAAACGGTACTATGAATATTACAAAATGCACTGTAACGTCCATGAAACTTATCCGCAAAATAACAAAAGTATGAATTTAGGACATCATTTAATGATTCACTAGGACGAAATTGCAGTCATCGTCTAATTGAATATCTATAGACTAATTATGAATTCAAATACGATAGGTATTAAACAATACTTAACTTGCCTATATTTTGCCGAACATAATTAAAAACTAACGTATCTACTAAAAGTACCTGCCACTATTTCTCGTATTGATGATTACATACAACTGAAGTTGTATTTTTCGTTCAACAATTTTTTTCTTTCGCCGGAGAAAAAAATACTAGGTAATACGTTAATTCGATTATTCGTTTTCAATAAAAACTAGTTTTGACATAATGTCGGTACTTCCCTTTTGCAGATTAAAGTCTACTTGTTGCAACCTCCAATCGATATTGTTTATTGCCACCGATATTTATCAAAGTTATAGAGAACTTATTATATTTTAATTTGATATTTCGATGCCGCTACTACACAAATGAATATCGCCCCCTATTAAATTTAACAGAAAAGATTGCCCAAAGTTTATGCTTAAAGCATAATTTTGTTATTTTTTCCACTTTATCATAAATTATCTGCAATGTATTGAATAAACAAATTAATTTTATTTTTATTTAATTTGATGCCGCACGAAATTCCATTGAAAAATATACAGTTGCTGAAAAAAATGTTAATAAACTCCTTATTAAAGTTAATGATAGGAGCTATTGGTGACCATTGTAGTGAACTTGCCCGTCTTAACACAGTGGCACCTCAGCCAGAAAAATTTAGAAATTCTAATTTCGATTTTACATAAATTTTGGTGTATATTAAATTTAAATACAGGACAATGTACCTATTCGAGCTCCGATCTTCAGAAGAAATGGATAAACGTAGAAGACGCAAATACATCGAATTAAGAACTCTGTATATAACTGGTAGATTACTTACCTTAATGTTATAAAAACTATTTCATGATTTATAGTAAATTCTATTCTTCTGCTCTAAGACCTCTCGAAATTACCGTGTAATTTTTATTAATCCTTTAAACTTTTATCAACATAAATTGCACATTGTAAATCTAAATCAAAACATAGTTAGAGTCAATTAGGCTCAGGCCTAGTAAGGCCAAAAACTAAAAGGCAAAATACGAAGTATACAGTTGCAACATCTATTTAGATTAACAGTAATGATCTTATGAGGTGGAGTAACAATTATAGTACGATGCAAACTACTCAGTTCCTCAGCAAATACCTACAACACATATTTTTTTTTTTTTTTTTACAACACAGGGGGCAAACGAGCATGCGGCTCACCTGATGGTAAGTGACTACCGCCGCCCATGATCACCCACAACACCAGCGGCATTGCATATATACTCTTTTCTTGAAGGTTATGTTGTCGTATCGGTTCGGAAATACTGCTGCTGGAAGTTGATTCCAAAGAATGGTTGTGCGTGGAAGAAAGTGCCTTGAAAAACGCACGGTGGAAGACCGCCACTCGTCCAGATGATTGGGATGAAACTTTAGTTTGTGGCGGGTACATATATAATATATACCGTCTAAGTATATAACACGAGTAATATATGAATAAAATTTTATCAAATCCTGTACATTCGTGTTAACTCGGGGATGAAACAGCTGTGAATATCTTTCTATGTAATTCAATACTGAGGAAAAAGGTGTGTCAGCAAAATGTGACTCAGCAAAATCAGCGAAACGCATTGTCCATCGGCGGAGCGGAACGTAGCCACTACCACAAAATGGCATTCGTTTTTGGCCAGTACCTACTGCGATGTGCGCAGAACTTAATTGCTCTATTGTTAATTGCGTAA
Source organism: Galleria mellonella (assembly GCF_026898425.1). Lineage (NCBI taxonomy): Eukaryota > Metazoa > Arthropoda > Insecta > Lepidoptera > Pyralidae > Galleria > Galleria mellonella. The sequence continues at coordinate 2,385,893 of NW_026442042.1, read as the reverse complement.
CGTTTCAACGTTCGCCGCATCGAATTGTGACCAATTTGCATTAAAACCGCTATTATAACTTTTAATTTCGGGATAACATTGCGCGGTCGCGTTTATGGAGGCAGAAATTGTCGGTATACCTAGTTATTTGTCGCTAACATTTACCGTTCCACTCCTATATTCAATTATTGCGTTACCTAAAATGTTGTCATTTCTAATATGAATATTAATTACAGGAACTTATTATGTAGTACAACAAAATTTTAAGAATATAATAAAAAAGCATGTATCGATCATTACGGCAAATTTCTTTTGGGGAAGTAGAGGGAAAGGAATTATAAAGGTCAAAAGACAATTCAGGTATCTGTTACCTAATCTATTTTCATAACTCATCTTAAACTCCTACAGCAATCCTCAAGACTTTTGACTTTTCCTTCCTACCAATTAAGAAGATAATATAATAAAAAATATTTAAAAACCCAACTATGTTAATTCAATTAGTGCCTTAACCAGGTTATAAAATCTAGTTTTTTTAGGTGGGTACTTCACTAAAACTACTTTTTAATTCAGTAAGATTATTTTTTATTAAGAGTTATATCACCAATACATAAATGGTCTAATTACTTTCAAACAATTTCAATTAACACTTTTAAATTAAGAACTATAAAAGCTGTTCCCGGGCACAGGGCATGTCGAAAGTGATTCGTCCCAGTTGAATTGAGAAATTACTATTTGAACGACTAGTGTAAAACGAAAGCTGGTCATCATTTATCTTTGCTAGACAATCCGATGGATACAGAGTAGTGAATACAACTGCTGGAAGATTATTTATAACGGGACCGATTACGTAGGTCCTCGTGTCAGAGCGTACGTCACAAGGCGTACTAGCGTCAATCTTGTCTTTTGACACCTATTGCTTAATTAACTATCATTCATTTAGCATAGACGCAAATACATGCCTATTTTTATGTTTCGTACCCACTAAAAACTAAAAATATAGAGACATTAGCTAGTTAACCGTTTTTACTAAAATATTACGTACCTTGCAAACTAAATATATTTTGCGACAATGTTCCGGGAACCGGGCACAATTTTTATTTATAATATCGTAATCATTTTGTTTTGTTTCATCAGTATAATTTTCTTCTTATCTTCTCAAATCTTGACCTTTCTACAATTAAGAAAAAATATATTTATTTTTAGCTAATGTTTAAATCCTAATAAGACTTCAGGAGTAAGAAAACACAAACTCTTTTGTATTAGAACTTTAATACAATGGTGTACAATAAAACTTAGTTAATTCTACGTTCTCGAAAAAGGTTTAAAAATACAGTGTTCAAGAAACTAAGAGACTTATCGAACTTGTAGATTGAAAGGGTTGCTGTTTGAAGTAGGTATGAGGTCAGTTCTGCGGGTGAAGGACAGTTACCTGTGGAATTCTATTTGCAGGGTCAACGGCGTTACCCTGCAAATAGAGAACTAGGGTCTTATAAAATTATTCGATTCTCATCGCGTTTTCGATTATTAATAGAAATCTTAATATTATAAGGACTAAGAATATTTATTTATTAATTTGTAAATACGAATTGTTAAAAGAAAACAAAATCTTATCCAATCAGAACGTCGAAATGTTTAATTCTCAGCATCAATACTGGTATTAAAAAAATAAACCACAATATTAAACTACAAATTAAGTTATTAATTTTCTCTGTGTATCACTATTACATTTTACTGCGCTTCTAATAAAAAAAATGCTATTAATGAATAGCACATAAACAGTCACGATATAAGTTTTTTAGAATATTTTAACATAAAGCTTTAAATTCAGAAAGGTAAAATTGAGTTAAAAAAATATGTCATTTACACAGAGACCCTAATAAAAAACATTTCTACCTCGAAGTAAAAATGAAAGGTGCAAAAGTAAAAGGTTGATCCTATCAGAAAAAAAAATATTCATTACAAATTTAGAATGGATAAAGAATCCAGTTTCGGTACTTATTTATATTATAATTAAATGGATCTTATTAATGGAATTATATGTAACTGAGCTTTTAGCTTCAATGATATTTTTTACGAATATTACAAACACCATATTTCATTTTTATAGGGATAAGATAGGGACCTTACTGTATAGTAATGAAAATTAAGTATAAAAAGAATGAAAGAAGAATAAACGTGATTATTGTTTGAGATAACTTATGAAATTGCATAAAGCAAATACGTAAGAATAGCACGGGATAGCACAAAAAATCTAGTACCTTTGGCACTCGATTTTCTGTGCTATTACACAAACAACTTGGCGTAAAAATAGATTAGAATTAAAAGGATAAAAAATAAGTGTAATTGTTACCTCTTAGTACTAAACGACTTATGAGCATCGTGAAATTTTGTATATTCTTAGTATTTAGAAAGGACAAGAACATAGATGACTTTTTATTCCAGTCAATATGTGATTCCAGTTACGCGAACGGTTGCCAATACAAACTAGTAAACAATAAATAAATCAAACACTGCTTGATAACTAACTTTAAATTCATAAATCTTCCCATGCATCAATCAGTGTAGTAGATAGAAAATATTATGAATAATGATAGTCATAGAGCTATAGAGCCCTTGCTCTAACAGAGGTTGGTCTATAAGAGCTAGAGGATGTCAATTTTGCCACGACGTGCTCGAGATGCAAAACCGCAGACCAAAGATATACTTACGTTTCCTGCGACATGTCATCATCATAAATAATGTATTACGTCCCGTGGCATCTGAATTATTCAACGTTGACGGCCACTTTATTAAATTTCTCGTTTCAGGAAAATAAACCGGCACATATTTATTAACTTTCGAAAAGCGTCTTGCTCGTTAATTGATTGCGATTTCGTTTAATTAATTATTTGTTGCTCACAACACTAATTTAAATGGTTAATATTTTTCTGGGGCTATCGTTACTTGATTTTCGATTAGTAAACCTACTAAACGTAGGCTTTCCTCATAAGGGGAGTTTTGTCAGTGTTAGTAACATTATAAGTATCTAAAATTAATACAAGACAGCTGTTTCATCTTCATCTTCACATCAGACGTCAATTGTCCACTGCTTAACATAGACCTTCCTCATAATGAGTGGTTTGCCAATAATTGCCGCGCTGGACGGTAAAGAAGATAAGGTGAAGAAATAATGTTACTTTTTTAATTCCTCTCATCCCAAGGATAACAAATATGTCATGTATGACAAAGATGTCGTACAAGAGAAATAAACTCAAAACAAAATTCACACCAGTCCAGATATACAGTGAAATAAAAGTAAACTTTATGGAAGAAAACTATTATCCCCCATTTCGGTAAGAATTTTATGATATTTTTTTATATGATGAAGTGACAAATAAGCATACGGCCCGCCTAATAGTAAGCGGTTACGATAACCTATGAACGCCACTATCTTTATTACTATCCCTGCTAATATTACTAATAAAAACGTGAAATGAATTTATTTGGTCTTTGCTTCTTATACCTATCCTTAGCTGCTCAATCAGTCCTCATAAATTTTACCTATAGGTACATATAGTATTTAATATTACAAATGTAAAGTGAGTTTATTCGTTAACTTTTGACGCCTTAAAACTGCAAGTTTGCATTATTAAGTTTGATATATATAACATTTATGATGGGCATAAGCTACTTCTTATATCGCTCATGCAACCAACATCACGTATACTGTTAATAGACTAATTAGAAACATTGTTTTTAATTACTAATTGCACACTCATATAATTTAATTTTTATTTTTAATTTGAAATTAATTCAATTTACGATTGACTAGTTTATATAACGATCCAATATTCAATCTGCCTGATTAATTTTTGAAGTGTTCAATAAATGAGTAAAATGTATACTATATGGTCCCGGAATAGAATGGACTATTTTTTTTTTTTGGAGAACTTAATCGAGGGATAAGAAGTAGTATCCCTTTTTTAAATATCACTAAAAGCCTAACTTTAGTTGCCAACCCGCCTGCCAATCGTAGCAACTACTAGCAAAACCCCCATTTATGGTAGAAGTATGTTTATCAATAAATAGTTAACGGCTAATATAGTGTTGAAATTAATAAAAAAAAAAAATAATTTATTTTCGGTTATTTTAGTTATCACAACACTAAAATCATTCCGTAGGGTTAATTTTAGCTGCAAATCAAGAAAGTTTCGAAGCTACTAATTAATGCAACGAAAAGTTTTCCACTGACTTGCAATTTACACGGTTTGGAATAAGAACAAGTACATAATGCGATCTATTAAGTCTTCGAAGAAAAGGGAACAGTTTGAGGACTCGGTTTTACAAAATTTCACGTTTTTAATCCTAATCTGATGAGTAGATATTGTCTGTAGGTAGCTGTGATTTTATCCGCTTGATGGAGATATTAATTAACTACGATTAAAAATAATATCAATAGAGAAGAACATACACTACATACACTTAATTTCATTAAAACGTATCGAGTCATTAAGGCACCAAGAAATAACAAACAATATCACTTTCACGTTTATAACATCAGTAAGAATTGTTATGAAGAAAGAAAAATAAAAGTTCATGTGTAATACTAATATAACTACATGACTATAAACCAAACTTCCGCCTTCAAAAAGGTCAAGGTTAAAAAAGGTTATCAATTAAACAGTGGTTATTATTACTCCATATTTTCACTGTGGATAACTGTAAATAAATTTTTGTGTATTTTATTTGATCGAAAATCTTTTCACTCTCATAATATACTAGAATGATAATGACAATAAATATTTTTTTATCTCAATTTATAAATCATTGATGATTAAAATGTAATCGTAAAAATAAACGAGTAAAATCGATTAATTTTTTTTTTATAAAATACATAAATATATGCAATTTATAAACCTATCTTGTGTAGTTTTTAATTACTATTAGGCTTAGCACCTATAATGAGCACGTAATTAATAGAATCTCAAATTGCTTGTCCGCGAGGTGAAATATTGGTCAACCAACAAGTAGTGTTAAGGATCATTACGTTAAGAGTCAGGAATTTGAAGCCGACCACTGGGTCAGAGTTAGGTATAAACATAACCTTACTTGGTGTTATATTAAATTCAAAATAAACTTTATTTAAATAGGCTTATTATATTATACAAAAGCACTCAAATCACTCTCACTTTAAATCGTCATATTTTTATAATTTTAATTCTAGAAGGAACTATAAGAAATTCATTTATTAGTTAACTCTTCAAATCTCTTTTAACATTATATATATTTAATTAAATGTATTCGTATTATGACCAAAATAATAGCCTGTTTTTTTATATGCAATTTAGAATAAAAAACAAGATGACGACCTGAAGTGGCGGAAAATGATAATCGTCACCTATAAATATGAATATTGTACTGTTATTCATTAAAAAGTTGTTGTATTTATAATAATAAATTTAAAAACCATTAACATTCGTATTAAATTAGAATAGCTTGGTATTTATGAATAACATAGACATATTGCTTACATATTATACCCTATATATGATTGTTTATAATAACTAAACTTTCATGACCTGACGAATTACAACAAAAAAGTTGAGTTAAGCCAAATTATGAAACAAATAAAACAAACATGTAACGCTTAGATTAATATTGGTCTGTCACGCAATTGCAGCGTTATTGAACTACCATTCGTTCATAAAAACATAAATAATAATACCGACATAATTTAAAATTTCATTCCGCAAGAAAACGACATCAATCGTGACGACATTAATGTGAAACTAATAAGGGAGTATACTCAGTTAAAAATAAACAGCATATAGATGAAGAGTTGGCTAAAATATTTAATTATATACAAAATTTTAAAAGTTACTGGTGGATTGATTTGAAAGTTTAATACTATTTGACTAAATATAACATTTTAAACCAAATAAAACACTAAAGATGTTTCATATTATGATAATCTGTCGTGTTCTATATGAAAAAACACCAAAATATAACATATGTAGTTAAACTTAAATATAATTCTTTAAGACCAAAATAACATTTTTGTATTATTTTCAAACCGATTTTAATTTAGATAAAATCATAATTATAAAACTGTAGTCGAATTAAGAACATCTTTGTAACCTAATAACCATTGTCTATAGAAACAGTATTGACATTACAGAAGATAATACGATATCCACTGCACCCCTCATATACCAACAATCCTGAGAACTGCAGTGATTTCATAGCTAGTAACTCCACTACTATATGCATGCTTTTTATCCCTCCTAAAACACCACCAAAAACTGAACTGCGGTTCCCAATCTACCATTTACCAAATCTACCAAAATCCCTCCAATGGCAAACTACCATAAGGAATGATTCCGTTTTATATGGCAGTCTGTAGAGGAGGTCTATGTTCAGAAGTGGACAGATAACGCCTGATATGATAATGATACATGCATTTAAGTGTCAATAAATCTTACAATGATTTTTCAGGTCACGCTCAAAGCCACTCCATGCGGAACTATGCAAACGCCAATAAAAAGAACGTAGAAGACAAAAAACACACAGAGACCGCAACTTGTATCGCTTTCAAAGAATTTTGAAGCACCATCGAGTGCTACGTGCAGACGGCGCGGTTCTCAGCATACTTGGGTACATCGTTGCGCCATTATACGTTTTATTAGTTTTTATTGTTAAGCTTTTTGATGCATATTTGTTTTAGATATAGCCTTAAGCGTGTTTTTTTGCAACAAATCATCGGTATTCGTCTACTATTAAATAATTAACATATCCCGTATGAAATATAATAAAAATCCAAGAAATTTTATTTGAGCGACAGTTGGTACTTTTGATCGTGAGGATCATCATCTTCTTTACCATTGAGTTACGTGTAAATTACATATTTTTTTTGCATTCGTTTTAGCATTAACACATCTCCATAGACCTATACTAGTATGTCACATTTTTTATGTACAGATTACTAGTAAGTTACCTTAAGTTAACAATACAATTTATATGTTAGTGGGATATTCCCATTACTGTATATAGATCTGTTATTGTAAAAGAAGAAGCCTACAGGTAATACACGCAAGTTAATCAAGAGTTCGTATGGAGCTTAATTTCTAATTTACCATTTCTTGCAATAATTAGGTACCAAATAGACAATATACTCCAAAAATGATACCACTTTTATTGTTCCACTAGTATTTCTTTTTTATTTATTTACATATTTCATTCAAAAAATGGTATATGTCAAATTAATAAATCCTTTTTCTGTAATATAGTATAACAGGGATTCCTAAAGTACATTCCGCGGAACTTAGTATTCTGTACGAACGTCACCAGAGTTCCACGAATATATTTAATTTTGTCTGCTAAATGATAGGCTAGTTAATATTATTTTGAAATAATATCTATAAAAATAAAGTAAATAATAAAATATTTTACTTTTAAAATATTTCTAATAAGAGCTTTTGTTTTTGATTTGTAATCATTTGAACAAACTATATATGAGTTCCATAAAATAAAGGTATTTGGTGAGTATTCCGATATCTTAAAAGTTAAGAAACCCCTGCAGTATATAATTTCTATGGAGCCATTACCATACTGCCCTTCACGGGCTATATGACAATATCGTCTTTAATTTTGCCCATCATTAACGTTATTAATTTACAAAATAGTACAATACTTTAGTCACTTCTACCGATATTGTAGGCATGAGAAAGGGTGGTACTACATCATATTTATACCCTGTTACTACAGAAATATCAATATAATTCTTTACTATATAACTAACACTCTATGAAGAATGAGAAGATTGAGCAATTTTAGAATATAATTATATGTACCTAATACTAACTTTTTTCCGTTACTTTATACTCGTAGATTTTAAAAGTAGTAAAACCAATTTAATAGGCTACTTCTAGATGGCGTAATTAAGATGTCTTAATAGTGAAAAATACATCCAATTTAGTGCAGTAGTTTTTGCGTGTTATTGGAACAAACATACAAACAGAAAAAGTTCTAAAAATTACAGTTTTAGATTTATTGATCTTATTAAGACGCCTCATATTAATTTTTCTTAAATATTTCTTATGTACAGACATCATCTATTTACAATTTTATTATATTAGTAAGATAAGATTACAATATATTAGTAACTGAATTCAAAATATTTTCTACATATATGCATTTTAAAGTCGTCCTAACCTACATGTGTACATAATCATCAGATCGTTCGAGTATTATGAAACTGGGTCGATGGGAGTTAGGGAGACCAATGCATGGCGCAGCACATCTCACCACTCCAGACTCTGTTCATGAGCTCCTTGACACATTGTTCAAACCACCCCACATACCTACAATTCCTACATTACCTCATTTTATGGCGCATATACACCTACATTTACTACTTTACGACCGTAATTTTATGAATGTACACAAGCAAACGATGAGGCTAAATCTCTCTAAATCCTGTATGCCAATGTAAACCATATACAGAGTATTATCATAATTTAGAATATTATTCACGTATAGCTCAAATAATAGCTCATAACTCTCATATATATATACGAGTATATATATATATATAGAAGGTTGGAATATTTTATTACAATATTTACTTTAAAAATAACTAAGTAAATTTTATTTAAATTCCGCCTCTTTTTGAAATTAACAAATTGACATTAACATTGACAAATTATATAGTAATATTTATAAATAAAATAAATACTTTGCAATTAAAAATAATACCTAAAGTAACAATTTCATTTTAACACCTAAATACGAGCGAGTAAGCAAATCTATCCAAAACTACACAAATATTAATTTCTTTCAAAGGAATTAAATTCAAGGGTCGGTATATTACTAAATAAAAAAAAAAAAATTACGGCATCAAATATTATACGTCAACAATTCTATTTTAACAACTAAGTACGAGTGACAAGGAAAATCCGTTCAGTACAAAACTACATTGTCGATGCGTGCTATTTCCAGTAATACGTTTCGATGAACTTTTTCAATAGAGAGCCCCTTCGATAGATCTCGGGTGCCTTTTTCTGAGAATAAACTTAACTTTTCTCACATGTTTTCAGCCTTAGACGAGCGGAAGGGTGCAATAGTAGTAAAAAGACATCTTAACTAAGCTAATACATTTCGAGCAACTGTATCGATATCTACTTAAGAGTAGTGATTATCTTATACTTTCTATCTTGTTCACTACTTTGCTAAATATATTCACGATAAGTGTAACAAATTAGTTAATATTACTATATATGTTCTAAGCTAATTTAACTATATAATTAAAATAGATACATTTTATAACTTAGAACTCAAAACCAAGGTAAAATGAGGTTAAATGTTTCTATAAGTCTAAATAGTTAAAATATTGAATAACTGTAGTTTAATATTCTATTCAAATTGTGAACTTATCAGGTAATATAAAAAATTAGCTAAAATTTTGATAAGTTGACAAAAAAATACTATTATATACTGTACCTTTATATATGACTATAAATTTTCAGGTATCACCCATAAACTACGTAAAATTTTTATAAACTCTACTTATCTATACAGTTACAATCTGATAAGCTATTACCACCCAATTACCATTTTATAAACATCGATCTTAGTGTTTAATCGATGTCAATAAAATTTAAACTGAATTCACAGCAACGTGAGCAATACCCAATATAGCAATCTCCGATGGCAATTAAGACTACGCCAGCCGTACAAGCTGAACGAATGGAGCTCTTCAATCAACGAATCAATCAACAATCGCGAATGGTCGCCACTTGCCAGCGACAGCTGAACAAATTTATTGCTCCGAATGGGGGTAATTTTCAAATTTCGAAGCCTGTTGATCGCCGTTCGACTGAAAGCACAACATGCTATGTGACTACTAGTGGCAAATTAACTCTATTACTTTGTAGTCGTCAGCTATTTATTCCACATACCAAAGTAGGTGTTGCTCCAATCAGGGAAGATTTGTAAAAAAAATAGTAAGATAAAATTAAAGATTTTTTTTTCTAAGTCATAGATTCTACAGGATATGTTACCTATAAACTTACCACCTTCTACTTACTTCTTCTACCTCTTCATGAAATTTCTGTCAATTTTGACGTTCTTTTACATTTCATATAGTTCACTCTCATATTGTCCACATATTAATTTTATCTAAATTGATAACACTGTATTTATGCGGTTTTTTTTTTTTTTAATTTAATCATCAATTCTTAATTTTTGGTATTTCAGTTCTACTGTATGATTACAAGTAAACGTGAATTTATGAAAATACACATAGGTATGGAGATAAACTTAGAATAGATTGTAGATTTTACGACTTGTGATGATAGGCATTACGAGAGTGTAAATATAAATATCACCCTTGCTTTTGTAGTTCAGTCTACGGTTTAATTATGTACTTACAAAGTAAAAGTATCATAGCTAGTTCGACAGATACCTACAATAATATTTATATACGTATGTAGGAAATAACATAGCAGAGCAAGAAGGAACTAGATTATTACATAATTCTGTCTAGTCTTCTTTCTATTTCTATTGTACATTTACTTCATACTTGTACTATGACGTATATAATGTAACGAAATTGTTTTCTTTTTTTATTTACCTTTAATACAAAATTTTTATTAAGGTTTACGGTCTTATTAATAAGACCGTAAAACTTAATTTAATAAAAATTGCTTAAGCAATATCGAATATTTAATTAAATATTATATCAAACTCAAAAGTTTAAAATAAATTGTTTCGTACTTATTTTAAAGAAAAGAACAAATTGTACGTATTCAAAATAATAGAGATATAAATTCTATTATAAATATGTAGGTATAAATGAAATAATATTCATGTTCCAAATATCTACGTCGAGGTAAAATTTGAGCAGATGATCTTTCCTACAAGTACTTGAGCACGTAAAACGATAGTAAGTCGATACTCATCCGTGCCGAGTCATTAGGAGTTTGCTGGCTTAAAGCGCAGCACCATTAAAGCAAACGATTACTTGTGCTTCAGTGTTTGCCTGCCAAAACCACTCGAGTCCTTTACATTTTATACTTACGCTTCAAAACTCTTTTAAAAACACACCTGACTACGCATAAAGAGACATTATAATTGTAAAGAACATTGTAACGTAATAATAATTTATTAAAATCTAATGAAAATTTAATTTATAATATTACAACTCGAGAAAGTATTATTTAATATAATATTTCTAGTATCCTTTGATATTAAACTGTAATATGTTTTTGCACAACTAACCTACCAGCTTTTAAAAATATATCTTATATTTAATTTTGGTTTATCTCATCTGAACCTACTATAAAAATATGTATTGGAATCATTGTCCGTAAACTATGACCATTTACGACTTGATAAAATTGAATGTACCTTTATTTATATGATCTAAATAAAACTGCTACAACTATTGCTGTCTACGATTTATTACGTAAAAATCACCAGTCAAGGCCCAAAATGGCTTAAATACACTTTAGTGTTTACAAAACAAGTGATTTAAACTATCGCAGTCACGTAGCACGGAGCCGCTAATCTTGAAAGTTTCCGCCCGTCCCTCAGCGACCTCTTACAAAGATTTACCTGAAAATAATAGAAAAAGGCGTTAATTTACAGCACTGGATACGAGCCAAACATTTCAACTAGCCGTCTAAGTCCGTCTGTAGCAAAATGAATGAAACAAGTGGACATTTAGATGGTTGTTGTTCCTGATCGGTTATCAAGGCGAGTTGAGAGATGGGCTTAGGTGCGAACAGACAATATAAAACTCATTTATATCCCGTCATCGTGACGCGAGAGGCGTGCCAAGGCGTTTTCCAATACGCTCATTTATCACACCGCCCCTCAACATAATGAGACGCATCTCAACATACGCCCGAAATATTTTAAATTTATTTCTTATTAAATATTTTTTCTGATAACTGTAATGATGTTTGGAAATGAAGCGAAGCCGTAATCTGTTTATCGATGCTTACGCTGAATTACATTTTCATATATTTTACACAGTTCACTACACGATAGTATCAAGCGATGAAAAATTTCTCTAATTCATAACCATCACACCACCTACGAGATTTCTACGAAAAATAAATAATCAAAGTGCAGTCTTTGATATAAGAATATCTATCAATATCTAAGTATATATTTTTTTATCATTGCAGCTTACAAACTCTTTAAAACTTTATTTATTATACTAAAATGATATGTATAGTATTGAAGGTATTGATGACTAGATAGAATTTCGTGTACATATTAAGTCCAATTTATTGTTTTTAATTTAATACTATTACATTTACATGCTTAAATATTTATATGAATGTAACAGAAATATACAATATACTCGTATCTACTCTCTATTCTCTACAATTCACATCAGCGTTAGTGAGCATTCGTCATTTTATATCCCATTCTAAATATTTGATCTTTAAAATTAAGACATACTAACATATAAATAATTTACCCTTACTTCATACCACTGTTCAAATTATTTGCATCCTATGCAGTAATATTTCAATTAAATACCTTATTCAAAAAAACGTGGGTCGTAAAACAACAAAAAAAAGCTCATTTTATTTCAAGCACGCTATATTTTAAGTTTGAAACGCTCAAAATTTTATCTTTTATGTTTAAGTGTAAAAATTGTTCACTTCTACTGGTAGAAAACTTTATTAAAGATGCTAATTATTTTAATTTCATCCTGTATAAATGTTAATACAATATCAAGAGTGGGCTATTTTCGTTAGAATTGTCCTCGATGTCATGACCTCAACCTAATTTATCGTGGAGATAAACACATCTACATCTGTAACTAAAAGTACATATAACAATGCGGCTTCCTCATAAATTACTGATTGAAATCCCTACCAAATTCAGTAAAGAGACCATCTGTGTGAAAATCGTATTAAATTACATAACCATTTTCTCGAATTTCTCTAATGGAAACACTTAACTTTTTTTTAATAAATTGTAAAAATGAGTGAAGTTTAACATTTTTTTAAACACAACTACAAATACAATCTTAGCAAGATCTCGCAATATTTTCCAGATTTACTACCTAAAATATGTTTCGCTTCCTGTAATCTGAGGTCTTTACAATTATTACAAAGGAATCAACATTTTCTGCTATTGATTTTAACACATCAAAATATAAATATAAATAACTTATTCTTATCATAAAACTCACAAAATTAAGTGAAACTAAATATTCAACTGAAAGTATGTAGATACTAAAAAAAAAATTAGATATTTAAAAACATTGTCTGATTTGAAAATAATATACCATAGCGAATGACGTCAGCTTTGAGAAAATAAATCTGTATTTCGGATAAAACACCTACAACGCTTGTATAGTCTTATATCTTATATTCAAATACTCTTATACAATAAGAATAATCCAACATAACGCAACATGTCTGCAATAATTTTGATACGGAATTATACGTGGGACTTTTATATATATATATACCGTACATACCAATACTTTTTGTAGACAAAAATAATATTACAAATATCTTTAGTTTTATTTTCGTAACGTATATGTGTAATCCTCCATTGCCGGGTTTAATATAAATTTTAAACCTATAACTATTTTCTGAGGGAGCACTTTATTTAATATAATCACCCTTAGCTTTATACATAAACAGATTATCAAAGATATTTTATCTACATTAGTGTTTCTTAAAAAATGGAGTTGCAATTATATATATGGGGGTCGTGCCTACGATTTTTGAAAATAGAATCATAAACTTTTAAATTCTTAGATACACATTCATTCATTATAAAATTGGTTATGCTATACGCAGGCAAGATTTCTACAGAAGAACAAAAATCATATGTAATTTTTCTTTCTTCTATTAAACCATGCTCTTTAATAGAGAACATAAAAAGAACAGATATTAGCGAAAGCGAATTCAAAATAACAGTTCATTTATATCCAAAAGTATGACGTTGGAAACTCTTCATCAGTCTCCAAACATTTAAAAAAAAATACCAAAAAACTCCATTGCTTATCGTTCGGCCGTCAGTCACTGTCGTCCTCTTACACAAAAAAGTGATTTTCCACTACCCATGTAGCGTCAAACATTTAAAATAACGAGAGTAAGTCGTAATAGTCACATGACAGTCGAATCATCGGCCAACTAGGCTAACGCCTGATGACGCATGAGTCGGGAAAAACAAATTTAAATAAACCATAACAATATGCTCTCGGATTCCATTTCAAAAGATTTGTGTCTTTCAAATTCTGCAATAACATTATTCTTTTCAATGGACCACAAAACTCAACATTAGAATTCCGCATACCGCAGGGGGGCTCCTGCGGCTATTAAAATTGTTGCCAGATTTTTATACAGCTTTTTCCCATAATGTACGACTACAAATATGAGTAATAGGATAAGAAACAATATTATTATTTTACATTGTAACTATATATTTAGACAATTTAAATGTAGAATATTATACTATTATTCTCTTGTTTCATTTACGAGTTGGCTGTTTCCTGTAATTTTGGATAAAGTATATAATTTTATAAACTTTATATGTATCTAACAAATTTCATTCAAATCGCATCTTCAAACAGCTATCATCTAAACATCTTTACAAGCTTTCACATTCATAATATTAATAGAATCCAACATAATATAACACAAACTCGATTCACTTTGAAAGTCAATACAAAATTATTATTTATTGCTTTAATAAAACGCATTTAAATTGTGTACTTTGACTAGTCACATTTTCAAAGATTATACTTTATTACAATTCACATATAATTATTTTACCTATAATAAATTATGAAACTAACATGTCTTTCGTAGCAACAAAAATTCTGCATAGAAAAACTAATTGGTCACAACGTTAGGTTAGGTGATAGATGCCATTAATTAATCTCATTAATCAACAGCGTGAATGTAATCTGTACTCAATAACAGAATATTCACTATCTCGACAAGATAAGAACAGTCAACGGTCACGCGCACAGGGACGCGGGCGCGGCCGGTGCGTGCACAGTGACGCGCAGTGACGTCTGTGACTCTGACGTCACTCACAACCTCAGATGACTCCATAAAACATCGCGAAATAGCTATCAAACTCGCTCGTGGATACTGCGTGATAGTGATGAGTAGTAATTGCTGAATATCGAATATATCAACAGTTTGATAGAGGCCAGAAAAAATGTGATAATGATTTTTCTTTCTAATTTCCTCGTCACTGACGATCGTGACCACATGAGATCGTTAATTTTTCCATAATAGGTCTCGCCATATGAACTTAAAATATCGGTAATACCATTATAATTGACTAAGATAATCGATTTGCCATTATAATCAATAATGCGTTATAATACGTAAAACAAAATTAATGAACAATATTGTTTTGAACTAGAAATTGATATAAACAATATAATTGATATTGTTAATGGATTATATAATTACTAGCCGTCCCCATTTCGAACGGATACAAGACCTCTATATCAATGCCACTTATTAAGACAAAAACTATCCTACTTCTCAAATTGGAGCATTTAATACATATTTACAAAATTGTATTTAAATCCTTTGAATGGTTTTGTAGATTAGAGATTAAAGTGTGTAAAACTTCATATACCTACAGTATTATATTAGTATTTTTCGATAGGTTAATCAATATTTAGATTATTTTGAGTAAACAATATTGATTAATTCATAAATGATTTTTGGGCAATACTACTGCCTGATCCCATTTGTATTTTCCGTTCTATTTAAGACTATCCAAATAACAATAACTGGTAGGTGACGTAAAAAATGCTCGGAAATAACTGAATTTGTAAACAGTACAAGCAAATTTGAAAATACACGAGTAATCAAAATGCGATTCAATTTTATTAAGTCCAATACAAACACAGAAACAAACAGCGATATCGAACAATAGCATTCGTAGTCGTTTCTCAAAATATACGTGTGGAAATAAAATGATTATCCACGGTATTCGATGTAGGCAACATAAAATATTTGGGATTGATAATAAATAAAATTGAACATCGGATAAGTAAAGAATGATTACAAGTGTTCGAGAGTGCAAAGACGAGGGTTTCTCTCATGTGTAAGACTTTAGATACTAAAGAATATATTTAGATTACAAATATATACATATAAACTAGTAAATAGATAACTCAAAATATTGTTTCACCTTAACAAAATAAAATAAAAGACTATATAGAGTGATAAATACAAAATAGTCCAACACACATATTAATACATTTAAAATTATACTCTCTAAAGTAAAAAGAAAATATCCAGCTATTAGTATTACATTCAATTATTATTAGTGAAAGTGCTTTAAAATAATATGTACGCATTTAAATTACCCAAATAATAATCTGTTAATAATGCAGCAAAAAAAAGAAGTTTATAAACATACTACTTAGTATTCTAAACTCAAATAATTTCAATTTATATACGAAACAACCTATTCATCGTTATATTACTGCCCATTATTTACTAGTTGCATCCCTTTACTTCACCCGCGTAAATCAGTACATAAAGTATTCTATATACGAAGTTATTTTTATTTATTTATTTTAATTTTCATTAAAGAAAAACCAACAGCTAAAAATTTTCTTTTTTAATTACAACAGTAAAGACAAAAGACAATTACAGGTTTACACAAATAAAAACAAGATTTAGCAAAATGGATATAAAATCGCTAATACGTACACTTAACTAAATTAAACTTGACGTAATAGGTACAAACATTGTAGGTAGGCAGTTATGCAAAATAAAAAGTTGAAATCACAGACGAATTATCAAAAGAACAAAGTGAAGATATAACCTGTCCGTATCATTACAAACTCAAAAAAACTTTCTCATTTATAGTATTAATAGTTGGCTGTAAGTATTAAACATCTTCAAAACACAAGAACACATTTATTTTTATTGTTCTAATATACTCCTACTTTATTGAACATGATCAACACGTGATACATATTGATACATTGAACTTGTTTTTGTTGATTCAAAGTCTAATAACCTCAAAGTAATAAAGTGTTGCTGTATAAAAAACCTGAAAGCCTATATAGTAATAGAATTTTGTACTGATAATACAAAGTGTCATGGACGCTTTAATTAGAAAATGGAGCTATGAGAAATTAGCTCACATCAATTAGGCACTAAAACAAACGTCAATCCCTTCCACCCTTTTCAGTTGCTGAAGATCTAATATATTATATCCCTAGCCGTTCTATTACTACTTAAAAATAATCACTAAAGTATTCCAGGTTAGATTGGAACTCTTGATATATTTATTACACTAAGATTGCCAAACTATTTGGTAGGCACTGGATGTATTGATTGTTAGTATTTGATGAAAATTAGACGTTGTAGAAACAGGAATATTTTTTTCCGATTAACAACATTGGACGTTGAACTTATTAATTTAATATTCTTAAATCTCACCTAATAAAGATATATAATAATCTCATCACGTCATAATTACATGTAAATAAACATTATTTCTCAATAATATTAATAAAGCATATTCAAAATGAAATTAATATGAAACTTGTTAGGAAATAAAAAAAAAATAAATAAATAGCACTATACTATTTAATATACACTTAATAATTGAGATTTTTAACCCTTCTTTGCATAATTTTTTTTATTGGTGAAATAAATCAAGGTGATAATTCATGTTCAAAATTAAAAATGGTAAAAAAATTAATTTGACATTTATGTTTTTTTTCTGCAATAGACATTAAAAAGGTATCCAAACACAATCCACCATTATGCAAAGAAGGGTTATACATATAGGCTACTTTTGATCCCGATTAATCGATATCTCGATCAAGCAGTCGAAGTCACGGATAAAAACTTGTAAATTAATAAAATGACTGTAATAAAAACAAATACAAAATAAAATATTAGCACTAAGTCAACATAGTGAATTTATCATTAATTCGTATTAATTCAAATAGGAATCATTTTTAATATCATCATAATTTTAAATAAGTATCCAGCAATTTCGACACCGTCATCTTCCCATTAATGGGCACCTATTAGACGAACGCCATCTGACAGGCGGTTATGATTTTGATTTATTTAATTCATTATAAATGGACGAAAACATTCAATTTGTCAGTTATGCTTTAAATGTGAATGATGTCACATTTTTTTTTTATATATATAGCTTCAGACATCATTTTCCAGATATTAATTTTTATTCATTGGATCTTACTGACAAACGTTTTATTAAAGTCAAAAGATTTTATTATTTAAATTCAGCAAGTGTGAATCTAAATCGTATATAATCGTTTACCGATTTTGATAACCTTTTTTTCATTCAATAGACCTTGCTTTGACACTTATATAGTGTTAAAATAATATGAAAATGAATCTGTCTTTCACTAATAAGAAATTTAACTAATATGTAAGAAAGAGTTGTTGATTTGTGGGGAGCAAAGTACTTTTTACGAATATTATGCATAGGTATAACAAACAGTATCTATATATACTTTTAAAGTTAATAATATAAAAAAAACCTAAACAATCCATTGAATATAGAGGTAGACTATTGACAGATCTGAATCGCATTTTCCGTTTGCATGCAATATTGAATATTGCATTTACTTTTTCGATAGATTTGTTTGTATATTGATGGATCTGATTTTGTATGCCACGTGCATACAAAATCAGTTAAGAATCTACATAGCATTTTATTTTTTGTTGAAAAACTTGCAGTTTCAGTCTGCATAATAACTTAACTAGACTAATTAATATTTCTCTTCTTAGCACGGAATATTTAATACGCAATTAAAGTTTAAGCCCCTCATTATAAAAACTAAAATCTCCTACAAATCTATTTTAACTCTTACACTGTTTTGTCACTTCTCTCAAATTGAAAATTTAGCGCAAAAGAAAGAGACAATACAGTTCAATAGCTAAAGTAGTTTTTATGAATACGAGGGTAAGAGCATAAAGGAAATTTAAAATAAACCTATAATTTTACTAGTGACAACTTTCACAATTCGAAAAGAAAAAATTGGTAGGAATTACTGACAGAAAATATTAGTTTTTTTTTTTTACACACTAATAAAACACTCTTTTCGCCTTTGCAGATAATTACTTGTTTTTATACTGTAATACTGTTAATTCTTAGAAAAATATTAAATTTAAATTAATAGATCATATTGTATTGTAAAATCTTTATTGTATATACTTTCCAATAGACATAAAAAAAAAATATTTACAATGACGGGCTTATTCGACTATATTTAAATAGTAGGTTTTTTGCAAATTTATATAATATAGTAGATTTCATTGATTAATATTATTAATTTAAATTTCATTTTTTTTTTCTATAAATACAAAGTTTTGAAATTTATGTCAATAAAAATGTAAACAAGAAAAAAATAAACTGAAACTCCTATTGTGTTCACCAAAATTTAATAAAAGACTTATTATCCACAATTCTTTTTATGGGCAACCCTGAAACAACGAATGTTCATTTTAATATTAACAAGCTATTTGTGTTACAGAAAAGGGCGCCACCGGGACATTGCAGGGTTGAACACGTGCGACTCCACGTGACCGAGCGTGTACTGTTTCCACGAAAGCTTACAAATTGAATAACACAACCTACTTTAACTACAGGTAATTCCTATGTTTCTGACATTCACAATTGGCTCATTAAAGTTCCTCCACTGTACACTTCGAACAATGTTTTTATTGTACGGTCCTATAACAATAGGGTATTTTGTGTAATGAGCGAGTGACATGCATTTATTAATTTGTAATGTACAGGTTTTTTAATGGATGATAATGGAATGGTAAATGATGATAGGTGAGGATGAAAGCAGGTCCGTTACAGTTACAAAACGAATACACAAACGTAGTAGTTATCTTCATGATAAAAAATCAGTGCCGTAGATATGCATAAAAAATATAAATAATACACTATATATAAGTGTTTTTATAACACATGGAGCAAACGTACATGTTATTCAACTGATAGTTAGTTACTACCACTGCCTATGAGCATCCGCAACACCAGAGGCAATGCAAGTGTACTGCGGGTCTTTTAAAAAGGAATATGCTCTCTTCTTGAATGTTACGATATCGTATCGGTTTGGAAATACTACTGCTAGAAATTAATTGTAAAACGTGGTTGTGCATGGAAAAAAGTTTATGTTACATTTATACGTTTTATATGCTTCTTGCTTGCATTAAACAGCTTATTAATATTTTAAATGCAATGGATTGATGGATGGATCTCTGTTACCTTGTTACGGCGACCTATTTCAAGCAAAAACTACTGAACGAGTATAAATGAAATTTGGTATACGGGTAGGTTGTATCCTAACTTAACACATAGGATATTTTATGTACTTACTAGTTCCGATACGTGAGTAAAGCTACGAGATACAGCTAGTGTGAAGCAAAGTCGGCCACAGACGTAACTTATAATATATATATATATATATATATTATACAGCAAGTAGCAGATGATAATAAAGTCATTTTATAGCGGATGGGATCATGATTAAACAAAAATTCTAAATACGTAATGGTACTTAGAATGACGTAGAAGTGTTGGAGAGATTTATAACCCCTTTAACAGCCGCTTTTAACTTTGATGGTTGCTCTTAAACAGGACCGAATCGAATTTTTAAAAGGGCTTCCGGTATTTCTCAATATTTTAGTCAACGGTGGTAATCTAAACCCACAATGTGCAAAGTACAGATTATTGCATTAAAAGATTATTGAAAAGATACTCGTAAATATAAAGAAGAGATAAATATTTATTGAAGATATAAATATCAACAGTTAGTCAATCTGTAGATATTAGATTAAATTCGTATTACCTAAACTACCTACAACTAATAATGCTATTATTATGTATAGCTGGATCTGTTGCCGTTACATGAATTTCTGTAATATTTGACCGAGTTGAGGGGCAATGCAAAAGTAAACTCAAACAACTAATCAAAACAAGTAAATTATAAATGATCGAGTATTGATCATCTTTCTTAATACGATTTTCAAAGGTATGAATTTATATATAAATGTACTAAGATAAAATACTATAAAATTAAAGTTAAAGCAGTAATCCCGCTTAAATTTTAATAAGGAATTCAATGATCACTTGTGCTGCTTCCCTTAATACACCCCTGGTTTAATACTACCTATAAATATGAGATAATCATAGCCAGAAAATTTAAAAGCCTGACTATTAGATGACCCTGACATCACCCGGGAATATTGTATTAATTACATTTTCTTTAATGGAATTTTGGATAATGTTATCGTCCAAGGCATAAACTCCTTTAACTGCTTTTTAATAATTTATACGATGGTATACCGCAAAAATTGTAAGAAACTTTTATTTTTCAATCTCTTTATTTACAGTATAAAGATTTATAATACATATTTTTTTTATTTCATTACATAATACTCGTATATTAAATATTGTATTTTATAAATAATACAGTATCCCTATCTCCTAATACGATAAGCAAAACGACGGAAATAAAATTTACTTTTATCCAAACGAGTTATTCTATTTCACCTACTAAAAGTTAATACTAAAAGTTTAATACAAAAAATCAATGACTTATATATGACTTTTGAAAAAATATATAGTTGTATAGCAGACTTCTCAGCCATCCTACTTTAAGATTGCGCTCTGCATAGCAGTGTATATGCACAGTAGAGCATAAGGCGGCTAAATAATATTACTGAAAGAATTTAATAACTATACATCTAAGAGATACATCACGCTAGAAGTATATCTTAGATGCATAGTTATTAAATCATGTCTGAAAATATTGTACATTATCATAAAAATAATGTTTAATAGCTAAAATATATACCTGTATGTCGCAGTGTAAATGTGATTAACATTTAGAATCACAATTACTTGTTTACACATTTAAATGTTGCAACCCTTTAATAAATATATTTGAAAGCGTTAAGGGTAAGACAAAATATAATATCAATAAAAATATGTAATTGTAAATAAAATAAACAGAATATTTGTTTAAACTGTAAATAACAATTTCCTTCCGCGAACGCAGACGCTGTGGAATGAGCGCCCTGTCGATATTTTCCCTAGAGGTCCCTAGAGGGGTTCTTCAAAAACGGTTTATTAAGATTTCTTCAGGTTCGGTAACGTGCAAATGCCACCCTTAGTGTTAGAGGCTTCCATAGGCTACAGTAACCGTTTGCATCAGACGGGCTGTATACTTGTTTACCTTCTTTGTGGTATAACAAAAAAAAACACTCGACTTGCTTACATTTTACCCAGCACCGTATTCAAGATGGTAGGGGATGAGTTTACTGTTCTCTCTTACATTAATTAAGATTGTTAACGGTGGTTATCTGAGAGTAACTCGACGCAAACATGCTCACGGCTCATCTGATAGATAGCGACAATCGTCACCTATAGACATGAACATTACCAAAGACATAACAAAGTATCCTGTGTCGCTCATGATACCTCTCATGCGTTGCCATTCCTAAAGACTAAGGTGTTATGTCTCTATACGCTGTAATTTCACTGTATTTCACAGCCATGTAAATACAATTGCTTTACAGCAGAAATACGACTGGAGCAGAGGTACCCAAGCAAACGACTTTTGTATACAGTTTCCTTCTAATCTTATAGTGTATTTTAACTTATTGATATTCACAGACACGTTTGGACAAATTTTAACTCTTTTTTACTACTTTTGCTACTAATTTCTGTTTTCAATTTTACTGAGTAAAGAAAACAAGAGTAAAGAAGTTTAAATTCTAAACTAGTGACGCAAGTGGATTTACTAGTTAATAGTATAAGCTTTATTTCAGATCCATATTCTAAACAAGAAAAAAGGTTAACTAAAGGTTAACTCTAGTCTGTCAAATTGCCTACGGAATTCTATTAATATTAAAAATCTGACTTTTTTTAAATATAGTTGAATGTTTGTTGCTCTATTATGGCTGAACAGAATTGAATGAAATTTAGCAAATAGACCATGTCGTTATTCACATGAGGAAAACCATCAGTATACCAAATAAAATAATCAGATTTTACCATCAATACACAGAAAATATATAAACAGATATTTAACCAACAAATTATAGTTTTAACCCACGATCTAATCCGTTTGATATATTGATTGACTGTAATAAAATTGGCTTATGTCCTTCTTCATCAAAGATACCACATGTGTATCAAATTTCATTATAATTGTTCAACCTTTTGTGATACTGAGATGCAATCAAATTAACATACAATCCAAGTCATATTTATATTTTTAGTAAGTATAATATCTCTGGTCAACCTTCGTCTTAAGATCACCTGGTTTCAATTTAGGAGAAACGATAGTGTTTACTTAATCAAGAGTGGGTATATAAGTACGCGACGTTAGGCTGGAACCCACATCCCTAGCCCCTTCATTAATGGAAGGGATAAATCTCTTAATTAATGCTAGGTGTTCCGGCGAGTCTTGTTGCTTGATGCCATTGTACCCTTAAAGAATTGTCTCCGCACCGTTTACGACGTGCCAATTAATCATTCGATCAAGGTTTTCAATTTGTAATGTCTATAGAAGCGTGCATACATGTTGATAACATAAGACCTCGAAACGATTGTAATTTCGCATGCGTATGTATGTGTAGTAATAAATTTATTTCATTTTTATCTTTTTTTGTAAAGATGTATAAAAACATCGATTAAACATACTTAGCATAAAATGCACATATATTATCTACACGTAAAGGATAAACCATAAAGTTTTCAACAGTGTTCCAGGTAAAAATTCCCAAAACTACTGTACGGAGCAAAATTCATAACGCGCTTAGCAGTTACGCTCACCTGTCTCGTTATGCTTCGGAATTTTTAAATGAAATTCCGAACACCGCGGCCTCCGCACTGTTGCGAATTCTATAAATTCGGTATCGCAATTAATCTTACGGTGTAATAAACATATAAAGGCGTCTGAATAAAGTACAGTGGGACGTTTATTCCTTATAATGGTAGGGATGACGCTAAATCTTGTAATTAATGCAGGTGCTCGCGTTTGATCAAACTCGCCGAGAGGATCTTCGGCAATTATCGGAAATTCGCTTTCTGTTACACGTTACGCGGAAAATTATTATACTATTATTAATTCTACTAAAAGCCTCGTAGGCGGTGCGGCGCGACATTCAAGAAATGTAATTGTTTAATTGGAAACCGTTTTGGGAGTTTTATAACTTAACCAGTACTTGTGGCGTTCACTTACAGTTTACGAGTATGCATAAGTTAAGAAATTAAACGTATTCTAATGCGTTAACTAGTACGTAGCTTTGCTAGTATATAACTAGCAATATATATATATATATATATATATATATATATATATACCTGCATTCTCACCTATCATTCTTCACTGGGGACCCAACAAAGTATACTAATAGAGCAAACGGGGTTACTATTCCAATTTCAGCCATTAAAAAAAGTTTAAAAATAAACATAAAGTGTGTATTCACAGTATTATAACTTAATTTTGTTGAATATTAACAACAATGTTACATTATTCGTATTGCGGTAACATATCAAATATTATAGTCTCGTTAGTATATAATTTGCTTGTAACAAAATGTATGAACTTTAAATTTAGAGTATGTTGTTATTATATAAATAAATTTTGACATATTTGTATAATAATAATATAAACAAATATTAATTTTTTTCTTAATTTCTGATTTTGGGACTCGAATTCTTATATTACGATTTTCAATTTAACGTTCCCTTCAAGAAAATAAGCAACCCTATTTTTTTTTTTGTTTTTCTTATCGTCAACTGTGTCACATAGTCACATTCGAAAACAAAAGTCGTAAATAACTATGTTACAATTATTTACTAAAAGTAGCTCGTTTAAACTGGTACCTAGGAACCTATTATTTTACAACTTTATTTCACTGATATTAAATAAATCTATTTAGATTACGTAGATTATAATTTCAATGGAAAACAGAAGTAGAATAATTAGATGTTTCCAAAATAGATTGTTCAATCAATTTGTTCTGTGTAATTATTTCCGTAAACTTATTGGCTCTGGTCGAAGTTATTGACGTAATGTAGAATGGAAATATCGGTCAAAGTTGTTTTCGAACTAATAACAAATGTCGTTTTAAATAGAAACCCTTTTCACAAATAATCATCACTCAATTCGAATTTCAAATTTATTACTATAACTTATATGAATTGACAGCCCTAGTAGCAAGTCGCTAGTGCGTTCTTGTTTACCATTTATCCTTAGGAACTTCGAACACTGCAGCGCTAGGCGAAAAGGGAGCGAGCCAATTCTAATAAGTTTTTGCTTGTACTTTCAGAGTTACATCGCTCCACAATCTACGTCAGCAAGGTAGGACAGCAAACGCACTTCTGGAGTGTGTTATTGATTTTCACCGCCCGATGGGCGGGGCCAAATCTGTGCGAAAGGGATCATACGATTGCCTCCTCATTAAATCAGAAAAAGAACCACCATTTTCCTCCGTACAGTTTCTAATTAAGGACGTACCCATTAACCAACTATTTAAAATAGGTAAGGTCTTGTGGAAAAACATTTTCGCGAAAATTATGGACGTCGAAGTTTACAATGTCACAAGTTGGAATAAGTATATCGCAGATGAGATGGTACTTTCAATACCGTTTAATTCTCAATTCTAGAACAAGTTACAGAAAATATTGAAAAATTTTGTTTCTTAAATTTTAATTAAGAAATCATGGCTAATAAATCAAATATTATTAACCTAAGATAAAAAAAAACAATTAACATTTGCTTTTATAATTAAATTAATTTCTCCAAATTATATATCACATACCTATTTGTTTTTCATGCATTATTAAGAACTTTCTTAAATAATACTTATAATCTAGACCTACTATATAAGAGTTATAAAATATAATTAAATTGATAAAAGAAATGTACAAAATAATGTTTAAAACATTACTAATACGCACTTATAGTACTGCTACTATTTAACGTTGTAATCAAGAAAGTAGATATTTATTGTATCAGCATTATATATACTTTTAACTATTTATTACTGCGAGTAGCAGTATATACTTGTATATATTTATTTCTATTTAAATTAGGTCAAATCAAGACATCTTGATTTTATCAATATTTATCAGGGAACCCCTAATAAATAATAATAAAATCAGATTTATTCAAGATGAGGATAATTCAATAGACATCCTATACTAGGATACCCAATAACCTTCTATTGAATTCTATTTATAGATAACTATGATTATTTTGTCAATATGTTGAGAAGAATACGATGTATAACATTTCTTCCTCTTCAATACAAATACAGTAACATCGTATGATTCAAACTTAGTACTGTATTGCGAAGAGATGTGACCAATCTATATTGAAAGTTTTAGCCCTCCAGCTTTTAGCTTGGCCTAAGATTAGATCGGATATTTGGGGTCGACCCTCAAATTCAGACAACAACAATTTGTGACATTTTCAAAATAGAATTACATATATTTTTTCCTTTAAGATATGAAATTGTTATTTATATGAATACTATTGGTTGTCATTTTCTTTGCTTGTATATTAGGTATACAGTGTAATATTGAAATATTTATAAAGGAAAATTAAACATTTTTTTTTTTTAAATATACGAATTATAAAGTTTGATACTTTCCGTACTAATTTGACAGACATATACACCTTATGCCTTAAAATATTTTTAACATTTTTCTACCCATGATATATTGTAGAAATTTTTTATTGCAGAATATTCCCTTGAAAGATACTACTAATACTTAATTTATATAATAAATAAATAATAATTTCTATTTACCCCTTAACAATGTGTGTCTCGTAATAAAATAATAAACAGTTTTAAAATATCTCGGTTTTATTGATCAGTAGCGACAAAAATAAAAATATATATGGGTATTTTTAATGTCAGTAGACAAGTTAAACGAGTTTGATATGCAGTGTGGCAATCGGAAGCAGGTGGATAGTCGGATTTGTTTTTATTTGAATAAAAAAAGGAATATATTTAATTAAGTCAGTAGTCTTAGTACCGACAATAAAAGATATTGCTTATATGTGAGAACATGCAGCTTTCTAGAAGATTTGCATATATCTTATTTATATTCCTGTGTGTATTTGACCCGATATAAAATAATCCACAGACAAGAATAACTACGCCGACTCCTCATTGCCTTATTATTAAATACGATAAAAATCAAACTTTAGTTTTGATTTATGCGAAACAAAATAAATAGATGACTACTTAATTAGAAAGGTTCTCAATTTATTACCTACTGTAAATTATTATTATCACGAAATCTTTGTAAAAAGTAAAAAAATAGTCCATTATTAATTTCTACGAACTACTGTCCTATTACTGGGCAACATGTCAACAACCCGGAAACTAACAGTTAATGTTAAATAGCTCAAAATTTAACCAGTAAAAAATTATTGTCCACAGACAAGAATGATAGGATAGCATTTCATTATTAATACACAAAAAATCAAACTTTAGTTTTCTATCGATTTAAAATAATTAGAAGTTTCTCCACTTATTTTTATTTTAAAACTTTTATTGACACATTTATACATAACATAATATGAAGATACCTCTCATATATTTCCAATCCTGATGACTAAGGTTAAGTTTATAACATATATATATATATATATATATTAAATTTAAAATTGTATATCAAGTATGATACATTATTGTCACATTTATAATCAATAAATTCTCTTATCGTGTAGAAACACTTTTGTAAGAGCCACTTCAACAAGGTTTGTTTAAATTGTTTAAAATATTAAAGTTATATATATATATATATATATATATATATATATATATATATATATATATATATATATATATATATATATATATATATATATATATATATATATATATATATATATATACATATATAAATATAGTAAAAAAACGTGTAGTGATATTATGATATTACAAACTTAAAAGTTTTGTCGTGTGTATTTAATATAACGTTTATAAGACCTATATAAAAAAGTACAAGTTATTAATAAAAGAACAAATAGTAATAAAAACTTACGGTATGTACAGGAGTACTTACTAGAATATAAATAAAGATCCAAATTCAAACAAGTTGTGATTTTTTATTACGAGATAATAAATAGAATCATAAGGCGGGTTTTATAGCCTTTTAAACGTTATGGGTAAAAAATTTAAAGCTAACTCGTCTCGTATCTTACCCGGTGACATTTGAGAGTTCAAGAGGTCAGGGTTGAAGGGACGTGGCGAGAACGCGGACGTGGCGGGGACGTGACGCGAACGTGACACGGGGCGTCGATCGAGACAAGAATAGCGGGAGGGTTGGAATCCGTGCATCAAATCTGCATATCATTAGGCACACATATACGATCCAATTTAAACTAGATAAATATTTTAAATATTATTATTATGTCAGATTTATATATATAATTCCGCGTGTTACAATTTTAAATAAAACTAGGCAAAATTTAGGAATGCAATAAATATGTATAATATTACGTATAACCTACTCCTTTTTGAAGTCATTTAAAAATCATTCTTGTTTCTAATTTTGAACGAAGTGATTAATGGTTTATTATTACAACACTTGTCATATTTTACCGCGCGTAAAATATTTTAATTCAACATGCAAGGCGTCGTGGGGCTACCGCCATCTCACAATTTAATTTGGTTTGCTAACGGCATCCATCATCACAGTATAGATAAAATATACACACACTTTATTATGGTTATACAAGTTACAACTCACAATCTTTGCGACTCAGAAACTATGCAACAAATCTATGACAATCATTTAGATATTATTATTATAAATTTATGATTTTATTAGGATATATATTTTGTTAATACAATTATTTTAATATCAATAAAACGACAATTACAAAGACACAAAATAGTTTTCGAGAAGTTTTTAAACGTACGTCTGAATATAAATTGTTTTTATCCTGACTAAAATCTAATAATATTAAAGTATACAATATTATACCTGCTTAATATTGACAAATTAACCAAAACTGAATTATAAAACCCTTGAAGGGTATCATGAAACGTAATATTCCTTAAAGACAGTGATTTTCTTTCGATTGTCAAACCCTTACAAATTTCAATTCGGGTCCAACTTAACAATAGCCATTTGAAACTTGAAAGAAAGAAAAAAACTGGCCCAACTCAGCACAATCAAGACTCTCAAGTGCAGAAACATAAATGAAACCATTAATTATCCGCGATCCCAGTTATTCTTTCCTCTCGTCCCCTCCCTTCGTCTCCTGCGTCCCTGACCCTCCTTTATATTTTTCTCTCCCGTTAATTTGTCGAAAATTAATTGAAGGGATATTTCTGACGTAAATAGCTTAACTTGAAATGATCCTGTCATAAGTTTTAAGAACTGCATAACAGGATGATACCAGTAAAGCTTCACCGGTATTTTATATTCACTGCCTTTTTCCTGTTTTCGTCAGTTATTATCGCTCTCTGCTTATAAAAGACAAGTATAATTGTGAAATTATTGTGCTCAAAGCTTTTTCCACAGGAAGAAAAATGGCTTTCACAAGAAAAATATGACAAAGAATAAGAAGAAAAGTTCTGTGTATAACCGACATACACACAAAAAAAAACCGAAAAAAATACATTCCAATTGAGAATATTTTCCTTTTTAAAACCAGTTGAAAAGAAATTAACAAAGAACATTCCGTTGCTACTTTCTTTTTCTTATATGGAAAAAGATAATATGTATGAGTATTTTTTATGCATAAGAAATTAGAAGTTATAATAAAATTCTATTTTACATAGCGCTTCACAAAACAAATATATAAGTATTAATCAACTAAACTCCTAAATAGCTAGCTAGTATATATATGTATTCTTTTATCAAAAATATTAGATACTATTTCCTAAGGTCCCCCAAAATCACACAAAAAAAAATATCAGAATATTCAACATGACCCCAATAACATGTACATTAAAATAGGTATGTAGTATTTTTAATTTATCGACCCTATTTATATAACTGTCAATGTTATTTACAAAGAGAATCATGATTTAACCTAATGACGCGACGCATCGACGTTAATTTAATTAAACATCCAGAAACGTTTAGCGCATTTTTCACGTAAGAGCTAAAAGGGTCATGACACGTCATCTGTTGGACCGAATAACTGGAAGGATTGACGTCTCGCCGGCTGCATTGTTTACCAAAACAATGGCGTACCTCCGAGCCTCGGAGTCATTAACCCACCTCCGATGTCAGCAATGCCGAGGTGCCAGAGTTTGAAAATGTCAATGTTTTAAAATTCAACATTTGCATTTATTGCATTTACGTGATGAGTTATATAACACTTAAGAATATATTACTAATAGCAGATTTAGGCTAATAGAATAAAGGGCGCAAAACAAGAGCTAGAAGCTTTTCTTGCCCTTTATGTTATAATAAGATATTTATTTCTAAGTAGATATGTGTTAAGCGATTTTAGATAACCAAGTGTCACTTTTAGTCCCAAAATGTGTAGGTTTAGCAATATGAAATTTATTCAAGAAAAAATATGTTACCTTTTACATATATATGTCTATAAAAAAGGATACTAAGTGACTGGCTGATCCGTATATTAACGTACAGCCATTACCGCTGGCCGCCGTAGGTGAACAATAATAAAATAATTTTGAAATTCAAGCCCTAAAGGAGTTAAATAGAGGTTGAAAATTTATATAGAAATTCGTCAGTTTAGAGCTTAGTAACGTGAAATTATAAATTTAAGTTCTTGGTTCAGAACAAAAATTAATATGTTTATTAGCTTTGAAAGAATTTACACCTAAAAGGGTGAAATAAGGGATGAAAGTTTGTATGGAAGTTCTGTTATAATAGAAGTATCATACTAATTTTAGACTTTTAAACAGAAATAAACAAAATACATTTAAACGTTTTTGAGCATATACATCCAAAGAGATACACAAAACTTTGTGTTGAAGTTATATTGTATAGAAGTTATATTATTTTTAAAGTTTAACTTTAGTACAATTAATTGAAGTGAAAGTTTGTTTTTAAGCTTTTGACTAAAACTAAAACATTTTTCAACAATTTTTGATAATTCAACCACTAAGAGAGTAAGATAGAAGATGATTTGATTTTAATTAAAGTTAGTTTGTACGTAAATTTGTTTATTTTAAATTAAGACAGCTAAGTTTTAAGTTTATTCTTTTGCTATAAAATAAAGTGTATTATTATATTTGAAACTAACGCTCGATAAATTATTGCAAGTAATTAACTATTGATTTGATTTGAAGTATATAAATTTTGATTTTATGTATCGAGTAACCTACTCACAGTACATGCATATCCGCAGATACAACGTATACGGCCGGGAGGGGCGAAGTGCTGACCTAATTCCAATAAAACCGAATTCCATGCGGACGAAGTCGCAAACAACAGCTAGTATTATATAATTATTCTATTATTATAATCTCATTGATTGTTCTTATTAATATTATAAATATGAAAGTGAATTTGTTGGTTACCATGCCCATAACCCACGTAGCGTATTAGTATGGAAAAAGTAAGTCTCTCTCTCTTCAGTCGTATACTCTTGACAGAGTGGTCGTGGTTTTTACAATGACAGTGGATCATCGTTGAGGCTCTCCTTCGCGATTGAGGTCCTCGCAATATGTCTTCATCTACTTCTGTTCACAGCCGAGCGAGAGCATTCCACAATAGACTGCTGTGTGGCCATTTTGATAAGGTCAGTCCATCGCGTTGGTGATCTACCCCAAAAACGTTTGCCTTATACCGCTCCTTGGACAATTAGACGTTCCATTCAATCTTTATTTCGGATGATATAGCCGAACTACTTGAGAATTCATATACGAATAGTTGACGACAATCTCTCTCTGATTTTCAGTTCGTTTTAAAAAAATTTGTACGTACGTACAATAAGTGCTTTTAAAATTTTAAAACATGTTAAGCTCCTCAGGCAAGCAATAATGGAGACACTGATAGTTTATTTTCGAATCAGCCTACATAAAGCCCTATGTTGTCATATAAGTAAAAAATGAACATACACGTGACTTTAATGCATCTTGTTTATCTTTAACATTTCTCTTTAATACAGACCCACCTGCATGCCTAAATTGGCGTAGTAGTCTAAATGAACCACTTTGAGAATATATCCATTCAGTAATATGAAAATATTACAATGTTGCGATAAGTCATTGACTGGCGAATACCTCAGAACCAGTCTCTATACGGCTTTTGGAGTAGTAGTAGTAGTTGGCACATATTAGTGAAATGGATAATAAATTACTAATCATATCACTATATTAAGTTTCAGTGTGTTTAATTAATTAATATGAGTAGTCCTCAGTGGCTTAAACATTAAACCGTGATTAACTATTATGATACTTGTATAACAATATATATTTACTATGTAAATTCTAATTAACCCTAAGTAAATGGGGGGAGAACTAGCAGCCCAATTACTAGCAATATGTGCTGTTAAATCCGTCTCCTCGTACGGGAGTACAAGTACGAAAGGGGTCTCGTTAATCTCATCCTGGTCAGATCCATTTGTTCCATGTAGACAAATCTAAAGTTAAGACTATATTTGTTTGTTAAAATCTATTTTAACAGACAAATATAGTCTGTTAAAATAGTGTGTTTAAGTCCACAATGCAATGGAAAATTTTGCCCTCGTGATTAGAACGTCATTCATGCGTTCTGTAATTATTTAAATGGAATTCCTAAGTTCTTACTTCTACTCAAGTACCTCAGTTCATCCTGCTCTACCATACCTTATCGATGGTGTGTGTAGCCCGTTAGTATAAAACAATATCGGTAGTAGAGTACATTTATATATTCCTGTAAATAAAATACTCATACATATTACTTATATGACACTAACACAGTTACGTAATTATTATAGACAATTTATGTGCTGTTCTTATTTATAGGCGATGGTGATCACTTTTCGTCAGATGATCCTTCAACTTGTTTACCATCAAATGTTCTAAAAAAAATAATTCTAAAAAACTCAGGTATATTGCAGATTGAAAATATTACCTGACTACTAAAAGAACCATGGTAGTTGTTGGTTTAAGTACATACACATGTCCGGGTATTTGGTGCGCAACGTGCAACCTAAACTGTTTTATGGATTTTAATAACCGAGGTTTTATTAGATTCGTGTTAATTGTGGGAGTGCTATATGCTATATGAGGAGAGCATAAAATAAATATGGCGGCCATAAACTATAAAAACTTGCGACAATAATTTGATTTTGGTAATTGGGATTTTACTGAAATAACAATTGTAACAACGTTTTTTTTTACTTTGTTCCGTCAATTTTATATAATATTTTTATGATTATAATGATGACCGAAGGCGGTTTTATCATGATCATAAAACTGTTTCAATTCTAACCAAGTTTATAAGGAACATATTACATAAGTCGCAGATCACATTTGTTTGATGTTTCAATATAGCGGTATACAGATTTAAACAACACAAGTTAATAGACATACTAAATACTATTTTTAAAAATAGGTACATCTTAATATACAACATTCTTGTGTCACCATGTTTGTTCTCGCTAATCCTCAAAAGCGGTCATTAGATTTTAATAAAATTTCTAAATGTATTGTTTACTCTGATTTGAGAAATAGAATCATTTTGATCCAAATGAGTAAAAATAGACCAGGTAAGTGGTCGTAAAGGTCAAATATTATAGATAACATATATCTATAACATCTCCTTTAGTACAAACAAATGTACACACTCATACAAAATGTTTGTATTATGCGGAGATCGAACTTGCAACCAAATTGAGGCAGTGTGATAAACCGCTACTTTTCTAAAATCGCCATAAATGATCATACCATCAAATTTAAATATATATACAGTACGCCAATAAATGCAGAATAATAGTGATTACTTCAGCAAAACAGAGTTTCATAGAGATCGTAATCGTGCACTGGGAAATTCTTATAGAATACCCTAGGGGTGCATTCCCGCAAAACTCGGTCAACGGCACGCGGACCGCGAGCATTGTAATAAAAGATGCGATCCAATTGGAAAAATTAAATAGTAGATTGTTACACTAATGAGAAATCTACTTCTAGTTAAATATCGGTATGCATTTCCAATAACTGAACGATTGATTTTACACGTTATGAAATTAATTTAAATGTGAAGTGTGAATAATTAAAAATTAAATATACTCGTATCATAAATAAAATCTGCTGAATACTATAACATTGTCGACTACTGTGATTAAACCAATTTAAACTTTGTATTCAAAAATATACTGTAACTAAAATATACTATATTTGCTATAACCACGCTTTTATTTTCTATGGAGAAAATAAAATTCGGGCGGCTCGAATTATCGATAGTCAACGCCTTACTGTCCGACTTGACCCATTGAAACTGCGCAGAGATGTTGCGTCTCTGTGCATCTTCTACCGAATTTATCATGGGGAGTGTTCTGAGGAATTGTTCGGATTGATACCTGCTGCTGATTTTCATCACCGTACAACCCGCCACAAACTAAAGTTTCATCCCAATCATCTGGACGAGTGGCGGTCTTCCACCGTGCGTTTTTCAAGGCACTTTCTTCCACGCACAACCATTCTTTGGAATCAACTTCCAGCAGCAGTATTTCCGAACCGATACGACAACATAACCTTCAAGAAAAGAGTATATTCCTTTTTAAAAGGCCGGCAGCACACCTGCAATGCCGCTGGTGTTGTGGGTGATCATGGGCGGCGGTAGTCACTTACCATCAGGTGAGCCGCATGCTCGTTTGCCCCCTGTGTTGTAAAAAAAAAAAAAAAAAGAAAGAATTCTACATGCATGCCAAATTTCATTACGATTACTTAAACTATTAAAGCATCAATATAACGGATAAAGAAGCAATTCATAAATACTTCATGAATCCCATTACTATATACGAAGTAATAGCGATATCTCTGGTGGCGGAAACTGACAACGGAAATAATTAAAATTATCTGTAATATTCTATTTCAATTTAATGCATTGAAACTGGCACATTCTTTTACATACTTTTTTTTTGTTTTATTTGACAACGAAAAAGAATGAGAAAAATTTCAAATTTCAATATTTCTATTCTAAAATCTCTAACCTTCTAATGGAAACATGCTTTAGTGGGTACGTACATATACAATACAGTTAATTGTAATCTCTCATTTGAAGTTAGCTACCATAGCAAACATTGATCTTATCAAAACAAGGAGCCACTCGATAATTTCCTTCTTTTTGGAGTCAGTTAAAAATAATTTTCAACGCTGTTGCTATTCCATATTAGGCCACCTACACGTGATCAGTGGCCACATGCCGTCACGTCGAATGTATATAGGTACACAGGTATATATATATATACACGTTTCAATCCCATCGCCGGATATATCCGTTGCCAACATTCTCTGTACCAGAAATCAGGATTCATTACACAATATTGAGTAAAATGTTGAGTTTCTCATATTATTCTGTAGATCTATGTTTGTACCAAAGTGTGCCAACATCTAAACTATCAATTTTCAACGTTTATATATTTTTTTTAAAGTTCTCAAAATTAAAACGTTAATCATGCATTGTCTCTTTGCTTCTTGTAATGCTGATTTTAGTTTATTAAATATAGTTGTACATTTTGTAGGGAACACTAAAGCTTTCAGTTATTAATTCAATCAAGTAACAGAAATATTCATGCATTTCATTAATGACAGATTTTTTTTACTTTATTAGTAAAATATATTTGGTAACTTTAAAATTGAAATATTTACTGTTTCTATGATTAAGGTTTTAGTTCGCTCTCTGAGCACTTTAAAATAAAAATAAAAAGGCCCTTTTGTTTAGCTAGTAACACCGTCCAGGAATCGGTGTCACGTGACCGGGTGACCGGTAAGCCTGCCGGATGCCGTCACGTGGCCCGCTACATCCGACAGCGTTCGATATCCGCGGCGTCCTCTGGTTATGGATACCAATTCGAAAATTTTGACATTTGTTCCGTTAAGTTAAACTAAAATATTAATATAATATCGATACACTGTATTTAAAAAAAATTGAAGGGCTTTAATTATGATACGCTACTTATATCAATAGCCTTATCTTGAAAGTTCAACCTTTCTTCACTCCTTTAAGAGAATATCACCCACAATTATCTTTAGAACTTTCCATTACGGAGATAATATAAGTTTAATATTTATTTCAGTTTTTAAGAAAACACAAAAAGAAAAAGGTTTTTAATTAACCTATTTTTTATATATATGTTACTAGATATCTCCGCCCAATTGAAGTGATTTTGGTAATTATCTTCGCTATCGACATAATTTCCTCTCATATTTATCTCATAAATAGATTTTGTCACTACTGTAATCATCGCTTTTTTGAGAAACAGAATTTCAAATAAAAACAAAACAAATTTAATAATGTAGACACATACTAACTTACATCGATACAATGTGCAAAGAATAGCAGAACGAAGCTTTAGAAAAAATCCAGTTAAAATATATATTGTTAATTTAACTGCAACTTTAAAGCTGTTGAAACAAACGCATAACAAAAATTTAAGAAGTTTCCTACAATCAAATATAATGCGAATCGATGTCTTGAGAACTTAAAACTTTGTTTGTGTCTGGATGTTGGGAAAATAACTTTTGTCGTTGCAAACATTGCTCATAACTTTTATAACGTGTGTTTTATAAATTGTAAAGAAATATTTTAACATTTTCTGACTCACATCATTTGCATTATTTCGAACAATATATGAGTCCTGTACTCCTGAAATCGAAATCATTAGTAACCTTTTAACAAAATATTGACAAATGAAATTAAACATTTTTCCTGATATTTAATTTCACTAATAACTTAAAGCGAAAACTAAAAGTAATGCACCCTAACTTAGTCAGACTGTAATAAGATCCTGAGTACTATGCTTAACCTGTATAAGGCTATTAATTTACTTCCATTTTATTATAAGTAATTACATTTTGTTCCATCTATGTAGGTACATAGTATATAATTAAAATAAGCATATTCTATCCTGACTGCTTTTATTTAATTATGAATATTATAATTTTGTGAAAAATATATATAAATATATTTGTGTATACATAGTGCATATGCAATGTAGGTACTATATGCTAACACGAAAGTTTGTTAAAAAAATAAATTAAAAAATGAAATATCTAACGAGTCACACTGATTCGAGTATTGACTCGAACCTATTAAGTACGTACATACGTACGTATAGGAGTCAAGTACTTGTGATATTATTGCAATTTTTAGTTTCTGTTTTATGGATTTATTTTTTGCTTCGTTGCCAAATACAAAATTTTTAAATGAATACTTCTAAACTTAATTAAAAATAATCTTTAAAAAATATTAAAAAAAAATACTCGAATCTGATCAAATAGATAATCTATCCATACAAATATTCAAGTACTAAAAATGTTCTGGTATTTTTCCTCCCATATCTTTTTTGGAAATTATTTTTAGTTTCATCAGTAGAATACTCTTAAAGAGATGATGCTAATTATTTCGAATGTATACTGAATATAAGAAAGCAGACACAGACATCTATGTTACAGAAGAATGTTTATGATCACTTTCGAGTGTGTGGTGGCGATATCGTTAATCCCCTTTTACGCCATTCTGTATTTTTATGTTCCTTCAGATTAAGGCGTTATTTTTAAACTAACAGATGTTTAAGTGGCATTATTTCCGAAACCATTATTTATTTATATCTTGGTTTGGCCATAATAATCTATTATCTACATTATTACTCTAACATCCAAAAATATACTTTAAAAATACTCCGAAGCGGTTGCGTTAAATGTTATTGTTAAATTTTTATAAATTCTATTTTACTCTGTTGATTCTAGAAGTACAGTTACGACTATAAATAAAATTATTTAAGGAAATTTTTATACATTTGCTAAATTAAGTTTTGTTTGATTACATTTATATAATATTTTTATTATTATTACGTTTAACTTATGTATATTTTTTTATTATAAACAAATAATTTGAATCCACTACAATACTCTAGAATTGATACAGAAATAACTGAAAAGAACTATGTTACATTTTATCAAATAAGAAAATATAAATATTGGGTAGCTATGGAAATGTTTGTGCACTGTTTTGCTGTTTTATAAAATTACATTTACTACTGTTACTGTAACTACAATATAAGAAAGAAAATTTCATATTATTTTTCATGTCCGATAGAAGGCAGAACCTCACAATAGATAAAATAAAAAAAAAGGACTGACAATAATTTCTTTCAAGCTTACTTTGCAATTGAATCTAAAACTTTCATTAAATTAAGTCAAGCCATTCAGTAACGAAATAGTAAGTAACTGTTCTTCTTTCTATTAGTATTGCAGTAGAAAATTACATTCTAATAATTTATGACTTCTAATATCATTAAGTTTCATTCCGGTGAAATAACAACAGTACAATTCAATTAGGATAATCATATCAATTCATATTAATTAGACTACTAATGCAGGATATTGCTATGTGACACAAGATAGTGTCAACACAAAACAATGAACTCCAATGTTAATTATTGTAACAGGTATCTGCGATAGCTTGAATTGCGTTAGATTCACCTCTAATCACTATATTATTTGTAATATTTATTTTTTCTGGTACAAGTACAAAGATTTTTAACGAAATTATATACGAAATATTACCATTCATAATTTTTTATATGTAAATATTTTAGTAAAATCTATTTTGTCAATTCAAAATTATTCCCCATAATTTTTCAATTTTGTATCAAATATGTTTTTAAAAAATATAAATTGGTAACTGCCTTGGCAAACGTTGTTTTACCCTCTACTATTACTTACCGGGTACAATTTTTTCTATCGATATAAAATTTATTCTATGTCTTAAATAGACACGAACAATACACATTTACAAATTTCAATAAAATCGTTTCAGCAGTTTCAGAGATTAGCGTGAACGAACGTTGTGACACGAGATTTATCGTTTATAAGAGAAATATGGCAATAATCATTAATTCACGCGAGCTAATCCGTAGAATCACCCTTATTTTTCATAATACTATAATCTCTAGCTTTCAGGTCGAATCTTGGTAATTGGTGATATTATAGCATTCTATGGTCAAACGTATCTTTCTGTTGGCAAGGGCCGAGGCGGGAGTGCTGTAGCCTAGCCTATATGTATGATACCAAAACTTGGCACTCATGTCGATGCGAACAATTTGGGCCCCAGCCGAGTCACCTAACTTGTTATTGGATTGTCATAATTTAACATGGCGTGTAGGTATCTGATGTTCGAGAAACTTGATAGTCAATAGGTACATGCCAAATGCAGAAGTATACAGAAATAAAATTAGTATGCATCTGTTTCTTAATTTTGTTTTTAAAAAATAAATTGCTCGCTACAAAAAAAGTATATCAAAATTAAGAGTATTGCACAACTATTTCAATATTACCTCGAGTCACCAATGAACAATAAATAACATACCGATAAGTACATCTAATGACTAAAGTTGTTTTAATAATTTTATCTATACCTACTATGTAATAAATAAATGTTCGTATTTTACCATAAGTTACAAAAAAAATATTTTAACAATCGCTTCATGAGAAGTAGGTGAAGCAATGCAATTAGTTAGTACAATCTCTATTAATTACAATTTTAGAAGCATAACACCTTAGCTACTATATACCTCTGGAGTGGCAACACATGGGGAATGCGAATAGCTATAGCTAGGTATTGCAATAATTTTATTTATTTATTATTTCCAAAACATACTAAATAGACTAAATACACTTTTTAAAATAATTATATTATCAACGAGTGGAAACAACATGCTTATTTGATTTGAATTATTAATAATCCTCAAAAATAAAATCGATCTTCTTCAGAGCCATTATTTTTAATATAGTTTTTTTTATATTGAACATAAAGACGATTTCACATTTGGCAAAGATTATCAAAATAACTCAATTAAGCAGTGGTATAACAAAATACACATGATTTTCTAGACTATATTGAAATTGTGATTCATACTTGTAATTTATAACATTGTAAATAGCTAAGAGACGCGTGGGAAACTAGTGCCGACAATAATACACAATACTAACCGGCAAATAAAAAGATGTGACCAACAATGCCCTTCTACATGGAAAACCACTAACCATGCCCCATTCACATAACTACGTTCACATGCTAAATACGAGGACAAACACGTTTAATGTGGTATCATTTCCAATCAGGAATAAATTGCAAAGTGACAACAACATGGAGGACATTGTAAGATGGATTATGCAAAATTTTAGATTTTAACATTTCTGAATAGGTTTAAAGACATAAGAAAATGAACTAATGTTATAGCATCAGCATTTTGTTGGTACATTCAAATTGCAGAATTAAATAAGTAGATTGCTATCCAATTGTAATATGGTTTATTATCAATTAATTAATTAACAATAAAAATTTTGAATCAGGCAAAAATCAAAATCACCATTTTTACATAATCCTAAAAACTAATTAACTCGGTATCATTTTATTCATTGATAAGGAATTATATTTAAATACGAGTATGATTAAAAAATAAACAAACTACACTCACTTTATTTGTAAGTTAAATACGATTGACAAATTTGAAAATTCGACACCATTAAAAATAATAATGCACGTTAATGTTCTTTTAAACTCTCATGCAATATAAATTATACACCCACACATTATCTACGACAGTGAATTAACAGGACAGACAAGTCGATCTCCTTAACGTGGATCCTTATAAATAAAATATCTACAACATTGAGCTTAATGGTTCGTATACTTGTAATTGACTAGACTATAGTACCGTTACAAATAAAGCGCGGCTAATGAATTATTGATAAAAATACTCGTACCACATACTCTGTTTCAGATTACCAATAGTACTAACTGGAGAGACTTGCTGTAAGGATTATCTGCATAACAATGAGCTCTTCGGCTTATCAAGAAGTGCAGTAGAAATATTGTTAAAAATAATACTATACTAAGAAAGACTCCGGTTCAAAAAAGTTCGTACCTAAGTTATTATTGTTAAGAGATCTCTAAGCTGAGCCCAATTGAATATCTTTGGTATATCTAGATTATTAACCAATACCTAATTTTGACTATTAACTACAAATACCCACTGATGTAAAAGATAAATTTAAACATATAACAATAATGAAGAATGAACTTCATAAGAAATTAACCTATAAAAGTTTATATAATTTATCTAATTAAATAATTTGTTCCTTTTTTGATGCATATGAAACTAAATTTCATAGTTTCAATTAGTTTGGTTTCCTGACCAAACTGGTCAGCATGAACAGAGACATTATTACATACTCGTACAGAACTGTATTCATAATCACATGTGTATCACCATCGGTACTTACCATATACCATTTACCACACACGCATTTCGATTATACTTTCATGTTATTGAATTGCACGTTTAAAGATAAGTACCAATTTAAAATTTGTATACAGTTTCAACACATCCCTTAGTTGTTTGTTAAGTAATCTCCAAGTATCATAAAGGTGTATCTCGCGTGCGAATGCACGCAATTTACATACAAATGATATCTGTGCAATCTGTCTACAGCTCACACTTTAAGCCAACACCTGCATTACACGACTTTGTAAAGCCTACAGATTCTGTTGTATTTTATCTGCAATGTGTCACACATTTACAGTGAAGCTAACTGATCATTTCGTTAATGGATCTCTTCCCATTAAATTACTATAGCATTTTATCCTAACTACTAAAAGTTTTTCGATTCAAAATCCATCCATTTGAAAAAATGTAAAAAAAATGTGAAAAAAAGTAGTCATTTTATACGAGTCTCGTATTACAGATAATATAATCCTATCCTACTGAATACTTCATATTATAATTGTAAATTTTTAAAAGGATGTATAAGTTTTTTCCACTGGATTGTGCTTTATCAAATTTGAATAAAAAGGCATATACGTCATGTCACTATTGGCATGATGTTATACATTGAAATATATCTAGTTTTGTGATTGTTATGATGAAGAATCGTCACATATGATTCCTTTTAACCTAATTAACCTGAACCAAACTTGCAACATTTCATTTACACCTACTATTGACAAATTTTAAAACAGTATACATTTTAATTAGTAATTAAAATTTTATTTCGTAATTATAAGTATGTATACATAATAATAATAAATTCCTTACAAAATACTACCGTTTAACTAACATATCATTAAAATATTCAGCCTCAGTCAAACCTTTAACTGAGTCAAGCGTGAACTGCGTGGCCATTAATAAAATTTTACAGCGCATTTTCTTTACCGCAGCAGTTATTAAGTCCGTAGTTAGTTGACGACGACTAATTCAACGCTCAAATGAGAGGAACCAACTTAACCAACACCGTCGTACGGAAAACTTATTTTAAGTATTACAAACTTTGTTGTTAAAATAATAAGAATAACAAATTATTGGTATAATACTTTATGTTGAAATTATTCATAATTTCAAAGAGTGATAGATTCAATCTTTACAATATTCCAGCATCGAATATTGACGTAATATTGAAACTTGAACGATATTGTTTTCAAGGTACGACTTTCGCTGTAAGCATAAGTATTTTCGCCGTTTATGTTAAACTGTTTATGGAAATTAAGTAAGTTGTCGCCTTTGCTCTTGATTACAAAGAGAACTTGAAACAGTTTTGTTTACGGTTTAATCGTAGTTCGGTCTTGTTTTACTTGAGAGTTTATTGCGAGGCAGGTG
Source organism: Galleria mellonella (assembly GCF_026898425.1). Taxonomy (NCBI): domain Eukaryota; kingdom Metazoa; phylum Arthropoda; class Insecta; order Lepidoptera; family Pyralidae; genus Galleria; species Galleria mellonella. The sequence continues at coordinate 2,343,091 of NW_026442042.1, read as the reverse complement.
CAGCTTAGGGGATTTTTTCATGGCATCGGTAAGTTTTTGTATTTTAGACTTTTCTGCTATGAGAATAAGATATTTTTTCGCTAGCCGCTGTTTCAATATAAGTATCAATTACAATTCACCTTGGTTCTAGTGTTCGATTTTATTCGGTAATATAAGGTTCAAAGAGAAACAATAATTCACCGAATTGTGCCTTGCCCAATACTAAACGATACTGAGGAAATTGAATAATCAATATAAATAAACTGAATTCTGCTTGTAGGTTATAAAACTTAATAAAACAATTTTATACGATTACAGTCCAATATAAGCTATTTATTGTAAACCATTGCCGATTTTGCCAGTAGAGCATAAGATTCGGCGTATCTATACTTGAACGTAATTATTCAAATTCATTGTAATAGAGTTGAAAATAGTTTGATTCTACGTATATAAGAAAAAGAAAAATTAAAAAAAACACTAGCATATTAAAACTCGAAACTGTATACTGACATTTCTTATTACAGTAAATTAATTTAAAAATTGGAACAGAAAATTAAAAACTAAACAGTAAATACGTAAAGTCCATGCAAACGAATATACAATTTAGAGAGTCCCGGAGTGATGATAACTCTAGACAAGGTAGGCACTCTTATAATTATAGTTAATAACCGTACTTACCATTATCAGATAGATTAAAAGGGAGATATAAAGTTGACAGACTAGTATTGAACAAGATAGTACTACTACTTAGTCTTAATGTATTATTACCTATTCTATAAGGCTGCGACACTCTCATTTAGTAATTGCATGGCGAATATTTCTTAGTAAATATTCGGTATCCAACTCATTATTAGTCAGTTAGATAATGAACGAATAAAAAAAGCATGTCCTCAAACAACTGAATACCAAAATTTGTTCTGCATTTAAAATTCTAATCAATCGACTGATTTGATTCGTCGTTGAATATAAAACGACAGAATACTATGGAGATGGAATGAAATTAAAACTTAGCGCCAATGGAAAAGTTGGAAGTGTATTGAAAACCAGTCGGAGGGTCGGGAGATTAAGACCGTAGGTCTCCAGTTACTGCGTTATCAACTTACAATTTCTCACCAACGTACACGTTATAAATCTTATAAACGAAACCAACATAAGTGATAATTTATAACCTTATGTAACTAAAATTTCTAGTTCTTATGAGTGTCAAAGTATTCTTTAAAATTTAAATTGTTATGTACCAAATATGTATATATCAAAAAATGCTGATAATGCTTTATACATAATACTGACTTTACTTACATTTTCTCTAGTATAATCATACTCAAATTTATCTTTATTTATATTATAGAACCTCCTTTCCTTTCACAGATAAATTTTGTCAACAGTTATTACAATAACTTGAGAGTTTAACGAAAATTTAAATTAACACAAAGTTTTAGTGTCAGTTAAATCCAGCCAATCGCTAGACCACTGCATTTTCATAACTTGACAAATAATTTTACTGTAAGTATAATATATAAGTATTACTATATTTTCTGCCACTTCATTATTAGCGTATGCATACTTCTTCTACTACTTTAATAATTTTTTTTGTGAATCTAGAACAAGCTGTATTCTTTTTTAAATGTAATAACTGCCGGTTTAACTTAATTGTAATTAGATCGAGAAAGCACGACTAGTTTTGGGATCAATTCGTGATCCTTATTCATGAACGGCTATGACGCAAGCGCGAACCTGATCTGTGTTCTCTGCGAAATCTACATTCTTAATTTTATTTTGGTATAATATTATTATATTATACCTTATATTATACTTTTTTACTTCAATCAGACATCTCGAAAATCACAAAAATTTCAGAACAGAATCCATGTCCCATTGAAAGTAATTATTGGAATTATTTTAAATACCCAATTTTGTTAATGCGTCCTAAACGCGGATATCCACGACTCCCATATTATTCGAAAGCGTATCTGCTATATTCGTATAACAAAATTTATGGTGCATTCTTTATCAAATGCCATTAGAATTGTTTACATTTCCTTCTGGATATCACACACGGGGTATATTCGTAAGACTATTTCTCATTCAAAATATAGGTATGTACAGAAAATCGTTTTAATAAAATGTAGTAGATTAAACTAATACAATTATTTGTCACCTCGCGTGATTTATTCAAGCATAATATATATATATATATATATATATATACATATATATATATAATATATAATATATAATTTTAAATATTATTTTTATGGTTTAGGTTATGGTCCTAATTGGATATTTATTGATTTATTTACACTTTATTGCACTTTATTTATTATATTTGTTCAATTTCGTGAATTACTATCATTGGATTTCGGCTTCGTATACCCTAATACTTATTCTATTGAAATCGACTTATAATTTATTAATAGTGCCTAAATTTTTATAAAGTTTTTTTTAAAGATTATAAGTATCTGTCATAGTGATAGGGAATGTTGCTTTAAAATATATTAACAAGGTTATTCTAATAAATTTAACAATAAAAAGCTATATTTTACGGAATAAAATACACAATAAATTATGTTTAACGACACCTTAACATTCTAACTGACATAAATATATAAAATGTGTGAGGATATTTTTGTATCTTAATTTTGTAGGAACGATTTAGTTAACAAAATTAAGTACCGTTAAAGATCATTTCAAACCAATTTCACAGAGAGAGGAGTCAATTTAAGGGACGGAAATTGCTTCGTTTAACGCTGGTGACAAAATAGTCTTCACAGACGTTTACCTATTTTGTACATTTCCTATATGAAATTCCATTTAATGGCGTCGCTCGTAATATGTATTTTATTTTCATTACCAACAGCTTCTTAATTTCATTAACAAGTGATAAATTAAAAATAAATGCAACGGGATGACACAAAAGTATAATTGTAAAATAAAATACATCAACTTAAATTGATTAAACTTATAAATGAAGAATTCAATTTGTCAATAACTATATATATTATACAATATATTTAACAAAAAGTGTATTTCATTTCTTTCTATTTCATTTATAAGTAAAATAAAAATCGGATTGGATCTAAAAAAAAGAGAAAAGTGAATATTTTTACAAAACTATTGATGATAAATTTAAATCCTATATAAAACCTTAATGTTTGACTAGACGAACCCTTCTAGATAAAATAGGAAACTTTTATAGGTAGCAAAAATAAAATAAAAAAAGTAACAACCATTTTATTTGAAATATTTACGCCTCCAGTTTTCCTCGTTGCCTATTTCCTTCGTACAATTTCGACTAAGTTTATTTGTTTAATGAGCGAATAAGACGCCGACAACGGCGTTTTGTGACCACGACCTGTCAATTCTTGATTCGTATTTATTGTTTATAACGAGTGTACGCACCGTGAAATTATGCTTCGCACCTCTTCTGTTTACCGTCCTTGTCTTGGCGCTGCGACATCTTCACGCACGATGGTTTTTCAACTTGAGTGCGCCTGAACGAATGCATACAGAATTACCCGACAGAATAGAGAGGTTCGCTTCTCATGAATGCCTCCATTCTGGTCTACGTCTTATTCAAATCAATAGAGTTATATCCAACAAACACGTCGTGTTTACTTTCTTATGCAAACAACGCCGATTCGTTCGGAGCAGTTTTGTTTTTTTAAGGGCAAGATAATGCGTTAGCAAACATTTCAATTAGAATGTTTATAAAATGAAAATAATAATGCATTATCTCGAAACAGCGGGAATGTAACCACATTTTCATTGCCAACATATGAAACTTTTAATCAACACTTAGTGGCACCCCGATGAGTGTATGTGGAAAAATCGTGAATATGATGGTCTATTTTCAGAATAATCTGGTTAAAAGGTAAGAAAAAAAGATGCATACTTTTCAGACATTTTTATAAAAGACAAAGGGTTCACAATTCGATTATATGTTTTTGCCACAAAACCTCTACCAGTTCTGTAAAGATTATTTTCTTCTTTTCGAAATTATTTTCTTAATCTAAAAACTTAACTCTTTTGTTGTTTGTTAATGACTGAAGTCAGGTCTTTTTTTTTGTAAAACAAATAAATTACTTTGTAGCTTTTAAATATATTGGATTGTTTGTTTACGTTGCAGTTATCTACCAAACCAATAAAGTCAACTAGATACATCAGTTACTTAATATATTTATCAAGAATACGATGCAACCAATCAAAATACGACAAAGTATACATTTTGCAACTTTATCATGAAATCTACTACTAAACAACAAACAACTAATAGAACGCTTAAACAAGTACTTACGAAGTTTTAAACATATGCTGTCCGCTTGCACTGTATATAATATATACTGAATAACGGAAAAACAATACAAGTTATTCTCAGTCGATACGCTCTTAACATAGCGGTCTCGCGTCATAGTCACTGCGTATACTCGTATATATATGTATATGTAGTCGGGACAAAATGAAGTCAGGGACCAATGTTAGTCACCTAACGACATTTTGTTTTCTCTTTATATTTCTGAAAAATCTGTTAGATTATGATACTCCATGATCGTCTGTCTGGTAAAGTTCTGGAGAAGATCATGTACCGCAATCTTATTTGGTCCATTAATTGCAGGTCTCTTTTTCCTTCCCATTACGCTCCAATAGAATGGTCATGGTCAGCATATAGCGAAGGAGTCATGAACTGACATCACGGTTTTTGCGTCATCATACTATCTCTTTTTAGTAACCGTCATTCTGATAGACTTTATCTGGTCCACGCATGATATAGTTTAATATTCTCTCTCTCTCTCTCTCTCTCTCTCTCTCTCTCTCTCTCTCTCTTTTCTCTTAAGTTTTCTCTTGTCGGTGCAACTAATTCAAGCATTTTCTTCTAGCCAACGATACGCCAAGATACCTAGTGTCAGTTAATTAATTTTTCTTATAGCTGTCTGTATAAATATGTTAAATATAAGTGATGACAATGGACAACCTTGTCTTACTCCTTGATAAATTCTTGCTTTTCCTTTCTCCTCTTCTATCTCTATTATAGTTTCTTGGTATTTATACATTTCGTAGATTATTCTTTTATCTCTGAAATGTTACCCCAAATCCTTTAATACTTCCATAATTTTCTTCCAATCTACTGTATCGAAGGCTTTCTCCAGATCTGCAAAAGCGATATGTGTATCAATTCCCAAGTCCATTTTTCTATCTAATATAAGTCTCAAGGCTAAAATTCCTTACGCGTATCTCCATTTACTCTAGATCCATACTGGTCATCGCTAAGTTGACTCTCTATTTTTGATTTTATTCTATTTTGAATTATTTTAAGAAGTTTAATACTAGTTCTCTAAATATAAATTTTTAACTAATTTCATTAGAAATACAATTTCCTTTATTTTTCTTAAAGCAGAACTTTAATAGTGTACATACACGAGCACTTTACGGTCGTTTCGGAAATATACCCTCAAACTAATTAGCGGACATGGAACCTTCGCCAACTGGCACGCGTGCTGCCGCGCCGGCCAAACTGCCCGCCTCAGCACGCCTCAATGAGCCGATTGCCCAATTAACTCCATTCATACGTCCGCGGCACTAAAACCACACTCGGACAGCATTTTTCGAGCTAATACGATCATTTTACACAGCCAAGTTTAAAACAATTAACTTTATTATCCATGGTAATAGGCTCTAATTTCAGTCTCTTTTAATTTTTGTTTATATAGTAAAATAATTTTGATATTTATAGAATGTAGTTACAGTTGCCGTTGGTTTTAGTATAATAATTATATCAAAATAATTATTACTAGTGACATCGCATATTCTGTGGTATCTATATTATTTATATCATATACGGCGGTTATCTCTTATAATCAACTCATGGGACCCTTACGAGACAATACTCTAACAATACCATAAAAAATTGTGCATATTCTTTCAAAAATTGGCGAATACATCATATACATATACTATCCAACATAAAATACTTGATTTATAAACCTCATAAAATAACATAAGGCCTTGTGACTGCCTGCATTATCATAAATAAACCATAACAAAACCCGAACCATACTATGAAGAAACTTTCTGACATAATAGGTGAAGAAATTCTAAAGCTTACAGCACATTATAATTATAGAACCCATACTCTTCTTTCACACATACCGTACAAGTTCGATCGTTTAAAATTTTCTAATAAATGGTCGTAGTTCAAATCCGGGATTGTTAATTGGGTAATATTTCACCCCACTATGATTTCAGAATTAGACTGAGTAAGGTAGGCACAGTAAGAAGCGAGAAAGGTACATTGGCAATAATTTCAATATCTTGACCCTTTTAGGGAAGGGATAAATGGAGAATAGGGCCGAAAGGTCGCAACCAGTATCTTGTTATAGGATTCTGGGATTACATTATTGACAAAAACATAACTGCATATTACAATGTTTAAGTCCACTGACCTACAGAAACTGTTGGCTATTACAAATACGTACAAAAGATCTCTGATACCTAAGTAATTCATCCTTATACAGAAAATGTTTTCTGAGTAGATGTAGCTACGAAAAACTTTTGACAGCGAAAAGTAAGGAGTATTGGAGTGTTCCAAAGTAGGACAAGTACGAGAAATGTAAGTTGCAAGCCGGCAAATATTCGCAGAGAGCATCTTAAATAGTGGCAAAATAGCGCTGGTGTATTGCCGATAATATATCAAGGCTTTTCGCCATTATTTATGTTTATACCTGCTGTATAATATATTATTTTTTCTACGTCAGTAACAAAAATATACTAGTCGTTTTAACCGACTTCCAAAAGATGGCTCTGTTATACGACATTATTACCTCACCTATTCTGAAATGAAGCTGCTATTTTTCTTTACAGCTTTGTTAAACAATGTCTACTTATAAACAAATTCAATTAAAATATTTTCAGTATGTACTTACGAAACATCATATCATCATCATTCATCAGTGTGTTTTATTTATCATCAGTGCGTTTGCTGCAATTGAAGTTACAGTTTTTGTTTTGGAAGATTTAACACTATCTACCGTCATTTACCACTCAATGCCTAAGCAATGCACTCAATTCTTCCCTTTTATTAGTTATTCAGTATAATTGTATGTATTTTTTTATAACAATACTAAAATGTAAACTGATGACTATCTCTCATTAGAGTAGACGAGACTAATATAAAAAATATTTTATCCACGGGCAGAATGTGTCTATTTTGTGAAGATCTTCAGGGGTACACATAAATAATATAATATATAACTGGCAGAGTAGTATTTGTTACATTTTCGTGTTTGTTCTGATATAAGATATAATCATGAAAAATATTATCCTTTATAGGTAAAATATAATTTCAAATTACTAATAGTTTCTGCTGCAACGATCGCATCCAACGCATTAAAGATCGCCGACGTTACGTTAAAGCAATAAAAAGCCTACACAGGCAAAACGAGATCAAATAACTGGTTTAATAATTCCGGGAAATCGACTACCATCATGCCTTCACACGTCGGAAATTATTGATATGCGTCGTGACAACCCCATTAGTGGAGCGAAATGCATTTCGATTAATATCGTTAACGATTTAAAGCGATAATAATATAGTAGAGTTTAATTTTTCGATGAAAACAGATATAGAATAAAATACAACGCTTAATGAGCAGAACGCTTATTGATAGATATGATGATATGCTAGATATGACGAAAATTGTATTATTTTTTTTTTGTACTAAATATAGATTTTGAATATTTTAATAATCGTTATAATTAACCCGCTATATTAGATACATTATAGACTGTTTGACATTGATATATAACTCGATAAACTACTAAATAGATTAATTTTGAATTTATAAATAAATGATCCCCTCTCCAAGTATTTATCTAAGAAAATTTTTTACATGGCTTTAGCAGTTTTAAATAGTCATATGATAAATACTTATTCTTATTCTATCTTGGTGTGTAAGCCTGTTACAGATTTTTATTTTTTGTAATAAGGACTTGAATATAATACGAGTAATAAATATAATACTAATAATAATAAAGAGACGGTAATAAATATAAATATATATTTATTACCGCAGCCTAAAGACACAGAAAATGGCAGAAGATTAATAAAATTTATTTAAAGGGCAAACCTACTTACCTTCATTTTGTATCTCTACAGGGGTGTCGTTCACAAGAACGATTTGATTAGATTATGAATGCGTTCTTAATGAATTTCAAACAAGAATGGCGTTGTCAGTACCCATATCTTTTATGTGAATATTATTTTTTTATTGTATTCTTAATGCAGGTTATTGTATTATATTTATATTAGTCGTTCGATTCTAGATTTTCTAGTGTTTAATTTAATAAAAATTAGGAGCACGAATTTAAGAACGATGTTTTTTATCTCCTCTAAATGGAGAATTCACCTTCCGATACAGACGTTTCGCTAATATGTATATAAGAGACAAACAATCACACTGAATGTGTTACGGTATTACTTTTCTATATGGATGTGACATTATTGAATATCTTCCTCGTTAGCTGCGCTGATAAGCCATTCTTTATTATGACGAACTAAAATCGATTGCAATTAATCTCAACCTCTCATGAATAAGCGTAACCGGCCCGTTTTAAGCAACAACTGATCAAGTGAAAATCATAAATTATTTTAAACAAATAGGAATTATTCTATTCGCAAAGCGAAGAAGAGCAGAATTCCGTACAAAGGGAGGCACTCGGCACAACCTAATACTTACACGTCCTCAAGGCACTAAAAGGACCGTTTACATTTTTCACCGTGCTAATTTTATTTGACTCACCCTGAATATATTATGTCCTATTATTACGGCGCCCACCCTCTGCCAGCATTTAATGCTAACAATGAGGAATTCTTTCCTTTTTAAATTGTTAACATTAAATTTCGGTGAAAATGTAAAAAATCTGATATCATTACTTTTTTATTGCTCATTAAAAGCGGCATTAATTTGTGTTGATTAATTTTTCGGGCGTGATTTCTGCAGTGCTAAATATTTATTTAAACAAGATATATTCAAATTAATATATTTTCAAAATTTTATATTTTAATATTACGAAATATGTAGAGAGACGAATAACACTGAAAGCATTGTGTGTATTGTCCTTTTAAAATTGATAACGTCATGGCCTAGTATATTTCTATCCAGATTAATTTTAGATTAACCTAAATAATCAAGAAGTGGGTTCTAACTAATATCAAACATAAACTTTGTCTTGGTTTTATATTAATTCCTAGACTAATATTTTGATCATAGAAAATATCCGCAATTATCAAATTACACCTATAGGTACCCGCTGCACACTTTCTATTCTATCAAAACTGACATCACACAGACAGTTATTAGAATTATCTCTACCTACCGCATTATGAGAATATTGGTACGAGAATATTTCTTCGCTTTTATTTTAAAAACAAAATATTCTTTACTTATCAGATATGACGGGTGCATCTATATATATTTTCAAAAACAAATGTTACAGGATAGGCCGTTAGAATTGTGTTCCATCGACCCATATTCTTACACATATTTCTTACTTTGTTCGCTTTCATAAATTACTTTATGCATGCGCGCCGGTTACAGAGACACGTGACTACTCCCTCGGATAATATATGACCTATTTGGTCATATATATTATAAGGCAATTATTATTAAACTAGAAGCATAGTGGTTTATTACACAAGGCACTAGTTTTATCAAGCAACTTCGCTCGTTTAAATTAAAAAATATTTAATAAACTTGAGGTACCAGTTACTAAGCATTAATACAAATAACACTATTCTGTAAGACAGGCTACCCTAGTACCGACACCAGTCTCTCTATTATGTTATTATTTGAGAGAAATAACTAAATAAATATAATAAATAAACTATTTAGACATCTACGAAAATCGATTTACCTAAATCGTTTAGTTTACCCTTTTTCCAGTGAGTCTGTGTGCCAACTCGTATTTCAAATCCGTTTAACCGTTTATGCGTGATTGAGTAACAAATGTCTAAATATTTTTATAAAATTTTACATTCCTAATATTAGTGGAATATTTTAAGTGCTTCGTGTTTCAGAAAACGCAAAACGCTTTGTAAGTATCCTTCGTATATAACGAAGACGGAATGTTTTGACATCAGAAGAACCCAGCCTTATATGAGTCATAGTAGAATATTTCTATTACTACAACTGAAAGAATCATCATCATCATCATAACAACCGTTAATCGTTCTTTACTGAACATAGGCCTCTCCCATAAAGGTGATTTTGCCAGTAGTTGCCATACTTGGTAGACGAGTTAGCAACCGCAATTGGCCATAAAATAAATAAAAGAATATCTTTAATGAATTCTAAATGGACTGAAACTTTATCATCTCAAATACTTCAATATTTTAACATAAGAATACCAGAAGCAGGAAAGACATTACTTATACCGTGGATCGTTAAGGAGCGGGTTATACATAATTCATAAAAACTATACGCTTAAGATTTAATTTCATTAGTTAATATCTGGACTTACGTTGCTGCCGTATCTACGCCCAAAGGCACTAAGCCAAAGAACTTCTTGTGCAATTTATTGCATAATTCTACCTGAAACAAGAAGAAAACGTATTAGTGCTATTCTATTACGGTTCTTATTCATCATGAATATATTATTTTTACCATTTGTTTTACGTTTCATTGTGAGTTACATGAAACTTACAATACACAAAATTGAAATTACATTATAAATCCCAAGATGGAAGCAAATTCTTTACTAATAGTTTAATAGTTGGCATTTGTCCACCAAATGCAAAGTTCCACTTTGTACACATATTAATATTATTAGAAAAATATTTAAATAATAAATTATTATACTAAACAAAACAATTAATCTATGTTTACAGCATTAAATTTTTTAAAACTACCTGATAATCTGGTATATTTTGTTTTACTATATTCATTAACCTACTTGTTTTTATTCATTTCCAGCCATCTTTCAATTGATTACACGGGATAAAACTAGTGTAAGATTAACCCTTAAAATGCCCTATACGGCAAAACTGATCAGATATTTATTATAAAACCTTTTTATGGAAGAGTATAAGTCTTTTTTCAATAATATTAAAAGATTTTATCTAATTAAAATGCAACTTATACATTTTTTAGAAACACATGATACAATATGACTTAGCAACTGACAAGAGTATGATTAAACACTTTAAAATTCAAAACTAATTATAAAAATCAACATTTCAAATCATAAAATAAACGCGATCGTAAATATTTGTTTCATTTAATATCCAGTAATCAATCTACTGTCAACTTACAAGCAACAAGCATCTAATTAACATCGATTAAAACATTCCCCGCACAAAATTACGTGCTACATGAAACGAATTGTCGTCGTGTTTTAATTAATCCACACTACGTAAACTAATAAACGAGTTTATAATCCCGCGATTCAACAAACCAACTGGACATGAATCACTCCGGCATTTATTCAACGAGCCGCGAAATATTATGTAAACAATTAGTAGACTATAGCCAAATTTTAAAGCCGGACAGAAGAAGCAAGAGGTCCGGTCCAATCATAGATATACTTACAGACAAAATGCAAAGCAGTTTCGTGGCACTCTGAATACAAATACATAATCATCATCATATCAGTCCACTGCTAAATATAGGCCTCTTCCTATTGAAGGGTTATATATATATATATATATATATATATATATATATATATATATATATTCAAAACAAATAAAAATGTCGTAGCGGTTTGTGCATGTTTCACCTAGACAACATTAAGAGAGCCTATTTGAACTCGATGTGGAAGTCCAATTGTTTTTAGTTTTAAAACTTAAGAAAATGACGTAAACTGTATAGGAGAATGGATAATTAATATGTCTTCATTGCTAACTATTCTAAAGAACATACATAAATATAACAATAATAAATCAATGTTTAAATAAATTTTTTTCTAGTAAATCCACCACATAGGGTAACCGAAATACTGTCATCTTCATGTATTATTCCTGGTACATATTGGTACCCTGCACACGTAAAGCTAACGCATATGGAATTACTTTTATTTATAAAAAAAAAAACTTCATAGTGACTTGAAACTGTATACAACTGGCAGTGCAGCGTAACTAGCGTATGATGAAGCTCCAAGTCATTCCATATTTCGATGCAATAAGTCATCACTGGCGACACGCACTGGTTAACAAATTGTATCTTCAAACTCAATTTTAATTTATTCAGTTATAATAATTTAACTCAATTTTGGAAAGAAGTTTGCTATAAAAAACTATCTTTTGTAATATAATTAATAATGGCACACTTAGTATTCATATAGACACAGAAATATGCGCCGTCTATCTCCGTCTATGTCTGTAGGTCCAATAATAGCATGCTTCGATTGTTCCCAGTATAACCGACCCGACCTGGATATACTTGAAAATCAACCTGAAACACTGCAACATTAATGGAGGCAGTATCATTTTGCTCTTAAATAAACTCCGCTGACCCAGTCTGTGACAGTTCCTGAATTATCCTGTATCTACTTTGGTAGCTTTTAGCTGAATATCATGTTCTGTTGAAATAATTCAACCTTTTATTTGGGTCTTGAAATAAAACTGATAGATACAATAATGTATATGGAAAACATTTACTAAAGTTTTATTTAGCATGCACTACATGAGTATAAATATTATATAATCTTTGTTATTCTAGGACTATTCCTATAAGATACTTAAAATGGTAGAAAACAATATTTATTATTAGCTTGGACTAATACTTAAACTTACTTGTTGGGAACAACTAAATCTCATGTGAATGTAGTCTTGGCTAAATTGTAACTAACAATAAAGGTCATCAGTTCATCACTCACCATTTAATATTCAAGCTAGCGTCTCTTGTTGGAGACGCTATGTTTAGCTCAGTGTACATTATTACGCATAAGTGGCTTAACTGCAATACTCGTAGTTACCGATAGTGCAATAATGCTCTTGTGTATAATTAGTATTATCGAAACCTTGCTGCATTCTGCGCATCTCTAATTTCATATGTCAATTGCACGTTGTAACAATTCTATCAATAGAACGAAGAAATAGAATTGCATAAACATAGATTTATTTTTTGTCATTAAGTATATCGTTCGTTGGAAGAAAACTCTTACAGAACTAAGCTCGTCTTTACACAATAATTTTCTACTACTATATATCTATACGAGCAAATGCAGTGTAGGACGACGCCCTACTAGATGGAGTGACGACCTGAAATGCATTGCAGGGAGTCAGTGGATGCAGGTGGCTCAGGACCGTTCTCTATGGAGTCTATGGGGGAGGTTTATATCCAGCAGTGGACGAATAATAGCTGAAATAATGATGATGATGATGTATCTGTATATATTAATAGCCATATGGGCCTGTCACAGATGAGGTCCTTTCTCGTGGGTGTCGTAAGAGGCGACTAAAAGAACTTAATTATCGAGGGATAGGCAGTAGCGTCCCTCTTAAATTTCACTAAAGCCTAACTGCAGTTACCAACCCGCCTGCCAAGCATGGCAACTACTGGCAAATCCCCCAATAGGGGGAGCCCTATATTCAGCAATGAACGATTAATGGCTGGTATTAAAAAAAAAAAAAATAATATATATATATATATATATATATATATATATATATATATATTTTTTTTTTTTTATTGCGTCTATGGTTATATTACTTATAGATATGAAAATAATATTTATAATAAATTCAAAATTCTCGTATAACTAAATAGTTAAACAACTCCTATCTACATCATTATCTAGATAGATATTACTGCCGTCATTTTATCAATAAAAGCTATCAATAAGTATACATATATATTTAAACAAACAAGAACATTTTTTTACCAGACAGACAACAACGTCGAACATTCTTAAGTTAGATTCGAATAACGTTCAAAGAAAACATACAAATACACTGGAACGTTTATTCTACACCTCATATGTTTCCATTGTTGAGAAATAAAATGTTAAATTGAAACACATCCATATAAGCGCAGCAGTTTGGTGGAAAAACTAAATGGTGAGATTTAAGTACTCATGCAAAAGACTTTGTATGAGTACTTAAGTCTCACCGTTTCCCTTTAATAAATGGCAGTATTAAATACCTAAATAGACAGCCAAATGCACCTATTGTCTTTAAAATTAAAAAATAAGTAATTGATATTGATGTTTAAAACGAGATGTAGCAAAACTTAGATTTAAATAACGAGACCATAAACAAATTTTACCGGAGCATAAACTAGGTAAATAATTTCATGCGGTCTTTTAGCTAAGTGAAAATATAAAATTCATTTTCTCCGAGACGTCAGCGGCTCTCCATAGAACACTTAAAGTATCTTAGAAAGAAACTGCGTATAATTTTCTCTGCAAGTCTGAGATTCAAAAAGAGCGCTGAGAAAAGAAGCAAAATAAACAGCACTTGTATCTCAACGCTACCATCTCATCTAGGGAGAGCGACGTTTAGATGTCGGTCGGAGTAATAAACAATGTTTAGTGTTTACATTGAATCTCCATCGACCGACCACTGCTAAGAAATTTCAACAACTTCGACGTTTATGGTGTCCCGATACCTTATTGATTCTTGGGTCTTTTTTCGTAGTTTCATCCACTGGTCGGACTAAAGTTGATTCTTAGTGGAAGCCATTGAATTGTATAATTATATTATTTAATACAAATCATGATATTCATGATAGCATTATAGATGATTTCATCAAACCATGCGAGTCTGCGAGCGTCGAAAAAAATTGGATACGGTATAGGAAATTAAATATCTTCACAGTCATTTAAAGTTCATACTGATAAGTAACATTGTCAAATCAAATAGTTGTAAATAGATTCAGCGAAACAGCGGGCTACATGCGTTTCTGTGAGACATAGAGATATTCATTCTTGCTCGGAATGCAGCGCACTTAATTTTACAGATGACGCATCAGTCCATAATCGCTCTACGTGAGTCTAAAACACTCCGACATGTGTCGACTCGCCACACTCGTTTGGACAACACCAGCCACCTGGGCAAATAGGCAATATCTACCGTCGCACAAGTAACATGAGGAGTTTAATATAAACCATTAATAATACTGAATGTGGGGCTCTGCTGTGCTTGACTTGCTTTATTTTTTCATTGTTATTGATAATTTACTACGATTTCAATAGTAATTCAAGTATCAATTTGAACCAAGAGAAAGAACTCTATATTTTCTACAAATATTTAAATAAAAAGGACATAGTACTGTTTGGTATTTGATTGATTATTGAGAGAAATATTAATATCAAAAACCTAGTATACCTACACGCAAATACTTAAAAATTAATATTATTTATTTTATTTTACTTTTTACGCTAATCTAATTATACTGATCAAGAATATGGTGAAGAAATAATTCATTAATATACAAAGACTACTCCCGAGAACTATTCTTGTTTCTAGTTCAGAGAAATTTGAGCATCTAAACTGTCTACTTATAAAAATTATATTACTCGGTTGTCAGTAACTCAATCCATTTCACTGGACGCGCCCGTCCAAAATCAGTAGCTCAACTGGTAATAACAATACCCCACTGCCTCTGGCATGGCGTAAAAAGTGCGGCTTCAAACCCATCCGCTACGAAGTTTTTCAATCACTCAATGATTACTGAAATAGGATTTTCATACTTAAATAATATATCTATATCAAAATGAAATTTTATATATAAATTGATCACTCATATCATGTTATTTCTAACATTAATTAGATCAATTTACATCAATTAAGAATCGAATAAATTTATTAAGTATTTATAAATAAGTAGAAAAATAATAAATCTGTACATTACTGATGAATCTCACGAAAATTCATCAGTAATGTATAACAACATATTTTGGATTTTTTTCTTTTAATTTATTATTGTCAAATTAGTTAGATAAACCTAAATGCAGCAAGTCACCTAGGTACCTTACCAGTTGGCAATGATCTCAAAGAATTTTTTTTATCTCTAAGTTACTTTTTTAAATCTTGTTTTTGATATTTATGGTACATAGAAGTAAGGTGTGTATATAATGGAAAGTTAAATTAATTAATTTGTTTCAGTAAAAAAAAATTATTTATTCTCATAATGTCAAGATAATATTGATCAACTTCGATCCATTATTAGTTAAGTGTTGAATTAAAAAATGTGATTACAATATTTTAAACTATTGAACGTTTTCTAATAGTTTAAGGCCATATTTAATTTTTTTCTAACATCAAATTTTATTTACTTTCTGTCAAACGAAGAGTATTTGAATATGAAGTCATTTCCTTATACTACGATAATATTAGAAATGACGGATAATATTGCAAAAAAAAATGGTTTCATTTCTACAAGCCTATAACGAGGTAAATCGCTCTCAGATATTATTGCGAGGGACTTGACAAGAGCAGCTTAGCACGATGGCGGGAACAAAATAAACACTACCGGAGAGATATTGCAGGTTGGGGTGTCTAAGCTTAGAAAATCCTTAGAATGTCTGCATTTCTATCGCAATAACGATAATGTTCGTCATTAAATACCATATTTGCGAATATATAATATAATATATACGCATATTTTATGGATTACCAATGAAATTAAACATTTTTTCTAAAGAAACATTCCTTTACATGTTTGAATGAATTGTTTTATAATTTTTTATCCCATGGTTCTTTGGGAAAAAATATTCAGTTCAACTATTAGAACATACCCTTAAAATAATGCTATAAATTTAGTTTTCATCTTAGAGAAGTAACGTGCTGCATTTACTAAATTTAAATTTGTTTATCTATGACTATATTTACATGTTATTCATCTATTGAGTCAAGAATGAAAACTATACCTATCCGCATTTTAGCAATAAATAATTTATATCCGTAGCGGCTAAGCGTAGCGGATTTCGTTTTGGATTCCACACCAATATCTTCCACGTGGTCTAACTGTACAAGAAACAATCTATTTTTAAACACTATAGCGAATGAATGATTCGGACCGTCTGTGAAACTATGGGTTATTATTTATTTAGAGCAACGTCATAAGTTCTGTTCTTGAACTCCCTGGTGTAACTATAACTCGGACGTTGGCCTAAACGTGTACAAAAACCAAACTCTACAAAGTACAAACAATGTTATTGTACAAATTTCTTTTATCATAATTAATTGTACGGCCTGAACAGTTTTTATACGGTACTATCAAAGGTTAGGTTACTTATGATAAAACTATAGTACATTGAAACCAGTCAGGTCATAAAATAAAATGTATGATAAAACATAAAAAATTAAAAACTTATATATATATATATATATATATATATATATATATATATATATATATATATATATATATATATATATATATATATATATTATGTATAGCTACTATTTTATTTGTCTTTATCATTTTTATTAAATAAATGGTATAAAACAAGGGATAGCCCTTTTCTTTTCTTCGTTTTTTCTAACCACGCATTTCCGATTTTTTTAATACGAGTCAATCATCTAGATTTTTTTACAGAAGATTTGTATATATACAATGAATGCTAATTCAACTTTTATATGAGTAGTTATTTTGTATAAATTGTACAAGTAAAAAGCCGGCACAAGTCATTAATATAGGTGTATAGGACACAATCTTGTAGAATAATACAAGTGTTTACGAAAAGAATCTCAAATTGCACCAACTGCCAACAATCAACCAACAGCTTTAACATACAAAACTACAGATATAAATAGAGGTATACGGTATAGGCACAAGTACCTCAATTTATACGAAAACTAAATATGTTACTATTAAACTACTTTTCTTCTTACAAAAGCAATTTATTTATAGTAACCGCTCTCCCGCACTAATCCCTTTCTAAAATACCATCTATAATGTTGTGTTTGTCAATGCTCTCGACAAAATTTTATGTCAAAATTTAGCCAAACTCAATCAATTTAAACTCTTTTACAGAGATGTACGGACAAAAATTTACACGCAAAAAATTGGCATCGCATGCGATATCAACGTAAATTTATATCTGGGTAAAAAAAACAATAATTAAATAAAGTCAAAACATCCTCAATTCTAGAAACAAATTAAGACCTTATAATTAATTTGTTTCTTGGGCGTTATATAGTGTTACAGTGATCGTAATTTTACGTATATCTTTAAGAATGGACAAAAACTATTTTTTTTTTAATAAAAATAATAAATAAAAAGGTTTTTTTAAATTAGTTTCTAATCTTACTTTTTAAACATTTTACTCGGTTTATATTTACCAATCCTACTTAAATATAAAGTTGTAAAATATTTAAATATTTATATATAAATTCACGGGGGCAAAGTTGTGGATTAGAGCTAGTAGTTAATACTTTAAAATGGAAAAACTATTTGTTTTAGATTAGTTAGTCTCAATATCTGTATGTAAATATTGCTTACCTACTTTGTGACTATAGATAATAAAATTATGTTGTAAGTATATATTTTAGCGGAAACATTTAGGTTTAAAAAAATAAACAAGATAAGAAGTCTGGCGCAGGGTTTGTCTGTGTGTTATCATTTGTATATTAAACATGTGTGCGTGATCAAGTCATTACTAAACTAATCAACAGTCTATGATGATGATGATAAATAGGTTACGACAGTGATAGATTGTTAGACTTTAGTTCAGCAAACATATGGAACTGAAAGAAATTTGGTAAAAATATTGTGTACATAGGCATCATAAGACGAATTATTAATTAGTACTCGTACCTATCGGTTACACGTTTAGTTTTATTTTAAAGTGATTGCACGTAAATTTACTTATGTGGTATCTAGATTATTTATCTTTATCTTCTTAAAATATTACCATAAAATATCTAGCAACCTATTTTATTTACTACTAATAACTTTCAAAAACAATTTACATACCTTTCAATATCTTTAAGTGATTATTATAATAGTGGCTTTCTGCTAGTTCTGCAGATATGCACCATCTCGAAATTCAAACATTTAACTGTTTCTAAATATTGTGCAACTACATTTTTAGCTAAATATTTTACCATCAAATTCTAAACAATCAAGGTAACAGAAATTAAATGTTACATTTAAGTTCACTATAAGAGTTTTAAAACTATCATTAAGAAATATTATGTAAACTTACTTAATTATGTTACAGCGTCGACAGATAATAGAATTATTGCCAGTTTTGTAATGTTAAATGTTCTCTTAAATATTTTTGTACAAATTGTTTGAAATAACACCGTGAATCGATTAGTCAACATAGTAGTTTTACAGCTGCGGAATTCTATGTAGCTTACAATATTGTGTCTAAACTATTTATATTATCAACAGTAAACTGTAATATAGCAATAAATTACAATAATTCAATTTTCAGAGTATTATATATATTTAGAGCAATACAAATGAGCTAGATTAAAAAACTAATAAAAATGTTAAAAAATATTATGAATAAAACAAATAAAAATCAAACGGAATTTTTAAAGCATAAAATCTATAAATTTTCACTTATAATTCCAAAGATGATTTTATATAATATAATTATATAATATTTTAACGATAAATCTATAGAAGTATAAAAATCACAATAATACCTAATACTAGAGGTTGACGATCGGTATGTACAAAATTAGATGAATCTAAAGATTTTCTAACGCGTTTTGAAACCATCGCTTAACTCGACGATGTGGTATATTAGGACACGCAATGTTTTGTTTTTCACTATTCTTTAACCACGACTTTTTCTCCAAATTTCAAGATAATTTAGTTGAGCTGTTAATACGCCAAGAAAAAATAAACAAAAATAAATTTAAATTTTAAATTTATAATATAATAAGGATCCTCGAAACCATCGGGTACGAGAGAACTTAAAATTCTCTGAAGTGTATATTGCATTGGAACGCTCTAAACTATACAATGGTTAAGGTAATGGATTTCTGGTTACGTGGGCACGGGCATTCTTATCTATGTATGTATCGACTTTCAGATAACTGCAAAGTTGTTTGTTTTTATTTTATTTTTTTATCTTTGATTTTTCCTTACGACCAATAACAATTATAATTGCCGCAGATTGGTACAACTGTAAAAACAAAAACAGAAGCACTTAAAAGAAATATTTTATTTTTGTTTTAAAAAATAGAACGCGAGGTCAATGATGTATTTTATTTTAAAAATCGAACAAAATTTCCGGTAATGAATTAGTCTAAGTAAACAACCTATGAAGAACGTGAAAGGATTTTATATAGCGTAAGAGATATTCTTACATATCAACAATCATGTTATTATTAGTGTAATGTCGTAGTGTGGCAATAATAAGCAAATCACGAGTCACTGATCACGATAAAGTTCGTTGTGCCGCCGGCTTGTCGGTATTCCAGTCTAGCGGTTATACTTAATTCGCAAAATAGTTCAGAACTGTAACTATGATGGATATTGACAATTTATGTGCTAATTTATTGGCTATTTATACGCTCTCTTATAACAATGTACTCACACTAGACATTGATGTTAATACTGATGTAAAGTGTTCCTATACTATCTTGAATTAAACGGTACTCAAACAACATCAAACACAAGAAATCATTTCAACCTATATTTTACTGTACAATCCTACTATTATTTGTTAGTCAATTTCGAATAAAATCAATTTAGAATGGGTACAAATATGTCATCACTTCTATAATTCTTAATTAATAATTCAGAGAAATTTCTTATTGTCGGTCAATTCGAAGAAAAATGGCGTTTAGTAAAAAACCAACACAATGAACTCCTGCAGTAAAAGAATCCTGCCAGACAAATTATACCAAAACTACATATGAATGAAATGGAATCGATAAAATACTAAAATACTGATCGATAAAAGACTAGAAGTCTAAGGCATTTGTCGACTGATGTCATCGTAGTGAACATACTCGGCATGCCATTTCGCCGAGTACATTAGGAGAATCCAAGAGGGTGAGCCTATCGCCGTTTCTCGGATCGAGTTGGTTTGTTATCGATGTTTTCTATCACCGAAAATTTAGTTATAAGTATAAATTCAGACTCAGATTTTTGTTGGCTAGATTTCAACACACGACCTATAAGGCGAAGCAGTATAACATTGGATCACGACGCTCTCTCTTTAGAATATATATTATTTGTACTTGAATGCTATTTAGCATTTTAAATTATCGTAATGATGTTTTGTTACCTTCCAACAATCATATAATTTGAACTAAGAGTACTGATGTACTGTAATGCAACATTGTTGCACCGCGCTAGTTTAGAGAATTATGTAATAAATCACCACATGCGGACAATGTTATAGCAAACTGTAAAACGGATCGTAGCTATCGTTCAGTAATATTTTTAGGCTGTTGCTGTACTGAGATCTAAAGACTGAGATCTGAGATTATCAAAAAGGTAAAATACCTTTTTGATAATCTCAGTACAGTAACCAAAATGGAATAATGAAAAAAACAGAAAGTTTTAAATTTCCCGCGTCGATATACATATATTTTATTATTCTTTATTATTTTATTGACAATAAATTATTTATTTGTTTATTAGAAAATTTAGAATTAGAATTAACATCTACGTGCTATAAATATCAAGAACAAGTAATTAAAAAATTAAAAAAATATTTAAAGATAAAAATTTTTTTTAGATACCTGCCAGCTGGTAGGGTGCCTAGGATACTTGCTGCATTTCCACGCTGAATAGCAATGGAAATGCGTTGACCAAAGTATAGGCGAGCCATATATTTTAATTTAGAATATTTCTTGCACGTACCCATACCCTACCTACTTAATATGTTTCCGTAATATTTTCTATTATGTCTTATATATTTAGATATATTATAATAAATAATTAAAAGTAATAAGTATTAGTTAAACTAAATAAAAAATAATTATTAAAACAATTCTATGCAATATTTGTAGATTAAATAGCTAATATTATTTATTTTTACCTTCAAAATTTATACAAATAGTGTACCTTACTTAAATAATACCTATTTGGATATTATGGTACTGTAACTATCAAAACAAATAAATCCAGCGAAATAATAGAAAATTTGCCTTGTGGTACCGGCAAAGAATGAGCCACCTCTTCCTTTACCATGGGTGTTGTAAAATACAACTAAGGGAACTTAAAGGTCCAGGATAGGCAGCAGCATCCGGCATAAAACATTAACAAAAGCCAAACAGTGATTAGCAATCCACCTGCCAAAGGTGGCAACTACTGGCAAAATCCCCCAATAGTAAATTGTATTTATTGTATGTACATATGTATGTAATATCCCCCAATGGTAAGGTAAGAAACGGGAGACTACCAGGGAATCTATAGACTATAGGGGAGGCCTATGTTTAGCAGTGGATAGATAACGGCAGAAATGATGATAATGAATGGAAAATTTGAGTTCGATTTCTTATCTTAAAATATTGCGGAATTGGAGTTTCAATGTGATAACACCCTTGATCGAACTTCGTGGTGTTCCCAGGGCCACATCCTTATCTTGCGGCTATGTTTACGCATCCATCTTGAAAGCGAATCGATTTTATTATTACATACTCATATAATAAAATCGATTCGCCACACTAACTTACACAACACAATATGAGGGAGACTATATTGATATTATACAATCGTGAAAGTTTATAAAATTATTTGGGTATTTTAATAATATAAGGAGTACCACGTCTTATCATATGTATATCCTTATACACATATTTGCATGTATAACAGTAAATCTCTCCAAAAAAAATTAATCACTGGTACCCCGTTCAATCATTTAGAATTTCAATTCATATGGGATTGCTTGAATTAACACGCGTGAAATGTTTTTTGAGAATTTTTTTAATAAATATTTAATTAAAAATGTTACTTATAACCTATTTTTATCTATAGCCAAGTTTTTAGTGTTTCTTAACTAACAGAGAGTTTCTTTATTTTATTATATGGATTTTTAATGTGATATTGTATAATTAAAATATTGAAAAAAAGCCCGCGAATTGTTCTATATTCTAGGCGAAATTAATATAATTCATAAACTCTTAAAAGTTTAAATTTGTGTTATCTTAATATGAAACCATTCAATTTTATGTAACTTCATACAGTACAGAAATCAATCTATAAGTACCTTGTGATTCGCTCGCGTGGTTCTGATAAAACAAACACTAATTTTATGTTGGACTAATACCGATTCAATTTTAAAATTCGGTGAAATTTATTCAGATACTTTTCCATCGTGACGTAACAGACAGACAGACATAAATTCTAAAAATGTTGTATATTGCTTATTTATAGCTTCCCTTCCACTAGTTAATTTTTATAAAAAAAAAACCAACGTACAGACATTTCAACACTTGCGACTTTATTATAGTATATAATAACAGATTTATTCGACTTGCTAAAATTGCCATTAAATAACCACAACGAAATATATAGTGCCAAAAAGAATAGTCATGAGCTACATACATCCATTTACTCCGCAAGAACGTAAAAATCAGTTAATAATTTCTTGTGTTCAACCAAAAAGTTTTTGTCATTGTGCGACTCTCCGTTTATGAACCCAATCGTGACATTTCTCGACTCTGTTAAGGTTCAGACAGACGTTTGTTTACATGTATCTTTTATTTGGTTTACACATTCATGTACTACTACATTTACACGCATCTTTCGTACGTTCAATCGATCGTGCTAAATTTAATTTTCAACTTGGAATTGCGTCGCGTCGGAGAACTACTCTGTTCAGCTAGCAACACAACACAACGCGATGTAACCTTAAAAATAATATTTTTAAAGTAATGTTTAATGCAAATAAATATATTGGTCTGCTGTAATTTTTAAGAATCTTTCAAAAGAAAAAGGTTCCTATAAGTCGTCTCATACTTTATGGCATTTTCATACACATACACTGCTGCATAGAAATCTTTTAAATATATTCAATATTTGTAAAATGAATTATCGTGCCGAAGCTTATTTACACTACAGTCACGGTCGTGCCTCTCTAATCAGAGGACACCAACATCTGATACTTCGACGAAGAAGTCATGGACCAGAAGTGCTAACGGAAACAAATGAACTGTTGCTTGCTGAAGGCTATCTAGGACTGAAAGATGTAAGCGACATCCGCCTTTGTAATCTTCCATTAAAGTCCAGTTTCCTTTGCTTACTAGAAGATAAGCAAACAGGTCTGGTCGCTTTCAACGCGATGCATTCTATTGCAGCCGCAGCGAGTCGGTCGGAGAGACATTTGACACGTCCTCGCTGACAATAATATGTGTGAGCAAACCGGAGTGAAATAAATACAAGTGACATTGGCACGCACACACCTTCAAGAAACTTTTCACACAATCATGGCTAAAAGCTGAAACGGGGTTAGTTCCCTTTTATTTAATATCTGCTTGCTGATCAAATAAGGATATCCACAGTTTTATTTGTCGCCAGTTGCTACCCAAAATGTTTGAATATAATACAAAAAAAGTAACATCTTTATATCACACCTTTTATTGTGTATTAAGTACACAAATCATAATATAAAGTATGTATGAGTAAATATGAATTTATGTATAAAAGATTTTCTTAGGTACGTTGAATTAGATATAGAGAAACGTGATTTAGACTTTATTAAAAGAATGAATTAACGACCTTCAAAATATAATCTTAACATTAAATGCGTTTACAGTTTATCAAATCTATTGGAATTCCTTTTCGCTTCGTTTATTAATTATACGGATGAGTAATCCCCTCCCCCACAACCCCGCACCTGGTCCTTCACTAACACCAGTAACTTGTTTACCGCGCGACTGCGGAAACTAGATCCGTAACTCCGATCGGAAAATATCTCCCCAAATTTCCGTCATAGACGCACTTTGAAAATAAATGGCCCTGCAACTCAGTTATCAACAGACTTGTGAGTATATAAATGAATACTTACTTGATAATATAATAAATAATGTCTATAAATTTATTATATAGCTTACGAAGCTCTAAAAACTAAAAGTTATTTCGGCAGAATTATAAGTTTATTAAATAACATAAAGGTATTAAAAGCATAAAATCGTTAAATTAGGTTATATATAGAAGGGTCGCAGAGTTGAAGTGACAGTGCAGCGCGGGTGGCTTCCGTACTCTACCGGAGATTGCCTCCCAGACACCCAGCCCCCATACCCCGCAACGAATCACGCGTCTAACTCAATCATCTACGTAAAAATTTCGAATAATATTAACGTATGCAACAATGCATAGATGTTTTGTTAAAGAGCTTTGCTAAAGAACTACAATTACTGATAAGAAGCAAAATATTTTAGTTCTCAAACTCTTCTTGTGGACTGAATTATTCTACCTCGTTTTGCAACACGTTCTATTAACGCTTGCTAATCAGTTTGCTTCTATAGTTTCAAATCTTTGATTACTCTTGAGACTTATCAAATTATTCAAGCATGAAAAGTGAGAAATTTCTAAAATAGATATTTCACATTTTCAGCTTAAAACTTTTTCTGCTGAAACTTACTGATTCTAATTATTAAATATTTTCTCGCATACGAATTCATCAAAATAACCGTGAAAACAATACACACAAACAGGTAACTATTTTTATTTTTATGATGCTTAGAAAACTACTGCATTTTGTTTATGATTCTATATTCAAATTAGCTCAATATTTATAAGTAAGCAGTGAAATGTAATACAGGTTTATTTACCTTATTAGTAAATTAGCCAACTATATGTGAACGACCGATCATATATCGATTCTATTTTATTACAAAAATTCACTTATCTCTGAAATCTAATTTTCTCAATGACGACACAACCCTCAACAAATAATCGACATACAAAATTTTATCGATATCGATACTCTATATAATTATTTTACGTATAAGAGTATTAAATAAACTAAATTTGACTAATAGTGAAATAACTAAATATCTTCATTATTAAAATTTATTTTCTAAATAAAATAATTGAAACATTTCAATCACTATTTCATTTAGTGTCTAAACATAATTTACTAAATATTCATTTACCAATATTTCTGTATACCTATATATTTAACAGACTAGTAATTAATTTGTATTATTATAGACTCAATATCGATATCGGTCAAGGATATTTTAGTAGATATACAACCCACACTAAATACGGCTATGACGATCTTCTATCATTTACTTGAGTCGACCCAATGTCAGCTTAGATAGATGGGTTATCTCGTACATCATAGAAAGAAATACGTTTGCGACAGTTGGGTCAGTAGAAAATGATCATACTGTGTTTTATTATAAAAAAAAAATTGTGTAACTGTGTTTTGTTAACAGAATTTTCATTTTGTAGAATCGTCATATTTCTAGTGCGATGGAACGAATTTCCTGTTGGAACAATTCAGCAAGTCATGTGACGCGGGTCTTGCTTGCAGTGTTATGTTCCAAAGAAAAAAAACTAGTGGTGGCATGTTGGCCCGCACTCCTTTTTCTTGACAGCGACACGTCAAAAATAAGAGCGCGTGAGACTACACATCAATCAATGCAAACTTTTATTTTAGGACGGTATTTAACTACTAGATCGTTTGAATACTTCCGAACATACTTTCAAGTGCATCTAAATAAACGAATAGTATTACTTTTTCAAAACTTTGTGAATTATATAATATGCTTATGATGTTTCTTTTTTTAGAAAATCTTTTGAAGTCTTTAACTATATTACAAAGAGCTGAGTGTATGAAAGGAAATGCAAAAGATTAATCAGGAGCCAATAAAAATTCTGTTATTTCACTTTAAAAAATACATTGAGATTTCGTAAATTTAACAGTTCCAATTTATATTAAAATTAAAAAATAACCTATTATTTGGTTTAGTTATCAAATAAAAAAAAACTGTTCTAATAAACGAATGGACAAATAAATGACTAACACAAAAAAAAATGTTATAAATTTTCCATTAATAACGGAATCTTATTTCAACACATGTATTTGTACCATTATTTTAGTGTTTGATAATTAAAAATTGGTTGAATTTATTAATATGTATCATAAAATTTTGCCCTTTGACATACGAGTAACAAACATTAAAATATTACAGTAGATATTAAAATAATCTACAACACCGATAATATTAAAATACTTGTCTGACATCTTAATATTTACGCTAATTATATCAGCGTGGTTTGTTAGAACGAATTCAGGAATTCATTGTAGTATCTATCTCAAAAGCGGACTTAATACAAATACAATGCACCCGCTGACATTAACATTCATCAGCTCGATTTACAAATTATTCACCAATATACCGAGGCGACAACGTATAGGTCGTAAAACGAATTCTCCATTTCTAGCTCAGTCTGACACTATATTATATGTAATCTTACAAAATTTTACTTAGATTATTTTTTCACGAGGTCTACATATTCTAATATATATTTTGACGAAGGTAGGAAATTGTTTTTATTATGGTGTATTTACGAGTATAAAGCGACATTTAAAAATAATTATCACAATTGTATTACAATATAACACGATTATAAACTGTACTCCCAAATAGGATATAGTCAGAGACAATAATTATTAACTATTGCACTTGTATTAAACACAGCACTTGTCTTTCCGTTAATTCTCTGAGCATATTTGAAACCAACGTATAATATAATAGAGAATAAGCTTATATTATACAGGTGTTAATTATTATTTATTATATTCGGTGAATTAGTGGGAAAAAATTATATAAATGCAAAATATTTCATGTTGAACAGATTCGAACTCAGGATAATTATACAATTTCGATTTCTTTACATCAAACGTTACACTTATTATTTATAAACCATACCATAAAAGTCTGAATATAGATTAAAATTTTATCTATCAAGTTAAGTAGATAGCAAGCTAGGTATAAGCTAAATCAACTATGTGAGAGTTTAAATAGAATCAAGCGGAATGTAGTTTATAAAAATGTATAATGCGACAAGATAAGATGTTCAGAATTCGGGTACTTATCCTTTCTGCTAAGACGGCAAACAATATTTCTGAGGCTTGGAACATCGCCAAAATTTGATTTTAATGACAGTTTATATACGCATATGTCCGCTCTCTTAGTATTTTCTCTCTTTAGTATTGCCCCTACAGTGTATCAAATAGAACTTTCTGCAAATATATATCGCTTATATAGCAAACAAAGAACACTAAAACAGCAACTACTCGGAACTGACAAATCGGTTTCGGTCGCCTTTCAGATAATTCAAGCTGTTACACGCCGAGAATACATGCAATTATCCACTGTTATTTTCAATCGGTAGTTGAATGCATTAATCAAAATTATATTTTTTGTTTTTATCTGTTGTAAATATATCTTGACCTATAACTCAACTGTCATCTCAAAACGTCGACTGAATATTTATAAATACGGTAGCAGAGTCGGTAATGCGTCCCGACAGACAGTTGCTAAATTTCAATGTGCTCTATTTCGAATTCGTGGCTTCGGCTTTCATGGCGACAGGAAATAAGCCAGTCTGTAACTCTCAGATTGGAACTGGTACAGTTCCACCTGAAGATATAAAGCTTAGCCGTATGCTCAGTACTAGCTGCCTTTGTTGCAAACAATGAACAATTAATCTTCGGTTAAAATATTTATTCTAAATACAGGTTAACATCAATAGCAATTGTAAAATATCACACACATATTTTTAATTAAACTATATATATAATAGTGAACGTATTATTAGACTTGTCCATAAGGAACAATACATTCCAACATAGACAACAATACATACAAAAATTGAAGTCAAATCTTCTGAACATTAATGCTTATAATCTAAGGCTTGCTTGTATTGCAATATAATGATATCCTGATATATACAGATAGTAAAATTAAGTCCTGATTATTAATCTTATTTACGTAGTAATAAAACGTAAATCTAATAGGTAAATAAATGTATTACATCTGTTTCTTAGTGATTTATTTTTGTTTTGCACTTAGATTTTGTCAATTGTAATTATAAATCTATATATTTGATTGGTTACAAAAAATGTTATCCTGCGATAATAAACTCAGAATAACATAAACATACCTTATAAAGATATTATGACTTTATCATAATTTTAAATAAAAAAAATTGTAATACGTATAAAAAGTAACATTGGTATCTGAATATCAAACACGTACCGAAACCATATAAATTCGCAGAGCTTCGGAAATACCCTAAATCCGACATACATTGTAGACCATATTACTCAATGCTACTACTCCTGCTCGCTTTGGACTCCCCAGCCAAATTTTTGAGTTATGCCCATACGAAGTGAAGACAGTTTATGATCTCGTATCCTATTTTCTGAAAATGCTTCACCAACCGTTACATACTGCAATCCATTTGGCTACAAGAGACGGTCGTGGATTACCCCCCAGTGACTCATAGTCGAGTATTGTTGATACAATTAGATTTCGTCTGAGCATAACATTTTAGTACAAATTATTTCTGTTATTATGTACTTTAACACGCGTTTATTAGTATTGTTGCTGACAAACTGGAAACATTGTAAACAAATCCTGCAACTCAATTTAAATTCGTGTGTGTTAGTGATTAGTATTTTACAGCTTTCCAAAATTAACAGTTATTTAACGTTTCGTAATTTAAAACCAAGCGATTGGTAACTAATCTTTGCCTACAAATTACTAGTTTCGTTTTTTATTCATCCGCTAAACACCTATTCTCTATGTAATAATTTTAGTCACGAAATAATTTTACTTGAATAACAATAGCATGCTTCGAATAATTTACACATATCGTTAAGAATTTTACGAAAATTGAAATCATTGGCTATTATAATTTGTCTCTATTGTATTAAGTATTTTTTGTAGAGTCAAATATAAACACAATTTGCATTGACGACCATTATACAGCCACACATTGTTATGTCCCCAAAGAGCACGCCTGCGTATATAATTGCATTTCTAGGCGTTGTGACATCATTCCGCGTCTTTATAGGGCAATTACTGTCGTTATCTGGCATTGATATTGCATCTAATTTATTCAAGCTCCCATCTACATTTGAATAAATACATGCCAGCTGCACTGACCTCCTGAATCCATTCTGTTGTTAGACTTTTCGTTTCTTGCAAGTCGTTCCATTAACATAAGACGTCTATTATTCCTTACCCTAGCCAAGAAACATCTTAAAACGGAACGTAAACTACTACAGAATGCATTACATTAAACAGTAGGTTTAATTAAATGGGATATTTTTGATCATGTGACCTCGTGTGGGTGGGCGGTGTATGTTGTCCGCTCAAGTTAAATTGTGGAGGAGCAGATTATGTTTGAATATTTCATAGAGGAATACGGTAGTATTAGTGCGATATGCAAATTTGGGGACTGGCCCTCTTGGAACTTGATTTTGACGTTTCCCAGTCAAGCGTTACTTATCACGCCTCTATCTGACACCCACATGTGTACCGCACTTCACTTAATTGATCCATCTGATTCTGAATCTTATCTATTGTTGATTTTATATCTATTTTGCTTTGGACCATATTAGATGGTAATATCTCGTTCAGTATGCAGACTCTACAGGTGCATCTATAAAGTGCAGTATTTGGTAGTTGATGTCTGCATAAACGGCAGTATCTATCTATATAATTGTCTATAACATTATAGAGAATTCCTATATAACTAAACCGCATCTGATGCGATTCAAATGATAAAAAAAAAACTTTATTCACAATTCCTCTTTATATCTAAAAGCGATTTACTTTTCCAATATTTTTTTATCGGGTATGATAATATTTTTCTACATTAAAATCCATTAAAGAAGAGACAAGTTAGGAATCAGATTAGAAAATTTTAAAATATAAGTTTTATGTTTTCTAATAAAAATAGGTATATTATATAATATTTCCTTTGAGTACCGTAATGTGTCTGACAAATTATGCAATAATTCTAACAACGCAGTAATTTAATAGCACATATAGTTTACTAATTAATATAATAATTCAAATGATAATGTTTTCAAATAATCGTTAATTTTGTCACTGTAACTTTAATATAATTGCAATAAAATTGAATAATTTAAATAAACAATCCTCGAGCTTAGGCGAAATATATTAGTGTTTACGCTTAGTGTGACAATATAATTATTATTTATTAGCTATACCCACGAATTTGTTCGCCTACTATATTAATTTATTAGATGTTCTTTAACACTAACACCATCTAGAGGATTTGTTTCGTACTAACCGACCAACTGACAAAGATCTTTACATTCTACGTGACTTCATATAAAGAGGGATCAAGCTATATATCATAATATGCTCGAATGATTCCTAAAAACATGCGGCGGTTTTTAAGTTGGACTAATTTCAACTCGATCATTGTTCTTTGAATTCCATTCATCCGTTTTCTCCTAATGAAATAACAAATAAATCACTTTAAACCTTACGATTGTATTATAGTAGATATCACAAGAAAGTTTAAAATAATATCTCAGTTCACACACCATGAGCGAGTCTATAAACAGTGTTAAAATATTTTAGAGTTGATAAGTGCTTGTTATCACAACGACATCCTGATTTTTACGCACTGAGATTGTGTTGACTTGTGTCAACAACATCTTATCTCAGGAATATGTTAAGAATACATATTAACTTTATCAAAATGATAGAACGCTTAGTTGTTCCGAAAATAACAAACGTCGTGTTGCTATGAAATTGATGAGATTCAAGTCGTTGTGCAATCTATACTTAGATGACGATTGCAACAAAGAACGCGTGGTGGGGCGGGTCGTTGAGCTCCCTAAAATATGGTTGAACGCAATGATAGCTGGCTCGCCCGTCATACTCATGAACGAGTGTTTCTTTTTAGAAACTGATTTCCACTCTGCTCAAATTATACAGACTTGAAACCAAGCGATTGGCATGATTGTATAATTATTGATAAAACATATTTTTATTGTCCTAGAATGTATATAAATATCAAATTAAAATTTGCTATTTGCTTTTGAAATTTCTAATACTATTTTATTACATAATTAGAAAATTTTAACTATAGCTAAAAATGTGGTTAACGTTTTAATTAATTTTAAGAGTACTTTTTAAACTATAATTTCGGATTAGTATGTACCTAAATCCATCTATTTATACAATAGGTATGTTTATATTTTAACAAGTTACACAGATGTTGCCAACTGCGTGGTATGAACCCTCCTAACTGAATAACAACATACACACACACATTCGCACAATAATGCAGCATACATATGACTTAATCACAAAATCTCCGGAACCATAAAGCCTAATAACTTGAAAGTTTGCACAGAGGTTCGTCATGTAATATAAGATTCAAACAGGATTATCAAAATTCATTTATAAACAAACAAATTGTACAAAATGCTTTTCGTTTATATGATTATGATATTATCCAAACTAACGGGGCCTAAATCACTCTTTCGACGTTTCAATGCAACAGCTCGGTAGGTATCACGGGTGTACTTGTGAATATAAATACTCATATCTAGTCTAGGAAGTATCATAAGGGATTAAGAAATAGTAATGTACTATACTGTGTGAATTTAACTTTATATGTGATCAGCACACATCTTCATAATATTGTGTATGTATATTTGTGGCATTTTCTTTCTAAAATATCTAAAAAAAGATGAAAATAATCATTAAGCTTTTATATATATTCTTTATTGCACTTAAACAATACATGCGACGATTAGTTTAACAACTTGTTAGCAAGGGAGGGCATGATTATTATTATGCATTATTTATAGGCATTGACTTTATCCTATTATCTCTAATCTCTTCCACAACAAAAAAACAATCAAATTCATTATAAACCACCTATCATACATATTTTATGACAGTTTACGCTTGCTTGCGCTAAGTTTTATCTCGAGAAAAATGCTCATCTGAAAATCTTATAATTCCGAAATACGATACTTATGTAAATACAAAAATTAATGATGAAAGTGGGAAATATAATAATTAGCTATTATTTACAAAAAAGGTAGTTATTACAACATTTAGATACCACTATCTGAATTAAGACGATGAACTTAAATTGAGATAAAAACGCACTGTGAATAATGTTGTCACTGTGTACAGTTGCCACCAATATGAGTTTAAAATTAATCATTTCTAAAATCTTCAGATGGATTATTTCTATTTGATTTTCTGTTAGATATCACTCATCACTCTTATTAGTAATTACATTCTAAAATTCTTTTCTCAATTACAATGGTAATTCTCAAAAGTTAAATTCCTGTTAAGGCGATTATAAGAGTATTTTTCCATACTTAGTTTATTTCTAATCGACTTTTATATTAATCAATAGGTGTCCATAGCTTGATAGCAAAGTTACTGTACTTAAATTTTAATTACACCAGTGGGAGGGATGCCTGAATGTTTTAATAATAATTTATTTATTTGCTAAAAAACACGATATACAGATGCTAGTAATAATATTTTATAAATATGCGTGTTTTGCCAAAATAATGGCATGCAAAATTTTAGTATTTATAGTAATT
Source organism: Galleria mellonella (assembly GCF_026898425.1). Taxonomy (NCBI): domain Eukaryota; kingdom Metazoa; phylum Arthropoda; class Insecta; order Lepidoptera; family Pyralidae; genus Galleria; species Galleria mellonella. The sequence continues at coordinate 2,309,620 of NW_026442042.1, read as the reverse complement.
TTTTCTCAGACTAATGAAAAAATGACATTTTATGTACGTGTTTATAAAATTGAATTTTTTCTAGTCTGTCTTGTAAGTCCTTAATTGAATAATAACACCTGTCCAAAAGCCATTTGTACAGTGTGCTCTTAAATTGTCTTAGTGTCTTTATATTTATAATATTTTCTGGAATATTATTAAAAATTCATATACACATATTATAACACTTTTTTCTTTTATAAATCGTAGTCCTAGGTATTCTATTTAATATCAGCCTATTTGGATTTATTCTATTACACAGATAATGTTCTATTATAACATATATAAAAGAAATAAAATCTACGTGAGAGACTATTGAAGATATCATGAATAGAGCTTTGTAAAAACAGATCCGTTTAAGAAAAACTTTGTACCATACCAAACATACTTCTAATCTAAACGATTGGAAAAATACTATTTGATACAAAGTTCAAAGTTCTTTTCGGCATAGCATGTGTAATTATCAAGGAAGTAGGTAAATTAAATTAATGCTGTAACTAACTAGACAATAAATTGACTAGGCAAAAAAAGTGTGTATATGGATTACTTAAAAATACAGATGACGATAGTCATAGCGATTTTAACAATTTATACTTTTGCAATAGTATTTTACACGAAAGTTAGCTAGAGAGACTGCCAAAGAACTTAAATCAGCCATTTTGAAATTCAATCATTGCATGACAAGATTTTAAAAAGTTTTTAAAATTTTAACAATTTTATTAATGAACGATGATAGAATGGTAACCATATACAAAAAATAGGCCTCTATTCAATAAATTACAGCCCTTCCTTTCCCATGGGTGTCGTAAATAATGACTTGGAAGCTTAATGGTAGATGAATAACTCTCTTAAAACATCACCAAAGTGTAACTGCAGCTTACACTTTGGTGATGTTTACCTACATTTTGTAGGTTTTGCGGCCTACAAAATGTGGCAATTACTGGCAAAACTCCCCTTATGGGGTAGGCCTATATTCACCGGTAGACGGATTACAACTCATATAATGATATTGATTCAGCAGACGTGAAATAGTAGGAATTACATAGAACTAGAGTATATTCATTCATAAAGTTATAATACATAAAAAAGTAAGTCACCAAACTCTTATAAATGTAAGGCTTACTCTTACGCTTATAAGAGTTTGAAAGAAATTTCCTGTAAAGAAAGTAAGGAACGCAAATTCGAACTGAACCACAATATCTACCATTTATGACGCCGACTGTACTAACATGCAAGATAAGTGTTGCTTTCCTGCCACGGAAGTGAGTCGGTTTTGTTAATTTAGTTATTACCGGTTTTTGTCCAATTTACTAAATAGTTAGCTAGTAGAGACTGATTTATACTACTCATTTACTTAAAATCCAGCAGTAAGTTTCACTGTTAAAAAAATATTTAATAGTTAAGTCAGTAAGATAATCAAGACTTTTACTATTTTTTTTGAGATAGCTTTACGGCTTTGTATGTTTCCTTTCAGCCCACCTTTAATATTTATTACTCTTACTGTAGTAAATATTCTTGAAAATTTCGATAAATATATTATTATAAGTTTTAAAATAATGTATAATACAATACCAACTGTAACCTGCGGCTCTGCCTACGTGAATAAGTACATAAAGTATCGTATGTACTAAGTTGGAATATACTCTACCCGTGTACCAAATTTTTCAATAGTTTATACATAAAAAGTAACATATATCTATCCACCCATCCATCGTTACAAACTTTCGTATTTATTATATTTATAGGACTTGACAGACAGAGACTATAAACAACTTGTATTTCAGATATTTAATATTTGTAGGCTTATAGAAAATTTAAAACACTTTATAATTGTCCCATAAGAAGTAAACTGGAAATTTGATGAATTAGTATAAAAATCGGTTAATAACACATAAAAACAACAACGTAATATTCCATGCAACGAAACTAAACTGCTACCAAAAGTAGATATGTACATAGATAATGATATTACAAAAGTATATATATAATACTCAACAAAATTATAGATTGTTATGAATTTATATACTGACAATAGATACTTTCAATAATATTATAGATAATATTATAGATAATATTATTGAAAGTATTACTATATATAGATTAGATATACAAAATCTATAAATAACAAAGCGTAGTTCGGCCACTGAACTAATTTTAAAATACACCATGTCCTTACCTATCAGTCAAACTGAACAATATCATTACCTACAAAGCAAAAAGAAACAACTGAATAATAATATACAGCGACATAAGCCAACCCATCATAAAGGGGACTGGTATCAGACGAGAATAGATTATGACACAAACGAGGAAAAACATTGGAAAATTGTATATCAACAGATAATTCGAAATCTTTTATAACCTCAGCTGGATCTGACTTCCTTCTAATATTACAAATGTGAAAGTTTGTAAAGATATTTAGATATTAGTAGATAAAAGGCCTTAAATGGATGAATAGGAATGACATTTAATAAATTAAATGAACGGACACAGATGGCTCTTATCCTGGACTAATATAGAGTACTTTATGACATATTCATAATGAAATAGAAACAACTACTATACTAGAGATATTCCCAGATGCATTATATTTATTTTCGATTTAGTACTTTATTTATTTAATTTATATTAAAAAAAAACTTGATGTTTATGACAAAACAAATTTAATTTTTTATTCAACTTTAGACAATAATTCATATAAAAATAAGCAGCATCATACTGCTAAAAAAATGACAATAATTCTAAAGACCTACTATTAACGGCCTACTGAAAAAATTATCCTATAACTTGCGAGGTCACAGAGCATATATTTGATTTTATTTTTAAACTTCTTACCGGCAAAACAATGCGACATTTAACTAAGTGTAAAAGTACAAATGACGAAAATATGGAAATTATATGGCCATAATATCTTAAAAATGTTGCCTTTTATATTACCGTTTATTATTAAGTATTAACAAACATGAAATTGTCATTATATTTATTCATTATATATGCCGAAATTTACAGAGGCGTCGTGTCGGTTTTGAATAAATATTATAAGATGAGAAACAAAAGGGTTGCTTCGTCGCTCACATGTAAACTGTTAGCCTTTATAAATTGTATAATTAAATATATCAACGTGAAGGATTAGGAAGGTCGCTTAACTCGGTAAAAGTGACATAACATTTTGTCGTAATCGGATTACAAAGAGATATCAACTCGACTTTCCACATAGACGGAGTTTGCTTTTTTAAGGGACGCTAAGGAAAGCTTTTCACAGATCGAGAACATTTATTTATTATCTGTATCCGAATTGATATGATATAGTTAAGCCGTGTTGAATGTTTTTGTAAGAAATATTTTTAGTTGTAAAACATTTTCTTTTTTATTTTATAAGCGACCACCTGCGACTTCATCATCTACATAAATTTAATAATAATTAGCTATTTTTGTTCTTGTAAGTCTGTGCCAGAGGTAATAGCGTAATACATAAACAATTAAACTCACTTTTATATTTATAACAATTAGTAAGAGTTTACATCATCATCATATCAGCCATTAACTGTCCACAGCTGATCATAGGCCCCCTACTGGATAGGTTTTCCAATTGTTGTCACGCTTGGCAAGCAGGTTAGCAAACGCAGTTAGGCTTTGATGATGTTTTAAGAGAGACGCTGCTGCTTATCGCTCCACTATTAAGTTCCCTTAATCGCCTCCAAAAACATCCACCTTTATATATTAGCTATTAAATAACTAATAAATTTCCGTGTCTGATATGATAAAGTATATAGATATTTATATAAGTCCTAAATTTATTAGGCACTTTAACTATTCAGCGTGGAAATGCAGCAAGTCTCCTAGGTACCCTACCAGCTGGCAGTGATCTCAAAGAAATTTTTTATTTTTATCTATTAGGCACATAAAACGACAGAAAAAACATGATTTTCTCTTTTTTGGAATCATCATCATCATTTTTAGAATTAATATTAAAAATAATGACCTTTTATCTAAAATACCAAACACTATGCCAACTAACTCCATCGTAACTTGATAAACTCTAAAACAATTGTATAGCACAGATTGTATTATGCCGTTATATGGCATACCTCATGCGCTCTCGTTCTCACCAGACTAAGAATCTCATAACACTAATCCCTGTGTCGGAATTCTATTTGAGTTTTTCCTTTGATCCAGAATAATTCAATACCAGTAATACTTGACAGAAATAGGTATGATAATATTACTCAGGAATGTAACACAAAACCACTACCTGTTGATCGTAACCTTAAACTCACCATTGATTATTTCGACACGATGAATTCCAGAGGGGTAGTCAGATTTTCGTACACGTATTTTCTCTGTCTCTGCAATGCTGCTGTGGTGAACGTAACATGACCACAATTCGCTAAGCACATTTGACTCCACTGTTGTAAGGGCTGAGCCGCCTCCTTCTATCTCTGTCTATTTAAATAAATAAATAAAGTTAGTATTGTTAACAATATTGTTATGAACTCTAAATTGAATTTTATGACTTGGAATAGCAAACAAATAAATGTTCTCAATATTTAATTCATAAATACTTAAATTGTATATAACAATATTATTAATCTTATGGAGTATACAGAGAGAATTCTAAAGACCATCGTCCCTACACACCTAGTTTCATGACTTGTCTCACATATACATACACCTTAGTTTCAAAGATTTTTGAGTTTTCCTCTGATACTGCACTTAGTCTAGTTTTCCTAATAATTATATGCATCCTTCTACTTTCATACTGTATATAAATACAAATAATTGTTCATCCAAGGGAAAAAGATTTGTTATTTATCAGATTTAACTCCCCATTTCTAATAGCCTACTCTATCTAGTTGATCTCTATGCGGTTCTCCTGAACTAAACTGAAAGTATTGAGATTAATTCTTGTAGAATTCGTCATGATGGATGACTGACTTGCTTTCATCCTTACATATGGTGCCGCGCCAGCGTTAACCGACAGCGTAAGTGGAGTCACTATTTCTTTTTCATCTATATAAAAAAAAATTCATCCGACATTCTTATCACATCCTCGAACCAACATAACATGCCCTCTCTATAAAATATATGAAAGACAGAAATCCTGTTCTAATAGATATCATGTGAAGTCTTTAATCCCTAGAACTAAGTGAGCAATAGATATTTTTCCTCGCACTGCATTTTCTAGATACCATTCAATTACAGGAACAAGGGCTAATACCTAGATATCACGAAGCGCCGTCGCTGTGTGTAAATGTCAATGAACTCTATAAGAAAATCTTCCGGTTAAAAATATATTGTGTTTTTATTTTATCTTTGTAAGTAATTTATAACAATATATCTTGATTCTTGCGAAGCCTATAAATAGTATCATTTACAAAATAATTGCTGGCCTTTAGTGAGATAAATGTCACTAATTGCAACAGATTGGAATTAACTTACAGTATCCATTCGGAATAAGTCTGCATATCAAAACTTCAACATAATACTATACAGCTTAGAATCTTTTAATCTTTTCCATTAATATTTTGTTATGAAAATTAAAGCAGAAACATAGCAAATAAAAAATTGCTAAGGGAACTCTACGCTTAGCTATAATTTTAGGTAATAAATAAAATAAAACAATTGATAACGACAAAAATAGTAATACATAACAAGATGTATGAATCCGAAATATAAATTTGAATATTAAGAATTACAAAATAAACTTGATTGCTTATATAAATCTCGTCTCAAATTCAGCATAGGTACAAAATAATTTTGGCCGCGGTCAACAGGTAAGACTTTGATATTATACTATTTTTTTTTTATTTACCTAGTTGTTCAGTAGTAAGTATTAGGAAATAGCTAAAAATAACGTAAATACCAGCATCAACTCGTTTAGTGTTCTTTTTTACATAACTTATATTAATTTTTTGAAAAATACAATTGAACTATATTCAGTTAGAGACCAAAACCAATTATAGGTTATGCACAACACGGACAAAGTGAACAAACTGCATTAAAATAAATGGAAATATTTATAGTAATAAAAAAATATATTCTATTAAAAAATTAACTTAATAACATTAACGAAATAAATTTTACAAAATGATGGAACCATAACATTCAAATTTTAGTAAAATAATGCTGTTTATATACACAATAAAGAGGTTGAGATGAACGAGATGAGGCCAAACTCAGACTTCCATTACACGGATCAGTTGGCTTGCGATCAGGTTCAACGAGTAAAGCCCTCCTAGAGCCTCTAATGATTACTTTGATAGCTTCCTTGCGTCCAAATATTACAACTGCTTTAAAACCAGAGACTACGCTCAATTTTGCACATATCTAATTCTAAGACAACCATAAGTATAAAAGAAAAGATATTTAAAATTGTGCATTATCCACTAAAGTACATCACAATATACATAGAGTGAACAATTAAAAGAATAAAGAAATCGTGCTCTTATTATAATCATGCATAGCGTGACATCGACCGTGCGCGTGCGCAACTAACTAATAAGCTGTCTATGGCTCCAAGCGGCTAGTCTACGTGAGATATGCTTCCGGTGGTTCCCGGGAAAGACTTATTTATGCGGTGATGTTCCGCACTGTTCACTGTTCGTGTAAGAAGCTGTGTTACCAGGGTATGAGCGGTACAACCGACAAAATATTTCTCTCCGGAATCACGACGGGCAGACTGTGTATAAATGGAGTGCCTCACTTACCAAACTTCGGAAGATGGCAATTAAGGTGCTCCACCACAATTACCGCTTGCGTAACCCTGGGAAAAATATTTTTCTCCGTGAATCTAACGTGTAAGTAATTCTTATAACAGTGGTTGTTCTTATACATAAGGGTATCATATCTCAACAGTTACTCCGTGAATATTGCTTAGGGTGTGATATTGTCTTACAATTAACATGCTCATTTTACTTTGCTAGTACTCAGTGAAGAATTAGGATTATCTTTACACTATGAAGGTTTAACTTTTGGTGTAAATATTTACTTTAAAGGAAAACTGAATTTAATAAATTAATCTACTTTAATGTAAGAATTCCAAATAAAACGCTAGAACCGCTATTCGGTACTAATATATCTATAGAACTAAAACACAATTAATGTCTATACGTAGGTATACAGAGTCTAACATACAATTGCAACAATTGATTACTAATATTGTTCGTCATAATGTACGTTAACAGATTGAGACAATAATAAAAGTAAATAAAAGTAGATGGCAATACCGTATATACGAGTACAATATATTAAAGCATATTATAAAAATATAGTGGTATATTTCTACTTAACTATTACCATCTTTGAGTCGAGTTTTATTGCTAGCCTTCTTACTTATAAATGCTATTTAAATTGTAGACATTAAATACCAAATTAATCATAGATTAACAAAAATTATAATGTTTATAAGTAAGAGGGTTGAAGAATATGAAACAACGTTCATACATTCACCTGCAAAAGATTGCAAATTCATTAATAAACCAGCAATTATTTTTATAAGGTACACTTTAAACATTAAATATATTTATGGTAAAAATTATACAAACTTCCAATATATAATTTTAGGATATAATCTAAGGGAAACGTATTTCTTTTTTAATAAGGATCAAACTATACATGTATTTTTAATAACCCTGTCTAACTATTTCAAAAATAATCGACATTAAATTTGTACTTGTAAAGTAACCAAGATATACTTCTATGCCAAATTTATAAATGTAGGTAAAGATGGATTAGTATGCTACATGAAAAATGTTATCATGACCAATTATATAACCATGAAAGATGTGTGTTCATGATGATGAATGAAAGTTCTTTGAATTTACTTGAAGTAGTTTTATGTTAAGCCCCGGTCGTGGATTTCAAATATTGAAAAAAAAAAACTATAAAGGAATTACATTGAATAATGACAGTCAAAACACAATAAATTCTGTTAATCACATCGTCCAAATAGATGGGATAGAAACATGAAAGAATGTGAAATAGTCCTGCAGAAGAAACTGGCCAAAGATAAACTTGGAACATTCCCGATATACATTTCCATCACTGTGACTAACAGTGTGGTGTAAATGCCGGAAAACCACAATGCTCTGTGTTAAATATCAGAACAAATTTAAACAAAATGGGAGAACTCTAAAGAAATAATTTAGTAAATGAAAAAATTGTTGCCAAGAAAAGAAAAAATAAAATACTATCGCGTGTGCATTTAAGCAGACCTTGAAGGGAAGGGTGTAAATCATACAAGTTTGTATCTACTAAGTAATTTACCATATTTAAGAGGAAAATAAAGAGTAGAGTTAAAAAATGTTTTTATAGTTCTGCTAGTGCTAAAAACTTTGCACCTACTTAATATTTTGCTTCGAAATTTTTCAAATACACTTTTGCTATCAAAATCCAAATTTTCAGTGAAAGCTTTATAACAGTATTATTACATAATTAACATTTTTTCGCTGTACATGCCATGACTCATACGTGCAATGGCCCAAATGAGAGGCTTAGCGCGGATAAGAGAGTCCAATTTACTTTACATTACATAATTAACATTTTAGTTCGCTAATAGTGAACTTTTTAAATGTTCAATTAAGAGCATTGAAAATTGTTAAATTTTTTTCGAAAATTGACAGTTAATTATGACGTTGCTACACTTCAGTAAACTAAAGTTATGAACGCTCTTATGCAAAATACAATATTCATGTTAATTGGAGATGAAGACTCACTACAAAATTAAAATGGGCCATATAATTCTCAAAATGCCTTTAAACTATAAATTACAATTTATATATATATATATATATATATATATATATATATATATATATATATATATATATATATATATATATATATATATATATATATATATATATATATATAGAAATGTAAACAATCCTGATGTGTCTAATATTGGATGATTAATATATTAAGAAAAGACAACGTCTAATGCACTTTATCGTTTGAGACCTAAAGATTTGTTTAATTTACCCTCAAGTTCCATCTACATTTTGATTGTTATTTAGTTATGTTTGTCAACAACTTTGAAATAGGTATTTATTATAATTAAATACTTGATCACGCAGTGTAAGATAATATGTTCAAGATCACAAGCTGAGTACAGATAATGAAGAGATTAGGTCGATATTTTGCTAAGAGTGCGAATACGCAAATAGATAATAATTATCATTATTTATTTACTTAGCACATTATTTGAATGTTTTGACCAATATGTATAGATATATATGGTCTTCTGACATTAGAACTTTTAATAAAGACTGCAAATTTTATGTATGTTTGTGTAAGTACGTATTTTAAATCATCATTATCGAATTCAATTTCATAACTTTCTTTATACATCTGCGATTCCCTCGGAAGAGAATATATGCTTATACAACTATTTTTGGAGATATTGCATTAATAGTATAGCGTATTGTACATTAACAAGATTTTAACGTCTTCTTTTAGAGACACACTAAATATTCGAAAGAAATTGAATAGGGAGTGGAAGTTTTCTGGTTACAAATATTATTTTTAGGATTATCTACCAAATCAATACAGCTCTTGTATTATATAAGAGATAAATCTTAATGTTTAAATTTAAGGAAAATATTATTTCTATGCTACTGAAAATAATGGATAAAAGTATTTAGATAAAAGCCTTCGATTGAGTCTAGAAAGTCAAACGTCACTACATTTCTGTAACTTCATGTAATACAGATAGGTAGGTACACAGCAAAAGCTGTAATCCAATCAGATTTTTAGGGTTATGCATATATCATCAGAATTAATTGTTATGCCTAACTGGCAGTACAATTATTTATATGAACACGACGATGTGTCAACCCTAATACACAAGTCATGTCCTTTTTCACATCGTAACGTAAATAGCGTGCTATTAAATAAACTTCATCCCTTTGTAACATTTTTAAGAGTAATCACTGATCATTGATCCTTTATTTATTATTAAAACTAAATTGTATCTAAGCTGAAAAGCACATTGTTAAGCAAACAAACATGCATTGTGGATCTGAGCGGGCGCGGTGTCCGGCATCGGAGGTCGACGCTCAATGAGCACTCGCCAATTGAGATAATGGCCTCAAATGCAGATGATTACTGACCCATTCATTGGAAACTAGCTGTTAGTGACTCGCTACGTTTGCAATTTATAACATTAGATACGCGGCGATACGGCACTTCTATTAAATTAAGTTAACGTTTAACACGCGCCGCGGTACACGACACGTGGGTTTACATATCATCTGTATTGGTACTATTTACGATTATGGTTAAATTGTTACAATAAGTAGCAATTTTATGCTGTTTAAATCCGTATTTTATTTCATAATATTATATTTAAGTTCTGTTACAAGTATCACGCACAACAGTTTAATGACCATTTAATATGATTACTCAACAGATGCTTAATACATAGATGTTTTTATACATATACATAAAATGAGTGATCGTGTTCTATGAAATAAATTTGAAATCATCATCATCCTCATATCAGCCGCTATCTTTTCATTGCACACAAAGTTTGGAAAATTTTTGCCAGTAGTTGCTGCACTTGACAGACAGATAAGCAATCGCAGTTAGAGTTTTAATATTTTAAGAGAGACTATGCTGCTCATCCTTCGACTATTAATTCCCTTAGTCGCCTCTTACAACACCTAAGGGAAAGGAAGAGGTGGCCCATTCTATGCCAGAACGAGATAGCGAATTTTGAAATAGATAATGTTTATTGCCTATTATATTTCCCCCATTCTTATTTATTATGAAATAATTTCCTTATAATCTTACATTACCATCCAGAAGTTAAAAGTCGCTCAGGCGCTATTAAGAAGACTTTTGAAAGTTTTATTGTAAGTTTATTACAATATTAACATATATCTATTAACAATATTTACAAACTATTAATTTTAAAAATTGTTCCATTTACTGCAATTTATGTAGTGACATAACATTTATATATTTAAATGCATGAATGTTCTGTTATATTTCAAATGCCAGAAATAGAATTATTGCAGTTACGTGGAATTTGTGTGACCTATGAAAGATTCATGATTTGTCGATACAAATAGTTTACCTGCAGTTGCAACGTGTTTGTAATTTAATTATACAGACATTTTACGTTGGAATTCAGTAGTATAAAAAAATTTAAAAAAAAAGCTAGAAATGAGCAACAAATACATATATTTACATATTATTTACTACTGTCACGTAGTCGAATTTTATTACATTTACTGTTTAAAAAAATCAAATATTACTTTTATTAAACATTGCAACGATTATATTGCGCCTTTACAGATAATGCGAGTACCTCTATTTTACCCTTTTTTAGGTAGGTTAACAAAACAAACTGATTCTGTTAAATTTCAAAGGTTTTGTGGTTTTGAAAGTAACCGTCTTAATTCTCAAGTTGGGCATTCGACAAAAACCATGCCGTTTCCTAAATTCAACATATACCTATTCGAAAAAAAATTATACAATATTCGATTCATCAAACAACTAGAAAGCTACGCTCGAGTGTTCGCTACAGAATTCAATCAGAAGCTAGGATATGGAAAAATAGTAAGCTGGTATGGAAGTGAGCGTTCAATCAAAATCTAAATATATAGATACATGTGTGTATTCAAAATGACCACAATCAGGGAAATATGCAATTATGCACATACCATACATGTCTATGTTTAATCGAGTTTAATAGAATTGAAATTTTTCGTAGTTACAACATGAAATGTATTTCGCAAAACGTTTATAAGCATTAAAAAGAATAGTAATACACATGATGTTCTTAAGAAAATTTGTTGTTGGGACTGCTGTCAATAAACAGTTCAGGCACACACAACACAACACAGATTTCATAATATTGAGGTATTTGTGTCGTATAATAATATATTTCCAGCTACGTGACAGTTTAATATATCTGATGTCATATTATGACATAAATCAAGTCGCGCTAGAAACTTTAGAATTATTGAGTAATTTTTCTTATATCAATTTCATTCTTACATAAAAAATCATCCCACCATAGACTTGATGCATCTTGCATATACGAGTATTAAACTGTATAGACTATTATATACAAAATTTCAAACTTCAAGACATCTCGTTTCTTAAGTAATGATTAAACATTTGTTGTTAATTGCTGTTTATGACATAATTTTATTATTATGAGAGTGCTATAAAATTCAATGTACCATTAAGACTGCGTAGCCGATGATTTACACAGTAAGTTTCGTCGTAACCGAGATTTACGGTGTCACACAAACGGCTATTTTTGAAATGGTTCGACTCTCTTCACACTTTAATTATAGAAGTACAATATAACAAAATATTATTTTAGTTTTGAAGTTGCCTTGAAAAATTGCGTTGATTTATCTTTGAACGCTCATAATGTAAACAAAATTATAGATATAATATATGACAATATCGATAGAACGCAAGCCGAGTGTTGTATTCGGAATTTTCTGTTGTGTATCTATTGTAATTGTCTATTGAGAATAGTGCCAAGGTACTGTAAATGCTTTTGTTTTGCTGTGGGATAAGTTTGTTAGGTACAACATCTAAAATTTTAATTGTTATCTAATTTATCTATTTTAATATTAAATGTTATCGAATTTATAGATCAATTTAAATTTCTATTTGTAGTATTATCATAGTACAAAGAACTGTTAGAAATAAAATTATATTGTATTATTATTACGCGTGCCAAGTGTAGCAGCTACCTCCTAAACCCCTCCAAAGAGAAGTCCTATGTTCAGCAGTAGACAGTTAATTGCTGATATGATAATGATTACCGTAATAATCAATAATACTATTTTTTTTTTATTTATTTGAATTACAGCCAATAATATTTTTCATATCGTATATCTGGTATAGTAAAACATGAAAAAAATACTTGAACATTTTAAAAATACAAAATATAGTCATATACTATTGTTTTTTAATTTACGATTTAAAGAATTTATATTTTTGTGTCCTTAAAATACCCATTTTTTATCCTTAGTTTTTATTAATAAAATAAAATATTTATTTGTTTCTGTTTATTAAGTCTTTCATTTTAAAAATCATTATAATGAATCATCTATCTGTTTTCTATTAGGCAATAAATATTTCCAAAGAGAAAAAAATAAATGTTTATTGAAGTAATTTTCGCAACAACCGAATCTAACGATGACGTTAAAATTAAATATAATAAAATTCCATGGGAAATATCAATCGTGATTGATAAAGCTTCAATAAAAATTAATATCTTATAATCCACAAAGATTGGCACCAAACGACGTCGTAGAAATGTCAACGCAGAGTGAATGGACTCGAGTTTTTGTTTATTTATTTCTGCATACGTCCGCATGCATGTGCCAACAAAGCAAAAAGATCAGAAGACTTAAAACAATGAAGCCATTAGCCATTACTATTTCCAGCAAACACAATATAGATTATTAATAACATCTATGAAAATGCAATTGTTATATTCGTTTTATTAGTAACTCCTTCAATTAATCAATATTAAAATTTTAATAAGTTAGTTGCAAGCGAGTAACTAATATATTTTATAACATACAGGTAAGCAGTTAAATCATAATCAAAGATTAGACTAGGTACTACTAATAACTAGAAAGGTAATACGAGGACATTGACATCGGTGACGAATATGTCGGAACATCATTCTTGATGCAACATTGTAACAACTCGGTCATCTAATTGCGCTATGTGCTCTTACAAATTCGTTAGATGCCGAATCAGTTAAATCATTAGAATAAATAAAACAACAATGTTTATTAAACATTACACTACATGAAACTGAACCTTGAAAATTAAAAATAGCAAAATATTCGCGTATTTGCTGTAAACAGTTAGTTCGTTAACATTTTTGTGACAAACAAGCCGACAGCTCACCTAATGGAAAGCAATAACCGTTCATATAGACACAAACAACACCATGGATATCATAGACTTTTTTTATACTACTTTGGCAAACAAGCATACGACTCGTTTAATAATGGGGGGAAAGGAATTGTTAGTAATGGGGTCAAATAGCCTTATTATTAATTACCCACCATGACGAATTCGATAAGAATTAACCATGATGGTTTCCAGGGAGAACCACGTGGAAGTCGACCTAAGAAGGTATATTGCTAGCAATGGCGCTATTAGACCTCACTACTATCAATCCATTTCCCCCCAGTAAATGGGGTTACCGTAGCCTATATCCTCTTAATAGCTGTAATTTCTAGGGAATGCCTCGGCAGGAATATCATTCCACAACCTGAGTATGCGCGGGAAGAAGCTCCTCTGAAACCACACTGTGCGTGATCATTCTGGTTCTAAGTGACAATTATGACATCCCTCATGCGTCACTGTCTCTAAATGCCATATTACATTAACGAATACAAGAATGTTTCGATAATACATTTTTTTGTCAGTTTCCGAAGTTATTGATACACTTTCAATTAGGCTATTTATTTATATTTATTGATTGAAATAACTCACTCGTAATGTTAGTAAAATTTAAAACTATGCTAGTATGACATTTTTATTATTAATTATGAAATACGTGTAGTCGTGTATCAATTCTGCACCATGCCGCTCGATATATTGCAGCACTGATTCACGTATGGGCAGTCTTTCCGCAATCATGTCCAGGATGCTTTTGATGCTGTCTTGCACCCTATATACACGTGACAATATCCATCATCATTATATCAGCTATTAACTCTCCACTGCTGAACATAGGTCTTCTCCTTAAGGGGTTTTGCCAATAATTGCCACGCTTGGCAGGCAGGTTAGCAACCGCAGTTAGGCTTTTGTGATATTATAAGAGACCGATACTACCATCCCTTGACCATTAAGTTCCCTAAGTCATCTCTTACGACACTTACAGAAGGGGTGGGCTATTCTATGCCAGGACCCCATAGTGATAATATCTATAATTCTATATGTTTATTAAATATCGTTTATCCAATCTATATCTGTACTAATTTTATAAAGATTAAAGATAAACTTAAAAAATATTTAACTGATTTTAAAAATTCTTTCATCTATAAAAAGCTACATACGAATATGTTATCAGCGAGTAAAATTATATATAAAAAATAATTTCGATATTACTCATGCTAGTCGCATTATGTAAATGCGACTAGCATGAGTAATATCGAAATTATTTTTTATACAATTTGGAATGACAAGTGAACTGACGGCCCACCTGATGAAAAGTGGTAACCGTCGCCTATAGAAAATATATAATATCGTATAATATATATATATATATATATATATATATATATATATATATATATATATATATATATATATATATATATATATATATATATATATATATATATAATTCAACAACCCGTATAGTTCAAACTGTATGCTTTCGTTTAAAATGATCCATTATATGAATACATGAATGAATTAGAATCTTGTGTCAGAGATAGAACTGAGTTCAGGTGGTCAGAATTCTACTAGCATTAAATGTGCCTTTTGTTTATACCATACTTTCATTTAGTCAACAAAATTATTTTACTAAATAAATAATATATATTTTTTTTAATTGATGTAACCACATTATCTTTTTTCGTAAATTGAGCCCAGTTAGTAACAAATTCTGTATATGTATTTTAATGAATGGTACGCCTCTATTGCACGCAATGATATCTAAATGCCTATAATGTTGTAATTATGAGTTACGTAAGAAAGTTCAATGACGTGTCGCGTCTCCTTGCGTTAGTTTCTAAGTGCAACAGCGCTATCGCAATGAGCGGTTCATCTGTGGGATGCGTGTGCGCAGCGCAAAGGTTAACAAATAGGGTTGTTGCATACGCTGAAGTTAGTAAGAAACGTCAATAAATATAAAAATTAGAAATGTAGTGATTATTTACTTGTATACGTGACACGTTAAGTCCCAAGAATTAGACGGAAATTTTTTTAAATTAACTACGCTAAAGCATTAACAACTGTATTCTAATAATATTCAATTTAGGTGCTTTAAGTACTGTAAAAAATAATTTAAATAGTGAAATTTTTTAAATGTTTATGCCGAATACTGTAATTTAATCTAAATAAAAATATTTCCTTTTTTATATTTTGTGCTTTAAATTATGTGTTCAAAATTAATCAACCCTGTTTTCGAATTCAGTTTAATAAAATATAAAGTCCATCAAAAGAAATTAATATCTTCAAATTTGTTATAAAAAAAGTTATTTTTTAACAAACAAATATTGTTTGTTAAAAATAACTTTTTTATAACTGAATTTTATAATTGAATAAAGATACTAATTTCAAATATTTAGGACATTACAAAATAAAAGGAAGGAACAGCGTTCTTAATTTTTTTTATCGTCCCTGCTTGTTTTCATGTATTTAGTACACTATAGAACAAAAGGAAGGAACAAGATTCTTAAAAAATATTGTTTTGTAATGAAAATATTTTTTTTTATCTATAAAAGTCATAGAACCCTTATAAAATGGCTATTCCTCACATGCAGCCAGTTTTTATTCGCGTATTGGTTGCAATTGCAACTTTTTTTCGTAATTACTTATTTTCAACTGTATCTAAAAATCTATGAATGACAACCCTGTCAAAAGACATCGACATGAAAACAACTGCAGCCGAGTATCACTCAACAGGCACAATCCCGACGCAAATAATTTCAGATGAGTCGGTCATGTTAACAAGACATTTTCGGCTGAAATGTTGTTGTCTCTTTGATTAAAACAAAAGGATAATGTTTTTAGTACAAATCGTATTGACAGTATTATACAAGTTGAGTATAATTATTAATTTAAAGATTTTTTATAGTATCGATTAGATTATTGAAAACATGACACAATTCCTAAAGAACAAAACAACGTGAAAGTCTTAATATATTTAATATGGTTTTCAATTACTTATACCTATGCTATGAAAATAATAAAGTGTCATGTATATTAAACTTCTCAAGTAACGGAATAAATCAATAAGTTAACGGAAGCTACAGTCTTCGATTTATAATAGTAGGTAATCAAGTCACTTGTATCATTGATATTTGTTTAAATATATACCTAAGCCGTAAAATTATAAAAAGTCGTGGAAATTTTACTTCTCTAAATATCTATATGTAAATAAAAGAAGTTAGAAAAAAAATGTGACAAAGTACATTAACCGTACATTAACACGTATACGATATAATAAAAAAACATATGCCTAAAAATATTAGTTTATATACGTCTTTATTATTTTAAAGATATCTAAACAGCGTAATTATTTACGTTGGCCACAAAAAAAAATTACTGTTTGCATCTAAGAGTAGCTACAGTGACAATTATTACAATATCTATACTACATAAAATAAATATTCGTGCTCACGGTTATAAAACCAGATGGAATATAGGCCCTGCTTGTTTATATAAAAGAAAACCTCACCTTTTTAAACTATGATAAGTGTTTTGTTCTTCTTCTTTTGAATTAAGAAAATAGTTTAAAAAGAAAAAGACAAAACAGTTCAATAACAAAAAGAAGTTTATTAGACATTTGACGTTTTTATTAATAAAAAGGTCATCAAATCTTTGAAGTTTTGATAAACGTTGCCCTCGTCTTTACCACACTTCGCTCCAAATTATTATTCATATTTCTTTGACTGTGGGCATTAATTTATCAAATATATTTACATGCGATGAAATATAATTACATGTCTTTTAATATTATCATTCTAAACAAAAATCCTAATTATTGTGTTATACACTTCGCATCATCTATGCCGGCTATCGTATTACTATTAACAAAAGTCTGTGATTTTAATGGCAGTCTTATTTCTTAGTATCAAAAATAAAGCAACAACATTCTTCAATGCTATATCTTGAAAATAAACAAAACTTTTTTAACTACGTAGAAATAGTTGCGCTAATTTGCAATAAATGTCAAACAATATCTCGAGAAGTGCAATTGAAATTAGAAATAGAAACTGAAGTGGCATAGCTATATTCTATCTGGATGTTACTACATATTTATAATTCACACATTTTTATACGTTTTCATTCAAATTTGCATTATAAAGAGTAAAATTTTTCACTTCTCATTGAAGATCAAAACTAACCTACTTAAGTCATATAAAAACGATTTTTTTTATTATTAGAGAGCTAAACATGCAGACGGTCCACGTAATGAAAAGCGACTAACATCGCTCATAAACACTCATAGCACGAGAAAAGATTTACATAGTAAATTCTTTGCTAACAAAAATTATATTTTAGAAATCATATCATTTTTGGAGATTTAAATATTATATATGTAGATATTTATTCTTTTAGTATAAAACTATTGTACGGGTAGGGTACGTATTGAACTAAGGTATTTCAGTATAGGCATGAAATCCCGAAATAGACAACTACTTAAAAATGAAGGCACCGAATGTGATTCTATTATTATAATGGATAACGATCTCATGTTTTATGATTTTAAAATCTATTTGTGATACAAATATAAAATATACGAAAAAGCATTTTTAAAAAGACAAAAAAAGTCTAAAAGGTCTATGAACTGGAAACTTATTTATACTTCTAATACAAAACTAAGAGCCACGTGTTTCAACGTTATTATTTTTATAGTATGTAACTGTTATTGTAATTTATACTAGTTTCTCATATTTTATGATTTGGAAATCTATTTATATAACATATGATTCAAATCTAAAATTTATGAACGGAAAAAAATATTCGCTAATAGTTTTATATGTTTCATGTTAAATCACGTCAAATTGTACAGTAGGTAAGACCGTTTATTTTGCTGCATTCGTGTTCTTATCGTGACATCAAAATGTTTTGGCCTTCATCCAAACACTTTCACCCAAATGATGAGACCTTGCATAAAACTGTGATAGTACTATTTTCGCTGTTTCTCATTAAGGCGATTCTCTACCATGACAACTACTGAGATTCGGCCACTGGCAATAAGATTCAAAATCAAAAACCACGATTCAATATCGAAGTTTTCTTTGTTTTATAACTTTATATTAAATTTATATTAAGTAGTTATATATTTTAAATTTATAATAGTTAGCATAGTTTTAAATTTCTCATTTAAGTGATTTATGTATAAATCTTTAGAGAAATAAATGTCTTAAACCGTAAACCGTAATAACTTTATATAAATTATGTTATGATATATATTGATGTTTAAAATATATATATATATATATATATATATAAAGAAAAGAAACTAATTTAATTATTTTTTCTATACTCGTATATACAAAAACGTGTTTCAACGTAAGTAACGTAAAGCAGTTGTATTTGCAGGGCTGTGTTTCGGTGTGAAGGGTGGGATATGGCGTGCATTTACAGAGTACAGAGGAATAATACCTAAGTCCTCAGGAATGGCAACGCATGGAGGGTATCATGGGCGAAACAGTATACTCTGTTATGTCCATGGTACCGCTCATGTCTATAGGCGACGGTAACCACTTTCCATTAAGTGGGCCGTCAGCTTGTTCGCCATTCTGAGTTGTATAAAAAAAACATAGGTAGATAGATAATTTTCAAACTATTAAGAATCCGCCCACTAAGATTTTTTCTTTTCATACATTCTTTGATTCTAAAAACTACACAAGAAATTAAATATGTAATTATAAAAATGTCAAACCTCTTATAAACCTATTTTAGCTATTGAACAGTTTTGTCCCTTTCTTTTGTGCTAAATTCTCAGTTTTAATAAAAGTAACAAAACAATATAATACATAGTTAAAATAGGTTTGTAGAAGGTTTTAGTTTTTGTGAATAAGGATATATATATATATATAGGATATATTTAAATTAGACATTTAAAAATGTAGAGTTTAAGATTAAGAAAAACCCTTTAATGGCATTTAAATTTTATAAAAATAATTGACACCATTGAATAATCATGAAAGATTATATCTTTAAATACATAATTATGCCTAAGAAAATTAATAAATAATAAAATCTAGATAAACTAAACCAACTGTAGATCATGTTCAATTCATGAAACATGTTTTTGGTACAGAAACAGTATATTCCAGATTTATATTAAATAAAAGTTTAAAAAATAAATAATTATGTATGTAAGTGCCTTATACGTGCAACATGCAATTTTATAAGATGTTAAATACAAATATACCTATACGTATCTATATACCTTTTTATTATTTAATATATTTTTCAACACAGGGAGTAAAACACTTTCGATTAAAAAAGAATCATTAAATTTGGTTTGTAATTTGCGAAACGAATAAAAAATACTTTCCTAATTTTTTGAACGTTGAAAATTTTTATTCTAGGTTTTCCTTAGACAGTAACGGGTGAGGCGTAACACGGCATCTGAAAGACATCCATTAAATGCCTTTAAAGTGTAGAGGGACTACGATTAATTGTGGCGGACGCAAGTCTGCATAAACTGACTCGATTGGCTTTACCTAAAACCTTTATTCTAGATATATGTTCAATATCTGCACAAGTATTAAAACTACAATACTACTATAATTATAGAATACGATCTGTCCGGAAAGTTCGTATAAAAGTGTTCTGGAATGCGAGAAAGAGGAGTGGGGAGGCCAGGTAAGCGCAGGACCCCTTCCTTATGTCCCTAACAATGCTAGTTCTGGTCTGACCGCCGTACGGTGCGAAATCTGTGAAGTTAAACGAAACCCCGTCGGCATGGAGCCCGCTTCCGTTGAAGAGCAGCGCGTCGTAATCAAGTTTCTCTCGAAACTCGGCAAGAATAAATTTTTGCCGATCTCAGAACAGTTTATGGGGATGATGCTGTGAAGGAACCAACCGTCCACAAGTGGTCAAGACAATGTTGATTGTTTTTTTCGATGTTCGGGGGATTGTCCATCAAGAATTCGTCCCTCCAGGCCAGACAGTTGATGGAAAATTCTACGTCGATGTGCTCAGACGCCTCAAAGCTCGTGTGGCACGAGTTCGTCCAGAATTGGCGCGAGAGGGGCGTATTCTTCACCACGACAATGCCCCTGCCCACACCTCTCTTGTTGTCCGTGAGTTTTTGAGTAAAAATTCCATTACGGTGACCGAACACCCCCCTATTCGCCGGATTTGGCCCCGTGTGACTTCTTCTTGTTCCCAAAAACCAAATTGGTACTTCGGGGGCGGCATTTGGGGGACATAAATGAGATAAAAAAAGCTACGACGGGGCAGCTGAGAAACCTACAACCAGAGGACTTTCAAGGAGCCTTCTCACAGTGGAAACGGCGTTGGCACAAGTGCACTATGTCACAGGGGGAGTACTTTGAAGGGGATAAAATTGATTTACCTGAATAATTGTAAAATAAAATTTTTAAAAAACTTTTATACGTACTTTCCGGACAAACCTCGTATATGCTTAAATAGATACTACAATTACATTCTTACAAAAAATAATTCTGAGACAACAAATAATTTTAAGAACTATTCATATGCCTACATATGACCAAAATAGCTGTTCATTCAAGTATCAAAGCTTTTTGTTTTCAATTTACAAAAAGTCGTTTAAGATTTTTCCAAACCCTGACTTTAATCTCAACAAGATTTATATAGACAGGACCGACATAGGAAAGTCATCAAAATAACACAAAGATTAAAAAACGGTAAAGTTTTCTTTTTTAAGCCTTAATAGCTATTAGTAGAAATATGTTTTATAAATAGTAAATCTATAAGTATATTTGTTATAATTTTCATATTAAAACTATAAGGAGTTGGGCCAAATTTTCTAAGCCTATTGCAATAACATGGATTATAATGTCGCCGAAAAATTCACACGAGCAAGATCTCGAATATCGTGAAAAAATATAATCATGTTTGGATTACACCCAAAGGGGACAATCAATGGCATTATATATAACATGGCTTTGTGACGGGCGTAATATTCGATTTTCCTGCATTTTACTCTACTGGAATCCAAAGTGGTCGAGGGAAGACCACCATCGCTCGGATTAATTAATTTTTTAAATGACGTTTTATGACCGGAAATTTAAATTCATCACAGTGTGATGTCAGCCATATTTGAACTCACAACCGCTGAGAATCTTTTGAACAGAACGAACTTCAATTTAATGACGTTGAAATAAGAGTTCATTTTGCTTATATATATGTCAATTAGAACTTCGTATTTAGAATAGAGTGTAGAAAAATAGTGAATAAGAGGCAGAAATGCGACCGTGCAGGTGAAATGCAAGTTTAATATTGGTTACGAGTATTATATTTTCAATTTATTATAAAGCTGTTTTCAGCGAATAGGTCAACTTACATAGATACAGATAAATCTTGAAGTTAAACATCTAGCATTCTAAAAATTAGAAATTATTTGTGCATATTGACAAATGGCAATTATAATTTTATTTGCATTAAACAGTCCATTTATACCTATATCAAACACAGGTGGTCTAATTATTGTTAGTCGCTATATAATATGAAAACACTAATAGTATATAACACTCAGATAATACTAAAAGTTTGTGCATCCCGTTAAACTAGAGCACTTGGTCCAGTTTTCTTGAAGTCTCCTATAATGCCCAGAAAACTAACATCGCTAGAGAGCTACCTAATTAAATTTTACAATATAATTATCATCTTATATATTTTTTAATACATTATAGATTCTATATAATATACATAATTCTTTCTTAAAATAGTATTTACGTATAAAAGTCTCACCGTTCGATTGTTTTAAAACGAAATTCTTGGATGATTAATATGACATTTTGAAAAAAGAAACAATTTTCACAACTCAAATTGTCCTCATAATTATAATGAGTGCTGACATAAAAAATATCAAAGACTCCAATAACGATTAATAGTAACCCTTGTAAGTGACAGTAATTTTGACTACAATCTATAAGTAGATGGTAGTCTAATTTCATTGTTTTCGATTGTCGCTAATAAATTATCAACACGTCACATTCATTGGCATCATCTCATCTATTAAACTTGATTCCTATTCGATCACTTAGCGATTGGATTGTACCCGCTGTAAAAATAATTCGTCGAATTACTATATATCAATTTCTTCAGCTCGCGTAGATCGTAAAATTCCATTTAAAAATTAGTACATACAAAGAGAACTTCCAAACTTATCCTACTAATAACACTGAATAAAAATGAAAAAGTGAAGGTATCTAAATATTTATTTCTCAATAGCGTTTCAACGACTAAACGGATTAAATCAAATTTGGTACACAGATGTACCATATTTAAAACACAGTTGACGCGAGTAATGCAGCGCGTAATCTATAGTTGGTATAAGTACTTATATTCAAATGCTACCTCATTTAGGAATACAATCATGGTCATATTTATTTTATAACTATAGAAGTGATAACGATAATAGTAACGCTTGATATCAAACTAATATATCACACCCAGGGTCGCTAGAAGATAGGAACGTAAAATATAAATAAAATGTAGGACAAACGACCAGATGCGCCCGATCTCACTGAACCACAATTTTTATATGGAAAATATGTAAGGAAACGTGAATATAACTAAACGACTAAGCTGAAAATATCTTTCCTCTTTTATATAAACAGAAATAAAATCGTCATATTTAGGGTTAGCTTGATTGCCGAGAAACTATGACAGATCAGTACAAATAACATGTCAATGAAGTTTTGTTAATATTTCAAATAAATATTTATTTTTCATTTTACTGAATTTACTTTATTTATTAACTCTTTATTTAATGTGCCACTTAAAACATAATATAAATACTTACATATTAAGATTATTTAGTACAAAAGGTAGTCTTTTCGCTAAAGAAAACCCTTTCAGATGGCTTTTAAGTAGAGGAGAAAAAAAAAGAAAACGGTAGTTATATGGCGCAAGAAATGTATGTACTCGTAATAAAAAAGCATAAAAAATTGCATATGACAGAAAAAAAAACCGTCGCTTTAAAACAGGAAAATCGTGCAATATCCAATGCGTTACTGCTTGCTGTGTATTGTTATGTATTAGCTACAAAGGCTTACTTCTCAACACATCTTGATGATTTGAATAAATAAATCGCTCGCAAACAAAACACATCACATTCAGTACTATACATATATCTGAGACGAAAGGGATTATTAATTTGTACCGGAAACTAATATCTTCATTGCTAGCAATGTACTCTATCTGTCAGACCTTCCCACGGTGCTTCATGGAGACCTTCGTAGTAATTTCTGAGGAACCTATCATCTGTTACAGATACGGCATTTTATTTCCAACAAAAAAAAAAGTCATCTGTTTATGTAATAGTGACAGCCCTGGATCAAGCGTTTTTGTAAGATTTTGGGGTGTGTTAGTTACCTACTCACACAAAACGTACAAAATTCTCTCACTATAAAAATGTATACAAAAACATTTTGTTTTTGAATAAGATTTTCCCTCACCTAGAATCGTAATAAATTTGTTAGTCACGGTCGTATGTGAGAATACGAGAATATATTTGGCCAGTCCATGTATCGACACGTGCTAAGTGCTGTCAAAATGTATGCATATTCTATATTCAAATAACTATTTCAGCATATAGATTTTTCTAACGCATCATCCACAAGCAGATTATACGAGCATG
This sequence comes from Galleria mellonella, assembly GCF_026898425.1. Classification (NCBI taxonomy): domain Eukaryota; kingdom Metazoa; phylum Arthropoda; class Insecta; order Lepidoptera; family Pyralidae; genus Galleria; species Galleria mellonella. Next base: position 2,285,064 of record NW_026442042.1, on the reverse strand, counting down.
AAGTAGATAGATAATTTATTTGGAGTGGTGACAGTTCTTTAGAATACTTGGCTGCGATATGACAATCGTGATAAAAAGGCGGCCTAAATTTAGTAACTTTTAAATTATACTATATAAGCACTAATTGTCATCATTCATCTGGGATGTTGTATCTGATTACTTGTATTACAGTATAGTTATAAAAGCAGTTATTATTAACTGACCACTATAATCTACCTCAAATTAGCAAATGCAAAAATAAAAATAATATAATAAAAAATGCAAAAACTTTAATCTAAGTGGCAGTTCCAATGATAAACGCATGATGTATGTATATGAAGGATTTTATACAAATATTCGTATACTAAAAAAATGCGACAACAACTACTGGTACCAGAGAGTGCCATCACCATGTATAGAGCAAATAAATATATCATAATCTTTACAAAAAAAGACACGAATAATAGCCTTAGCTAGTTAGTTGTGTATAAATAATTACTACAAAATTCTCGATGTAAATGCTAACATGTTATAATTCTAACATTAATACATTCTATACCTATCTAAATTGAAACAATCAGACATTGGCATAAAATAACAAAAATACGTCAAATAACAATCAACGTGAATTAAACATAAAATATGTTTATCATTTATTAGTTTATCAGTTTTTTTCCTAATAAACCAATAATTAATTGCAAGACTAATTATTTAATAAATAAAAAAATATAAAAGGTGCTCGTAAAATCATGACCTAGGGGTCAACCTTAGCATCGTAATTTTATATCTACTGTTGAAATACAACAATTAGGAAATCTATAAAATTATTATAACATGGCGCAATATCCATGTACCTACTAATTATTATTCTTGTATACATATATGTCTCTAGAATTGTACAGAATCTCTACATTAGAAAACTATATTAAATCTGTTCACTTTTAATCGGTAGTTATAAAACAATTAGCTATATCGGAAAGAGTTTGCTTGGTCCTACCAAATACTTAGTTCTGTTGCTAACGTAAAAACCCATAAAGAAATTTAAATATTCATATACTTAAGTAGTACTTGTATATTCAGTATACTTATTTCAATTATGTCATTATTATAAAATTTACTATCCATAACAGGTATTATCCCCCAATTCGATATTGCTGGTTATTTCTAAAAGTGAAAAATGTCATTTTCCATCACGTGCTGCCCGTTTGTTTCAAATAAGATAAAAAAAGTAATAAATAAAAAATGACCCACTATTAATTCTTAACCTTATTTTTGTAATAAAAATCGTAATTAAAATGATATCGAGAATGTGTTTACAAAATTTTTCATCTGGTCATCTGAAAGCGCTTAATAATTGGTGTCATTTTTACGTCAGTAGTCTTCAGATAACAATGACGCAATATATACGTAGATCTGTATCTCGTCTCTAGTTCTACCTACACAGGTTTATCTGCTCGGTACAACTGTTTATCGTCACAAACAAATAGACATATTACACATGCGTCATGCAGTAAAATCTTTGATTTTACAGCCTTTCATTGTCTTTCGTCATTCTACATATACCTACTTACTACAATGACTACTGTATCTGTGTGGCCTCTTCACTTCCAAATTACTACTTACATTTGACGATAGTAATATCTAACCGCTATTTATAAAAATAGATGAAGTAAAATAACAAATATGTTCAGATCTAACCAGTTATTCAAAGTTATTTTATTCTGGAAAATAATTTAATTATATATCTGTAAATTATTTATTCATTGTACCGGTTGGCGAACCTAATTGACTAACTTCATCTTCATACTTATTACATTCTGATATGTTGACAAGAACTAAGACCTCCTTCTTTTTAGAATTTTATCACGTAATAAAACTACTCACTACAACTACCGCTCTTGTACTGTTTGTTCATTAACGTGCAAATACCAATTCTTTATGAGAAAGACCCACCATTATTAGTTAAGATCCCATCATTTTTACTCAATGTAAACTTACGATCCCCCAAATAGTAATTAACCCCCACCCATAGCAAATCTACACGTCTGTAAATGCAACACGTACTTCAATATTCATTAAGATTTACTCCCGCAATAAAACCTGATTCAACTAAATAAATAAATTTCTTTTTTTATAAGTTACCGTTGCCTAAAATCCTACGAAATATCTTAGGATTGAACGATTTCTAATAGTCCCATTATAACCGATTCAAAACTAAACCCTGTTATTATTTATTTTACAACTTCACACTATATCTAAACCCAAAAAACAAGTCATCCTGCTGCCCGTTTCACGCCGATGCCAATTAGCATGTCGTTTGAAGATGCGCTGCTCTCTAAAGTCAAACGTTCAATAAGCTACAATGATACTAATATGATATTGTAAATGAAACTCTATCAATATGATTTTAACTCTCATTACAGATGCAAGATGCTACATTATGAGGCATTTCATAAAAGACGACAACCAGTCAGTAGCATGGAGTCGTGTGCGCGACACATGAGTAATGACAACAACGCAGCAACGTGTGTCTAAGCCGAACGATCCCAGATGTGCGTCTGGTTGTACGGATTGCACCAGTTATGCAAGCTACATAGTAATGTTCATAATTACACAAACAAGAATGTCGGCGCAGATAACGTATGTGTACCTACATATATTTGGAAAAATGTCGTCTTGCATAATTTTATATTTGGAAAAATGTCACAATGTATTCAGCCTAAACTTATGTGGTTTCTTAACGCTAAATGAACATATTTTTCTAGTAATTTTGAATGTTGTAACAAATAAAATACTTAGAATTTAATACGAAATAAAAAATAAATATGTTCATTTTTTTTCAAAGAAAGACGTAATGTTCTTTAATATAAACTTATATTTTAGATTTTATAAATTCAAAAACAACTTTTCTAATTTTATTGAGCTATAAAAGAAAAATTAAGTAAATGTAAAGAATCCCAATAAAATACAAAGAGATTATGAGTAAGCAGATATGCGAATTCAAAATCACGAAAATAGAGCAAAGAAGTGACGTGATAGTGTGTACATAATATACAGTAAATTCTATAAACTTCTTATAAAATAATACTAGAATTTGGTATTTACGTAGTGATAAGTAAAACATAAATCAAGAAAAGAATTAAACACAGAATTCAAGAGCATTATTCATAATAAGATATTTTCACTACATACGACAATATAAATACTCAGACAAATGTTTACATGAAATGTAAGCAAATTGAGGGTTACATTTGGTACAACATTAACATACATGATTTTGAAATAGAAAAAACGAAAGGATAATTGGGAGCACATTATGTGCAATATATACAAAATTACTATATGTTATATTTTTATATTGTACTTTATATAGGTACCACTATATAAAGTACAATATAAAAATATTTATATTAACCTACCACCTATTTGATATTGTACGGACATTGATTATAGATAATTCGTGTTGTTTTCATTGGTTTAGAATTGTTTATAAAAATAATTCTAAGCCACCGTTGTGATTTCATCTTAAACACGTGATATGCAATCACGTCTGTTTTTTCTTCACGCTCAGTGATCTTTTATCGTTTGACGACACCAGAAAGTGACATAAAAAGTGCCACTTTGTGAATAGCGGAGCAGGCAATGGTGCGTGAAGAGCTGCGTCTGCGCTGCGGCGCCGGTGGCCTTTGAGCTTAGTTTTATTTTCTTGTTTCATTTTGAGTAAATCACTCCAAGGGTTATGGTTCATAATGAATTATCCGAACAAGCGACAGCGATTATATAGAATATAGTTTTAGTCAGTATAGACAATACTAGGGGTGGGTAATATATATTGACCCAATAACAAATAAATTAATTATTAGTATAATATCGAAGTAAAGAATATAATCAAAATTAATATAGATATCCAACTAGTATAAGTGATATTAAAATAGGTAATTATCTTCTTTTCAGTCCTTATAATTCAGAGAAACCCAATATATAGATATTAGCGGTACCGATACTAGTATTACTTATGTCTAGAATATACATTGCTGATATAGAAATAAAATTGAATGTCATAACAGGAATGAATGGCGTGAGAGACGAGCTAATTGGCAGCCACAATGCATACCTGTTATATGATAGTGAGAGTTACATTATAGTAAATATAGTCCAAATGATGCAAGCATTACGCAGTATGTACAAAATTGACATATCATGCCCTACCAGGCCATCACGCGATTCCCTCTGGAAACCGTCGTGATTAATTCTTGTGGAATTCGTTACGATGGGCTAACGAATCTGTTTTCATCCTTACCTACAGCTCCGACGAAGTTACTATTTCATTTTAATTCCATTAAAAAAAAAACAAATAATATCGGTATTAATATTGCGAGAGTAAGTTGGTAAGAAATAAAATCAAGCCACGTGCTTGAAAGAGTGTTGAATGAAAATATAACGAAACAGTTATACAATGTGAAAGTATACTAACCGCTCATGCTCACACGGTTACAAGTATTTCTATTATCTGATAGAGGAGACAAAGAGTATTCGGAACCGGCGTGTTTGCGTGAGATGAGCTATGAAACGAATCGAGCATGAAGCATGCAGCAATGGACACTCGACTCTAGCTGTCTACTTCTTAAGTGATTTGACATGAAAATATATTTATATTAATTAATGACTATGAAACAAAACCATAAAAATGTAGTAAAAATTGTAATGTAAAATTTTATAATACTTTTTTACTTATATCTGTTGAGTCATTACGCGATAACTAATCGTGTTAATGAAATTTGTGAAAAGGAGCCACTGTCATTTGCTCGAATAAAATTAGTATAATAAATTACTTTTTTATTTCTTTTGTTAATTACGAAACTTTTTTTTCGTTATATTTAAATGTTATCTGAAACCACATAGTAACAACCCTACGTGCGCTTCGAGTGTAAATAAACCGCATTACTGTCCTTTATTACTAGCTAAAAGCTAAACGATACTCAGTGATTTATTATTTTTTTCAGAGCTTGATTTATGTGAGCTAAAGAAGTGTTCGCATGCGCATACACATGTCTATTTGTGGCTAGGCCGAAATAACTGGCAAAACGAAACGTGTATCCGGTCCCTAGTCGCCGTACTGTTTACTCGCAAACGGCCAGTGCGCTTTGTATAAGGGATTATACCACGATTTGTGGTAATGCGGTGGCCTCTTCACTGGTTGTATTTTCCTTTAACCACTGACTAAATCTTTTTCCTGCCGGATAAGATAGTTATCGTGTTTAATAATACAAAGTGAATGCTTTTATAAGCATGGACGACACGTTTTTTTTAAAAATTTTTTTTTTTTTTTTATTTTAGTTTAAATATACATCGAAGAAATTACGAGTATCAATAACTTGTTATTTTTTAAGTACAATATTTTTGTGAGTACTTTCATCATATTTACCAATAGCTAATTTAAAACCATGTTCTACACACATCCACCATAGAAAAAAACTATTTCAAGCGTGTCAAAACCAGTTATTTTTATTTAAAAACTAAACTAGTGAACCAATTTCGATAAAATTTCTGTGAAACCAATAAAAAATATAATCTAACTGAGAACCTCCATACGTCTTCAAAAAAGCATTTTTAAAGGGATATTTTTTTCATATTTTTCATTAAAATAAAAAAAAATGTTTTGTTTAATTTTGGTGCCAGTAAGGTATTATTTTTTTAATACAAACATTAACAGTATAATTTTTTTAGATTATTTAGGTACTAGTTGAAAAGTAACTTCCTTTTAACCGTTAATTTTCAATTTTATTTAAAAGTTTACAATCATCTTACGAAAATCCCATTATTTTATTATAGCTGAACTACTATGCTACAATGATGTGAAGTCAGAAATAAATTACTCATCTTACTGACTGACGCCCACACTCTAACGACATTTGCTAAAGAATATATTTCGATGCTTTTATATTTCACTCGCTAGTGTCTAGTAAAAATTAATTCAATTTATTAATACACAATATGTTTAAATCTAAGACTAGTAAAAATACACATAACACATTTTTTTTACTTTATTATTTTAGCATTTTTTATTATTATTAGGTATACGCGAAGGCATGTCGTTTCATCTTAAGTCAAGTAAGTACTTTTATTTACACAAAGTTAAAACTGTATGCAATACACTTTACAATACACATTTACTTTTTTCAACACAATTTCTAATAACTGTATTAGAGTAGCAATAATTTGTTAGGAAATCGAAGTATCTCGAACGGAGCAGGCACTCACCAGGGACTCATAAGTCGGGATGTTTATCTGGCGGCCCGTCAAACTCAGCTGTGATCTCCCATAGCATCTTCCGGTAATTACACTACAAACTACACCCAACACGCGTTGCTAAAATTCTTCTGCAGATCGAATTACTTAGAACACCATGTCTCGCAAAGAGTTTCACGACCGCGTTAACGACTTAACTCGGTTATTTACTGTTCAACTTTTCTAGGTTTTTAGAGTAACTCGCCCGAGTGGTGAGTGATTTGAGTTGTCGTTTTACGTTCTTTATCTGTCTGTAAAAATGGGGATATCTGTGGACACTATGTGTTATCTCCATATATATGAGGTAAACCAAAATTCAGTAGATGCATATTCACGAAATTGAAATTAAGTTGAGAAATTACAATAGAATACTCGAACGTTGTAGAGTATACTTAATAAGCATATAATTTATTATTAACAATGTAACTTGGCTATGTCTATATATTTCATGCGATTTCAAACGAAAAAAATTGTCAATAAGACCATATTTGTTTTGTACGTTTATTGTGTCTACTTATTCTGTAGTATGTCTATTTATTCTTTTTGCAGTTGTTAAGCAATACATCCAACTTGCTGTCATACAGAGAACTCGATTAAACTATTTATTGTTAATCTCAAATTACATTATATTTTAATTAACCTTAAATGTATTACTGATCATAATTTATATTAACTATTTGAAAATACGAAAATGAATATTAAAATGATATGTAACCCTACATTGCAGACACCGACATAATATGATTAGAATTTTTGAGTATTGATGCTATAAAATTTCTGTACATGAAACTAATGTACTACAAAGTTCAGAATTGGTATCGCAGCACAATCCAATGTGGAAATTAAATAAAGACAATCCGTTCGTTCTGCATCAGAAACTCCGCTACTGCATTATTCAACGTATGCAAAATCTCTAGATTAATAATAGATGAATTCGAAGGTGAATTCCTCGCAATCGACGTACGAATGGAGTTGTGACCCTTTCAGAACCTGAAAGGGGTTCACAAGCTATTGTTTCCGCAGAAAATTCAATAATTATTTTTCATATTTGAACAGAATTTTAAGTATATACTATAGACAACTAAAAATATTAAGCTAAAAAGTTGAATTACAAAAAAATTAGATTTTATTTTTATATATACATACATAAATACAATATAATAACTATGAACAACATCAGTTACAAGATTTCGCATTTAGTACAATTTGCATCATAATCGAAACGTTAAATAAATATCTACTCAATTAACTACAACCCGCATCGATGTTTACTGCCCATTTTGATAGAGATAATAATGCCTTCTTTGTTAATTCAAGATATGGTGTTGCAAATTTCATTCAAATACAAACAAATATCTAAACATTCAAACATCTTTACAGACTTTTATATTATATCATATTTACAGCATTATTTCGGAGACAAATACACGAGACAAGAAATTCAATCTGATTTACTGCATTTTTGTATTCCCATAGAGATCTAACATAGGAGTAATGTGGGCGTAGTAGGTACACGAGTAACAGCCTTTCGTTCAAACTGCGTTAATCTTGACGATGTCTCGCTTCTCATAACTGCTCTTTGAAGATGTTATAACTAGATTCCCTTGTTTCTTGATTGCGGATCTTGTTCCAACTTATAATTTTATTATTCAATTATCGGCAGGTGCTAGCCATTCAAAACTTTACGTTTTCAAAACTTTGGATTTTGGCATTTCTCGCGTTCCTTTTACATTTATTTTGAAGAATCTTTTATTGAGTAATTTCTCTTTGCAAATTTTGGGAATTAATGCTTGAACAAATTCAGTAAGTAGCAGAATTTTAACTATTTTCTATTATAATTAATTCAATGGCGGTAAGCGTTAAACATGTCGCAAACTTAGTAACTATTCTGTGTATAATTATATATTTTTAATAATTCTTTCAATTAATAGTATTCAGTTGTTATTTCTTGATTTTTAGGCAAAGATCACTTTAATGATAATTGATCCTAAAATAGAGAAACTATAATTTAAGAATCTAAATATTAACTGGGGACATAAAATGAATTATTTAATTTAGAAGTATATTTTCTTTTTAATACAAAGCATACTTACTACTACTAGTAATGACGACAAAGATAGCGATAAGGCTTATAAGGAAATAAAATATAGAAAGAAAATTTCATAGCTAAATCATAAATAAAGAGACGAGAAGCAACAAATTTATTCTAATTTAGCTTATAATCTGATATATTAATGTAATAGATATATTAATGTAATGTCCTTCACGCAACAAATATAACTTATATCAGATTTTTAAAGAAGTAAACATACGAGTATATTTTCATTTATATTACTCATATTTCAAACGACGAAAAAGCTAAGGAAAGCGTGTAACAAATTCAAAATGAAGACGCAATGCGCAAGAGCACATGCCAAGCAAACAATTGACTTGATAATAACCATAACGAGTCCAGCGCCGATACCGTTCTCAGCTGTATTGTGTTCGAGCCAAAAGAACACGCAACGACCTTAACCATTCGAGAATTATAACTAAGCTTTAAAGGAAATAGTTTAAGTATCATATAAAAACGACTATATATAAAAGGGAACGACCTGGCAACGTGAATTGAGTGAAACTCTTGAAATACGACGAAATATTGGTAATACAATAAGTAATTTCTGAAATTCGATTAGGAATATCACATTCCGGTCTTATGTACCTATGATTATAAATGTAACATCGTAAATACAAACTGCTGAACAAAAGTTAACAAAATTTGGTAATTATATTATTTTTTGAATTATCAAAAATAAACAATATCCAGGATTAAGATATAGCTTTTTTAATTTCGGTAATGCAGAATGTTAAATAAACTGTAATCGAAGACCGAAAAGAGGACTTCTCGAGAAAAGACGAATAAGAAATAAAGTTTAGCATTTCTTAAAATATTTTTAGAAAATTACATTTCGAGAGTTTAACGTGGAGCTGTGAACAGATTTATTTTTGTTACAGAATTACTTTTTTAACTAAAAGATTTCGTTGCAAAACCGCATCTCTGTAATCAATTATAACCACACGATAAGAAAAAAAAAGTATTTTTTTTTTAATGCTATATTACTAACATATTTTAGGTCATGAAATAAGTAGGTATCTAGGATTCTGCAAGCTTCCAACTAATAATGCTCACATTGTAGCACATTTATCTGCTAGTCACCTAGTTTGTATAACTCCTAAGGCAGCACGTCAATGATACAGCAGCCACGAGGACGACGCAGATAATAGAGCTGAGCCTTTTGTCTAGCAAGTACTTGCTGCTAAACGACAAAACGACTTGCGCTCGCAACATTCAAATAATGAGTTACTTTACTAAATAAACTAGAATAACTTATCCTTGTCCCATTTCGTAACAACGTAAGCATTTTAAGTAGAGAAAATTTTCCTGTAAGTTTTGCAAATTACCTACTCAAATGTAATACAAATAGTTGTAATAAAGCTATGAAAATAGACGGTGCAAGAAATAATATAAAAGAATTGAGAGGCACTCGGTTCGCTTTCTCGTAGTGGACTTAGTGCTAATATGTAGGAGGATAATTTAATAGTATTAACATTGTAGAGAAACTAAATGATATAAATAGTAAATCGACATTCGTAAAATCCGAATTAAATTTTAGAAAAATATTCCAATGTATATTTATAAATATTAGAATTTTAGAAAACTTATGCACAGAAAAGGCCTTGATACGTGGCTTAACCTATATCTGACATATATTAAAATCTGTTATAGTCTTTGTTAAAATTCTGGTAAGTACAATAATTGGCACAAAACTTGATCAAACTAAAACTTATCAAAGAGTTAACTTTTAATTGAGTAAACCGTAAATTAATTACAATCAACATAAGTAACCAAATTCCGGTTTTTAAGATACTTTACTTAACGTTGTAAACGTGCTAAATGCACGTGGCCAAGCCCTAGGGAAATAAAATTTAAAACCACTTTTTATCATCAATATGATGTAAATTTTATAGAAAAAAAATCAACTCTGATCTCTGATATCTGTTTCTCACAGCCTGATATGACAGCGTGAAATTTAGCAGTGATTTCAAGTAAATATGAGGTTGGTAACTAATAAAGTAATTTCAGAATAATTCCCACGAGATAGTGATCATGAAATCCACTTAACCGATAACAACATTCTTTATTAGAACGAATAGGTAGATGTTACAACATTGCTTTTTTTTTAACGAGAATATATAGCTAAATACACGATGTCATTATCACAGTACTTAGGCAGTGTTTGTTATCTTGGCACCTTAATGTTGTTTGCTTATCGAATTATTACATTAATACATGTACAAGTATATACCTTTATTGTCAGGTAGATACTCTTCCTATTTCAATACGATTAACATTTTAAAAAATTAACAATATATACATATTCACGTTTAAATATGGTAAAATATGAGGATTTTAGTAGGTATAGATATAATGACATATTATCAAATTGTGATGGATTTTTAATTTTTTTAATAAATTCAACATAGAAAACGGACTTTGTTATTTGTAGAAGGGAGATTATGGGGACTGGACTACACCCATCAGCGATAACACTTGGTATGTCGTGATACTTATAATTTCAAATATTATCTTATCGACTCGACTAAGGCAAGGTGCAAACATCTCGTGTAAACATTTTACGCCACCCGAGACTGATTTGTGTTAGAATAAATTATTTTTGTGGGTCACCATTCCCACCAAATTCGTTTTAGTAATTACTATATAATTATATATATTAATAATTTGTAATATAATAATAATAATAATAAACCACACGAGACAGTTATATTACTTATCCAGTAAAAGTAGAGAAAGACACACATAAACATATTTATAAAATTTTGAACAAAGATATGGTACTTAAATTGTCTGCACCCGCACTAAATTACAATTCAATATTAATACTGTATTCATAATAATACTGTTTTTACAGTAATACTGTTAGTTGAATTACTTAACGCGCACACTAAACTGTTATCAATGAACAATACTTATATAGGTAGATAGTTAAATAATGTTGATAAGTATATTACAAAATCTTATTTCGTAATTTCGTTTATATGGATGACGAAATTGTTAGCCATCCCTAATTTACCCATAAAAAAACGAATCATTATTTTATAATACTATTAATAATTAATATATTAGAATAATTATAAGAAAGTTAAATTTAACATCAATTAATTTCCTTGAATATATTTAAGTTTCATTTGTTATATATGCACTATTTAATATAATAATACTACCGAGTAAAATTATAATAAAATATGATACTATATATACTTAGATTTAACGACGATAGACAAATATCTATAAGTACAAGTATCAAAGAGATTGCTACTAAAATAATGCCAACTTGACGATATTTCTTTGTATGAATAACTAATTCTTATTAAACATAGACTCTAAAACTGAAATAACCGGACAGACATAACGGATGTGAGAGGTTAATGTCATAAGTGTTCGCTATTTGCACATTTCCCGGTACATGTTCGTGATCGACATAACCGATAATATCTCAAGTGTATTGCCGATGCAGCGGCCTAGATATCTCCAGGGAAGAACAAAGTTGGCATAGATGTGGAGGATCAAAGTGCAGCGTGGGCGCCGACCCAATACCGCGGGCGGCATCACTCGCGCACGCGCACCGGACCTTTCGCGTTGCACTCACGCAATTAATTGATTTGATGCATAATAAAATTGCTTCCAGATAATTGGCGTGATTTATTATTGGTCACTAAATATGAAAAACGTTTAATTTTGCAACACTGATCTATGGAATAAACAAATATATAAATAAATTTATATTTTAGTAAATTCATAATTAAGATTGATTTCTTTTCAATTAGGTAATTTAATTTTTTTTTTTGGATTGGATTGGAATAAAACAATGATTACGATTTTGTTGTGTATTTAAAATAGTTTTACATATATTACAAGTTATTGCTTAATGCCAATTATTGTTATGCCCTATATTACTAGATATGAACGAAAGCGCGCCGGTGCCGGTGCCGTGCGTTACGTACTTTAGATTGAGGTTATGTTGTGATAACTGTTTGGAGAAAAAGCCGGCTATAATAGCCTTATATAGAATTTTCCACTGAATATTAATAGAGATAAGGCCGAAAATAGCTCGCACGCCTTTAGGGCGGAGAGGTCGGAACAGCGGTGGAGGCTGCGCGCGCACCCGGCATGGCCGCCACCGCACACCTGACTGCCAATACAGCTCGACAATATAACTGGATTACAGCATATTACACGCGTTTACGACGCTGTAAACGACCTCAATACATCACACATAGAATTTATCATGATCACTAATGAAACCACTACCGCTAACGACAACTTCCGATCACGAATGAGTAATCAGCTGACTATCAAACTTTTACCGGTGTTTATCTAAAACGAACTCACGGAACGCTAAAAGTTCATCACTGAAAACGTTTCGCGGCGCTCATCACAGTAGTGAAAAGTAGATTTCCAGAAGCCTAGTCGGTCGACAGTCGCCAATGAGTGCATCAGATGCACAATCGTAGGCGGCGCAGGCGAAGCACGGCCGTTGAACCGATGAGCGTACCTGGACTAGTCTGCCAGCTGAGTCCTCCGACGAACATCTTCCTGCAAGATAAACATAGAGATCAGAGGTAGATGAAGTGACGGAGCACGACGAACGGACACTTCCAGAAGGTGGACATACCCCGGGTCGTTGGGCACCTCGGCGGGGCTTCGGGCCGTATCCTGGTTCTGGGTTTCCATGGGCTCAGGCGCCGGCGGCGCGGGGCGGGCCGGACGGCGGGCACACTACGACTACGAGCGAGCGACGACGCGGCGGGGACGGCTCCCGGAGTCGCTCAGCTGCACTACCGACTACCGGCACGAGACTGGCGCGTCGCGCGTCGCGGCGCACCCCTCCACGCAGCGCCCGCCCGCGCCCCCGCCCGCGAGCCGCGACCCGCGTCGCCGTCGCATCGATTCATTCACTCCGTACACAATTATTCATACGGTGGGCACGACGGACGCCAGGAGTAGAGCAGCGCGCTCGGCACCACCACGTGAGCGCGCGGCACGTGCTCGCGCCCCTCCCCCCGTCCGCGCTACGCCGGCCCCCGCCCCGCCACGCTGTGAGCACGCCCACCGCGCGCCCACACGCTTCTAGCTACGTAACTACCCCCGCACTCCAAATGTTACCTCGAAACTTCACAGTAACAAATATTGATAATTACAAGTTTAGCGGTATCGCTAACTTGAAACTTTTGTATTGTTCGTAAATTTACAAAGTTAAAGATTGCGTTGCATCAGTATTTTTTAGTACAATCTTCAAAGAATGTCTTTTACATTTTTTTCCGAGTCAATATAGCTGATTACGAAACTAATCTATTTTACTATATTTTCTATGAAAGTAACACACGTGACGTAAACACAACTATTCGTGCAACGCCATGTAACGGCGAGCTACGAAACGCTACGCGGCTACCACGTGCTACGCGTTGTAGGCTGCGGATAACGGACTTGTCGCTTTTTCGTGTATCACCTATATAGTAGAAAAATGTAATGATCTATTACTAACAAATACTTTTTTAATTATCATACTAGTGACGTAATATTTTCAAGTACAAAAGATATTATATAAGAAATATACAACATTATGGACTTATTTGAAAGTAGTAAATTTAAACTTTATTTTACATAATACTTATTTTCTCCAATTGAGATGATTATTACTCCATTCTAATTTAAAATATAACACAGTACATGTTTTTGTTTGTTACATTTTTATTGCTAAATACATGAACTATATTTTAGACGACGCAACAATGTTAAGCACATTTGATTTTATCAATATGACACCATCAAAACCTTCAATGCAAACTTAATGACAACTATCACGTTTTTTTACATTACTTAATCCCATCAAATATCCTATAGTATCAAACTGTAATGTTGTTTTAATTTACTTTTATTAATATTATTTCATTATATTTAAATGTAGCACAAAATCAAAATAAGGGCGTGACAACACGAATTGAAAAACTAAAGTGGAAGTAAACATAACTCTTAGCAAGACAAGCTGGTGAAGTTGGATTAAGACCGTATAAGACCATGACTTGTTGACTGTACAAGTGATGTATTGGCGTAGGATCGTACATTATGACACAATACGACATGAAACAAATAGAGAGAAAGCTTATACTCAGTACCTATTGAGTGAATGTGTCTCTCTTTTCTTGGTTCGTACCCCCTAACTTATTTAAAGTTGTAGATCAGACTACCTCATACAAAAGTACATACAATAAAACAATAATATTAATCTCCTTCAGATTATGTATAAAACTTAAATGAAATTTCAGCAAACGATCTATACAAAACAATTAATAAATAACAAAAGTTTTCATAGCCTGATCTAAGGATATGCCGAGTAAATACTCAGAACGATAAAATTAAGAACAGTTGAACACTGAAAAGAGAGGCAAGTATTATTTTTACTATATTCTTAGTATAACGTATAAATATTTTTTAACAAAGTAGCTAAACTGACCGACTAAGTTGACTGACTGACAGAGACTGAAAGTATGCTAGAGTAATTGAAACTATACAGAGACAGAGACATTTATCTTATACAGATCGCCGCAGTAGGATTCTGGTAGTCTTATAGCTTGGGTAGGTAACTTAGATTATAAAGTATATAGATTGGTAATATAAAAGAGAAAATAATAGGTATATTACAGCGCGATAGACAAGTAGGGCATTCATTTACACAACATAAGATTGAAACTGATTTGGCGAGAGTAGCAATAAGTTTTTATCAATATATTTTTCGTTTTGAAGTTTTTACTATTTCAACTCCATATAGGTTAGGTGCACACATTTACAAGACACATTTTTTTCTCGTTTCATATAAGATTCCAAAAAACAATAGCTTTACAATATTATACTATATAATGCAATTTTGGAGCTTCCTTAAAAATTTTTCTTCCACTGTAATAAAAAAAAATTGATGGCATCATCAAAGGAATATCGTTGAGACAAGTTGTTACAGAGGAATAACACCCAAGTCCTAAAGAATGGCAACGCATGGAGGGGTATCATGGGCGAAACAGTATACTCTGTTATGTCCATGGTACTGCTCATAGGCGACGGTAACCACTTTCCATCAGGTGGGCCGTCAGCTTGTTTACCATTCTACATAGTGTAAAAAAAGTTATTAATCCGTTTTAGACGATGATTTCATCAAACAAAAGCATGACCCGCCTGATGATTAATGGCGATAGTAGTAGCTTATTTTTTTAATTACAGAGAACACTTCGTGTTTCTTAAATGACCAAGGTTTTTTTCAATAACGAATCATGAATTTATAGTTGAAGAGCGAGGCTAGTAGTTGAGCGACACGTACCTACGCAACGTTGTCCACGCCTTACGATGTTTCAAGTCCAAATTATTAAAGTGAAACTCGGTCTACGTAAGCATAATAAACCAGAGCTACATAACTTAAGATATAGCTTCTTGAATGAATATAAATTTATGTAAAAGCAAATTTAATTCCAAACAATCTTTAATCCAAAATTAAGGATCAAGATGTCACGTAGAAACCCAAAAATACGAAGACAAATTGAGAATCTCCAATTTGGAAGAATAAGGACTGTTTTCAGATCATTTATAAATCGGAAATTGATAAATAAATCATACAAAATAAAATTAGTGATCACATCCTTTATTACATATATCAAGCTCGTGATGAGAATATGGAATATTATTACAACCACGGATTATAGTTACAACCATATTTAATAAACATTTATAAAAAAATATTAGATACATATAACTGTAATTGTACCGTTCACTTGGTTAACATTTCTTCCGCAATTTTTTTAGGCATATTGTCGACAGATAAGAGTTATCATTTATCTGTAACACACAACCGCTGGTGTAACCAATAGTAAAATCTTTTATCATTTTTATCATCGAAAGACAGATTGATCAAGCCTTGAGAATTTCACGGAAGAAATCTTTAACATTACAATTGTGCATTTTAGTCTATTGACAATCGATAAAATAGATTCGGATGAATATAAACACGACTGATAAAAGCGTAGCCATAAAATGATTTTACTATACGGCTCGTTTTACAACTGTTTTATCGTTTGCATTTATGTCGGGTGTGTTGAAATAATGTCATATATGTAAGTAAACTGATAAATAATAAAAACAACAAAATTTGACGCAACAATTCTTGCCAAAGAGAGTCTATTAAATGTTACAGTACGCAGACAATACGGGAATGGAAATATGAACCTAATATAATCACAACAAATGTTCATAGGTTTACTTAGTGTATCTATTGAAGTTTCATTAAACGTAGATCGCTTTGGAAGTAAAATTTTGCGGTTTCCAAGGACCGCAATAAAACTGTTAGTGATATCAAAATAACATTTCATTTTGATTTATTGGTAAATAACACTAACATCTATAAAAACCAAGTGCAGTTTAAAATACAAACACGGTATAACAAATTTACACAAAATAAATAAACAAAGCCGCCTTCTTATTAAAATTGTTGGATTAGCTTGTAGTCTAGGAGAGCTCTCTTATTCCATTTTGTCTGGCTTTTACAGAGTTTGAAACCTTAGAGTATTTATATATTTTAAAATACACTATTGATCAACATAATTAATTTTTATTTGTTCTAACGTCTTTACTTGTTATTTGAGATTAATTATTTATATATTTGTTTCCATACTTATCGCCATAAAACGATTAAAACAATTTTTTTTCTTTTTGGGAAAACTTAAAAGAATCCCCATCACATTTATGAAGTTACAAGACACTCTATTCACAATAGATTGATAATTCAATACAATACAACTCTTAAATTAAATATTTTAAACATTTTGTTTCACATCTCAGCCTAACAATCAGTAGCTATTTCAGTAACTAACTTTAATAATATGAGTGGGATATTAATATGTAATAGTTAAAACAACCCTTTGAATACACAGCCACAGTCTGAGAACAATTAGTTAAGATTATTTAAAAAAATAAAATACCTACTTATCGAACATTTTCAGTAAATACTTTTACAAGTGTATACTTTTTTCAATAAATTTTACATTACATTAAAAATGTTATACAATATTTTAAATCATTACTGGTAAATCTCACATGGTTTAATTATTTCACTATAATGAACATATATAGAAAAATGTTTTAAATGTTAATGGTTGTAGAACGAGTAATTAAGTATAAAAATCTTAAGATGATTTTCAAAATAAAAATGAAGATATATATATTATAGCTTAAATAAACAGTATATATATACAAAGAACTATTTATAATAACAACTGTTGACGTAAATTGTACACCGACGTGTAAAGTCCTTACCTTTCAAGTTAGGTAAAAATGTGTTTTGGAAGAATGCAATAACAAAGAACACTATACTGTATTAATATATAGAATGCGTATATTTAAAATAAAAACAAATAAATAAATTGATCTTCTGTTAAACTGACACCCGTAATAGCCTACACGCCCCGGGGAAAGAAAATTAATGGTTGCTACTTTAAAATAAAATGTACGTTTAATAATAGCAACGATTATTTTGTTAAATGACATATCATTTAAATATCTACCATTTAATAAATATTTCTACAACAGGCATAAATATTTTTTATATAAATAGATACATAATGGCTGAAGCCAGAGACATGAGTAACACATTCCAGTCTATAATGAAAATGAAGTGAAAATGGATATATTATAATTTTTGCCACTTGTGAAGCAAATTGTCAAAACTATCGAATCTTAGTTTGAAGCAAGCGCAAACAAAAATATTTGTGAAAAGAAAGTAATATTCCCTGTGCGGAGGTATGTAAATATAATCATTCCTAAACACATTAACAATGAGGGACATTATGTAAAATTTTCATAGCGCACATTAGTGAGGAGATAAGCAGCATCTCGGTTTATTAGCAACGTGCCACGACGAGATGGCTTTTTCAACGATGTATTTGCGTAATAAAATACATGAAAATGACCCCCATCATGAAAACGACAAGGGAATTAGTCAAAAAAAGACAAACAAAACAGAGAACAAAAATCAGGTACATAGCAAATATTTTTAACAAAATTCAGAAACGCTTGCCTTACTCATAATAGTGGTTGGACAAAAATAGTTTATTCGATCCTAAGAAATGGTCGAATATTTATATATTTACTTCAAATTCTAGTACTAAAATATACTATTATACATATTTTTTCAAGCTAATTTAATATTTTTAAGTCGTGATGACCCATTCAATCGAATGCTATCAAGCCGAACTATTTTAAGCGTCGTTAAAATAGTTTAGCTCGATATGGGTTACTAGAGACGGTTCGGTGGCCTCTTTTTAAAGAGCGAACCGGAATGATGCAATAAGTAGAAGTAGGCATTAACACTTTATAAGATAAAAACATAACACAAACCATTATAACAATTACCATAAAAACATTCTACAAGACCTCATAATAAATACGTTTTAAATCATGTAGAAGTGCATCTCATTGTCAATTTTTTAGAAGAAATACTCTAATTAGAACATGTTCAATTGAGTACAATAAAAAATAATAATTACATCTTTTCATATCTAGTACGACTGAAAACTACATGGATACATGCAATGTTCTCTAAAATAGCATGTCCAAAAATATGACACAGCGAAAACGAAAACGGAAGACTTCATCTCAACTGTGCTTTACTATTATTTTCAAACTAAATTCTCTACATTTTCAGAACACTACGTAACTTAAAAAAAGTGAAATAATATACATTTTGAGTAAGTAGATACTTATTTTTAAGTAGTGTTTTACTATTGATTTGTACCCAAGTTGTTTACGTACTAAGTACCATAAACAATGAAAGTGACGCATTTTACATTTAAGAAGTCTAGTTTTTCTTTCACATTTAAACTGCTAATCGTGCTTTCACAATTTACCATATCATGGCATGATATCGTCAATTTTACAATCATGACGATGTAACAAGAGAGCAAAATGAATGCAATTATACGGAAACGGTTTTACATTTCAATATTGTGGACAGCACGGCATATTAAGCGTCTGCATATATAAATATATAATTTCCACTGATATACAAATTATCATACAAAATCGCATAAAATCGTAAGCAACACTAGTGACCTATTTATTATAAGCAAATAATATCAATAGAGTGACGCCGTAATCAAATTTGTCAATAATCTATTATCATTTAAGTACCTCAAAAAATAAAACAAAGATACTAATATTTTCAATGACAAATTAATTAAGTTAATGTTCTTTAAAACTTTTAAGTTTGTAAAACGAACCTATAGCTCACTACAGGTTTAGGAAACTGTAAATGAAGTGAACAATTTAATATAATAATAATTTTAAATAAATAAAAAGAAATAAGGATCTCAATCAATGATGCTATAAGTTAAAATAAAATTTATTAAAATATAATAATTTTATTATTTCCACAGCAGTGAAAGGTACTACATCAGGTTTTTTTAATCCTTCAAGTGGTCGCGTTGTCAATATTGAGCTATAAAAATATTTTAATTTTAAATCCTCTAATTTTCTAAATACGTTAAAGCTAAGCATATAATAATAACTAAAAAGCTAAGTAAAAAATTTTGAATACTTATTGCATACATATTGCAAGCTAATTAGTTAAAAATAAAGCCACTAATTGCACTTTAAGCAAGCGATTAAATCATACAGGTGAGATTCGGCAATGCAACTGTATAAAAATCACATAAAATGTTCATTTGTCATGCAAAAGCAGTGTATGTTGGCTACATACAATAAAAATTCTACAGTGCGACCAACTATTGCCTATTGGCAAAAATTTAAACATGTTCAAGTCTTATTTTTAGTACTGTCTGTCATTAATGTCCATAAATTTCGTTTAAAATACTGTTATTAAATTAAAAGATAGAATATTTTATAAAATACTGTAGGCGTCCTTAGATAAGTTTTTACCGTAAAGTAGACAGTAGATACTCTTGCATGGCACCTCTATAACAAAAAATACGATGACAGAAGTATTTTTTAAACTGATTTCTTTTTTATCAGAATGTTTATATAATGTATTTTTTAGCTGTCATTATTTAAAAAATAATATAAATTGTATTTTTATTACTATAGATCAGCAAAAAAAATAACATGCAATAGTCCATACCAATCTATCAAATAATTTATTTCGTATCAGTTAACACAGAATTCTTTTTAATATAGCTTATTTTATGGACTATTATTTTAATAAAAAGACATCCAAAGTCCATTTACTAAATATGCAAATTATAAAACACAGATTGCTATTATATATAACCATTTTCGCCAACAGATAAGTTGGTCGCACTATACTTGTATAATTTTGCTACCGTTCAGAAACTAACGATAATCCGTGACAATATCCACAGTTTATTATTGCATCGAACAACTATATGTATCTAACATCAATATATAAAAGCATTGCAGCGCATTAACACTGTAATTATTTTCTGAGGAATTCATTATTTAAACGATTTTAATTAATAAACACATTGCAAACTTTTTGGTAACAGCAAACAATAAATAATGCCTAAAATATTAATGAAAAACAATAATTGAACACAAAAAGCGCTTAGCGTATACAACTATACATAATTATACTATTTTTTAAATAAATTAACATAAAATACATGACCATATTTTGGAAAAAAAATATAAAGCTAAAAGCATTTCGTCTTACGAGCTTCGTATATGTAGTTGAAGTTGCCGTTTCATTGACGACATACATTTACATTTGAAACTATTTACTTATTTATGCTTCAATGCACACAACAACAAATATATATACATATATGGCGCATTTAACACCTTAAGATTCGGTGGACACACTAACTGCTATTTATATCTATATTATTTAAGACTTTACTAGAAACTACACACAGCTCAAAATCACTACAATCGCATTCATATTCGAAGTATTGAACACAGTATAATAGAAGTGCAGTCAAAAAATAGTATGTATAATAAAATTAAAAAAATATATTTATATCAAAAGAACATGAAAAAAAAACCATTAAGGTCTTTTCTCTATTTAAAATTGAGTTATTCAGTTCCGGTGACTTGGTGGTTATTTTTCTATTTCCACACAAACAATTATCAGTATAAAATTATTCATTTTACCGATTATTAAATTAGTTATACCTATCATGCCAGGTTTAACACAAACAGAGACATGCTAAAACATTTCTAATTTAATCGAAAATTAAAAAATAAAAAAAAACATCAAATAATACAATAATTGTTTCATAAGGACTCAGTCAACAAAGTGCTAAGTAATAACAATAAGACGAGATCCAATATTATACTATATAGGCAAGTTTTATACACAGCCATGTAAGTCATAAACATTGTGTAATAAGAATATATCAGTTTAATACCTAAGTTTAAGTTAGTTTAGTAAATTCTTTAAACAATACGTGTCCAATTTAAATATACGATAGTACAATAGAGTACTAGATATATCAGAATGAACGATCCTAAACATAGAACGGAGCGAATAAAAAACCTTTTTCAAAACTTCTTTTTTCGGTCATGACGTAACAACACAATAGTTGTACGTTTAAATACATCGCAAATAACCAGGCAAAATGTAAAAAAACTAATATTCGAGGCAGGTAAAAATCTAAACAAAGTATTTTTAACACATCCCGTTCAGCCATTGATAAAGCGATTGTCACTTATCTAATATTTTGCACAAAAACGTAAAAAAAACTTAATAAATACCTACAATAATTATGTTTCACATATACGCGCTACAACTATTTCAAAGGATAAAATTGGATAAAAATTTATATTTCCAGGTACACTATTCAGTACAACTATAACATCGAGTCTTTAATATTTTTAGAATTATTTTGGCACATTCTAAACCTATGACACCAAATTCAGATTACCATTATATACCATAAGAAAACAGAAAATGTAAGTCAACTTAAAATTATCTAATAATGAGATCAACATTCATAAGGACTATGGAAATGGGATGATTTAATTTTTGGTCGGCTGAGCACTTCCATCATTTGACGCCAATAAGGCAGACAATGTCGCGTGTGTAGCACTTAAAGTACCAGATGTTGGGCTTACAATGTTGGAAGTCGAATGGCCAACATTGGCGTTGCTAAGCAAACCACCGCTAGTGCCTGAACTGACAATAGTCACGTTTGGAGGCGGCGTGACACCGTTAGCGAAACCAGTCGACAACACCTTTTGGGTGTTATGCATCATAAAAGATTTAGCAGCTCCTGCACTACCAAGGGTAAGCACTTTTTTCAACATCACAGATGAATTGCATGCGTTATCAATCATATCCTTAGTTGTGGATATGTTGTCGAAGTCGCTCGAACTGGCTGTTACAACTGTACTGATTTTTGGGGTAGTTGTTTGCGAGATTGGTCGAACAGCAGTAACATTGAATGAGACTCCAGAAGTGACTGCTGTCAGGTTGGCACGGTTGAGAATGTTTCGGGAAACGATCGCGTTATGTAGTATATTACCCGTAGGGAATGATTTTGAGGAGACATTGACATACTGTGGAGTACCGATGATAGTGGCGTTGGACGTTCTCGTTCCGAAGCCTATTATAGTGCTTGCTGTACCTTGGGACATCACTGTACTAAATGTACCGGTTTTTGTGTTGATTGGAATCCTGTAAAATAATTACAATAGACTAAAAATTGGTTTTTTGTAGATTTTTTTGTTACAAAATTGGAATATAAGTAAATAGATTTAGATATAAGCAAATACAATTAATTTAGTATAATTCACAAATTAAAATGTGAATAGTAGTAGTAGATGTAATAATTTTATAAGAACAAAAACATCATTAATTTTTCTCGTTATAAACCTACAATTAAATTGTTAAGAATGTCTGATTGTCTCAGAATTCGAAATATAAACAAGTTGTGTATAATTATATAATTTTAATATAATGTAACTTAATATATAGGTTATTTTCTTAATACTTCCTACAACCAAATTTATATGTAGATCTATTTCAAGAAAACATTAAAAATAGTTTGTAACTAAAAAAAAAACACTTATTATAACCAGCCTCCATATAAAGCTAGATTTAATGAATAATCAACTCGATCAATAATCTTTTAAATCAACTATATCTTTTATGAAATTGTAAAGTGAAATTAGCAATTATTTTTAAAATGGAAATGAAATTACTTGTTGGAATTGGTTTAACTTAAGAATAATAATAATAACTTAAAAACTGACCCGCGAATCATCTGTGATGTAGAGCCGGGAATGCTCTGTATAGTTACAGTGGCCTGCGGCAAATGATGCACTGTGCGCTGCGTGGCTGGTGACGGGGCGGTAGGACTGGCATGGCTCACGTGGCCCGGGTGGTTAACTTGATTAGCGTGGCTCGTGTGGCTTGTATAATAATGCAATGTGCCGCCCGTGAGACGTGGTGGCGCGGCCAAGTGTGCTACCGGTACACTATGTACCATTCCACTGGTAGTTGATGCTACAGTAATGCACTTTGTTGTTTGGTTGCTTGAAAACTAAAATTGGTATTGCTCTGTTAAGATATATAAACAGCTGATAGCTAAGTAAACTAATGTATTGATTTATTTTTTGCAGACTACCTTGTAGGGACAGTTGTGAGCATATTTATATATTATACAAAATATTTATTTCAGTGCTTTATAGTGGTACAACTTCTGAGATTCAGTTCGTCACAAAGACACTCATATATAATTTGTTAAACACAGTATTACATATACTTTACAAAAATACTACTACAATTCTATACAATTACTAAATCTATCAGTACTCACATTATTAGTGTTCAATGTTGTCCCCAAGTCAAATTCATCACCAACTAATGTTATAGTATCAGGATTTGCTCCAGTTAGTTTCTCAATAGTCTTCCTAGCATCAGCATCACTCTCAATGTTACCCAAGTTTCGGCTTAAAAACTCAATATCTGCATCAAGCAACCCATCAACCAAGTTGCTTTGTTCATCTTCAGTCTGTTTACATAAAAACGCATCATCATTCTCTAACTTTATATCTTCAACTTTAATTGCTTCAACATTTATGTCATCAATATTTTCAACTTTGATAGCACTCACGTCCAAATCTTCTACTTTAATACCATCAACTTTTATTTCATCCAAATCTTCGACTTTAATCCCATCCATTTTTATATCATCAATGTCTTCAACTTTAATATCAGCAAAGTCTGTATCTTCTTTAATCATGTTTGATACTTCTGAGAAATCTCTTGTGTTGTCAGTATTTATGTATTGGCTCGTATTAAAGTTACTATCATAATTCTCATCAAGAGGTTCCAACTTAATATCTTCATTTAATTTGTCATCATGCACAGTACTAGTAGAAGGTTGAGGACTGTCCACATTGTCACCACTTAAAGCTCTTTTCAGAACATAGGTTTTAATTTTCCTCAACATAAATGGTGGTACTTTAAACCCTGTTAGCTCGCCAAGCATTGGTAATGAACTATGCCTGTAGGCATCACTATTTGCAAGCTCTTCTATATCTTCTAATACCTTTAAAATAATCATTTATATTTTTATTACTTATATTTTTTTATATCACAGGGGGCAAACGAGCATGCAGCTCACCTGATGGTAAGTGACTGCCGCCTATGATCACCCGCAACACCAGAGGCATTGCAGGTGTGTTGCCAATCTTTTAAAAATAAATATGCTCTTTTCTTAAAACTTATGATATCATATCGGTTCGGAAATACTGCTGTTGGAAATTGATTCAAAAGAGTGGTTGCGCGTGGAAGTGTCTTGAAAAACGCACGATAGAGGACCAACACTCATCCAAATGGTTGGAATGAAACTTTAGTTTATGACGGGTTGTACGCTGGGGAAAATTAAAAGAAGGTATCAATCCAAACAATGCCTCAGAGCACTCCCCATGATAAGTTTGGTAGAAAATGTACAGAGATGCAACATCTCTACGCAGTTTCTGTGGATCGAATCGGACAGTAAAGCGTTAATTTTAATAATTCGAGCCGCCCGAATTTGAATATGGTCTAACGAGAGAAGCTGGTACTATGGCGCTCCTGCCCATAGGTGAGAACAGTATCCTATATGTGGCCTGATTTGAGCTTTATACAATTTCAAGCGGTGTTTCGGCGTGAACTATCGTTACACTCTATTGAGCACCCCTAACTTTTTGGAGGTCATCTTAGTCTTTTCCTCCAGATGACCGCAAAACTGGACGTCGCTAGATATATCAACGCTAAGGACCCTTAGACACGACTTATTATCAAGGCAAGTGCCCTGAAAGTGAGGAGATATGACAAACAGCGTCTTTTTTGCGGTGAACGCGCAGACTTGTGTCTTTTTAGGGTTGAATTCGACAAGATTGTGTTCACTCCAGATAGAAACTTCAATCGAATAAAGTTACGATTACAGAATTTACAGACACAAGTCTCTTACGGCACTTATCGGTGCCCGCAAGATGTTTCCATGACCGGTATATAATGCATCCCTTGTACTGTTATCCTCATAGCAATTAATATTACTAATCTGTAACATATCATTGATATGCGGAAGAAACAGGGTCGGAGATAGTAAATAGCCTTGCGGGACATCAGCATTCACAGAGTTTAAATCAGAGCATGCTCCGTCGACTACGACCTTAATGCTACGTTTCTTGAGAAAACTGGACATACAACTGCACAATCTTGCAAGCAATCCAAACGGAAATAGTTTTGAAAGGAGTACTCTATCCACACCCGATCAAAGGCTTTCGCAATTTCCAGACTAACAACTAAGGCCTCTCCCTGACTGTCGATTGTCACTATGTTAGTACCAAGGTACTATTAAGTTACACAAAAATTATTCAAAAAATTTGAAACAATATGATAATGAAGTAAAATAGAATAAGTTAGATCATAGTACACATACCATAATGTAAGTTTTTCCACCAACAGCATTTACCAAATTGTGACTCGCTATCCATTCTTTATCAGCAGTATCTGCAGGATATCTGAGTAAACCAGCATGCCGTGTATACAAACGACCACGGGAGTTGCCCAATCCTAAAACCTAGAAATATAAATTGATTCAGAGGTACTTACATAACATACATTTAACTAGTGTAGAACTCTACATGAAAAATTTCAAAATACACAGAGAACTGTTTATTCTACATTTGTATCATTCAGTACAAAGTAAATAAATAATGAAATAATACGAACTTCAAATAGTATATTGTACCATTATATTGTACCACTTGGGTAGCAATATAATGTTGTACCTGGTAGTATTATAGAAGTGTAACCTTAATATGCCAGATGTTTCTCATTGCAAGTGAATATGATTTTAAAAATCATACTTTAGGTTACAGGTTATATCTGCAGTTAACTATCCACTGCTGAACATAGATTGAATATTTTCATAATATCTAAATTGTATCATCAACATTCTTCTATCATATAAATTCACTTTTGTTAGTAATAATGTATGACATGTATACAAGCGAAAATAATTACTTTATGAGCATGAGATCCCATAATAAACAATGTGTCTTGCGTTAGTCTTGTTGGATTCCACTTTTCAGGATCTCTTATAGCCGGTGATGGTAAAGGTGATGATGAAGCACTATCTGTGTTCTCTTCTTGTTTTACCTTCTTACGTTTAATGCACAAATCAATATCTTGTTCTGATTCTTTACGTTTAGTCTGTGATGGACTCTGCAACTATATGAAATAAATTGTTCATTGTAAACACAAATAAATAAGGAACACATGATAAAAACTCAAAAGGGGTCATGCTTCAAATATCGCTTCTTTCAATGTTATAAAGTAATCAATTGTTAACATTTGAGTTTTTTTCACATGATACCAAAGTACATTCCAATATACAGCTTTCTTTGCCATTACTCTACCTACATTATTCTGCTTTGCAAACTTGGAGTCAGTACTGTTGCTAGACTCAGAGTCACTAGTTTCATATGGTGATGGTGCAGGTCTTGGTGGTGTAGTATACAAAAGACGAGTAGCATCCAACATAGCACGGCAGACTGCACGGACCTGTAATACACATGGCACAAGTGATCAAACACAATTATAAAATAAATTGCAAAATCCTTATTTATATCAAATATAATTCTATATTTTTAGGTAGACTTATTGTGGTTAGAATGAAATATATAATTTATGTAAATTAATAATTATTTCATTTAGATTACCTGATCTTCGCTCACTGATTCGTCGCCCAAATTCAGTCTTATATTATTAACAGCAGGAACAAAAAATTTCTGAAAATTATATTTTTACAGTTAAGAATTACATAAAAATTTTAGTACAGGATTAAAGAAAAAAGATTATTAGGCAATTTGTTTAGTTTTATCTTTAAATGAAAATTATTTAATAAGTTTATACTCTGAAATATGTGTAGTTTATAATGATTAGGTTATTTATGTTTAATATTCTAGTAATTAACAAAAATAAAGAATATATTATCAAAACTAATAATAAAAAAACTACTTATATAATATCTAAGGATCCATATTACTAAATAACTAGCTGTAACCCATTGCTTTGCCATGTGAATTCAGAAAAAACATATATACTTTTAATGTTATTCTCAGATATAAGATTTGGTACATCAATGAAGCATCAGCCATTTCAGCCATTATTTGTCCATTACTGGACATAAGCCTCCCCCATAGACTGCCATAAAGAATGGTCTTGAGCCACCTGCATCCACTGACCCTGTACAATGTATTTCAGGTCAACCATTAAGCATGATAAACAAAAATTTAAACGTATTTATAAATATAACAATAATAGTAAAATTACATACTTCCAAATATTTTTTAATAACTTGATCAATCTCCCGAGTAACAGCTGACTGTATCGTCTGACGTAACATGTCCAATGATTTGTTTGCACTTGCTCGAAACTCAGCTATTGGTCTCGAGTGTGGCTGTACTGGTCCAGGCAGGCTGAATCTTCTGTGCATAGCTGCTAATGTATTTATTGCAATTTGTCGAGTAATGGGTTGCTTCTGGAAAGTTTTTTTTAATAGTTATAAGAACACATTATTAGGAAAACATTAACAGCATTGTGTCAACTCATAATATTACCCTGTTACTTGAGTCACTTCTCTAGAGGATAAGGGAAGAACACACAAAAAGAAAAACTAGAAAATTAAAAAAGAAAAAAAATATTATAAACTTTTTATATGTAACATAAAATGAGACCATATAGATCACAAAATACACTGACAATCATGGTAATCATTACACTTTGTAATTCCTGAGAACTATAGTGTCATCATACTCTATAATTTTACTACCATATTCCACCCTTCACATCGTCAGTCATGAAAGCATTGTTGCTTTATGAGAGAAATATAAATGAGACACAGATACCCCAGCGGATGGCTTTTATACAAAGTCCATGTCTTATATTTTCTTTCAATTATCAGTCTACAAAACATCAGAAATATGAGTAAGAAACAAAAATTCTAGACTAATAAAACATTGTTAATTTACTGATAAACGAAATGTTAACGTCAATCTAACGAATGGATAAATTCTGCTACCTAGTGTGGATAAGAAGTCATGCCATATCAACCATCAACCATTCATTACCAATTGGCAATAAGCAATTTCTGCCAACTAATATAATAGTACATGAAATTTTATTACATAGGTATTTTAAGTCACCTGCATATTGTTAGTCTCGTTGACTCGAACCGTAATTGTTGTTGATTTGGCAGGCGCCGGGAAATTCCATGAGCTACTTGAAGAATTCGCCGCGGCAGAACTCTGGTGGGACGCTTCAACGTTATTCCAATTCTTTTGAATCACCATTTCGACTAAACGAATAGCTGCCAAACTATCATAGCAAAATTTGCATTAAGAATATTCAGAATAGTTTATCGATAACGTAAATGTAGATGCATTTTTTAATTGATACAATCAATATTTCTCATTTAAAATTTATTTCAATTCAATCAGATGTCAAATATGATGCTTATCTGGATATTCTAATAATGCTATTCGGTAAAACACGGTCGGCGTTACTTCGTATAAAACACGATTGTATACAATCTATGCAATCAGTGGTGCAATTTTCTAAAATGTACGAAGTAAGAGCGATGACAGTATTATTTTACTAAAGTAACGGTATAATAAAATGGGGTAAGTAAGCTATGAATCTATATATACTATTATATCCATGGTAATGCTCATGTATATAAACAATTGTTATTATTGAGAAATAATTAGAAGAGCAATAACAAGGATTTGTGGCAATATTTATGAGTTATGAACACTGTTCTGTTAAGAGAGAAAGATGATTCTGTATAAAATCATAGAGATAGAGAAACCTTGTTAATTAAATAATATTTCCGATTATTATCGTAAGTAATATCCACGTGTATCAATAGTTATCATTTTTCGCCAGGTGAGCTGCCAGCTGTTAGTTATTCTAAGTTGTGTGAAAATTAGATAAAATGAAATGTGTTGTGAATGATGCTGATGATAACAGTGCGTTAAATTTAGCAATTTTATTCTAAAAAGTGGCTACCTCATTTATAATGCCTATCTATATTTATATTTTGAACAGAGCTATGTTATAACATACAACTATCTATAGATAGTTGTATAATACTATGAATATTCAATTACTTTGCTTTGTTGATGTGTGGTAGTTTAGTTGCATAACTACATTTTCCAATTTTTTGTTGTAAGGACAGTGATGACTATTAAATAATATAGTAAATTCTTGATCTGTGCCTTTGTGGTCAAAGTTGGAACATTGTTGTTGGAATGATTTTTTTCTATAAAACTATGTTACCAAACAGTAAAAAAAAAAATCCATCATAGCAGATCACGACCATCTTAAATAGGCGCCATGATAGTCAAAATAATAGCGCCATTTCAAAAACAGCGCTTCAAGTTTTTAACTAATAAAATAATTAATATGTGTTTTGATAAATTACGTAGTAATAAATGAAAATATAAATTAGTGTTCAGTATGATATAATACAAAGAATAAAGGACGTTTTTAACTGAATTTTTAATAGATTTGAACCGGTAATTAAACAATAATTATAACTGATATAGTTAAGTATAAATGGATCCCTGGTCACTCAAATATTTATGGAAATGAAATAACTAACCAATTAACAAAGGAAAGGACAAAGAATACTCAAATAGGACCAAAACCTTATTGTGGCATAGGTAGCTCGAAGCCTAAAGCTCAGACGTCTCAAACTTGAAAGCTTAGAAGCAGCAAATAATAGCTAGCTCCTGTTGCCAAGATTAAATCACTCAAAAGTCTTGATAAAGGGATTTTCAGAAAATTACTCTATAACATTGATCTTTTTGATTAAAAAATAATATGTGTGTGTTAACAAGGCCTCTCACTGAACACTATAAACTAAGCTAGCAAATGGCCCAACAAGGCTTATGCCCAAAAAGTGTTTGCAGATTTCGTCACAGTGAGGAAGGAGCGCCTCAGCACTTAATATATGGCTATAGCCCACGATAAACGATGTATCTTTTTTGGAAAACACATTCTATATTCTAAGGAGATAAAAAAATGTTGCTACAAAAAACATCTTAAAATTTCTGTCATTGATAGAACTTAGCAACGAACTTTAGAAAAAGGGTAAGCACAAAAGATCATAGAAAGGTCCCAGTGTCACAAGTTATTCTGACTGAAAAAGCCCGTCTATCAATAATAATAATAAAGTATAATTAAAATTTACATGTATTATCTAATTAATTAATATGTTTGTTTATATAGTTGCGGAGATAATTTCTATGTTATATTCCAAATTTTGCTGAACTTTCAAAATTAACTAAAATCCTTTAGTTAATTTTGTAAATTCCTACCATGTTTCCTTTTATATATCGATATGATCTAAAACTGAATTATAAGTAATGATATGTTACAAAGATAAAGAGTGCTTAAAATTATGTGTAAATAATTAATTAATGATATTCATTGTATGTGGTTTCCCGTTAAAATGTCACACTTTAAAATAAAAATGTTATTCATATTATAATTATATTTAATTGTAATGATATTATAACTACAAATAGGGATATTTTTCTATATACGTATAATATTATATAAAAATAATAAAGTACGTATATATTCTCTATTACGAGTCTTTTTCATATGCTGTTTAACTCAGCACAATGTGTCCAACTATTGTTTAATGTCTCTAAGAGAGTTTGCATTATGTGCCTGTCCAAAATATTAGATTAAAAATTGCAGTAGAGTAAATAAAGTAACTAAATGTTCTAATACCTACTTATTTTATTGTCCATGTTTTTCCTAAGATTTAAAAATTTTATATTATAAACGCCTAGCTAAGCTTTTTTACGACAACTGTCTATATATTGGATGAAGGTGTATAGCATACAATACTATGGATATTTATTTATGTTTCTTGTTTTTAATTTTAATTATACTGTTGCTTTGAAAAGGTCATTCATTTTAATTTGGAGATTCCGTTGATACAAGGCGGGTGCCAACTCTTATAACATAGCGATTACTTTTTCTGTGATCCTAATGAATAAATAAATAAATGACAATACTGGTCTGCCAATTGTTTTATTTTTTGGCAAACATTATTACATAATTTTTTTCGCTATTTTATGTAAAAAATTTATCCTAACGAGATTTAGGGGAAATATAGTAATAATATATAGGCATTGTTAGAGAAAATTTTTGAAGAAAAGAAAGAGGCATGGACAAATTTGAATAAACTATTTCAGTTTTAGATTTTGTAATTTTTTAGTGTTTCCTTTTTTGTTATTTTTTTAGTTATTAAATGGCAAAATGTAGTGATAATTGAAATAAGTTTGGAATGAAAGTAAGTTAAATATTTTGTTATTTGGGTAAAAATAAAAAATAGCATCTGGCAACCCTGTTTTCGTGTTTATTTTAATTTTATTTTTCCTCTTCAATTATACAATAGCTAGGTCTTTGCCTGTTTTCATTTTTTCACTCTAGTTTGCCGTCTTCACATTTAGAAAGGTAACCAATTACTAGTTCTTATAATTATTGTAGTTATTAAATTATAATAAAAAAATATAGTATCTTTTCCGGTGTTGTGGCCACAAATTTTAACTACATATTATCATATCGCACTATCACTGTTTTAGCTATCTCTTTGCGGTTGTCAATTTTAATCAAGTTTCTTTCATTGTCATTCAGTTGTACAGCCGTTGTGTTAGTATAAACACACCCTTCTTTTCATTGTAATTATTTAAGTACAGAAGAAATTGAAATTCCGGGTAAGTTTTACTTAAAATGTTTGTTCATATCAAAGGTTATATTTTTCTTTTTTCTGTATTTGTATGTCGATTTTATGGTGTCATGTTCATACCTACTTCTGCCAGTGTTTGAACTTTGGACAGTCTAGCAAACAAATATTCAAGGCTTCTGATGTCTTCTTAAGATTGTTGTTACTAATTTATACATAGGTATATTTAAATATATCTATGTATTTAAGTATTTAACTTTAATACTTTCCATTAATATGTTATTTCGGTAGGTACATATATTAATACAATTAAATCTTTCATAAAGTATATTGGTCAATTTGATAATAATGTTTATATGTATCATGTTCATGTGTAAAATGACTATAAATAATTAAAATTTAATTTGAATTTTATTACTTTGATTACTTTAAAGTATTTAAAATGATTAATTTAGAGATTTAAAAAAATATGGTTTTCTATGTTTAAATGTAGTTCTGTTTATCTATTTTGTATTTTTACTACTAGATACCATTTTTGGTACTAGATGTTTGTGAGGAGACATAAATAAATATTATATTTTACCATAGATATTATTAGTATCTACTGGAAACACCTTGAATCTTTCAGAGTAGGTGAGAAACCATAGAAAGTCAACCATAAAAATTAAATATTTATTTTTTATAGTAATTTGTATACTTTTAAAAATAGCATGTATCTTAGTATTCTATTAATATTTATACCTACCTGTTTTTCATATGATTCTTTATATAACTTCTAGTGTGTATTATTTATAATACAATGTATATAACATAATAAACAGAGTTAATTATAAAAAATATATCAAGCAGAAACTTAATAGTATGATTATTATTAAAATTAAATGACTTTAGGAGACATAATAAAATATTAAAAAACAAAATTAAGAGCTTTGATATTATTAACTAATATGGTTTTAATGGAATTATATGTACTCATACTTTGTTTAAAAATTGTTGAAGATCTTACTTAGTTAATATAAAAAAGCTTTAAAAATTTGATAGATATTGACACTTTTCATTACTGGATTTCAGGCAGTAATTGATTTAGTATGTCTTAATTTTAAACTTGTAAATAATGAATATGCTCAATTACCCAATTTTAAAACTCATATATTACTTTAAAAACCTGAACTATGGTAAAAATAAAAAGTTGTAGGAAACCCAAAAATTTGCTAACTGTTAATGATAAAAGTTCAAACTGTTTTATGTTCATATACTCAGTAGTAAACATAAAGCAATAGACAAAATTTAGACATGTTTGTGATGCTCATGCTCAAAGTCAGAAAGGTAGGTTAGTTTATGATTGGTTTGATGAAAACTCAAAAAAAAAAAATTATAATTATTTTTACAAAATCTTTATGTTGATAAATCTTGAGATTTACTAGTAAAACCTAAGTTTTATCAATATACAGGCTTTTACAGTAACATATAAAATATTAAATTCTTTATATATTATACATACATGAGTATGTATTGTATTGTATGTATAAGTATTATCAGATTTCATGTTTTAAATTATCTCAAATAGATATAATGTTCAAAAGGTATTATATAATATGCATAATGTCATTCTATATAACTAGTATCTTGGCATCTTATTTCTCAAGTTACAGCATGTAACATCCATAATAAACAACAATTATCTGAAAAAGATATCCAAATAAAATCAAAACGATTATCGGATAGGACAAACATAGCAGAACAATCAATTCCCGTTATGTATTGTAATTAAAAATTTTATACAAATTTGAAAAATCATATAAATATTTAAAGTTTCATTCAAGTCAATGCTGTTTTAAAGATTAGCATAAAAAACATCATACACAATTTTTATATATGTATTAAAATGTTACATGTTAAAAGTCCTGCTGAAATTTTTGCTTCAATGATAACCTAAGTATTGTAAGTGGGTTATCATTATTGCTAAAATTTCATTGGAGCTGTTCGCCACAAAGTATACTTTTTATAGATAAGTGTGTAATATAAAATAAACAATTGACCAATTGTTTTAATCTGACATTGTTATCATTAAATTGAATATTTTTAATATTCATAAGTAATGCAGTGTTAAGCGATTTCAAGATTAATTTTATAAAATTTTGAACACATGAGTACTTTCTAATTAATATGTTTGTATACTGATATTAACAAATCATCTACGTCTACTGCTTACATACTTAGAAAAGCATACATACAGCATGAACCTCAATCCAATTTTTTTATTCCTTTATAGACCTATTTTGCTTTGGTGTATATTTTTTGTTTGCTGCTTTTTGTGATGATAAATTTACTTAATGATTTTATTTTATATTAACCTGTTGAGCATGGCTTATTGTAATAAATTGTTGAAGTTCAAATTATTTATTTGTTAAAAATATATAATCATTATATCATTAATATTGTACTTTCTTCTTCTTCTTCTTTTCGTTAATGGCAATTGGTCGCTATTTTACGACCATTTCTGCCAGCGTCATGTATAAGAGGCTCGTACTGGAGATAGAAATTATATCTAAACCACTGGTCTAACTTTGAAGTTTTTGGTATAAAGCTGAAAAAGACAACACAACACAATATGAGTTAATATTGTACTTTATAAAACCATACTACTATTCTCATAGCATTAATGTCTTTAGTAGTAAGCAATAAATTCTGCTAAACATTAAATTTTGGCAACACTTAATCGATCAAATTTAAAGAAATTAAAATCTATTTGATATATTAATAATGTTGTAATATTATTACACTTATTTACAATATAAACACAATAAATTGTTTTTTTTTTTTTCAGAGCAACATGTCGAAGATAAAGGCTGGACCCGTCGTTGACATCCTTGGCGATGAAATGACAAGAATTATCTGGGATCTGATTAAAAATAAGCTTATTTTACCATTTTTAGACATTGAATTGCACACATATGACTTGGGCATGGAATATCGTGACCAGACAGATGATCAGGTCACCATTGATTGTGCTAATGCTATAAAAAAGTACAATGTTGGTATTAAATGCGCCACCATAACACCTGATGAAAAAAGGGTGGAAGAATTTAAATTAAAAAAGATGTGGAAGAGCCCTAATGGAACTATCCGTAATATTCTTGGAGGTACTGTATTTAGAGAGGCTATTATTTGCAAAAATATTCCTCGTCTTGTAACTGGTTGGGAAAAACCAATTATCATCGGCCGTCATGCTCATGCTGATCAGTACAAAGCAACAGATTTTGTTGTACCTGGTGAAGGTAAACTTGAATTGATTTGGACACCTCCATCAGGAGAGCCAATCAGACAAGTTGTGAATGATTTCAAGGGCGCTGGTGTAGCTCTTGGTATGTTTAATACTGATGCATCTATAATCGACTTTGCTCATTCGTCATTCAAATATGCTCTGGACAGGAAGTATCCACTTTATCTGAGCACAAAGAATACCATTCTTAAAAAGTATGATGGTCGTTTCAAGGATATTTTCCAGGAAATATATGATAAGCAGTACAAAGCGCAATTTGAAGCTGCTGGCATCTGGTATGAACACAGATTGATTGATGATATGGTTGCCTACGCAATGAAATCAGAGGGTGGCTTTGTATGGGCTTGCAAAAATTATGATGGCGATGTACAATCTGATTCAGTAGCTCAGGGTTATGGATCTTTGGGTCTTATGACATCTGTTCTTATTTGCCCTGATGGAAAAACTGTTGAGGCTGAAGCAGCTCATGGCACTGTGACCAGGCATTACAGATTCTATCAACAAGGAAAGGAGACCTCCACCAATCCTATTGCTTCTATCTTTGCATGGACCAGAGGTCTTTTACATCGTGCCAAACTGGATAACAATCAGGAACTTAAGAGATTTGCTGAAACTCTTGAAAATGTTTGTATTAGCACAATTGAATCTGGTGTAATGACTAAAGATCTTGCTATTTGTATCAAGGGCATGAACAATGTACAGAGATCAGACTATTATGAAACCTTCGAATTTATGGACAAACTAGCCGAAAATCTTAGAAAGAGTTTAGGCAAGTGACTATCTATTCAACAGTCGAAATGTAATCTATAAGATTTTTATCTTATAAAATCATTTATTTTTGGCATATGGGTATATAGGGAAGGTATTTTTTTTACTTAACTAAAGCAGTTATTTATTTGTATTTTATTTTTTTCAATAAATGTATTATTTTACAGAGCCTTAACAATATTATAATTACAAAACTTTCCCTACACTATTAAGTGCTAGTTTCCTCTTTCTTATATTTCCATTTTTAATTGCCGGCCGATGCAGTTTGACGCAAAAGCGACGCGACGATTAACATAGTACACAATTTTTCGGTACATCTTATCAATGACATTTGTACCTGTTGTAAATAGTTACTTTTTTTACACTACTAAGGTGGCAAATAAGCACACGGCCCACCTGATGGTAGGCAGTTACCGTAGCCTATGAACGGCTACGATACCAGGGCCATTACGCGCATATTGCCGACCCTGAAGAAACCTCTTTACAAACCCCATTTTAAGATCCCTTTGCTGTAATCTCTTGGAAAAGCCTCAACCGTTCGTCGTAGGTAACATCTTTGTACACGATCTGAAACCGCGCTATACATAATCATCCAAGCTCTAAGGTATTGTTAACATTGAATTTTCAATTAGCATAATTAGATTCGTTACTATCGGTCGACTCGCTGTAGGTACTTACTACTTGTAAAGTCAAATAATTGCTTATGTATATATTTATATACAAGTACATAAATTATTGCTTTTTCATTCTTAAATATTTTTAAAACAAATTTATTTCATACAGTACCACTTTTAATGAGCAATTATAATCTAAATTAGTTACTGTATAATAAATAATACCTATCAGTTTTGAAATATCTTAATTCTCATACATGTTACAACTGTCTAGGATAAGCGACTGTTGTGCCGTATCCTAATATGGGCTATATATATGGTTGGGACATAGTACGATTATGCTTAAATCTCCTACTTTAGATCAGCCAACATCTTTCATATTAGATAATTTTCGAAAGCAATTTAAATGTACTGCATACAAAATGCTTTGATAAGGTTCAGGCTGACACGAAACATCATTAGGTCATTAAATATTAGGTCACTATAAATACGTTTTATGGACCTATCAAATAAATATACCTGCTTAGAATAGATTGGTGGTTGTAAAATAAAATCCAATGTTTTGTATTAACCCTCCTGAATGGCCATATTGAAAAAATTTACATATTTTATATCATGAATTGACCATTGAGATGTTGATGTCATCTTATCTGACTAGGGCATTGGCCGTACTCTACACACAGTGCTAATCCTAAACCCCGAGGCGTAAATACATATACTGGCTGTAGCCTGCGGTTTTATTCATTTGAACTGGAATAAATGGTACCCTATGTCTTAATTTAAAACATAGAGTAATATTAATCATATATTAGACCATAATAAGGCACCAAGTTTCATTCGAATCAATTTAGCCATTTAAATAAGAAAAATCTAAACAAATTTTTAATTTATTATTTTTTTCCATATTTATCCACAGGTAATTTAATAGAGTATCTATCTATCTATAACTTCATGATTCATTTACGTATGTAAATCTGTTTATAAATAGCGCTCAAGTAAAAAAATCTTATCAAATTCGTGATTTGCTTGTAGTTAAAAAATTCATCACTTACTCTTTGTACTCATTAAATAAGTATATGGACCAATATTTATGTCTATAAAAATCATGTTACTAATTATATATATATGGATTATAACAAAATTTATCTCTGTTATAAATTTTGTTATGAAATACCATACATTGGTACGGCTTAATTTTTTACAAAAGATTCATTTATGAATATATTGCAATATTTACATACCTATTTATTTAATATAACGTGAGTAGTATGGTCTTACGGTCTTTATATTGGAGTATCTATAGAGGATACCTACAATGAAACGCTTTTATTTGGATAATAGATTTAATTGACGCTGACTTTTAATCATTCTACAATAATTTCGATAAAATTCTTAAGTAATATTTTAAAAACTTAGTTGCAGGTTGTACATTAGTAGATCTATAACCATTCTTAAGAGCTACGTTCTCAGTATGGAGTTATATAAAGATTTTTGTTATTGCTGTGATTACGTACATGTTGATAAGTTTATATGGTATTTTAAATAATATTATTTTATGAAACAATTTTAAAAAATACTAAATTTAGTTCATATTTACTGTTATTATTGCAACTTAAAAGATAAATTTTCAAGGACGAACCTCAAAGGTCTATACTTCTATATCTATTAAATGGTAACCATTGCGTGTTCCCGTTCTTGAAAACTAACAACTTATGACTCCGTTACTAGTAAATTTTACCGTCATTATATAAGCACAACGTCGAAACATCGAGATAACCCAGGTAAATTATCATAGTTTACCTAAATGATTGCGTTAATTTCTCTCTCTTATAAACCATGCAACGCGGAAGTCTAAAAGTTGACATACAAGCGCAGCTGCTATACGGTAGAAAAACGAGTGAGATTAAGAAATAGACTACAGAGGTTCCCAAGTAGACAATTTGTACAAAGTCCCCCTCTGGTATTTGATAAAAATATACAAAAACTTTTTATTACATTGAAGTGGTAAACAAACAAACGGTCCACCTGATCGTAAGCGGTTACCATAGTCTATGATCGCCTGCAATACCTAGGTTGCTAACTCTCGAAAGGGCCAACCCGGGAGAGTTATTAAAAGTAAATCATTAAATATTTTTGAAATTTGTATTTCTTTTCGAGCAGCGTCTAATATTTGTCGGTTTTTATTACAAAATCATAAAAGTTTTTACATGAAAATTCTAATTTCGTTAGTACTAGTAACTCTGCTTTTACTAAAGAAATACTCATTAGGTTTCTTTTATTGCTCCATCATACTGATAACATGCTTGCATAAAGCATTAGAGACAGGAATGGAAGGAACAAACGTGACTACTCTTTTCAATTCAGGACAGGGATTTCTATCTTTCGATTTCGTAAAGAAGTCAACCCAGCATAAATCCACTCTATTTTCTTCAACGAGATGTGGTCGCATCTCACGCAAAAGTCCAACTCCATCGAACAATTTGTCACTATCTAAGTCAATATTTTTAGAAAAGCCGGAGAAATTATTGCATTCCGGGAGATCAGGAGGTTAACCATTGTTACAGGAAGGGCAACGCATGGAGGGTATCATGGGCGAAACAGTATACTCTGTTATGTCCATGGTACTGCTCATGCCTATAGCTGACGGTTACCACTTTCCATCAGGTCGTCAGCTTGTTTGCCATTCTAAGTTGTATAAAAAATATATAGCTATATCTCCCCAGATCAATAATAATTATTACGTTATTATTATTACACTAATCGTATTACGCGGCTTTGCCTGCGTATATTGAGATAAAAAGCAGGTATCCCGTTGTTTGCTGCATATGTTCACTTTTTACAACACAGGGGCAAACGAGCATACGGCTCACCTGATGGTAAGTGACTACCACCGCCC
Organism: Galleria mellonella; assembly: GCF_026898425.1. NCBI lineage: Eukaryota > Metazoa > Arthropoda > Insecta > Lepidoptera > Pyralidae > Galleria > Galleria mellonella. The sequence continues at coordinate 2,244,902 of NW_026442042.1, read as the reverse complement.
ATGATCACCCACAACACCAAAGGCATTGCAGATATACTGCCGGCCTTTTAAAAAGGAATATGCTCTTTTCTTGAAGGTTATTATGTCGTATCACTGTGTATTAAATCTGTTTAACCGTTCTTTTAATAGATGAAGGTGAATAGCAAGACACTAATAAAGGATGAAATCAAATTAATAGGCCAGCGAAGAATTAAAGCTGAATTAACTACAATGCTTTCCAGGGAAAAGTCATATGTAAGGCAACCTGATTAGACATAGTCCCTTCCCCACCAACGTCTAAACAGCTGTATTTAGTTTTTATATTCGTACAGAACCGTTGGTAGATAAGTCCTAATCGCAATTGGCCGGTTTTTTTATTCATAAACTCCATTCCGTAATAAAGTAGATACCTATAGTATAATTTTGCGGAAATATTTTCATGGGCAATATGCGTGTTCGTTGTCGGGTGTATTCTATTGATCTGGAATTTCCGTGCATTTTTAAACATAGACATTTAACATGCCGCTTGGAACATGCATATCTAAATTAATTAGTCGGTGGATATTACCTTGTTTTCACTGGAAAAATGCAGTGATTAAGTAGGTTTTTTTTATAATTCTATAACACAATTTGTAACTTTATTGAAAAGTTTTGCTGCCCTCTAGATGGACATTTTTAAAATGGCGGTTTTTTATGTTTATGTTATGCGATATCTTTTTTAATTCTAAACTAACTTGGGATTTTCAAAAAAGAGGATTTATTTTTGTAATCAATTAGAGAGGTTCGATTGAATGTTAAGTATGTACCTATCCAGAGTCACAAATTTTAAGTATACTTCTATCCACTAGATCGACTTAAAATTTAGTATAGGCAATTAGTAATATAGCTCTTTATGGTAACTTTGTTGCTGTGTGGGTCCACCATACAATAGGCCACCCCTTACTTTCCCATGGGTGTCGTAAGAGGTGATTAAGGGAGGGCGAGGGATGGGCAGCAGCGTTCCTCTTAAAACATTTCCAAAGCCTAACTACGTTTATCAATCTGCCTGCCAAGCATGGCAACAACTGGCAAAACCCCCAAAGGGGAGGCTTATGTTCAACAGTGGACAGTTAAGGTGATGATGATGTTAGTTAATTTTAATCTTTCACGTTGTTTACCCACCTTGTGTCGTGATCACATCATGGTACAATCCACGTCGGAATGTCGGCCATAAAGGAGCATGTTCATCTGTGAAGCTTTTACATCGCGTTAAGTCCCGATTGTGTATTTAAAATAAATGATGATGTTGTTGTATAGTTTACTGTCAACCCAAATCCTCAATAATGTACAGCTGTGCTTTTGTTTTCAAAACCGCTGGAATGGGTCTAATGGTGAAGCCTAGAGAATCCTTTTTTATCATCATTTCTATATACAAAGAACCTATTCTATTTGTTTCTATTCTTCGGTAGTATAATTTTCTTCAGTAGCGCGTAAAGATGCATCAATCCCAAAAACGGATTTAAGATGGAATTCTGTCCAGGTAATGCAATGTCAGTCCAACTTCGCAAGTTTAATATTAAATTTCATATATGCGATTTTTGCATTTACAGTCAACGTACAGCATACAAAGAAATGCAGTCGTGGAATATAGTATTAAATTATATAATTATTAATGTCTGCGTGCAGCAGACAAACGCCTGAAGTTCAAGGATGGTCATAGGTATTTGACGTCATCAAAAATTTCACGCATATGCTAATAACATCTACTCAGTAAATTACCAAATTTCGCCATAAATTCTCATTATCTTTACTAATATAATAAATGTGAAAGAGAATTCTTTTGTTTATTTGTAACCTCTTGATGTTTAAACGGCTCAACCAATCATTATAATATTTGGTTTACATACAGGTATTATTTATAATAGGTACTATTTGGGATGGAAAAAGACAGCTCATTTTTGTCCCGGTTAATGAACGGTCGCAAAGAGTAGGAGGTAATTAGTATTAATAATAAATTTTCATACTCAATCTTAAAAATTATATTTGTGCCGGTACTAAAATATACTTACTTACTACAAAGAACCTCATCAAATCGATGTATACCTACACTATCCTCTCGTAAGGCTTACCCTAATGTGGTGAATCGGTTAAATTTTTCTATTACTAAGTCCCTACGAGACGGGTCGGCAAATAACTTTTCTTAGTGAATTACCGGCGGTTTCCCCTACAAGATCGGCCCTCCCGCCATCTCTCCCTCCGAGTGGAGTGCGCCATTCAACGACGGTTCGCGAAGCTCTCACGGTGCTTACCGCTTAGTACTTCAGTTTGGCGGGCTTAGCGTACGCCAACAGACGCCTCGGTCATCTCTTACCGGATTGGCGGGAACTCCTCGCGCACGTCCTGAACGTAACCTACAACAAACAATAAATTTTTGTTTATGTGTAAATCGTGAAAGATGTCCCTTAAATCGAGCTACTTGATGCTCTTGCCATTACTCATCTTAAATAACGTTACGGTAAGCTTTCAGATTTTTAATATGAATGTCTTAGACTTGGTTATTTTTATTTGGTAGCAAATAAGGTATGGTAATAAGAACAAATGAGGTATAGTAATAAAAATACCCTAATCTGTAATTACTTATACAATTGCAGTCTAGCAGTATATTTATTTAATGAGTAATACATAATAGTCAATAAAGGTAGATTTACAGAACAAATGTTTACCTTATACATCAAGTAATTATACCTGAAAGTATAATTCAGGGAAGTTCATCGTAGTGACAATTTCAAGCGAATGTTGCGTGATTTTAAGAATAAATTTTTTTTTTATATCCATTTAAACGTAAAATTTATTATTACATATTTAACTGCAATCATTTTCAACTACCTACTTATTTAATATTTTGTTGTTTTTAATAAGAATTTATTTTTATGAAAAGCTTCCTATATAGAACAGAATCAGAATTATTCTAGACTTACATTCAGTAAAACATTAAGTTATGCCCTAAGGTTATGACACTGTTATATTTTTTTCCCGTGATGACTGCAAACAATTTTATGAATATTTAAAAATAACACACTTTTTAAAGTTCGTGCTTATTTAAAATACACTGCATTTCAATTAAAATACAAAAAGAAAATTAATATATTTTTTTATTTTAATTTTAATGAGTAAGAATAATATGTACTAAAGCCACTAAAGGTCAATGACAATATATAAATTACACTGCAACGGATTATATTATTTAAATGCGCCCATAACTCAAGTTACATTGGCATCTCATCTAGCCGAGGGCTGATAATTGTACAGCGGAACCAAAACATGCTTATTTGTACAAACGTTCATCTACCACGTGTATAATCGTTTAAACATCCATTAACATACGATAAGCATCGATAACTACTAACAGTAACAGTTGCAACATCGTAAGTTCATAAGCAAATCGATCTGCGTTCAAAAGTCGATTGGGACAACTTGAATCTTGCTTCGATGATTATACCTTTAGATGAAATCTACAAACACTTGGCATACACAAATTGATAAAAATATGTAATTTTTGATACCACATTTATTATTATTTATTAAGCTTTAGCCAGAAGTCATTAACCAAAAAGAAATGCATGTCATTACAAACATGAACTTAAATTACTATAATATAATAATTTTAAAGTTAATACTAGTTTCAGCCATTAGATATTCAATACCAGAATATATAAAACTTCAACTTTGTTACTCAATAAAAAGGGTTTATATTTGAAAAACGAAGTAAACAGAGCATAATGATGTTTATCTTTATCAAAGACTGTAATTGATATCCTAGAAAAAAATAAATAAAAAATGTATTACCTGTTAGAATCATTAAACTTCAAAATTTAAAATCTATCTAATCTGGGAATCTTCAATTGAATTATTTGCAGCAATTAAAAATGACGTACTTCGTTATTTTTTTTTAATATATATCGGCCATTTACTATTCTTGGGTAACTGAATTCGGGCCCGTTTTTGACACTATGCTCCACCTTGAAGTATATGATGCAGTCTCGCATATCGAAATACCATACATATCGAAGGGCGTATCCAGAAGCAGCCATAAGCCGATGAGAACCGCTAGTTCGCCATATCAATTACTACTGCCGCTCTGGTGCACCCAATTACTGGCTTTGCTTCACATAATTCTTATACGGGACATTAATACCATCCGTCGGAAAATCATACAGTTTTAACAAAAATTACACAGTTTGAAGTTTATATTAGACAGTTATATAAACAGAGATTATTATTTTTGTTTTTTTTTTCTTTACGTACTTTTTTTTTATTGTATTGACTTGCAGTTGGATCGTAGAATTCAGAAGAAATATAAAAAAGAAACTATAAACGGTAATAGGGTAATTAATTTTAATAATAATTTACTAATAGGTAAAATATCTCTGTGTCCTTAGATTTTTTACTAATGAATCCTAGTATCAGTTATTATCATGACAATAAATATAGATAGTATGTAGGTATATACCAAATTTTATTTATTGTTAGTTAATTCATTAAGGCGCCAAGAAGAAATATATAAACTTTCATATATAGAAACCACTGGTATCCTTTAAGAAGAGTGTTCTACGACCGAAATTGAACGATTCTCAAAGAAACGTGCGTTGAAGAACGACAAAAAATGTTGACTCTTTAATACAATTTTAACTAGTCGCAACGTATTAGTATGGAAATGTCACAATTGTTTGTCTAATGACTTCGACTCTATCTTGTATAGTATTGAAATAGTATTTGTGATTCACGGAATTTTGATTAAAGCCGCATAAAGCTGTATAAAACTGAACTAGCGCGCGTGGGAATCGTCTCTGTCCATGCAATTAGGGAACGCCGGGAGCGGAGGCAGTTCAATTACCGCACGCGTTGTTTTTATTGCCATTCGTCTTGTGGAAGCATTGAAAACTTCCGAAACCATTTGCATACGAACATCAAAATGCTTAAAAATGTTAGTTATGTTAACATTTATGAAGTTTTTGATATATTTCTATATTTATAGCAGACAACCAATAACAGTTACGTTTTAATAGAGATGGTAATGTGTAGCCCGCGAGTAGTTTATACAACGTATATAACTGCTTTTTTACATCAACCATATATTGGACAACCTTATTTTTTCTATAATGCATATGCTGCGTTATCTTAGATAAAAAATAGAATTACGAGTATGTTATGCTATGTCTATAATTTATATATGTGATATATGCAAAAAATATGTACCTAAGTATTTTTATATAAATATTTTTGTGCTGAAACAGCAATATAGTCTTGTTTCGATATGAAAATAAGATAGTCAAATGTAATTTGGAACTCAAAAATACAATACATTGTCTCATTATATCATCAGTATTTTATTTAATAATTGTGAGTTTCATAATTATTTAAATCTATGGGATTTACTTCCGTGTTAGTGTCATATAAATATTATTACGATGAAACTCGCAGTATTTAGGTACTTGGAGCAAAATCTTAAGTCATTATTTTATATTTCCATATTAAAAGCGATTGTTACCACTTTATATCCGTTCGTTTATTATTTATAACACTAATTTACTGAGAAAATAAAATTAGTTAATTAAACCAGTTTCAAATGCAACGATACCTTGTAACGAGACAGATAAATCAATGCTGATGATGAAATAGTAAAAAAATAAATCAGTATATCTATGGTAAAAATCGTAAAAATGGAAATCATGGTGCCCACCTCAAAAAAGGTAACGCGCACGTGACACCCCTAGTGTTACAGGCGTTCGTCGGCTACAGTAACTATTTACCATCAGACAGGCTGCATGCTTGTTTGTCATTTTTGTGGTATAAAAAAAGGATCGAAACAAAACTTCAAAAAATAAGTCTATATATACATATATGCATTTTTTAAGAACTAAAGCCCTCTCTAGAAAATAATTTTAAAACCGCTAATGGGTAAATCTAGAGTGAAATTAATTAAAGTGTCCTGATTTAATACTCCTACATAAACAAAACGAAAATATAATGCACGGTGTGGTACAAATAATTATTACTTAATGAATTAATACAATTTCATTTTTTACAGTAAGTCTTGTTATCAATCAGACGATGCGTAACAAAACACGTCAACGCAATGTAAATCACTCGCTATGGTAGGCAAGTGAGAAAGTGATTTGTTGGAAAAAAATACACCTACCTATTCGTTAAGTATGTGTTGCCACTCCATGTCATCGACCCAATCCAATTAAAATTGCATAATAGAAGCTTTTTTCGTCGTGAATCAAATTAGTTTTTTAAACGTTACAAATTTACGATAAGTATTCTGATAATGTCAATGTCAGTTATCTGTAATCAGTGATGGTAGATCACCAGATACGTATTGAGGACGAAGTATGCAGTATAATATAAAGATAATAAGTAAACCAAAATATATATTTTCTTCTTTTATTTTTGCGTTTCCTAACGCAAATGTAAAAAATACAGTGGAACATATAACCTTCTCCTTTTTTTAAATCGATTAAAAACAGCAAATGTGGCCGTAATTCGTTTATTAGATACAAGTACCTTCAGTAAACGTGGTCGGAGACTTCTGTATTCTAAATTGTCTAACAGAAAACAAAATTTTTGTTCCTATATTTCTTATATTATGCATCATATTTCATATAATAATTAGCATAATTTACCGAATATTACTACGAAATAATTCAAGTAATAAATACAACTACTAATTATAAAGGAAATTTTATGTTTTAAAATAGACATGTAAATCTAGGGCATTAAAATAGTTACCGATATTTTAAATGCAAATGTCAATTTGTTTGTTTACTTGTTTTTTACCTCATAGGGCCTTAACGGCTCAGCCAATTGTCATAATATACACAAAATATACGGAATAGAGGTCATAGGCTACTATTTAAGCACGTCACTGTACATATTCTGGTTACGCGGATGAAGCCACGGGTAAAAGCTAGTTATAAATAATTGAGTCCTGGTGAAAGCTGAATATTTGGATCGTTAACATTTTGCAATGATATTAGATCTGTAAAGCTCTAAACGTGACAGTTAGATGCCTATTGTTGTCCCACAAACTAAAATAGCATCACGTGTACCTATATAAACTAATCTTGTTAAAAGATATGATCTTATCTCACTTTAACAGTACATTGAACTTAATACCAGACCAATTTCGATTGGGTACGTTTACTTTCCAAAAAAAATTGCATGCGTAAAGAGAATTTCAACAAACTACAATGCTATTGTAGCGCGACTAAAGTCCCAATTAGGAGCACTGTTATCTTATTTCTACTATTGTTGTATCACTATTTTATAAGTATCCGTCATTATAACAGAAGCTGGTTTTGCTTCTCACGCAGTGCTTTTTGAGAATATCTACTGATTTTAGAAGCACGTAAACACTTTCTCGTTTTAGTTGTCGTTGAACTTTTTTTTATTACCGAATAGACTTACTTTTAATAAAATTTATCAAATTTTAATGCTCTCCAAGACATTTCAGTTTTTATTTTCCTTTCGATTATTATCCTATTTATACCATAACTAGTTTCAACCTGCAATCTCATCCGTACATGTTTATCGATATGGAATAAAATATTAAATTTAAACCAAATTTCATGATGTTAGATTAAGCTATTAATTTACAAAAAATAAAATAAAATAAATAGCAAATAAACGAATAATACAATATCGCTAATAAGGAATAGTAAGAATTACTTATAAAAAAAATTAAACAATTTACAAAAAAAAATTACATCTAAGAGACGAACAACTAATACTTGAATGTATGTATTATTTGACCATAAAAATGTATATCGACTTATCGATGTACATTTTTATATACATCTTAATATATAATGAGAGATATCACGACTAAGGATGGCAGGAACAAACTAGCACTGAATAAAATCAAGTCCAATCACATATTGAATGGACATGGTCAGTCAGTCGGTACCGTTGCTTATGGACCTGCCGTCAATGATCGGGTCGCTGTGCCTACGACCCTGTATGCCCTATCGATCCATATAACTGCAGTTTACAAAGCTATCACCAACTTGCGGCCCGTAATTTCATTTTCAATCTAATAATATTTAATATATTCTTACATTATTATAGATACTTACTTACCTACACATTACGAGTAATTACTACTTATAACTTTGAATGAAACATTTAATGATCAACAAACGACAATTTTAATGTATTTCGTATAGTATTTTTTATATTATCCTCTTGCTGTCGATCAAATATCCATCTAGTGCGACTATCGCAGTACTTAAAGCTTGATATAGAAGTATAAATTTATCTTAATTTAAAATTTTATTAAGTAAAAAATTGCAGCTTCAATATATTTAATATAAAAGTTGGTAGTAAATCCTGTTATGTGCAGTTTATTTTTTTATTAAACTTAGTATGATGAACTTAACCACCGCCTAAAGATATAAACAGCACCATGGACGTAACATAATCATTATTATCAAAAATTATTCAGTATTATTGAAGATGTCGCGTAAAATTTAAAAATATAGGTAATTTAAAAACTTACATTTTTAACTCATTTACAAATTACAAATATAGTTTAGGTTTATTTTAATTTTTAATGAAACATAACAATACAGTTTCAGTCCATATATTATTTATTACTTATTTCTCAGTTTACCTAATGGTTGTCTGGTAGAGTACACCGTCCGGTGTTAAGTCCCCATTATATATCTATGTTTCACTATGTATTAAAGTTTAAATAAATAAATGAATATAACCAACTGACATCACATTGAATCCCCTTTAGATTAAAAAAAATATTCATATATCATAAATATTCAAAAAAATCGTATTATTTCTTGTATTCTTCAGAATATGTAGCCCTGCTGAGAAAATAATTGAGAAGGGCTAATAAAGCTTCGAGAGATTGCGAATGTAGTTATTAAATTTATTTAACGTATCACCTCTCCTCTGCAGGACCTACTTTACTGCTCAACTGTGTGAATTGTGTCACGACTCTGTCAGCTTTTGTAGTGCTATGATTAAATTCCAAAGGTATAAATGTATTATTACCTTCTTCTATATAAAATACGCTAGTTATGTGAACGTTAATATCTATTGATTTATTACATTGATATTATAATTTATGAGCGTATATAATGAATTTTTTTAGGGCTAAATGTTTTAACAGTTACGAGTATTAATGAAATTGTATTCCATTGTAAATTAAGAATTAAATAAATTTTGAACTTTGCACGTTTTTATTTATATCAAAGCACGTAAAAACGGTATTAAGTGCAAAAAGATTTTATCGAAAAAATGACATTCACAGCCAGTTCCTTTCAAAAAAACCTTTCACTTGTATAAACTGAGTATATCGGATATGTATAGGTAATGAGACCAATAAATAAAGTTAATTATAGTATTTTATTGGAATATATAAAACACTTACATCGGACACTTTTATAATTTATTTTAGTACATGATTTTATGGTCTATATAGGTATAACCAATTAATAAGAAACTAAAATGTCTATGTAAAATGTACGCAATTGTATAAGAAAATAGGTTATCACTTTTCGTTAAGTGGGCCGTCAGCTTGTTTGCCATTCTAAATTGCATAAAAAAAGAATTTTTAATTTTCTGTCAATGTAGTTCATACGCATACGTCTACGATATCGGAAAATTCAGTAAAGGCAACAGTTTGCTGTCTAAATTTGTTACAAAATATATATGTATGTAGATGTAGATACAAATGCACTTTCCTAAAAGAATCTCGGCAGCGTCCATATTTTGTTGTTCTATTATATGATACAGACAATAAAATCGTGCAACGTTGTGCCGTGTTATGATATGTTATAAAAGTGCCCTTGATTATAATAATAATAAATATATAGGTAATTGAATATGCCTTACCTTAACAAGCGACATGTGAAAGATTATTTTCATTCTATCTGATTGGGCCTTCATTTGATATGTTGGCATTCTTTATTGTTTATGTATGTATACAATTATTTATTTTATGTTAATTTGTTTTTCTTGTGCCTAACATTTGTTCTAGTATTTGGTATATGTATATTTAATAATAATATATACGTTTATATATAGTATAAAGTTAATAATTTTATTTTTCATATTTGATAATAGGTATTTATAATTATTTTCCTTGATGTTTTACATTGTTAACTTTTTTAATTATACAATATTTTCATAGGTATGAAAATATTGTATAATTGTTAATTATTGTATAAGTAGGTACTTATACAACAATAAATCCATAATCGTAAATAAGCGGTCTTATCGCTGAAAACAATCTTTTCAAGTCCATAAGTTTTGAAAAGATTGCTTTCAGCAATAAGGCCGCCTTACTGGACTTATACAACTGTATCGTTACATTTATTGTTGTCTTGCTTATTTGCTATATTGTATAATGCAAATAAAGTATACTCATTCATTTATTCATTAACGTCCAACTGGTGGATACTAGTATTGTCCCGATAAAAAAAAGTATATAGGCTAATTATTACCGCAAATAGTGTAGGATATTGTGTTTTATTTTACTTGCTCTAGTATATTGTATATAATATTATGCATACTGAATACTTGCATATAAGTAGTAATACCTATCTAGATGTATTTGTGTCTTCATAATTATTATGAAAATTATTTAATAAAACACGGCTTATTGGAGAAAGTTGCGTAAATCTACAATCTTTTAAGACTAAGCCTTTTTTTCTTCAATTTCGGAAAATAAAGTTAACCTTGTTCTCAAGCCCAGTATAAATTCAATTACATAGAAACTGACAGAAAGTTTCAATACAATAAAATTTGTATATAATGAAATCATATTGTTTGCTGGCCAACTGAAAATACAAAATATGACACGCTCCGTTCGTAGTGGTTACAACATGGTAATGCCTATTATTTTTGCATCTTTAGAATTCATACCGACCGTCTTCGTTTCTGTGGCAATATAAAAGTGTTGTCTTAACATAAAAACCTATTTACTATTAATATTTATTATCACGTAATACCATTTAATTGTTTTACTTACTGTAATATTAAATAGTACCAAAAATTTTGTGGTAAGTTCATCCTTTACTACGTTCTATTCTAATATGCTCATGGAAATGTTGGCATGTGGAGTATTACGTTTACCATAATAGCTTAGTTTAGCAATAGTATATATATATAATGTACCCACGAGTATAAGTCTATAATGGTAGAGGAAGACCTAAAAGCATATGAATGGGCTGTGCGAAAGATGATATGGCCAGAATGAAAATGAATAGAGAAGAATGGAAGTTAAAAACATATTACGCCGACCCGAAATAAATAATTGGGATAAAGGTATATGATGATGATGTAGGTATTTACGACTATGTATGAAGTTGCTTGTGCAATCCTGCATTTGTAAATGTAGTCGTACACATGTCGTTTCGCCGCAAAATAAACTAAAAACAGAAAGTCAATATATTATAAATGTCAATATTACATATATCCTTGTAATATTGGTATTTATATATTTACAATAAATTGGCTGTGTTGTTTAATCAGTCAGTACGAAATAAAACCACTTTCACAATTTCCATCTTTTACTGATCAAGCTATTGATTTCTTTTCATTAATCAAAAATTTCTCAATGACCATCTCTTATTTTTATCAAAACCAGTTAAAAGAACTACAAACAAGACTAGATTAAGTAGTAGGTAATTTTATTTCCCGATTTTTAAATGTCAGAAATAAATATCTCTTAAATGAATACTCATTATTAATATGTTCGTAATAGCGGTTAAAATTTAACTTTAATCATGATACTGCATAACATTGACTCTCTGGAAAAATGCTATGTATACAGTAGTCTTAATATAAGCATACATAATAAATTCTTATACGATAATTCTTTTTTTTTTATTAATACCACGTCGTTTCATTGTCCAAAACCTTCAGTAGTAATTTGCTCATAGTTGAAAGCTATGAATTTGATCCTGAAATGGGTACTAGACTCCCCCCCTCTTTAAATACACTATTGTAGCTACGATCGAATAATAGCTAATGGAATGTAAGTGTATATACTTTTTAAATTCAATATTACGTTATCACAATATATTAGCTAACTCACATCGATAGATAGATTTGAATGGTACAAATTCATATTATAATAAATGTTAATGCTAAAAACGGTGCGAGGGTCGGGTCGTTTGGCTCCGTAAAATGATGGCTTAGTTTATCTATGCTACTTGTGGACAGTTACTGCCAATAACTAAAGTGTTAATATTAACATATACCTTTTTATACTAAGAAGAATCTTATTCAGCCACAAAACAAAAATATTACAATAGGTATAAAATATAAAAAATTCGATTTCGAAACAACTTTAAAAAAATTCTTGTGAATTAATTATATATAGGTTGATATTGATAATTAGCTCTCAAACTCTAAAATGGTCTCTAAATTAGTTGAATTTGAAGAGATATAGTATGTTAATATACTACACTAACTCACCATAGTAAAAATATACAAGCTGCGAAGTTACCGTTGATTCTATAAATGGCACATGTAGAGAAATAAAATTCACGTTAAAAACAGGGTTTCAAGTATGAATTTAGATGGTTTTAAAGATAAATGAATACTGAGGAAAAAATGAAATAGATTATGTAATAAAAACGACGGCTGATAGGGAAGAATGTAGGAGGTAAACTCATGGCGTTGATCCCACAAATAGCCTCTGGCCCACATGCCATTAGAGTATATGATGTGGATAATGTCATGCTATCATTTTAATACTATGAATAAATCAGCAAAGACAGTAATTTCAAATTCAAATAAACAGTCATAATAACAACTTATCATTGCTGTCAACATCTATATAATTAAACCATTATATTAGCTTAATGTATCAATTGTGGGCTATATTTAATTAAGTTAAACTGTGATTATGACAAGAGGCAGACAGCCGACAAAAACTCGTGGCTGCACATTCAACTGACAAGCAGAGTATCCGACTGCTGACACCCAACCCACTTACACATTTCAATAATAACGCTAATCAGGATAGCTGTAATGTAATTAATTAACACAGTTATTCAACACAATAGAATTGAGGTATCTAGGCAAAAACAACAGGTCATAATGTTTATACCTAAGGATTTTAAACCGTTATTGTTATGGATCAGCCGAAATTACTATCTCGTGACTATAAAAGTTAAATACGGACAGTATGACATGCGTTCAAGTAAAAATGTTAAACTAGTTTTACGTTGATATGATGTACCCACATAAAAAGTTGACGCGGACGCGCTAGGGGTTCGTTCGTGATACTTGGATGTGTGCGTAAAATAAGAAATGTATCTGATTTATGACACGGATCTATTTGATATAATGTTTTAACCTCTTGTACTTTTTTTATATTTAATTTATGGAATACTAGCTGTAACCTGCTGCTTTTCACGCGTGAATCTATATATATAATTATCCTATGTTTTTTGTATACTTGACTGTATTCCGAATTTCATTCTAATCCTCACAAACTTTACAAAACCTCACTTACATCTATATTTTTTTATATACCATAAAGATGGCAAACAAGCCTACAGCCGGTCAGATGGCAAACGGTCACTGTAGCCTACGGACACCTGCAACACTAGGAGTATCAGATACGTGTTACTGATCCTAAAGAAACCTTAATATACACTATACTACTATAATAGTAGGATTTGTATAGTAATATAAATGTATACAAATAAGAGCAAAATTTATGGCGAGCTGTTGGTACCTAATCCATTTTTAAATCATTGCTAATTCAAATTAAAAAAAAAATGTTATGAGAATTTTTTATTTGTCATAACAAAAAGTATTAGGTTCTAAGTAAGGAGGGAGGTACAAATGTTTTTTGGAGTTATTTAAACAAAATGTTGAATTTATTAAATAAATACAATATATACCTATATATATTTATATATTATTATTTTTTTCACATGCTTTAAGCTGAGTATTATCTTGATATAGGTGCCTATTATAAATAATTTTCTAAAGTATATAACAGAATAATAGGTAATTATTTTTATAGAAATTTGAAATTACTCTTATACAGGTAATTTAAACGTTATAATACTATTTTTTATTATTGACGAGTAAGCTGCCAAAATCGGACATTGTTACAGTAATAAAGATTTCAGTAACCCAGAAACGTCAATAAATACATCGAAAGTTAGCGGTCAGATTACTCAAAACTTGTTTCCCGTATCCAGAAATCAATGTCGTGTGTAAGTTGGGCAGTGCCCCTAGCGAGGGTGGGACCACCCCCGCTCTATAAATCACTGTCCGAATTACCGCTTTTCTATAATATTTGTAATCCGTCGGACGAGCGTACGCTTCAACAAACGCTACACCCTACACTCAGAAATTAATTGGAACTGGTAAATTTGTCATCACTTTTGGTTACATTACATACGTCGACATTACATTTAGTCTATGTATATTAAATTCGTATATGAGGTTTAATTTTGTATAATGATGTATATTTAAAAAGAAATATTGGGTAAATTTACATATTTATTAACAAACAAATAGCAGTCATATAAAAAAAACGAAAACGTAATTTCGTTATTTAAGCAAAAAAGAGAAGGTTTTCAATTCGTTTCCACTTTTGTATATGTGTAACATACGGTATCTTTGTTCATTCTGAACCTATTTCGTTTTTAGATTTAAGATTTATACTTTAGATATTTATAATCAATAGGATTGGTTTTATATGATGTAGATATAAAATGAAAAAAAAAGAATAAATATTGAAGTAACAAATACAAAATAGATTTAAAGTTGTAACTATTGTAGAGAAATTTAATGTAAACAATGTTTACATTAAATTTCTCTACATATTCAATTTTATTTTAAAAGTACCTATATATGTGATAACATTTGTTTCACTAGAAAGTGAGTATATTTAGTAGATACGCAAATGCATTTGCGTTCAGAAATCTTGTTTAATTTGCATCTAAAGATCACTGTAGATAAACGTTAGTAATTATAGACTTTTTCTGTGCGTGTAACTTATGCATTACTGAATCAATTGGCACATGTTCATTTTTCATTGAAAAAGTAAACTTGTGAACTAAGCGTATGTCGATAAATTTTATGATTCTAACAATGGATACAAATAAGTACAATAAAAACCTCACAACCGCTAAGCGTGGGTTGGTCCTGTTGATTTCAATACGTTTATGGCTTTAAAAGTTGATAACTTGTTATTTCCTAATTTTCTCGCTTGCTAACCCGGTTACACGTGAAATTTATAGATACACATTCAGTGACTCATATATTTATGACTTCTGTCAACAATCTTGATATTCATTTCCAGCAACACACTAATTACACTAGTTAATTTATTAGTATTATTTCGTGTAATTCCACTACCATTACTATGCGTGCGACTACGAATAGTCGGTGTTGATTACTATTAGTAGAAGCCCTATGACCTTTTCAGTCTTGTCTGACAGGCAAAATCATAGTAATTCTCAACATAGTACTCGTATGTTAGTAGCAGCATGCATATTAATAATAGTGGCATAAAATAAAATAATACTAATCAATTAACTGTAATATGAACTTCCGCATATTAAAACTTAATTCAATAAATTTTCAATATAATTTAACCTATTGTTATTATTAATTAAACTAGTTTATCTGTATAACTTAGAACAACACTTGTATTTAATAATTATTAATTCTTTTTTATAATTAGGTTTAAATTTATATGTAAACTATTATATTTATATGTAGACTTTATAGTGTTTGTCCTAACCATAGTTACATATTAATTTGTTACATCTTTCAATATGTTTACTGTCGTCATTAATAAGTTGATATAACATCATGCACAAAAACAATTATATTATTAATTCCATACATTTTACATAGTTGTACAAATATATACTAAGTTATAAATACAAATTTAAAACTATCAGTTGCCAACAATCTATTGCACCAACAAAATAAATTAGTTTAATTTAATTCAAAAAAAGGCCTTATCATCTTCCAAAAAATAAACGCGCTAATAGAAACAAAAAAAAAATAACTAAAATGTGTATGGATACAATAACAATAGAAGAAAAAGTATGCCGCCTAATAATAATTAATAGGGTTAATCATTCTCTAAGTATGAGATACTCGTGCCTAATATTGGGACTAATGTTATATATTTACGTAATTTTCCTTATTTTCTTAGTTACCTTTCTAAGTAAATATAAGCATTCTAATAACATATAATAGTCTCAATCCCCTATCAAGTAAAGCACTTAATCTCTCTTAGAACGGTATACCGATCTGACGCGATGTCTATAATTGGGTATTAGCGTTAATACTTTGCTCGGATACAACCCGCTCAATAGAAAGATTCATTACCATCTCACTACCCTACCTCTTAACCATTATGGGTATTTAATGAAATAAAAATTTTAGTAATATCATTACTTCTGTATGTATTGTTTTGTACACTATATTCGAATGTAATTTTAAGAATATATAAATTAATGTGCAATAAGGATAAAAATTACTAATTATTTATTTCTTATATTTAGTATATTTAGTTAGATCTATTTATTATAAATATGTGAGTGCGATATATTGATAAAGTCATGAAAACATTTATTTTATTATACTAGATTGATAATAATTTAAGATTATGTTTCATAAAAAAGCAATTTCAGTTGTAGCAAAATCAATTATTTTGATTTAAAAAATAAAGTTATATTAATTTAAAAACTACTGAATTGATTTTGATAAAAGTATATCCTTTCAGATAAAAAAGGGTTTTTCAAATTGGTTTTTAACTGACGGAGTTATGAGGTAACAAACAAAAGAATTCTATCGAATAGGGAATCGCCTTTTTTTGAAGTCGGTAAAAAGGCATCATATTAATCAAAATTTAAATAACATATTATAATATGTATATACAGATAATATAGAATAAATGTGGCGATTATTATTTAATTGTTAGAAACATTAAAAATATTTGACTTTAGATGATTATTAATCCGTTTTTTATAACTTTGTCGTGCTTCCACGTGATATAGACTTAAAGATAGAATATGATGCAGAAATAATTTCGGAAAATTCATTATCTAAAATTAGCAAATTTAACAGATTTCTTTAAGAATAAATTCTATTTGAGGCTCTTCCATACATTTGTAATGACATTTCTCTTGCTTCATGCGTACGGACTCTTCAACGCTATAAACGCTGCGTAATGGTAATTATGCAGCACTTATAGCGTTAATGGCATTCCATTTTATGCCAAAAATTTGCAGATTTTATCTAAGGAGATAACGTAATATAAAATACAATTGCAAATATAGAATTTTTTAATCGTTTATTTTCGAATACGTAGTGTATATTTTACAACATTTTGTATCAATACAATGAGTTTTAGTGAACTACAATATTCTTTCGGTCTAATCTATTACATGTATTTACTTAATTTAATAATCTCGATCTAATCAAAAATTTTCTGCTTGATTATCTGAATTATAAAAGTCACTAGGTTACAACTATAAAAAACAACTACCTATACTAAAATACATTTACTCTTCTTTTTTGTCCGGTTTGTTTCTATAACATTTACCATGATCTAATCAGGTAAAACAATAGGGTAGGATAATACTTAACAAACAAAATCAATGCCAGTAATCTACCACAAGACCAGGTTTTCTCCAATACAGTAAGACCACATTATTTTGCCCTGTTAGTTATTTTCTCAGCGAGAGAAAGCTCCTTTCAATATCAAGTTTCACGACTAAATTCATTTGATAATTAAACGTCTTATTAATTGATAATCAGAGTGGAGTGAAAGCTAACAATGTTCATCCTTACAAACTTGTTTGCCAATCTTCGTCGATTTTTAAAATAATTTCATCAGTCTAGACGGTGGTCGGACGGAATTGAGGCAGGGATGTGTGCCCCGGGGATATAGCAATATTGCAAACCAATAAAAATCATATCCGATTTTTCTTCAGAATAATAATCGACTGATATTTTTCTATTAAAACTAATATTGACTGGTCAGTTAATTTTACTGCTGACTGTGTACTACAATCTTATCAATATATATTAAAATAATAACTAAAGATTGTGTCCCACAAAAAAAAACCAGTTTCATTTGTGACAAAACAAATTTAAAATAAAGTATTTTTATATAAAAACTTAACTATTAAACTTCTATAGCATCAAATTGTTAGTATCCTTACATAAAAAAATTTAATTAAGAACCTCCTTCTTTTTAAAGTCGGTTGAAAAGTACTCCCGTCTAAATTTCATTAGAATTCGTTCAACGGTTCAACTGTGATCGACTAATTCAAATAGCAAATTTCCAAATATCTTTTGCAAAATTTCAAATTTAATATTAGAATATACTTTTTTCTTTTGCAATATGAAAGTTTCCTCTTATAGGAGTATTAGCTAACATCCAATAACTTTCTGTAAAGGGGTCTATACCAAACCATATCCTTTTATTCTGTACAAACAAAAAAAAAAAATGTTAAGTAGTATCAACATACAAATGCCATAGTTATCGGTTTATTTATCGTCTATTACTCTACATATAGACCTGCGTCTTTTCTTTCGTCCTTACATTGAATCCCTTTACGATCAATTCCATAATGAAAACCGCAACGATATTGCAACGACTCAGTTATAAATCAATTTCATTTTTCTCATCCTTAAATGCCGATTTTAAATTAAATGAATAAATTTTATATAATTTAAATTAATATAAATAATAAAATAAGATTCGAACGAAATATTGTTGAAATTAGAATCGTATTAAGTTTTAATATCAGATGAATTAAAATAATAATGTCTCTGGTTCAAATCATACGGAGTTGAATTGAATCTTATCAGTGAATTAAATTAACTGTTTGTATTGTCTTATCGAAAAAAAGTCCGCCACTACCAACTTTGATAATACTTTATTTAATCTAATGAATTTCCAATATCAACGATATTTGAACGAACTATTTCTATATCTGCTGATGTACAGAAAACTCCATCATTAGTATACAAAAAAATTAACTGTAACGCTACTGTAGGTACCACAATAGATATTAGTAATATAAAATGTGCATAATTTTGCAGGTAATTTTTAAGGTAACGATTATCCAAATTTATATAAGTATTATATTTTTATTACTAAACGGTCAAGCACGACGAACGTTTCATCACAATACGAGTACAAACAAAAAATCTCTAAATTCAAGTTGGGGTTCCGTCAATATTTTGTAGTTTCCTTGTGATATTTTCGACTCTCAATGAATATTGGCCGTGTGGTCCCGGCATAGAATAGGCCACCCTTCTTTTCCCGTGAGAGTCGTAAGAACCGACTAAAGGAGGGCGAAGGATAGGCAGCAACATCCCTCTTAAATATCTCTAAAGCCTGACTGCGATTACCAATTCGCCTGCCAAGCACGGCAACTACTGGCAAAATCCCCCAAGGGGGAGGCTTATGTGGACAGTTAAAGGCTGATATGATGATATTATGATGAATGAATATATCGTTCACATCAATCTTGTAAATATTTTCTATACTCAAATATGTTCAATGGATCATTGGATCATGCGAAATATGGATATGCGAAATATATTTACAAATATATATATATATATATATATATATATATATATATATATATATATATATATATATATATATATATATATATATATACAAAATACATGTTTAAAAATTATAAATAACATCTACGATTTTAAATGATCATGATTATCCTCGCAATAAACAATACAAAAATTCAGCTATTTATTATCGTTTGAGCTGATAAAGATAGGAGTTGTTGTAAATTATTAAACAGAACCCTGAACTTGAAAAAAAAACTGAAACTTTGACGACCCCATTAACGCATTTATTTTATTTCAGAATTACGTCTTCAGACAAAATGGACAAAAGATTTAATTCGTGCAAAAATGTCCATCGTATATCTACGTCAGGACAAATCCGTGCAGTGACATTTTTTGCAGCCATTTCATCGGTTAAACGTCTTCTTTATAATTTGTACTCATAAAATGGGTGAATAAAAGGTACCTAACTTCATGTTACAATTTCTATTGTTGCGTTTGGCGGAATCGTGAATCTCGTCTGCTCAGTAACTGCACCTCTTAACGGTTCAACTTTGACACACAAAACGAGGATTTCACATAAAAATTCCCAACTATTGAAACTCGGGTTAAAGATAAGATAGCTATGTGAGAATACTGAGACGCCGCGCTTTTGTAAAACTAAACGCTAAACAACGAAGAAAATAAAATATACAATTAAATAATATTATAACTATCTGTATATATAGATAGGTACATAAAATTAGAATTTAAGTTGAACATTGATTTTTAAACATGTATATCAATGAGGCCAAATTACAGGTCCAACAATCCGTGTACAAAGTTCAATACTGCCAAAATAAAGCAATGGGCCAGTCGCATCTCTACACGCCCCTATCTTGGGTTCAATCAGCAAAAAATATAAAAATTCACTGTTAAGTTTATTTTAATAGCAACAATCGCAATAGTGACACTAATAGTAATGTAGTGTAAGACATTTAAGGTACCCATTATCTTTTATTTCTCAAAAGTATATATATAATATAAGACTTCCTAAAAACAAAGCGAAACATTACTTGAATATAGGAATGCCAAAGCAGAACAGAAAAAAACAAATTGTTTTATCGTCTTTATAGTTGTCTTGTACTTACCTATATTTTTTCTATAATTAGCTATTTCTTCAATATCAATGATCTCATTGGCTTTCTTTATCTTTTAAACAAATTCCCCCCCCCCCCCCATCAGCCGTAATCTATCAACTACTGAAAATAGTCCTCCCATATAAGAAGTATTTTGCCAGTTGCCACGTTTGGCAGGCGAGTTGGCATAGGCTTTGGTCCTGCTATTATAGTAGTAGTACCTGCTAGTATCATCTCCCGGCCATTATGTTTCCTTAGTCACCTCTTACAACACCCACGGGAAAGGAACAGATAGCTCACTCTATGGCGGGACCACACGGCAAAATAAATAAATGTCATGCCAGGAATATATAAAAATGCGTACGAATTTATGTGTTTATATATTGTCAAAAACTATCAACTTTATATAATTACCCTTGGGAACATGAGATGCGGGTTCTGCTCGAGTGAAGCCGCAGAATATTTTTCTATTTCTTTTTTTTTTTTTGACGTGGTATGGAATCCTATCAAATTGTATTTGTGGTTTTCAATTGCACAATAAAATGACGTAGGTATATATTTTATCATCCGCGAAATATTATCAAATGTGGTGATACTATTAACGATAACGTTATCAGTTTACGTGCCATGATTTTTTGGAGTATAATACACAAATTACGCGCCGCAATGGTAGGCACATTACGTAAATGAGTTTCCGGATCCTACTTAGACCAATTTAGGATGTGATTTTTTCTTAGTCAATTCAACTTTCAGTACAGTAGGTAATTCCCCCAGGTGTTTGTTATCTGGTTTATCATAAAGGTAGAATCAAAACCAGCAAGTGAATCCTCGTTCCACTTCTAGCTGTTACAGCTTTAACTGGCATTTGTGAGCATTCTTTCGTAATGTATGTATGTAACCGGTTACATGAACTCGCTTTTCATTTATTTGTGTAGAGATATTAAATATAATAAAGAAGGAAATTTATAGTATCTTGTAATATAATTTTTATTAATGTTATAAATGATTAATAAGTGAGTTTATTCGTTCATTTTTTAAACTTTGGCGATTTAATGACTCAACTATCATCATAAAATTTGGCATAGACTTGGATATAGTCAAGTTAAATTTAGTATAAGCGTATAATGCCTAACATAACTTTACCGTGGATTATGTCAGATTGCGGTACGACTCGCTTGGCTAAGTATTAGATATTATCTTCATGGCGGTGATGCATGAAGCTTGTATCATCTCTGATATCTTGGAAGTCACAAAAAGAAAGAAGCACCATGGGCTTTATACTTATATTTATACAACACTTTAGTTGAACTACAGTATATATATACACATATATATACTATAGTTCAACTAAAGTGTTGTTCTTTTTTAATGTAATCGGTTAGTTAACCGATTTAACTTATTGTATAAAAGTATAATGTATACTTACGATTTTACGTGTTGCTCAATCCCATGACAACAATAAGCATTATAGTGGATATTGGTAGAAGGACTAATAGCTACATTGCCAAAATTATATAGCCTATCAAATCGATCTAAATGTGACAACCCTTAGAAATCGTCGTTGTTAGTTCCAGGTAAATTCATTGCAATACACCAACTAACCCGATTTCATCCTCACTTATCAATCCTCACTGGCATTCCGTGTAATACCGGTGTCACGAACGAGGTAGCTATTCTATTTTCATTTTATAAAATAAACGGTTATCACTTTCAATCAGGTACCTAACCCGTCAACTTGTATCCCATTTCCAATACAAAGAACTAGTCAAGAGCGTAGCAAACACGCGTTTATATGGTTTAATAGCTATGTTTTATGGTATTAACTTGATCAATTTTGGCAAAGCGTAT
Source organism: Galleria mellonella (assembly GCF_026898425.1). Taxonomy (NCBI): domain Eukaryota; kingdom Metazoa; phylum Arthropoda; class Insecta; order Lepidoptera; family Pyralidae; genus Galleria; species Galleria mellonella. The sequence goes on along the minus strand of NW_026442042.1, from coordinate 2,222,358 downwards.
TATAAAAAGTGACCGAAATATTTTTAATTAAAAAATCCGTGTGGTAACGGTGTAAGTATACAATATGTCTCTATTCGATCTCGCCCCCAGGATATCTTAAGAAGCGAATAAGGGAGTATAGCAGAGACCACTATTACAAGAAAAGGAAAAACTCGAAATAAATCCCTTTACCCATACACTCCGCCAGCAAACTAATAGTAAGCTAGAATTTATGTACGTTAAAAATGAGAGCTCGTCTGACTGTTGGGCAACCACACATCGCAATTGTAACAAGCCTGATTGTAAGGACTTCCCTTTACACTTCATAAATCACATTTAGTAAAAGCTATATTATTATATTTTACTTTTAAAAAAGGAAAAGTTATTTCTAATATAAATCAGAAGTACCCTTTTGTTTTTTAAAGTAGTATTTACCAATAATCGTTAAATCAATTCAAGTAGTTCACATGAATATATTTACATATTAAAATATTCTAATAATCTTTCCAATTCAGAAGTTGTGTCTAAAAGATTTGCATGATTAATTATATTATTAATCAACCAACAGTCAGTTACGTAAGCGTATTTAATACATACATATTGATTTTCTAGTTATAGAAGTTTTGAGCTTTTGGAAATCCCTCTTAGGAAATAATGCTAATATGGCAATACTGAAATAATTATATTAGTTATATTATCTTAAAAAATGGTCACTAAAATGATAATTAAGTTTGTATACTTACAGACACGGACAGCGAAATACAGCAATGATTAATATTAGTCAAATGCTTTTATAATTGATTAGTCATGACATTAATAAAAATTATAATTAACAATTACAACCCTGTAAAATATAAGCAATCCGTCGCAGTATATATCAAGCGCATAAAAAGGATGCAGCTCCATTTAAAAATGCACTGGTTTCCTTGTGAGACCTGATAACCTGCATCATTTGATCTATGTCTCAATGATGCCGCCGTGAGGGCGCGTGCGCGGTCAACGACCACGATGTGCAAGTTCACTCGTACATGGGAAGTGAAGTTGCGCGCAGACACGCGCAATGGACTTGCTACTGAACAGTAAGATAGGGTTGTCGATAGTAAAATAAATAAAATTATAGAAACTCTTTATTTTACAAGTACTAGAGTTTGCTTGATAGCTTGTCTATAAATGGTGACAATAGCAATAATATGCATGTATATGGTATACAACTGACTTCAAGATTTATTCTCACCTTATTATAATTTTTTTTAAATCGTGGAAAGAGATCGTTAGTAAAGGTATCTAATGGTTGTATTGCTAGCTATATACCCTATTAGGTCGACTTCTACTCGGTTTCCCCTGGAAACCACTATGGTTAATTTTTGTACAATTCGTCACTATGAACTAACTGGCTTCCTTACTGATAGTAATAGCGTAGGCGTAGTTACCATTGTATGTCATGTATAAAAAAGAACTTTTGCAAATCTTATCAAAAGTTCGTTCCTTTTTAAGCTGTTCTTAAAATAAATATGTAGTAGAAATAATCATCGAAATTAATTATTTTCAGTAAATGGAATGCGTTTTCTTTGATCAAAATTAATTAATATAGGTATAATAAAACTACAGGATACAGAAAAATAAAAACCTTCGTCCTCACCGAAAACTCCTCATTTATTGCCACTCTTAAAAATAGAGGCTTCATATGTATACTACAGATATATGTATACATATATAAAGGTATATGAAGATTGGCAATGGTTCAATTGATTGTCCTAATCTTCTTTATCAAATCTCTCCACGTGACTTAACCATTAAAATTAAATGCCACCTTATTTTCTCCATTTGTTTCCATCAAACTATAGTAAAAATTCATATCTCTGACGTACGACAACTTTAATAAAGTGTCTAGAGATTTCGAGAGATTTCGATTTAGATTTTATTAATTCTAAAATAAAATTCTCAAGTCGTGTCCTCGAGTCAGTAGTTCTTTGATAATTCACCTTTACACGTGTGAGAGTCAACTTCATATTTTGTTTAACTACCTACTGCCAAAGTATGTATCTATTACTTCCAATTTAATTTAGCTGATTTTAAGTATTTGCGAAGTCATATACATTTTGTTAGATCTTGTTTTTATTTGTTAAAATCTAAAGTTGACTTTTTGTCTTTCCTATTGTTTTTATAGTGAAATTTGATACCTATCGGTTTTAATAAATAAGTTATATAAGCGGTAGCAGTACCACATTCTATCAGAAAAGCAACTTATTTTGTTATTCTAAGTTGCATAAAAAAATTACAGGCCCTGAAATTATTGGATATGGCAACACATGAAGGGTATCATGAACGACATAGTGTACTCTGTTATGTCTAATGTACTGATCATGTATATAGGCGATGATTACTACTTTCCATCAGGTGGACTGTCAGCTGGATTGATATTATAGGTTGCATAAAAAAATTAGCAGCCCTACTTACTAAGTCTAAGACCAGTAGTGAACAGTGTGTCCTTCTTGGACCGGCCGTTGCGGCGGCGGCTCGCGGCGAACTATAGTTGTAATCCGGATCAGGTGTCAGTCATGTAACATGCAATACAGACCATTGGATTAGTCGTAAAGTGTGTGTAAGTAATAAAATAAAATAATTATATTCATTTTCTACATTGACTGGAATAACAATTTGTAATGTAGTATTTAGTCGCATAATTTCGCACTTGGACTTGAATGGATTAGATTAATTATTTCAAATAAGTACTTCTTTTTATCAAAAGAAATAGGTATATATGCAGGGGGAAAGGGATTGTTAGTAATGGAGACTGAAAGTCCCATTGTTAGCAATATACCCAACCAGGTCAACCTCCTCGCGGTTCTCCCTGGAAACTATCATGGTTAATTCCTGATGAATTAATCATGATGGGCTAACTGACCTGTTTTCATTCTCATCTATCTCCCTTCACTGGTGCTCCGCCAGCGTATCCCGTTAGCGCAGGCAGGGTTACCATGCCATTGTCACCAATAAAAAATAGGTATATATGTATAATTCTGCCGCGTATATTAATTTTTAACCGCGACTCCATCCATATGTCATGCGGCAGAATTAATTTTGTTACGTCTCCTTGTTTTTTATGAAATTAACTTTATTATCTTCAATTTTAAAATTCTACTATAGATACCAGATATAGTTATATTATAGACATAAGTATCTATCTACATAGTAAATACACAGCATGATTATTTAGATTGTCTACCATTTTTTACAATTCCTAAGTAGATAAGCGACATTATCTTGTGTCAAATTTTGTTACTTTTATTATCATCATTTTGTCTACGTCATTAGATACTAAATGTACTCATATTGATAGAATTCTTTCCAAAGTTCTTTTCAATATTTATGAATCGGTCATCTGCCAAAATACAATTAGTAATTTATTTTCAGTAATTTTCACGCTTGGACAGAAAAAATCCATATAAGCTACATCAAATAATAATAAATTGTGATGAAAAAAATGGTTTTAATTTTTTGATAATAATACCATAACACCATCTAGTGGAACTAACTATAGACAGCTGATAAAGATGCTAACACAGGTACATTATAAAAATATATACGTGAATATGAAAAAACTATACATAAACACTTAGATTGATACACACAGATATGATTATGAATACAAATCTCTGTATTATTTCTGTATTGTCTCTGGACCAAATCGGATGGCGAGACGGCGTATTACCCCTGTACCAGTGAAATTTAAAATAACTAATAAGCAAGCTATATAGTAAGTTAAATAGTTACAACTTAATGTTGGTAGATATAAATGTCCGCTTACTAATTAAGTCTCCGTCACTAAATAATAATGGAATGCCCTATACGACATGGAAGTAGTAAGTCACAATTCACAGACAATCTTCAAAAATAAGTTATTAGGATTACCTATACAACGGTGTAGATAATAAAGATTTCATAATTAACTTGTCAGTTCGCGTGTAACTAACTTCCGACAGAATTAATTTTGGTATATGTAGGTCTCAACTGTAACTGACAAATAAAGAACTAACAAATTTTACATTCGAGATTTCGTATGTAATTAAGCACTTTTATCTATAGACTATATATGATAAGGTAAATGCCCTTAAAAACTTAAAATCTACCGTAATCATTATAACCAATATGTATTTACAACAATGTTGCAGAGCAAAAAAATGCTTATTATTCTGTTTGCAGAATTCCTAAGGGTTACCGGGAATTGAGACAGCCCGCAATTAGGTACTTTATATGGCCAGTAATATTTAGCAAGTACATGAAACATAATATTAAATTAATACAGATAAGTATAGGCAGAGATAATATAATACTATACTCGTAGTATAAGGTACTTTTATCCTAACAACATCTTCTTATTTAAACACGTCATTAATTTAATCGCAACTACATTTTCATCGTACATATTATTATTAAATACATACTGGAATAGCTTGACGCAACAATAAATATAGACAGAAGACTCTTGTTAATTAATTAATATCTCCAAGCGTTGTCATAAATTACATTTAATATGTAGATACGAAATATTAGAGAAACAGTTAACAACTGGTCCAGAACACAGTTCGCCATACGTTAATATCTATTTTATCTTATCTTATTCATCGAAAACATATAATAGTTGTTCATTGACCGTATATGGTAATCTCAGATATACTTTGGCTTTATTAGAAGTATTTATGTAAACTGTTCAAGTTCAACTAATGTAGGTACTTGAATAAAGTCACATCCAAAATTCATTTAGTATTCTGAGATAGAGATAAAGTCGTGAAATAGATAACGAGTCAATGCAAACATACCGTCTAATATTATAATTGCGAAAGTTTACTATTTAGTCACGTTCTATCACAATTTAAATGAAAGATAAAAAAAATCCTGGATACTTGTATGTATATTATTTACAGGTTTAAGAAATTGCACTCAAAAAGCAATAATCGAATCAGTTTACAATTTATTACAAATTACCTTGATGTCAAAATATTTGACAAAACAATTTCTAAATTTTCTTTAAAGTATCAGTGAGAGCGAAGAGCATTTTATCAAATTTGATTTATTTATCAGAAGTCCTTATATTCAACAAAAACTTTAACATAATCTAAGTACTATTAAACGTATTTGTAACAATTTATTATTATATATCTAATACATTTATTATATTAATATACATACAATTATATGTATATCGCATTTTAAAATATTAATAACGTTACCTAAGAAAACGTACCTAGTGGTCTTGATAACTATTGTCCATTCGGTATTCTGTCGAATGATGAACCACCGTGAATGCGATTTTTGTTTTTCTTACGATGATTTATGTTTCTGCGTTTATAGATTTACATAAAGATCATTCAGAACAGATTTAACCATAAATTGTCTTCAGCATTTCTTGTGGTTATCTATTGTTCTCCGAGGAACGCACATAAAATTTTACATTGTTTTGCAACCGAACTTAGTTCCTGGCTCATCCTTTTTCTTACCGAACCAACGTATTAAAGTAAAATAAATAACCTACCATTTTATTGCTCGTGTTTTAAAACTTTTATATATAAGAACAACGTAAAAACTTAATACATTTCTTAGTATGTAAAATATTGCAATACTAATTAATACTACTACTACTAAATAGTTAGAATGTGTTATGAAAACTTTAAATTATTCACCAATTTAATCGGTTCTTTTTGGTTCTCAACGAAATAACACGCCTATTTGATAATAACAGAAATTACTGAAAAGTTTTTTTTTTTTAATTTTCAAGACAATATTTTAACATGCTATACTTTTTATATTATTATTCATGGCGTCAAAAAGTAATGTAAAGATAAGAATTGGAATAATATCTTGGAGTGACAGGAAGATTCATGTGTTATTAATGCGTATGATGAGGGAGACAATATAGTGTGAAAACTAAATATTCTGTATCTATGGTTGTTGTTTCAAGTTTTAGTATTTAAATTTTTCAGTAAAAATAATATTTATTAAAAAAATAGATTTAACTTGATAAAAACGTTTAATTATCGTTTTGTAATTGTACAATTATTAATTTAATATCACGTAAAAGCGAAAAAAGTACGTGCATTGAATATTTTTAAAAACGTTTATCGGTATGTAATACATATACTACTGAATCGAAATCAATTACGTACCAACACACGCTTCACGTCAAAACAGGCAAATTAATTGAGATTAAATTTCACAAAATAGGCTAAAATACAGACTGTCGAAAATAAAAAAAATACACTTCAAAATTGTAAAGCTTTTATTTTCTCAATGCAAAATTTACTACGAATAGATAACTGATAGCATAAAACATGAAAGTATGATAAATGCTGTACAAAATTGTGATGAAAAGTCGTTATAAGTAATAAGTAAGGTTGTTATATACTCGTAGTACACGCAAACGAAATCAAAACACAGCTACTTAAATTAAACTTTTGTTTTTCTTCTTTTATTTCTTTGTTTTTTTTTTTGTAAATTGCTTACTAACTCTAAAATAAATCTCAGCTGTGATAATAGCTAATGACTTATTTTATTTAAAATGTACTCGATGGCGCCACTTTCTTTCAATATTATTCGATCATTCATTGCTTTATTTCCGTTGTCAACAGTACACAGTTATTACTCATATGTACATTTTGCATTTTATTTGCTAATAAAATTTTATTATATCAAATAATAAAATTTTATATTCATTGTGATTATTTATTAATTACCTGAAGTTTGACAGAAAAAAAAGTTTATTTTTGTTTACTTTCACAATAAATATAAAATTCTAAACATATAAAATTCTTGTGCGTCGTGAAGATGTAGTATGTAAATATAGTATGTAAGTATATAGTATTTTTTTTTAATTTTTTAATTAGTTCTATGACAGCGTCAGCCATAATTATTTAATTTTGTTTTTCATGAAGTACTCGTATTGTCCTTTGGCTTGATCTCTGACATTTAATGTTGTTTGTAATGCTTAGTATTGTTATTCTAAACGTAATCCCTGGTCACAATACCCAGCATAATAAATTTCGAGCGCACCTACACCGCAAGCCATCATCTATTACGTGTTTCCTATATTCTTGTCGTGTTTATGTGAATAACGACTTTCTCAAGGCGTACAAAGATACAGTTATGTTTTTGTAGAGTTCAATGTCATCTGTATAATGTCATATAACGTCGCATCTTCCTTTATCTGTAACAAAATGAGAGACTTGAGGTCGTATGAGTGCAAACATAGCTAGTACCTATGCGCTACTCATTTTACGCTCTCGTGGATACGCTAATAGGAAAATTCACATTTCATTTGCTCAACAGATAGTATCTCCTCAGGATAGTAATTATAAATTAATTGCTTGCCGTTTTGTCATCACGACATGTTTTTTTTACCTTAATTAATGTGTCGTATGCTAATTTATATGATATATTGCAAACTTAAACGACATTTACAGTATAAACGAAGCCGATTACAAAGAATACGAATAATAAATGTACCTACAAATGAATAGCGTGTTTTATATTAATCAAATAAATGAAACTATTCATTATGAAAATACAATAATTTTCTTGTATTCACAATATCATGAACCTAATCTTTTCAATGAATCTGTAATTCTATGAATGTAAATACAATATACATATTATAATTTAGCTATATTTTACATTTATACATACGTACATAATAATATATGTGAATGCCAGACTGATTTCCGACAAAAGCCGTGAAACATGTAACGTCTATACTACTTAATAGATATTCAATTGCGTCTGGAATCCAAATTACACAGCAACAACAAGCACGAATCGATCCCTAGACATCAAATGTAGTAAGTGGTTAGGTGATTTACCAAGAAATTGATGAAAGCCCTGATCGTGCGGAGGTCATTTCGCGCGCTTCGAGTGTGGTAAGCTAGGTACCTACATATCTACTGCTCGATTTGGTCAGATAATTGATAACATTACTTACAATCGACAATGGTAACAACCGCAATCCGCATGATAGTTATGGTATGGTAACGGACGATTTTTTGCGTTTGCTCGTTTGAATTCTGACAATTGAAACTAAACAAGAAACGCATTTGGTTGCAAGGAAATAGGTTACGACGAAAAAGATATAAAAGTGTTATATCCGCTACACAAGTTCAGTTATGTAAATACGTACATTTATTACACAATGAATAAATTGAATCCAATGTACCCGTAGGTATAAAAAGTTGTTTGTATCTCTATAAATGCATTTCATAAATTTAATGCTAATTGGTCAATTTCTAAGTAAATAATTAAGTCTTTTAACACTAATTAGGTATATATAGTTATTGTTTTATAGTAAATAAATAAATATATAAGATGAAATTTCTGAAAATGTCTGTATATACTTTATACATATTTGATTGATCTTAAAATTGCTTGTAATATTTTTGTTTATACTTATTTTTCCACTGTTTTTATTACTTCGAATCAGTCTATTGATATAGGTATAATCTATGTTCATTTGTAGTGGAGTAATTAAAGTAAATTTTTATTACTTCAAAATTTCCTGTTTTCAATATATTTGGTTATGAGATCATTAGAAAAACAAAATATAATTAAAATAAAAATATCCGATTGGTAAAAACAAATATTAAGTAGTAAAATTCCTAAATAAAAAAATTAAACGAATGTGAATGAGTTTGTTTATTGTTTACTTATAGTCATTTAACGGCTTAACCAATCACTGGTAAAATGGTACTATATAGAATGGAGAAGAATATAGGTTACTTTTTAACCCAATCAATAAACATGTCGGCCACCCAAGCAAAGTCACGGGTAAAAGTATGTAATAATATACAAATTCTATTTATTATTTTTAATTTCAACGATTGCGACAATTCTATAACCTGAGAATACGTTTCGTTCGTACTTATTAATATTTTCATTACAACAGAAGTTATACAAATATTATTTGCGTAAACAATTGTTAAACAAAATTCTTGATCCAAAATATTATTATTGTGTAACAACTGTTTTTCTCATGAATTATTTAATAACGTTAGCTTTACATCCATGTGGGGACCCCTCTTCCGGTATAATTCCTGTATCCGGAGCTTGAATAAGTTATGTCAAGGAATCCGAACCGAGTCGTAAAATTTTAATTTCGGTCGATATTAAATGATATTGCTATGTTAGGGAGAATGTATGATCATACTAACATCGCTACGGATCTAATACGTCATAATTATTATTCCAAATCCAAATGATGTATGAACAGTGTAGGAGTAACGGATATCCTCATATATGCGAAGACAACGTTAACTATCACGTCACAGCAATTTGCAACTATGATCTAACACAGGAATACATGTAAAATACCTACTTGAATACTCGTGTTTCGAGAGCAACGACGTGCTCAGTAAAATACGATTAAGTGTATCACCACAAGTACTTCAAGTCACGTTTAAGATGTATGCAACAAGTTCTCAAGGCCATCTTGTTTGCACAAAGATAGTCCTTACTATATAAAATAAAAAAATCGTGCGTAAAACTTAAAAATAGCATAAAATCTCAAAAGGTTGAGTATGTACTTGCGTGCAACTTTGTTATTTATATTACAAACTTACCTATATATTTATTTATAGACCAAAACACAGGTATATTACTGTAATGATATTATGCTCAAGTGTAAGTAAAACTCACCGAGGGTTCCGCACGATACATAAAATATCTCTAAAAAGGTTTTTGTTTTCTTTGGATAAGAAAATATTTGAATATGTTGTATACTTGCTGATACTTCATAAATACACCCAAAGAAATAAAGCCATTGCAGTGACTTTTTACTCATATTTTCAATCATAAGTCAAAAACTATTTTTAGCAGAGCGAGACTTCGTACAAAAGTCGGTTGCTTGGGTACCTCTGTCCCATTCGTATGTCAACCGTAAAGCAGTTGTGTTTGCATAGCTGTGTTTCGGTTTAAAGGGTGGGATATGGCGTGAATTTACAGGGTATAGAGGAATAATATCCGAGTCCTCAGGAATGACAACGCATGAGGGGTATCATGGGCGTAACAGTAAACTCTGTTATGTCCTTGGTACTGCTCGTGTCTATAGGCGACGGTTACCATTTTCCATCAGGTGGGCCGTCAGCTTGTTTGCCATTCTAAGTTGTATAAAAAAAAATCTATGTAGCACATAAATAAATAAAATTTAGTTTTCAAATGTACAAATGAAGTCATTTCATATGTCAATTGACTTACTAGTGGTACTATCATGATAATCCACCTGGACTAGTAAGTCAATTTTGAAATTTTGAGTACCGATTTTGTATCCTCTAGTAAAGAAAATGAAAATATTTTTTCAATTGTTTTTATTGAAAAATATATAGGCCAATAATATTTAAAACTATATGTTTAAATTGATAGCGCATCATAAGATGAATGGACGGGCGAACAAAGCCGCACCATAAGGGTTTTTTGTACCTTTTGGTACGGAACCCTAAATATTATAATATTATGTATACCCAAATAAACCGTTTAGAGAAAAATCGATGTAGTGTGAAAAAGATATCTAACGAACATCTTCAGATCCAAATCATCTAGATTCTAACCTTCATCTTTTAGAAATATTATAACATTTAAAATATAAATAAAACAAAAGTAAATTACAATTAGAATGAATACGATGAATATTTATAGAGTTTAGAATAGTTCAGTTATACAAGTGTGCGAGCGGACTGTATGGCACAAAGCGTATGTTTACAACTGTATGCCCTATATTCTTAACTCTATCATTTGTCGTGATTAATATATGTGCAACATAACTGTGAGCAATTTGCAAATCGCAGAGAAGGGAATGTTCCCTTTTCATTCAAATGCGCGAGACCTTTTGTGTACTTATATAGATGCACAAAATAGTTTTATTATGTCCTTGGTTTTTGATTTTGTTAGGGAAAAAATATTTAGTTCAAAACATATAAAAATTTGGCTGACATGAAAGGTACTATTATTGTTTTATAAGTTTTATTTTCAATATTGGGATAATTTATTTGAAAAAAATTATAAATATTAACTTTATTGGAATTCAAAAGATTCAACATAACAGTTACGGTACTATAATTTTCTATATAATATACACATATAATTTTCACAAAATTAAAAAATACACAAAGCAGTATATTCCATATCTAAGAATAATCTTTGAACGTTTTATAGTAAATGGACTATGTGACCTTATAGTTTATTATATGAATAAATAAAATTTTATTTATTTAGATATACATAATTATATTTTTTTTCCTGTCTTTCCAGAAAATACAAGGTGGCTTGCTCGGTGAACAATGCAAGTCGAATGCAGACTGCGCCACATCAAAATCACATTGCGAAAAAGGCGTTTGCATATGCGACCCTTATTATGCTCGAGTTGATAACAGTACTTGCCTCGAATGTAAGTTCATAATTTATCATTTTTAAGCAACCTTCGATAAGAAAGATCTCTATCTATTTGTATTCTTTGAGCGCATGTTACACAATATCTTCATATGGTAATCGCGTTATCATGTAGCGATATTGTCAAATCTCTATTATACCTAATATGATAATAAAATCCTGCCATATTGTATCATGCTAAGATAAATTAAAAGATGAAATCAAAATGCATTTATATCGATCATATAATATTTATTATTTAAAATAATTGTACTTTGTTCCACTATCTTTATCATAAGTAATGTTTTAATTATTACACACGCGGCAGTTCCAGACAGTGGAACAAAGTACAAATATTTTAAATAATATTATATGATCGATATAATGGAGTTCCATTAAGAAGTCACAACACGAAAAGTGAGTTATACAAAATGCAACTGCATGAAAATGTGACGTTTTCATCATCAAATATTGTAGATGTCCATTACATGATAGTAATCATGAACATAAATGGTGCACGGTACGACTTTATCTTGGAGGGGAAATTAAAAGCAACTTGATGAAATAACTACACACACTTCGCTGCCATATTTAATCACAACGATAAAACCGTATCATACGAGTACATACCATGCCATGCTATGGTAAAAATTGCACGATGTATATTTCAAATTTTAAAGTATTTACATACGAGTTTGTCAATTATTTAACTTTTATGTACCTACATTTTTAAATGAAAAAAGTAAACAAGTCGTCTGATAGAAACATGACAGATGACATCTGTCGTTTATAGACATGACCAGTATCATGGATAACACAAAGTATACTGAGTAAGTATACTTATGATTCTCTTCATGAGTTATTTTCGTACTCTATAATTTTACTGAGAAACTAAAACATACATAAGTAGGCACAGGTGCTTCACGGCGAAATCACAAATGAGGCAGGTAGATAGGGTAGATTCTGATTCTAAAATCACTGCATCATCTACAAAAAGAGTATACACGCATCCTAAGTATGAAGGTGCACGGAATTACTTTTTTTTGTTATAAAATGAACGAAGCTTTGTAATCGACACAACATTCGATCATGGTTTTCACTCCTAACCATAGACCAGGTGCTTACCTAATGATCCTTGTGTGGTCTGTGGTTACTCCAGCAAATTACTTTCACTGCAATAGTAACAACTGTCGGCAGTTGTCATCATAAAGCACCCAAAATTAACTTTTAACCGAAATCATAATTCGCTTTCCAATAAACGAATACGGGCATCAATCAAAATCTTTTACTACAATATAAAGCCGTCATCGTGTCATGATTCCTTTGCAGTTTATGAAAGGTGAACGCATTTGTATCATAATAATACATTATATGATGATCTTTGTACACTTGATTTACTTTCACATATTGTAATTTCTCCCATAGATATAAGAAGTGAAAATTGTTTTAGATAATATCTCCAGTTGGGTCACACCATCACAATATGGAAATAAAAACAAACAGAATGTTCTTAATGTCTACCCAGACATTATGTTCCTACGTAGAAAATATTCATTTGAAACAGGAAATGTGGTAGTAGGTACGTAACGTTTTACGGCCAACCGGAAATTTACCTACATGGTGTTTAAAATGTACTTACTATAGATATGGAATTATATAGAATACCACATACACCTATAATTTACCCTAATACTCGAATAATACGAATATTTAAAGAATTCCATTGAATTTTTTAACAGTAATAAATATCTGATAAGTGCACGTGTACCGAAAAATGTCACGGTCCAGTCATAGAACACCCTGTGTAGATCGTTGATGCTATTTGGTCCAATATTTTATTATTTGTTTTCGATATACATGGTGATGGTTTTTTTTTCTATAAAGAAACTTGTATATGTTGTGTGCTTGATTATTTTCGTTGACGGCTATTTTCTCTACCTCAATTTGTATTATCATTTAAGAGGAACTTCGCGGCTGGCATAATTGAAATCTTTGGTAGACTTAGTTTCCGGTGGTTGCGGTAGAATGTGAAAACGAATCCGTGGCCCTACATTACGGCAAAGAGGCGAAACACCATGGGGTTTAAGACAGTTTGCGTACCCGGTCGAAAGAAACGAGTGGGTTTTTATGAAGGATTTGTCTACGTAAAAAAAATAGTTTAGTGTCCGGTGTTAACAAACCTTTATTTTTGATATGTTATAAATTTAAGCATTTTTTGTGTACAATCAACTAATTTAATTTAAGAATTGAACTTTTCTAAATTACCTCTAGTCTAGATGTTTTGAATTGTGCCCCCAAAAGTCCTTTGCCTGGTTCCTCATAATACAGGATATCCTAGGACTGGTGTAATCGTGTGACACTTATTACTATTATGTTAAAAGTAGTGAATAATATGACCACAAATATGTTGCAGAAAGTATGTAAAAGCAGATAGTGCATAATCGTAATGTTCCTTATGCTGTGGAATATACAAGTATCCACGTAAACGGTAACTAAAATGGTAACGTTCTATACAAATGTACTCGTAGGTACCTTACTAACCTTATAAACATATAAAAAATATTTCTTTCACATTATCGGGGCCAACAATAACAATGACTCGAGGACATCCCAAAATTGTAATGGCATTAAAGCCTCCGGCCGCGGTCGCAACATAATCGGCAATCTTTTATTTTGATCGCATATTGTTTTGTTTGTATCGTCATCGCACAATCCCACGCCTCACTTTCTGTACCCATTTTGTTATTCAGAATGACCAACACGACCGACCTGACCAAATAAAGATAGTAGATCATAGGTAGATTACAACTGTTTTTTAACTAATTATCACGTGTTTAAGGGTCGATATAGTCATATTTTAGGTTAATCTGTGTTATCAATAGCGAAAGCACTGATTTTATAATTGTTTGATGATCAAGGTGTTGAAGGATTCACTAAATACATAATTTTTACAACCATTAACCAGGTATAGGTTAAATCAATTTTATTCTTTAGTTTTGTCCTTTTTTTATTTGAAGAAAGATCATAAAGTTATTGTCATTATAAGATGTTTCAAAATTACTTAGCAGTAATATAAACACTAATAACACTAATATTTAATTGTCTTGCTTCAACATCTTTAGGGCCACATAAATCAGAATGAATGAGTTGCAGTGGCTCAGTCATCCCTTTTAAACAAAACTTCTAATGAAATATTTTAATTGTCTCTATTTATTTTTGATATCATATATCAGAGGGAGACTTTGTACAAAAGTCGATTGCTTGGGTACCGCTGTCCCATTCGTGTTTCTACCATGAAGCAGTTGTGTTTGCATGGCTGTTGTTTCGGTTTGAAGGATGGGATATGGCGTGAATTTACAGGGTACAGAGGAATAACACCTGAGCTCTCAGGAATGGAAACGCATGGGGGGGTATCATGGGCGAAACAGTATATGTTATGTCCTTGGCACAGCTCATGTCCATAGGCGACGGTTACCACTTTCCATCAGGTGGGCCGTCAGCTTGTTTGCCATTCTAAGTTGTATAAAAAAAAATTACGAATACAGTCCTGTACAGTTGAACAATAGACAAATATTATTACCTCAACAAATTAATAAATATCCAACTCCCAATAAATATTAGTCGCCGTTTGGACCCGGCATAGAATAGGCCATCCTTTCTTTTGTCATGGGTATCATAAAAGGCAACTCAGGGAATTTAATATTTGATGGGCATCAGCGTTCCTCTTAATACATTACCAAAACCTAACTGCAGTTGCCAATCCGTTTGCCAAGCGTGGCAGTTACGGCTATATGAGGTCTATAATCAACAGAGGACAGTTAACGGCTGGTATGGTGATGATGAACAAATTAAAGTAAGAAGATAAGTAGTTACACTACGACTTGATTTTACATGAAAGACGACTGAGTTACATACGGAACCTATATGTACAATATCACTTAATCTAGTGGATTTTCTGTAAGTGTACAAGTATGTTAAATGATTTTATCCATATTTTTCATGTCAACGACGTATTGTATGAGACTAATATTCACATCACGTTTTGACGAATAGAAATACATTATAATAAGGAACCACATGCGGATGTGGTGAATAACATGTACGACTTCGCAGACCAGTGCGTCCAGTCTGGCGGCATTTCAAACCAGGATAGAACTCAGTAACCGCTAGGCGACCACACCGCTGCCCTCGTACCATTTTATCTCTAACCTAAGACCTTATAACGTATTTTAATATATTAATTATTTTATTATTTAGATATCCGGTATCGTTTACAGATTAAACTAGTATTTTCCAACAGTGCGAAATTTGAGTTCTTTCGGAAATTTTGGAATGTCCGTAGTTAGTCTTTATTTACATTTTGGGCAGGAAATGAAACGTATGTGCAAATATCCATGTTTTGTTTTTTATAATAAATATCCAGCACTTCGGTATCGGTCAATAAATATATTACAAGTATAACAGTTTACATATCGACGGAATTTGGAGTGGCTCTAAAAATCTTGTTTTCGGACATGTTTACAACATTTCAATATTGGATTACTTTAATTAAATATCCATGACAGGAAGCTCCTAATTTTTCTCGACAAACTTTTCGAATGAGTGAGAAAACTATAATATTTACCAAATAATTTTATATCTTTATCCTTAATTGAACAGGCTTAAAACTACACAAATACGAAAACATACGGATCCGACTAGTGACATTTTTTTATTTAGATATTTAGTGTCTTTTTTTTACTGCATGCAAAGTGACGAGTTATGTAAATTAGATAATTATACCATTTTTATAGTTGTATACCTACCGAATTCTAATCACTTGGAGTGTTGATCATTTTATACCTATTTACATTAGATAATAAAAATGTAAAAAATATCAATCCGTTATTTTTTATATTATTTTAGTTACATTCGACAGATTATAATTATGTTTTGTAAATACTTTATGTGTATTCTATTTAAATTAACAGGAGATAGATAAACTTTATTATGAGTATGTGCTGTTATGCATTTACTGCGTATTTAATTAATGAAATGGCATATTAAGATAGTAATCTACAAAAAACGCGAAATCGCATAACTTCAAATTCAAATCATCTTTATTCAAATAAACTCGTTTAGCACTACACTAGCACTTTTAAATAGTTATTTTTTTAATCTACTGCGCGGTTCGGAACGTTGTTATCGGTTGAGAGGATTCCGTAAGAAACTCAACAGATACTCTTTTAAATCTCTGTTAACATGATGTGTATTTATTGTAATATACTATGTCCAAAATTACATGGTGCCCGTGCATGATCGACTAACATGCACATTTGTCATTTCAGTAATTGTTTAGTGTATAATAGGCTTTGCTCAATGATAGTTTTAAACTTATTAAAATACTGATCCAAAATATCTTTCGATATCTTATAACATTTAATGTCTATTCCTATAAAAGACCTATTAACTTTTTCTTTTTCTTCTGGTGTTAAGATTATTAAGATCACTGTTTTTAAAGCCACAGTTAAAGATTCCTGCGTATATACAAAATGTTTGAGTATACGTATTGTGAAGCTACGGTGAGAATATTCTCTCTTAATGATTCACGACTTCCCATAGAATAAATTGCGCGAATAGCACGTTTTTGTAATACAAATATGCTTTGGATGTCGGATGCTTTACCCCATAATAATATTCCATAGGACAGTATACTATGAAAGTAACTAAAATAAACTAATCTGGCAGTCTCAATGTTACTGTTTAACCCTGCGTACAGCGTACGCTGCATAACTTAATTTAGTTGCAAGGTTTTGAATATAAGGACCCCACTGAATTTTATTATCGAGAGTGATTTCAAGAAGACAGCGGAATTTTTAAAATCAAGAAGTTTGGTATTTAGTTTTTAAGTAGAATTGGATTTATAATTCTTAGATAGAGATAAATTTAAGCATTTTGTTTACATTAGATTATTAGTTGTAAACTAATGCAAGAGATGCAGCAAAGCACTATTCTTATCATCATAATTTTTGGTTAATTTATCCATTTTAACCTGTAGTAAACTTTAACATGTGCAACAGACAACAAGTAGTTTTTGCTCCTCAAATAAAAGCAACGGTAACAGAGTTATCAAAAGATGGTGCAAAATCCTGAGCTAATAGTGGTGTATAAAGTTGTATGTATATACATAGATTATTTCAAGATAGAGAAATCCTAGATGCTATTCTTTACTTACGACTATATTATCATATTTAATTTTTGATTGATATAAAGAGGTCCCGTTTTATTAGAAAAGTATACAAAGACGTTTCAAATATGGCAAAGAGGCTACGGCTGTCTAGTCTAGATACGAGTATAAGCTGTCAGCTTGTCGGCCCAAACTTCCTCTGGCTATCATGGTGAGCGATTATCGGATATACGGATACCACTGTGAATAACAGTAGGTGAATACCGTTCGCTGATGTCAAACCGTCTGCTTTCGACAGGTACATATGGTATACGCTGCAGATGCATTTGATAATATTGCAGATAATAATTTATTTCGTTCAAGCTGTTTTATTATAGAGCAAGCATGCTTCTGTTCTCGATAATTTTACTCACAATTATTTTAAAATTGTTCTTTTTTTACAAACACATTCGTTTTCTTTATTATTATCCGTTATTAAATCGATGACGTTTCCTAATCTAGATGTATTGTTGATAAAATTTTCAAATATATAAATATAAATGTGCTTTTTGTAGAATGATTTTTGTGTTACTTTTTCTGATCTATTACATAATTTTTGTTTTCAATTTATGCAGTATTTTATCTATCTTGACCTAACATACTATAGCAATTGTTGCGATGGTCATTAATTTAATAATTTTATATCATAAATCTTTGTTCATCGAATACATTTAAGTTGCTGTTATGAAGCTCGGATGTGTCGCCGCAAATGTCTGTCTCGTTTATTTGCAGACCAATTTAAATAAACTTGTTGATGGTTACAGCGGTCGCACTTCAAGCTTCAATGAGTTATAGTCTGTTTTGTCTCGATGTACTTTATTTACAAGAATATGAAATATGTGTGCAAATGCAATGTTGTGGCCATTTATGAATAACTGCGCTCTGAAATTGCATTTTAAATCATAATATTTTCTTCTATTATTTTTAAATTTGGCCAGTACTTAATTATTTTTTTTATAATATTAAAACTATATTATAAAATAAACAGTAAACTACTACCGCGAAAAAATTATTATATAATAGATTTATTGTATTTTAATGTAATTTATAATTAATAAAAGTAATAAAGTTACTATATATTTTCTAAATTAACAACTTACAATGCATAATTTGCCATGTGGTCCAGTCATAGAATAGGCCAACCCTTCATTTCCCGTGGGTGACGTAAGAAGCAACTAAGAAATTTTAATAGTCGAGAGATAAGCAGCAGTGTCCCCCTTAAAACATCTTCAAGGTCTAACTACGGTTGCCTGCCCGCTTGCCAAACGTGACAACTGCTGGCAAAACTCCCAAATAGAGGGAGACCTATGTTCAGCAGTGGACAATTAACGGTTGATATGGTAACGCATAATTATTAATTCGGTTATTAATTCCGTCTAATATTATTTCGTAAGACAATAAAACAAACCGCCTGCCAAACCTGGCAACTACTAATAAACCCTTCAAGGAAAAGGCCTATGTTTAGCAGTGGACAGTTAATGGCTGATGTGATGATGATAAAAGCAATAATATTAGAAAAAAAATCATTCTAAAACGGTCAATCGAAAACACTACTAATCTAATTATTAAAAACCAGTTTTTTGCTCCCTGGTTAATACGCGTGGATTTTAGAAATAAGAAAATCGACGAAATAAATCACTTCTGGATAGCGTATCAGGATGAAACATACGCTAGATTTTAAATTAGTCCTTTAAGAACGCAACTGTGAAATCCAATTTAGTGCAGTAGTTTTTCCCTGATGTAGGAATTTAGAAACGTATATACAGACAGACGAAGTTTTTAAAAAGCATTGTTTTGGCTTCTGTTAATCTTATAAATATCATACATTTACATACTACATACGTTTTTTTTTAATATATAATTTTATTTTAAAATATATCCGTAATGTTATTAAGTCCCGGCTAAATCTATTAATGCACAACAAAATTATTCTTCAGGTATTTTTTGTTGAGAAATTTGAAATTTTCTCAGCTTCCATTATGTGACCTATATAGGCATTCATTAGAAAGGTTTTTTGAACCCATGGATCAGGAAATTTCGGGTTCCGTGCGGTCGAAGCTGCAGTATTTGCTTCTAAATATAAATATTTCTACCTTTAAAAGACCGTTAAAGAAATGCTCTTTAGACTTGATTAAATCATTCTGTATTAAGAAACGACCGAAATATTTATCTGAAATTATTTTAATGATATTAATATGCATTGACAATAAAATGCACTGAGACAAGATTTTTTTTTATTTACATACATAAATTAACACTTTATAGTCAACCAAATAGGTTATTTATCTGTACCTTCTAATAGTTATAAACACATAGTACCAGTTACATCGCCTCCATTTTATTACAGATATTTTAAGAGATAGAGCTATTGAGAATATATTGCTGACAAGCAAATTTCTCTCAGCTTCAGCTCTTCAGCTCTTTTAGTATCATTGTATATAATGAAATGAAAATCATTATCATCCTTTCCTTTTAACGTCAAAATTGTTCTATCAGTAAGTGCGATGTGTTGCGTCAGTAAATTTCGAAGATAAAGATTTCTAGTAATTACGATTTCGCCTAGAGATAACAAAATAGGAGGGTAAGATAGCCTTTATTACACCAAATATTATTTTATTTGATCTATTTGTAACTAAAGAACATAAAAATGCAAAAAAAAATATTTAGTTATTATTATTACTTATCACCATATAAAATGTATAATTTGTACTATACAATTGGAATTTTCAAGATGTATATTGTTATTATATAGCCGTTACCAAACATAAAACTTCTTAATAACGTGTTCTTAGAACAATAAATTAAACTGTTCAAAACATTAACACAATTCCGTAAATTCGGTGCTGTTTCGAATTAAACATCGGACGTCAATGAAGAATCAAATCGACCTTGACTTTGTTGCCAGATAACGATTAGAGATTAGAAATCGAAAAGTCACGCACGTCGTATCGACTGCCACGGCTGTCAGTTCCGTGCCCAATGTAATAAACCCAGTGATCACCTTATAGTCCTCGTTTTTAGATTAATGTGT
Source organism: Galleria mellonella (assembly GCF_026898425.1). NCBI lineage: Eukaryota > Metazoa > Arthropoda > Insecta > Lepidoptera > Pyralidae > Galleria > Galleria mellonella. Next base: position 2,201,740 of record NW_026442042.1, on the reverse strand, counting down.
CAGCATACAGATAGCAGAGATACCTATAGATGAAACTGAAAAAAAAATGTGTTTGCAAACGTAACAGATCTTATTTCCAATCTTTATGACAAGCTTTGATTCTATTCAATGTAGATGGATCAACAGATATGCTGCAAATATTTTTCCTATAGAAATATTATTTTATATAGATCTATGTTCAACTTTGCAGTCATTTATCAAGCAGGTATAGATAACTGTTGTTGTTTTTTTTCATCGCCTTAAGAGCATTACAAAGATTTCTGTAATTCCTTGTTCTTGGGAGCATTCACACCAAAATGTGGCAACTTTAATTTGTCAATTTTCAATATTCCTGGATGATTACTTAAAAATATTGCGTCATTAATTATCAAAGAAAATATTTTTATTGCCATATTTCTATGAGATTTCAATAAAGAAAACGAATCGTTTGTAATTTTTTTGTCTTAATGATATGTATGACGTTTATTATCGATCAAAAGAAAGACAATTTATTTATTCTTTGTATTCTTAAAGAATATGAAGGTAATTAAATGTCATAATTATACTTAAATCTATTATTTATCAACGTTTGTAATCGTATTTACATTTGACTACGTTGTAATTAATTCTAAGCGAGATATAATTAACGGTTTTAATTTAGGAAGAGAGAAAATAAAATATTGGTAATTTCTAAAAACAGATTATTGAGTGTAAATTATGGTAGTAATTTAATTTACTGCCGTAATTACGGCACAGTTTTGAAATGATTTATTAAGTGTTAGAATTAATTACTCTGGTCACGCGGAAGTTTTCCTTGAAAGAATCATCGATAATTCAAGCATGTCCATTGGACAGGTACCTTTAATTTCCTACTAATACTACCGATTAGACATTTATAATTACATGGACTTGTCATTTGTAAGTCTAATCACTCGAAAGTCACGATATGCATAGACACTAATAATACATAGGACTCAAAATGAGCCACATATATGTAAATGTATATTAATATATGTAATCTTAAAATAAATATTCATTAAAACATGTTGCATTAAAACATGTTGCACTTCATCGTCCTCGTCTTTCTCGATAATCGTCACTTAGTCGTCCTCCGTGGCGCAGCGGTCAACACGCCTGCCTGCGACGTGGAGGCCCCGGGTTCGATCCCCGGCCAGGTTATGATGGAAAACGATCTTTTTTAGGGTTCCGTACTGATTGGCCTGGGTCTTGGATGTTTATCTATATATGTATCTATTATAAATATAGTACCGTTGAGTTAGTATCCCATAACACAAGTCTCGAACTTACTTTGGGGCTAGCTCAATCTGTGTGATTTGTCCGTATATATTTATTTATTATTTATATTTATTATTATTTATTCATCATTGTTCATTATATGTGCCTATTATTTTCAATTGTAGCCCTACCTGTGACATATTATATTATAATTTATTAAGCCTATTATAATTGATACGATGATACGGAGAGCGTAATTAACACCTTAGTCCTGATGAAAGTTATCAAAATAGATTCAAAATTGGCAGCTTGACATTTCCAGAAAATATAAACGAAATGAGGACCTCTGCTACTTTAGTGTATGATCCCATATTAATTCTGTCACTATTTTTAGGGTTCCGTGCCAAAAATGCGTAATGAAATCCTTATGGTGCGACTTTGTCCGTCCGTCCGTCCGTCAGTCACTTATATCATCTACTAATGCTATCAATTATATACTTGGAATAATTTTACGTATCATTAGACCACATGTATTTGTTTTTTAGTGGATGATAATGAAATGATAACCCCGCCTGCGCTAACGATATACGCTCGCGAAGCACCTGTGAGGGATGACAGGTGGGAATGAAAAGGGAGGTCAGTTAGCCCACCATGATAAATATGTCTAAAATTCAGCACGATGGTGTCCAGGGGGATCACGTGGAGGTCGACCTGACGTAATATATTGCTAGCAATGGGACCGGTAATCCACAATACTAACAATCCCTTTTCTCCCCATTTTTATTTTCTTTGCTAAGGGGTCCAAAATGGCATTATAAATTTAAAATTGACTTATTAGTCCAAGTAGAGTATCATAAGAACGAGCATTTGCATCATTATTCGTATATTTTAAAACTAAATTTTATATATTTCGTAGTTTTTTTCTTAATATAAGAAAAGAAACCAATACTTCTAAAACTTCGGAGATAAACAGAGTCGACCATTTATCTCCGAAGTTTCAGAAGTGAAAATATTGAAATAATTAAAATATATAAAGTTATATGTATATATTATAGGAAGAATAAAATGATGTTTCTAAGTCATCAGTTATAAGAAATTATCAAAAAATCGTATGAGAAATGTAATAAAGCTAATTTTATGTCATATTCATATATAATGTACGGAACCCTCAGCGTGTAAGTTCCTCTCGCACCTGACCAGTTTTTTGTTTGCAATACAAAATTTTAATTTAGGATTGAAAGTATTTAGTACATTTAGCCGATATACACGTTATGATACGGCACTATGAACTTGATATCAAATAAGGTCAAACGCAGGTCGCGAACTTGTCTCTGTCGGTCTTCATTCGCTGCGCCATCGTAGAATTATGACGCTCTTGTTATAAAGTACATTCACCATAATTGATCATATTTAAAAAACTAGACTTAAGGTCGTGGCCTAGTAAACCTATGCCAATTCAAAAATCCTGAGCTGTCATAGCTCACTCTTTAGCAAACATTAAAAACTTTATGTCAATTTAAATTTCTAAAATTGTTCAATGATTGTGAATACTATGATAAAAACCACAATGGTAACAAAAGAAAATGTTAATGGTTTACAATTAGTGTTATGCTTTCAAACACACAATAATTCCTAATATTACGGCTAATACCTACCCTTTGATCCAAAACACATTCGTGCATTCAAAACAGACAGACCGTGCGTGCAAAACAGATTCTTGGTACCAAAAACATAAGTAAGACAGATATGTCTGTTAACTTACGCAGATTTTGTACAAAATTTCCTTCTGATAAGATGTATACATATCTATTTAATTTATCGTCCGTCCTTCGACTTGATGGAACTTCTTTACGCAGAAACCTATATAGATGAGGTGTATCTATTAAAAAAGTCATTGTAATATGTATTTAATTAATCCACATCATAAACCATTTAGTTATAAAAAATAAGGTTAAATTGAAACTTTCTAAATTAATAAACTTATTGTATTAAATTTCAGCGACGCTTCTGGGATCAGAGTGTTCAGTACAAGAACAATGTACATTGAAAGTGGCGTATAGTGCTTGTTTGGATGGTGTATGCCGATGCACTGATGGACATCTACAATTCAGGAAACACACATGTCTCTCACGTAAGTATTTATATCAATGAAAATAATTTTGTTTAAACTATTAAAAGAATAATAATATTGAAGTACCTGCTATCTCCCAAAGGTTATCTCGAAGACTGCGTTAGCGATAAGACCGCCTATTATATTTCCAAATGCTTTTTTTTTAATAAAAAATAAATCATAATAAAGCAATTTCACAGCTTTTACAATAGTGCTATGTAGGTCTATTGTATTTACTACTACATACTATACGAGCATGAGTATAAACCACTACCACACAATCTCTGGTGTCAATAGTTGCCGCAAATATAAATCAAATTATTCAAACATGAAATTGAAAAATAAGGTAATTTATAGACTTAGGTTGAAATTCAATTTTGTATATTCAAACCGCAGTCATATTATATAAACAATTATATGAATTTCAAGTTCGTATCTCATTTCATTTTAGACATTAGATGTATATAACAAAATAAATGATATAATTGATACCGCAGTAACTTTCTCATTAGGAAGGATTTTATTTCATTAATTCATTCATTAATGAAATAAAATAATAAAAATATTATAATTATCATCCTTTAAATACAACCTGCTTATTGAACTTTTAATAGATCATAGTCTTTATACTTTTAAGACTTTCCAATAATTAACAACGCATAAACGCAAATGGTGTTTTATCTGGGTTTCAAGTTTATTACGATGTTGATATAAAGTTCTTACGACATCCGCAATCAGTTGTGATGAGTTTTCTTTTGATATGGCCTCTAATGGTGCAGTAAATGAGAAGAACTTTCATTTTCATAGCGGCTACGGCGCGAGCGGCACGCGGCTTTACTTATCGACGTATCGTCCGCCGTCCGCTGCCCGCCACGCTAAATGCACAAGTCACGGACAGAAATTATCGTACTAGATTGAAATGCGATGAAACAACCGTGGAATTTCATAAAGCGAGAAAATGAAGTTTTAAATATAATTGTCCAAAACAATTACATTATTACTATTAATAAAATAGATGGCATTTTTTCTATCAATTCGGGCAGACATTATGCAGAAATAAAATAAGATTTCGAAAAAGATAATAACTAATACTATAACTTTTAAGTAAGACTTTTCTTAAGTTTTATATATAGTTCTATCATAAGCGGGTTTATTATGAAATATTTTAAATCAGACAATAAATAGAAGGTAAATAAAAAAGAGCAGGTAGCTTAGGACCGTTCCTTATGGGTTATACGTTCCTTAATATGTATAAAATGATAAGATGAAAATTTTTGGAAGACGTACAGATAATTGCGAAATAAAACTTATTTCTACTGTTTTTATTATAAATTAAATCGTCAATTTTTATTGAAATTTCATCATAACCTAACATCAACAGTGATAATGGCATTCATTATAATTTATTTGATTCGTATAATAGAGTGAAGGATGGACAATAACGTTCCTTTTAAAACATCTCTAAAACCCTAACTGCAGTTACCAACCCGCTTGCCAAACGTGGCAGTTACTGGCAAAACTCCCCTTACGGGAAAGGCTAATGTTCAGCAGTGGACAGTTAACGGCTGAAATAATAATAAAAACAAAAAAGTTCAGCACAAATTTTAATGAAGAATTTAAAACTTGATTCACATTAACCTTAAGTCAGTATCGCTTACAAACTTGCCGGTATGGAACCTAACAATAAGGTCATTAACAAGATAACATTTACTATCTATAATATACTTTCCTAATAGGCATATTTCCGCGATAAATCGAATAAGCTCGTGAGAAAACTAAGTAATTGTTCTATACACTTCGTTAGAAGTTCATGTGAACCTTTGTTATCATAATTTTATTGCTTGATGTGGGAATCTTCTTGCTGCACCACTACTTTCAATAATTTGTACGCTGTTCTAGAAAATATTTCAGTAAATCACAAGTTTAAATAATTTCCATCTCGTAAATATAGTTGTTTACAATAATTTGTTACTTTATACTTACCTAGGTTGAATGACAACCTTATAATATATAAAGGAAATTCATACATATTGATGAAACCCATTTCTAGTCTTGTCTTCATTAATAAATGGTAAACACCTAAATTGTAATGAAGATAATACCTACTTTAAACCTTTTAATTATAAATGCAAATCAATAAAGGTATGCGGTCCCTAATTAATTTGCAAAGCCTTTAATTTATGTAAAACTGTATTTCTAAATTCTCAGAGGCCACTTCAACATCGATACATAATACTTCATTATAACTGAACTGAATGCGGTACTTTCTAACAATATTTTGAATTATAATTTTTTTAAATACTTTACAAGCTTTTATACAGTGAATCTCTGTCACAGCTCGATATTACATAGTAATCATAAATCAACCAGGAACATCACAAACCTAATTTATAGTTACACATAAAACTAGATCATAGGTACTAATTTATGGTTACACTCAAAAGTTAATTAATGCAAACATTGTCGAAATCAAATTACAAGATCACTATAGGAATTACTAATAAGCAGATATGTATATAAAATTAGGTATTTTTCAAACACGTTAAATATACCGTTAGAGTGAGACCTCGTTTAAAGAGCGGAAGGAAATAATTGACAAACTACATGTTTTAAATCCTGAGAGCCATGCAATATTTAATTTCAAATAATATTACTAGAAAAAATGCAGTTATATTATTATGGGTATTAAGGTCGATAGATCACCGAGAGAGAAGTTTGCGTGTGGTGCTTTACGGTTCCTGATTAACATATAATGGCTAATCAAATTACCATTTGTGATTTTCATTCTCAACGTTTATTTATAATGTCCCCATTGTGTCTTATAAGAAAAGAACTTTAAGATACTAAATAAAATTTTAAGTATAAAGTAAAAGTCAAAATCGTATATATAAATATTCTAGAAGAATACGTATCATATACGTGGACGACATACATAGAAAATAAGTTAAAACTGTATCTTGACTATTAGAGCATGTGATGGTATGGTCGAGAAAATTGCCAACCACTCGTTGCACCTACAATCACGAGGTTAACAAAGATTGGCTGGTTTCAACGGTCAATTAACGTTCAACAACTAATTTGCCTAAAGCACTTTAGTTAAAAATGTTCCATCTGCTGCGTTTCTGTTTCAGCTGCTCCACCCGGTCACGTATGTTACAGCAATGAACATTGTCGATTATGGGATAAAGAAAGTCATTGTGAATATGTTATACCAAACCTTTTTGGGCGATGTGCATGTAACTCATTCTTCCGGCAAGTAGGAGATAAATGTATCGTCGAAAAACCATCAGGGTATGCGACAGAAGCAGTTGTTGCAGAACAAGAAACTATTATTGCTGACACCAGTAACGGTTCAATTGTTCTTAATATTCATAAACCGTCAGTAAGTTACAATATAAATTCGAGAAACCCTTACGAGCCGCCAAATATAATTGACGAAGATGGCATACAACCAAGTAAGTTGCCAATGTTTACCAATAAAAATGAATTGCTTAGCACACAAGAGGATAGTCCTTTTATGCAGGCTGTTATGAAAGTACCAACAGTTGATCCAATAAAACGCCTACCAGTATCAAATAGAAAAGATGGAGATCCAAATGAAACAATAAGTGTTGACGAATTAACGGCCAATTTACATGCTAACGATCAGCCAATTTATAGAGTAGTAACACAACCATCAGTTGAAAAGAAGACTAATAAAAAGACTAGCGGCTCATCGAAGGAGCAAAGTTCAGGAAGCAAGCCATATAAAACAGGACATCAAAAGAAATCTTCTTTAAAGGGTTTGTATACTACAACTATTATTACTATTACTTATAATATTTATACATATTACAATAAAATCCTTATTAATTTCTTTATTCATATTTTTTTATAGATAAAAATCGTTATCGACCTGAGGTGGCTCCAGTAATAGACCTTGGACCAGCTTCTCTTGGTATGCCCTGTGTTAAAGACTCACAATGTCAAGAAGTAGATCCATATACTAGATGTCTAAATAAAAGATGCGATTGTACATATCGTACGAATTCTACATCTGCCTGTTCGGCTCGGAACCGAGGTTGTTTACCTGGCACTTTCCAAGTTAGTATGATATTAAAGAAAACTGTCACGACGATTAGATGAAACTGCTATTGCTAATGGTAGTACTAAATAAACTCTATTATTACAGTGCAGATCAACGGGCACATGCATCAGTTGGTACTTTGTCTGCGACGGCCGCAAAGATTGTCCCGATGGCTCTGATGAAAAATGTCAAGGTAGTAAAGGTAACTGTCTATGCACCGATTTCTTTCATTGCACTTCTTTTTACTTTATGCTTTCACTTCTTTTCAAGCGTGACTATATTTCAATGGAAAATTAACCAATAATTTCACTTAATATTTATTTCTATAAGTAGTACGTGACGAAAAGTAAGTATATTGTGATTTATTGTATGCATCAGTATTGTACTTTTATGTTACTTATTTATAAGAAAGTACGTTGATATGTAGTTTATATTACAATGCAATATAAGACTTTATATATTTCTTTTGTTTTTAAGCGTCTTCCAAAAATGGAAATTTACCTATAGCGTTTACTTACTTTTCTTGACGGAACAAATAACTGCTTCTTATAAAGCAAAATATATATGTATATACGTAATATTTTTACAATATGGATATCTAGGACACATCTCGTTACTTTTTTGCGGAAGAATAATATATAACACGTCTATAAATACATAAATTATTATATATTATATTTACAGATAGGTCAGGTGAGCGATGCCCCATGCATGCATTCCGTTGTGGAGGTCCTGGTTCACGATGCGTGTCTCGAGCATCTCGGTGTGACGGCACTCCACAATGTCCTGGAGGTGAAGATGAGAGAAATTGCCACTCAACACGACGTAGAGGGTAAGTTTACAACCAACAAGACAATCCTATCATTAATTATATCGCGAGACTTAAATAGCTGGTTTCACTGGAACGGGACATAATCGAAGCATTCTGAAATAAACTATATGTAGGATATTATCTAATAAAATTAAAACAGTACTTAATTTCTTTTACATTTTAAATTTTTCTCTTTTTAATCTTCTCTTCTTTCTTCTTTCTTTCTTTCTAACGTTTACCTACACCAATTTTTTCATATATAGGCGACGATTATCACTTCTTCTTGTTTGCTATTTTCAATACTACCTACAAGAATAACTTTTTGTCTTCTTTCACCACTTTTATACACAACAATAATATGTCAGGAATTGCAGGTATCACCAATTTGCATGACAAGGTCTTATTATAATGTTGAAACAGTAAAAGTAGACTTAAATAATATGTAAATGTACCTACTATCCTAACTGATATTATAAATGCAAAAGTGAATTTGTACGTTTGTTTGTTGTGTTTTAACATCTAAATCGTTGAATCAATTATGATAAATTATGGTATCGAGATAGATATACTTTTCTTATGAAAAACTTACACTTATATGTATAATTTTTGTTTGAAACTATTGCATCTTTTGATTTGCTTCAATCTTTGCAGAATTATTGTTTATAATTTTTAATTATAGCATAGATATTTCTTTTTTGCTCTTTAAAGGAGGGTAGGTTTCTTTTAGTAATTATTTTATGTATGCCTATACCAGTAACCAGAATTGTTGAATAAAATTCATATTAAAGCAAGTGAAGCCGCAGGTAAAAGCTATTATGTAGTATATTTGTGGTAGAATTACAGTAGAGTATTTTTTTAAATATTTAATTAATTTTATTTCAGATGTCCTCGCCACACTTTCCGATGCAGCTCCGGAGAATGCCTTCCAGAATTCGAATTCTGCAATGCTATTGTCTCCTGCAAGGATGGATCTGATGAACCACCTCATCTGTGTAATGAACAATCTAGGTAATAAAAGCATATTATATCGTATGTCCAAAGGTGATACGCAAACTTCACAGGTTTACAATATTAAATCCTGCAGGATAATTATTTTTTAACGTTTGATTCACCTATATTAATATACTAATCAAATCAATCTCGATCACACTTCTGATGCAGCTCTTGGTTTTTCTAGACTGTTCTTTGTGACATGACTGTCTTATTAGTTCATTAATTAAATCCTTTTTTTTATTATAAAAGATGATATGCGCGACTACGTTGGGTTTTTTTTTTTATACAACTTAGAATGGCAAACAAGCTGACGGCCCACCTGATGGAAAGTAGTAACCGTCACCTATAGACATGAGCAGTACCATGGACATAACAGAGTATACTGTTTCGCCCATGATACCCCCCATGCGTTGCCGTTCCTGAGGACTCAGGTGTTATTCCTGTGTACCCAGTAAATTCACGCCATATCCCACCCTTCAAACCAAAACACAGCTATGCAAACACAACTGCTTCACGGTTAAAACACGAATGGGACAGAGGTACCCAAGCAATCGACTTTTGTACAAAGTCTCCTTCTGGTCACATTTTTAATACGTCATCTTGCATACATCTCTAAATTTCGAATCTCCTTTAAATCCGTTTAATTGCCACGTAAATACAATACATATAAAACAAACATAAGATTGATCACTTATATGTTTATAAGTACCGAAATATAATTAATGCTCCAAATGCTCATATTATGTCCGTGAGGTAGAAGTTAATATTGCAGTAAATTCTACCTGTTGGACAAAAATAAATGAAAAAAGGAACAAAATATAAAAAATTTTTGTCTTTTGTCAACATCTTACCTTACTCTAAACTCAGTAAGTAGACGCTAATTAAAGACAAAATTGGATTGATTACATATTAGAAATAGTTTTAATGAAACCTCTTTAATAATATAAATGCGATATTATTTTTTTCACATTTCAAATTAGAAAGTATTCCAGATACTTGTAACATACACATTTTAGACATTAAAGGTAAAAACCTACCTACTTAAACATTTCGTAATCAGCACACGTGTGACCCATAAGAGTGTTTGCCCAAATATTTGATCCGTACTAAGACTTTTAGTACAAACATTTGACGGCAATTTGAAATTGTTTGAGCAGATGGCGCGCCGCCGACTTCTGCCCATTGCGATGTGGGAACGGCCGGTGCAGGAGCACGGCTGTTGCGTGTTCAGGTCGCGACGGATGTGGTGATAATAGTGACGAGATTGCTTGCACAGTTTGTAGTAAGTGTCTAATAATTTAAATTTAATTAATTATCGAATTAACTAAGTAACACCCAGTTTTTTTACTTTTCCTGAGGAAACCTGTAGTATCTGTAGGAATTGAATTTCTTTGTCAATTTTCAATATATGATTAAGTATTAATTTGAAAAGCTATAAAAGTTCTATATGTTAGGTACATTTTGTTATCGATAAAAAATTAAGAACCTGCTGCTAATTATAAGACAAGTGCATTTTTATTATAAATATTTCTTATGCGAATTCAACAGACATCGTAAAAAATATGCACTAGGAAGAAATTTGTGACAATTTTCATAAAAAAAAACTATAGAAAAAAGGTAAAAATGTAAAAAAAATATTCTTTCCCTTTTATTATCTAAGTTCCCTTTTATTATCTATAGAATCCATAGAACCATATTTTTCTTGCGTCCAGTGTATTATATCGGTGATGATATCACCTTGCAATTTTATTGTTTGTGCGGCCAAAGTAGGTACCTAGTTTCACTCCAACAATGATGAATTATTTATGCGTACCTACATATTATTAGGTATGACCAAAAAACCCGAAAGAATGCAAAATTGAAGTACCGTTTTCGTCAGGCGTCATAAAATGTCCAATGGTTAGCTAGCACCATGTCGGGTGACCACCTGACCAAACATGTGAAATAATGACATTCTGCATACATCGTTGATGTTCCGTTATTTGAACAATAGACACAAAGCGAATGTCAATCATTTCGTTTTACAACCAAATATAATAAAACTGTTGTAAATAGACGACATCTGTGATCACATATACAAGTATAAGAGATATTTAAGAAAAAAATATTTAAGGTATCTATAAAAGAGAAAATAGAAAATACAATAGTATTTTGTTTTTATTTTTTATTTAATTTTAAACGTAATGTATAAGACGAGCTTACCTGTATGTTTGTTCCGGCATCATACAAGGACTACTGCACTACATTGGATGCAGTTTTCACAGTTGAAATCCTGAAAGTCTAACTAAAATCTAGGAGAAGTCGAATCATTGATTTTCCTACTTTTAAAATTTTGTGTTTTATAAACTACAATATTTATTTTATAAATAAAATTATACTTTTTTTTTTTGCAGGGTGTCCAGGCCCCGTACATTCGCCGTGAACTTAATATATGGAGACTTTAATGAAATCGTGACACATTATAAATCTATTAGCGCTTAGTCGCTTTATTTTCTTCTATGTTTAATTTCAATTAACGTTTATTTCCAATAACTTAATAAACGCGAAATAAACTTTACACTTACGACTGACTAAGAGCAAACAGAGGCTTATATTTTATAAGATGAATCGTAATTCATCTCTATTCCTTCGACATCATCATCATCATCATCTCAGCCATTATCTGTCCGCTGCTGTCTATTCCTTATTACACATAATTTCAACAGAAAATGGGAAACTATAATTTAAAGTACCTAATTAAATAATGATCTATATCACTGTTTAACCATAATCATCATATCAACCCTTAACTGTCCATCCCCATAGACTGTCATACAAAGTGATCCCATGCCACTTGCATTCATAAAAGCAATTACTATTATTATTTATACTTATGGTTAAACCGACAACTATACTAACTGTGATTGTGTGAAATTTTCTTACTAAATAAGTATTTATTTCAAATATCAAAAATCATTTATCGTCCTTAAAATTTTCCGATGATCTTGTTTTTCTGCATATATAAATTGATTTCGGGATTTCTAATGAAAAATTACAATGCAAGTAGGTACATGGATGGCGCAAAAATATTTTCATGCTTTAGTACTCATCCATATGCCTATACAAATTTTCTTAACAAATGTAGATTAAATCCGTCGACTCATTACTAGATATCGTTGCAAAAGATATGGTGCAAAGTCAATTGAAATTTACAGAAAATTGGATTGATTAAAAATCTATATTTATTAAAAATTCATAATGAAAGTTGGCTAAGTATATATATACTTATATACTTAGCTTATGTTAATGTATACCATAATGTTGATCTAATGGACCTAAGTCTATAAATTACAATTAAAGCATATATAATATCTTTAGTTGTGTGCACTGTATTAGATATATGTTTATTGAAATATAAAAAAAATCTCATAGTTATTCGTTCATGCTAATCTGCAAAACTACTTATCAAATTTTAATGAAATTATATAAATATATATTGTTTTATTACAACTTGAGACATAGTTTGTGTAAGAGTAGGTGGCAAAACAATGTTTGTCGGGTCCGTCGGTATACATACTTGTAATCTTTCATACAATCCCTCATTAACTCATTGGATTTTTTCTCTATCATTAAGTCTTCTTTTAAAATTAATTAAGTTTCACTACTACAGAACCATCGTCAAAGATTCACTATAACAATTTCTTATAAAATTATCTAGTACTTTATCTTTAATTTTATTAGTTAAGGATGTTTCGATAACATGTATTTTTTGTGAAGAACAGATATTTAATGTATGGTTTATTTATTTAGAATTAGTAACAATTGTTACTGTTATGTTTATAATACCTACCTATATGGAGTACGTTTGGTTTTTGATCTAAATGGTACTTATAAGTAAACAGCATCTGAAATAGTATTATTAGGTACTAATTGAAGAAATTAATTTATTATATAATTTATTTTAATATATGTTAAAGTCATAAACTTTTTAATGAAATTAATTAATGGTAAAGAAAATCAGACGTCTGTAGTAGCTGACATAATTTTAGAACACATCTGTAAACAAAGACTATGGGCAGGTAAACTAGTCTGTTTCAATAGAATTTAATAAAAATGCCAACAAACGAATAATCGAACCAACATTAAAACAGTCTACTGATGTCCCATAGAAGTAAAAGCGTAAAAATAATTTCTTACTAACATCATTTTAATAGTATTTCTGTGATAATTTCAACAAAACATAGTGACCTTTTTCATTAAATTCTATTGAAACAAACTATATTTCTTGTTCTTTAACTTCATGAACGTTCACTTCATGAACGAAAAGTGTAAGCACTTAAGTATTTATGCAACAATATTTTTTAGAACTTTTAGAATGTTCACTATAAATAAATTCGTATGAAACAAATTGTAAAAGAGAATTAAACCTACAATCATAATTATATAGGCACATAATTGTATCTAAACTGATGAATTTATTGAGTCTTTGTCTTCTACATATACTGTACATTTCCTACGTAACAATTTTAACATTCCTAACCACAGGTGTGACTATAATATAAAACCATATTAGATAACCACTACTTTCTCATTCACTCCATTCCCAAATATAATATCTTATCTATTTATTATCATAAATAGGTTTAGAGTAATTTTATTTTTCCTAGAATCGTCATTTGCTAATTGTATAGATATTTCCAATAATCACTGTTTTGCTCTTATTAATTTATAAGTGCCGTAAACGCAATGCATTTTTTGCCATTTTATTCGTCAATTAAAATCGCTAATTTAAGTATTTAAATAAGCGACGAGCGCTATAAGACTGAGGAGTAATAATACACTTGACTTTTTTTAATTTACCTATATATAGATCTAGCAAATGGGAATATACTGCCAATTCTGTAAATCTATGAACAATATGCTTTATTTATTGTTCTTATTTGTAAATATTAAAGGGTAGTTAACTATAACATTTTTGTAATGTTCGTAATGAAAACTTTACATTGGCTAATTGTCATAAAAATTATTATTGTAGGTATTTACTCCAGGATAAATACTTTTGTAGAATTTAGTATACTACATTCTAGTGTGAGTTTCACATGGTTAGTCATGTAACTAAGTTTGTAATATAGTGTGTTTATGTGTGTGAATGTGATAATTATTTATTAAACTAATTGTAATATTTTATTTTTGATATTTTTTACTACTCCTATTAGATTGTGATCAAGAACCTAACAATACCAATTTAAGTAATATTTTTCCTGCTTTTTAATTTTGATTTTTCTGATATCAGGGAAATTTGCTGCAAAATCATATCCAAGCTCAAAGAATACACAGACTAATAAAAAAAAGTGAAATGGAATATCTCCGTAATACGAATACAACTAATTACTTACACTCGATATATACTAGCAAGAAATAAATATTTTTTACAAGTGTTCGTGAAGGCATTGACATTTTTTTTTTCTACCACGAAATTGCCATTTTCGTATACCAAGCATAAGAGTCGTCTGATGGTAAACTGTCACTGTAGTCTATAGACGCCTGCAACACTAGGGGGGTCGCGTGCGCGTTTCCAACCACGAAGAAACATTATTATTATCTATTATTATTTCATCCATTAACTGTCCACTGCTGAACATAAGCTTTCCACATAAGGGGAGTTTTGCCAGTACTTGCCACGCTTGGCAAGCGGGTTGGCAAACATTAATACATCCTTTTTAAAGAACTCTAGGAAAAATCTCGGCAGGGTTCTCATTACACTGCCTGAGCATTCGCGATAGAAAACTCTGAAACCGTACTAATAAACCGTGCTGAAACCGTAATCAATTAGGTTCAAGCGTATGAGAATGAACTGAGATTAAACGTTGTCAGTCAGGCAGTGACTGGACTAGTGTTCAGCCACTGCCAGTGTCCAACGGTAGTCCACTCACCAAGAAGTTCTTAACTTCACGTATTAAAATACATGAACGTATTGCACCTGTATGAAGTCGGAGGGGATCAATAGATATCGATAACTTATTTTATACAAGCTGTTTCCCGCGATTTTGTCCGCGTACATTAATATATAAAGTATCCTATGTGTTAGATATATATCCTACCCGTGCACCAAATTTCATTAAAGTGTAGATAAAGTATTAGCAATATGCTACAAAATACTTTATTGCTCACGCGAATAATTAGGCGCTATCTCCGAGATAACCATTGGACGACAGCTGAGCTATTCATTAACGACCATTCCACATCATCAACCAGTCACAGAGGTTTATCACGTCATAGTATGAACGCCAAATATAACACAGACGACAATTACGTGAACTTTTTATTTTTTAATTTGAACTTACGTGCCAACATACTGCAATGTACCTAATACTCATAATTTTTTTTAACTCTTCATTATCGTCGTTTATTTCCAAAAATCCTGGTGTTATTACTTCAAAATACTAAGAGTATTTATTCAAGATCGCTTTAAATAAATGAAAAAAGCATCTCATTAACAAACGTTATTGAGTAACAAACATACATATATCTGACAAACTTTCTCGTTTATTATATTAATAGGATAATATTATCTACAATTGGAATTAGCTTCTTAATATTACATTAATGTATAGTGAATAATATAGGATTTTAATATAGGTACATTAAAAATGTGTTTTGTTACTATTTAGTAAACTAATCTAGCAGAAGTTAGGGGGGAAAGGGATTGTTATTAGTAGTGAGACTGAGAATCCTATTGCTAGCAATATATCTATCCAGGTCGACCTCCTCGCGGTTCTCCCTGGAAACTATCATGGTTAATTCCTGATGAATTCATCATGATGGGCTAACTGGCCTGTTTTCATTCTCATCTATCACCCTTCACTGGTGCTCCGCCAGCGTATCCCGTTAGTGCAGGCGGGGTTACCATACCATTTTCACCCATAAAAAAAAATCTAGCAGTAGTATATAGTAGGTACTAAAGAGAGACTATATAAAATTCGTCTGCTGTGGTACCACTGTCTCATTCAGGTTTCTGCCATGAAGTAATTAAAATCGAGAAATAAACAGACTCTGATAGCGACTTTTTTTTACAACACAGGGGGCAAACGAGCATGCGGCTCACCTGATGGTATGTGACTACCGCCGCCCATGGTCACCCACAACACCAACAACATTGCAGGTGTGCTGCCGGCCTTTTAGAAAAAAATATGCTCTTTTCTTGAAGGTTATGATGTCGTATCGTTTCGGAAATATTTCTGCTGGAAGTTGATTCCAAAGAGTGGTTGTGCGTAGAAGAAAGTACCTTGAAAAACGCACGGTGGAAGAACGCCACTCAGTTTAGTTTATGGCGGGTTGTACGGTGTTAAAAATCAGCAGCAGGTATTAATCCGAGCAATTCCTCAGAGCACTCCCCATGATAAATTCGGTAGAAGATGCACAGAGATGCAACATCTCTATGCAGTTTCAGTGGGTCGAATCGGACAGTAAGGCGCTGATCGTCAACAATTCGAGCCACCCGACTTTGAATGCGGTCTAACGTAAGGAGTTGATACTGTGGCGCTCCTGCCTATAGGTGACAACAGTATTCCATATGTAGCCGGACTTGAGCTTTATACAATTTCAGGTGTTGTTCCGGCATGAAATACCGTCTCACTCTATTGAGCACTCCTAACTTTTTGAAAGCTATCTTAGCTTTTTCCTCCAGATGACCGCAAAGTTGGACGTCACTAGATATATCGACGGCAAGAACCCCTAGACTCGACTTATTATCAAAGGAAGTGCCTTGAAAGTGAGGAGATACGACAAACGGCGTCTTTTTTGCGGTCGGTACTTTATACTAGATATTTATAAAACACATTGAACAAACAGATATAAAACGTTATGCGAGTACCTTTTCCACATTAAAATTACTATCTATCATTGATCATATAATCATTGATCAGATAAAGCGATAATTTTTAATTGATATCAACACGCCACAAAAATATAGATTTGGTAAGAAACCACTATGAATTAACAATATGACACTATGAATAGAGTGTTAGTACTGAAAGGAGTATCGATCAGTTAGTTTGTAACTTCTGCGTATATCCTCATTTTTAAATTACTGAATTAGCTATATTTCACAAGCAAGATGCTTACATGGTTCGTATCTATCTTTGATCTCTTTTCTTTAATATTATTAGTATTAAAATATTAAATACAAAAACAATATCCTTTAACTACTACATATTTATCTATAGTATAGCAAATGAGCTGACATCAGTTTCATACACGCAAAATTTAATTAAAATTAGTTTAACCGATTAAGCGTAATTGAGAAAATAAAATTTTATAATATTTTATTAATCATATTAATATTATAAATGCGAATATTTGTAACTATGGGTGAATGGATCTGTGTTTTTTTATTATTTCACGCAGAAAGTACTGTACGGATTTGAATGAAATTCACTACTTTGTATGTAATTGAAGAAACCGTAGATATAATCGCAATTATTTTCATTATGTATTAGTACGATGTAGAATGCGAGACGAGTCAGGTTAACTGGTCTATCATTGTGTGTTTTGGTCCTTTGACCATAGAATCTGAAACGAGGATATCCGCAAAAGAACAAAAATAACCGACATAACCCGAAAGATAAATATGCTGAAGTCGCAATGGGCTGGTCACGTAGATCGAAGAACCGACAACCGATGGAGAAGAAAGGTTCTTGAGTGGCAACCTCGTACTGGCAAACTTAGTGTAGGACGATCCCCACTAGATGGAGTGACGACCTGAAATGCATTACAGGGAGTCCGTGGATGCAGGTGGCTCAGGACCATTCCTTATGTCTATGGTATATGGGGTAGGCCTATATCCAGCAGTGGATACATAATGACTGAAATTGTGATGATGATAATTAGGGTTTCTCAAACTTTTATGGTGACGACCTCAATTAAAAATAATAAGTATTTACAAAACCTAAATATGAATAAATGTGTTTTTTTTTACTATAATCAGTATTGTTTTATGGTGATAGATACTTTTAACAACCGTAAAACATATCTAATCATCAAACATAAACCGTAAAACATAAATAATAATCATCTTATCTTAAATATACCATAAGATTTTATTTTATTCGTGAAAAATATAAGTATTTGAAAATTTTTTTGGCATAATAAATACTAGCAGTGTGCTCTGGCTTTATATCTTTTTTTAAATTAAAATACATCCTATGTTACTTACTGATCATATAGCTTTCTATTTTAGACTATATACATACACATGAAAGAATGTTTAAAATCGGTTAAGTAGTTTTTGTGTTTATCCATTACGAGTATAAACATTTTTTTATAATATTTGAAATATAGAGTTCTGTATACCATGATATTTGTTTAGACAAAATTAATTCCGGACGATATTAATTTTTGAACAAATTATCTATCAGTTGTACTACGCGATATCTCGACTGTTGCGCGCATGCGTACATACGATTAAAAACAGTAATGGCGGCACAGCATCCCTATCAATACATACAGCTGATCTTAAGTTTCTAATTTTAGTAGATAAATACAATAATATAGACAAATTTATAATAAAAGTTTTGTGATGTAATAATTACGGGTAAGTTCTTAATATTTTATAAAATAATGTAGTTAATATCTTATATTATTTTTAATAAGTGAACAAGTTTTAATAATATTAATATGAATAAATTTTGTTTATTGTATGAACTACTAAACTGTTATATATTTTGGAATTTTACAGGACATAATTCTAAGTAACTTAACGATATAAATATATCCTAATGTTAAAATAAACAACTACTATCTTCATCTTATTATCTTACGATATTACAAAATGATAATACCTAAAATATAAATCTATTCTATAAAAAACAATTATATATATGTATACATATTTATTATATAATAAAAATATATATAATACACATTTTTTCTGTACCATAAAAAAGACGGCATTTTTATCACTCTTTTGTTATCCTTTCGCCTAATTTAAGGCATCCGAATATTTCCGGAAGAGCTTTAGAAATAAATTAAGATTATATCTTTACAAATTTGAATGATTAAGAAAATGCAAGTATCATACCTCACTGGTACCCCGCCAGTATATATCGATACCGCTGGCGGGGTTGCTTTTCTATTTTCATTTAATTAAAAAAAATATATACCATGTGAAATGGAAATCATTTACACGATAAGTTTGTATTGAAAACTTAACTGCATCTTTGGCGAATACTTTTAGAAACTTTTTTCCATCATCATACAAAATTACTAAAATAAATCATAGTATAACTGACACTAAGTGCTCTGAAGGATTTTATCATAGAATCATTAATCGAAAATCGACAAAAATTTTAAAGCCTGTCATACAAATATGTCAGATTACGGGTAAGCGGAGAAAGTCCAATGCTTTCTGTCGGCTTTCGAACCATTCTTTAATTAAAATGTTTAATCTTATAGATAAAATTCTCGTGTCGCGGTGTTTGTTACCAAACTCCTCCGAAACGGCTTGATCGATTTTTATGAAATTTTGCGTGTATATTGGGTAAGTCTGAGAATCGGCCAACATCTATTTTTTATACCCCTCAATGATAAGGGGACCCACCTCTAAAAAAAATGTTTATTCTTTTGACAAATTTTTTTATTTTTATTTAAATATAATTTAGCATTGAAAAATACATACAAATTCAAATTTTCATGCTTTTACGATCAACCCCTATTTTTTAATCGCTATTTTTATATGCCGCAATAGGGTTGCAAGACGACAATCGAATATAGTAATTGTAGTACGATAAATTTTCATGTATAGTTCTACAAATAATGTATATGGTAAAACAACGTTTGCCGAGTCAGCTAGTTTCATTATAGATGTCATAGGCGTATTTAAAGGAGAAGTCGAATAGGCCGTGTCGGGTTAAGTTTTAAGAGGGGCGCTACTGCCCATCCCTCGATCATTAAGTTCCTTTAGTTGCCTTTTACGACAACCATGAGAAAGGAAGGGGTAGACAATTTTATGCCGGGACCACACGGCAATACGCCAATGGAAAATGTTAAGAGATTAACGAAATATAATAGATATATAATTTGTAATTTTTATTACAATCTGAGATAATAGTAAATATATTTTGTGATATCATCAGTATGTCTAACGTTTTCAATGTTTTGAAGTTAAGTACCACAAAAGCGTGTATAAAGAACAAATTGCAGTGACCTCACAATGTACCTATTATTGAATGATTTGAATCGTGATCGTGATTATACTCAACACACTATTCCATAACATCCGCTATTATATATACATAAATAATCTTAAGTTTTATGTAATTCAATCCTTATCCTCACTGGGCATTATTTAATTTTTAGGTCGCAAATACATATCTAGATGGAAAGTCGAATGTAACAAAAAAGGTCCCGAAACCTGTCAACCTAATATTGACTTTCGTGACATTTTTTTCATACTGAATGTTAAACATTCAATCTTTAGTCAACACTAGAATATTCTTATTTGTCCATCTCTTACTAGAGTAACGAAAATCTGAAAGTGCAACACTGATACGTAATATTGCACTTCTTGCTCCAAATAGCTACCGACTATTTTCTTTTCAACTACTTAAAGGTTGTCTGGTTGACTTCATAAATAAATTATATACCTATATATATATAAATACTTTTGTACTTATTTAGTATTATATATATATATATATATATATATATATATATATATATATATATATAATACTAATTAAGTACAAAAGTATTTCTGTTAATTCACTATAGACTGTTAAATGTAAGACAGTAATCTTACGATCTTACTTTTTTTTTATATTTAGGTACTGAAATACTCGTACATTCAATAATAATACTACGTCAGCGGGCTGACGGCTCGCGTCCAACTCGCGTCCTAGTAAGAACTAAAATAAGTCAGGTTTAGCGAGTAACAGACACCGTAGTAACGGCGTGCATATCGCTCTCTCGTACAGTATGAGTCGCATTGTATCATAAAATTATTTATTAAATGTGAATAAATTTGGGACAATTCCCCCAAAATATACGAAGTCTAAGAGCAAGAACAACAATATTACCACTTTCACGAAGAAAAGCTTATGAGTGTCACTTCTACCCAATCTGTTTATTCTTATGACTACCGACAACTACTAATATAACAAAATATTATAAAGTGAGTAATACCAATAAATATTTGTTTACAAATTAAATAATGAACGTATCACAATACTTATGAAACGAACACCAATATAATAATAACAATAAAAACCATTACACTTTCCAATCATTCGTTAATGTGTGTATACTAAGGCAATACTAGAGACGCAATTTTATTAATGTACCAGAACGTGTGTAATACTGCAAGATGTTCTTTTTGAAAATATCAAAATGTTTTTTATTACGCGGGTCAAGGTATGTAATCACTGTAACTATTATGAGTTTTTTTGTGACGAGCAATTAAATAACATTCATCAAAATAACCTTCGTTTATATTCACTGATACATTCTAAAGGTATTATAGATAAGTAACCTATAGGGAATGTATTTATTTTTATTGCACAAATAAAATATTTATACCTACTAATATAAGAAATGTGAAAGTTTGTAGAGGTTTGGATATATAAATATTTGTTACTCAATCATGTATAAATCTATAAACTTCTATGAGTAAAAAAAATTTATCATTATTTGACCCCTTAATGGAGGGGTATTTTATAAACTCTATATACCCTATTTATACTTACCATACTTGACTTAAATACTCTAAGAATTTCGTCAAAATTTGTCTAGTCTATTTTACATAACACGATAACAACAAGACAAACGCACAAATCCGCAAAAGTATGAAAATAAAATTAAATATTTCCAAATTTGTGCAAACTTCGAAAATTAATTTACAATTATTTTTCTCTCTCTCTCTCTCTTTTTGGCTATGTCGCTCTGCGTTTGTTGTTATTTATGTGTTATATATTAGTACAAATAAATTGTATATCTATTTATCTACATACCTAGTGGCCGTTGCTCGTTAATAATAATTTAAACAAATATATTTTTCGCAAATATCTAGCGAAATATTCTGAGATAACCATAGGTACCTTCCTATTGTCTACGTACGTATGTAGGTGCATTGCAACGGACCAAGTTCTTAAGATTTATTTCTAAGTACCTGTTGTGGATAATATTCGCCTGCGTGTGTAACGCACAAATAAAACACACTTTTGTCGAAGCAACTCAAGGCACTTTTGACCTCTCTGTAACTTCACTGCGGATAAAGCGAGAAGTTTGAATTTATAGTTATGAAGTGGGCATACTATACTATATATACATTGATTTCGGTTCCCCCTGGAAACCATCGTGCTGAGTTCTAGGTGTATTCATTATGATGGGCTAATTGACCTGTTTTTTTCATTATTCACCTATCATCATTTATCATTCATCATCCATTAAAATATATATATATATATATATATATATATATATTTATTTATTTATTTATTTATTTATTTATTTATACTATATATAATTGATTAGATAACAATAAATGACAGATGTTGAATAGGTGCTTCTTAAAATGGGACCTATTCATACAAAATCCTTGAACAAAATTAAATATTTAATGACACATAATTACAGACATTGATTAAGTAGTAAAAATGATTTTTCTTCTTTGTTAAAACTTTTATTAGAACATCTAAACGTTATAACAAACTCTAATTTACCTTAGGTTTCAAACAGATCGTGCTCGTAAAAATTAGAACACAAGTTTAAATTTAGATAATGATAGATAGCTACAACTACGTAGCACTTAAGACGAATTATCTAGTTTAAAAATTGGCTCACGAAATAACGAACTCTGGGATCATAGATATAAAAGGTCTGAGTTCGGAGAATTTATGAGCTTAATATGAAGACATTTTTATACCTGATACAATTAGTTTAGATACATTGACGTTAGTTAGCACTCGGTGATGTAAGTTTCACAAAACAGTACTAAACAAAAGAAAAATAACGTAAGTGAGACCCAAGTAGAACATGGTAATTAAATTTGTCTACAGCCACACATGACTAGCCTCGCCTTGACCTGAATATTTAAAATAGTCTGATAAATAACATTTTGTCTTGTTTGCTCAGAATTTGTTTCATGATAACATAACCCTCCTTTTGTGATCATCTCTGACGACAAATGCCTATGCAACGCCGACCACCAGCAAACCATGGATCACCTTATTCGGGCTTGCCCAAGGTTCGACTCCACCAGACTCGACCATGAGACCTCTTGCCGAATGGCCGGCGTCGCCGACCCACACGACCTACTAGAGATCATTGGAAAAGAATCCACTGTGCATAGCTTCAAAACACACATCAGATGCATTATCAACAACGCCAAGTCTTTTAACCGAACCTATCACATCTGTGTTGGGTAAAATTAAAGCACTGAATAAATATATATATATAAATACATATTTATTTACGTATATATATATATCTTATATTATACATATAAAATAAATAAATATATGTACATATAAAACTATATAAATAATTATATATACAATACTCGCCCTCTTCAAAAGGTCTCAAACCTTCTCCAAAATTTTCTATCGACTCCATCAACTGTTTAACCTGTAAATCGTAAAATCCACAACGATAACTCACCGCCCATCAATCCGCATCAGAAAGGTTATCTTAAAAGTCATGTTCTCAGTACCCACTTAATGATGAAGCCCAAATTCTTTACCCATATAATTACCTAATTGACTGCAAACCTTGGCATATGTGAGTGTACACCAAAAGCGCAACCGCAAGTGCTTGGGAATCCAAACCCAGTACATTGAACAAAAAAAACCCTCCTTTTGCTTCATAGTCGAGTAAAAAATAAATACATTGATGAGCTCTTTTGGGTCCTTAACGAAATACTACGCCAGATATTCACAATAATGGTAATTGTAAGGCAGTTTTATCTATTTTTATTTCTACATAAAGATATTGTATTATAAATTATTAAATAGGAATATATCTAGCAATTTCTAGTATTAAAAAATATGTTTACTTTTTAATTTAAAGAAAATTCTTTGAGGCTTCAATTATACCTAATTGATTTATCCTAAAATACATTATCAAGATATAAATGTAATAATGTATATAATTTGGGATAATTTTCAATTGAAGTGCATGCTTATGCAAAACATTGCATATACCTATCTTACCACAGAGAGACTTTATACAAAAATTGTCTGCTTGGGTATTTTTGTTCTACAAACCCACTTGTACTTATTCGATGTTGCTAACATCTCATATAAATACCATCACTGTAGTTAAAATACATTAATTAGCCTTTTTATGCAACTAAAAATGGTAAACAAGCTGACGGTCCACCTGATGGAAAATGGTAATAGTTGCCTGTAGATATAAACAATACCATAGACATAACAGAGTTCACTGTGTCGCCTATAATACTCTACATGCATTGCCATTTCTGAGGACTAAGGTGTTATGCCTTTGTACCCCTTAATTTATTTTCCAAATCCCAACCTTCAAACCGACATAGCCATGCAAACACAACTGCTGAAACGGCAGAAACACGAATGTTTTATATAATATGTAATGTATATAATGTAGTTTTGTTTTAGTTAGTACGTGTTAATTACTTATCATTATATTATTGTTTCAGGTTACAGAAGCTCAAAAGGAAAATAAGCATGAAACAATATAAGATTGCTGTTGGCACTCTTATAATCGGCTCCGCTTTTATTACGCTGTTTCTTTATTGTCGAAACCGATATTTATTAGATAAACCTCACGCACCCAGAGCCAGACTAAAAACTATCGCATCGTCTCCTGCGCAGTACATTGTAAATAAACCGATGCGCCATATGCCTCTAGATGAAATATATCCAGATAAATCAAATGATGATTATTCATTTGAATTCAGTACTAAGCGCGGTATTGTAAATTTATTTAGAAATACATAGCTTGCCTACAGTATTATTATAATCGCACCTTTTTCACTACCCTAACATGATCAAATAATATATCTTATTTAGACACAACTCTTTGTAGTTCCATGACATCATTGCATTTTTCTATTCATAGTAGTTAGGTACTTAATCTTGTCAGCTCTCTCGTTTTATTCCAAATTTCTTTATCACTAAATACAACATTAATAAATCGATAGTTTATACCTTTGTCGAAAGTACGTTTCATGTATTTTGATATTTTTTTTATTAATGAATGATAATGGAATGATATCAGTATATGCTGGCGGGACACCAATGAGGAATGATATAGGTGAGGATGAAAGCAAATTGATCATTATGAATACATAAAAAATAGCCCACGATGGTTTCCAGAGGGAACCGCGTGGAGGTCAAGCAGTTAGTGTACATTACTAGTAATGAGGCCGCTAGTCCCATTATTAACAATCTCTTTCCCCCATATTTTGATAGTAACAAAACGTATACATTATATTTAAACTGTTCAAAAACATTTCCAGCTGAAATGATTGATACACCTGGATGCCAGATTCCTGTGGCCTTAATTAACTATAGAGAAGAAACCTCAAAAAAACCTGGCTCATGTGGAAGACGAGCAGTGTTTTTAAAAAAAATTGGAATCGACAAAGTACAGGTTTCAATAAAATCACGCATAATGAAAAAATATTTAAGGAAAAGTATAACTTATCACTGCTGCTACAAATTTATAAGTAGATCAAATCAACCCGGTCATGAACACATCAATATTAAGTATGTATTAATTTGAAATAAGTAAGAACTTCCATTATTTCTTCTTTGATTGCAACTTAACCTACGTTCAAAGTGTATAATGAACAGTTGAAATGCCGATTGTGATTTATTCTGGTTGACTTTAATCCAACTTTAGTAGTAGATTACAATATGTTTATATGTTTACAACGATTTACTTGCGTGCGAAGATTTTAAATTATTTATTTGACATGTGGTTCTATCAATTCGTCAGTCAATTACCTTAGATTATATCAGTTGTTATTATGAATAGAATATTTTTGTAATATAAGCAACATTTTTTTATTGTTTGGAAGGCAAACGAGCAGACGGTCCACCTGATAGAAAGCGGCTACTGTCGCTCACGAACACCTGCAACACAAGAGGAGTTACTTGTGCGTTGCCGGTTTTATAATAACAAAAACATATTACGTCTTATCGTTAATTTTTTTACTTTACTACCTTTTAAAACTGGATTAAAAAATTAAAGTTAATTTATATTTTTACGAAAAAAATATCTCTCGTAATAATTTATATGTAAACTGTCTGCTTCTTCTGTTTTATGTAGTCACAAACTACTTTCATTAATTTTTAATATTGAATTTCATTAATAATTACAATTGTTTCATTACCATTCGTCAATTGACATTCTAAATTATTTACAGATACACAAATTGTCAACACGTTGAAGACGGTGCCACTGTATTATTGGAAACAGACTTTATAAACATCAAATGCTTTGAACACGATAAGCGAAACACGACACATGTTATATACAACGACGTATATGGATTCATCAAAAAGATCAATGTTACAAAACCAGAAGCGACTGATTGCAAAGAAAAGTATAATGTTTTGATGTTAGGAATGGACTCAATGTCCTTACCTCACGTCGTGCAAACAATGTCGCGGACAGTCAATTTCTTGAAAGACAACTACTGGCCTGGTTTCAGAGGTTTTCACAAGGTAGATTTATATTACAAATAATGCTAACGTTAACCCTAAACTGGTAAGATTAAACATGAAATTTTACACAGCAGTTTCATAAATAACTTAGGTGAATACAAAGAAGGAACTTCTCGATATTCCCCAAAGAAAGGGAGATGACAAGTTCATGTGAGCGAACCCGCGGAAAATGACAATATTCTTATTTATGCCATTTAAAAAAAAATACACTAAATTGGTTTAATATGAAAATAAAATTATCACTGTAACCTCAATTATATTATCTCATTCATACAATGTTAGTTGTTCCGGTTCTAGTCAATGGAACATTTTACTAGTACACATTTCGTCAAGCAAATGAAAACCATCGTATTAGGTAAATCTATTTGCTAATGTTGTTTGCAATTAATGGAGCGCTGGTCGAAAAATAAAAACCAACTCATAAAGTGTTTACCGAATTCGAAAACAAGCTCATAATACTTTTTAAAATCTTAAGGTATAGCAGTTCTTAATAAATGTTTGTATTAAAATGTGAAATTTTAATACCTTATAAATGAAGTAGTTATATGAAAATATTATTGCAGGTGGGAGATAACACACTTCCCAATTTAATGGCCACTTTTACTGGCAAAAACATATCAACAATATCACAAATATGTTCGGGTAAAATGGATGACTGCAATGATCTTCTAATTTGGAGCACGTTCAAGGAAGCTGGCTATGTGACTGCATATGGAGAAGATTATATAAAATTACCGGACACATTTAGCAAAGACTACGTGTTTAAGAGGCAACCTACTGATCATTATATGAGGACGTTATTTCTCAGTGGAGAAACTGTTACTGGTGGGCAAAATTTATTGTGTGCAGGAAAGGAATCGTCCGGACAGCAAATATTAAATTTTGCCTTTGATTTCAGTAACACATATAGAAACGAATCTTTCTTTGGAGTATTTTGGCTAAATTCGTACAGTCATAATCCAAATAGCCGTCCCCAAAACGCCGATAAAATGTTCGAGAATTTTTTCAATCAGCTAACTTACAGTGGAGTTCTGTCGAACACTTTTATAATTTTTTTCAGTGATCATGGTATACGTTTCGGTGATCATCGTTTAAAAGTAGAATCTTATTATGACGAGCGCATGCCCTTTTTATTTATGTGGATTCCAACAGAATTTAGAAGCAAGAACCCCGACTTGTATAAGGCAATAGTAATCAATCAATTTAGGTTAGTTACTCCTTATGACTTGTACAATACTCTTATAGATATCAATAAAATGGCCACATGTAATAACACTAACAAAGATGTTTCAGAAGGATGTCCTAACTGCCAAAGTTTATTTGAGGTTGTTAGCGCCAATCGCACTTGTAGAGACGCCGCTATAAACGATAAGTGGTGTAGTTGCCACAAATTGTATCCTCTCGACATTGAAGACAGTTCGGGAGTAAAAAGCGTATTACACGTTGTCTCATATATTCAGACGGTAGTGAATTCTATGAAAACTCAAAAATGTTGGGGTTGCATGCCTTTATCTCTGAAGAAGATACACAGAATACATTTTTACTATGATAATAATAAAAGTAATTTATATTACGTAGTTGCATTCCTTATGAATCCTGGTAATACATCTTACGAAGCTACAGTACTGCAAAAAGGGAAGGAGATGGAAATAATAGGGCCTGTGAGTTATATTTCAGCATATAAAGGTCTTGGAAAATGTACATTTAAAGCAAGAGACCGATTGTTTTGTATTTGTAAAAAAAAATGTTAATCCTAAAAATTCTATCACAACTTCTATAGGTTATGACGTTATATATTAAGAACGCACATTCTTTCTGATCTGTGATATTATGTAGATAATATTTATATTCAATCTATATACATAAATTACGAAATAAATTATAATATATTTTTTACATCATATATGAATTTTATAACATTTCTGTTACATGTAACGTTATAAAAAATATAATTTGTATTATTTTATAAGAATAAGCAATTTATTAAATAATATACTATTTGTTTTAATTTATCTCTGTCTTT
Organism: Galleria mellonella; assembly: GCF_026898425.1. NCBI lineage: Eukaryota > Metazoa > Arthropoda > Insecta > Lepidoptera > Pyralidae > Galleria > Galleria mellonella. The sequence continues at coordinate 2,172,841 of NW_026442042.1, read as the reverse complement.
TACTTTATTTAACTACCTATTTAGCTGCTATGAACTAATCAAAAAAATACGTTTAGCCAGGAAACTCTTGTCACATTACAGCCACATTTTTACAAGAGAATCTACAATAAATAAACAAATTATTAAATAGTAAATAAACCACGGAACACTGTCAATGAGGCCACTGTGACAATATTTAGTGTGAACTAAATGTTATTTGCGACAAAACAACAGCCAGCTACTTTATGCCATATCATCATAGTCGTAGAATACTGTAGGACCTTTATATGTAATATTTGTCAGATCCGTCAGTATTCTACGACTATGACGATATATCGAAGTAGATAGTTATATATATATATATATATATATATATATATATATATATATATATATATATATATATATATATATATATATATATATATATATATATATATACATATATATATACATATATATATATATATACATTATTTATTTTTGAACTGGCAGTATTTATTAAAAATAATTTTAAAAAAATCTTATTTTACTATCCATTGTTACCTATTTATCACAAAATAAATAAATAAATGAAATGAAATAGATTCTAATAATCATTCAGCCATTACCTGTCCATTGCTGAACATAGGCCTCCCTGTAAGGAAAGTTTTTCAGTAATTGACATCGTTAATTGTATGAGGGACGCTGCTACCTATCCTCGAATATAAAGTTCCTTTAGTCGCCTCTTAGGACACTAATAGGAAAGTATTAATATGTAAACATTGCTTCATTATACATCAACTAGCTGCTGGTCATGGCTTTTTTCAAAAATCTCTACTTAGTTATCAAATAAACCTATATTCCAAATTTCAGCTTGCATTAATAGTCAGTCAGGATAAACGGTATAGGTCTTAAATATTTAAAACCTTAGTCATATCCATTGTGATACTTTACAATAGGCTACTATTGATATTTACTTCCAGGGCATCAAAACATTTCTTCGTAAGTATTCAATTGTTTTTGTCATTTTGCCTCTATAAGCAGCTGATGAATAATGATTTTTTATTTTTTATATTCTGGACTCCTTATTCTGACAATAAATTATAATAGACGAATAACGAGTAATGCAAACCGAGAAAAGAATGGTTAATAATAGTATTCAAGGTATTATTTTCTATATTTACCTATTCATGGTTTCTTTTTATTTATTTATTTATTTAAACTTTAATGTACAGTAAAATTCTATACGTACATAGTAGTCTGTGTACATTTAAGGGACTGTGTTCTCTACCAGTTAACCATTGGGTAAACCGAGAAATAATCGGTGCATTTTTGAATAGAGAAAAAATAAAGCAATACTTGATAAATTCATATAATATACACATTCATACACTTTATATATATATATATATATATATATATATATATATATATATATATATATATATATATATATATATATATAATAACTTTTATTTAACTCAATTATATCGACTCCAGGTTGTTACTCTTGATGAATGAAAGGACAGATTTAGTTGGTCGCTTATGATATTCTATTTTTTATACTATTAACTCACCTGGCAAACATTATTTAATCAGGTCAGCTATATAATCAATAGACTTTCTTATTAACATAAAACTATCCTATATCTCAAGTTAAGGAAAATTTTATAAAAATTGGTTGAATGGTTACAGAAATTAATATGTACAAACATTATTTAATATGAGATTTTTATATATTATGCTGTATCTACGACGAGTAGCAAATTAAAGGAATAAGTAACAACTACCATTACAAACATGCATGAAAAGTACCAAAGACATCATAGAGTACCTAAAGGGCTAAACACCTTCATTCCTAATAGTTTCTTAATCATAACCTATTACTATTTAGAATTTTTTTTCAGTACATTGATATTTAGAATCAAATATATTGAATAAATAGGTATCTAAGTATTGTCGAAATAATATCTAATGTCGTAATAGTAGTTAATCTAACTATCGGGGGTATCATGGGCGAAACAATAGGTATACTCTGTTATGTCCATGGTACTGTTCATGTCTATAGGCGACGGTTACTGATTTCCATCAGGTGGGCCGTCAGCTAGTCTGCCATTATAACTTTCATATAAAAAAATCTAAGATTATAATGTCTGGTTAAGACTAATTATAATTATTAGTAGTCAAATTACCTATCTCATGATAGTACCTACCTTAGATGTTATAGCTACTTATAAGTATTCAATAATTAATCTTTCAAAGTCAAACAGTCGAGTTCTGTGCCGGCTTATATCGACAAATAACAACCTTGAGAATGCCACAGTGGAAACAAAAAAAACGGTCAAGTCCGAATGAATCTGGCAGTTCCTTATTACGTATTCTCTGAAGTACGGAAAAGCGACGGTCCATCAATCGTCGTTGAAGGAAATGTTACGTCAACTTTTTTCTCAACATATTTAAAAAAAGCAGTGCGTGGAAGAAAATTGTCTTTAAAGTAACAGTAGCAGTAGTGTTTTTAGTAGTCATCAATGTCAAATATTTTTTTTAAAGAAGCGTGATAATTTTTAAAAACACTACTAGACACGGCCACTTATCTCAAGGATGCCAGACATAACATCTGCTAACACGGTCTTCAGCCTCTCGCGAAACAGCTGCACTTGTTAGTCCCGTAACGGCGGTTACTTGGTCCGACCATTGACTAGGTGATCGTCCGCGTGGTCCCGTGCGTTTTCCCTTCTATCTTGCCTACAACCATTAGCTTGCCCAGATTATCGGACTGTTGACGACCAATATGATCGAACTAACCAAGAATACTCCGATAGCAGACTGTCGATTGCCTATATTTTATTCGGAGTTGCACCAGGATGAATATGTTCGTGCGCGTTGCTCTCCAGAGAATTTGCAACATCCTTCGCAAGCACGACATCTCGAGAGCGTCAATCTTTTTCCGATCTATTGCTCTTATTGTCCATGACTCGACTCCATACAAAAATATCGACAAAATCTTATATTATTTTATCTGAAATGTATTACATTAATAAAATCTGTTTATTTGCATCTTATTGTTTTTAGCCGTTAAACGATGAAGTTCAACAGCAAAAACCGACTTAGATTCTAACAATACAAAGATACTATAAAATTCAAATATGTTAATTTACAATACAATTTACTACTATATAGATTTTTTTATTTATTTATTATTATTTGACTTTTACTATACATTAATTTTGAATTGTTCTTCTACTACCCCGACACATAAACTTAAATTTTTGCCAAAGTTAGAATCTAACCGACGTCAAACACTGTGTCATTACTGCATATTATTATTGCTATAACGAACGTAATACTCAACATGAGTATTACAACTAGAATCGAAAAATGCGTCTGACTACCCCATTAAAGATCGATTGTAATCTTTTATATCTTTAATGGGGAAGAAAAGAACTTTATTCATTTCATTTTAATCATATAATGTATCTACTCTTATATATACTGCTTAAATAACATTCAATTGTCTTCTTAACATTTTTAGATACTATAAATACCTTATAAATTTGCCTGGATACAAAATACCATTTATAGACGGAAATTAAGATCAGTCTTGTGGTAAACGGCTGATATACATAGAAAAAATATAAAAAAATCCGCTGTTATGAATACATATAGAGATCGGATATATATAGCAAAAAAGACAAAGTAGTAAAGTAAGATGAATAAAATCTTTTATCTCTGTATCTAATCTTTTATTTCAGTAATTCACTTAAACTGTATGTTCAAGTAAATTTAAATAATTAAGATTGTGTTGTGGCAATAATGTGACATATCTTAACTTACAAAAGAAATAATAATTACAAAAGAAATAATTTTGGATTTTTTGGATCAACTCTTACAGTCGCGACTCGAAGCAATGCACTAAAGAATTTTGACAATACACTAAAAGAATTTCTAAAAAAAATAAAAAAAAAAAAAAAGTTTATGAAAAATACGTTTATAATTTTATTTACCGATCACGGAATTAGATTTGGTTCTATTCAAATCTATATGGAGTCGCATTATGAAGAACGATTGCCTATATTATTCATAATCTATAACCTTGAAAAAAACCAACACCGCTTAGTATCGCCTTATGATTTACACTTAACGTTACGGTATATATTGAATAACAATAAACATTCTCCTCATATTCCACTACCAGAGAAATGTCCACGTTGTAAAAGCCTATTCAAACTAATACCTGAAAATAAAACTTGTGAATACTCCAGTATAGCTGATAAGTGGTGTAGTTGCCACACAATGAATCGCTGTATGATTACGGAACGAGATATAGTTTGATTTGTGCAGCTATGCATGTATACAATTTAAGCTTAGAAATTCCAACATTACCATGTACTTATTGGAAAATATTAAAAAACTTATAAGAATACATTCATATACTGACAATGGCTACCAGTACTACGTAATAGCATTTGTAATATCGCCAGGAGACATTGGGTTTGAAGTCACTGTGCGAAAAGATATGAATAATAAATATGAAATTTTACCACCAACTAATACAATAAGCTGGGGGAAAGGGATTGTTAGTAATGGAGACTGAGAATCCCATTGCTAGCAATATACCCAACCAGGTCGACCTCCTCGCGGTTCCCCCTGGAAACTATCATGGTTAATTCCTGATGAATTTACCATGATGGGCTAACTGGCCTGCTTACATTCTCATCTATCACCCTTCACTGGTGCTCCGCCAGCGTATCGCGTTAGCGCAGGCGGGGTTACCATTCCATTTTCACCCATCAATAAAAAAAAATACAATACAGCTATTACAAAAGTAAAGCCTGGTGCACTCAACTTCACAGTGATCGCGGATTTTGTAGATATAAAAAGATCATTGCTATTGCTATGGATCTGGAATAAAGAAACTTAAAAATATATCAAGAACACATCGACTCAAATCTGTGTTCAAAACGGATTTAAACTTTGAAAAAACATCATAGCAGTTATTGAATTTAATACAAATCTATTAGATAATTATTACGTTATAAGTCTCATAAATACTTATTTAAGACCTTCATTTACTGTAAGTCAATACCATAATATAGTTGGTACCTATACTTTGATTGATTTATGTTTTTTATTAATGGAAAAAATAAGTATTGTGTGTAATAAAAATTCGATGCCGTAAACCTACAAAAAATGAGTAGTTATGCATAGAGGTAAACCATTTTACGGAAGCTTCAACACCATACGAATACCACACTGATACTATGTAACATATACTATTTATGTAATACATCCATTGCTCCATTAAATATTTAATTACCCACTTTGTATAAAGATATTTTTCTTTGACGATTCTAAAACAATCATCAATAAAGTTTACTTCCGTGAAATAGAACCCTTATTGATCTCATACTATTATTTTTTTTTTAATACATTCTTATTTCTATTAATATTTATTTTGTTATTTGAGCAAAAACACAATTATAAATTGTACTATAATATAACATCCTTTTCTCTCCTCTTTTTTCCAGTTCTTAACTCACTGTCTAACCAACTCTGTTCTCTCTATCATCTATACGCAAACATTTTGCAAATGTACACTCAGGATTGCATAGGTAAGTTAAATGATGCTATTTCTTTAACAAAACCAAGACTTACAACTTATTAGCTTATGGACTGAAAGTAATTCCTTTAAAAACTCAAGTCTTACTAGCAGATAGTTTTAAACTTATCCAAAAGGTAGAGCAATCAACGTTACCACCAATAAAATTTTTAATGGTGTAGTTATTCCTTTCAGTATATCAGTGAAAGACCTGGGTGTGATCATTGACAATTTTCTAACTTGGCGACCACAAACTGAAACGAACGTTCATTTTCTTAATCTGAAATCGTCTGGGAGCCTCCAGCTTGAAAACACCAGTACATTTTGGAAATTTTTATGATAAATCGTTTACTGTGCAAGCTGTTCGATTATAGAATAGTCTACCAACTTTTATACAGAGTATACAGTACCTACCAAGTTTTCATACAAAAATTAAAAACTTTTATCTGAGCAAATTGTGATATTCGTAATTTGTGTTTTACTAGCATACTTAAATTATTTTTATTTTTGTAATTACATGTATGTATATATATTTATATATTTGTATATATGTATACATTTCTATGTATATGTTTTTATATATTTATATGTATATATAGATCTATTTAAGTATATATTAGTAACTTAAAATATACATTTATATATTCACATTATTACACGTATGCATATCTCTATATGTATTTCAAAATCGAACAGAGTCTTGTGCCTCCAGTCAGACTGTTTATAATTACTCTTATCCATCTAAAGGTTGCCAGGAAGAGATCGCACTTAGCGATAAAGTCGCCCATTGATTTCTTAGTGTAATATTTTCTTGTAATTGTTTGTATTTATAATAAGTTTACTATTGTAATATTATGATGGAAACAATAAATATCTATCTATAATATACTAAAATAAAATCTGTGATTAATATATAATATTTTTATCTTAAAAGTATATATAAATTAATCTTTTGCACGCAATAACTATGTGCATAGGGGAAAACTTAACGTCTGATACCATTTTCCTAGAGTTTTATCTCAATATAATAAAGTAATTGAGATTTAGCTTCACAAAAAAAAATTCAGCGGCTGGAATCGTAACAAAATACAAGTAACATATGATCAATACGAGTATAAACCTTGTCATTGATTGAAAAAATAGCTATTAAAATTGATTCAAAAATTGACACAAACAAATAGAAAAGCTTTCTTTTTGAAATGTTATAACAAAAATAATATTATACGCCTAGATTCTAGACTACTACATATATTAAATTACGTTTTGCTATGGTATATATATATATATATATATATATATATATATATATATATATATATATATATTTATAAATTAAAAAATTAAAATCTTTTAATGATAACAATTTGTCTAATCTGTTACTATTAATGCACCATAAATACTTAACCTGAATTTATGATAAGCACACTCGTAGACAACATTATAATTATTCACTTTAGGTTGGTTAAATTTTAGATTAATAATTTTACATTCATCTATAGTACACTTAATTTATTCTATGACTTTATGTTTTTCTACGATATTTTTTATTCTACTGTGTCCTAAAAATACAATGTAATAATGTACATTGTATCAAATAAAAGAATTAAAGATATTTAAATTATTTCATTGAATCAATTTATTTTGAAATGTAAGCAGAGAGTTTAATAGATAGGTATAGATGAAGAGCCCTTACTCCTAACATTCAGTTTCTGTTTTTAGTGTTACTAATCTCTAAGAACACTAACTGAAAAAAATGAGGGATTTTTAATAATATCATATGGGCAACTATATACTCGTAAAATATGCGCTTCTAGGAATTCTACCGACATCAAAAAGTAGAGATTACCTGTACCACAAAACAGTTAAATTTACAATAAATACAACATATTACAAATTACAAAAATACATTACAAAATATTATCTAAAAGATATTTAAAGTAAAATTTACTATAATAAGACTTTGAAACACAAAAATTACAAATGTTATTATTTCACTAGCTACACAATGTAGTATAATCAATCACTCACAGCCCTTGGTGTCTGCTAAGCAAAGGCCTCCTCAACTGCTTTCATTTCCAACTGCTGCCTACCAATCTTTGTGAAACCGGTCGAGATCGTCTTTCCAACACATAAGAGGTTTTATGCGATATTTTTTTTTTTTGTTTTTTAAAGAGCTAAAATGTTAAGCCCTACTCCAGAATTGCCGCTTTTTATGCTGCGTCAGCAATTTTTATACGAAAATGCAGTACGGTATTTCGAACCTTGTCGACTGATTTTATATCTAACATACTCCTCATACGCTCCTTTATCCTTTAGCAACTTTGAGAGTTTTGTTAAACATCTTCTAGGTAGACAATGTTTAAAATTATATTTTTGTAGTAAAAGTGTACGTATTTATAACGTAAGTAAAATCTGAATACACTAAAAATAAAAATATTTCAATAATACACTAAAAATAAAATATTTCGAATGTTATCGAATGTATTATAACTAACAGCCATTAACTGTCTACTACTAAACATAATGATAACGATGTATTTTAATTTTATACAAAAAAGGGATTTCCAATTTTTTAATTATGTCGTATTAAGTTTCCCATGATTTATTTTATCATTGTGCACTTGTTATCACCAATATACAAATATACCAAAAGGATTAAGTACATTTTAAAATTATATAGGTATATGACTATATTACATTATTAATTACTGGCAAAACAGGAGGAAAAAATATATAAAAAGTTTATTTTATATAAACATTCACAATTACAATTAACAATCTCTTTCCCCCCGCTATATTAGTCTGTTAGCAATGGAGTTTGACAGCCTAATTGCTAGTAATATGCCGTATTAGATCTGTTCACGTGGTTCCCCCTGGAAACCATCGTCACGATGAATGAAAAATGAATTTGTCACGATGGGCTAACTGACCTGCTTCATCCTCACTGCTAAAAATTACAATATTAGCAGTTTAGTTTACATTTTTGCTCCGTAAAAACAGCTAGGTATTTCAATTAAACACGTAAAGAAATATGATAAAAAATATGGAATCAAATCGGGAATAAACACTATCGCTTGGAAAAAGAATCGAATCTGTATCAATGGAAATTGAGGCAGTGTGTTATAGTGCTACACCATAGGATTCATTATCTACTAGGTACGAAAATTTTAAACTGCACACAAATTAGATTAACAGACAAGTACATACGATTCTGCGTTATGGTGTATAAAAATATACTTAGTTTATATAACACGTGTCTGTTAGTAAATTCGTTGTAGTTTTACATCCGTTACCTCAAACAACGCACATAATATCATATTGTATGTAGTGACTGCATAACTATCGCAAGTGCCGGACGGTTCCATCAGTGTTTATATAATTTGAAAAATGATTTCAAAATAGTTATGTAAAACTATTAACAATATACGTAAATAGTATTGGGAAAATATATTGTAAAGTGTATATTTGTTATGTATTTATACTCAGATATTTCATACAGAACAGAGATTTAGTAAATAAAAGTGAAATGTTATAATTTGGTAAGTATTATTGCATTTATTAATGTATTTATTTGAACTTTAATGCACAACGTAAATCCATCCGGTGTTAAAACCATCAAATTATGTATATTTGGCGAATTTAATACCGGATGGTGTTCTCTACCAGTGAACCATCGGGCAAACAGACAAACAGGTACACAATGCATTCATGAATTGAAGAAACATAAATAATACTGAATATTAATCATATATTATAAATATATACTAAATACATACATAAAACGTTACTATATACCATATTAAATAATTAACTGTAGAAATAGAAAAGGAGGCAAAAAAAAATTGTAGTATCAAACTAAAATACTTTCACATTATATTTTTATTCCACAAAGGTGGCAAACAAAATTATGGCCCGTCTGATGGCATAATGTCACTGTAGTTTATGGACACCTGTAACAATTTATAATAATAACTAGGATAAATATTGTACTAGGATTTACTTTTATAATTGAAATAATAATAAAAATTAATCGCACCCATAATAAAATTTAAGGTAAACATACATTCCATATAGACAATTTCGCGATCTTCTTTTTTCTGGTTATTTTAACAATGTATAAAATAAATAGATAAAAACTGTAAATACACTAAACTTACAATGTTGTTAAGCTTTCTGTATTTACCTACACTAAGAGCCACATGGGTAATCATCAATAATACTGTACTATCATAACCACGCCTGTTTATATTTTTATTACATAGGTTCGTATTGATCGGTTAATCCCTTATTAATCCGTTAGTTAACACGTTGCTATATTTAGAATTTAAGGTGTTGGTTATGTTTATATATAAACAAGTCTTTACCCGTGACATTGTCTACATGACCAGAATAATTGACCATAATGAAACATAGCATTTTTTATCCCAAAAATTATGTAAAGGTATGTATAATATATCAAACTTTATGACGATTAATCTATTATGATCTCAGATAACAGAAAAACACATTTATAATCTTAATAAGAATAATTAAGAATTTAAAAGTTGAAAATTTGTAAATTTTTCATTGTCACCACTTTCCACCAGGTAGGCCGTCAGCTTGTTTTCCATTCTAAGTTGTATAAAAAAAAAGTTGCAACCCAATGTACATACATATAAATGTAGTATATAATAATGGAATCGTAACCCAGCCTAAACTATCGGTATATGACGGCGAAGCACCAGTGAGAGATGATAGGTGAAGATAAAAGCAGATCAGTAAGCCCATCATAAAAACTTCCACGAGAATTAACCACTAATGTTTCCAGGAGGAACCGCGTGGAGATCGACTTGATGGGATACATTGCTAGAAATGAGGCTGCTAGACTCCATTATTAACAATCCCTTTTCCTCCAAAAAATAATGTACAATTGAAAGGTTAGATAGATAATATGTAATATGTAACTATAACACGCATAATCATATCAATGAAACTACAGTTAGGAATTTTAATCCTCAGGAGTGGTAAAACGTGCGATTTGGAATATTATGTATATCACTATATATTCGACGATCCTTATTTATAAAAGTTGGCCATCTTTATTCCCGTACTCGTATAGCATAGATAGGAAAACGTAAAATATAAAATAACTTTATATATAGACACAGGTAACACTAAAGGAATCTTAATTGAATTGTCGCAATTACCCCGCACGGAAGACAATGTTATAAAAACATTATTATAAATTGATATTGATGATGTTGCTATCATTTAACAAGACCAATATCGGCATCAACGGGAAAGAACAATCCAGGAAAAGCGGCCGCCAAAATGTGCAAATACAAATAAACATTATATTATTTATAAATAGTACTAAGGCCAGTTTAATTCACACTTATAAATAGTCCTGCCCACTTATGTCCAAAAATAAATAAAAACGTAATACTTACATAGTCCTATTTTTATGAGACTTAGAATGACAAACAAGCTTACTACTCACATAATTGTTATTAAAACGGACGAATTGTTAGTTAATACGGACAACCTGTCCCATTGCTAGCAATCCCGTCAGGTCGACTTACACGTGGTCCCCCTGAAAACCATCGTGGTGGATTCCAGGTATATTCATCACGATGGGTTAACTGACCTGCCTTTTCAGTCTCATCTATCATCCTTCACTAATGCCCCACCAGGGTATACTTACTGTATACGCTGGCACTGGCGGGGTTACCATTCCATTATCATCCATAAAAAAGTGGTAAACGTTACCTATAGACACGAACAGCACCATCGACAATAGAATACACTATGACAACCAAGGCATAATGTGTCATTTGTTACTATTCGAGAGGACCAATTTGTTTACACTTTGTAACTCCATTATCATATTGTTATCACCCTTCATACCGAACCGCAGCTACAGTTATTTTGTTTAGTATAATAAAAGATAAAATAAGTCATTATTTAAATTAGAACTTGAGTAAAGGGAAGATTCATTTCGATTAGGTTTCTCATATCAATATTATATATTGCATAGCCAGTATTTATTATAATCATTATTAGGGCAACAGACGGATGTTATAACTACAATATGTAACCAAAAAGCCACTCCCAATAACGATTAATGAGAATATTAAATCCTCAGCTTTATCATAATTAATAAGCCTTAAACGGTTTTGAATAAACTTTTTTATTTGGTAATTAGGGGTATCTTTTTAGTGTAATCATTAAAAACATTATACAATACTGATGCTGCATATCTAATCTTCTCGAAAAAGTTCTTTTTAGCAATGAAATGAGATATTTTCTGTTTGCACATTTTTGATCACGCAATATTGTTATTGTTGAGGTAATCATACGGTGATATTTTCTTATACACTGGTTCATGAATAATATTAGTATAAACAAATAATATTATTATACTCGTAGGTCACGATGGGTATCCCTATACCAATTGTTGTTAGATTTGTATGTGTGTCAAAGGATGTTTCGTCAATTCTAATATTTATATCTGTTATTTCCTTTTTTGATAACATACCTATTAAATGACAAATTTGATAGGTACATAACAAGTATGACAAAGTGATCTATTAAAGTGCCAAAATTTATTATTAAATTAGTTATTATTGTTAGCTTACCTCCCTCTCCTTCCCCCTCCCCATCCCTTCCCTTCTACGTATCTACGTAGGGAGGAAAGATATATTACCTTAATATATTTATAATAGAGTATATTAAAGTAAAGTCGTTTGCTTGGGTACCTCTGTCACGAATGGGACCCGTAAAGCAGTTGTGTTTGCATGGCTGTTTCGGTTTAAAGGGTACAGAGGAATAACACCTGAGTCCTCAAGAATGGCAACGCATGGGGGGTATCATGGGCGAAACAATATACTTTGTTATGTCCATGGTACTGCTCATGTCTACCACTTTCCATCAGGTGGGCCGTCAGCTTGTTTGCTATTCTAAGTTGTATAAAAAAAAAATATTAAATATACAATTTTGTACAAAGATATATATTACACTCAAAAATATTAAAGAACAAATTAATATTTATAATTTACTCTCATTGAGTAATAATTTTCTCAATAACACAATAAAACCTTTTTTAAATTGGCTCAAATACATAAGAGGTCACTACGGATGAAATACAGTGATACTGCTTGGATACTGTACATCCATAAAATTATAAAAAATAGGAATATTGAGTGTGTATACACATATTATTATATACTAATGCATGAGAAATTCACACAGATATAGGCATGCATTAAGTATAGTACCTTCTATTTCTATGGATAGAGTAACTAAAATTGCAATTTTTCAATTGGCTCAGCCATTCGACATATGTTTTTATTTTGGTCACTTTTTATTTTGGTCAAGCAACATATCCTGAACATGCACACAAATTCACGGGTAAAGATTAGTTGACCTATATATAAAGTTTGTTTTTTTTTTTTTATTTCAGAATCAATACGGTTACAAATGGCTCTACAAAATGCGTTTGTCCAAAACTACTACGACTGCACTCCTTGCATCATGGATAATACTTTCCATTTATTATTACAATATCTTCAACTTAATACCATTCAGTTATAAGTTTAAAACTAAGTTTTATGATGTGCAATTAATTAATAATGTATCTAGTCATCAGTATACAAATTTTGATAACAGTGAGTATAATTGAAATTAATTATTTCTTATAATCATAAATAAATTTATCTTCTCTTCACAGTGCAATACAATGAAACATGCTTATATTAATCAATTTATAAATATAATAGTGAGAGACTGGTGCCTGGGATAGGTATAAGAATACCTGTATTACAGGTCACCAAGGCACCCCGCCGATATCCCGCCAGTATACACTATTAGCGCAGGATAACCAATCTATCATCATCCATTAAAAAAATGGCACAGCTAACAGCAATAGTAATAGCATAAATACTTGTTGTCTTCATATAATTTATTTATATAGATGGGAAAGAAATGTTGGACCATTACTAACAATGTCAGATTCACCTCCACACAGTTCCCTCTGGAAACCGTCATGATCAATGTCCAATTTATTTAATGCGATAGGCTAATTGAACTAACTTCATCCTCATAGATCACTCCTCATTGATACTGCGTATACCAAAATCATAGGCGGGATTACCATCCCATTTTCATATACATTAAAAAAATATTTATTTTTACTTATCAGGGTGAAAACAAAATCATCAAAGTTCTTTTAAAGAAAACTTTTACCAGGAAATCGGGTGACAATGAGTGGATAGAATTCAACAGAACCTGTTAGATACTTTAATATGTTAGGCTCAAAATATTTTATCGTCAACTTTTATCGTCTATCAATTCATATTTCTTTAGTAAAAATATTTACTTTCCAGGACTTTTATTATCATTTTTTCTACAGGCACTGAAGATGTGTTGCTAAATACACCAGGATGTTATATACCCAACTATGAAAGTAAACTAGTTTTTAAAGAAGCAATCAATTATAAAGGCAATTGTGGTCCCAGAGCCGTGTTCATAGAGAAGGTATCTGATGACAAGATTGTATTCCTAATAAATAAAGCCAAACTAGAATCTTACAGGAAGAATAAACAAAACTTCTCTTGTTGTTATCAATTTGTCAGTAGATCTACGGTTCCCACATTTAGAGATGTGAGAATTACGTAAGTATACCTTAATAATTATCTCTAAAGCTAAAATTCATAGTGTAACAATTGTATTACGCTACCAACTACCAAGAACTAAATTTAAAATAAATAGTTATGTAAGTTTAGCTCATATCGAAGTGAAATTTAGAGATAAAAAAATGGCACTTCGATAACGATTCTAAATCTCTAATAAAAATAGAAAATACAAATATACGACTAGTAAATATAAATTTAATTACGCATCAATCTCTCCCTATTCCTATGCCTGTAAACTTACCAAAACTAAAATTTATGTACCTAATTTACTCATACCAAATCAAGTAAGTCGAGTAATTTAAAAATGTTTCAGATATTCACCATGTATTTTATTCTCCGATGGTACAATAACAACATTAAAGGAGGAGGTCATTACAGTGACTTGTGGCTTAAAACCTGACAAAAAGGTCAAAAATATTTATGAAGACGCTTATATGATGATCAAGAAAAAAAAGAACACTAATGAGGGAAACAGTAATGAAAACGCTTGGAATGTACTCTTATTAGGCATGGATACAATGTCACGAGCAAGAGCATACTACAATATGCCTTTCACTATGCGATATTTCCAAAAACTAGGCTGGTTAGACTATAGAGGATATAATAAGGTGCGTAAATAAATATGATGTTTTCCAGTTGTTAGGGTGGCCAGATGCGAATTTTTATTTTTACCCAAACATCAAATATTTTTTTCTCCAAATCGATACGATTTTCAGGGATTTTACCCTATCATAAAGTACATTTTTTTTACTATGTTTTGCCTTGTGCTACAAAATAAATGACGAAAAATAGGTCATTCCTTGTGTTCCTAACTTATCTTAAAGTCTCATGTATTGGAGCTAAGAAATTTAACTTTAAAATTTAGTTTAAGCTACTGTCATGTAGCATTTCCATGAGTAGCCGAAAAAAATCAATACAACGCCAATTTTTTTTTTTCAGGTAGGCTTCAACACATTCCCAAATGTTATGTCTATATTAACTGGGAAAAAATTAGAAAAATTGTACGGTTTGTGTTCACCAAACATGAATCATTGTGAAGATCATATTATTTGGAAAAAATATAAAAATGCTGGTTTCAGGACAGCGTTTGGTGAAGATAATTTATCTCTTCCTGACACATTTTACAATTATGGCGGTTTCGAAATCATACCAACAGACCATTACATGCGTCCTTTATTTTTAACCGGAGAAAAGGCCAGGGGTAATATTATATGCACCAAAAAAATACCTTCTGCTAAACATATTCTACAATACGCGTCTCAGTTTTTGGATACGTATAATGACGAAAATTTCTTCGGATTCTTTTGGATAAATTCTTATAGTCATAACTTAATACACAAACCCAGTCTGTTAGATAAAGATTTAGTCAATTTCTTTGAAAACTTGCCACTGTCGAACAATACATTCATTATCTTCGTAAGTGATCACGGTATAAGGTACGGTAAAATGAGGTACCTAATGGAGTCGTATTACGAAGAACGATTACCTATGTTTTTTATATGGGTGCCATACGATTTTAGAGAACGCTACAAGGAGAAATATAAAAATCTTCAGCTTAATCAGCATCGGCTAACAACGCCGTACGATTTACATGCAACTTTATGGGAAATATTAAAGATATCAAACGACTCTATTGATATTACTGTGCCGGAGGCATGTCCTCACTGCACTAGTCTGTTTAAAGAAAAATCACCGTACCGAACTTGTGCGGACGCAGCAATCGACAAAAAATGGTGCGGCTGCCACAAATTAGTTCCGGTGGACACAAAAGACACGGATGTTTTTAACAGCTTACAATTAACAATTTCACACATACAAAATAAATCACAACATGTAGAAACTAAAAACTGTATGAAATGTAGTGAATTCAAACTAAAAACAGTATTAAGAAGTCATTCATATGTTGATAGTGCTAATAACAAAACCTATTATGTAATAGCGTTTCTACTGTCGCCTGGTGACGTAGGCTACGAAGCTACCGTAGAGAAAGACGGCAATACGCTTAAAGAACTGCAACCTACAACTACAATAACCAAATACAACACCAAGGGAAACTGTGTAGTAAAAACTTTTGACCGGTCGTATTGTGTATGTGAAAGGGTTCCAAAATGTTTTAAAAAACACAAAACAAAATAATTTAATAATAATATTTAATCATAAAGAAAACGCTTTTGTCATTTCGAATCCTGCTTACTTTATACATATCTACTATCACAATAATTAACTATAATATTCATAACAATTCGAGTTGGATATTTAAAATATTTTTATACATAATCATAAATCGACATAAATATAATACATATATAAATACATAAATAAATATAATTACAAGTCAGTAATTACAATATTTTCAGTAAAATGGTAAGTAATAGTTTTGTATAGCATAAGTAAACGTGCAAATTAGTGATAACGTTTTGCTAATGCCCTAGTCAGATTTATTCGACAGAGAACAAGTGTTGTATATATTCTCTTTCTATTTAATCACTGCCTACCGTATTAAACAGTAATAAAATAAAAATAGAATGTAGAACAAAAATTTACCGTTTTAAAATTATTTCGTCAGAAATATTTAAAATAAAACCAAGTACAGTATAAGTAGGTACTTGGTTTTGAATTGCCAAATTGAATTGGACACTAGAATCACGACAACCACTACAAAGCCAAGCGTACCGAGAGTTAAAATATGCTCTTCATTTGTACGTGTACTCTTGGTCAATCTTAGATCTAAGTACTTAATACGTCTATAAATTTGTTTAAAAATGTGAGTTTCCAAAATCATTCGCCAGAGAGTTGTACTAAAAATATAAATGGACTACTATTGCATTATGGGCCTAAACGCTAACACAGTTGCACGTAAATCTATATAAATATAATATCAAACAAAAGACTCAGAACGACACCTTATTTATTCTTATGACGATACAACTATAAATACATATAACACAATTCTGTAAAGTAGTTCTCTAACTTTAGTGCACGTAGACAATATCCGCTTTACAAGCAATTTAAGTATAAAAAGCACCACAAATTCACAGACAGGTAGATCTTAATATAATCATGTTTTTTATTTTTTAATTTAATAATTGAAATCACCGCGCGATACATTGAAAATTAAATTTTACGTATACACAGAAGTCACGTATTTTTTTTTTTATTATATCTATATTTTTTTATTTCATGAATAATATTTTTTCTACTTTACAGTTTATTTAGTCTATTTCGGCTTGCCTGACTTATAAAGAGGAAAGTATTATGTTTGAAATATATGTATTACTATCAAGTCTAATATAGGGTCATAACAACTTTAATTTATGAATTCAGATATTGTTAATGAAATCATGATACAATATCATAAAATCACTTTTCGTTTATAGCTTATACTCAACTTTAAGACATCTATTATAATTAATATTATTATAATTTAAATTAAAATTAAAAATAAATAATAATAATAATATTTTTTTAAATTATAATTTAATTGATAATATAATAATTGAGGCGTAATGCCGAACATAGTATAACCGTTGGGTAGGAAGAAAGAATTGTTAGTAATGGGGACAAGAAACTTCCCAAGCAAATACCCTGCAGATCGACCTCTGCACAATCACACTTAGTAATTATCGTAGTTAATTCCTGATGAATTAATTATGATAGGCCAACTGATCAGCTTTCATCCTCACTCATTATCTGTCTACAGTGTACCGCTGCGTATATCGATAGCGCAGGAAAGTTTACCGGAAAATCTGACCGAACTGACGGTAAATAATAATCTAAGGACCGTAGTTTCTCTGGATCCAAATTTCCATTAGCTAAGCGTTCAGACATTTGTCTAAAGATCTTCATACACTGTCACATTAACAGGTATTGCTAGCTAATAAATATTATTAAAGAATTAGAACGAAAAAATAAAATATATTTAATATCAAATTAATCATAGACAATATTCGTCTAAATATATTAGTTATGACTTATTTTAAATAAGCGTAACCATTTTATAATATACTTAAAGATTAAATTAACAATACTTTTTAAAATACTTATACAACAATTGACTTCAAATAATACATAACATTGCAAAAATAGTATTATTAACAATTCAAGATTTTGATACACCTAAATACTGACATTAGAATTTGTACATAGCTAACTTATAATATGATTTTGTACAATCAATTCCATTTTTACAAATAGATAATTATAAAAACGTGAGATGCCATAAATATAGTGTTTGGGACATTTTATTTGCAAAAGTACTTCTTTAGGTAAACTACTGACAGATCCCAAAATGTCACATAAAACTTTATTAAAAAATATATTATCTATCATCGCGCCAAACCCTTTCATGTGAAGATTTTATTCACTTTAACAATGATAAGCTCAAAATATAAATACCATACCCTGCTTGACTCATCTAGAGAAAACTCAGTAATATTCGATTCGATTTAAACACAAATAAATTTAATTGGTCATAATTAAATTGTCATATTCGATAAAATTATATTACAACCTTATACTAGGTACAAACTAAGTCACATGAAAAACACTTGTACTACAATAATATCATATAATTAAAAAAATCAATAAGTTTATTTCATTTCTCGCGCAAATTAGCTACGAAAGTTAAAACTTTTATGTGTGTCTTTTTGTTACTTCATCGCGAAAGAATTACAGAATACGTTAAAAAAATCATGAACATGTAAGTACTTTATTGTACCAAATTAAAAACTCTGTATACATTTTGATGATTCTTGCAATCGACACGTTTTTTTCAAACCCCAATTGCATTATTATAAAAAAACTAGTATTTTTTAATTAATGTTTCCATGGTAATATTGAGTAACTAATAATTATAAAAATTAAAGTAGTAAAATGTTTAGATAACTATTACATGTAACTGTACCTATTCACATTTAAAATATGTTAAATAAATTAACTAAAATAATGACAAGAGTGAAATGCAACAATTTCTATCAATAGGAACTAAGTTCTTATAAGTACCCTATCATATAAAATATCACACTTTATGCTAGAATACTCTTAGTCAAACTTGGAGACTGCGGCATGCGGGGATACATCAGAAACAGTGACAATTGACAGGCAGCCAACATTGCACCGATAAAATTTGGCAACTATAAAAAGAAATAAACTTGTTTTACTATAATAAATAATTAGTGATATCTCTTTTATTTGCCAAATTGTTTTTATTATTTAGTGATATAACATCCCGATTTATAGACAGAGTCGTAAATATTTTACTAAACTCTTGGTATTATCGTAGATATAATTGCAAATGTCAATATCACTGATTATTTTATAATAATTATTTTGTTTAATAATTAATGTGCCGTAAACATAATGGGTTTCATTAAAACTGAATAAAAATTTTAACAAACAACTAACTGACCCGACCATGGACCAGTCTGATCACCAAAGCAATATAAATTAAAAATAGATTAAATAATTAATTTTTTGGTTTGTTGCTAATTTCATTTCCATAATTTCTAAAGTAATTAGAATACTATTACTTACGATTAAATAGGTATCCTCCTCTATCAGTCCATATAAAAACCATAAAGCAGACACGAAAAACGACATCACAATCATTGGAAATGGTAGACATTCAGTATTCTTCATCTTTATTACATATACAAGCTTACTCATTGGTGCAGCAATGGTAATTAAAGTAAGAGAGCATGCTATCAGACCTGAAATAACACAATTACACAATTACAACCTAATTTCTCATTTTTAATTTTTTTTTTTTTGTTACATGTAGTAGATAGTGTGTGCCTTTGAATGCTATTTCATATTATTATATATATCAGCTACATCAGACTAACAGAGTATTTAATTTATGCATAATATTTAAAAATATAGATGGCTAGTTTTTACTTTCCACTTCATTAATTCTATTCATAACATTTATTTAATAAATATTTATAGATTTGTAAATTAGTTTTTAGTGAAAGTACTAACCTACTGATTTCTATAACATTGTACAACATTCTATAACAATCTTAAACCATACCAAATAATTCAATTTATTAATCGAGGAAAACCACAAAAGTCATATAATTATTTTATTGTTGGTCTTAAGAGCATAATAAAAGTCAGTATAATTTATATTATACAGACTTTTATTTATAACTTCATTCACTTGCAATCAAGGCAGTCCCTTATCTGTTATTTTCATCAAAATCAGTCCAGCAGTTTGAAAACAGTTGATGGCAATGGTGGCAAGTGGTTTAAAAGTCTATTGCACATTTCAAACATGTAATATTACATGTAATATTTACTTTGTATTCATGAGTTATTATTTTTATCTGTCTAGGTTTTTCTATAATTAGCATGTATTTTAAAAGAATATTTAAATAGTTACATCTATCACCTGCCTAGTATCCAAGGTGCAGGATCTGTTTAGTTTAAAACTAGATGATGTTATATATATATATATATATATATATATATATATATATATATATATATATATATATATATATATATATATATATATATATAATAATAAAATATTTTAATTGATTAATTTTTTAAAGATCAAAATTAACAAAATTGACTTACCTAAACGACCTAAAAGCAGTTCATTGTCTTCCTCAATAGACACATAACCAATAAAGAAAATTATTAATGACACTGTCACAAATATTTGTTTAAGTAGAGAGGACTTTTTAAAGGTATATATATAAAACACAACTGTGTATGATACCATCAATGAAACACCAATAGTATTAACTAATACTATTTTGTCATCATGTTTTGTCAAGCCATAAAGTAGCCACAATGCAGATCTAAAAATAAAATTGTTTTTATTTTTAAATATCAATATTATTATTCAGTTTGAAGTTCATTATTCAATTCATAATTTTTGTTGCAAGTTATGTATAATTTTTACTTACGACAATGCACCACACAGAAATGGCAGTGGTGATGATTCAGCTGTTGTTTGATTTTTTACATATTGTTTACAAACAAGCCTGTAAATTGTAAATAATATTTAAAAAAGTGAATGATGTAAACAATGCACATATATAATTATAAAACTAACTTCTTGGAGATCATTCAGAGGCTCTTCATTATCATTCAAAGTTCATTTTACATAAATGCAAATATTTAACCACTGAAAACAGCTAAACAGGCTGAGTGTTTCCAAAATTATAAACCATATATGGCAGTAGTACAAATCATATGAGAAGTAACATTTTTTTACATAATAGATTATTATACAGTAATATGTCAAGTCCATAGGAAGATACATTAAGATAGTTTAATACTATCATGGCATTTTTTTTAAATCTAACATTAAAGGCTTGAAAAGGAATGTAATTTGTATAGGATAACAATGTATAGTAACAATTAAAGTAACACACACTACGTGAACTGGGACAATTTTTGTTATCCAATTTTATATCTTATATATAAAATTCTCGTGTCACGGTGTTTGTTACCAAACTCCTCTGAAACGGCTTTACCGATTTTTATGAAATTTTGTATGCATATTGGGTAGGTCTGAGAATCGGCCAACATCTATTTTTCATACCCCTCAATGATAAGGGTGACCCTCCCCAAAAAAATTTTTTTTATTTTTTTGACAAATTTTTCCATTTTTATTTTATTATGATTTAGCATTAAAAAATACATACAACCTCAAATTTTCACCGTTTTACGGTCAACTCCTGTTTTTTAATCGCGATTTTTATATGCTACAAAGGGGTTGCAAGATGGCAATCCAATATAATAATTGTAGTAGGATAAATTTTCATGTATAGTTCTAAAAATAATGTATATGGTAAAACAATGTTTGCTGAGTCAGCTAGTTTTTTTTATAAAACTCAACAATTCTTAAGGCAATCTACTAACTAATATTTCTATTATAAAAACCTCGGTTAGCCAAACACAATTTTTTTTCTGTGCTAACAGTATACACTGGTGGAGCATCAATGAGTGATGATACGTGAGAATGAAAAGACAGGTCAGTTAGCCAATCGTGATGAATATAAATGGAATTCAGCACGATGGTTTCACGTGGAGGTCTACCAGGTTGGGTATACGGGTAAACACTACTTATACAGATTGTGTTGTAGTTTAAAAATGTGACAAATAGTACAAACATTAAAATATAATCTACGCAAACAAAACAAAATTGGCTTTTCATAATTAATTCCGTAGAAACTATTAAGTACTTACGTGCCAGACAAAAATTGTAATATTGTGGTTGTAACAGCCAAACCGCTAACTAAATTCCTAACATCAGATAAATGCATTTTTTAGGATCTAATTTTTTAAATATAATATTACATCCCTTCCTATACTCTGAATTATTTGAAAAAAAATATGAAATTTTCGCGTTATAAATAAGAAAAACATTTCAAAACAAGATCACAAATTAAATAGACTAAACAAGATTACAGCTGATCACAGATTACAGACTCAATGAGTCTGTAATGAGTTTTCCTTCAACCAAGGAAAACCTACATCTACAGCTAATTGACAAACAGTGTTGCCTGATAAAATGGACCGGAGTTTCCCATAATTAAACCTAAAGTAGCTTAAATTTGCCTAAATTTTTTTATTGTAATATAGACTTAAATTGCCCAAATATACCCCTCCTCCTCTTGCCCTGTAACATGCCTGTAAATATTATAAGTTTGTGCTCAACAAAGCAATCGGTTTATAATAATAAAACCAGTCAAGTGTATGTTAAACTTACACTTGGGGGAAGGGATTGTTACCAATGGAGTTTGACAGCCCCATTGCTAACAATATGCTTTATTAGGTCGACCTCCACGTGGTTTCCCCTGGAAACCATCGTGAACAATTCTTGTTGAATTCGTCACTATGAGCTAACTGACCTACTTCATCCTCACCTGTCATCCTTCACTGGTGCCCCGCCGATATATACCGATAGCGCGGGTGGGGTTACCATTCGAGAAAGTTTTATAAATACTTGGCAATGCATCGCGAGTCGTCCGGACTGATTGCTTAATAATATACATTTCTACTATACATGGTATAAAAATAATGAAAAGATAATGATGGAGTTAGTACCCCAGTTGAACTAGCAGAATTATTTAGAAATTGGAGTACCCCTTTTGGAATCCAATAGTCTAAAAATTTAAAATCATGCCATTTCATATGAATTTAATAAATTTTAATATTGAGAGGTAAGAATAAGGATAATTTGTTTGTCATTATATATGCAGATACTACAGCAAATACTTTTCACAATATCCTATTTTTTCTGATTAGGTTTTCTTAAAGCCACAATAATTAAAAAAAAAATTAAGATAGCGTAAATGACTATTGATCGCCAGACTTAAAAGCCCGACCAACATTCTTCGAGATAGCCCAAAAGACGAAGGACCGTGTAATCTAGCAACACTGAAAAACACACAACAAAAGTTGGCATCGGCTCTATCTATCTATAGAACTTTACAATTAATTTATATGTTACCTTTTTGAAGTAACAACACATTGAATATTGTATAGGATGGGCCACTCCTTCCTTTTCCGTGGGTGTCGTAAGAGGGGACTAAAGAAACTTAATGGTCGAGGGATGGGTTTTAGGGTTTTTTTGTGGGTGAAAATGGCTTGGTAACCGATAGCGCAGTTATCGGTATATACTAGCGGGGTACCAGTGAGAGGTGACATGTGAGAATAAAAAGACAGGCCAGTTAGTTCATTGTGACAAATTCAATGATATATTAGTCACGATAGTTTCCTGAGGAAACCGTATGGAGGTCAACCCGACAAGGTATATTGATGGCAATGGGGACTAACCTCTTCATTACTAATAATCCTTTCCCCTCGATGGTTATATGTAATCGAAGTAATGTTATAATTACAAAAAGAGCTATTCTCTTATATATATAATATAGTACATATATATTTTTTACAAAAGAATACATGTTGTTTTCAGGTGCTGTTTGGCTCGGCTTAATACTTTCAACTATTGTTCAATACGCCAAAGAGAATGTGAATTACTCACTTATTAAAAAAAAGAAATAAAATTGTAGTAGAACAAAATAAAACAACTAAACACGGGTGCTTATTGTCCATGTTTCTCGTACAATTAGAAAATTTATATTGTAAAATAGATTCTTAAAGCAACTATCGATATCGATACTATGGATGGAAGCATGTGATAATATTAAGAATATTCTTTTTTTTTTAATAAATTTCGTTGTGGTGTTACTTTAAAATGGTAACATGCATTACTATTTCCAGGTGCTGTAGATATAAGGTCAGTCCAACTCTTATAACGTAGTGGTTACTTTGTCGCTTTGTGGTGATTACTTGCTCTGTGATGGTCTTTCTAGTCTGTAAAGGATTTAGACATAGTCTCTTTAATCTATGAAAGGATTTCTTGATTTGTTTTGGTCTTTTTAACTAATTACCTAAATTCCTATTTTGATTCATTTTATGGGATACTGTTTTTTAATTGTAAACTATTGAAGTAATATTAACTGTTTATCTTGAAATAAGCCACATAGAATACATAATTATAGTAATCTGATAAAAAATTGTGTAAATTACTAATTAAATTGTGCTAAGATTGTTTAAAATACAATATGACTACTGTAACATGAAGGCCTTCAAGCTTATTGTTCATCAATCTAGTTTCAGTCGTAAGTATTAAAATACTAATACAGTTTTTAAAAATAATTTGGTGTTCATTATTTTGTAATGCTCTTTTGGCTATTTGCAATCAGTGCAGTATGCAGTAATTTGCAATGTAAATTACTGCATAATCTTTATATTTCGTTTCCTACTAGACAAGTCTTTTAAGGAAAGAAATATACTATGATTATACATAGTGCCATCACTATGTAATTTTATTAATTTATTATCAAATGAACATTGATAAACCACATAGGAAAGCCCTATAGAATTGAAAATGTAAATTGGTCAGCATATTGGTTTCCATAACCTGTCATTTGGGCTTTTGTAGAGTTATGAATAACTTAACCAGCCATGTTTCACCTAGAAGTACATGTTCTTTATGATATTTTTGCTATAGAAATTGGATGCAAATGATATTATATATTTTATTCATTTTCAGCTGAGGATTTAATAATAAACCTCAAGGATTACCCAGGACTGAAAGAAAAGGATATTGTGGAAATCTATCATCCTGAAAATGATTATCCAAGGTTGCTGTTACAAGTTACTAAGGTGGATGCACCGGGCCGTGGCAGAGGTAGTTTAAAAATATTTACAGCTATATATGAAATTTTAATATATTATACTGTTAATACTGCTTGATCATTTATCTATATTGACCATCTGTTAAAAAGCAGCCTCTACATATCACAGCAATATCAGAGACGTTACTGAACATTATTAATGCTTATAAGATGATCTAGAGCATAAATACCCAGTATATTATTTTATTAATAACACTACCAATTAAATATTTACTGTATACAGTTGACCTATGTTCAGCAGTGGACAGATAATGGCTGAGATGATAATGTTATACAGTTTATTTTCAATTGATGGAACTGTTCACACAAATAAAAATAACAATATTTTTCACTCAAAATATGCTTTATAAATTAATATATTAACAATCTATTGTCTAATGTGCATCAATTGTTATGATATCTTAGTATATCATAAATGTGATAATTTGTAGACATTTGTATGTTTATTACTTAATTACACTTAAATAGCGAATGAAATTTGGTACAAGGATATATTGTATCTTAACACAAGGAAAATCTTATATACTAAGTTACATGGGCAATGCTGTAGGAAACAACTAGTGTAATATAAAATATGATTGTTTTCTGTACAAATTCTTTAAGATTAGCAATGTATTACATTATTAATGAGTAAAACAATTTGGTCAGACCCTTTGGGGTATTATAGGCCAAAGACTTAGAAAATCTTGATGAATTTTTTGATGACACAGTAACCCCACTTTTATGCACCCATTGGATAGAGTTCTTCTAAACTCTAGAGGATCACTTTAGGTTATGTTATATTTTTCCAGTGTCGCTTGATTGATGATGATTATGATTTTTCTACAGATACGATCAGTGTGGAGCACAGTATAGCAACAACATTCCAGTTAAGAACATTTGCCGATGTCTATGTCAATATTGTCAATGTAGCCGATGTAGCTCTAGACTCTGTTGAACTCACATTTAAGGACTTATACATGGGAAGATCTGAAATGTGGAGGTTGAAGAATCATTTGGTAATATTATCCTTTATTTATGTCACGTGATATTAAATACAATAATGTGCTCTGCATTTTCTAATATTTATATCTAGTATATTCTACTTTCTTATGAAACTTAGAATGTTAAACAAACTGATTGCCCTGTAAACACTCACAGTACCGTGGACATTAATTAAAATTGTGACACTGATGGTATCACTCATATATTATCATTCCTGAGTACTAAGCTATTATGCACCTACTTCCTGTAATTTCATCCCATCTTCAAACTACAGTCATGAAAACATAGCTGATAATCAATAGAAACTGGTTTAAATAGTATATATATTTACTAAGCCATGTAGTAGTAGTCTTGCCATGTGGTCCCAGCATAGAATAGACCAGACTTTCCTTTTTCGTGGGTGTTGTAAGAGGCAACTAAGAGAACTTAATAGTCGATGGATGTGCAGCAGTGTCTTTTATAAAACATCACCAAGGTTTAAATGTGGCTGCCAACCTGCTTGCCAAACATGACAACTACTGGCAAAACCCCCCAATAGGGGGAGGCCTATGTTCAGCAGTGGACAATTAATGGCAAATATGATATATTTACTTAGTACTTGTGTATCTATGATATAATAAAATCATTAAAAAAATATATATATCTTTACAAAATTGACAATTTTGTTTCCATTTTGTCACAGGTAAACACTTGTGTTTATTTAAATAAAAAGATTGAATACTGTGGTGGAGCAATTAGATGCCAAGTATATGAAATGTGGTCCCAAGGAGACAGAGTGGCGTGTGGAGTAATAACAGAAGACACAAAGATTGTGTTTAGATCATCAACTTCTATGGTCTACTTATTTATACAAATGTCATCTGAGATGTGGGACTTTGATATCCATGGGGATTTGTATTTTGAAAAGGCTGTTAATGGGTTCCTTGCTGATCTTTTTGCTAAGTGGAAGGTAATATAAAAGGAAAATAATTCTAATTAATTAATAACAATAAATAATTTCTGTTTGGTATGCTTTATATTGCTCTTGCGCTGCTTTGGATTTAAATGTACATTAGATTAATATCCCAGTAAATCCTTGTTAGAAAACCATACAATATGATTGGTTTAAAGCCTCATATTTTAATTATATTTTCAGAAAAATGGAAGTAATCATGAAGTGACTATAGTTTTATTTTCAAGAACATTTTATAAAGCTAAAACATTAGAAGAATTTCCTCAACACATGAAAGAGTGTTTACAGCAAGATTATAGAGGACGTTTTTATGAAGATTTTTATAGGTAAAGAAAACCTTGCAGTGGAATCCAGTTCCAAATGTTGCTTACTACAATAATTTAATATTTATGAAATATACCTATTAAATACTAGTAATTGAACCCGGTTTCGCACGGGTAGAAAATAGAATTTTTGAAAATAATACGTAGTTATATTACTTGCTGAAAATGTAGCTTTCAGCAAGTAACATAATTACAAATATGTATGTAATAGATAAACGCAAAAACTACTTAATTTTTTTTTTAAATTGGTAAAGTAGTTTTTGAGTTTATCTGTTACAAACAAACAATCAAATATTTCCTCACTATAATATAATATTATAATTATTCTTACTAATATTATAAAAGTGAGAATGAGTTTGTTTATTACCCTTTAGTGCCTTAACGGCTTAATCAATCAGTATTATATTTGGCAAATATGTAGGTATATATAGATTGGAGAAGGACATAGATCACTTTTTATCCCAATATATATAACATATATAGATTACGCGGAAGAAATCGCGGGTATAAGCTAGTTTAGTACTAGCTTGAATATAATTAAATATTATGTTTATAGAGTGGCTGTCCAAAACGAGAGATATGAAGACTGGTCTAATGTACTCCTTCAATTGAGAAGACTGTTTACAGATTACCAAAAGATTGTATTACAATACCATGAGCGACCTAATATGGAGATACCAACCGCCATAAACTCAACTGCAGCCCAAGGCAACTTTCTGGAAGTACTGAATATGAGTTTAAATGGTAACATTTGTTATCTGTTAAAGTATTAGTTACTAAGTGTTTTTTAAATTATCATATAATATATATAAATTGTAGAGACCATTGTGAATATTTTTTGGATTATCAGTTAACACATAATGCCATAAGTACATAGGACAATAAATTATTTTGTTAGTCCCTTTGCATCTTTATATATACTTTTTGTTGGTATAATGATATAAATTATCATTACAAAAAATATACAATTGGACATTGAATACATTTAAGTATTTGCAAGATTGTAAGAGACAGTCCTCCCTCTCCATATATTTTCTTTTATTTTAAAATATTCCTTATTGATACTAAAAATGTTGTGTTGCAGTTTTTGAGAAACATTATTTGGATAGATGTTTTGATAGAACTGGACAATTGAGTGTAGTCATAACCCCTGGAGTGGGCGTATTTGAAGTAGATAGAGAACTGACTAATGTTACCAAACAAAGAATTATAGATAATGGAGTCGGAAGTGACTT
Source organism: Galleria mellonella (assembly GCF_026898425.1). Taxonomy (NCBI): domain Eukaryota; kingdom Metazoa; phylum Arthropoda; class Insecta; order Lepidoptera; family Pyralidae; genus Galleria; species Galleria mellonella. The sequence goes on along the minus strand of NW_026442042.1, from coordinate 2,143,890 downwards.
GGTCTGTGTTGGTGAGCAACCTTTGCACGCGGTGCCACTATTGAAGTTCCACAATAAAGACAACAATTTGAATTCTATAGATGATTACTCTATGCCACATTGGATAAATTTATCCTTTTATTCCACCAATAAAAAAGTAGCATATTCCAATTTTATACCAAGAATTAAACTGCCACCAAGAAAGAGCCAAGAGCCTCTCAAGAAAATGTATGAAGACGAAAAGAATGGAAAACTCTTGAAAGAGGATGAATATATGCATAACTCAATATTTGATTATGATGCATACGATGCTCAAGTGTTTCAGTTGCCTCCTGCTCATAGTACATGGTTAGTCTTAATCTATTTTTTTGTTAACAATAAATGTTATTTTTACTCAAATTTACTATGTACCATTTTTATTTCAGTGTGCAAAGGGTAGCTCGTACGAAAAAGACGTCTGTAGCAGGATTAGAAGGCATAAATAGGAGAAGTCCCCCTGCTATGCATCATAGAAAAATGTCAGACCCAGATATACATCACAGTTTGGGTGACATATTAAGTGTAGGAAGTATGTATAATATGTATATTACTTTTATGCAGTTCGTATGTTTAACTGACCATGTATTGTAGGTAATACAATATTAATTTAGATAACTAAACTAAGTATTGACTAGGAGTATATTAAACTTATTGAATGAGATTTTTGTTGAAGAGCCATATCAACATCAATTTGTGAGTTCCGATAGTCATCGGCATATGTTGGATTGTAAATTGATCTATAAGTATTAAAGTCCTCATAAATAAGTGTGGTTATTTTATATTAAGCGCTTTATCATATTGTAGTGTTGAGAACAAAAAAATTAAATTGTCCAACAATTTCCATTATTGTTGTATAATCGCTGGTTTGTTATTTTTTTGAGATCTACAAAAGTCTATTGATTTTTAGGGTTCTGTACTTCCAAAGGAAAAAAACGGAATAGGATCACTTTGTTGTCCATCTGTCCGTCCGTCCGTCTGTCAAGATCCTTTTTCTTAGAAATGCGTGGAGGTATCAAGAAGAAATTAATATCATATACTCAGGTCTGCAATCTCTTAAAACAATAAAAAAAAAATCAAGCTTCTGAATCGACGGAATCAAAAGATACTGCTGTTTATGTTCTATTTATAGCGCTTATCTTGGCATTCGCAAAGGGAATCAAAACCTATAGGGTACTTCTCGTTGACCCAGAATCATAAAATTTGGCAAGAAGCGATGTCACGTAGCACAAATAAAAGAAAAAAAATTAAATTTGGAGTATTTCGCAAAAAAATTAAACTTGATGATTTTGTACGGAACCCTCGTTGAACAAGTTCGATTCGCACTTGACCGGCTTGTTAACAATAATAAACTCCAATGAAATGGAGAAAAAAAAACAACAATAAAGTCAGTTTATTTTTATCTAAAGCCAGTTGGGAATATCAAGCGTATATTAGACAATGTGCTAATCAACATTACTTTTTTCAGACAAAACGAACGCATTCGATTCGAACAGCGACGCAACGGATAGCCCCATGTCCAATAAGCGATTATCACCCCGCAGTTCGATCTCTTCTCACAAGCCCGTAATTAGGACTGGCCGCGCCCTCATAAATCCATTTGACCCTTCACATGTCACCGTCAAACTTACCAGTAATAGGCGGAGATGGACGCATATATTTCCAAAAGGTAAGGAAACCATAAAATTTCATATCGAAATCTCTTAACGTTTGCAATATCTATCTACTTATAGTAATGCTAAATTATTTTCTGAATTTTCATAATTTACATTTGTACAACTTGTTTATCATTACTGAAAAATAAACAGTTTATATATTTTTACTGTGTTATAAACCAATATAAAATTATATTCTTATTGCACTTCAGTCTTCAAATTCTTCTCATACTTAATAAATGAAGAATGTACAGTGCCATCTCGTGATGAGTATTAACTTATCGTCATAATCGTAGAATACTGACGGATCTTTATATGTAATCTTTATCAGATCCGTCAGTATTCTACGACTATGACGACATGTATATATATTAAAGTATTAGTATTTTGTATTATTGTCGAATTTTCCGTTAATTTCATTACGATAGGACAACTGAACTGAGTACATACTCACTTATCACATCTCAATGGTACCCCGCCAACGTATACCGTTACCGGGGTGGTTACCGTTCTACTTTTTTTCTTTTTAAATCGCACTGGAAATATCAGACAATGATAGGCGTTCAAAATGATTACAATTCTTATTTAACTTTAGGTCCAACTGGTGTGTTAATACAGCAGCACCACTATCAAGCGCGGCCGGCTGGCGAAGCGACTTCTCGTAGTGACACACAGGACAACAATAAAGAAAATGGTTCCGCCTCTGTAATAAATAATAACCATTCTATATATCAAGTTGATGGTAAGTGTTTTGGTTTTTGTAATATTATGATTACAAGCTTAGTCTAGGTTAATTTTGCAAACTGAATTAGAAACAGTTATTCCTGACCATATTTGCTGAAATTTTAAATATATATTTAGTTCTGCTGATTATACAATACTCAATATATGGGGTGTAAGGGACAAGTTAACCAAAACAAAAACAGCTGATTCAGATCAATGGTCTGAATCAGGTGGTAGATTATTTTTCCATCGAAAATGCATCCTGTATTGTAGTATTTCCAAAATGGCCGCCACCACATGGAGGATGGATTCTATTTGTTCACAAATATATTAACTATCCTGCCAGAGGGAAACAAAGCTGTCTACATATCTACCTTAATTGTATTTCTACCGCCAAACACATGTGGTAACTAGCTGTTACAATAAAGTATGAGATACGGCAGTGAAATCATTGGGCATGAAGACAACACCATTGTTTTCTGAAATGGCATATGGAAGATATATATTGTTGTATATTATTTTTATTTTTAAATGATTCATTGGTTAAATAAATTTCTAAAATATTTACTAAATGTGATATGTATAAAATAAAGGTTATCTTGAGAATCATTACACCAAATTGTTCGAGTATGAGTCTTCTTGTATTTAGGATGTTAAGTATTTATAGTTTTTTTTTTTTTTTTTTTTTTCTAATAATGTAATAACTTTTTTACTGATTGTTCATGTGCGTTGTTACTTATTTTATATTTATAACTTTAGGGAACGTAATGGGTCGTAAGCGTATGATTAGTACGTCAGGTGCTATGGCCATTTTGGGAGCAACCTTAGGTCCCCTGTCCGCCACCAATAATGCTTCCTTGGCGTTGCTGTGGGGCGCCACTGGAGAACAGGAATGGACACCAGCCCTTACAACAGGTTTGGATATATTTTTTACATTTTAATTACAGTGTGCGTGTGACAGTCATTTGGTAGGCTTTCGTCAGTTTGAATAAAGTATATCTATCTCGCTTTACTTTGCCCATTCTATTTCTCTCTGGATCATAACTAAAAAAAAAAAAAAAACACAAAAATACTTTATTCAAATAGTATTTTTCTTTGAGCATTTACAATAGAAGGCGTCATTAGCGTATTTTATTTTTTGTCAAAATACTAAGAGCATGTTCCTACGACTACGAAGTATAAAAATTACTTCATAATATCTGCATAGAGCACATTTACAAATAGGTTAAAATAACATGCAAATACGGGGGGGTTAGCAATATTTTATATATGACTGTATTACACTTCATCTGTGATCCATTCATAAAGTGAAGTTATATCAGTTTATGTGTAGAATCAATCGAGTATTAAGTATATTTATAAATGAGTTTATGTGATGTATTATTAATGAAATATTTTTGATTTGTTATTTTTTGTAGTATTTTTAATGTAGAATTATCATTGTACAAAATATGTATAACTTATATATCTACAGGTTAAACTGTAATAGGAAGCGCCATCGCTTCCTATTGTAAATGCTAATCGATATAAAATATCTGTGACAAAAAGATCTCGTCATTGGTAAAGTCTATTCATAAATCTTCAATTGCTTTAACATTGGGAACGATTCTAAGTCATTTATCTAAACCTATTTCTTAATAAGTAAGCTTAAAAGTTATGTAAATTTACTGTTTAATGGACCATTATATACTAAATTTATAATAATTTTGTCTTATATTTATTAGAAATTAAGTTCATATTGGTACTTAAAATAAAGATTTTGCTGTGATATTAAATTAAAATTTTAAAATTAGAGATAGGTTTGGAAGTACCTCAATAACGATTATGGATTGTCAAAGATAGGTATACCCTTATAAGATGCTTACCTTTCACGATAAGTGACTTGGTGATTTCTTATAAAGATAGTTTCGCGAACTCAAATTTATCAATAAATAAATCATTCTTGTTTTGACACAGATGTACATTATTTATTAAACTAAGTTCCTAAGCTTATATACATAGGCTTGCAGCACAAGGTATCTAGTTTAATAAAGAAAATAAACATGACAAGTTTATTTAATGTATCATTAATTTAATAAAAATGTCATTCGAATATATCATTCTAACTATATCATCATTTCAAGGGGGCCCACATCAAGGATTGATTATGTTCAATATTCATAAGGGTATTCGCAGATAAGTTGTAAACTGTATTAATGTTATCTAGACAGGCCGAAAACAATAAGAAATTAATGACCATATAAAAAGGAACTCGTATACTCATAGGGGTGGTGGTATTAAAAGTTTTACTTGCGAGTTCTCGAATTTCGAACCGAAGTCTTTTAAAACAATAATGAATATAGAATAGACGATTTGTAACTTTGTTTTATTTGAGTTTTTTTTTGTTAAAAAAAAACTAGTGCATTTGAATCTCCGAATTTTAATATTATTAAAAACAATTCTGCGAATGCCCTTGTCTACAGTTGAATTTTTAATGTTTCATGATGCCTATCGTCGCATTGAAAACGCGTTGGGATGATCACCGCGCAAAGCGAACCGAGCAATAGGTTTGATATCATTATTGGATTTACATCGAGTAGTTAATGCCTTAAAGTGATTAATTGCCACGCTGAAGGGGATTTTATTATACTAAAACGAGCAAGAATGCTTCTTAGTATTTCATTATTAGCGCAAATCCAGTACCTCTTATCACAGTATGAAACACATTTATTCGTTATTAATGAAAATGCTACCTGTGCATTTTTGTCAATAATTTGACATAAGCTCGGCTTTACTATTTCACCTTTGCATGCATCACCCTATAACTCGCATGTTTCATTCTTAATCTTTTCTGCACTGACTGCCTTTATTAGTTTTAATTATTATCACTTTAAATAGTGTCATTATGTTATCATTTATATTTGTATCCTGTTTCACGATTGTAATAAGCGTTATACAAATATTTTGTATTTTGAAACAATGCCGTTTTATCGCATGACCCCAAACTTTTTTGTCATGCCGTAGGCACTACGACTACTAGCCTTAGTTAGCTGAATTACTATGATACCATACACAGTAATAAAACGTAGATAGCTATTTAATATATTCAAATATTTATTATTTATTAATTGTTATTGCGTAATTAAAATAATCAAATCAATTGACTATCATTATATATTTGTCACATTGGATGCATTTTGTGATTCGGTAAAAGCGAGAGCAGCGTATATTGTAGCATGTATGATTTGCCTTGAATGGTTGAGCAGTCTGGGCAATACGAATAGTGCAAGCAGCTACTATCTTGCATTTTATTACTTGTAACATTGGTGATCTGTTCAACTGCTCGCAGTTTTTTCACATTCCTTCTTCTCGTATGCCCGAATTGTAACCGTAGTGGCGGCGCAACAAATCGAAAAAGAACGCAAATTGCACTCAATGCATGTGACAAATGCATTAAATGCAGTAGTTGTCTTAAATACATGTAATAATACATAATTTATTGCATAGAATGTAACTAATATATTTGACTAGTTTCTTGAGCGCTACTTCGTACGCGTAGATTTCAGAATTAGGATAAATTAAATAGACTACTTCTAGATGGGGTATCAATATAAAGTAGATATATGTTATTATTTAAGTTAGACCCTCAGGAATACAACTGTGTAAATCCCATCTAATTTGGTGCAGTAGCGTGATGCCGTAACAAACATACAGACAGACAAAATTGCAAAAATAATTATTTTTTCCATATATTGGTCTTATTAAGACATTTTGTGTTTTTTTTTATCTTAATTCATGTACAGACATCATCCAGATACAATTTTATTATATTAGTAAGATTACAAGTGCATAGTGACATGTAAATTATATATATATATATATATATTTAATACAATTGTATGATAATTAAAAAAGGCCTTAATAGTTTAATAATTATAGCTAAAAGTTCAGGCACAATAACAGGACTTAACGTTTATACAGGTGTGGATTGGAAATCACTAACGATCCCTGCGTGTCTGCCAATAACCACAGACTATTTTCCCGATAAGCGATCTCTTCAAAACGACTATCTGGTGTCGGATTACAACTTGCTACCAGACGATGTGAACGCAGACTTTGCACAGAATCGTGCTATTTATAAAGAACCGTTAACGACCATGGAGGTGTTTAAAGAATTGGTATCACAGAGATTAGCGCAGGTTAGTAGTTATATTCAGTCAATTATGGTAAATAAGTACTTACGACATATTGTTATATTAAGTGGCAGATGACAAGCCTACCACTGTTTCACTGAATAATTATGTTTCTTGGTTATTCATCAAACTCACCTGCTACATGATATGGCAATTTATGTTTCATCATCACTAACGACAAACCATGAATTGACACGGTGAAGTATGTTCTTTACTGCATATTAATATATAGTTGAATAAAAAATTGTAAGTGAACCATTATAACATTAGTTGCTTTATCTCAAAAGTTACATTTTTATGCAATTTATACTGGTAAACAAGTTGACGGCCCACCTGATGGAAAGTGGTAACCGTCACCTATAGATATGAACAGTACCAAGGGCATAGTATACGTGCCGCTCATGATGCCCTTCAGGGATTGCCATTCCTGAGGACTAGGGTGTTATGCCTCTGGCCCTGTAATGTCCTTGTCATATCCTACCTTTCAAACCTAAACACAGGCACTAAAGACTTGAGAGATGAAATTTTGCAGGTAAATTCCTTTAGGATGTAAACATCCCCTAAGAAAAGATTTTTAAGAAGTATATTTTGCTCCAAAGTAAACACCCGGTTGCAAGTATATATATCAAAATCATAAACAACAAAAACATAGTCACAAAAATAAAGACGAATTGATTTCTAAACATGTTTGATCTTTTTTTTAGAAGTCATTTAAATATATCCAGAATATTGGGAATTGCAGGCGTTGCCTGGTGTTGCAGGTGTCTGTAGGCTACAATGACTGTTTATCATAAAACGAGTTGTATGCACGTTTGCCACCATTGTGGTATAAAAAAAGATCGAGAAAACTGCGGCAAATAGCGAATTAAGTTATAAATAATGTTTTAGGGATTCCAATTAATAGTGGGTGTGAACGAGAACGACATGATCGAGGCGCACTGTCCGTCCACGCCGGCGCCGCCACCTTCTAAGGTCGCACCGCAGTGCAGCAAGCCTGCCAACGCCGCGCCTACCAAACGCTATCTACTCTCCATTGGTAGAATATTCCACAAGTTGACGCTAGTTGGTTCCACTATTACTGTTACTAGATACAGACCCAGGTGAGTATTGGCAATGATTTTTTTTTATTAATTTCTACGGCCCTTTGGCCTACTGTAGATTATAAAAAAATATTGTATAATTATTTATAATACACGTTTACGAGTACATTGTCAAGCTCTAATTTCAAACTTTATAGTTCATCTCATTTACGAATCTAACACCCGACCAATTTTATATTTTAGTAACGATTTGAAATAGCTATAAATTACGCAACGGTTATTACTACCACGTTACGCGAAGGCGATTAGAGACCAATTAAATCTTTGGTGCTCTCTGCAAATCAATTTAAGAACTAAAAATTCATTTATGACTATTGTATGAAGTTAAGCCGAAAACAGCCATTTTGATGAAATATCTATAAGAAATGGTTATTTTCTGCATATGTAAGCTCCATGTGTTAGTTTTATCTATTGCTATTCGATCAGTATGATGACCTATGGAACAGCAATAGCTTCAAATTACTCAGCTATGGAGAGAGCCCTCTCCATTCTCATAGCTCGAAGTTTCTTTGCGTAACAAAATCCGAAATGAGGATATCCTTAAAAGAACCAAAATCGCCGACTCAACTCAAAGGATAAGCAAGTTGAACTGGCAATGGGCTAGTCACACGGCTCGAAGAGCTGACAACCGATGGGAAAGAAAAGTTTTTGAGTGGCGGCCCCGTACAGACAAACGCAGTGTAGGACGACCTCATTCCTTATGGCAGGACCATTCCTTATGGCAGTCTATGGTGGAGGCCTATAGAGGAGTTCAGCAGTGAACAGATAACGGCTGTTATGATGACTCGATCAGTAGTGACTCTATTTGTATTTAGTCATTCAGCAATTAGAGCCCATAATAAAACCTATTTAATGATTCCAGGCATCCATATCCACCATTCAATATACACTACCGTTATCGATTCCACGCACCCAATCACGATACATACGAAGTTTCTTGGGTGTCTTTTACTACGGAAAAGTTAGAAACATACAACTGGAATTACATGGACCACTACATATGCACCAGGGGCGATACGGACTTCGCCCTTGTGGAGGTAGGGAGACTAAATATTATATTGTTTTCTTGATGGATGAAAATGGAATGGTAACCCCGCCTGCGCTAACGGGATACGCTGGCGGAGCACCAGTGAAGGTGATAGATGAGAATGAAAACAGACCAGTTAGCCCATCATGATGAATTCATTAGGAATTAACCGTGATAGTTTCTATGGGGAACCACGAGGAGGTCGACCTGGTTGGGTATATTGCTAGCAATGCGATTTTTAGTCTCCATTACTAACAATCCCTTCCCCCCCTCCATTATATTGTTGAAATAAATCTTACTACCCTTTCCACTGTGTGTCTTAAGAGGGGACTAATGGAACATAATGGTCGTGGAATGGGCAGCAGCGTCCCTTTTAAAATATCATCAAAGCCTAACTGTGGTTACCAACCCGCCTGCCAAGTGCGACAACTACAGGCATTTAATAGTTGTAGCCCAAAGTTTTACTCTTTGAGACGGGAGATAAGCTATGTAATATATAAAGTACCCTTTTTTAAAAAATAATTTCTTATTAAAAGGCCCTAAAATACTGGCGGTTCCGTACGTTACTCCTGCCGCTTCCGTGTCCCGCCACCAAACAAATACTAGAGGATGAGACCACTCATTGTGATATCTACCCAACGTCGACCCGCCAAGACCTCGATCAGCTCACCGATGGATTTTTAAAAATGACTGAACTATACTTCAATAAGGTCAAAAGACCCAATAAACAGAGGGTTAGTATACACATTCTAAAAGATGAGATATTATTTAAAAGTATGGATTTCATTTATATTGTACTACATTGGCGTCTCATGTTCTATGGGTATAGTAGTAGTAGCATTTTGAAGTACTTAGCCAATCGTAAAATGCTAGTCTATCCATAGCGAAGTCATTGTTTCTTACGAGGCGATTATTAGTAGAGTCAAATTATAAAATTTTATTAAAAGCTGATGTTTTCGCCTCCATTTTTTATTATATTTCATCGTGTTATTTTTCATGGATAGACTATCTTTATTATTTTTTTGGGAATCAGGCATTTGGTTTTAGTATCTAACATTTATAGTATCATTATTATTATTTTATAAAAAATATAGTTAATGCTGTTTAAGAACAAAATCCTGATTAACTAATATAACGGTTATGTTTGAGATAATCATTGCACTGAATGTTTAAATTATACTCGTATTCATCCAAACAAGAAAATTCTCGGTAGTTTTTTTTTTGTTTTTAATTTTCAGAAACGGTCTTAAATCTGTAAATTTCCGGCTTGTTTTATGAATGCCTAGTCGATTCATTTTAAATATATAATAATACCATTTTATAGGTACACCTCACTCAGACATCTCATTTTTATTTTCTAAACATTTGTAGACGTCTATCACCTATAATTTGTCAGATTTTAAAAGGCAAATTTGCATTGAGTCAGTTACAGAAGTACCTACAGTTTTTAAGTATTTTTGAATAAATTATTAAGATTTTTTTCTATCTACTGTTAAATAATAAATGAAATATTAAATACTACAGAAAAAAAAACACAGCCTCATTACTGTTTATTTCCTACAGTCCAAGGAAGTGACTAATTTAACAATTTTAGTTTTTAAACAAGTCAGTGCTAGTATATATGCGGAGGAATTTACTGCTAAAATATTCAACCTGTTCAGACAAGTCTGTTCTAACGTAACAGCGTTGTACATACTTGAAATAAATTTACAGTATGAAGAATACTGACTAAGAAGTTAACACTGACCCGTGGCAGAAACTGATGTAATGTAAATTTGCACTTACATTTTTTTTATTTCTAAACTCTTCTATTTTCTTTATAAATGAAATCCAGACTTTATTTGATACATTTAATCAAATTACCTTATTTATAAGGTAATTTTAATTTCTCAAAACACAACTGCAATATTTCCTGTTACTATTGATAATGATTCTGTACATATTTGTTATAAATATTATTATAATATTAACTATTACCTAATATATAATGAGCATGATATTTATAGATTGCACTTAGAATGTTGGACACGTAGTTGCTGTAACACTGCATGATCTCTGTAAAGCACTACTTTATTAAAATTTCTATCTAATACATAACTGTATAACCTAATATACAGGTTGCAACCCAAATTGCTTGCAAAACTTGAACAAATTTACTAAATTTACGCTCAAACATGAAATTCGATTCCTTTAATGTTAAGAGCATGATTTTATGAATATCACCATACCAAATCCTGCAACCGAGTTAATGAAGAATAAAATAAAAAAATATTTAAATCCACATAGCACATGTATATTTGTGTAATGCGCATGTACGTCGTACAATTATGAATTTTACTTTTATGTTGCATTATTTGTTATACGTAATTTCCTGTTTGGGTCCAAACGCATGAGAATAACTCAGTAATAATTTATCTCAAAGGTAGAAAACCCCAAGTAGGTTTACCTTTTTCGCCACTAGGCGAGACTCGCTGTCGTGACGAATAAAGTTATGTAAGTTCGGCTATTAAATGCCTCAAAAGATTGCGAACGCTCAGTATTGTTATTGAGCGGCTAATCTAAAAGAGGCGACATGACCGGGTACGATCGAGTGCGACTGAATGCGAACTCGCGCGACCGGGCGCGTTCTCACGCGACCGGATGCGAACTCACACGACCGGATGCGACCGGCTGTACGTTCGCGTGCTGCAGATGGCGGTGGGCGTGGGCGGTGCTGCCGACTCGGCGCTTACGCGGCGGCGCCACTCTACCTCCATCCTCACTAGGAGCGCCCAGGTATTACCTGTCTGCTGAATAATAACTGCACGCCTCTACTATCAGCAACTGTCGATGATTACCTATTCTATCTATCTGTTGATTTCATTTCAGAAATGAGAACTGCCATTTATAATGAAGTTGCAATAGTACGCGAGCGTGTCACGTAACCTTGATACAGTATTTGATTTATAAAATTGTAGTAGGATATTGTTCAAGTCTGCCTTTCAATTTCATATAGATATTAAGAATCCATTTCAAAATGGTACCTTCAGGCTGTGACTTCGTTGTCAAAGCTGTTTTTCTCATTGACTACAAACGCTACTATTTGTAATTTGGTAAAAAAACTGTCAGAATGGATAACTTGACATGACGTGATGCAAAAGGCAGTCTTAGTGCTAAGTAATCTCTTCCAGGCTACCTTTGGGTAGAGAACATTCAGAAAAGAAGACAAATATTAATAAACAAATATATATATAGGATGGAAAGGGCAGGTTGGCCAAAAATAAATAAATATATACCAATTGAAATACACACAAACATACATATATTAAAAACACACATACAAAAGTAGACAATGAAGAAAGAGACAATACAGGGAAACAGTACTTAAAAGGAGAGATAGCAGGACTTAACATTATAATAACTTTAAAGTAACAATTCTATGAAATTATGATTTTTGACATTATTATACGATAGCATATAAATCACCTTATTGTGTCAAGGTTTACGTAGTTATTATTTAGTGTCATAAGACCGCGACCACTCCCCGCCTCCACATTCTTTCCCAACCAATAAAGCACCAATCCAATTGGACACTACCGATTAGGTATTAGCCATATGTTTGGATGATTGAATTTATTGGTTTTACGTAATATCACATACATGACATGATATGGAGTGAAATGTAAAAAATGAGTTCAGTACCATATGTCGATATTCCTCACAAAATATTATCATAAAAAGCATGGCAAGTGGTGCATGGTTGTCCACGCCATTAAGTCTTATATTTATTATGTGGCATCACGTAAGTCAAAATGTTTGTCTAGTCCCAACGAAACCGTTTCATATATTGACAAAATATAATTGCAGTATAGAATATGTTCCAACACACACTTCACTGTAAGTATTACATTTATCTTAAGCCGTATATAAATTCATTGAATAGCAAATGACATAAAATTTTTCTATTTCCATATATTTGGAGATACGGAAACAAATATTAATATATTCATTAGGTACTTAAAATAATTGGAAGGACATCAGTGGGGTTAGTAAAACTACACAACTAAAATTGGAGTGGCGTTCAGCAGTTTAATCTTTAAACCTCAATACAGAGGTCTAATGCCAATAAGTAACAATTTAGATAATTACAGTACTAATACACTATTTACCTATACCTTCAGCCGTAATTTTATACATAACAGTGCATATGCTGGGTTTTTGCGAGGTGGTTGAGCCTTCTTTGCAAATAGTAGCACTGTTTCATTTGCAACTATTTGTTTATTACACCACAGAATGCCTAATAGTATACGACGTTCACTTTATTTGGATAAAATTGTTTCTCATTTATTTGCAATTTGCAATAATCTATATTAATTGGCATATTATTTAATAAATTCATTATCAATCATATTTATTCTTTACCTCTGTATATTTTATCATAGTATTATTTTAATAAAACGTCGAGGACGTAAATTCAGGTCCTTACATGATGTTGTGAATAGAATCATTCACAGTGTACATGTGAAATGCATATTTATCTGCACTGCTTATTATAAAATTATGCAAATATAATGCACGGAATGCACTGATACTGTGAGTTATATTGTTTGCTGGCTTTTTTTTATTTATATTATAGTTTTAATTAATAAAGGTCAGTTTGATTGCTTGAACAGGTACAAAAATGAACTTTATTATTTACTTAATTTATTTAAATTAATTACCCGGCCATATTGTGATGAGCACCACTATCCAGCATTAAATCGTACCAGAAAGTTACGTGACACAAAATATATTTCCGTATCACAGTTATATTAAAGAATTCTCTAACCTCAATATTATATCTTCCATTAGTTTGTATATCATAATATTAAAAATATTAGTCATTATTAACAATATAGATTATTTTATCAAATATAAATATTCGATTTAATGCGCGGTATTACCATTTATATCTTACGAAGTAAGTACAATACCTAAATGCAGTATGTCCAATATGGCCGGAGCATAGACAGGTATTCCCGTGAGCTAACATAACACGTGTGTGGTCAGGGTGGGGGCGTGTCAAACTCTCCCTTCAGGGAGCGTGTGGGCAGCACCCGCTTGCCAGACCGCCCGCGGCTCCGGATCGAAGCTGTGTCAGTACCACGTGATTACACAATTACACCATATTCTTCTTTAAATCGCTTTCCTAAATACTCAGATCTTTCCTTGATAGACTTCATCTAATAAACCACTCTAAGTCTGACCCTTATTTATATTAATGTGGATTAATATGGGCACAGATAATATAATACTATGGTACTGGTCTACATATGGTTAGTTTGTGATATACACATATGTACATCCTTAACATAGTGTCCTGTAAATAATTTTCACAAACACATTTTAATACTTCGACTAGCTCTTGGATTAGATACAGACGTCATATCTACTTTTGGAAAATGTGAACACCTTGACATCCTCATTATATTTTTTAGAGTAGAGTAGAATTTATAGTATATATATATATAATATAATTAGATTATAATATCCATATCATACACATTACAAAACATATACATTTACTCATGGATTGGTGTTTATGTTTAGCACATAAGCTACGCTTAAGCTTACATCATTGTTATTTAGTTATATCATATATGTATACGTTATATATATTTTCTACGAATTAATTTTTATGTTAGTATGAAAAACTTTATAAGTAGTTGTTTGCTTTTAGAACATTTTACATCAGTTTTGAAATATAAATATAAAAATACAGCATGATGAAAGCAATTAGAAAATAAATGTATGTGTGAGAATGGCAATAATTAAAAATGTATTTACATATACATATTATTATTATTATAGTAGTACTTAAGCTGCTATACATTTGCTGACTTAGAATTATGTTTATGCATATAATTATAATTTTGGTTTATCCTATCTTATTTACTTGATACTAAATTTTTCTATTTTTTTTTTCCAGAACCTTTTAATATTATCGCTATTTCAATGTTATTCTCGTCTTTGGAATGTCTTTTTGCTTGCTATTCTTATCCTTATGTGAATGTTTCATTGCAGCAAATATCACCTACTAAGTCACTAAACACTATCCAATTAAACAAGTAAGTCGCTTTCATCATCCATTCTATATTATATACTCTTTCTGTTAATGAATTAAATTTTATTTATAAAATAATATATTTCTCAATAAAGCTATATTAACTGAGGAATATATATCCGATTATAATGTATAAACTTCAAGGCTGTTAGCTCAAGGCTCTAGGTTTCGGTCTGACTAAACATAAAAAAATATATTAAACTAAATAAACATTTTTTAAATACACAATCGGGATTAAACGCTACGACTAAAGGACTCCTGGGGATCTCCATGAAATGAAATTCCAAATTTTCGGACTCAATTTCATATTTTAACATTTCGTTTGTCATAAATCCTAGCATAACAGTCCAAAGGAACGATATTTTAACATTTTTAAACATTATGTAATTTTAAAATCAAATTTGTGTTTCATTTGGCCCCGAACTTTCGGAAAATAATTCATGGTAGGCCCTCTGTTCTGTCCTGTCGATCCTGCAATCCACATTGAAATGCCGGCAATAAAGAAGCAGATATTATCTACATACTATTTACCTGTTAAAGCTTTTACATTGTGTCAAGTCCCGATTGTTTAATTAAAATATGTGTAAACAACGCGAAAGTTTAAAATTAACTAAATAAACATTTCACCGACTAAACAATGCTTAATAACTTTTTTGCTAACCACTATTTATTAGTACCTAAGACCACAAGAGTTTAACTCTCCTATTTGAACAAGCTCTAGTTAAATTGTTTGTTATTCGCAATATTTATATTCGTGTCTATTGAATTTGGTTTGAAATTATCATCATTGAGTTCTTTTTGTTCCATTATTTAATATCAGTGTAATAAATAGAAATGTCCCTGTATTTTCCTTACACACTCATTCAAAAACGGAATCTATGTATTAATTTGTTAAATCCAATATTCATATATCTATCCATTCCGTGAACGATACATGACGTGATGATATATATTACTATGATTACCACAACCTCAAGATTTAGCATCAGGAAAATTTTGTCGAAAAATATTTGGTTCTCCCATAGTTTTGCTTCCCATGATCCATCCTTTATATTACAACTGCAATTTATGAGTACATGGTAGAAAAACGTTCACTATCATTGATATAAACCCAGGGCCGTGCCTGGGTATATGGCCGCCTGCGTGCCAGTCTGTATGGCCGCCCCCAGGATAACATTAAAAAAAACTACTTTAATTTTTAATGTTTATTATTATACACAGGGCATCAAACCGGGAAAAAAAATCAGTTTTTGGTTAACCGAAATAGGCCCAGTAAACAACTTGTAACATTGATATAAATGAACGCATGTATAAACCATCACATTATGCACAAGTCCTCACTTGCGACTAGTTGGAACTTATAGTTTATATAACATACATTAATTTAGTGTGAATATATGTTTAGAACGCTTAACAGCTTTGGCAATTGCTTTGTTTTCGCAATTATTGTGATTCAGTGTATCGTAATATTATATATATATATTTTTAAGAACGCTAATAATTATATAAAAAATTTCAGGGCCGCTGCGAAAACGGTACTTGAAAGAACGCACTCACAATCTGGCGAATGTGAAGACACTTATGACGACGGGTATAATTTTATTATATATTTGTTTTTTATTTAGTACTAGTTCCCCGCTCGATTCCGTACGGGTATACAAAATTATTCACTTTTCCGTACGATTTTTTTGAACATACCAGAAGGAGGCTTTGTACAAAAGTTGTTTGCTTGGGTACTTCTATCCCATTCGTGTTTCAACTGTGAAGTTCTGTTGTGTCCATGGTACTGCTCATGTCTATAGGCGACGGTTACCACTTTCCATCAGGTGGGCCGTCAGTTTATTTGTTATTCTATGTTGCATAAAAAGAAAAAAATATTTCTTTTCTATACTATCGAATACTAATTGTCTTTCCGCCGTTTTCAGAGTAATAGAACCAAAATTAAAATCGAACGCATCCCTCTCCGAGATCATCGATCGCATGCGCCACCCGACACTCGGCGTGGGCTTTCTACAGCAGACTGTTAGCTTGCCTTCGCACACCTTCGTCTCCATATATGCGATACATTGGTTGCAAGCTAATATGGATGGTATGACGTATGAAAAGGCTACTGCGATTATGGAGGTAAGGGGTGTAATGAAAAGAATGATTGAAACCACCGTTCACTGTTAACGACACTTCAGTTTAACGCAAATAGATGGAGTGACGACCTGAAATGCATTGCAGGGAGTCAGTGGATGCAGGTGGCTCAGGACAATTCTTTATGGCAGTTTATGGGGGAGGCTTATGTCCAGCAGTGGACGGATAATGGCTGAAATGATGATAAACATGATAAACATAGCGTTCGAGCCATGTAAAATATAAATCATTTTTCATTATACCTATGTTTATGAAAATAAATTATTGATTTCCACTTTAGACTAAAGAATTGCCAATGTTTGTGATTTTTGCCATTTAATTTATAAGAGTAACATAAATAGGTAAAGGTATACTAAGGGTATACTAAGACTTTCTAACATTTGTGTTGTAAATAATGTACGCCTTTACATTTTTTTTTTTTTTTACAAATCCAAAATGGAGTTTCTAATATCTCAAAGCAAAATGATAGTTAGTTCTTACAAAAAATATATACAAATTTGTATACTTCTGTGCTTATGTTATGCTAATATTTTTTATTACAGAAGTTACTTCAAGAGAAAATGATATGTCATGCGTCAGGCGATACGACGAAACGATTTGTTGTCGGCTACTACATGTACCACATTCTTCCTCAGAAGAAAGAAAAAGGTGAGAACTTTTATTAATTTACAATAGGGATGCATTAAAGTGAAGGGAAGCTTGTAGCCATGAAATAATCTTATTAACATACATTATAAAATTGTAACAAATCGATGTTTGTATATTTGAGATATTTAAGAAAAAAAATTTATAAGAGGTCATAATAAGAGCAATAGAAGCCAAAACAAATATAAAAATAAAATTGTCTGTCTGTATGTTTGACAATTTTATTTGATATCTATCTTAATGTTTATCAGCATTACGCAAAAAGTACTGCTCGAAATTGGATGCAATTTTTATAGTTGTTTTCCTAAGGTGTTACTCAAAATCTGGTATATGTTTTATTAACATATACCATTTAGAAATTTCATTGATTTTTCTACTTGTCAAATCCACGCGTACAAAAAAGCGAATAAAATGTAGTCTCTTATAATAATCAGCTGTAATTTTTATTTAATATCCACTGTGTGATTTGTTACATGAAGAAGCGACGGACTACGTGAAACCCCTTGGCGACTTGCAAAGCTTTGAGAACGAGTGGATGGAGGTGCAAGTCCTGGGCCCGCGGTCCCCTCTGCTGCCAGTTGACACCGCCAGCGGCGCTATAGACATCGCCGGCTCGTCCCCACTCACCAACGAGGTCGGCGTGCCCGCCTTCCTTTGCGACAACATAGACCCCAATTATATGCAATTGGAAAGCGATGGCGATTGTAGTATGTATACCTATTTTATTGTTATTACAACCCTACAAATCAACTTACTATTGACAGTTGCTTGGGAACGTATTTTTTAGATTTTATGAGACTGCGTAGTAAAAGAACTCATGTAGACTGCTTACCTAATCGACATAATCCTATCCAAAATCGTCAAATATTAATGTTTTCTTTCAATCAGTCCATCTGACTCTTTTAGATTTTCCTTTTCTACCTTCAAACTCATAATTCTTTTAGTAATATGATCCCCATTCTTTATAAAACATATCCATATTAAGTTAACTTTCATTTCATCTAATCTTATTGGTACTACTAGTATGCTTTCTTGTAAGTGTTCATTCTATAATATCTCTACTCTCCTTGCCTTATACCATATTGAGACTGTACAAAAGTCATCTGCTTGGATACCTCTGTCTCATTAGTATTTCTGCCGTGAAGCGGTTGTTTTCACATGGCTGTATTTCGGATATTGCAATGAAATTACAGGGTACAGCATACAGTGTAACAATTTAAAAAATGGCAACACAGTATAGTCTGTTTATTTATAGTACTGTTCATGTCTTTAGGTTACCACTTTCCATCTGGTGGGCTGTCAGCTTATCTACATAAAAAATCCATCTTATCATTCTTAGTTCTGCTGGATGCACACGTTTTTCATCCTCCACTGTTTCTGCTCAGCAAATAATGGATTTTTGAATGTATCCTTATTAGTACCTACTTATTTAAAGTTTTTCGTCACAGTACCGCTATACAAAAATACTCATCTGGACATCGACGTGAACAACAAAAGCGACCGGATCGAATGGGGTCACGCGCGCTACCAGGCCACCTTCCGACCCGACCAGGCCTACGAGATGTGCATACAGTGGACCATCGCCAGTGGGAATATTGTAGCCGAACTGGTCAGTTATTTTTTTATTACGGGCATGATTTTGTCGATGAGGTATGCCTTAGGGAAATTTTGTACAAAAGTCGTTTACTTGAGCACCTCTGTCCCATTCGTGTTTCTACCGTGAAGCAGTTGTGTTTGTATGGCTGTGTTTCGGTTTGAAGGGTGGGATATGACAGTGAATTTACAGGCTACAGAGGAATAACACCTAACTCCATAGGAATGGCAACACATGCAGGGTATCATGGGATAAACAGTATTCTCTGTTATGTCCATGGTACTACTCATGTCTATAGGCGACGGTTACCACTTTCTATCAGATGGACCGTCAGCTTATTTGCCATTCTAAGTTGCTTAAAAGAAAACATTAAAATACTTTTTCGGGGTATCAGTAAGGGATGATAAGTGACGATAGAATGGTCAATTGATCTATTACGAGTTTACAAGAATTTAATCACGAATGTTTCGTATATTGATAGCAATGCGTCTGTCTACTAGTTACAATGATTTCCTCCTCACTGCTCATCAAAGTAGAATACTCAAAACGACTCCTGAACTAAAGTGACATGTCTTATTAAATCTATTACGAAATTATAATAAGGGCATTTATTTATTATTTAGATATTTGGTTGGGCAAGAAAAGCTCAGAATTGTCGACTCCAAATGGTGCCAATTCCTGCGGATCCACTAGCGTTGCCGTTTACATTGAAGTCGGATCCACTACGGGGGCCCATATATATACCCCTCAATGAGGAACCGTTACTACGCCACAGGAGCGGCTTGTTTGAAGGTAAATATACAGTACAATGTACCACTATTACTAATCATATTATGCTAGTGCCCTCTGCTATCAAATTTCTCGGCTGTTTACATTGTTCCCCAAGAATAATAAGATAGGTACAGAGGAATCTGCTCTAAAATCCAAGTGGTTTCTTATCTTGTTTTATCTTATTTTTCGCATATGGGGTCAGCTAAGCCGATGCACGTCGACCCATACGGATCGTTTGTGCTTTCCCCTGCCTTATACCATCATTTCATAGATCCTATATGTTACCCTAACGATATCCCGCGGTTTAAGATATCTGTAGCCCCTGACTCTGGATAAGCCGTTCCCAGTAAACACATACGCAAAAAAAAATCCAAATGATAGTGAGTATATTAATAAAATTGAACAATTTCTAATCTTTAGTTATTAATTTGGAATAAAACATTAATAAATTAAAGTGTATACATAGTTCTTTAAAAGGAGTTGTTACAGTTTCTTGAATATGCTAAGTAAGCAAAAGGAATCCATGAGGACAGTCACTTATTATATTTGAAAGTGGAAGAATTCGTCAGCTCCACCGCATGTTTTTTTTTATCTGAAGTTATGAGAAATCAAACTATGAACATCTGCAAGCACAATCTAATACACTTAGATAATTAGAAAAATACATCGCTGCAACTGATGTCGAACCCGATCTCATTTAAATAATGTACCTTTTATTGCGCCATAGAGAAACAAACTTGTTCGCCCAAGTAATAACGATTAATAGCAACTTGGTTACTTATATATCAAGTACCCTGTCAAGTTGACTTGTAACGCCACTGGATACCATCAGGATTAATTCCTGACAATTTCGTCACGATGTACCAAATGACCTGACTTGGTCGTTATTTAATATCCCCCACTAGGACTATGCCTGTATATACTGATAGTGTAGGCAGATTACCATTCCATTTTTATTCTATTAAAAAACTTTACTTAGTTCTCATTTATCATTTCCCACTCACATCCTCGCTAATGTATAGCAATAATGCAAGCGAAGTTAGCATTCCATTTTCTACTAATAAATTTACAGGCTTTCCGGAAGACACTTGGCTCGAACGCTTGTTCCTGTTCCAAGAAGCGATAGTTGGCCGTTTCGGGTTCATCAAATGTACAGTAGAGAGTACGTCGCACGAGGCCGGCGTGGGTGATCACCTGTACGTGCATGTCACCGGAAATATGTTTATATTAATACCCACTACTGTCAAGTCAGAACAGAGGTCATTGCCCGTGAAACCGGCGGCTAAACAGGTCAATAGTGATAACAGGTGAGTGGAACTGGAAACAAAAAAAAATCAAATTACCTATTTATGTAATTACAAGATTTAAAATTAGACATTTTCATTGGTAAGCACAAAACTAATTTTTGTTTCTTTGTATGACCAAGAAATGAAAGAAAGGATTTAGGATTGAGCCCGCAGAATCAAGACCGAGAACGATAAAATTAAATCCACCTCTATATTAAACTAGTCAGCGAGAATTCATTATTAAAACAATAGTTTCTCTTACTACTTCTGCTAGGTATATAAAATCTTATAAAACAATAGTTGTCAAATAAAGAAAATGTGTTATACATTTATAGGTATCCAATTCATATGGATGCAGTGCCGAGTCCTCACGAAGGTTATATAACTCGGCATGTTGTCCCACAGAGTGGTAAAAATAAGGATGACTACGATATCAGCCGACGAGTAAGTAACGTCATAATAAATTATTGTATTACAAATATAATATAATACTATTACACTCATATAAACGCATTGAGAGTTATGGAATAGAGAAGTTTATTATATGTTGTAAATATAGTCCAAAATAGCAACCCTGCTAACATGGCTATGTAAGTGAAAAATTTTGTTCCTATAAATGGAGATACAGAAAGTGATTTGGACATCACAGTGTATTCTATGATTCCCATCTGAACCGGTGTTCGTGTTTAAAGGTAATAGCTACCATTTCACCAAGTTGCTGTCTGTTTGTATGTCATTTTAATTTGTATAAAAATCAATGTTTATAATTAATAATCTTGATATTTTACATACATATTATACATTTTATATACAATATACTGTTATGCCCATGGTACTCTTCATATGTATAGGCGACGGTTACCAATTTACATCAGGTGGGGCATCAGCTTGTTTGCCATTCTAAGTTGCATAAAAAAAATTATCATATGAATAGTACTTTTTTACTAAGTATACTTGTTAACAAAATATATTTCAAAATTAAGATTTATGGCTCCCTCCACTGTTCAGTAGAAAATAGATAGATAATTTATTTACATTACTTACAGCACACAAATTATAATACAAACATACACATAATACACAGTAAAAGAGATAAAAGAATGATAAACAAAAAAGCAACAAAAAAAAAAACAAAATGCAAAATATATAAAACAACAATTTTCTTTTTTTTCATGCGTGTGCCATAGTATAATACAAAATGTCCAAACTCAGTTTATTCCTTTGCCCTCAAAAAAGTAAAACATTAATATTCTGTTGTGACCAAGAGTGAGTCGCGAAATTCCTTATTAAAAATAATAATAAAAAGAAATATGAATAAAATGCATTGTGTGTGTCCATTACATTTGCCTCCATTTGATATTATATTCTAAATAAATACATAACAGATACCATTAGATAAGGGGTAGTCAGAGGTCATTTTCTCTCACATATACAACATATCACAAATAAAAGAAATTATCATATATAGTCTTATCATTTCAATTACGCATATATAATAAAATTATTAGAACGCAATTTATCGTTGCTATTATCAACAGTGACCCAATTTTGTTGAACGGAAATATTTTTGTACCTACTGAAATAAAAAAAGTAAAGCATACTTAGTAGTCACATCTATGAATATTGTGACTTTTAGAAAAAATACAAAGTTATCTGTACATATCAGATTTAGCAAAATCAGTAAAAATTGTTTAATCTTATCATTCAACTTATAATAATTTAGACGAATTGTGACGCGGTCGTGATGAACAAAAGCAATTTCATAAACAAAAGATATAGGTACTATAGTTAGGTCTACTACATTGTATTCTCTATTGTATTTTGACTTCTAGTAAGAACAAATATGACAAAGTTTATGCGCAATTCAAATCAGATAATACCAATAGAAAATAGCCTAATCTTATTCATCTCTTACATAGATAATTGTGACGCGATCGTCTTAAAATGGAATAGTTTTAAAAACAACGATATACAACAACGGTATAGGTACCTAATTAGATTTTTATACGACTTTGGGAATTAGTAACCTTTGCTTATGTAGTCATGAACATCACAGAGTACATTATAATGTACGTGATACGCTCTTGTATTCCTACTTCTGATAACGGAGCATTTTGAGACACTGATTAGCATAAAATAGGGAGAGGAATCCAGAAAGATCTCTATTTTAATTTGATAATTTCACCACATTATTATTTGATGATACATACTTATTTTAAAGATTCGCTCTGATATCAAATCGAAGTTTTAATTTCAATTTAATATAAATTTGTAATTATCAATTTTAATTTTAGAGAAATGGCTCTTCAGAATCAGCCTCAGTGCAACTTATGCGTTTAGTGGAACTAAGTACAAACAAAAAAAAACTACTACAGGACAAATTTTGGTAAAATCGATAAAAAATCGTAATGGAAATAATCTTTGTATCTGCAAACTTGTGACAAACAGACAAACATTATAATTGATATTAGGTAGGAATAACAAAGTACCCAATTTCATCACGGGCTATTACGTTATTTCGGCTTCAGGCAAGACTCATCTGCCGCGACACTGTATCTGTTCTAACTAATCTATTTATATTTCAGATGGGCTTCCTTTGGTCTTGGAATCACATGATATCTAAGAAATGGAAGTCATCTCAGTTCCCTGCCACGGGTGATGATACCTTCCAAACCAGAATGTTAAGAGATTTCAAACACTTTTGTGCAAATCAAGAACAGAGATTAAGCCAGTTTTGGGATCAATGCTGGGAGCTTAAAGAATCTGCGCGTGGATTGGAGTCTTGTTAAATTATTTAAAGAAATGTTGACTATTGTTAATAAATAAATTTTATAGAAGTTTTTTATTCTTACTTCCATCATAAGAAAACTGCTTTCAGGCAAAAATGTTTTTACATGCAATATGCTAAATTTGTTTTTGATCGAGATTCTGTCGTTGAAACCAAATTAACTTAGTCGCACAGTAAATTACGTAGTCATTTTGTGCATGTAAATTGCATATGCATTTCCTCCTTACAAATATAATATGGGGCATTTCAAACAACGTACCTACAAACAAAGGTGTGTGTGTGTGTGTGTGTGCCTTTTTTAGGGTTGGCAACGCTTGCGTAATAGCAGGGCTATTGCAGGCGTTTATAGTCGACGGCAACTGCTTACCATCAGGTGGATTGTATCCTTGTATACCACCTCAGTGGTATAAAATATTCAAAAAGACGGCAACACACAAGCAACTCCTCTCTTGTTGCAAGTATTCATGGACGACGGTAGCCGCTTCCCATCATTTATTATATTATATATATTTTTTTTTTTGCGAATTAAATTATTATCGAACTTTCTAACTATAATATAAAATCTAAAATTTATATTCGATTAAACTCAAAGCTCGAGCTTTTGCGACTCGATTCGACCAAATCAGTAAGTCAGTTTAATTAATTTCGTTAAGTAGAGTGTCCATTCCAGTCGCAATTTTGTATTAATATGTGGCTAAATTTGATTAGTCTATTCAAGTTTGACCAAGTTTAGCCCAATTTGGCTAAGTTTGGCCAAATAGAGGTAAAGATCTAGCCGGTTAATTATACGAAAACTGCACTGGCGTCTGATGAAGGGTTCTAACCTTGTTTGTATTGTTCTTTATCTAAAATAGCCTAATCTCACACCCCTAACCCTTACAGTAAGTGAATAACCGGAGTGACAACCCTTAACGAAAAAAGTGTGTATTCGAAACTTTTGCAAAATACTTAACAAAAGTTTTATTAACACAATGTTCTTTTGTCTTAATCTACGTGATCTGCCAGTTATGTTTTGACTTGCTAGTAAATTTTTTTATAACTTGTCAAAACTTGCATGAAAATGGAAGAGTTGGGGGAACCGGTCACTACATGCTTATTATAGCGCATTATAAGATAATATTGTACCGAATCCGGCACTTTAAAATCGACCATTCTACAATCGATAGGGTTGAGATCCAGCGATTGAGGGGGCTAACTTAGAAGCTCTACACCATTTTTTTCAAACCAACTCAGTGGTTTTGGACTTGTCATGGGACACTGTCCTGTTGGAAATAGACGTCATCTGGGGAGAAAGGGATTGTTAACAATGGAGTTTGACAGCCCCATTGCTAGCAATATGCCTTATTAGATCGACCTCCACGTGGTTTCCCCTGGAAACCATCGTAAACAATTCTTGTTGAATTCGTCACGATGGGCCAACTGACCTGCTTCATCCTCACCTATCATCCTTCAATGGTACCCCGCCAGCGTATCCCGATAGCGCAGGCGGGGTTACCATTCCATTATCACCCATTAAAAAAAAATAGACGTCATCTAGGTTCGTATCACCAAACATCATAACCAATGTGGGTTTCAGCGCTGTTTTTAGCGACTCGATATATTTTTTCGAATCAATTAGGCCTACACACGATTATTTTCCCAGTTTCTGAGGCAGAAATGCAGCCCCAGACCATAACACTGCCTCCGCCGTGTTGTACAGGTGGAACCACACACTCCAGTATGAATTCTTCACCAATTCTACGTCTCACATGGATGGCATCTGCGGTACCAAATACCTGAAATTTTGGTAAAATAATAAGTTTTTTGAAAATACGTCTGTTATTAAACCATTAACTTCAATATATCTCAAACGTCTTTAATTAATGTTTAATCGTTTTAATTGAAATAACTCAAAATTGGATTCATCTGATCAAACGATCAAACTTTTTGCCTTGCAACCTTTAAGCCCAGCATTCTAGAGCCTTCTAGCAGTTCTAACAGAAATCTTTCGGCAGCCGATTCAGATATTTTTTCACGATTTTTCAAAGTTCAAATTAACTGTGTTAATTAATAATTAATATTGGCAATTTTACTTCCTTACGCCTTCTTCAGACGACAACTGGATTTTTAATCGTTCCTCGATACTTAATTCGCGGCGCTTAGACATTTTTCTAGTTTTTTTAAGAACTGCCTCACGCAAAACAACCAATTTACAATAATTTATTAACAGTTCTTTAAACATTTCCCTAAAATTTGGCAAACCTGGAAATGAGTGTTGTGTTTATAGTTTTATGAGATGGTGTGTTGTTATGCGACAATAGACCCAGTACCTACAGGTCAATAGATAAGAAATTTCTAAGAATTTTATGGAGGACAAATACTTTTGATAAAGGCTGTATATACACTATTCATACAATGCAATATAAAAAAAAGATAAACAAAATTCGATGACCAAAAATGTCTAAAATAATAAATTAGTAAATAATAAAATTCAAAAGTATTAGTGCATGCGTTTTTATAATAAATGATAATGGAATAGTGTGCCCCGCCTGTGCTATCGGTATAAACTAGCGGAGCACCGTAGATAGATGATAAATGAGGATAAAAGGTCAGTTGGCCCATAGTGACAAATTTATAAAGAATTAACCAACATGGTTTCCAGGGGAAACTGCGAGTTAGATCTGTTTTTTTTATGGGTGAAAATGGAATGGGAACCCCGCCTGCGCTAACGGGATACACTGACAGAGCACCAGTAAAGGGTAATCGATAAGAATGAAACAGGCCAGTTAGCTCATCATGATCATCAGGAATTAACCATGATAGTTTACAGGGGGAACCACGAGGAGGTCAACCTTGTTGGGTATATTGCTAACAATAGGAATCTTAGTCTCCATTACTGACAATCTCTTTCCCCCTGAGTTAAAAACATAAACATAAACGAATAAAAAGGCAATAATATACAATGGAATTTTATTGCTCAATTAAGCATTAAAGTAGATTTAAAAAGAGAAGTTTTTAAAAAAATATTTCACTCTTTCAAATATCCATGAGATTTGATTTTAAACATGTAGTTGTTTTAAATTTTATTGTTAAATGTCAATCAAGGCACTATTTTTGACAAGCCAAATACAGATATTTTTGTGGTGGTTGTTAGTCAACAGTCTATAGAACTAAATGTACTAAATATAACTTCATACACTTTCTCATGGATATTTTAAATCACTATCATATCCTAATAAAAATCAGTCCACATCATTATCACATTCATCTAAATATTTTCTATTTTAGCCAGATTAAATATAAAATGCATTATCCAAGAAAACCTAAAATATAAAGCAGGTATTTAGTACACCTAACTTGCGAAAAAAATTTTGTTTTGTATAGTTGTAAATTCACATCAACATAATTTATGCCTGTGTAGGCACTGAAAAGAAAAAGGGCACTTAATGAAATAACATAAACAGTATCTGAAATAATGACAGCATTTTGTTGTGATATGATGATTAATCCATTTTTTCTTAATTTACTTATTGCATTATAAAAAGTGACAATTAAAGCTAAAATAATACATTGTCCAAGTAGATCTTCACTAAATTTTATAGCAAACTAAACCTGATTTAAACAAAAATTTAGAAAAGTTTTTGTGTACTTATTATTATACAATAATAATAATGTAATGTAAATAAAAAGTATATAATAATAAAATAGATATAAAAGTTGAGTATTTTAATATCATTCTATATTTGTGACAACTATTTTATCTACCATGATACTTTTAGTTATGCAACTATAGCATACCTATTTCTTCTTAAGTAGGTAATTATCAGGAAGCATGGCAGTGTGCCTGCTGAGTCTATATAAAGTATTTTATATAGTAATCAGCATATATAAATACAAGGTAAAAAGAGATTAAGGTATGTGGATACATCACAAATCCTAAGAGAATTTAATAATATAAATTTAATTATTTGTGTATGTACCACTAATTAAAATTATTTTGCCTAACCATGACAAGTATGCATCATTTTACAAATAATTAAAAAAAGTATGTTTCCAGCACATATCTAAATACATTCATGATATGTACTATGTTTTTTTGATAAATATGACATGAAATTGAATTACATATACTACAATGATATATATTAGTATCTTATAGAAATAATGGTAGAAATATCTAATATTTAAGTACAATCAGAAAATGCATACAATTGATATCAATAATCCTTAACACAGAATGATATCTATGCGACAATGTCTGGCAATAATTATTGCACAATCTTTACCTTTAATTATAATTGTCAATAACACTAGGACAATAACTATGCTTACATACCTATGAAATTACAAATACAAAATGTAGAAAATTATTTTAAAAATATAAAATTTTTATATTTGGGAATGAACAGTATGTAAAGCTTTCTAAAATTTTGTGCTTCACTTAATCTTACTAACATAATGAATGGCACGGCCAATTGCTAGTCTTTTTTGTTTTTTTAATTATAACAGTGCAAATTATGCTCTTAATTTATGTAATTGAGCTTACATATTCTATAAAATTACAATTTATTTTGTGCATTATTATCTTATTTCTTGTTTTTCATACATTTTTGAATTATTATATAGTGGTATTGTTATTCTTTTTATTTCATTGTGTAATTATTTTAAAGCATCAAAAAAATAATAATTTAGTAAACTTATACAATAAATACATTTCTGAATTATAAAATACAGGTTTAGTGTATATAGTTTAGTATATATAGTTTAAAGTATCTTTATTTTTTTATAACAGGGTAACTATTTTACTATTGTTTAATGTAATAGTAATGAATTAATAGTTTTTTTTTTCAGCTTGTATACAACTTTCAGCACACTGGATCATAGTTATACAATTGGCTTATGACTTAGGTATAATGCTAAAACGTAACAATAAAAAAGATCTTAAATGCTTTGACATATCTTTGTGAAAAAAATCTAACATTTTCTTATTCAACAATGGCAATCCAATTACTTTTATTTTATGCAGAATATTGTTCTATTACTACTATGTTATTACATAGTAGTAGTATTTTGTTATTACAGAAGATTAATTAGTAGAGTAGTGATAAAGTGGCTAATATAAAAGCTATTTAAAATAGTGGGTACACCTTTTTGTCATACTTGAGCATTTCTAAAATTATGCAAAGTTCTACTTTTTTCTCATACATCTACAGAGTATATACCATTTACAATTACAAAGTAAAATTTTTAGACAAATAGCATACAACAATAGAAATTGCATATAATACTTTCTTGTTTTTATTTTACAAGGCAAGGAAGGTTTAACACAAATTGTTGAATTTAGGAACAATTTCCTTGTGTATGGCAATCTAACAAAATGTACTTACTGATTAATATAAACCAAACTAATAAATTGATAACTAGAACTAATAATGAGCAATAAAGTAACACCTATTTCTTCCCAAATATAAGGAGACGTGTCAACATGCTAGTAATACATGGAACTTGTTTTTGTTGATGCATCGATGGCACATCAGGTGTGTTTGATTCATAATCAAGAGCTACTTTTTGATTTACAAATGTCAAAAGTTGTAAGATATCTCTCTCAGTTCCATAAAAACGTAGCTCTTCACAAAGAGCTTGCATGAACCAGGATCCACGTGTGGTGTTTCTCCAAGAAAAATAACCAGGAACTGTAGAAAAGGCAATCAAGAAATCCGCATGGACTGGAATTCGATATTGTGTGCTTGAAGATCCATCTGTCTCTGTTGTAGTTAATGTAATACCTCCATCAAGCCTATCACCTTGACAAGCTTGTATAAAGAAGAGTTTTGGTTTCCCTGCTAATGTTGGACATCTATCTGCAGTGAAGTGATACCAAAGGTTTTCAGCTTTGTAATGAGTGTCTCTAGCATAAAGAATTCCCATTTCGCCATGAGTTAGCACCGCCATCAATAAACAGTCGTCGTCGGAGTAGTCCATTTCGGCAATTTCTTGTACACGAGCATTGAGTTCATGGAATCTCAGATTGTTGAATATAGTAACACGAAAGCCCAAATTTTTTAGAACTCTAGCTAAATTGTCACTATCTACATTTGTTCCAGTGCGTGGTTTTAAACTGTGAACATCAAAAAACTCGTGATTGAATATAACAGCAACTCCGCGTCGTTTGTGGTCCATTTTATAATATGGAGAATTTCTGTTTACTGGCATTTTTGCGTATCGTGGTTTATTCACAGATCCATGACTACCCCATGCGTCACCTTCATCATCTCCACCATTGGCTCTTTGTTCATCATTTCCATTGTTTGATTGATTAGCTTCTTGCGACATTTTCAAGGATGTAATTGAATTTCAGACTTAGAAATTATCACTTATTGCTTTTTAAATATTTAAAAATTAAAAAAAAAACACGTTAACTATTACACTGAGATGAGCATAAAGGGCGCTAGACAACAACACAAGACGTTATGGTTGATTTTATTATCCTTTACTTTTATCCACCATAAAAAACTATACTTCACAAACTTCACATCACACATCAATTGTCAAATTAACTAAATGTTGCAATTACTAAAAATAATTACCTCAAATCTCAACTTGAAATTAGATCAAACTTTTTGGTTTTAGTTTATACTTTTTTATTAATGTTATACATAAATGTGATAATGTGTTGGTTTGATTGTTACCTTTTGGTACTTTTAGGTATTAATAATCTACTTCCATCCACGGTCAAATTAAGACATAAAACAATGAGACTCAAATATCTAAGTTGGCAACACTGATATGAAATCTTCTTCCGTATCCACCTCATTTTTAAAATAGGAGTGCTATTTATATATGCTAGGGATATTATTTAATTTATTGATTAGGTACATATAAAATTAAAATAGACTATTAATCAACGACGCAATTGATTATAATCAATTTGTGCTACAGTAGTATAATTTTTATTATTTATTAAGCAAAATATCTGTATGGGTCGACGTGCAACGGCTTAGCTGACCCCCCATATGCGAAAATAAGATAAGAGGGCTCGTAATGCAATACTGGCGTTGGTAGTTTGGAGATCTAGATTGATTTCTTTGTTTTCACAGTTGAAGAAATAACATGTTGCGCTAATTGGTCAATGCCAAGTGCGACTGGTTACTGGATCGACATATGAAAAAGAAGCAGTAAATGGAGAAGGTGCAATAGATGATGATGATATGGCAGTGACCGGAGGGGGGGGGGGACCACTGAGAGGTGTAGAAGGGGAAACTAGTTAGAATATAGTTCGCTAAATCGGTCCATGCAAAAAACGAACCCGGGCTTTATTTATAGTTTGTATATAGAGCAACGTGCCTGCCACGGCGCCATGGAGATGGTCAATGATGCAACAAGGAAACAGATAGAGAGATAGTCGCACGAAATAACAAAATAGAATTTTTATATATTATTTAGAACATGCATAAGCAGTATGGATGTTACTATAATAACGCATGTAATAATCTAACAATATATTTTTGTTTTGTTAGCCTATTACGTTTCTATGGTTACGTACTAGGTTCGTCCTCTTATTTTACAAAAATGTAAGTGATAAGTAAGTACTATAAGTGGAAACAAAAACACTTTTTATACTTTTGGTAAATTATCTGTGTGAATGTAATGAACGATCAAACTGAAAAGTAAACTTGTATTATTGCAATAATGTCAATATTTAAAGTAAAGCAATGGTGGACTAATGACAAACTACAATTAGATGAGACAATATCAGGTGTACAAAATGCGACCTGCCTTAAAGTGGAAAAATTTAATTCACACAGTGATAGCGATTGCATAGTAATTAGTGAAGAATACTTGCTGAAAATATATAAACCCTATCCAAATCAAGAAACATCAAATGTTGTATTGGAAACTCATCTAGGCGATGTTGCATTACAAATAGAAACAGGGAAATTTTTGACGTAAGTTTACTCAGTAATAGGAATTTTATTATGATTTGATGAAAATGGTACCTTCCCACGTGGTACGTCCCAATTCTCTAGTAAGTAGAATGAGCTTCGAGAGACCAGGGCAAGGAACAAGTACCTATCAATCTAGTTGAATCAGTAAATGTTGCTTTGGCCCTTATAAGGTCCATTTATTTTATCAGGATGAAATCTAACCTATTTCTCAAGTTGGAGCAATAGACAATTATAAAATTCGGAAATTAGTATGACTGAACATCGTTAAAATTTCTGTTACATTTAAAAAAAATAAAGACAATATAAATTTTGTGTGTAATTTGAACTAATTTTAATACGTTTTTTTTTTTTTTTCAAATTAACATATAAACATATGTATACATACTCTATATATAAAATTGTATTTAGGTAAATAGGTAATTATGTTACGATACAACTGAAAAAAAAAACATTTATTTTAGGGGTTCTGTGGATCGACAAATTCTTGTATTGCATCCACAAAGCTACGCAATTTATCAGTTGGAGAGAAAGGAGGGGCACACAGATGCTGGTAAATAAAATATTTCAGTAGTAAGCAGATAGATAGATATTTATATTTACCTTATAATCATAAACACCTTAGTAGGTTAATAAATAGATAAAGCATGATATGAACCTATTCACTTCTAGCTTTCGAGTTGAATGGTTTATAAGAGAGGGAAATTAACGTAATCATTTAGATAAACTACACCAGAGGAAAAATTAAGGGATCAAAAAAATTCAAAATTTTTGTGATTTTTCAAGTAGCTTTATTTCCCTTAACAATGGAATTTACTGTCACACTCATTGTTCCACATCATAAAAATTTATTGTCACTATTCCAAGGATTTCCGCACACAATATTGACTGTGTTTTTATTCACGACTCGTTAAGGAAAGGTTAGTGTTATGTACAGAAAGCAACTACAATAATTTTTAGAAATTTTGTCTGTCTGTATGTGTTCCGGCATCACGCAAAAATTACTGCATTAAATTGAATCGAGTTTTCACAGTTGTATTTCTGAAAAATTAACTTAAAAACTAGTGTATATTTCATCTTAAACGTCATCTAGGAGTGGTTTATTTAATTGATGTTCCTACTTTTGAAATTCACGTGTACGTATAAACGACTAGCTCTTTGTCCGTTACTTCGGACAAAGAGCTAGTCGTTTATATAACTAGACAAAGAGAATTTTTTTTTATTTTTATTCTTTTGTCTCTTGCTTTGTATTATGTGTATGTTTTTTTTTATTCTAATTTGTGTGCTGTAAGTAATGTAAATAAATTATCTATCTATCTAATTTAAGTAAGTAAGTTCATTGAATTCCGATATGTCCAGTTAATTAAAATTATGAAAAATATTTTAGGCGAACAAAATGTACTGAAATTGATGATAAAACATTCGTTTACGAGGAGGGCCGATAGTTTAGTCCATGGATCTTTTGGTAATGTAAAGTCAAGGGATTTTATATGCATACAAGGAATAGACGGAAGCTTAAGCTTCTTCGATCAAGACACTTTTCTATTTATGTGCATTCTAAATGATGTTATAATTCCCGGACCGGTTTGTTACATAGCGAGTTGCGACTCATTTGTAATTTGCAAGTCAACGTGGATACTAGAAATATACAGGTAAATTTCAAGATAAATACTTAGGTAAGTATTTAAGTATAGTAAGTGATTAAGGTTTATTTCTATTTCAAATGCTTCTTCGCGTCATCTGTATAATAATATAAATCATCATTGTCTTGCTTTTTATTTGGGGTAAGCGCAGTTTGTTTTCTTCTTCCACAAATCCATGTCAACTATTAATTTCTAGGTTCACTTCTCTTGTATGCATATCATCTTTCATACAGACTATCCACCATTTTTTCGGTTGCTTCCTATACATCTATCCATTTTCATTCTTAACATTTTCTTTAAAACGTAGCACATTTTTGTGCATGATATGACCACACCAAGACATTCTATTACTTCGCAACTTCTCGGTTATTAATGCAACTTTTAGACTTCCCTATTTACTATAAATATAAATATTATAGACAAATATGAGAGTTTATAGCGTTGTAGGGATATTTGTTACGCATTCACACTTAAACTACAGAACTGATTGGGATTATTATTAATTTTAAAACCAATAAGTTACAATAATAGAGTAAAATGGGTTTTTGATATGTTAACGCTGCTTTAATAATCTTGGTCCCATGTCTATGTTATACCTACTTATAACATAACCAGAATTAAAGCGAAACAAAAACACTTTATTTTATCCATAATTAGATAAAAAAAATATATAAATAATATCGTTTAGTACTATGTTACAGTTATCAACAGTTACGGGAATTTAGTGAATTGAATGTAAGACAAAATAAGAAGAACATACCGCAATGGATATATAACGCTGGAGAGGAAGTAACATCGGTTCAAGTAATTCAGGTTCGCATTTTAGTAATAGCGTATATGTATATAGTTTATTTATATAATAAATGTTAATATCGATATAAATATACTACCTATATTAACAATTTTGTCTAATTATTTTAAACTATGATGATAATACTATCTGTATAATATTAAATATTTTATGAATCTGTTTCGATGAAAATAAAAATGTATCAAAATAATAATTGGCCCGACCACAAAACAAGACTAGTATAGTAGTAGTCTATTGGATATCAGCAGAACACATAAAAAATACATTAATTAATAAAATGTTTCTGTGCGTGTAATTTGTTATTAATTTTAAGTGTTGGATTAAAACTTGTTCACCTTTTTATTAAGTTTTATTGAAACAACATCGTCCGTCGTAATATGACAATAAAGCGTCTTGCTGCAATTATTTACTTCATTAATTATTACACAATTGCAAGACAATAAATTTAAATTAGTGTGGGACTTGTATTTTTCAGACAAGCAACAACTTTTCCAGCATAATTGCTTTAGGCGAAAGACATTTGTACTGTTTCCAAGATAACGGACTTATGAAATTTATGATAAAGTTTGATTACATGCCGACATGCTTTCATGCATACCTCATCGGTTGGTACTATGGTAAGAAAAATAAAATTTGCTATTGCAAAGCACCAATTAATTCTTATATTTTATAGATACGAATTTAAATTTGTTTTAATGGGTGATAATGGAATGGTATCCCCGCCTGCGCTATCGGGATACGCAGGCGGGCCACCAGTGAAGGATGACAGGTGAGGATTAAAAGGCAGGTCAGTTAGCTCATCGTGACAAATTCCACTAGAATTAACTACGATAGTTTTCAAGGGGAACCGTGTGTATAGATCTGATAGTGTGTATTGCTAGCAATGGGCCAATTAGACCCCATTACTAACTATCCCTACCCAATTATTTTAGGTCTTATACTGTAAGATTTCTCAAGATTATGACATTTAAGAACTTTTCTCAAAATATACCCCTATAATATATATAAGATATTGCAAAACTATGAATTACTTATTAACCTTTCAGAACCTGGAGCGCGTTTGCTTGTTATGTTAGCATCTGATGATGCCAAGTTATATGTGTACGAGAATACATCATTGCTATGGTCATGTGATTTGTTTAATACTGCAATATCGATATCTCGCTGCTTTCTGAAGTCACTACCTGGGGGTATTGTAACGCTCTCTAATACTGGCGTAGTTACTGTATGTTACTTGGGCACTGAACCTGATTTGAATTCCAACGCTGCGCCGATGATTAATGAAGAAGTTGATCCTGAACAGATTCAGGCAGAACTAGAAAAAGTTGAACAGGCGCTGCAGGCTATAACAGAAAATAAAGAGCAGGGTAGGTAGCACCTATGATACCTATATAATTTCTATAAAAATAATTATTATGCACTTTGAAAGCATGTCACATAAAAATCTATCCAAAGTTAATCAGTATGTCCGGTGTATACATAAACAATTACCTAGATTTTACCTATTTTGAAATGATTTTCTATTCTATAGTTTTCTAGTTTTTGTACAAATGTTGTTAAATGATTAGTTAAATAATTTAGATAATTGACAAATAAGAAATGTATTACAAATCATATTGATATTTTTACTCAGTTTTTAATTTCCAGAAATTACCAATGAGGCAACAATTGACGAAATTATAAAAATAAAAGCTGACGTCGGTAAACCGGTACAAAACCTTACACATGATTTCACCAATGATAGCAGTGAAGGATTACATTTACTTATGTGTCCAATAATAATAATACTGACTTGCAAAGATCCAAAACTTATTCAAAACGTGCAAATTACTTATGCATGCTGCCCACCATTTGCTTTTTCTGAGAGCACTATATGCTTAGACAATATCAATGGCACAGAAATAATAGAAACACAAGTGTTCATAGAAAGTAAAGGGGATGTATCAGAAACTGCAGTGGACATCTTATTCACAATAACGGATTCTGTAGGAAAAATTATAGTGCTTTCCCGGAAAATTACGCTGCCAATAACTCTCTATTGTCTGCCTGTTGACGTGGTATTGGAGAATGAAATAAAGCTATTCATTAATTCAAACCAATCTTGTGTAGACTTCAGTGAAATATTTGCAGGTAAATACATTAGGTATTTGTATAGATAGGTAATCTTTCCTTAACAGCCTATTAACGTCCCACTGTTGGGCATTGGTTTCTCCTAAAAGAGGATAGAGTATAGTATACTACCATGTATGCTGGTTGGTTTGGTCTATACCAATTGTAACACCCTATAGTTTTATTTCGAGCATTCTTTCTTTTGCACTAGTGTATTGTTTTGTTCTCTATCACCTTGCACATTTCCACATCTTGGGAATGACAAAGAATGGTAACAAATGTTCTTATTCCTTCAATAGGCAGATATAATTGGAAGATTTTAAAAATATCTTTCTGTTTTAGATTTTTCTG
Source organism: Galleria mellonella (assembly GCF_026898425.1). Classification (NCBI taxonomy): domain Eukaryota; kingdom Metazoa; phylum Arthropoda; class Insecta; order Lepidoptera; family Pyralidae; genus Galleria; species Galleria mellonella. The sequence goes on along the minus strand of NW_026442042.1, from coordinate 2,107,057 downwards.
AACAAGAATTATTACAGTACGGGGGATCACCCGAAATTGTTACATTTTCATATAGAGCAAATAAAAAAACAGTTACATTAAAAAGTTCCGGAGAACAATATTCTATAGAAGCGGATGATTTTCCTGAAATTGCATCCATCTTAGATTATTTCATATTCAAGTTAATGGATCATTTTGCGCGTATGGGTATCAGTGATTTTCGTTTTTATATAAAATGTGACAAGGAGTTTATAAAGCAAATTACTCACAAGTTTTTGAAGAGCATCGAGGCTCACGCAAAAGAGAGAATAAAACTTAAAACTTTTGAGGTTAGCCTAATTTAAAAGTAATAGACTATCAAGTTTTTTTTTTTTCTCTTGCATTCGGGGTTCTGATTGGCTAATGTAAGTTGTACAAAAATTTCTGTTATGAAAATTAAATATGAGAATCTAAATTTCTGATATTATCCGCTAGAGGCACAGTTAAAATTTCAACAATTTACCGACATAAGTTTTTGTACAGCTCACACTATGCACTTCATTTTTCTAGTTGCCTTTATTATTATTATATCAATCGTTTACTGTCCACTGATGAACATAGGTCTTCCTCATAAGGAAGGTTTTGCCAGTATTTATCATGCTTGGTAGGCGGGTTGGCAACCGCCGTTAGGCATTGGTGATATTTTAAGAGGGACGCTGCTGTCCATACCTCGACCATTAAGTTCTCTTAGTCGCCTCTTACGACATCCACGGAAAAGGGATGGCCTATTCTATGCCGGGACCGAGCGGCTAGTATTCTTACTCTGTCAGTATACAAAATCTTAATAAGAATAAAATTGATTGAATATATCATATTCTGGATTTTTACACGTGCTTGATGGACCTCAATAGAATAAAATTAATTGAGAAAATGTAGGGCACTCACAATTAATACGAATGTACGTGAAAAATATGAATGAGGTCATAAAATAAATATGATTGCCATAAACTGTCAAATAGTCATTATACATTAATAGTTTTTTTTTATGATTTAGTCATAAATATTGAGTTCATTAGATAGTACAAGAATATGTTTATAATATGCTTCAAAAATAATAGTAATTCCCATTATTTTTATCCATTACAGGATGATTTAAATGTACTCCAGAAGCAATTTACACTGATACAAAAACGTTTGCTGGTACAATACGGCTCGCTGCCTCCTGGTGACTGCGATCAGCTCGAGTTTCTCATGAAGGATACGCATAAACGTCTAGTGGATTCAGTTCATGAAATTATAATTTGCAGAGAAAATGTTTGTCGGTAGGTACCAATAATTTTAATATAACTATTAACGATATTGTTATAATTAACGTAGATATGTATTATATAGCAATTTTTTTTTAGATCGAGTACAACTCTCATGGCAATTGGCCATCTCATAATACATATTTTAAAGCAAACTACACCCGACGATTTCAAATTGAAACTAATCGAGGAAATGTTATCTTTGAACACTATTTACGAACTCTATCAAGTAAGTGAAAACATTCGCTTTAGAAATTTATTTTCTTGATAGAACCAGACAATCAGTATTATTTCTGACTCAAAATATTAGTCCCCTCGAGTGAAAAGGCACGACGAATGTCATACGATAGACGATAGAAAAAAATATTGTGTTATTTTTCTCCGACTTCAAAAAGAAGGAGGTTCTCAATACGGATGTATTTTTTTATGTTTGTTACCTCATAACTCCGTCCGTACAAAACCGATTTGGAAAAGTCTTTTTTATCTGGAAGGATATACTTACAGATTAGTTCCATAGAAATTCTATTGAAATGAGTTCAGTAGTTTAATTTTTAACCCAAAATCATTGGTTTTGTCACAATTGAACTCGGTGTTTTTATTGTGGACATAATCTTTAATTATTTTTAGATGGGTCTACACCATGAGTTTGTCTGCCATTTTCAAAATCCAATTAAAAGGTTGAAGTAGTTTTCTTGCCTACAATCGACATGTTTAAACCACGTTATTTGATTGTCAATAAGTGGCGTGTGGTCACTTTAATCAACTACTATAAAAGAATCTGAGATTCAAAATTAATATATAAATATATATAAAATTTTATCGCTAAGTTATTATTGAGTCGTTACTCAATTTACAAAAATGTTATAATTAATACAAAAAACTTAATATTGTTTACTTTATAGGAATGGGAAGAAGCTGTAACACAAGCACTGTCATACATAGTGAATAACGTGTTACAAAAGTCTGAGAAGGACAAAGAGAAATTGGCACCAGTAACGGAACAAGGAATATTATCGCATATCAATTTGAAAAGATTTCTCAAGCAAATCCGTATGGTGCTGGACAAAATGTTTTCAGATGCTTGGACTGATGATACAGAAGCGACCACTCATAAACCAAAGGAAAAAATTACACGCATTGAAGAATTTGTAGAAGTTATATAATATCTGCTATAATATTCTGTTTACTATTTTCTTAAGCTCACACAATCATTTATCAAGCGCATGGTCCTCAAATTAGGATACGCTATGTTTCGAGGAACCAGGCAACAAACGACTTCAGAAAAGTTAAATCCTAAATTGACCTGACCGCAAAGCAATACGTAAAGCAATGTGAGCATATTGTATGTATGTGTCTCACAAATTTTGATCAACCAATTTGAAAAAGGAGATTCTAAATTCAAATGTCTTTTTTAATGGTTATTCCCTAATAACTCTGCCAGTTCTAAACTTATTTGGAATATTATTTTTTTTTTCTGAAAGGATATACTCACGAATTGGTTTCATAAAACTTTTATCAAAATCGGTTCAATAGTTTAGTTTCTGAATCGAAATAACTGGTTTTGGTACAATTCAAATCGGTTTCTTTTGTGAATTACAATCTTGAATAATTATCACAGTCTTAACAAAAGTTGGACATTTAGAGCAATTTATTTATTGTCATTTATAATAAATTAATAAACCTTATTTTTAACTGGATTCATGAATTTATGGTTGTAATTATGATTCGACCTAACTACAATTTTAAGGAATTCATTTTTCCATTCCATTGAATATTTATTATTGTAATACTCCTAACATCTAAATATACTTACGCCTAATAAAAACTTCGAAGTGGCCACTGTAGCAATGTTAGCAATATAGTCAACCCTTATTCGATATTATTAATGCAGGATATGTTTTTATTTAATTTAATTTTTAATCTATAATTAAAATAATGTTACCATTAGACAACTAAAATAAACTGGTATCTTTACATATTTTATTCCAGCGATTTCTTTAAAGATTTCACAAATAAACTTCCTTGTACAAACATTAACAAGCTTTATTCCATTGGAGTTGAAATATAAATAGTTAATTTATTAAAAAACAGTTCTTAGCTTAAGCGACGTGTAGTAATGTATAGAGTACGAGGTTCAAGTACAACATGTGTACTAACAGCAGCAGCACCTTATCACGTCATTTCTTCTTGGCGTCCTTCAGTCCCGCGCCAGCGTTGAATTTGAAGAATATTATGTCTCCATCTTCAACCACATAGTTTCGGCCTGCAAATAGGAATATTAAATTTTCATTTAGGTTGTTTACCAATATACAAAATTATCTAAATTACACTAGTTCGTTTGATATGAGTCTGAATGAATAGATATTTTGCAATTTATCTAATAGGATATGACTGTGAGAGCAAGATCACTGCATTTAGGGGGTCTATTATGAAATGACAATTTTGAAAATTCTGCGGTAAATTTAGATATTTTCTACTATAAATTTTGATTCAGTTAGTAAGCATGGATAAGCTCACGTTATGAAATATTAAACGCCGAACATACTGTTCTTTCTTACGTAAACTTTTGTTTAAAATATTAATAATCTTATTCCCTAGCACATTTCAGTCATTAAGGATTAGTATGAGTCAGTCGAATGTGACGTTCATCACAATGGCATACAGAAACAAAATCTATCACAACATACACAAATAAGAATATGGTATTTATAAGATTTTTGTATTATGATTTAAAAAAAATAAACAAAACGTACCTTGTTGCCGATATTTGCCGGCTGCTTTGCACGCCGCTTCGCTGCCCTCCTCCTTGAAATCTTTGTAATGCATTACTTCAGCCATAATGAAGCCTTTTTCGAAGTCTGTATGAATCCTGCCTGCAGCTTGTGGCGCTTTTGTACCTTTCTGTTAAACATTTCAAATATTTTAATATGCAGGTAAGTATTTTTGTATATTACGAATGTGATTAAAAAGCCCACGTAACCTGAATAACTAAGAATGTTTGCAACAAATGTGCTACACACATTTGGACAGCACAAAATCCAAAAACATAAAGGGACTACAGAGATTTTTTTACGGTGATATTCATTTGAGTAACTTTATTATTTTTATTGACCAAATAAAAATATGGTACAAAAGGTGGGTTTAATGCTTGTAATATTCTCTAACAGTCAACCTTTGAGATGAACAGTGAAACACGAACGCCATTCTACACATGAAAAATTGTAATAACAATGATTATAACATATATACATAAGTATATTGTTTGATCATATTGTCTGATCAGTTAATATGTGGGCTTCTTTACCAGAGAACGAGAGAAGAAAATAATTTATAATGAATAGGTATTATTTTCTGGTTATCCGGAGGGATAACTACAAAATAATGCCTATATATACTACACTATAAAGTGTGTGTATTAGAGGATTTATACATAAAGGATGTCATCACTTAACAATAGGTGAGACTGGTCAAATTAAAGTCAAATTAAAAAACATTGAAATAAAAAAAGAAGAAAAATAAAGGTACAATTTTTGGTAGGTATAATTCCTCTCAGGTACATTGACTGGAAAAAATCTAGTATGGATGTAAACCTATATAATATAAAAATATTCCCTTACCTGAATTGTCCAAGCTTTAACTTCATCGGGACCAGCCGTAAAGAAGTATTCTAATTGCAATGCCTTGTAACCTTGCACTATAATTTTATCCAGTGCACTGAAAATTTTATTATCATTATATTATTGAACATATGTAAATGAACAGAAGGTAATTTCATTATCGATAACATGTATAGTTAGAAATTAAACAAGTGTGATCATTTATTGACTCCATCCATTATTTGATTGGCATTAATATTTGATAGTGTAATAAGCCCAAATAAAGTCATTTATACATTCGTATACCAGATAATTAATATTGTGTTTCAGAAAAAAAAAAAAGATTTCAATTGTGGCAAAATCAGTTGTTTTGAAACAGGTTCAGTAGAACCGATGTTGATAAAATTTCTATGAGACTAATTTGTACTCGTAAGTAACTAAACTAAATTAAACTAAATTGTACTCCTTTCAAATAAAAAAAGAATTTGATAGAGTTAGGAGGTAAGAATAAAAAAAATATAATCGAATTGAGAAACTCCTATTTTTTTTAAATCAGTCGAAAATGAAAGGTAATGAATGTGACTTAAATGTACAAAATACCCTGATAGATTTTATTTCTATGACCGAGAGCGATTCAAACTACTATGATGTAAACTACTATAATGTAATACAAAAAAGGCTGCATAATATGTTGTTATAAAGAAAATACTACACCTTGTAATGTTGTGTTCTTTTAAAAATGCTTGTCTTTCAACAGGCTCCATATCTAATAGTTTTGTTTCTAAAACTCCAGAGAACGGTATTAATGGCGCTCCAGGATCATTCTTGTCGATCCATTCTTTGAGTTTTGGTAACCTAAAATGGATAGATGTGGTAAAACATTACTGTGAATTAATATAATACTTAATCCATTTATAGCCCCCATTCATATTACAGCTAGCAGCCATAAATTGTAATTGACTTCAACTTCTTTATAGCTGATGGTAAATAATCATTAATCGAGAGACAATGTAACAACATACAAAACGCCACTGCCAAATCCATTATTAAGGAAAGAAGGGATTTTTAGTAGTGGAGGCTAACGGCTTCATTACTAGCAATATAGGGTATATAATGCTTCTCTCTAAAAACATCGTTTTTATTTCTTATGAATTCGTTACGATGGGCCAACAGGATTGATTTCATTCCTCATTGATGCCCCGCCAACGTAAACCAAGCGTAGGCGGCGCTACCAATAAGGCATTAAAAACAAGGAATTAGCAAATATTGTCGGGATTATATATATTTTTTACATACCATTTGTTCTTTTTCCGAATGTAGTCCTTTTCAGATAAGTTCACGAGGTATAACGCCGGTTTTGAAGTTAGGAATAAGTATTTATTGAGTACCTCTACCTGAAAATTGTTATAACAATTCAATATTAAGGTTTGACATTATCCCATTAAATACATATAATGTGGATACAAAAATAAATAACTTACATCTGCAGCACTCCAATCGCCGAATCTGATGTGTTTCTTTTCATCTACTAAAATGGCTTTAATCCTCAGCAATGAATCCTGAAAATATTATGTAAAACGTTAAATGTAAAAAACCGAAACATGGTTTGTATAAATTTATATTTAAATAAATAAATTTATTTATTTACCAAAGGGAGGCTTTGTACAAAAGTAGTCTCCTCGAGTACCTCTATTGTTTAACCCACGTTTTAAAGGGTAGGATATGACATGCTATCTTAATCCTCAGGAATGGCAATGCATGAAGAGAATCATGGGCAATACAATATACTCTGTTATGTTCATTATTCATACTGTTCATATCTATAGATAATGGTTACCATTTTCCATTAGATGGACAGTCAGTTTGTCATTTTAAATTGCACAAAAAAAATATATATAACTTGCTTATTATATACTGCTCTTAGACATCGAAGCCAGTTTTCATCGGATGGACAGACAGTTTATTCTCCTAACAAAAATCTCAAGAGTAGGTTTTTGTATCAATTAGTCAACTATACATTATTGTACAATATTATTTTTCGTCAAGTTATTTCTAAGTTGTGATATGATTTTGTTACAATCGTCAACACAGTGGTATATAAAAAATATTAAATACTAATAACAAAAAATTATATGGCAAAACTGTTAAATAATTATACATACATATTCCGGCTTGAGTTTCTTATCATTGCCGCGGTTAACGACACGATCCAACTTTTCCAAGTTCTGCAATAGCTGCTCTTCATCCTTGAGTCTGAGCTCCTCACCAATGGTTTCCAGATCTCTTATAGGATTTACATCACCGTCCACATGAATTACGTCTTCGTCGTCGAATGCTCCTGTAATTGAAACAACATTTATATTATCATTGAATATAATGTTACCATTACTTCTGAACCTTGCAACATGCAAGGTAAACTAAGATTACAAAAAAAAATACACCAGTGCAAAATTTTGCTAGCAACAAAATATATTTTACAAAAATATAACGAAATAAAATAAGTTAACAATTGACGCTATCTAATGTCTTGATATAGAAAAGTATTGTTGTGATGATGTCCGTACTCCAAACAAGACATCGCTCCGTGTACTTAATATTTATTTTACTTTTCAATGGTGTAATTTGACTAGGACGCTATTAGATCTGTTTATTATACTTAATTAGAATTATTATCAGTATGTATATATTTACGGCACAAGTTGAAGATGGCATCACAAGCTTTAATATGTGATAAGAAGGCATTGCCCAATCCTTGGCCTTCTGCGGCTCCGCGCACCAACCCCGCAATGTCGACCACGTTCAGAAACGCTGGCACCTTACTAAAAAATTCAAATAAAAGGGAATTAGAACTAAAATCTATAATTACGTATCTAGAAAATACCTTTTTGGACTTGGAAATCAAAGAAAATTGTTATATGGTATCTTTTGTAATTCTTGCAAATTTCTGCTTGTAATTTATAGGGTGGTCCTCTACTATTCGCAACTTCGTCTGCGCGACCGGGATAAAAAGTAGCCTATGACATTGTCCATTTATATCCAAACATGTAAATCAAATGTAATTAGTTAAGCAGTTACGGTGTTAAGAGGTAACAAAGTCACTTCATATTTATAATATTAGTGATAAGGTTATTACCGTGTTACTTCATATATCGTCATAGTCGTAGAATACTGACGGATCTATATAGGTATGTAATCTTTGTCAGATCCGTCAGTATTCTACGATTACGACGATATAATATACAAAAATCAAAATGAGAATTCTCCATTTATTCAAAGTCGATTAAAAAATGTACTATTTGAAGAGTATTTAAGTAATATACAATTCACATAACAACAATATACATATATTTACCTAGCGGGTTTGTGATACTCGCAAAGATAGTCATATCTCTCATCTGGTACTGGTACCCTACTTGCTGAAACAAATCATATGATTAAATTTCTTGTAAAAGAAGTTGTTCCAGAAATATCCGGCAAACTATATCTACAATTTTCTCTAAAATATATACAAAAAATATATAAAAACTGTATTCAATAAGCGAGCTTTCTTTAACAAACAATATTACTAATATTATAAATGTGAAAGTCTATAAAAATATTTGGATGTTTGTTACTCAATCTTACACTTACGGTTGAATAGATTTGAATGAAATTTAGTACAGGGATAGTTTATACGCATACTTTATATATTGATGCGTGCAGGAAACATAGCGAGAAATAGCCATTTAATAAATAATATTTTTATGTAGCCAATTACCGACATACAAATGACAAGAATTCTAGAGGAAATTAAAATACTGATAGTCATGTTGTTGTATTTATTTATTGATTTATTCTTTTAACATAGGTATATGAGAATGAAAATTATATCTCCATATTAAGTATATTAAAATGTTCAGTCTATAAACTCTGAGATACTTGTAGAGTTTTGTTCAAGTGTAGATGGTTTGCGTACAGTTCCGGAATCATAATTCTTTAAACCACAACATTTAGGATATTGTATAAAGGGGTTATCCATAACTCTTAAACGTAATCCGATATCTATCATCAATTTACATCGAGTCTGATATTTTTTGAAAATTTTCTCATATATATCTATAACAGATTTATTGAAAAAAGGGTTATGAACTTTCAAATACAAAGCTATATACAATAATGCAGATGTCTTAACATCGAGTCCTGGATATTTTGGCCTAAATACATTAACTGAGCAACACGCATCTGTTATAATATTTCCAACAGTTTGTTCTAAATAGCCTAAATTTGGTAATTTTTTTAATTCAACTTTTGGGAACAATTCGGTTTCTTTAAATACGAAAATATCAGAGTATAATTGAGGTCTAGCCATGAATTTATTCAGACATTCAGAGCTGCAAAATAAATATATTTTTCCACGAAAATTTGCTGCATATTTTTTATAACCCCTTTTAATTTTTTGAGCAGGTAGATTTTCAGCATATGTTACTATGCAAATCCCGTTCTCGTAAACAAATGAAAAATTAATTGTTTTTATCGCAGCAGGGATTTCGGGTATATCGACTCTCCGGTTGGTTAAATACAAATGCGGATTTTTCAAAACTACATCCATATGCTCTTTACAAATCCAGTAAAACATATTTCTATACTGTACTACACCTTTTTTATCTATTGGAAAATCACTATGTTTTAAAATATTTTTTTGCAAACAGAGTGGACAAATATTTTTAAAATTGGACATTTGTTTCTGAAAAAGTTCATTAGAAATACACATGACATCTGCCGGCACAATTTTTAAATTTACGTTATTGACATAAAAGTGTACTTTGTTCATTATTTTATCGATAACAATATTAGCGTTTCGTAAACATTGCCACTTCGATTGGTTTCCATCTATAACATAAATATTTTGATAATCGTTCTCAATCCAATCTCTAATTTGGTAACAAGTTTCTGCCCATTTAGTAAATCGGTGCTCAATAAATGAAAATGAATAAGGTGGTTTTATTTTTAGTATATTAAAATGGACTTCATTTTGAGAATACTCCAAAATTCTCTGTTTTTTCAGAGAAATATCAAGCATAATAAGTGGATAGAGACCTATTTTAGATAGTTCCATTGCTTCCGAAGATGATTCAGGAAAACCATCCATTATAAACCCGTTGGTTACAACGCGATGATCTATGGCGATAGTTTGTACAGCTTTTATTATAAGGTCAGTATTAACACGTTGTCCTTCGCGCAGCTTCACTATAATTCTAGATGCTAATTCAGTCCAGTGCATATTTTTTAATATGTATCTAAGAGCAATTCCTTTCGAAAGACACAATAGTCCATATTTATTTGATAACTTTTCTGCTAATGTACTTTTTCCAGACTTTGGTGGCCCAATAATTCCAATTCTAAGAGGGTATTCAATATAATATTTGATAACATTTTTATGTATATATTTCAAAGGATTCTGCCGGAATTTAAGAACGTATTCTTCACTAATAATAAAATAAATATAAGATCGATGTATTACTGGAAATATTTTCCTTTTGTTTTTGTTTACTTTGTAAGGATTCAGTAAAGAATTTGGATTTTCATAAATGTATACAGGACAAATGCGGTTAAATTTACTTAAAAAATAAAATCCCTCTAACAACAACATTTCTGCAATATCGCAATCAATTATAAAAGTTTGTTCAAAAAATGATTCGCTGCGATTTCTTAGACTTGATAATTTGGATAGGGTAACCCTCAACACTTCGTGTAATGGTTTTGTACTATCGACCGACACAAATTTAATTTTTTGTTCTGGCAACATATCTTTTAATGATTGAATATTTTCATCATCTGTTTCAAAAATGCCTTCAAGTCTAGAATCTAATCTTTCACGAGCTTTGTCTGGTTTCTCCCATTCACTTTGATTAATAGGTTCTGGATATTCTTGAATCATGTCATTGAAAGTGTTAAATAGATTTGCGTCAACATTCGAGGACCCTGATGGATTAGCATCCATTATAACACTTTCTTTAGAAAAATGTTGAGCAAACATTTTTTCAGGAAAGAATATATTTTCTATAATTTCATCACAAATAAGTTTGATAACGATATTTTTTGTGATAAAATCTATCCAATGTTTTTTGTCGATATCCAATTTTTTATTATTTATGTGTTTCGCATCATTTAGTTGAGTATTCCATCTACTAAACATTTTAGAAGACATTCTTTGCAACATTGTTTCTGAATTACTTTCCAATTCAATGATTAAATTTGGTATGCAAAAACATGCAATCATATCTTCTATATCCGCCGGTAATCTAGGATAACCATCTAATACAAAACCTGTCGTTTTAAATGGATCATCAAACCATATTTTTTTTAATATTTTATGCATTAAGGCAGATATTATAGGTGTACCTCTTTCAAAATAATTATGTACCATACGGTGCAATTCAGTCTCGTTTGATAATATACTTGACATAAAATTTTCACTTTCTTCATCAATTTGGAATTCCATGACACCTTCTTCATCAATTGGCACATCAGTGAAAATATTTTCAAATTGTCGTCCCACTTTTTTGAAATGTTTGGGTATTAAATATTCGTGTATGATCTCTGAGAAATCTAAATGAATCAAACCCAATTCTTTGGCTATTAATTTTGAAATAGTAGTTCTACCACTACCAATGCAACCAATAATGCAAATTCTTATTGGAGGTAGACTTTTAAAAGGATTATTATAATATTGATATTTGGTTATGTCTTTCTGAAATAATTCTGAACATTCGTTATTACAAAAATAATAAATTTTATTGTTATATTTAATACTAAATTCTGATTTACCTTCCCACAAAATACCATATTCATAGTAAGCAATTGGACAATATATATTAGTTTCACATAAATTTTGCGAATCATTATACGTAAGAATATCTTTTGGTGGTTCATGATCATCGTCTTCTGGTTTATGTACCTCATCTTCATCATTGGTCTTAGTAAAATAGTAACTCTTACGTAATTTTAGTAAAACTTCTTCAAGTATTTCGATATCTGTTTTCATATCAAGTTCAACTTCAATAAATGACATAGTTTGCTCTTCTAATTTCAATTTTACAGTATCCCAATTTTCACGGAATCTATTAAAAGATTCTGAAAAATTAATGTATAAATCGTATTCTGGATTAACTTCAGTATTTTCTACATTTGATGGTGTAATAGAAGTTGCATTAAAAACAGTGTTTACTAAATCGTGAATAATTATTTGTACATCTATTACTTTTGTATCTATCATTTTATTTGTCAATAATTTAGTTTTAATTAGTGGATCATTTGCTAAGATAAACCTTTCTTGATAATTCTTGAAGTGCTTTTCAATTTCTAAATAACGTTGTAGAAGTTCTGGTTCGACATCTTTGTTTTCAATTAGTGCAATAGTATTATCAGGTAACATATTTAATTCACTGAAATAATCCCAATATTCTGGATCAGAGGGAAATCCATCTATTATATATTTAGCATAACATTCTTCAGAATTTGTATTTTTTTGGTGTTCTTTATCCATATTTGATAGTATATTAACTATTTCGTTTACTAATTCTTCGATGGTAGGTTCAATTTCCTGTTGCAATTCATTAAGTGCAATATAAGCTGAAATAGCCTCCGTTACATCATTGTCTCCCAAAACAGGTAACATAGGTATTTTTGTAGCAGTGATTAATTCAAGAGGGGCAAACTGCATTAAGTTCATATCTTCAATAGCTGCATTACATAATTCAATATTATCTAAAAATGGAAGGAAAGATAACTGTTCCTTTAAAGATTTTAATTTGTTTAAATAATTTATATCGTGCATTTTATTTTGTTCATCTTTTTTTTGGTGCGTGGAATTTAAATAATCGGATAACAATGATGTATATTTTTTTAAAAGCGACCTATTTAAATTATACCATAAATCTAATTTTGAAAGTCTCTCAGTTTCCATAAGTTGCCATGTTTCATGTCTGGTATCTTCTATTGTAGCTATTATTTCCGATAAAATAGTTTTTGCAAAATTGTTATACTTTTTTCGTTTTACCTGATGTAAAAAATTATCGTAATTTATGATAGGAGCGTCAAAAATCCAAGAGAGACATTTTGAAACCATAGTTTTTCCTGATGATTTAGTTCCTATCACGATGATTCTACACGTGGGTTCTAGATAATTAAGTTTTAAATACGGACGAGGGTTTCTACAAAAATTTATCATGGAATCTAAGGAAGATAAAAGATAAATATGTTTAAAAAAACTAACAGCAAATTTAGGGTTTCCTATAACAGATTTCCTTTTCTTTAATTCTACAGGACATCTGTTAAACCAAGGAGATGCATAACGATTAAATTTAATACTTCCATTGTGTATGACATTTAAATCATTAACTAATTTCCAAAACTCTTGCATATCTTCTGGAGGTTCTTCAAGATAGAGTGGTTCTGGTATAATAATGGGTTTTATAGGCAATGTAAAAAATATCTCATTGATAATATGCATCATTTGATCAATTGATGTACGCGCATCTAACTTTATAACACGTTTAGGATTGTAGTCTTGAAATTTTTTTTCTATAAATGGTAAAATAAACTGTTTATAATTACATAATTGTTCTATAGAATTTTCGATAAAATTGATTGGTTGCCTGCAACTATATTTAGGATTAAAGCTACAAGAATCGTAAGGCGTAAAATAGTCACTAATAGAATATTTTTCTGGCCATTTGGTGTTAAATTCCTGTTTTACAAAAAATGGATCAACAGTATGTAACCCATTTGCATAATTTAAATATTTATGACATTTCTTAGTTACCAAATCTATATCAGTGCAAGTTAAGTAAACTATAAGATCTGGTGTCATTGATAAATTGAATAATTCATTTAACTGCAGAAGCAATACGGTTTGCTTAGTGACACAAGAAGTCTTTTTCGGTAAAATAACGTTAAAACAAGATTGAAGCAAAAATTTAGGCAAAACAGATGATTGTTCCTCAACTTCTTCTTGAATTTCTTCTATTTCTTGTTCCTCTTCAGGTTCCTCCTCTTCATCTATTATTACTTCACTACTTAAAGAAGTATGTGGCGATACTTTTAAATTTTTTAGACTTTTTTTCTTTAGATTGCAAATTAAATCAAACAATAAACTCTTCACTACTTCTACTGCTTCTTCTGAGTGTAAAGTATTTACAAGATACAGTAAATTTCTATTTGATGTCACTAAAGGAAGTCCCGATAAAACGTAGCCACGATGCTTCACTGCAGGCGATTCTAGTTTCTTTTTTATTATTGTTAATATATAATCAAATTTCAGTACATTATTAAGTTTAAAATTATAGTCTAAACATTTTCCTGTAGAACTTGCTTGTTCTATTTCATCATTAATAACGTTTTTTGGACACAAATGTATGCAATTATATTTCTTTGAAATTGCTTCACCAATAGAGTATGCTGCAGCTCCAGGTTTATTAAGAATTAAGTAGCATGTTGGTTTTGAATTTAGATATAATTCTTGTGTATCAATATCTGTCCAGCAATCATAGAATTCTGAATTGTCTGGAAGTGGTGCAGCTGTATTATTTACACCTAGTACAGCTGAAGCTAATGGCCGATGTTTATTATCCTTAATAACAGGGGCCTTTTTTTCAATAACATGAATAGGACCATTATATATCATAGTTTTGTCAGTAGCAACATTTAGCACACTAAATTTGTCATCAATATCTACATTACTTTTATAGTTCTCCAATTTGAACATTTTTTTCGATATAAAAATATTTTTCTTCACTTTTAGTTATCACAATTATAATACAACTATAACAATTATAACATTCATGTATCTTTTAAAAACTGTCATTGTCAAAATTCCAGAAAGGTTTGAATTTATTTTAATCTAAAATTACATTATAATTATATTGGCCAACTATTGGTTCAGTTTTGTGTAACCTATATCCTATCTATTCTTCTATGTCTATATTGCATACTATAAAGGACATGACCTATCTGAGCATAAAATTTTAATACAATCTATTCAGAGATTTGCAGGAGATTGAAATGGCTCTCAAACAGCTTAAAAACGGCAAGACACCGGGAGAGGACAGAATTACAGCAGAGCTTCTAAAAGCTAGTGGAAACCTGATACTTGTAGATCTTCAGAGATTAAATAACGGTGTTACGCCCGAGGCGTGTAGCAGAAGTGCGGTGTTCCTGTTCGTCATGAAGGGTGATAATACCGTATTGAAGAACCATAGACCGATATCCCTTCTGAATCACGTCCACTCGATGACTTCCACATCTTTACCTTTACTTTAACATCCTAGACCACATACATCCGTCACGGTAGATTATACAGAAGACGGAAAAATAAATACTACCACTATGCCTGGCGTTTGTGGACTATGAGAAAGCCTTTAATTCGGTCCAAACATGGGCAGTACTACAGATTCTCCAGCTATGCCTGATTGATTATAGGTATATAGAAGTGTTGAAGTGTACAGTAAGGCTATGATATCTATCCGAGTACAGAACTAGGTACAAAACCCGCCCCATTGTAGAAAGGTGTAAGACAGGGTGACGTCATATCCCCGAAATTCTTTACTGCAATGGAAGATGTTTTCAAACTTTTGGACTGGAAAAGGTATGGTGTAAACATCAATGGCGAATACATCACTCACCTTTGATTTGTTAATGACATAACAATCATGGCAGAATTCCGAGGATTGGAATACTATGCTCAATAGTGCTTTTCCCACAGATATGTCTTAAGATGAATATGACAAGAGTATGTGTATACCTGGGACAACTTAACCAACTACGTAAGCCCAACTACGATCGAATTCAAGTTGGCTGGACAGCGTTCGAGAAAACATCCCACATTTTCTTATCCAGAACACCTCAAAGTTAAAAGACGAAGGTCTTTAACCAGTTCATGTTGCCAGTGATGATTTATGGAACCGAAACATGACCATACATAATTGCTTAAACGTAAAAGTTTCAAATTACTCAGTGAGGTATGGAGAGGGTTTTTTTTTAATGGGTGATAATGGAACGGTAACCCCACCTGCGCTATCGGTATACGCTGGTGGGGCACCAGTGAGTGATGATAGATGAGGATGAAAGCAGGTCAGTTAGCCCATCGTGATGAATTCCACTAGAATTAACCACGATGGTTTCCAGGGGGAACCGCGTGGAGGTCGACCTGATAAGGTATATTATTAGCAATGGGTTCATTAGACTCCATTATTAACAATCCCTTCCCCCTGGTATGGAGAGGGTTATGTGCGGAGTTTCTTTACATGACAGAATCCGAAATGAAGATATCCCCACAAGAACCAAAATCATTGACATAGGCAGAAGGTTAAGCAAGCTGAAGTGCCAATGAGCTGGTCACATAGCTCCCGACAACCAATGGGGAAGAAAGGTTCTTACGTGGCGACCCCGTATCTACAAACTCAGTGTAGGGCGACTTCCCACTAGGTGGAGTGAGGTATATCTCAAATACATAGAGGTGGCTCAGAACTGTTCTTTATGGCAGTCTATGGGGGAGGACTATGTTCAGCAGTGGATAAATAATGGCCGAAATGAATGAAATTAGGCATTTTAGCATGATTAGTTGAGAAAATTTTTAGCTTTCACATTTATAATAATAATAATATAAATTCATAATTTTAATCATCATTAATATTATTTTAATAAAAGAGAAATATTTAATTTATTGAATATTGTATATAGAATTCTTATAATGTTATTTAAAACAATTTTAAACAATTAAATAGGAAATAAAATACTTATTTTCATTAGGATCAATGGTGCAGAAGGGAAAATTTTCAGCTGCTGCCTGGCTTTTAGTTAACACATTGAAAAATGTAGACTTTCCTACATTAGGCACACCAACAATGCCAACTTTTAGATTAGTTCCCACTCTTCCAATAAGGGGTTTCTTTTCAGGCTCTTCTACCTTTTTAGGAGGCATCCTGGAAATTAAAAAGTATGTTTACAGCAAGCCCTTTAACTACTCTTTTACACTTATTATTAGTATATATATATATATATATATATATATATATATATAATGTTATTTACAGACCAATCTGGATATTTAGAAGATTGCTAAAAAAAATGAGTCTGTACTTCAAATTATTACTTCAAAGATCACTACACATCCACGAATAAAGTATATTTTTTTAAGAATATTTTATTTGTCTGTCATTGTAACAAAATTTGGAGTTTTTATAACCAATGAATCCACTACACATTTAAATTTCAAACTTCAAACTCAAAGAACACAGAAGATCTCATTAAATTTCCTCTCCTCAAAAACAAGCTCATGAATATCAATCCACGTCTTGAGTGCTTGTAAAAACATTAAAATAATATTATAATATATATATTCACTCTACACTTGCCTATGATATGGACATACTGGGTGCATTTATAATATTAGAATAGATAATCTCTTTTACAATCAAATAAGCATACCGATAAAGCTTCTCTTTCTTTCTTTCATATCATGCTTATAATAATATCCAGACTGCTAGTGTTATGTTATATGGAGGCAGTTTTTGTAATGTGATAAAAATATAATAGTTAATCCACTTGCGGTATTAGTATATGCTAGTTGGGATGATAAATGAAGATGAAATCAGGTCTGTTGACCTAACTTAACAAATTAATAATAATCAAGAGGGTTTTCATGAGAAACTGAATGAAAATTAACTTCACAGTTTACTAGTAATGAGGATTAACAACCACATAAATACATATTAATAACATATTTACAATCCTTTTCTACTTGAGGTGTGATTTTGTTAGGCACCCTATAATATGGTTGAACAGAATAACGGTATCTATCATACTTGTAAACTGGTGCTACTCGTACAGGTTGATATATTAAAGAATGCTGCGATTGATTGTAAGTCATTATTAATAAATTATTTGTGATAGCTATTGCAATTAAAATGTATAATTTTTTTTAAAGAAAAAGCAACACCTATGTTTCCTGCAGAAATTACATGGTAATTTGAACAGTAGAATTATAAAAATTAATAACAATGTTTATAAGAATAAAAATTATTGATATTCTATTAATGAAAGTTGTATTAGAAAAAAAAATAAAAAATCTTGTACATAATTATTAGTATTAGAACGTTTCATTTTTATAGTGTAATGGTATAAATTTAAAAATTCTTTTTAAAACGATTTATAAAGTATTAAAGTGAATATTTACATTTAATAGCTTTATTAATGTAAATAAACAAAAAACGTAAAAATCTTATTGCACTACTTGGTTAATAACCTCTGGAAGTTAAAACAAAAACTTACTCGGTTAATATATACTATCAGGTACCACTTTGAAATTTATAATGATTATAATTTCACTGAGAAATGTATAATTTATTATGTAAATAATTATCAAATTTATAAAATGCGGTAATTTTATAAAGACACAACTACCCACGACACGACACGAGTATAAAAAAAATCAATGAGGTCGATTCTGAGGTGCCATTTTTCTAAACTTGTTCGTTCTTTTCGTGAATTTACTATTTATGGACTAAAACAAACTAAATTTATAATAATATTTTTTAATTGGCTCTAGTTTATTTTAATTTTTGTTCTACGTTATACTCTATATAATTGTTTTGCTGTGATATGAAATTGAAAATTTAATTTTATATATTGTATTGCAAAAATGGTGCCTCAGAATCTACCCCAATGTTACCAATTGCTCAATTAGGTAGGCATGTAGGTAAATTATCTTTTATAACCAGCGTTGCTAGATTGGGTATTTTTTTCGCAATATTGGGTAAATTTTTTTATGATCGCTATTTTTTTATTTTGAAGGAATTAAATTCTTGTCGAAATTTTTGGATAAAAGTAAAATGGGTTTGAAGAAATTAGAAAAGAAAAACAATAAAGAAATAAATTACTGTTAAGGAAATTATAGTTACTATTTACGAACTTTGTGTGTATGTGTGTTTGTATGTGCTTGTGTTATATAATGTAGGTTTATAGCATAATTTGTTACTGTAGTAACAATTCTGGTTCCTCGTAGCTGAGTGTCTAAAGCCACTCAGACGTTTAAATAACTGCATGGGATAAATATTTAGTTTTGTTAATTTTATCATATAAACGAGCTGAGCAAGGTACTGTTTTTTTCTGCAAATATTTACTTAATGAGTATCTGACAGACAATATTCGTACTTCTTCTACGTATTAATAAAGAGGGATTAATTGTAAGAATTTTGCAAACCAGTATGTATAGTTTTCTCTCAGTATTTCTCCAATAGAATAAAACTTATGTGTTGGGAACTTATGGTTTAAATAAATAACTTTTAACAAACATCTCTGATTTCTTTCCACTTCCAAAAGCTTAGTTTTTGGTGTAATGTAGTTCTACATCCCTGCTTAGGGAGGCTAAGCAGGGATGTACGAGTAGAACTACATTACCTATTGCACAATCACTACATATAAACGATGTAGAAGTGTTTTTTCAGTAACCTATTTTAAAGTTTTAAATATCCATATAAGTTTTTTAATCTGATTGATATTATAATCAATATGTGTGTGTCATGATAAGCATTTATTTTATAATTTCTAGATATCTAGTGAAGGAGGCTTTTTCTAATTCTTTACAACTGCAAGATGTGTTGTTAGTTAGTGAGGTTACAACTTTGTATAGTTTAAGCTTGAGATGTCGATGATGTTATGTAGTAGTATGCATATTTTGTGAAGAAAATAAATTTAGTTTTTGTAATGTTAAGTTTGAGCACGTTTGATTTGAATCATGAAGAGATTACATGTAGACCTTTTTCAGTTTGATTAAAAGTATTTGTCCATGTTTTCCCGCAAAAAACTATAGCCATGTCATCTGGATAAGAGAATATATGTCTATCTTTAAGCCCTTCGCCAGTACTTTTCGTCATGAGAAAAAACAAAGAGATTATTCTCGGTAGATCTACTCTGTCTAAAGTTATATTGTGAGTAAAAAACAAGATTATTTTTTTCTAATTGCGTCATCAAAAGAGAATTCATAAGTTTTTATATGATTTTAAATACGACAGAAAGCACCGAGATGGGCTTAGTTATTCGGGTGATCTCTCTTTCTATCCTTAAATTCCAGCGTAATTAACGACTTTTTTAAGGGAGCAGGGAAAACAGCCTGTTTAATACATATATATGCCAGGTGACGTAAGATCAGAACGAGGGCTTGCCTTGTTTAAGAATCTGATGGAGATACCATCCCAATCGGGTAAGCTGTCAGATTTTAAACAGTGCCATATAGTACAAATGAAGAGAGAAATGATCTTCGTTGGTGTGAAGTATTTTTAAATGAGATAATACTGTCTGACATTACAATATTATTCGCAAGTGTCATATATCTACCAAGAAGTTATTGATATAGTTGGCTGATTCTGCAGGTGTAGCTTTATAGTTTAAGAATTATATATTTTGAGATTTGGATGATTTTGATGCAAAAAATTCGATATGTAGTAAAAAAAAATTTTTTTGGGTATAAATTAAGGAAATTGTATCGATTTGGAGAAAACATAATTTTTGTCAATACAGTAAAATTCAAAAGTAACATCTGGCAACTTTGTCTATAACATCAAACATCGAGCAGTCGATTGCTAAATGTCAAAAATAGTTTTTTTTTAATAGATCATCTATTGGAATGGTAGAGGCAGCTTAGAATGTAGAATATATATATATATAATTTTTTAACTATTATAAACCATTCAATTTGAAAAATTCTTGGTTTAAGTATTGGACAAAAACTTAGAATTGTCATATTATTTTAGTAAAATACTTATTTGTGATGTCCTCAGGAAAATTATATTGCATCATTGATAAAATTGCAGTTTTTTTCCAACTTTAACATTGGCAAAATCATTAGAAACTTGATGGAGCAATAATTAAAAAAAAAAACTTTCCTCATAAAAGCATGTAGAATTTTATTTCTATGGTATGCTATTACAGAGAAAGTAATCTAGTATGACGATTATTTCTCAATCCTTAGATTTCTTAAATGCATATTTCATCGAAAAACAACCATTTAGTAAGTACGTGTCAAAAGATGGTTTTTGTTGCAGAACCACTAGAGCTCTGAACGAGTCTAAACGATAATCGTTTATACTTAGAGGGTAATATAAAATTTGTCAAAAAATAATATCTATTGACAGGAAATGCTTATGCAATTTACAGCCGCAACACACATATTATCAGAGGGAGACTTTGTACAAAAGTCGTTTGCTTGGGTACCTGTCCCATTCATGTTTCAACCGTAAAGCAGTTGTTTTGGTTTGAAGGGTGGGATATGGCATGAATTTACAGGGTACAGAGGAATAATACCCGAGTCCTCAGGAATGGCAACGCACTGGGGTATCATGGGCAAAACAGTATATTCTGTAATGTCCATGGTATTGCTCATGTCTATAGGCTTCCACTTCCCATCAGGTGGGCCGTCAGCTTGTTTGCCGTTCTAAGTTGTATAAAAAAAACAGTTCACAATGTATGTAGGTATATTCCAGAGTATATTAAATGTACGGAAATCATATAAATCTTTATAAACTGTTCACCGCTAAATATAAACTTCCCCTTGGGTAGCATTATCAGTAGTTGCCACGGTTGGCAAGCGCAGCTAGGGTTGGGAAATGTTTTAAGAGGGATGCTGCTGTGCATATCCGTTATGCATTTCTAATCTTTCAATTGTATAACCTTTATATTGTAGAACAAAAATAATAAAAGTATTAAATGAAAGAAATTTGTTGTATAACAATAGTTAATAATTTAGAAAAAACCGATTCAATATGGATATTGTTATTCTATGTTGTGAGAGCAGCCCATGGCGGAGACATTGGTGCAGGATTTTGAAGGTATGACATGACTACAGCTGATATTGACAGCATGAAGGAGCTCACAATCTGGAAAGAAGAATATAATAATATGATATAAGGTAGAACAGAGCAATATTGCTAAGTTATACTAGTAAGCAAATACTAATAACCACTGCAAACAAGGAAACTTAATGTTCCTATATAGTATTTATGGAATTTAAGAAATATTTGTATTAATATATGTATGTATGCATGTGTACCATTAAACATAATAGTTTAGATAAACTTACCTGTTTTGTATCATCTGATACTCTTGAATTAGCAAAACTGATACTAGAGCAAAATACAGCTGTCCAAGCGCACCATTTAAGACGCATCATAAGTCCACACATAGAAAACACCATACCTGAAAGAAAAAGTCAAAATGCTGTTTAATTAAAATGTAATAATAATAAAAAAAAAAAATATTATAAATAAATTTCATTAACCAAGTGTAATACTTTAGAATAGTTGTACTTAGGCTAATTTTATTTTGTAATGTTTCTAATTGTTAGGACAAAGTTCGAATGAAAGAGAATGTTTGATATATCATATGGAAATTAAAAAATTTGTTTAAAAAACCTGCATATAAGAAGTGAGTGAAAGAGCAAAACAGAAGAGATCTTTATAAAAGACCTATGTTAAGCTGGGATAGACACCTAGTATTTAATACAAACAAAAATTTTACTCATACATTTTTTATTATGTAATTATAATTAAATAAATCTAGATTTTATTATATCGTAAAAAAAATATTTTTAATATAGTAAAGAAATTGTCACTTGAAATTGTTCCTATAAGGAAATTAGAAGATTACAATTTTATTTTAAATAGGTATAATTGTAAGCGAAAGCTTACAACTGTAATATCACAAATTCTGATTAAGTAGTATTTGATAAATTTCTAAGTAGTCACATCATACAAGTTGGTAGTGTGTGCATTTAAATACCTCATGTTTCGAAATAAATGAATAAAATTATCTTCAATTTATTGCCAACAATATATTTTATTAATGGTCGATGTTCTTAGGCTTCCATTGATCAGTTCGTATATTTCTTTATGTAAATTTTATCTTATGTGTATTTTTGATGGATCAATTTGTAATAAACAATTTGTCTATAGAAATCTGAATATATTACTATAAATAATTAATTATTGTTCGATTTTAGAATATAATTACTATGTATATGTGGACTTTGATGAGAAAGATTTAAATTAAATAAATAAATTGTACCAAGAATGTTCATATAGTCAGTTGTAAGATCTTCAGCTGGAGCTGATGTAGGTGGTGGTGGCTTGTAACGACGTTCTCTATCAGCACGTCGTGGATCTGAGTTGAGCTGCATCTAGCATTAAGTAAATATATATCATTAATATAATTTAAGTTATTAAGTATACGATTATAAATTAACACAATCGACCACTACTTTGGAAGGCAGGAGAAATTCCTCCCTTCCAAAGTTGGTCGATTGATTTAATAAAGAGTTCATTAGATACCTTCGTGTGCGTATATCAAGTAAAACTAATTTGCTAGTATTGCAAACAGTAATAGGTTAGGGATATTGTGATAAAATGAAAATAAGTATGAACTTACTTTGTTCGTTTTTAGTATTGGCCCACAAATAATTGAAACTTTCTATTTCTATGTAGACACAAAAATTTTACACAGTCCAGCTGTGTATAAATTCACTTATTTTGTCACGAAGTAGATAAAACAAATTAGTAATGTAGTAATTAGTTATGATTAAAATAAACTAAATGATCTAAAAACTTGAGCAATTTTCTTTATCATTGACAGACTATGTATTTGCTAGTTGACGTTGACAGTTTGATATATTTCAAAAATGTTACGTCACAGTTTTTATAGGTAGGAACCAAAAAAAAAAAAATTAAATTCCGTAAACGGTCATGTTCTGCGATTAAATGACGTGACACATACAACAGTTTTTTTAATCAATGGTTATGACATAGACTTAGTATATCAGAATGAAAACAGATCGATCAGCCCATGGAATAAATATTTTTCTCAGTCACGTTTCAATCAGTCTCGAACTGTTTCTACCTACTGACCATATCGAAAGAGAAGCGAATGCATATTGAGAGTGCCACTGGAGCATCCGGCCTATATTATATACGTCTCTAAAACCTGGACATGGAACTAGAGTCTGACCATTGATTAGGGTCCCCTTAAAACCGCGGCAAATTTAAAAAAAATATGTGATGGTAATACTGAAAATACTGCGAAATACTTTTTTGATACTTGTATCATTATTTTCAAAGGAATATATTTATTTCTTATAGTTATATCTTTATTCTGTTAACTAAAAACTTTATGAAATAAAAAAGGAAATAAAAACATGTAATTATTTAAAAATAATATATTTATGCATATTCACAATTAAAATCAGAATCAATTTTCAATTTTTTTCTATTCAAAAAATTCAATGCATAAATCGTCATAAGCTCTACCATCACTTTGAGTTACACACACATACACACACACACCTTTGTTGACAGTGTTGAAGTATAGTTTATTGTGAACTTTATATAGCAACCCTAACTTTGTTTATGGTATTATAAAATAAAAAAAAAAAAAAACTTCTTGTGTGTCAATGACAGAACTGAAAAAGGTTGTTTTTTATTTCTCTTCTCCATCGTTAATAATCCATTTAGTTGACTTGTAATAACATATTTATTTGACGTGTAATAACAATAATAATCATAACAGGTTATGGCCCAGCCTGATTTTCCATTTATATGGTATTGTAATTATTCGTACAAAACTAGAACAATTTCCACAAGTCACAGCCGCCATTTTTTTTTCCGGTTGAAAGTTTTTTGTTCAGAACTTCTTGAGGTACTTGTCAATAATGTCTGTGCGATTAGATAAAATCACAGTGGACAAGTTGGAGGGTGAAGGTAATTGGATTTCATGGAAATTCGATATCAACTTACAAATAACCCTACATGGAGTTGAGGACCATGTGACCGGTGTAGCGCAACAACCAAAAGATGGAGAAGAACCAAAGTCTTTCAAATTATACCATGAAAAGGAATCAATTGCAAGGTATTTAATAGGTTCAACAGTAGGCAGAGAGCCGAAACAGCACATTTTAACCTGCAAAAGTGCGAAAGAAATGTGGGATACTCTTCATGCTGTGTATGAACAGAAAAATGAAAGAAGACTGGATCTTTTGTACTGCGAGCTATTTACGTATAAAAAGTTACCAGAGGACAGTATAGCTACGCATGTCTCTAAGTTACAAAGACTGTATACTCAATTAAACTTAGAATTGAAAAATGAAGGCAGTACTTTGCCTCAGTCCTTACTTTTAAACAGAATACTGAATACATTGCCTGTTAACTATCTTGAGTTCAAAAATGCATGGGAATCTGTCCCTGCATCGGATAGAAATGTAACCACATTAATGGAACGTCTTCGCTTACATGAGCAAAGATTGAATGAAAGCAAACCTGAAAGTGAAGTCGCTCTAGTTGCAAAGACTGAAAAGCGTATATATAATAAAGGTCAGTTTGTAATTATTGTAAAAGAAAAGGACATATCAAAAAACATTGTTTTAAATTTAAAAATAAACAAAAATCTGATTCTACAAATGGACATGCTTTTGTTGCACATAGTACCGTGATAACTAAAGAGGACTGGATAATAGATTCTGGTGCGTCACACCATATTACTTCACATAGAGAGTATTTTGCTTCATATGAACAATTTGATAACCCAATTCCAGTTTATCTCGGAGATGGTAGTCAAATGATGGCTGTAGGATTTGGCATCATAGACATAAAAATGTTGGTTAATGGAAAATGGGAGAAAGGTCATTTAAAAGATGCTTGGTTTGTTCCTACCTGTAAACAGAATTTATTCTCTTCAGGGTCAGCTTTAAAAAATAATTTAATTGAAATAGGTGATAAAAATAAAAGAATATTTAAAAATGGCAATAACATAAAAGCAGTTGCAATAAGAAATAAGGGAAATATGTACAGATTGGAGATGAGGGTGATATTACCTGAAAATTATTGTATGCTTAGTAGTCATACGGCAGACTTAAATATCTGGCATGAACGCCTATGTCACCAGAATATTAGACATGTTGAAAAATTCTTAAAACTGAATAATATTCCATTCCAGCCAGCAGAAAAAATTGTTTGCGATGGGTGCATGTTTGGTAAAATGTCTCGCTTGCCTTTTCATACAAGAAATATCAGAGCACAGGTACCAGGACAAATTATTCATGCTGATGTCTGTGGCCCCATTGCTGAAGTATCTGTTGGAGGTAGTAGATATTGTATTGCATTCAAAGACGATTACTCCAAATACAGAAAAGTATATTTTATAAAAGAAAAGACAGCAGTTTCAGAAGTAACAAAGAACTTTATTTTGGAAGCTAAGACAATAGGTCATACAATAAAAGAATTAATAACTGATGGAGGTAAAGAATTTATAAACAAGGAAATGCAAGCCATATTGTCATCATTTGGAATTAATCATCGCATGACCATTCCATATAGCCCACAGCAGAATGGAGCTGCGGAGCGTGAAAACAGAATATTAATGGAAGCAGCTCGGAGTATGCTACATGCAAATAATTTTGATAAGCAGCTATGGGCAGAAGCTGTTAACACTGCTGCATATGTTCTGAATAGGACTGGTCCAACAGGTGTTGATGACTCATCTACACCATACAGTTTATGGTTTGGCAAAAAAGCTGATATAAGTCATCTGAAGATATTTGGCACAAAATGTTTTATTCATGTACCTGACCAAAAGCGCAGAAAGCTAGATAAAAAGGCAATAAAGGGAAACTTAGTTGGATATTGTGGAGACAAAGATGGGTATAGAATATGGACAGAGGACAGAAAGATAGTTTTATCTAGAGATGTTAAATTCCTACCAGAACAAGTATGTGTTGATATTTTTAAACAGGATTTAACAGAGCAGCAGTCTAAACATCAGAAGGAATCTTCGAAAAATCATGATTTTGTGATATCCTTAATTCCTGATGCTGATGAAGTCAACAGCAGCAAAGTTCAGAAAGTGACAAGAGGACATGCATCATCGTCTATGGCCCCAAGGGCTGTCACCGCTGATCCAGCTCAAGCATGTGACCAGGTTCCAAGTTCAGGTAAAGATTTTATACATAATTCATGTGATAGTGATCCTGTGTTCTTAGACTGTGATAATTTATCAGAAAGTGAAAGTGAGTCAGTGATAAATGTGGATCCATTGTGTAGTGGTAACAGTAATGGAAATGTCGAAAGTGAAAATTCTCAACGATATCCATTGCGTAATAGAAAGATAAAGGAGTTTCCAGACTATCATGTGTATATGTGCATGGAATCTGATGATGAATGTTTACATTTTGATGATTTTGATAATTTACCAGCTTGTTGGAAAGATGCTATTAATGCTGAACTTTCATCATTGGATATTAATAATACTTGGTCTATTGTAGATTTACCAAAGGGTGTAACCCCTATAGATAGCAAATGGGTATTTAAAATAAAGAAAGACAGTGACAACAATATTGTCAAATATAAGGCTAGGTTAGTTGCACGTGGGTATAATCAAAGATTTGGTATTGATTATCATGATACATATTCACCAGTTGTTCGTTCTAGTGCACTTAGAATTCTTTTTTTCTTTGGCAATTCAGTTTGATTGGTTTATAGACCATTGGGATGTTGTTACTGCTTTTCTTCATGGAACATTAAATGAAGATGTTTTTATGTATATGCCAAAGGGCTTGTTAATTGATAAAGGTAAAAATGATAATGTGCCTAAGGTATGCAAACTAAACAAAGCTATGTATGGACTGAAGCAGGCAGCCTCAAGTTGGAATAAAGAGTTGCATAATGCTTTGATTAATATTGGTTTTAAGCAGTCTGTTCATGAACCATGTATTTATATTCTCAAACAAGATAACCTTTATTTAATTTTAGCAATTTATGTGGATGACATTTTTGCATTTGGTAATAATCAAAAGAAAAAGCATGATATATTTTCTCTACTAGATAGTAAATTTAAATTAAAGAATTTAGGTCCCATAGAACATGCCCTAAGTTTGAGAATAAGAAGAGTAGGTTCAGAATTAATTGTTGATCAGAAAAGGTATATAGAAAATATATTAAGTGTGTATGGAATGCAAGATTGCAAACCTGTAAATTCACCAATTCTACCAGGTTTGAGGATGAGTAAAAGTGACACCGTTGATCCAAAAATTCCATATCAAAATTTAATTGGAAGCTTGATGTATATTGCTCTAAATACCAGACCAGACATATTACATGCAGTTTGTGTATTATCTCAATATAATAATTGTTATACAAAAGAACATTTTGTACAGGTAAAAAGGATTGTAAGGTATCTGAAAGGTACAATTAATTATTGTTTAGTATATAAGAAGTCAAAGAACTTCAGTTTATATGGATATGTTGATGCCGATTGGGCAAATTCAGAAGACAGGAGATCATATTCCGGATTAGTGTTTAAACTTGGTGATAATCTTATTGCCTTTGAAAGTAAAAAGCAAACTTGTGTTTCATTATCATCAACTGAAGCGGAATATGTTGCCCTGGCTCAGGGTGCCAAGGAGGCTATTTTCTTAAAGAATATTATTAAAGAACTATATGTAGAGATGATAGATAAACCTATTATTTTGTATAATGACAACCAGTCATGTCATAAGATAGCTGCTAACAAGGTAAATAGTAATAGGACTAAGCACATAGACATTAAATTTCATTTTATTAGAGAAGCAGTTGAGAGTAACAAAATAGAGATTAAGTATTTGTCTACTCAGTGTATGGTGGCTGATATGTTCACCAAGCCTCTGAGTTCTGTAAAAATAAGTAATTTTATGAAAGATATTTCACTGTATCAGAAATTATAAGTTTATTTTTTGTATTGTGCTGTTTGTGCTTATGGTATTTTTTTTTATGTTTGAAACAAAGTTTGGTTTGAGGGGTAGTGTTGAAGTATAGTTTATTGTGAACTTTATATAGCAACCCTAACTTTGTTTATGGTATTATAAAATAAAAAAAAAAAAAAAACTTCTTGTGTGTCAATGACAGAACTGAAAAAGGTTGTTTTTTATTTCTCTTCTCCATCGTTAATAATCCATTTAGTTGACTTGTAATAACATATTTATTTGACGTGTAATAACAATAATAATTATAACAGACAGCACCCTCTTTTTTATTCTTTTTAAAGTTCTTATAGATACTTCTGGAAAACAAGAAAAAAATTATATTGAATTTTACAAGAATTGTTTGTCATAAAACATTTGTTTTGTAATAGTTAATGTGTGGGCACCTGTCATATTAGAGATTTTTTCCAGATATACTTTTTCATGGTGGATGAAATCATCATTGTCAATCCTTTTCAGATCTTAAATTAAATCCTTAATCTTTTGTTTAGTTTCATCGTGTAAACCATCTGGAACAAATAAATAAAATGCGAATTGAAATCGTCTAAAGACTGTTACATTTCACACATAAATATTCTTATGACCGCTAAAAAGCCAGTAAAGTATCAAAATCAAGAGTTTCATACCTGCTAACTAAAACAATTTCTTCGAAAATTCGTTGCTTTTCCACAAGTACTTTCTCCATGTTACTTTTTAACCGATCATAATTCCTAATCATGGTAAATAACATGCCACGAATACTATTTTTAATAGGTTTAGCCATTTTAAATCCAAAATTAGGAAGAAAAATAAGGGACGATATATAAAAAGGGAATCAGTGACACTTAGATTGGCAGATTAATAATATTGAACAACATGAAAGTTTCCAAAAATAATAAGCGACACGACTGGCTGGCCAAACTATATACGTGAAGGTTAAAAAGATAGATTAGAAATGTGTAGGCGCAGAAAGTTGAAAATTTCATAGACGAAGCGCCTCATCAATGTACCTATCTATATTGGAATAATTGAAAATTAAAATAAATCCGCTTAACAACATTTAGTTACCAATTCCTACAAACTAACATTTAGGTATTAAATAATTGTAGAATGTTTACTAATTTATATATCTCGTTACCTATCTTATACTTAAGACTTGCCTCAGATATTTTTTTATAATAAAACCCACATTTTTTGCTTTCATTTTAATTAGAATAAATTCAGATTTAGAATGTTTTCTCTCTCCTGTATAGTCTGTGTCATTTAGTCTGTGTTAATTAAACTTATACAATGTACTACATACTAATGTTAAAAATAGCGTAATTATTACTAAGGAAATATTGGTGGTTATCCGTCGTTATGAACCTACTGTATGCCTAAGATCAGGCTGTATGACTTCGTTCCCTTGCATTTCCTATTATAGATAAATTATTTTATTTATTTATTTATTCATTAGTACAAATATGTGTACATGGCGGACTTAATGCTAAAAGCAGAGTCAACCATAGGGAAGTGTCAGAATACTCGAATGCGGTACTACTAATTATTGATATACATACATACTAAAATTACATATATAAACGAATAAATATATATGAAAAATATACTTACACATATATGATATATACTATATTATACACGAATTTGGGAATAATATAAAGCACTTATTGCTCGGATAAAAATAAAAAGTGAGCGTGAACGCTTTTTTTGAAAGACGGTTTAGTCGGTAGTCTCTTAATGGCATCAGGAAGCGCGTTCCAGAGTCGTGAAGAATGTAGGAGAAAAGAGTTTGAAGCGTAACCAGTACGGTGAGAGGGGAAAGATAATTGGAGAGTATTACTGGAACGAAGGTTACGTTCGTGAGTTTCTTAAAGATAATGGAATTTACTCCTTAAGTAGTTAGGAGACTGGGGGTTTCGGAGAAGAGTGTAGAGGGTACAAAGAGTTCTAACGTTTCTGTGTTGACGAATGGAAAGCCACTTGAGCTGAGACCGATATAAAGAAATGTGATCGAATTTGCGGAGGTTGAAGATAAAGCGTATGGCTTGGTTGAGGAGACGGTCCAGCTTATCGAGAAGATCTTCATTAAGATCTGGATAACAAACATCAGCATAATCAATAATCGGAAAAATAAGTGCGTGAACAAGATTAATTTTTGTATGTCCGATATTTGGGTTTCTATAAAAGGTTATCGCCCATTTCGGTGTCGTCCGTATCGAGTTCAGAATCGCCCACGCTGGTTTCACTGGGTCCGATAACTATAGGTATGGCAGCTTCCTAAAAAAGATCATGAAAGCAACAGCTACATTTTTTACTGTATTTATACTTACAACTGAACAATTTCATCCTGATCTATTGTCTTTTACTGGAGAGACAGCGTATATTTATAGCGTGGGTGGGATTATCTTGTCGTTATCATCCATTCAGAAAACATATGATATACCTCTGCACACCATAATTTCACGCACCACTTGTGATTTTGAAAATCGAAATATAGCCAGGCAAGAAATACAAATGGAGTAGGTAGAGATAAGACAATAGAGGTAAATTCAGTTATCTCTGTATTAATTTATTTAATTTCTAGTTAGATAACCTTTCACACTCTAAGCATTTATTTTCATTACCCAGAGTAGTAATTTTGTCACTTCCATCGTCAGCATGTTGTAAGAAACAATTTTGAAACCTGTGCAAGAAAAGGAAAAATTAAAACAGATAGGTATCCTAAATGGTACATGGAACAGTGTGGTAATAGTGGGTTAACGTCTTCATAGGGATCCGTATTCTTGGTGTACTCGGTAGTGGGACGTAAATGGGTTGAGATGAACAGATGAAAGTTATCTACCTACAAATAACAAAACTTAATTCTCATGTGGGTAAGTGGAGACGTTTACATAAACATCTGCAGTGCATATTCCATCTTGTACCTATACCTAATGGTCAAAATATGCAAATGTGATCAATTAGTGTAACTGCTTCGTGTATCAAAAAAACGGAAAATATTCGGTGTTTTAGCCAAGGTTTGTATGGTGTGGACGTGGTGCGGCTCGCTATTGGCCGGTGACTTGCACGCCCACCTCCCGTGGCATGCACGAACACCGCCTCGTACTCATTGGACCGTTTATATGTGAAATCTAAAATAACGCGTTTTTACCTACACGTGTGTAAAGGTGGGCTTAAGATCGTTTCAGTTCATATTTACAACTCAGGTACTTATGTACAGATTCTTATAATTAATTATAGGAATCTGTAGGATACATAGATCATTAGATAGGTACTAGCAAGTTACTATGCCTAAGGAAAGGACTCTTAAATCCAAAATTTAATGAAGTTAATATTTTAATTCGAATCTGTGGGTATATAGCTAGTACCTATAGATACCGTTAGTTATTAGATGCCGTATATATCAATGGTACCTACAGAGAGATATTTTTTTAAATTGTTGATATGGATTTCGATTGTAGTAAAAATGATAGTTGAACTTTGGTCATCGTAATGAATTTATAAGATTTATGCTGGCGAGGTAAGTGATGAGAGGTGAGGATAATTGTTTTTACGAATGACAATGAAACGGTAACCTGTAAGCACTATTGGTATGTACTGGCGGGGCACCAGTGATTAAGATAGGAGAAGATGAAGCTGGTTAATTGGTCCATCGTGACGTATTCAACAATAAATCAATCACGGTGATTTCCAGGGGAACTGCGAAGAAGTCGACCTGATATATTGCTAGCAATGGGGTAGCTAATCACCATTACAAACAATTCCTTTTCATTCTTTATGTAAGGATGAAGTTAGATCAGTTGATATATCGTCACCAATTCATCAAAAAATAATCGCTATGGTTCCAACTACGATAGGGTATATTGTTAGTAAGGGAGATACTAATGATGAGGACTGATTACTAACAACCCTTTCCCCTCACGTAGGTTCATTCTTAGGTAATTATGCGTAAATAATAATAAAGTTATTATTAAAAAATATATTTCATGGAAACCGATGATTGTTAAAAAACATAATAGTATAACGGAAACTGAATGTGCAATTATATCTAAGTATGATAGCGAGCGAAGCGTATCGGGCGGGGACAATTAACTAATATGGCGGGATTAATTAGTAGTCTCACTGCGGGTTCGTTATTAGTTCACTACTACTGTATTATCTGCACATGTAATTGCTTGATGCACGACTAGATACAGTCAACACCATAGATGAAGAATTTTATTAAAATGTAGATATAATGGGATGAATATGAAATGGTAATTTGCGTTATTGGTATACCCTGGCCTTGGTTATCAGTGAGATTCACCTGTACATGAAAACAGAGGAGTTACCTTAAAAAAGTCAGGCTGAACTTCGTAGCCAAAACAAATCAAAATAAATACATGATAGAAATAAGTAATGTAAAGCGACCATGAAGTTTCTTTGAATTTACCACAGATATGTTTTTTCTTTTGAGCTGTAATTGCTTTTGGCCGCAAATGGTCTTTACAGATTCACAGGGCGCGTGCAGGGGCAGAAAGTACTCCAAGTCTCCAAGCTCGCGAAAAAAGAGCGACGAAGTATCGACTTTTACTGATGGATTGCACACACATATGTCTGTGCTCTTCACTCACTTCGATCCATAGAGTATATTCGGGAACGAAAAAGATGAGAGATATTTTATCATGCGCTTATAAATTTATAGAAAAACAAAGTTATATTAAACCAATTGCACAAAAACTTTAAAACAATAGATTTTTTATCAATTGTATAAAATTATAAACTATTGAAATTAGTTGAATAATAAGACTGGTCATAACTAAAATAAAAGATTCTAATGTGCTGTATAGTTTTTAAGCTACAGTATTTTTGTAGATAGATAATTTCCTAATTAATTTATCATGAAGGTGAAAGATAGAGCAATAAATATAGAAGATAGGGTGAAATGATATGACATTTACTTGTAAATATATTTCATATTTAGATAAACATAAAAAATAATTACTATTCTTATTATTAAATACGAATCACAAACACTTTCCAATATATTTTTAACCTTTAAAGTAATTACTTTGAGGATTACTATAATAGCTATAGTAGTATTTCATTAATGTATTAAGTTTTTTTTCAAAATGCATGAAAACTAAAACCTATATGTTTTATAAAAATATTTCATAATATTTACCTACTTTTATGATTGTGAGTGTTCTTTAAAAAAAAAACAAATGAAAAATAAAACATCTAAATACTTTAAAATTTATTTATATGTCAGGAAAAAAAATTAATACACAAATAATTAAACAAGGATGTATCATCCCAAAACAATTAATTTCCTTTTTAACGTTTCACTTCAAAAAACACATCTGAAAGTTACCTTTTGAATTTTCGTGTAATTTGAGGTTAATATCGTGAAAAATGTGCTGTCAGCTTCGTTTGTTTGGGCGCTTTATAGTTGCCATTATAACGAAATAAACGCGGAGGGAGGGAGGATTGTTAGTAATGAGTGTATTACTAAAAATGGAATTGTATACAATTTCATTATTAGTAATCTATCAGGTCAACCTCCATATAACTCCCCCTAGAAACCATTATGATTACCTCTTGTTGAATATGGCAAAAAAAAAGGGAAAAAAATATATACAAACCAAGGGGAAAGAGCAAGGTACCCATCATACAAAAATTGCCACTAAAAAGAGCAAGAAGAACAAAAACGCCACGCCGACGTACACATAACACCTAGTGCATACTGGTTAAAACCACGTAACCCGGAGGTGGTAGCCTCCGGGGAGTTGAATCTGGGGTAATGGGGTACGCCCCGAAGCCCCCACCTCGCCTGCCCATACTATCTGGCGGGCCCAGAGATGACCTGTGATGATGATGATGAATTTGGCATGATGGGCTAACTGACCTGTTTTTATTCTCATCTATCATCTCTCATGGTACACCCGCTAGCGTATACTGATAGTACAGGTGAAGCTACCATTCTATCATCACTCAATAAAAAAAAACGAAATAAACGTTACATCCCTTCATCTTCCCATCGTTTTCAAGCGTGTGTTCAGAAATGGACAGCGAATGACCGATATGAATTCAAACCGAAATAGAGTTTTACAAATACAGCTACTAGTGGCAAAAATACAAGTGGGTTTATAGGTCTGAGCTGACTTGTAGTTTTCCTTTGGTTATTAATATTATTGTATGTAGCAGTAAATTCATTCAAAAAGTAAGATGTGTACTATGTAGGTATTATACATTTGTATTATTATATAATATGAAGACAATTAAACAGCTGCTAAAATTGTTTTCACATAGTTAATGTAATAAACTATAACGTGACAGTTTAATGCAAATAAATTTTCATTTTCTTTCACTAATTATATCATTTGCTTAATCTAAGAAGCGTTACATCTCAGGTGTGGTAACATTTTTTTTTTGAGGTATGTATTATGAAATCACAAATCTGTTGTACAAAACACCATTACTTAATTTTATTCCGATAAATTGATAAATATTTATTTACATATATGGTCCTAAAACATATACTAATCTTTCTTCATTTATGTCTTGATCGCGCAAATTAATAGTGTAGACGGAGTTACCGTTTTATCTCAATTCATAAAAGAGTATGATATTTTATATAAACTTACATTTAGGTATAACAGCCTATATTTATATATTTTATATAAACTTACATATGTATATGGCTATATGTAGATTTCGAGAAATACGGGCTGCCTTTAGGGATAAATTTCAGTTTTTTTTTTGTATGTGGAAAGGAAGCAAAGCAAGACAAGCATGTGTTTCACCAGAAGGTAAGTATCACCAAAAGGCACGGACACTAGCAACAACAACTAGATTTTTTATTTTAAAGAATTAATTATATGTCATGATTATTTATATAATATTTAAAAATCCGTTAAAGACTTAATATAGGGTTTATTTTGAATTTTCTTTCTATTGCACTAGTCTCTTGCAATACTCATATTCTACTGTTGATGTTTTAATACTGTGTCACCACACGGATAGGTACATTACATTCAATACGAATGTATTTCTTGCAAAAATAATTAAATAGCCACTACAAATTAATGAAGACATATTATTTTATATGCAGATACGCAGGTATCATCATTATTAAAGAGATTGGTTGATGCCTATTTAAAATCGTGTTTAAATTGATGAACTATAATAGTATACATATACCTAAACTAATAACATATCACACAACATTGCCGATTAGTCGATACGGTTCTCGAAATTTAATAATTCAGCTACAATTTGTATTTATAATTCGCCAGTTTGAATCAGACGCGACTCTGGCAAAATTAAGTCAAATTACGCGGCGGGCCTAATTTTATTAGCGGTGTGAGTTAATGTACGTCATTACCTTGTGATCGTCGAGGGCAAAACAATGCTTGGGTGTTATTTAGATAAGATATTTATTATTTAAATCGACCCGGTAAGTATAGGCGAGGGCGGTTGGTAATTCGGTAATCAACGGTTGTAAGTTCATGGCTGGGAAGGTCACCGGACAGACTCAACAAGATAATTTTTCGTCTAACTATAGATGATGTCTTTGTGTCGGTTGGTCTGTGGGTAAGTAGGTTGGTATGTAGGCACATAATATAGAAGTTATATATGTATAATTATGTAGCTTTTATTAATCTTTTTAATAGGTAGATATATTATTCATAATAACATTTATCTTCTTCGATTAAGTATTTTGATCGATGTCTAAAGATAGATTTGAAATTAGTTTTATGAATCATTGAAATAGGTAATTATTTTATTTAACAGATGTAGGTGTAATTTATAAATATATACCTAATACCTGTTACACGTTATTTTTATTTACATTAGATGTGGAAAAATAATAAGTAATTTATATTTATAAATCCATGACATTGCTCGCAACACTGAAACAATATGCATCAGCCAAAAGTTAGTTGATTGTTTTTAAAGATATTTTTTGTTATTCCATGATCTTGATATATCTATATAGTGATTTCAATTTGTTCTTAAGCTTACGGTTCATAACAGAATCTACTTAACATTTGCCTGTTATGTTATCGTTAGATACACTCAGCGATAAGTTTTTGGAACCCTAAAACGTACTGTAATCTCAGAATTATCTGTTTGCTCCAATGATGTTAAAATATCAGTTCATTAAGAAGATATATTTATGCATGCATAGTCGTCAGTCATCTGTTATAACGGTCCAACTTAGTTTTTATTCGTTGTTGAAATTTTAAAAGAACCGTTTTGTTAAGGAATTTAAAAATAACCCGAAACGGGTGTCACGTGCTGACATTCCACTAAAATCTTGCGGGGCGGAGTCCCACAACAATATAAGTCCTGGAGAGTCTAAGGACTCTAATTCCAGGGCGAGAGCTCCACTTCCGGAGCCTGCTGTTCAGCAAATTGTCGAAGAAAGGGTACCGCGGGCCGCCATTGTCGACCGATTCCATCGAATAAAACATATTTAACAGAATGTAGCCGATCGTCCTTTGTGCCGTTGCGCACTCCTTAATTATGTGGAACAGTGAAAGGGTCATATTTTCTATTAAATTTGTACAATAGCCTATACATGGTGTTTTATTTTTGTGTCAATATTAAGTATTTTAAAAAGCATTATTATACTTTTTTTTTTATAAGAGTGTGTTCCACAAAAAACGTACTTCAATTGTAGCAAAACTAATTGTTTTAAATTTAAAAACTAAACTACTAAACCGATTTTGATAAAAAATCTATAAACCAATCATATAAGTAGGTATATGTGTTCAGATAAAAAAAAGAATTTTCCAAATCGGTTTACAACTAACGGAGTTATGAGATACCTAACCGACATAAAAAATACAACCGAATTGAGAATCTCCTTATTTTTAAAGCCATTTGAAAAGTTCTTTTCTAGCGAACATGTCGAATTATTTTCTAAAAAATTGTGATAATGTAGGAGAGAGTTTGTATAAATTAATTGATATACTTTACAATTAATATTATAATACTATCTTACTAAATATTTAAGTTACAGCCTACTAAATATTTAAGTTATGCATATAAATATTTAGATATTTGTTGCCAAATCACACGCAAAGGGCTGAATAAAGGGTGTAATATTGCGCACAGATAAATAATGCCTAAGATATATTTGCTCGTGTGAGGGTGTATAGAGTTTATATGCTGCCTTCGTTGTACACAAATAAAAGTTTCTAGCATAGAGGGTATGCAAAGTATGGTAAAGTATGATATTTTTACCAGAGGGAGACTTTGTACAAAAGTCGATTGCCTGGGTACCTCTGTTCCATTCGTGTTTCATCATCATGAAGCAGTTGTGTTTGCATAGCTGTGTTTCAGTTTGAAGGGTGGGATATGAATTTACTGGGTACAGAGGAATAACACCTGAGTCCTCAGGAAAGGCAACACATGGGGGGTATCATGGGCGAAACAGTATGCTCTGTTATATCCATAGTACTGCTCATGTTTATAGGCGACGGTTATCACTTTCCATTAGGTGGCCCGTCAGCTTGTTTGCCATTCTAAGTTGTATAAAACGAAACATTTATACAAAGCTAGTAATAATATCCGTGTGGTCCTGGTGTAGAATAGCCCATCCCTTCTATTTCTTCGAGTGTCATAAGAGACAATTAGAGGAACTTAATGGTAGAGAGATGGGTAGCAGCATCCTTTTTAAAACATCTCTAAAAGCCTAACTGCGGTTGCTAATCCGCCAGCCAAGGGTGGCAACTACTGGCAAAGCTCCTCGTATGGAGAAGGCTTATGTTCAGCAGTGAACACTTAACGGTTTAAATTATGAAGTGATAATAATTTTTAAATAATTCAAATACGAATTTTAATAATTAGATTATTTACTTAGGTTGAGAATTGACTTGGGGATCGACGGACCACAGTTAAGCTTAACCAAAATGATCTATCACTTTAATAATAATAATTATTAAAATTTATTCTCGTATTCGAGTAATATATTTTTTTAGATTGAAACATAAACGAATAACTTAATCTCTACGTATTGTGAACCAATAATTTCATTTTACAAATTATTATGCATATTTTACAAAAACTTAGTTTTTTTTTTTTAGTTTTATATTGTTCATATTATACATAAAATTAAACACTATTACAATATTAAATGTGAACAGCCTGTAGATATAAAAAGGCGCATGTAGTGGCAAGGCATTGCTATTGTTCCCTCATGAGTAGATTACTATAATCATTGCGAACGTAACATGGTAAATGATAAGGTGTGCTCTAGTGCTCAAAACATATGCTTTCGTAACTTGTTCGTTGAAGCGAGCACTATAGCGGATCCTGTTTTGGTTAAATAACCCTCAAATTGACATTGTGTAAACTGTCTATTTATTATGAGTTACGATAATGTTTATTTTGATTGCGAGTAGTATCCAGACCTGACTTTCTGATGGAAAGTGGTAACCGTTGCTTATAGACATGAATCTCTATGTTAAACCGATATTATGTCATGGATAATGATGTACGCACACTATCTCTATATTCTCTATTCTCTATATTTTGTGTAGGTAGATATGTGTTTAGTATGTACAAAATTTTAAATATGTACAAATATAAATATTAATCTGATATTAAAATGTAATTGGTTAGGTTCCTATTAAATAAATTGTCCATATACTTAGGTAACTGCTTCCTGTTTCGATCTCATTATGTCATAGTCTTCTAGTTGTTGCTTAGCAACACATCGTAAATATCAGTAAGTACTTACGCTATTTTTTCCCATCCATAGATATTAGTGCAAGCTAGATGCCTTCCATCGGCACATTGGCTCATTATGCAGCATCCATGAGCAGACACGCGGCCTGTCATTACGGCAAATGGAGGCAAATTGCGTACATCTAACGCACTGCCGATGTAGGCACTGCCGCGTCGTGTTCAATAACACCGACTCCCGGTGAAAAGCGTGAGCTTGGAGCTATCAGTATTAGCGTATTGTAATGAGGAACAGTTGAACCTATTGATAATAACGGTTACATGACGGAAAATTTCGAATTCTCAGTGTCAATGCAATGTGAACGAACGACCAAATTTGTCAGTCGATGTGTTCACGATTTCATTTAGGTACAGTTAGACAGTCCGACGGGCATTGTCGTCTATCACGTTTGTGATGAATGTAAGATAACGAATTCACTACCTTTTTGTTGGTTATTCTATGTGTAAATATGGCCATGACCGGTCATTAGCACTTCAACTGACTGATCTTTTAGACTGTATTGCTTATATTTATTGAAACGTTTTTAAGTATGCACTTTCGGGAATAGATATGTTTTTTGTCATATTGATTTTTTAGCGTTGAATGAATGAGCCTTTAAGCCTTTTATGAATGAAACTAACATTATAACTCTATTCTGGTTTGGTGAGCAACTTGGAGCCTCATTTACTTTTCGGTTGTTCAGGTTTATAACGGGTACGGTTTTGACGGGTATACAGATGACAATATTATCTCTCTTAGTTACCCTGATAAAGCGATTACGTCACATATATGTAAAGGTCATATGCATTTGCTTTTGCGTGTTTGTACCTACTAATATAGGTGAAGGCACATTGAACGCACATATTCATTAAAGAACATCACC
Source organism: Galleria mellonella (assembly GCF_026898425.1). Lineage (NCBI taxonomy): Eukaryota > Metazoa > Arthropoda > Insecta > Lepidoptera > Pyralidae > Galleria > Galleria mellonella. Next base: position 2,066,808 of record NW_026442042.1, on the reverse strand, counting down.
TAATTGTCGTGGCTCTATTATTTGCTGTAATTTGCGTAATAGCCGCCGCCTCCGTGGTACCTTTTGACTAATTGAAGAACAAATGTTACCGATCATACATATGAAATACATAAATACGAAAATGCATAGCTTTAAACTTTTTTTATTATTATTAATTATTCCATGATTTTAACTGAATCTTATAATAAACTAAATATGGTAAGCGGAGGAAGTTAATCTACCTTTATTAAGCTAATTCAGTGTAATATTAAAATACAATAAGTTCAGTATTACCTCGAATTTTCTCTTTTTGCAGCGGTGCATGATTTCTTGTGTCTTCTTACAATATCCTTAACATGAAAATAAGTGGTGAGACATTGTAGATATTATTTCTCATCATAACTACACTTTTATTACTATTTATCAATTAAACATTTAATGTTCGGTATATCTCTTTTATTATTTTTTTACTTGCAGTTAAATAAATATTTTCTTAAAAAATACGAAATAAACATATGTGATTTAATGCCAACCTATAATAAAACTATAAGCGTCACTAATGACATCAGTAAGTAGTAATATAGATAAGTCCGTATTATTATAATACCTATACTATGTTTAATCCGCGGCTTAATCCACGTGACCAGAATATATTCATCGAACGGGATAAAAAGTAGCCTACGTCATCCACCTACCCATCGCCGCCCTATACATATAGTACGCGTAGGTATATGAAATTTCATAGTGGTTAGTTAAGCCATTAGAGCGCTAATAGGGATCTAATAGAAAAATAAATTCGCTCTTATATTTTATATTAGTAAGGATTATTTTAATCCTATTTTTAACTTATGACAATTTTTAGGCATATATATATATATATATATATATATATATATATATATATATATATATATATATATATATATATATATATATATATATATATATATATTTATTTTGAATTTAAAAAGTAAAATACTTTATTACCATATTGACAAAAATATAAATAGAGGTACGTTATTTTAAATTAAAATACATGCTATTTGAGACTATCCTTGTCTAATCTAAAAAAAAAATATCTTTTTTACTGTAGTTTAGTTGTTATAATCTATCTATCTCTAGTAGTATCTAGAGTTCTGTTATGGTGATATGGAAGTAGGTACACGTTTCAATCAAATTTGTATTTATTAAATTATAATGTTGTTAGATGTCACAAATCTAACTATGACTTGTTTATTACTCTGTCTACTGCCAAGCCGTAACATAAAGAATTACCCGCATCACAGCGTACGTTAACGAGCGAAATGACATCAAAAATGAAAATTATTTTTAATCGTGTCCAATTGGCGTGCTGGACGATGTAACCTCTAACTACTAGTCCGCGTGTAGCCAACCGTGGCTTTAATTAAACGGTACAGACCAGCAATGCCTGATGTCCGGACTCAGGACCAACGACATTTAGACATAAATGCTGAGTACTTACCTAGATCACATTAGGGTTGGTGAGCGGTTTATTGTAAATAAAATATACCTGCGTACGTCACATCGCGCGGTCACTCGCAATTGTCCAATTTTGTTTAAACAGCTGTGCTTAAATGACTGTTTCAGTTTGAAGGGATACGACAGTGAAATTATTGGGTACGGACCCACGAATACATGAAACCGCAGGATTGATTACGCATTAGGAGTACCAAGATATCATAGAGTATTCTATGATATCCATGATGCTTTTCAAGTTTACTGGCAACAGTAATGACTTTCCAATAGGTGGATTCAGGTTATTCCGAATTCCTTCCGAATCGTATTTATACACTTTACTTGCTAACAAAAACCTAGCCGGAACTAGAATTTCTGGTACCTATCGTGGTGTGTTGTTGATGGTGGTAGAGTTCTTAATTTTTTCGAATAAGAATTTTAGACTTTATGATCGGAAAGTTATTTTAGTGTGTGGTCAAGACCAAATATATTATCGCTGAATTTGAATCGAAGTAAATTACTAATTTACTGATTTTATTTAATAGATGACAATGGAATAGTTACCCCACCTGCGTTATTGATATGCTGGAGGGGCACTAGTGTGAAATGATTGGTGAGTATGAAAATAGGTCAGTCAACTCATCGTAACGAATTTCAGAATTAATCACGATAGTTTTCAGGGAAAAACATGTGAAGGTCGACCTGATGGGATATATTGCTAATTGCGATGTTAGGTTCCATTATCTACCTACAATCCTTTTTCCTCCAATCACAGATGTTAGATACATAAATTATAATTTAATCTTTCATCACATTTTTGAAAATAGAAATACTTATTACATTTATTGATACTCCTACATTATATATAGATAGTATATTAGCAATATGATGTTACCGAGGGAGAGGATTATTATTAACGGAGTCTTGCGGGCCCATATCTATGACTATAGGACATACTTCACACGGTTGAAATCACACCCTGAAAAGATTCGGTGAAGAAAGATGAGGTTATCATTCCATTTTTATTAAGAAAAAATACATAGTGTTGTCTGTTTAAAAATCGAAGTTTTATAATTAGATGTTTTAGGATTGTAACCAACTAATAAGCACTTGCTTATTAGTTGGTTTCCATAGTAAAAAACAAAATACAATAGAGTAGATAGGTAAATTAATATTATGTACACTTTTAATGGAGGCATAACCACTTGAAATATCGGAAAGATCGGAATATGCACTTCGTCAAGATAAAAATAAGAAGAAAATTTCTTATCGTAAACTGTGTCCGTCTTATTCCTCTGTCTTGGTAGTATTTATTTATCTTGTCAAAGGTAATTAGCTTTTTTTTTGTCTGTTGAAGATCTTAACAGGCAACGAGAAAACCAGTCAAAGAAGTCGCAACAGCTAGGTCGGTATAACCTGAAGTTTTAATACTTAATTTACAAATTTAAAATGAACCTAATTTAAGAAGGGCCTACAACTATTTAATACATAGGTACATCATTAAATACATAACCGCTAATTATCATTTGTTAAATATAAGTTGGTAACTTATATCAACTTAATTATCGATATAAGTGGACATTTGTAACATAAGTCATTTAGGCAATTAGTGTTTACACCACGTCTAAGTATCAACTACCAACACATTTAGCTACTGGTGAGCAGTTGGTATTAAAAGCCATTCGTTTTATTATTCGTATTGCGGACTTTATCAAGTTGAATAACGTGGCTAACCATATAATCACTACTGAAATGTTTCAGTCCACTTATAGTAATTTCGCGCATTAAGGCACCATCGTGTATATAATTAGGTACCTACCTACGTATAGTTTAAATTAAACAATGCGAAATAATAAAAGCGAATCGGGCGTAGGTCATTTGCATTCGGAACGGCAATGTAAATGGTGTTTTTCCTTTCTTTCGAGGCTTTCGTGGTGTGGCTAGAGCGAGAGGCGGCGCGGCGGCAGTGAACAGTCACGCGGTATCCCACTCGCTTCGTACCAAATTATTATTTTGATTACGTTTAATTTGCATACGGCTGGAGCCCAGGCCCGGGGGCGCACCGCCCGGCGTCGTAACGACCCCTCTACTTTTCTGTAATGTTTTCGCCATTTTCAACAAAATTCCTCACAAATCATATAATTTCAGGCATCATCATGATTATTACGAAGAAGCGCTTGTAATCCTCTACCTCCGTAATGGGTCAGATGATGCTCAAATTCTTGATAACTACGAGCAATCAACATAGAACCTGCCCCGGCAGGTTTAATAATGCGATGTCTTCAATTATTGGTAATATCGGAGTTTTAAACGTTCATAGGGAGCCGACTGGCGGGTTTGGTGGGTTGTGAACCACTCATTTGATCTAAGGTCACTTAAGTAGGCAAAATGCTAGAATTACTTTTAATGTAGGTATCCAAGAGAAAACTTGTAGCTCTGGTCTACTTATAAATAATTTGAACCTATTTACGGATATTATAAAATTTATATACATATATAAATCTCGTTTTGTGGTGTTTGTAGTCGGACTCCTTTCAAACGATTCGACCTTTATTTATGAAGTTTTTTATATTTGATAGTTATGACAATAAGTCATAAAGTATATTTCATACCGCTATGTAATTAAGGTGTCCCTATACCTAATTTATATGACAGATTAACGTTACTTATATATATAATTAACGATGAATTTGCACATTTAAAACATTCAATTTAAATATATTTAACACAAAGAATATATAATTTTTTAATATAATGTACAGTGTGCGTGTATAAAGAAAATGTGTGAAATGCTGTGCTACTGTGCGGCGCACGCGCATTGGAGCTGGGTGCTCCAATCGGCGACGGCCGCCACGCCTACGCCGGCGAGTCATACACCGTGATCATGCGAAGTATGCGGATGCTGATGAGATCATGAAACGAGCAAAATTTAAAGAAAACTACTTGAATAAAGCTCAATGATAATCGAGCACTGTGCCTCTTACAATGCACCTACTATTTGAAATTTGGATATGTACTCGAATCTAAATTAAGCTAACATCATCATAGATTATTTTAACAATGTTATTACAGATAATAAATATAATATTAACTCATAGCAATAAAATAAACTTTGCATTTCAGTGTTGAGTGTTCAGTATGACACGTAGCTTCTTATAAATGTGATTGATTAATTTTAGTTTACTGTCATCGATTTTAAATTATATCTTATTACTGTAATCTAATTTGTAACATTTATTTGTTAATAATATCGTAGATTTTTTTTAATGTAACTTAGAATGTCAAATAAGTTGACTACCCACCTGATAAAAAATTGTAACTGTCGCCTATAAACATGAACAGTACCATGGAGATAACAGAGTATTTTGTGTCGTTCATGATACTCTGCATGGGCTGTCATTCTTAAAGTCTGAGTTGTGTGTGCCTATGTGCCCTATAGACATTTACTGTATTGGTTGTTCAAGTTAAATTTTATACAAAGTAGCAAAAGATTTTAATTTCTTTCTTCCTTATATAAATTAAGAATAGAGAAGTCTACTGGTTTTACCAGATATAGATTTTGTACAAAAGTCGTTTGCGTGAAACAGTTGTGTTAGCATGACTGTTACGGTTTGAAAGACGGGATATGGCAGTGAATTTACAGGGTACAGAGGAATAATACCTGAGTCCTTAGGAATGACAATGCATGGGCAGTAAATTCTGTTACCTATGTCCATGGTACTGCTCATGTCTATAGCCGACGGTTACAACTTTCTATCAGGTGGACCGTCAGCTTGTTTGCCATTCTAAGTTGCATAAAAAAAATCTATATAACATTAGCTGTCGACTAAAATCGTGTAAACCTAAATAACTCATTCTATTTATAAAATTTACTTAAGCTTATGCGGTTTTTATGAAGAAAATTTCATGTTTAAAATCCCAGTTCCATATTTATTTAGAAAACAAGGTCAGGCTAGTATTTAGTACTAAGGTAATATGCGACTTTATTTCTGCATATGTGATGAAGTGCATAATTTCGGTCACACTTAAAGTATTTACACTTAAGTACCTACTGGTTATAGTTATGTGTAGTGAGTACCCAAATAAGAATTCTTACAAGCATTGAGGAACGAGTTTGCTACCGTTTGCTTTAATTACTGTTTTTGTGGAGATATCCACTTATATGATACGGGAATGTGTTTCGAAAAATATTTAAATGTAATGTCATGGTAGGTTAGATTATGAAAGGAAACTAAAATTATTGTATGCATTAATGTGGGATAATGTGCGGTAATAATAACATTTGTAATAATAATATACCTACAATGAAATAACTGTTAGCTATATTACATTGTCCTTTTTCTATAGAAAAGAGATGTAGATATCATAGATTGAGTTTAGAAGATTAGGTAATTGAGGTGATTACAAATTTTGTTTTTTCTTTTTTACTTCAGTGTCACATATCAGGTACCAACATAATATTTCTATGTTTGCAGCTTCTATAAATAACTGTACTAACGACTCTACACTGTCTGTTTTGAAGTGAAACTTAGATCATCATGTATTATAATTGAGCAAATTATTTAAGTACTTTATTTGTGTTATTTGTGTTTGTATAATATCTACACTTATTCTAGTCAAAAAGTCTCTCAGCTAAGGTGGCAGCAGATCGATCATATTTTTTAAGTCAGCGATGACATGTGAGTTAGGAAGAACCAGTCCAAGAGACTGAAGATCGTGTATACGATGATAGAATGTGGGGTGTAGTTCTTTCAGATAGATCAATGATATCAGAAAAAACAGCTGAAAATGGATGGATACTAGAAGCAGAGAATTGCACATGGTTGAAACAATGTATTTAATGGTCTATTAATTGGCGGAGTTAATTATTACAAATTATGATCTATTATAAATGGATGATGAATAGTAGCCTCGCCTGTTCTGTCGGCATACGCTTATGGAATGAGTAGTTATAGGTGAGGATGAAATCAGGTTAGTTAGCTCATTATGACGAATTCAATAAGAACTAATCACCGTGATTTCCAAAGGGAATCGCGTAAAGGTTCGATTCGATTTGAAGGAAAATATTGTTAAAAATAAGCATTAACGTTTTACTAACAATCCTCCATCCGTTTGAAAGAAATTGAAAAACCTATGTCTAGCAATAAAAAAATACAAGTTAAGATGGTTATCATGACGATAATCTTTTATTGTATAACACAGATGATAAACAAACATGCGACACACCTGATTGTAAATATTATAACTTAATAAATAAACTGCAGGTGTGATGAAGATATTTTTGGAAGGAATATGGAAATTATATTTACTAATACACTAGGTATATGTTATATATAATATAATAGTCTATACAGAATTAAACGTTAACCTTTCTTATCTGTCGTCGAAGAATCCGGCATGCGGATATTGGGAAAAGATCGGGAACAAGTAAACGATATATAGTTGAAGATGGTGATGATGTAGTAATGGATCGACTACATAGCTCGAATTAATTATACTGTGAATAAAATTTACCCTGTTAATGAAAATTAATGCTGCTAATTATGTCTAACATCCTATCAGTTAATTGTAATTCGCGGTTTCATTAATAGTTAGTATTTATTTACACTCTTTTTATTAAAACTAGCGTTACGTTATTACCACCTAGATACTGCGTACTAAGTTATGTTAAGTATTCTTAGATGATTAGTTATTAAGTACATAAAAGTAGGTTCGCAATTTATTATGGACAAGTTTATGCTTGATGGGCATTAACCTGTTTTAATACAACTAATTAGATATTATATAGTAGGTTCCACGAATGAAATAAAGTTTTAATAATATTTTTTAATCCTACTTTAATCGAACATATGCACATAGGTGTCTACTGCTATTTAAAATTAAATAACTAAACCTAAATTATATTTATACTGGTGGTATACTGGTTATTTACTATCAGATAAGCTACATGTTTGTAAGTCACAGTAGTGATTAAAAAATCTAGTTAATTATCATTTTTACTGGGATATATTATGAGGTTATTATACTTGGGAATGTATAATATCCTCTTATTCAATTTATTATTTGTGGCTGGTGTTACGTGGTTTTCTGAATTCAATACCGATGTTACGGTGCCTCCTGATGGAATCTTTTTGCATGTAGTGTTAATTTCTTCATGAAAATATCTTTTGTCATCTGAATGATTAGATTCCCGATGTGGATTAGCTCCGCATCAACCATAATAAACTCAATAACTTAGAAATCAAGCTGTAAACGTATCATTGGGGACAATCGAGGACGATCGCTATCGGCTATGTTTCGATTGAGCTTTTCAACGGCTCGATATCCGGGACATTCCGAGAGTTGGGCTTAATGACATAATCGTAGCTTGAGGCATCACGCCGGATCAGTCGCGGATTGATAACAGTGATTACGCGATAGCGGCGAGCGGAGCGGTGAGCGAGGCGGGCGTTGGACGAGCGCTGCTGCAAATTGATTCATAGCTAGCGGCACTCGGCTATGCAAGTGCACCTGACCGCTATGCCATCTATGCAACCACTATTTTATCGGTTTCATAATTTCAGGATGATGATTTAGGTTATAATTAGTTAGGTTTAACAAGGAGTTGATAAATAATATTAAAATGTTGACATAATATTGCTTGTTGTTTTCGGTATAGGAGGAGCGAGTTATTTTCTACGAACAAATTTTTTTAGAATAATTCTGCTTTAAAAATAATAACATTTTTCTATGAGATATGTAGATATATTGATACCTGTAGTTACTACGTGTAAAAACTCACTATAATTAAATAGTTTTTATTTAGAAATATTGCTATAGAAAGTACCTATATAAAAAAATAGTATCAGACGACCATCGTACTGCTCGCCATCGGCATGGAGTTCACCCTTATACCCTACAGCCTATATGGTCGCATACAACGCGGTTTCAGAGATATTTTCTCCTACGAACATACAGGTTATGTGATGATCTCCCTGCCGAAGTTTTCTCAAGAGGCTACAGTATGAGATTCTTCAGAAGGGGGGGTAAAGAGGTTTCTTCAGGGTCAGCAACGTGCAGGTAATACCTCTGGTATTGCAGGCGTTCACAGGCTACGGTAACCGTTTACCATCAGATGGGCCGTACGCTTGTTTGCCATCTCAGTGGTTTAAAAAAATCATGGTTGCCTTTATTTACTACCCAATGCTGAATTTAGTGTTCCCCATGAAACTATCAAATGAAATGGTCTACCTCAATAAAGTTTCTTCGATTTCCTAAAACACATTTAAGTAATATTTGTACCCTAATTACATTTGCAGGGAGAGAGGGATTTTTAATAACAGTTTCTTCAGGGTCGGCAACGCGCACGTGACACCTCTAGTGTTACACGTGTATGTAGATACAGTGACCGTTTACCATTAGACGGGCTGTATGCTTGTTTGTCACCTTTATGGTATAAAAAAATAGGGATGCCACTTGTGCAGAACGCATCTTTGCAGAGTATATTTATAAATTTTATATTTTCATTTTATTGTTCCATATCTGACAATGTCATCATTCAGTTATTATATTTTTCTCTACCACTAGCAGCGACCGTCTTATTATTTCGTAAAAATATACAGTCCTTTTTTAAGAGCATATCTCTCGTTACTATTACGTGGGGTGTCGAGTAAATATTTAGATTAAACTATTAGTATTTAAGACTTTATTTTAATATAATAAGATACAAAGGCTGAGTGACGGACATATTAGGTAGGTACGTGACATGCCATCTGTTTTAGCGGGAAAGGACAGACTACAAATGCGTTCGCTAATATTTTACATTAGAGATGCGTTCATCTCATAACATTTGTCACCCTTTATTGTTGCCTCTCTAATGTACGTGTATACAGGTGCCTGATAGCACAGGCAGGGTTACCATTCCATTTTTTGCTGATTCTCGCTGAACGGTAGTTTCGCTGATAGCCTTATTTTGGGATTTTTATTAGGATGGGATTATTAGGTATTATCATCATTCTTAATGTCACTAGTAATATGTATTGGTAAAGATTTGAATACATTGATTGACCTTTAAGACAAATTTAGTGCTCAGTCTGATAAGTTTGTTCCAGTTAGGCACATTTCTGCATACCAATAAGTTCGTACTTACTGCTGGTTTAGGTGTGACGTAGGTTTCTTATGCAACTTTAAATGGCAAACAAACTATAAGTCCTACCTGATGGAAAATGGCAATTCTCACCTATAGACATGAACAAACAGAGTACACTACGTCGCCCATGACACCCTTCATGCGCATTCCTGAAGACTAAGTTGTTATGCCTCTGTATCTTTTAATTTCTTTGCCATATCTCAACCTTCAAACCGAAACACAGCCATGCAAACACAACTGCGTTACGATAGAAACATGAATGAGACAGAGGTACTCAAACAGATGACTTTTATACAAAATCTCTCTCTGATAAATTTTTAAAAGACTTTTGTTTTGTCCATCTTGATTTTGTGTTCTAATTTTTAGGATGCTCTAATGACATTCATTACGATGTTTTTGTACTCTATAGATATTTGTTTTTTATTTACAATAGGTAACATTGTTATAAAAATAATTTTTGGGTACAGGATTAAGTAATCAAAGTTGAGTGAGATATTTACCGTTGATGTTAATATATAGCATAACCTTTTCGGTTCAAGAGCTTGAAAATATTTCCTAATTTAACTGTAAATAATCTCGGGATCATATTTTATAGGTATAAAATTATAATAGTATTTGCTTTCTTTTACAAATAAAAATAAAAATTCAAACAAACATCCCAAAGCAATATTTTCCATTAATATTCAAGCGTTGATAAAAGTATCGCAACTGTGTTGTTTCTGCATAAAAAATGCAATGATGTGACACTGCATTTACTACAAGCGTAGGTACATAGAGTTTACATTGAAATAATAGAAAATAACGGCTTTTGAATTTTCCTCGCAATTTTTTATTGTCCGAACCGGTGTTTTCTATGCATAATGGGCGAATCGTACAAGATTATAGAGTCTATGTGGAATGATACCGTGTTGCCGTGGGACTAGAAACGGCAGTGCATTAACAAAGGACGCCATTTGATTGTGATGTCAGACCTGCTATTTTCCAAGTAGAAAACGACAAAGAACAATACTTTAGGTACCTGCTTTGATAATTTTTACGAGTATTCACAGGTGGTGACACTTTTGTACGTAATATTATGTAACTTTTGTTCTTAATGTTATATTTTGTATATTGTACTTGGTAAACAAATATGCACCTCATTTGATGGCAAATATACCAGATATATATATTTTACCAGAGGGAGACTTTGTACAAAAGTCGATTGCTTGGGTACCTCTGTCCCATTTGTGTTTCTACCGTGAAGCAGTTGTTTGCATGACTGTGTTTCGGTTTGAAGGGTGAGATATGGCGTGAATTTACTGGGTACAGAGGAATAACACCCGAGTCCTCAGGAATGGCAACGTATGGGGGGGGGGGGGTATCATGGGCGAAACAGTATACTCTGTTATGTCCATGCTACTGCTCATGTCTATAGGCGGCGGTTACCACTTTCCATCAGGTGGACCGTCAGCTTGTTTGCCATTCTAAGTTGTATAAAAAAAAAGTATTTGCATTCAAATGAGGTTATTTTGTTACATAAGTTAAGGTATCTTAGGTACCATAATTTATATAAAATAGAAATAGCTAAAAGAGGTTCGCGCTTGTAAATACCATAGAGGGATAGGGGGTTAGTAGTTGTGATAAAAACAAATTGCGTAGGTATTTGACAGCATTTTGCCAATTTGTATATATTATAATAGTCAAATGCAACAGAAGGCCAAGTTTACCTCTACATCTAGAATTACTATTGTTTTATTATCACTTTATATCCCACTAGAGGCTTATAGTTGAAAACTTTAATTAACACAAAGTTTTTAGTGATAGCTAGATTCGAACTCTTCATAGAAATCTCACATATCTAGATCACAGAGTGTTTAATAACCATTATAATTCTCATTATATATATAATACAAAAGTATCTAATAATAACTATTACGGAAAAATATATTAATATCAGAATAATTTATTATCCTTTTTAGGGGATTAACAGCTAAGTAATCACAATATTAAAATGACATAAAGTGGGACACAGATGTCGTCATAGGTAAACATAAGTGTGGGTCTTATAACCCAAGGAGACCCTTTGTAGCATAATTATACCTTAGAGGAGACCGAATCAAAGTAAATGCGACATAAAACTTTATTTTATTACTACAAATTGACTCAAATTGACAAAGATTGCATCGCAATCAACATATTTTTTTTAAGGGCCGGTTGTTCTATTTTATTGAGCAGCAGAAGTATAACTAATTATTCTGTATTACTACCATATCGAAGCAGATAGTAGGTTGTTATCAAATGCTAATAATCGTCAATTGGTTATATTTTTTTAAAACAATTTTATAGTAAACATAGTAAGGTAATTACATAATTATGCAATGATGAATTAGGAATTATTAACAACCAACTATTGTAAGCTATATTATTTTTATTCTTAGTAAATCATTTCTAATTTATTATTCCCATTACATTTATTTGAAGTACGAGTATTAATATTCTGTGTAAATTATATTTTATTAATTTGTTGATTTTGCTATTGTAATTAATCAATGTCTTAATATGTAAAATTCCTCGTGTCACAAAATTTGTTTTCCGATCCGATTTTAATGAAATTTTGTGAATGCATATGTTTGCTTTAATTTGAGAGAGGATAGTTTTTAACTCGATAAGTAAAAAAAAATACAGACCTACATAAGTAGGCGATGGTAGACGGCGAAATTAAATGCGCTGGGTTAACTCATCTATATCTATAACTAGTGATCCGGTCTGGTTTAGTAGATAGAGTTTACGAAAATAATATGTAGCTTGTATTATTCGCTGATAATGTAGGTAAAAGAATTTTAAAAATCGGTTGGGTAGTCTTTGAGTATATCCACTACAAACAAACAAATAATCTAATTTTCCTCTTCCAGCTTTATAATGTTAGTATAAATTATATAGTACTTATACATAATTATACAGGTACTAAGATAGAAGAAGGTTAGATAGTTTATTGAAGACATTTTTTTAAGAATATCACGTAGTGAAAAAATATAAAAAGAATTTTACTTCTACATACCAAGCATAGCTTGTGTTCTAGAAAACTGATAAACAAAGTTAATTTTTTTTTTTGTTTATACATAAATATTGTAAGTACAAAGAAAACAATCAGACATACTCACAAATATAAATGTTTGTATTGCGCGGGAATCGCACCCGCGATTTTTGGAAAGTGTGGTAGTGTATTAAACTGCTAAGCCACTAAGATAGTCTCATGTTAATATTACTAATTGTAAGTTACAATTATTATCACACCTCAATACTATCGTTAAGAGAAATGTACGTGTTCTACCCGCCACAAGATGGCGTTTTTCGTTTGGATATAATATTTTAACTTCAGTCCTTATAGTTCTTTTTATACAACGTCTATGAAGTTGTATCGTCGTATCGTTGCATCAAAAAAAAAGCTGATCTTAATACTTTCATTATTATTTAAAAACAAATAATTTAATAAATTAAATATATTAGAAACTAAAATATTTAATAAAAAATAATAAATCAATAAAAAAACAAATATCAATAGAATAGAGATGCCGTTAAAGAGGTTTTCTATGGTGTACATAATTGAAATATCACATTTTTTTTATTAAATTTTTTAATGACATAAGAGGACACGCAATGTCGAAGAATAGATTTAGAATAATTTAAGAGACTCTGAACTCTTCTGACTGTCCTTTTTTTTAAATAAGTTTAACTTTAATAAATTACTTTGATAAATGACTAATTGGGATCAATTCTAAGGCATCATTCTCTAAACTTATCTTTGTGCCTAATATTTAAATAAATCAAAATTTATAATAATTTTTACTTTAATTTATTTAATATTGATCCTTACAATAAACATTATATTGTGATAGCAAATTGAAATTTTATAACAGACAGGAATGAACGAGATAGTTTAATTAAATCGACGTTTCGATCCGATTACATCGACCGTGGTCACGATTATACTGATGTAGCGTTGTCATGTCTCTGCTTCTGAGGCAGAAGTATTTTCTTCTACCCACTCATTATTCTCTATCGCGCTAATTGTGTCACTATACTGTGAGTTTCTGCATTATGTAATCTGGTTGAAAAGTCTAGATAATTCAGATAAATTATTATAGTTTACTTAAATGATCGCGTTAATTATCGTCTCTTACAAAACGTAAAACATGCAGTGCGAAAGTTTAAAAATTGAATATTTTAATTTTCAGACAGATTTAGAGAATGATGCTACAGAATCGAGTTTATTGTCTCTAATTTTTTTTATGCAACTTAGAATAGCTAACTAGTTGACAGCCCACATTATGAAAAGTGGTAACCGCCGCCTATAGACATAAACAATACCACAGATATAACTGATTGTATCTGTATGGGCTACGCCCAGAAGTTGCCAGTTGTAAACTGGCAACTTCTGGGCATAGCCTCCCCTCCCTATAAGGGGGGATTTGCCAGTAGTTGCTATGCTTAGCAGCCGGGTTCGCAACTGTAGTTTGGCTTTTGGAGATGTTTTAAGAGGGACGCTAGTGCCCATTTCTGGACTGTTAAGTACCCTTAGTCGCCCCTTACAATACCCACGGGAAAGGAAGGGGTAGCCTATTCTGTCAGGATCTAGACGACTATTATTATTAATTTATTTTTAATGAATTAAACATAATATATTATATATGTAGTTAGGTAATTTTTTATGATTCTAATTTGATTGTGTGTGAAATATTTTTTTTTATGATTTGTCTAAAATATACGAATTCTTTTTTACCAAAGTATGTTAGTTTCATACTATATAGTACATACATAATTTAATGAGATTTTGATACAAAACCTTAAAAAAAATTTGAACCAAATTAGTAATTAATAATTAATTTAATAAAATAAATTTTTATTACGAGTAATATCTGTATAACAAACTTTGGTTTTACTCAGAATGCTCAAATTGTCGGTTTACGTGTAAAATAGATAAAGTTGTTTTTATTTATCAACCGCAGTAAAGAAAAGTAAACTCCCCATGTGGGCAACGTCATGCAATTACGACATTAGGTAATTAATTATTTATCTGAAATGTTTATTACGGTTTGATCTATTTTTCTGTTGCTTTGTTTGAATTTTCCGCTATTAATTACATGCACGCTCTCTATACTTTGCTATGTGTAGCCACTGAAGTTATGTACCATATCAATGGAAGTAAAGCACCATTAGACACGGTATGTACGCTTACTGCTTTTGTTTTATAATACTTTTCGTGCGATGTAGTTTAGAGGCAGGTGTATTTTTGCGACTTATGTAATATCTCTTTTTCGATGTTGTTTAGGAATTAATGACTGAAACTAATTATAATTTATCAAAAATCGACGTAATCGACGTAATTATGTAACATACCTACATACACATAAAAATATACAGATGAATTAAAAAACTCCTCCATTTGAAAATAGCTTTAAAATAAAAACTGGATTTTGCTCCTCGTAAAACAAGTTCGAACTAACATGGAAATAAACTCTATCGATTGCAGAGTGAATTATCAAAATCAATTTTGTTTACGATTTGTCAGTTGGTAAAAATTCTAAAAAATTCAGGCCAATTGAGAATATTATCCAATTAGAAGTATTAAAACGTATAAGTATATATTCATATTTAATCTTAATTTAATTTAATTTTTTTGTATTATTTCCATACAAATTCATTAAATTATTAATAGATTGAAAAACTCTTGCCTACATTCGGATTTTCAAATGCGTTAAAAATATTTTCAAACAACGTTTTTCAAAGTTAGTAACAGCACGTGTTTGATGTCAAAATGCGTTCTACGGTAGGCCGATCCTAGGGCGGTCGGGGCATCCCACTCACACGCCTTGACAATTTTATCGTTGCTTTCAATAGTGCGCATGCTGTTAAAATATAATTTCGTTTAATTTTATTAAAATGCAACTATATTAATCAGGAAGGCATCGCATGTGACGTGAGAAGTTAATACTTTTGGGTCCCTTTGGTTCACTTTCTGAGTTCTCCTGTCGAAGGGTCCCGCGATTGATCACGATCTCACCCGATAGAATGTGATGACGTAGTCTAAAATGAACTCGCGAGCCCAAGAATAGCCTATTCACATTTGCTTTAAATTGGTCTAGATTATATGTGGTTGGAAAAACATAAGCAAAGAGAGAGTTCACTCCATGGCAGTACGCATGATGAAGGAAGACGTAAAACGCTTCTTGTGTATAAATAATATATCTACAACATAAGGGTGGAGTTCCACTTCGTCTGGTCGTTCGATACCAAAAGTGCGATGGAAGAACTGTGTCATCCGGTTCTTGAGCACACTCTCCAAAATGTGTCGTGTAAAATATAATGAGCTGCATAATTCTGCGGTGGTGTTATAAACTTATATATGAAATAGGTTTAAATATGGAGGCATTTTTGATTAAAGTTCACCGTAACGAAACCAACATATATATAATGATAAATTCAGATATCTCGATTACTGGAAGACATAATGGTTGCCACACATAGCCCAGACTTTCAAATCTTAAGCTACAATAATTTAATTGTATTGTCACCGACTATTACAGAATAAGAAGTATTTTAACAAACTAGTTTATAGTTTTATCTATTTGTTGCATTGCATGCACAGACAATCGGTCGTAAGTCGATGCAACAAAGTCGACACGTCGTCATCACGTGTACTACATGATGTTGAATCGTTCCCGCAATAAAACCGACGTATTTTACAGCGCACCATAAATAATGGTCAATATGTCGAGCAGTATTGTCGATGGTGACAAATTGC
Source organism: Galleria mellonella (assembly GCF_026898425.1). Lineage (NCBI taxonomy): Eukaryota > Metazoa > Arthropoda > Insecta > Lepidoptera > Pyralidae > Galleria > Galleria mellonella. The sequence goes on along the minus strand of NW_026442042.1, from coordinate 2,050,444 downwards.
CCCTCTCGCTCGCCGCCGCATTGTCGGCTACCGAACCAGAGATACTCTATTGTCATCCCCGCAGTACAATGCCTTACGAATTTACCGAACAACTTTTGTCGGCTATCATTTTCACTTCTGCGCTTTGAAGAAATGTCGATCGGTTTTATTACATTTTGCGGGTCGCGAATACGTCCTCAGCTTTAAAGTTTGTTTGATAAATTGGAATTCTTTTTTGTATTGTGTTATACATGCTTTTAAAGATGATAATAGAAAAATTGATTGTTTTTTTTGTATGTAAAAACTCAAAATATCATTTTGTAGAAGTATAAAGCAAACACAATTTACTATAATAGCTTAGCTTGATGTTTTGTATAGGCCGAGAAGGCATAGTTTGTAACTTTGTATTTGTATACTCCCGATAAATTATGAATATTTTAAATTATAAAGTCTGTCATTATTATTGTGCCTTTATTCGGGTCAATTTTAATTTTTAGACATAAAACATCTTACCTTAAAAAAGATAAACTTGTAATAGACAGGTGTTTAATATATGTTTAGACAATTTACTACAAAAGCGTATGCAACATCTGTTTATGTCTAAACGAAAGTCTATTTTATTCAAAATAAAAAGTGTTTAAAAGAATACATTTTATTATAAAATCTATACATTAACATATAAAATTATAAATAAACATTTACACTGATTAAACAATTCTTAATCATTCCTTTCAGAATTTTCTATTGATTGCACGAGTAAATCGAATATATTCGATTATTTAATAATCTGTAAAATTACCTTAAACGACGAAACCAGTCAAGTATTTATTATAACACCTACTTTGTGGCAGAGAACAAGTATTTTTCTGATAATATCAGTTATAATTGTCGTCTACATATATAAATGAACTTAAAACAGAATATGGATTCCTAAAGGTTGGGGTGTTACATTTTTCGTATGAAAGCTTTAATGAAGATTTAAAATCATTGCCAGAGTGAAATATCGCGACACCCATCCTGTGGTTAGATTAATGACTTAAACATTGGTAATTTTTTTATATTTTATAAAAATGCATATAAATGCATATAAAAAGCAAAATGAAAAGTCTCCACTCACTGATTGATTAATTTGACGCGCCATATACATACATATGCATATATACATACACACACACACACACACACACACACATATATATATATATATATATATATATATATATATATATATATATATATATATATATATATATCACAACGATGAAAAACTAAGCAAGAGTTTTACGATGTTCCGTGGTATGTATCTAATGAATAAATCCTATTTTAATTAAATGTAGGTGACACCTAATTAAAATAGGAATCAGGTGTAATTCGTAAATCTGAGTATCTATAAATTAAAATAATTATAATTAATAGATATTTTGAATAATTTGATTTGTACTGATTGAACATTTTTGCGTCCTACACTATTACCTATTATTATTTGCTTATTTAGTACAACCAAATAGGGTGTGAACCGTATCCCTGGCACTCCCTAAATCTCATACATATTTGCTTTAAAATCGAACTGCACAATAACATTATTGTATCCTAACAAAAGCAAATTACTGTGAAAATGAAATAAAAACCTTCTCTTCATCCCCTACTATTAAGCGATGATGTAGCGATACTCTGCGCAAGCGCAAACTGCGAATGTTTCTCGGCATGCTACATTTTGTTCGTCCAGTCTGTCAGTTTGAAAACGAACTCTGTGAATTTAATAAAAGAGTCTGTATTATGTTATTGATGATAGTTCAGTATAGTGTAACAGTCTAAAGTAAGCGTGACGGGTGAATAGGGCATAAAAAACACATAAATCAAAGTCAAAAAGGCATAGAGAATGGGCAAAGCGGCGGTCGCGGGTATTTGTCACCAGCTGGTGTGCGCGGGCCGAGTTGCCTCTGACTGCGACAGTGCTTTGTTCCCAGCTCCCATCAATAATGAGGGTAATTTCGGGCATTTTGTCACATTAGCGACATATATTGAACTATTGTTGTTTGAATTAACTGTATTTTTGTTGATCATTATTTGTAATTTAAATCTGATATTTTAGTTTATCAATGTAATACTTACTTTGTATAAAGAACACAATTAATTTTATTAGAAACTAGCTGTAACCCGCGATTTTGTCTACATGAATTACAATATATCTACCTAAGTTTATTCGTACTTATTATAATAATAGTAATATTATTTACATTACGGCTTCGATATAAAAAAAGTTCTATGTACATACATAGAATTTATAGTATTATTATATAAATATTATATAATACCTATTACGAAATGTTACTCAAAGTAGAGCGGTTTCAGTGAAATTGAGTATCAAGCGTCCAAACATTGTTCTGGGTTAGGCAATTAGTGCGATTGTGTAAAAATGAAACTGCATTTTTACGTCAAAATTCTCATGTAGATAGGTATTAGCAGAAATAGTTACCTGCTGGTGTTAGAGTCTTGTTTGATTCGTTTGACATTTGACAGAAACATTTGAGAAACAGTGGACAACAAATCTACTACGACAACAATGAATTGCGTATTTAAAAAAAAATTCGGTCTCAAGCATAAATATATACAATATGAATTTTTTAAGCAACTTGAACCGGTGACCGTCGCTTATACAAACGTACGTACTTACAGCATCGCGGAGCTCAGAGTACATTGTAAATGCTTAGATATGGTAATATTCTTTATAGCGTGGCGTTGCTATTCCTGAGGACAAAGTAGTTGTGCCTCTGTACTTACACCAGATTATAGAATACAAGAGTGACCACTACATATCCGAATTGTCAAATGGAAACCACAGGAAAGAGCAGAAATTATTGTTTTTTACGTATCAGAAACCATTAACGTATATATATACTATGTCAGTACTTCTGCGACAAAAACAAAACTGCTTGACGTGAAAAATACGAATGGGATAGAATTACTACTGCAGATGACTTCTATATTAAGTATCTACCAGGTGAATTAAATTTAAAATTATTACAAAATTATAAATACGAGTATATTATTTTAAATATTATAAATAGATTATATTGTAATAATTTTATTATTTGTTTAAATTTTATTCAACAATGTTCTATAAAAAATCAAGTTATTGTTAATTATATATTTATAAGGACTCGTATATAAATAAATAATCAATAAATAATTCCAATACCTTACTATTTTCTATCAAATAAATAACAATAATCTACTTTTCAATTCCTAGTCCGACCAGAAGTATTTAGAAAAGTTTTATTTTATTAATTTGATAAAATGTTAAAATTAAAAAGAAAGGTAAAATAAAAACTTTTGTAACTGGTCGCACAATATTGACGTTATTGATGGATAAATACTATTTGTCAATAGTTCGCAAATGTTTGTGAAGCCCCAGCGGGACACGTGTCAGTAATCCTTTGTTGGCAGTGTTTGCTTCGGCTATAGAACACCAAAATGTTGATTTAGTTTCACTTTTGCAGCAATAGAAGTAGACAAATAAAAATAAACATACTAAAGCTAACCTATTAAATTCGTTTTTATATGATAGGTGATAAATAGATAGATATATTTTATTTATTAGAATTACTTACAGCACACAAATAACAACAGATATAAATACATACGCAAAAAAGAAATAAAAAAATACATATACTAAAGAAAAAACAAAAGGAAAATATATAAAAGGATAATCATAATTTTTCATTTCCTCTTGTCGGTGCAACTAATTCATGCATCTTCTTCCAGCCAGCTCTATCCCATCTGCTATATCTGCCACTAAATTAGCAAAATATTTTATTTTTTGCCTTGCCACGATCGACTAGACTTATAGCCACGATTGACCGGTTGGCCACCCCTGTTAACTATAGACTAACACATCATAGGGTTTTTTCAACCAACTTCAAAAAGAAGGAGTATTCAATTCGGTTGTATGTTTTTTTTTAATATTTGTTATCTCATAACTCCGTCAGTTGTAAACCGATTTTAATTTTTTTTTTTTATTTAAACGGATATACTTACAGATAAGTGCACTAGAATTTAGTAGTTTAGTTTTTAAACCAAATTAATTTATTTTGCAAGATGTAAATTCGTTTTTTTTTTTTCTGTGGAACATAATCTTATTATTCAAATGCATCTTTCGACCTAATAGCCAAGTATCTATTATGTTGGCACTATGTAAAAGTATTACTCGTATGTTATGCATACAAATGCAAACAAGTGATTCATAGAAGAAAGCTTTCGTTCTTGTTCATTTTCGTGACTAAAATTTGACTTGAGGAGATACCACCTAAAAAATAAGAATTTATAAATTTATATGACATAAAATGATACAATATAAGATTCCATCTTCTTCCTCGTTAGAATACCTAAACAGGTATCTATGTATTAACACAATTATTGGTTGTTTCTCTTTACAATCACTTTATCGATAATAAAAATTTAAACACAACCTTTTACTTATTTGGTTAAAATATTTACTTCCAAAGTAGAAACCAAATAACGTCAAAAATTGCCGCATTTGCGGTTAGTATAAGAGACCCGCGCGCCATCTGGCAAAGCGTAATGACTTCCCTGACATGCCTCCACTCTTTGTATAGGCTATTTATCCGATATTTTTCATTTTTTACTTCCGATGCCTTTTATCTCTGTGAGTACACCGCTACCGCTTTTGTTGTATTTAAGTACTTAATGTGTTTTTGAAATGTAATTATGTCATAAGAAAGTAGGCACGCCAACAAAGCGAGAGGGTTCAGATAGAAAGTCACCCCATTGCAATTCGCGATGCCACTTTTCAAAATACCGTGAAATTGATAGTTTGCGTCTAACCGCAACTTATTTTTGTCGACAACAAAATACTTACCTTAATATTTATATACGATTGTATATAATATTATATGCATTATTGCATATAATATTATATTTATCTAACTTTAAAAATTTATTTATATGTAGCTATTAAATTACAGTTTCAATTAATGTCTGGTACATGCACAATAATTGCTATTTTCTACGTATCTTGTAATTAAATTTCTATATGGCGGTATATTTATTACCAGTTTTTACTTGCGACTTTGTTTGTATGATTAGAATATTAATTAGTAGGGATAAAAAGTATCTTATATGTTATTTTTTTGTCCCAAATACCTACTATGTTTTAGTACAACGTATATATACCAAAACTAGCTGCTTCCGCTAGCTTTGTCACGCGTGTATAAGTATATTAAATATCTTACTTCTACCCGTTTACTAAAATTTCATTCAAATCCATTCAGCCATTGAAATATGTTTAACAGATATCCATACGTGCAAACATCTGTACAAACTTTCACATTTGGAGGGAAGGGACCAATCCCATTGTTAGCAATATACTCTGTCAGGTCGACCTCCGCGTGAGCCCCTCCTGGAAACCATCGTGCTGAATTCCAGGTGTATTCATCACGATGGCCTAACTGAGCTATCTTTTCATTCTCACCTATCATCCCTCACTGATGCCCGGTACCGATAGCGCAGGCGCGGTTACCATTCCATTATCATCCATTAAAAAATAGCTTTACATTTATAATATTAGTAGGGATTCAATTAATTTAAAAAATAAATATATTAATAGGGTTGAAAACGTCCATGTGCAAACCCCTAGTGTTGCAAGCGTCCATATGCAGTGTCCGTTTACCGTCAGACGGGCTGTATGCTTGTTTGTCACTTTTGTGGAATAAAAAAAATATAGGTATGTCGAGATTAAACCTATTCAAAATTCTACCTATTAATAAAAAATGTAATATTAGTATATTATTAATATTATCAATATTATTTAGCACACTGTAAAACCATTATGATATTAACTGCAATGAAATATGGAAAATAATGTTCAATGTTTCATGTTGGCACTACTCACCGCTAGATGGCGCACTAAGTCGCCTAGCTAAAATTTAATCAAGATATCGTAATCTAAGTGATTAAAACAAAAAATCTAAATTTTAAATATAAAATTACTACTCACAACTTTCATGATCTGGTAATCGCACAAAAAATAATGTTTTTTGTTTTTTTAATTATCGTGTAGTGTAGTGCAATAAATATACTCAGATGATTGTAGGTATATAATTCATCAACAATTACAAACAACGTGAATGTAATTCAGTACAATTATTTCGTTTTATGCTACTTGCGTGATCTTATAAAGCAATTAAATGTAAATTTTCTAAAAAGAAAAACTAAAAATGTTTTCTCACTGTTGCTAAGAGTCTACAGAATTATTCACGATGGTTTCCAGGAGGAACCACGTGGAGGTCGACCTAATAAGGTATATTGCTACCAATGGGGCTGTTAGACCCTATTACTAATAATCTCTTTCCCCTTTTATATAAGTATGTATTAGGTATTATTCTGTGTTATTTTATTTATAAATTATTTATTACTATTATATAGGTATGTACATTACTGCCATATGTTCCCGCCATAGAATTGGCTACTCCTTCATTTTCCGTGGGTATGACACTAGAATAGAATAGAATAGAATAGAAATCATTTATTCAAATAAACTTACATTGAAGCACTTTTGAAAAGTCATTACATTTTTTTTAATTTACCGCTCGTTCGGAAATGTCTCATCACAAGAAGAACGAGCAAGAAACTTGCGTGATGCTCTTTTAAATAATTTTATTATTATTTTACATTTTTAAGTTTAATTGTGTGAATACAAACCACCAATTAGCACTAATTCAATTAAATACTCAAAAAGAAAAAAAAAATTGAATACATAACCAACTGGTTAAACAATTAATAAGAGGAAATCAGTCATAGTGATTAGAGCAGACCAGTCCCTACAAGCAGCACCCGTTCACGAGTATGACGGATGAGCCAGCCATCACTGCGCTCGACCATATTTTAGGGAGCCCAATGACCCGGCCCACCACGCCGCCACAAGTCTGGACATTTTAGTGAGCATGACTACTCAAAACACTAGACCACGTCAAAGCTACTCACAATTGCCATCTGATAGTTATAGTATTCACATTTTACATATGAATGCATGCGGCAATTAATACAAAAAACCGCTACGCTTTCATATTTCTAAAATTAATCAATTAAATCAAGAAAGCAATGAGAAAATAAAATTATAACGTTGTATGCTAATAAACTAATTATTTACTTGATATGTTGTCATCTATGAATTCGTCTATCCTGTAATAGGCTTTCTTACATAAAAATTGTTTAATATAAGATTTGAATTGCCTCTCTGTCAGATTTAATGCAGATTCCGGCAGTTTATTATAAAATCTTATGCAATTACCATAGAATGAATTACTGATTTTGTGCAGACGGCATTTAGGTAAAATAAGCTTATTTATATTGCGTAAGTTTCTACTTGTACAGTCTTTGAGTTTTTTAAAACTCGCTAAGTTCTTCCGTGTATACATAATATTTTCATAAATGTATTGTGAAGTAACTGTGAGGATATTTGAGTCTTTAAAGCACTGACGTAATGACTCTCTTGAACCCATACCATAAATAGAACGTATGGCTCTCTTTTGTAAAACAAATATAGTATTTATATCGGCTGCTTTACCCCACAGCAGTATGCCATAAGACATTATGCTATGGAAATAACTAAAATATACAAGTTTAGCCGTCGCCACGTCTGTTAATTGCCTAATTCTTCTAATTGCATATGCAGCAGAACTGAGTCTACTGGCCAATTTTGAAATATGGGGCCCCCATTGTAATTTCGAGTCCACTGTTATACCTAAAAAAACTGTATCATTAACAAAATTTACTATTTCGTCATTAAGCAATAACTGTGTATTTATTAGTCTTACATTAGGAAGTGTAAATTTTATACACTTTGTTTTGCTGGAATTTAATAATAGGTTATTACATGTAAACCAATTTAATATTGCAGACATAGCACAATTAACATCGTCTAATTGATTACTTTGACGTCCAATTTTAAACACTAACGAAGTATCATCCGCAAACAGCACTATATCTGCAATTTTCTCTACCATAAAGGGAAGGTCATTTATGTAGATTAAAAAGAGAAAGGGGCCTAAGATTGACCCTTGTGGAACGCCCATCTTAATATTAGCTCCCTTAGATTTTACACCGTCAATATCTACAGTTTGAACCCTATCCTCTAAATAAGTTCTCATTAATTTTAGATCATTATCTCTTATACCATAATGTTCGAGCTTGTACAAAAGCGTTTTATGATCCACACAATCAAATGCCTTTGATAGGTCACAAAAAACTCCGAGTGCATCCTGTGACCTCTCCCAAGATTCGAAAATATGTGTCATTAGCGCAACACCTGCGTCAGTGGTAGACTTGCCGGCGGTGAAACCATATTGCTGACTGTGAAGCAGTCCGTTAACCCTGAAGTGATGTAACATTTGATTTAACATTATCTTTTCAAACACCTTACTTAGAACTGGCAAAATAGATATAGGTCTATAGTTCCCTGGCTCAAATTTATCTCCTGATTTAAATAGTGGGATTAATTTGCTAAATTTCATTAAATGTGGAAAAACGCCATTATCAATACATTTATTAAAAATAGTGGCTAGATATGGAGCAAAAATATCTATGAAAGAACTAACTACTTTTACAGACATGCCCCAAAGGTCTTCCGTATTTTTTAAATTTAGCTGTTTGAATATTTTTATGATATGAAAGGGGCTAACATGTGAAAATTTAAATCTTAAAGAACAACAACCGATATTAGTCTCTAGTAATTTTTTTGCTCGAGATTGAGATGAGTCCAGAGAAGATGTAATATCAATCGGAATATTAGCAAAAAAATCTTCAAAAATATTAACTACATCTTTTGTTGTTGTTATTAATTTATTATCATAATTTAATGTAAATTGATTACAGGCTATTTTAGATCTTCCAGTTTCTTTATTTATAATGCTCCAGATGGTTTTAATTTTGTCAGAAGACTGCTTAATTTGTTTATTAAAATAATTAGACTTAGCCATAATACAAACTTTTTTAAAAATTTTAGAATAATTTTTTACATAAGTGGTGAATTTGTCATCAAATCGATATTTTTTTTGATCGTATAAATCAAACAAAATATTTCTACTTTTAAGTATTCCTACTGTTGCCCATTCCGTGAATTTAGATTTAACATGAACTTCTTTTTTCTTGAAAAATTGTTCATATTCTCCGGATAAAATATTAATTAGCTTGGTGTAAAGATAATCAGGATTATTACTAGATTGTAACAGCAAATCCAATTTATTTTTAATCGCGCTTTTGTATTTATTAATATTGTAAACGTTTATTTGTCTTTTTGATTTTTTATTATTGTTGACTTTATTGATTTGACTGCTAAACTTAACAACTTGACCACAGTGATCTGAAGGAAGTTTATTTATTATGAATTTTTCTGTATACTCGCAGTTACAAAAAACATTGTCAAGACAAGTAGCAGACGTGGCAGTTACACGAGTGGGTTCATGAAAGACATGACATAAATCAAATGACTGAAATAAACTAATAATTTTTGTACATGTGGGTGTGTTACAAAGAATATCAACGTTAAAATCTCCACATACAATAATTTTTTTAATACTATTAAATACTTTTTTTAAAATATCCTCCATCACCCCTTCAAAAACATTGTAATCACTATTAGGAGGCCTGTACACACATATAAGGATATAATTTTCTAGTTCTATACAAGATAATTCTATACAACACTCAATAGAAAGTCTAACAATGTCAGCACGTTCCTTTACTTTAATATTATTTCTTGCAATTATCATAGACCCGCCTCTGTTAACTGACTTTCTATTGAAGCAGCTGACAACGTTATAATTATTTAAATTGAACATCATATTGCTTTCTTTAAGCCAATGTTCTGTGAAACAGACAATATCAATATTATACTTTTCTAAAAATAATTGTATAATTAACTCGCTGCCGGGAAAACTTTGTATGTTCTGATGAACAATTATTAATTCTGATTGCTTTCCCTTTGTCTTTGTGAGCAGTTTAAATCTGCAGTCATAGTACTTATGTCACAAATATTAATAGAATTATCTGTTATGTCAGCATTTTTATGTTTAAGTTTACCATGTAAACTGTTCATGTAGTCAATATTATAAGCCACTAAAGTGGCTATTTTATTTTTAGATGATTTAGAAAGATACATTGTATCTTTTGTCAAATAAAAATCACTAATAAAACTATTAGTATCAAAAAATGTCAAAATGTCACTATGACGACATGTCAATGTATGTAATAAGTTATTCAGGTAATGTACCTTACTGTTAATTTTTTTATGAAGATGTCTATTTGTGTAAGGAAAAGCGCACAATACAATCTTATACACATTTAATTGTAATAAATATTCAATTCCTCTAATTACATCCTGCCTATTTAATTGAATACTATTACCAAAAAATAACACAATTGTGGTCATATTGTTCATTTTCGTAGACTTAATTTTATTTATTATTTGTGTAAATGATGCTTCTGGCATGCAGTAGTTTAATAAATCACCCTTAAGATGATACTTCAATATAGACCCAAAGTTACAGCCTATTCTGTCAGAGAACACCATTGTGCTACTCTTAGGGTTACAGTCACTGGCACAAACACCCTGAACTTCATTTTCCAGCACAGTTACAACTGAATTATTATTTGATATATTTGTGTGATTACATGTACAATGCTTAGTCAACGACTCAAAACGGTCAGCATTGTATTTACTGACATCAATCAGATCATCCATTGCTAAAATATGCTCCTGGATTTGTTTCTGAGAGATAATATACTTTGTATTTAAATCATGAAGCGAAGATTCTAAACTATTGATTTTTGAAGTTAGGTAGTCTGTATCAATGTCATATAACTTTTGGCTTTCCACTAACTTATTATTACACTTATTAATGTAATCATGCAATTTTAAATTATTCAAAGTGGTTTTTTTCAATAATTGTCCCTTTTTGCAACGCTTATTTAATATATTCCGATTCTTAATTATAAACTTTTTTAGTTTTAAATATTTTTTAAATTTATTATTACTCAACATACAAATATTACTGTTATAGTTGCCTAATTTAGGTGATGTATCACTAGTAAGGTCAATTACAACAGGATGGGTGCATGGAACTGTAGTAGAAGGAGGCACACAGTCAACACTAATAAGTTCCTCATATAAATTACTAATCTCATTACTTTGTCGAGATTCCAATCTTGTGTCTAGATCATTGATTTTAGAATATGCCTGCTTTAACTCAAGTTCCAATTCAGTGATACGCCTCAAGGCTTGCTCATGAGTGTCACTACATTGATGAAAGCTACTTATTAGTTCTTGAAGCTGATCCCGCTGCTCAATAACTTCCTGATGGCTATTATGAAGTTCTGACAATTCTGATTTTAATTGGGTATTTTTATTTATAATTTTTAAAATTTCATCTTCACTCTCTTCTCTCTCCCTGATCAACTTGTCACTGAGATCTTTGGATGCCTGAAGTTCTTGTAGGGCCACTTTAAGCTTCATCTCTGTCTGCCGTGCAGTTGTGGAACGTGTAGATAGTGACATTATTGAATATATGAATAGTTACTAGGGAGAGTGAAGTGAGTTATTTCTAAAAAAAAGTATCACAACGAGAACAGCAACTGAACCTTACTTATTTTATGTGTTAAAATTTAGAATAATTTTTGTTAGGTATATTTATACGACCTATATTTTACAAGATTAAGTAAATGGAATTAGATTGTGCTCCTTTCCTTCAAATTACATTAATATAAAACATAAAATTACTTACAATATATTTTGTGGGTATATTTTTTCCTTCGACGTACGCAACAACTGAACTTCACAATTATTAATATCAATTTAACTTGATGTGAATATTTTCTATAAAACTTGTATATATTATGAAATTCTTTGAATAAGTCCAACAAATAGTTATAAAATAGTTTTAAAATTGACACTCGACTAAGGGAACTTAATGGTCGAGAGGTGAGCAGAAGTGTTACTGTTAAAATATCACAAAAGCCAAACTGCGGTTGCCAATTGATCTGTCAAGCGTGGTAAATACTAGCAAAATCCCCCAATGGTAAACTGCCATTAGGTATGGCCTCGTTCCTTATTACAGTCTATGAGGAAGCTTATGTTCAACAATAGACAAAGAACGGCTGATATGACGATGATAATATATGTATATAAATACATTTATATGATAGGTATATACATCTTTTTCTTTTTGTTCTATTTATTTAATTGTTAAGTACGATGCAGCGTCAATTATATTTTCTGTTACTTCTGTCTACGGTTGACTGGTACATAACATCATGTGGGCTGAAGTCCACTTTTTGCACAGCCTAGGTGTTAGAAGTTCAATAAAAAAATAAATACCTTTCAAAAGACTTACAACTCCTTTAAAAGACATCGTGGGTATGACTGGTGTATAAATTGTTTTATACACAAAGGCGGGGCTTTCATGCTGGAGATTAATTAAGCGAATGAACATTCACTAACCCGTGAATTTAATGAGCATATAAATCACACACGAGAATGGTATTTTAATTTAAAACATTATTAATATATAGTTCACATAGATATTTACTACACATAAAATTATACTATATTTTTGCGAGAGATATCTTTCTTAAATTGAACTCATAATTAAAACAATAGTTCTTCTATTATAGTTTTATTTAATTGAATCTTGGGTCTTCGTATAATTTAAGATTTTGCTCTGCAAAGGAGGCTTTTATTGTTACAATAATGATATACGTTCTATAAAGGAGTAATCTTTATTGGTTGTAAATGGAATTATTAAAATCGGTTCAAAATTGGAGACGAAAATAGTTACAAGCGAATTATGAATAAAATTGAGAATTTATTCCTTTTAAACTGACTTCGATTAGAAGGAAGATTCTAAATTCGGTTGTATTTTATATATATTTGTTATTTCATAATTACGTCAGTTATAAGCTGATTTGAACAATTAGTTTTGAAAGTAAATTAATGATCGAATAATAAACGTGCATTGGTGTATTCCTTCTTAAAATGGTCACCACATAAGTATGTATGTGCCAATACGCCTGCAAAGCTGGCAGAACTCCTCTTTTGAGAGATGCCTATGTTCAGCAATGGACAATAGACGGCTGATATGATGATAAAGGATGATTGAGCATCGATTTAACTTATAACCCTAGGTTTATTGTCTATTTTAGTTTGAAGACCATGACATTTAAATCATATTCGCATTTAATATAGCTGTTATTAAGCTATTAGTTACAGTACTAGGTATATAAAAATTGTTTGATTGGGATGACATAACACAAGTAAATCATAGTATTAATCTAAATTAATGACTCAGTTTAACCGAAGACGTGAGTCAGCGTACTGCTACGGCTACTTCAAGCTTACTCATATAACGGTGACCTTCGATTTAAGTGCGTGCCGATATAATAGAGGGTGTGCAAGAATAAACAACTTCATAAATGATTACAACTTTAATAAAAATGATACCCTACATAGATAACACGTGCATTGTTTTATCGAACGTCTATTTGATCCTGTTTAAAAACAATACATTATATTATCTATGTCAATGCTTGTTTATAACATTATTAAATTGCTGTGTTTCGGTTTGAAGGGTGGGATATGGCAGTGAATGTATAGGGTATAGAGGAATAGCACTTGAGTCCTCAAGAATGGCAACGCATGAGGGGTATTATGGGCGAAACACTATACTCTGTTATGTCCATGGTATTACTCATGTATATAGGCAACGGTTACCACTTTCCATCAGGTGGAACGTCAGCTTGTTTGTCATTCTAAATTACATAAAAAAATCTTATGTTTAAACTTACAAGTACTTTGCCCAGAGTTTACAGATGACGCACATAATCCAATCCTCTGTCGGCGGAACATCTATAGAGAAGCCTTTCTCGAGACCGTTCTAGATTAAACATTACTACAGAATTGTATTAGATATTGTGGATAATTATTCAAATATGCTTTTATAAGTATTTATTTATGATATATATAAATTCTCAAGTATATGACGTTCTATGGTATCGTCCATTCAGCAAGTTTATCTGATTTTCTATAAGCTATGACATATTCATGTATATAGGTACTACACAATAAAATTCAATGAAAATACGGAAAGATCATGTTTCGTGTTCGTTGAAAAGCTTTTTTTTATATTTTACGACCTTTGTAATTTTGAATATATTATAACCATATTTTTCACACGAAATAGCAGGTCAGGTCATACGGTACTTGTTATATATCAGTTAACAAACTCTTATTATGATTATGTTTTAACTTAGGTTTTAATAAATAAATACAATATTTGAACTGTACCAGATAAAACTTTTTTTTAGTTAATTTTAATTTTCGCATTTTTTTCACATTTTTCAAATACACAGACGGAACAGAACGCGATGTAAAAGCTCTTATAGGAAAATAGTACGTACATACTTGCTTCTTTATTGCCGACTCCTACGTCCTGTCGTGACCACGATGTGGTGCAATCCAAGTTGAAACGTCGGCAATAAGGAAGCAGATATGTAGGTACTATTTACCTGTAAAAGCTATTACATCGCGTTAAGTACAGACTGTGTATTTAAAACCTTTTTTATTCAATATATCTTATATACACATGTTAGAAAATCTTAACATCGCCCTCTAGCATATTATTAATATTTCAGTTGTTAACCGTTCACTGTTGAATATAAACCTTCCCCATAAGAGGAGTTTTGTCAGTAGTTGCTATGTTTGGCAGGTGGATTGGCAACCGCAGTTAGGCTCTTACAGATGTTTTAAGAGGGACACTGCTGCCAATTCCTCCACCATAAATTCTCTTAGTTGCGTCTTACGACAACCACAGGAAAGGAAGGAGTGATCCATTCTATGCATAAATAACGACTCCATCTGGTGGTCAACGAGAGGAACTATATTTATGTTGTTTTCATAGTTATGGAAGGTTAATGAATACAGATTATACATACATCGCCCACAAAGGACAAACTCAACTTTGTCTTTAAGAAACATTAAACAATATATTAAACATAAGATACGGTGTTGTATTTTATACAAATGAAAATAATTACTTCAAATTCCATCTTCAGCATTTCATATGTATATATACACTCCAATGTAAAAAAATAACCAATGTTACGTTGTAATGAGATTCAGAAGATTCATTTATAAGCAGTTTAATAAATAATTACCATTATCATTGCTTTAACGTCAATACTCATAGTACCTAATACTTCGGTTTTACAAACCAACTCTCATATTGAGAAAACAAAGGAGACGCTTATTAAATCAACGCATACGAGTTCACATGTAAAGCATCTTAATTTACGAGATGTCCAAACATTTTACCAACGGACGTGTTGGCTCTGCTCGAGCGGTCTAATTTGATTAATTTATTTTGGCTACCAATTAGCGAAACAACAGCGAAACGGAGCATGGAAAGCGAACAAAATACGACTATTTATTATTTTGCGCATTGTGTCCCGGCTGGGCGGCGCCGCTGGCACAATGGGCCCGACCATTATGCTGATAAAACAATAAGCTCTTTATTAAAAAGACATTCAATAATTTATTTTATTCATATTTTATTCGCACCGAATCAATTTCAAACAAAAGTGTTCAATAACAGCACGGCCGGTGAAGTATGATATGCACCTACTATTCGTAGATGAATAAGTATATTTAACCTACTTAAATGATTTACATATATTTTAATACTGAATTATTTAAAAATTTAAATTCTTTTTAATATTTTATATTTATCATCTGTACTTACCTGTCATATCATTTTTAACTGAACCGATATCGGTATGTTGTATAGTACCTACAGCTATAAGTACAACATTATAAATAGAAATATTTTTTACGGAGTCAAACAAAATGAAAATTATTCAGTGTTAAATAATTATTACTAGTGTAACATGTAGTTATACATCATTGTTAATTTACTATCAGCTAAATGGGCGGAGTTGTTATATATCGTATAAATTGTATTGTAGGTATTGTCGTCAGCTGTACGAAAAATAAAATGGGCGGCGTGAAACCACACAAACAGCTGAACTATTTAGGGCATTTAAACTATTCAAGTCGCACGCCATCTGCTGGGGATCGATTGAGACATTTTTGCGAAATAGCGCCATAATTACGCAGTTCCGCATCCGGCGCGTGCGCATGCGTCGCCAAATACGCCCACTACATTTTTCGAAATTGGACATTTTCGACTACCCAGGACAGTATTGGTATAAATTATTAATATCCTGTTGAGTAACATGGCACACATATTTTACACCTGGTAGAAGTTTAAAGCAACTGTAAAGGTAAATACATATCTACAACTAGTAGTTGCAGGTACATAGTGTTTGTGTTGTCCCTATTTTAGGTCGACTTCAGTATTTCTATTAATATAATCTACAATTTGAAAATTAGTAAATATATGTGTTTATTTATTGTACTAATTTAATAAAGCACAGACATAACGATAAATTACGATAAAGTAACTTATGGAGCAGAGATTGTAGAATTCATTATTATTAATTATATCAGTGTCGACACCATATTGCAAGAGTTATATTATGGGTAGGAATCTGTGTTTTTGCTTCGACACACGACATTCATTAGCCACTAACATGTTGAGTGAAAAAAATATTTCTCCTTCGTTAATTAGCGTATTACGCTAGTAATTAAAATTAACAAGTTCGAAATATAACGGTAGCTGATATGAAAAAAATGTGATTTGTCTAGCAACATTACTGTGCTTCTGTCTTAATTCTGTACTATGTGATTTGTTTGGTTGCTTGTTTACTAACTCTAAGCGCCTTAACGGCTTAAAGAAATATTATGTTTAGTATACACGTATTATATGCGATGGAAAAGGACATAAGCAATTTTTTATTCCGATCAGAGAATATATTTTTTGTTTACTTTTAATTTATTGGATAATTTATAAAAATAATAAATATAGTAAATTTCAATATAAAGTGATAATATGTCGGTCATGTAGAATAAAGCTAGTAATAAATAAGTTTCTTCTTCTTCATAATTCAAAAGTTTTCTTTTGTTAGAGCATCGGATCCTTAACTACATTATTTTATATGACATGACATACACTTTTTATTTTATTTATATACCTATGTTAGTCTTTACGTTCCTCTTATCTCTTGTACCTTTCCTTCTAAGTTGTTTTTTTATGAAGTTAAGGGTTCATATAAAGCGTTACATTGTTTATCCTATTCTCAATTATTTCAAATAGCGATCTTTCTAAAAAAATTCTAAAAGTACGTTAATAAAAACAATTATCGGTAAAGGTAAAGTTTTTGATAGAATTTGTAATGATTGAGTTTTGCGCAGTAGGTTTGTTATAATAAACATCACATAAATCTTTATTCTTTTAATAATCGCCAATTGTAATGATACACGTGTGCACTTAATATTTTACCAAATCAGAGAGAGAAAAAGAGAGAATTTCTAAACCAAATATAATATATAGATAAGACAAATGTCACAGACTATATAATAACAGCTTTCATTTATTATTGGCAGTGTGTTATACATATATTCCCAGTGTATGATGATATATTTAAAAATTACTTAGTATAATTATTTATACTATAGTTTAGTATAAGAAATTATAGTACTACGAGTTAATATAATACATATAGGTACTTTATAGGTACTAGGACATGCAAATTATTCGTGACGAGCCATGTTCTTTTCAGCTCAAGGTAGAAAAAAAAACAATATGCTTTAGAATATTATTTTCCTTCTACTCCTTTTTATATATTTTAATTCTAATCAGCATCACTCCATTCAATGCAAAGAAGCTTTTATGCTTTACGAATAATTCCATCTTGTTGTTTCTATAGGGATATAGATATAAATACATATACAAGATTTACATCTAAAACGTCAATATTAAAAAAAGTTTCGAATATATTACATGTTAGGTATGTACACACGGTTCTTTGATTGGCGACAGTCAACTCGGAGCCGACAAAGCTGCTATTTGCATCCACTTTGTCATTCATGTCGTACCCTGGAGCTCATTTCTATTCTGTTATGCCACCCGCAGTATGTAGGGCTATGGTAATGAGATTCGTTTCCGACTTTCTTTATAACTTAATGATGTGTGCTTCATGTACGTAATACGTTTCCTTTTATGTACGCAATTCAATGTAAAGTTACTGAAAGTGACTTCTGAAAATTGCTCAGTATGTCATAAATAATAACTGTGTAAATAATTGTTTTAGTGAATATTTTTTCTATTCAGATATCAAGCACACTAGATTACCATGTCAGCTGTTAACTGTCCAGACTTCCCTCTATTTGTTTTGCCTGTAGTTGCCACACATGTAACCGCAGTTAGGCTTTGGAGACTTTCTAAGAGGGACTCTGTTGCCCATCCCTCGATGAGCAGCAGCGTCCCTCCATTAAGTTTATTTAGTCGCATCTAACGACACCCATGGGAAAGGAAGGGATGGCTCATTCTATGCCGGCATCAAACGGTGACCACATGCTAGATTGCAGACGATCAAATCCCGACATATCAATTATGATTACTGACTATAAAAATCAAATATTTAAAATTGTAATCGTTATATATTTTTATTTTATTATTTATACAGTAATCATTATAATAGTATTTTTATTTTTGATTATTTATATATAGATGTTTTACGATGTATAATAGTTTAGTTAGCGCAGGCGGGGTAAATTAACACCCATTAAAAAAAAAAAAGTATAATAGTATATAGTATACTGAAACTGCGTATAGACGTTGAATCATAACTATTTGGGTGGGTGGCGGACTTCCACTGTGCGATTTCCAAAACATTTTCTTCGTAGTATAACCGCGCTTTGGAATCATCTTCAAGCAGTAGTATTTTCGAACTGATACGACATCCTAGCCTCAAAAAGAGCATATTCTTTAGTTCTTTCGGTACTGCGGGTGCTTATGGGCAGCAGTAGTCATTTATCATCAAGGGAGATATTTGCTAGTTTACTCCATGTGTTATAAAAAAATGTAATAATTGTTTTCTGTTCTCCTATATTGTTTTACCTACTAAATAAAATCAAGTAAGAACGAATTAAATAGGTTAATGAAATTAATCCATAGTACCTAGAAGCCACTCACAGATGCAAGGACTATTATATACGAGTAGCTATAAATAATTTATGCCATTTGAAGTGCTTGCATAAGCATTAATATAATGATTAAATATTTTAAGATAATGCTTTTATTTTTTTGTGCTCCTCATTTTATTTCTAAATTATCAAAAATAGAATAACTTAAATAAATTCGTTATAATATTATAAGTTATATTAAGCTTCCCCTCTATTTATAAAAATATACCTAATTCTTTATATACTTTTACGTAAATCTGTTTGTTTATACATGCAATAAGTATAAGTATAATTTTTGTATAGGTATTTAAATTTAAACACGCCCTCTTGTTTATATAACCTTAAATTTGCATAAAATAACTACATTTGACATAAGAAAAATATAATAAGAATAAATGTATATATAATAAATAACAATACAGCTATTGTGTGGCTTCATACGTGTATTACAAATATTACAATGCCTGACCTAAGAAACCAAATCTATTATGACATATGCACATAAATAAATAGTTTTTTTTTTCAAATCATATGATTCTAAATTAAAATTATAATACTTACATGTAATTTAATAATCTCGTTCAACCAATTAGATAAAAAAATCTTGGTCGTATAGTTTTAGATCTAAACCTTAGATAAAATTTGTCAAAATAAATTAGCTTTTAATAAGATGTTGACTGGCGTTTTTATTTGATGACATTGGACATGATTATATTATAAATGTATCTACTTAGATTATAAAAGCAATTAAATACAGCTATCATTAAACAACAAACAAAAAACGCACACAAAGTAGCTAGCTCGATTACTTTCAAACATCAAAAGGACGAAATAAAGTAGGAACTAATAAAGTGACGCCATTGAAGATTGCTTTAATGTTTAAAGTCCCCAAACGAGGGTTGATTGAAACGCTCCCCTAAAAAGACCTCAAATGACAGAGTCGAGTTTTCATTTTGGTGAATAGATTCGTTAATTTGCATCATCTTTTGCTATTATCAATTTGCAGATATTGCAGTACCTACCTATTGAAAACAAAACGCATAATAATATTTTGCGTAATGTATTATTAACTTAAATCTAAACTTATAAAGAGGAAATTTTTAATCTCTTATTTATAATATATATAAAAATAAAAAAAAATACTTATTAATTTAAAACATTCTTTTTCTCATACATAGTTACATTATCTATATATATATATATTTTAATACAAAAAAATGGGTTAATAGTTACCCGAAAAAGCGGGTCAATTGGCCCATCGTGATGAACCTGGAGTTCAGCATAATGGTTTCCAGGGAGGACCACGTGGAGGTCGAGCTAATAGGGTATACTGTTAGCAATGAGACTACTAGTCCGCATTACTAACAATCCCTCCTCCCTCATAAACCTATTGTAACTATTGAAGTATTTTGTATTTTTCTTTTGCACGAATTTCACAATTTGAAAGACAGTTTTAGTTTTTATGAATAAGGGGGTTAGTGAATAATACGCTTTTTATTGTTGTTTTTTATTTTCTAATATCAACAAAATCCTAAACAACTCATTCCGTTCGTAATTTATATTAAAACTAATTTTAATTTATAAACATAATTAGCAACTCTTTTTCGTAGCTTTATTCTTATTTATTTAACCGCATTGTCAATTCCCATGGTACTTTTTGAAATGTTTACTTAAGCAATTCCTATGCAAAATTTTATGTTTCTAAACACAGCAGTTTCAACTGTAACTTGATCTGTCAATCAATATATTATATAATAGTCATTTTAAACGCTTGTAATCATTATTGCATACTTTTTTACTAAGGTAGATTACTACTTTATGTTTACTGTAAAAAGTTTGTTTAAGAATACAGCTGTCAAAGTACAGTTATCCTTTGCAAGAGGGGAGGGTTCATGACAACTGAGCCACAGCGGCAATTTGCCATCATTATTTTATCACGTCACAAAAAGACGGAGATTAGCAAATTTTAAATTCCCTCGACCGTGTGTGGGGTCTAGTGATGGGATTGGAACAAATAAAGTCAGAGATTCGATACTTCCTCCATATCTCTACTTTGCTTTTATGTGTAGTATTTTTTATATATTTATTATATTGACCATATAACGAGTTGAGGGTTATTAAAGTAATATATAACTTTGTGAAAAGATTTATTGTTAATGTTAACTAAAATGTTACTTTGATTAATTAGTAAATATCGTAGATGTAATATGAAGTAACTAATAAATAGTTATTATATACTATGCGTCGATCACTGTTACTGAAGTAGGTACTTTAATATCTAGTTATTTTATAAGTAGAGTACATTTTTTACTGGTACGTAAAACGTAGAGTTGTTTCGTAAAATATTGAGTAGATGATAACTGAATTTATATTCGTAAATAATGTATGAACACTTACATATATACTTACATATCTGTCACGCCTTTCTCCCATTAGGGTAGGCAGAAACAATAAAACACTTACATTATGTTTTAATATAAATTTAATTATTTATAACGATATATTGAATTTGATGAAAAGTAAATTAAGTTGCATCCTAAGGTTGCATCACTACTGTGAATTGAATGCTCGAATGCTTTACGCCCCTTCTCTATATTGGCGTCGTCGCGCGTCGCCAGTGCATTATTAACTACTGTTTGATCTTCGAGGAAATAGATAAATTGTTTGTTTTCCAACCTCGTCGCCTCTGTGCAAAGTTAGAGCTGAAGTTTCTAATTATGTTTAAAAGATTTGAATATCAAGAGATTTCTATATCTATAGACATTTTGAAATAGAAATTACACTCGTACTTAAAGATCTGTTCAAAAAGAAAAACGACGAGTGAAAGAACTGAAAGCGCACAAGATTCCAGGTAAAATTGATTTAATTTTAGTGCTCTGTGACTTAAGTAAAATGAGTTAAATGAGACAAATCTTTTTATAGCTTGGCAATAATATCTGTCGGTCGAGACATCCTTGTTTGAGCGGAACATTAAACACAAACGAGCAAGTGAAGGGTTGTTTTCATTTCCGTGATTAGTGCCGCCGAGTTCGGTGGAGATTTATCACCGCTGCGGCAAGTAGGATTGCCGTATTTATTTTAAGTAATCCTGGGATTTATTAATAAAATATATAATATCATATAGCTTTTATCGACACTATTATATGCTACTACTATCAGTAAGCGCTACTTGTTAATAGTATTATTTTTAGGTATTTCCTATTCTATTACATCATGAGGGAAGACGATGATTGCAAGATGAGAGCCATGAGCTATAGCATAAATAACAAATATAACACAATAAAAATTATTCCAAATGAATTGTGACAAGTAGTTCGTTGAAGTTAATTTAGGTAGTTAACATTAAGCCAGTAATACATATAGAGATACATAAATATTTGTAAATATTTAAAAAATATATTAGTAGTTCAGTATTATATACTGAAGTACTCATGTTTAAAAATTGCAATTTGTAATATTTAATAAAACGAATGAATTAATATCTATTTATTATTTATAAGAGTTGTGATTTTATTCTCTGATTATTACGAGAAAGTCTCGCGAATATCAAAACATCTGGCAACACTACCACGAGTGTCAAATGACGCAGCGGATGGCGGATGGCGGATATACCGCGTGTGACGAACTGCGCCACTAAATTAAAACATTTTAACTTGACAGTTTCGGTCACGGTTGTATTGAGTACGTTTTAACGGGTATTTGTATCTTGAATATAGAAGTCATTGGAATATTTATTAAAAATATATCGTGACTTTTAATTATTACAATATCAATATAAATAAATAAAATAAATTTATAATTAATTTCGAAACAGATTAATAATGTATTTGTTTATCTGTTGACACATCAAATAATTATGCACATACAGAAAGTGTTATTTACTAACTTTTAATTATAACTTATATATGTTTATTTATTGGGGTAAATAGTAGCCATGTTCTGCATCCCATGTAGTAGGAGTATACTAAATTTTAAAATGATTGGTTAAGCCGTTAAGGCACTACAACATAACGAACAAACGGACAAACTCACTTTCACATTTATAATATTAGTAAGATTAAAATTTATTCTATTCATTTATTTTCATCATCTGGGTCTATTATAAAAATGATTATGACTGCGAGCCATTTCGTCGATTGTTATTTATGACTCTAACACTAATAACTACTCTATAGCATTTGTATTCCTCCACAGCAATATCTCACCGACTTAAAATGATCATCATGCGACTGTTTTATAAAGCTCGTTGACAGTTTCAATAGTCGTGTATCCTTTTCATAAAAAGTATCAAAGAAACGCAATGACTTATGCTATGATGGGTGAAATTAGAAATTTAGAGAGAGAGTACATATTTCATATAACAAAATTTGTATTTACATACTACATGCGCATATTTCTTATGTTTGTATTCCCCAAATTAATGTTCGCTTTGTGCTTCAACGTTTCCTTTCTCGTATTGAAGTATAGCAGATTAATGTGAGTTCGAAGAAGTCGATATTACTTCTGAAGGGGTCTAAACTTTGTGATTTACTGCGGCCGGGCAGTGTTGTTAAAAAGTTGTAAACTGCCTGTGTTTCCGTCGTACTTTGCAACATTGTCTTAAGGTTTCGTCTACACATACCTATTGGGTACCTAAAATAGTTTTATATATTTTTTTTGTATTCTAAAGTCATATTTTAGATTGAAATACATTTTATTCATATTTAAATACCTATAGCAGTTATTAATATCTGTCAAGTAAGGCTGCAGCTTGTTTGCCATTCCAAGTTATATAAATATATATATATATATTTAATAAAAAGATTAAAATACGTAATAAAGTTTATCTTCATAAAATTGATTACTTCCTCGGTGGCCATTTAAGTTTATATTGACTTGGAACTAGATGATCTGTGTTATGGGAAAACATGTCCAGTTCTTGTTACTCTATCATACAGTAGATGGTCTCTTAAATTGACATAAAAAATCTAAATAAAGTCCTCTTTTATGCGGGGTAATGTGTGCACCACGATACTTAGAAAGTTGTTAAAAATTATTGTAAAAGATGTCTAATAAAATTAGATACTTCATGTGGAAGAACTGTGTAAGGAATGAATAACTTTTTATATATTTTGTTTTTTTTTTGTGTTGCTTTTTTGTTTTTCATTCTTTTATCTCTTTTTACTGTGAAGGTCTGTATTATTTGTATGTTTGTATTATTATTTGTGTGCTGTAAGTGATGCAAATAAATTATCTATCTAAATTTTAATGTAATATTATATAAGAATAACAATAGTAATTTTTATCGTTATCTTAAGAAATCAGGGTAAACCACTGGATTTATTTGCTAATCGGACACAATGTAAGGGACTAATAATAATTTAAATGAAATTTAGACTTGTCTAATTAATTGTTGCCTACTTAATTTGTGGCAGATTGTCGGCATTTCTCGGAAGGTGGTCGTGTCCTCACCACGTGCGCCCGCGCCGCCTTTGACCCGCTGCGACGATGTCACGATTTATGAGCGTTTATTAATCATAACGTTTAATGAGCACTGTTTTCAGAACTTGTTTGGCTGTTCCATCATATTTAATAACTCTGTGCTAAAAGCTTAAACATTTTTACCGACGAAAATTTTAAGTCATCGTATGAAAACATACGAATATATACTGAAACATTAAACGGGCCATGTGACCGCGTGTATTCCGCGAATAACTCACAGATTATTTTCACATCTTCATTCATTTTTTCTGAGGCAGGTCATTCAATTTCATGAATCATCTTCATATCAGCCATTAACTGTTTACTGCTCAACATAGGCCTCCCCCGTAAGGAGGGTTTTGCCAGTAGTTGCCACGCTTGGCAGGGTGTTGGCAAGCCCTGTTAGGTTTTAGTGATGTTTTAAGAGGGTCGCTACTGCCTATCTCTCAACTATTAAGTTCCCTTAATCGCCTCTTACGACACCCGTCAGAATGGAAGAGATAGCTCATTCTATGCCGGGACCACATGACAGTTTCATGAATATTGTCATTAAATGAAGTTGAATGACGAATACAAAGTTTCAATTCGGTATGACCATTACGACTAATCCTGTACAGGGCGATAAAATTATAGTAACGAAAACTAGTACCCTTAAATTTACTTTGATAAGTTGACTTATTAAGCGTAGGTAATATGGATACCAATTTTATATCTATATATTGGGTTCCTTTGGACATTGATGGCGAAAAAAAAATTATCACCCATTTCGATATTGCTCATTTCAGTCGGATACCTATTTTCGTTATTAAAATTTTTTTTTTTTTTTTTTTTTTTATAAAACTTAGAATGGCAAACAAGCTGACGGCCCACCTGATGGAAAGTGGTAACCGTCGCCTATAGACATGAGCAGTACCATGGACATAACAGAATATGCTGTTTCGCCCATGATACCCCCATGCGTTGCCATTCCTGAGGACTCAGGTGTTATTCCTCTGTACCCAGTAAATTCACGCCATATCCCACCCTTCAAACCGAAACACAGTTATGCAAACACAACTGCTTCACGGTTGAAACACGAATGGGACAGAGGTACCCAAGCAATCGACTTAAAGAATACTATAATATAGATGTTTTAACTAAAATATTGTATATATTTATTAAATAATACAATATATAACGATATCTATATATCAACTAAAATATATGTTGCTATATATTACACATTGCTACGACTTTTTGGCATTGTATATTTAATATATCTATATAAACACAATAAGGCATCTTTACTGCTAAAAATATAGTTTTCTTTAGCTTTATTAACATACTGTATGAATAAAAAGTACCTACCTGTGTCATCATATCACTATACCAAATAAAACGTATATGTCAAACATGACAATTGCTTCAACTATTACAAAAATGTAAAGGAGCAACAAACAAACAAACTTACTTTCACATTTATAATATTAGTAAAGATAAGGCATGTTACATGGTAGGTGGCACAAGACCAACAACATGTTTCAAACAACGTATGAAATATGTCTTTGATGTGGCAAATACGGGAGAGTAAAAGCGGCGAACAGTGGCAAACTGTTTCGGCTCATCAACTCTAAACGTCAAAGGCTCAAGGAAACCTAAACGGTCACTGTTATTGAACGACTGAACCCACCTGGGCGAAGGAAACATAAATTATACATCCGTAAGATGTGAAAGTGCTAGTTTGTGTCATTGTAACGCGCCATTAAACTGTGTCGAAAGATATCCTAATATAGGTGGCTAAGTTAGTTTACCTTATTATAAAACTAAGTTCATTCGGTCCAATAAATATAATGCAAGGCAATACAATAATTAAAAAAGAGATCCAAGCCCCTTCTTTCTGTATTTAGTTACATAAAATGTCAACGTGATGACTAAAGAAATGAAAGATGTATCTAAAGAAACAGTATCTCAGCGGTGAGAGCACAGCCTCCCTACACAGATGGTAAACGAATCTATCGATGGAATGGTTATTACAAGCTAGTATATGAGCTGGAACGAGACATCGGATGTTGCTACTTCATTCTATCTAGTTGAAATAAAATGAAATTGTTATCTAGTGATGACGATTCCACTGACGGATTCGTTTGTTACTTGTCTAGAGGTCCTGGCCGTGGTGCAGCAGCAGATTATACGATTTCAAACCCTATCCACTTGATTTTTTCATTAATGCAATATTTATTATGATTTTATATGACTTTGATATTAATTTTTCCTTCTTTCAACTTCTTGTATTATATTGTTCTTTTAGTTCTTTTTTGTCGCCTCTTACGACATTTTATCTTCTTAACATGAAAAAGCGTGGTTATATATTCTACTGATAAAATCGCCTGTAGAACTAAACTTTTACCACACATGTAATATTAAACTTGGCAGATACTTACCGTATTCAACTTTTCAAAGGAATTCTTTTACAATATCAATACTTACTACTCTATCCGAAAAATTCTGAATCCGTCGAGCTTGCAGACGGGGAGGCTTCATGAGCGGAATATAAAATAACAAGACCCCTCATCTCCGCTCAATCGTGTTACTCGTAATTCGCTTAGGGGTGATAAATCACTGTTTAGGGAATGGGACTTAACTTGATTAGGAAGGTTGAGTCTGATAACGACTAGTTTATGTGATTATAGAGGTCAACATGCATGATTAAATTGTAAAATTTATGACGCAGTTACCAAGACTTTATTACAAGATAATTGAATTACTATGATACCATTAAATTTGTACACGCCCTTATGTAATTATTTGTACCACATTATGCCATTATTTGTTTTATAAGAAAAAACATTAAAAAGTAGAACTGCTGACATTCAGTAACATTAACTGTATTTATTGTAAAATGTTTTTATTATCCATACAAGTGACCGGTTTTGAAATGTCATCTTTTCATGTATTTATGCCAATATTTAAGATATGTTGTACTTATCATCATTAATTCATAAAGTTAATATAACTTTATTCCTCGAAATTACTTAGATATATAAGTAGATACTGAATTGAAGCGTTACAAAGAAGTAAGATATGGAGACCATTAGTACCTACTCGGTTCTTTCTATTTACAGCATCAGATGGTTACTTTATATTAATTTTTCTTCTGGTATTCGTGAATACCTTAATAGGTATGCAGACGGAGAAAGGGAAAAATATACCTACATTTCTTATGGTTCTATTTATTTCTATTAGATTTTTTTAAACAGAGATAAAATAATGAAATTACTGTGTGCCTTCTGTAAAATTCATACAAGTACCTACATATCATAGAGGTCAATGACGTCGGAGTGATGCCCCTGTAGATCACAATAGGCTGCGACAATCGCTTGTCATCAGGCGGGCCGATAATAGTTTGACATATTCAATGCATAAGAAAACTTTACAGCTGCAATCACGCCACAAATTGAATATTATTAAAAAATATTTTCTCAGGTTTTACTTAACTACGCGATGTATTCACAGTAGCTTTGAATAAGCGAAGCGGGGCACCGCCCAGTATTACCAGTACACAGACATCAAGCACCGTAGACTGTCGGGACCACCATAGAGTGCCATTAATAAACAGAAGATTAAGCTAGACCACGTCGTGATTACGGACCAGTGTCGCAGATGAGCTCGGTTTTTACGGCACGAGCTCTGACTGAGCGCCCACCCGCCGCGGCGACACTTACTTCCCCTCATTATTTGTGGTTTCAATTCGCTTTTTACGACGAACGTCGCCCTCATTGTGGCTGCTCCTGTAAATTGTACGCGGTCGAAAATGATGTAATTGGCTTCTCCTGCCGCACGAAACGCGACTCTCTCTGTACGTAATAAAATTGTCATTTGGTTTTTGACCAAGAAATCTGATGACATTTGCCTGGCTTACGCAAGCGTCTGTATCAAAATTCATTTGTCGAATGAGCAGTGTTGGTAAAAAGTCGTCGTTGTTTATCAGTTGAAGCGATCTGTCAGTAATTACCGCAAGGAAAGTAGGCCCCAGATATACCTATTACTGCATTAGTTAGGACTTGGAACTTGATGGACGTCATTAGATATGAACATTAACGTCAAATCTTATTAAGCCGCCATAACACGCAGCTTTGCCCGGGTCAAATTAAATTGAAATTATTATATTAATTTAAAATATTGTGTATGTGTGTACCAAATTAATTCCCATTTTAGTTACTATATTCAAACATCTTTACAAACTTTTGTATTTTTAATATTAGTAAGTTCATCATAATAATATGGGACAACTGTATAAGACTCCAATGATTTTATAACTACTCATTCATTAGATAGCTGGTACTGTGACTGTGATTTTGCGATAATTTACTAATTATTTAATTGATCTGGGCATTTTCTGTATATTTATAAATGTAATTCCTTTCTTGTACATAGGAATTTAGTACTTACCAATATATAATGTTAAAATGTGGGACTGTAGAGCATTATATGCACTAAAACAGTAACAGTAGACGAATGTCGCAGATTACCTTATTTGGTATTATTTGTGAGCGTTTTTATTTATACCTATTATATATATGTATTAATAAAAGTTAATAATGTTTCTTTACACTTTGGGTTTGCTGGAAGAGAACTCTTCTAAGTTCGCCTTTGTATATTTGATTACTTCTGTCATATTTTTATGAATAATTGGTGTGTACAATAAAGTATTAAATTAAATCAAAAATATTTTTAGTAATAATACTTATGTAATAATTACTCATAGTACAATGCTTTGTTTTGTTTGGTATAAGATAGTTCTTATGACTCTAGGTCTATTTACTTATTCCATACAATATCAATGAATATAAAAAATCAGCTTGTTTTCCATTTCCAGAGCAGTCAATGCGCTTTCAGGCTGTTTTATCTAGGATTAATTTTATGAATAACCGTCGTTAGTTTCTATATTCTAGCAAAAATACTGATCTCCTATTGCCAACAGAACTTTAGTGTTTTTTTTTTGTAATATGGAACTTAATAGCTATTTATAATATGTCGTGACATAATGTGATAGACGACTGCTAGTGTCTGTACTTACCTAACCTTAGTCATCAATTTTTTATAATATATCATAGGGTGACATTCACGCGATTCCCCCCAGAAACCATCGTGATTAATTCTTTGAATTTTCATTGAATTCACCACAATGGGCTAATGGACCTTGTTTTTATCCTCACTTATCCAACACTCACTGGTATCCCGCCATTCTAAGAACAGCATCAGTTGACATCATCCAATGTCTAGTTGGCTATAGCATCACCACTACTGTTTTTTAATACTTGCTTGGTTTATACTTGGGTTTAAGTAAATAAATAATAATACAAATATCCACTCGGAAAAAATATATTCATTTTTATAAAATCAATATCAGGCATTTTTAATTCGCACAATTTTGTACAATATACATTATAGGAGTAATTTTATACCTACTTATAATTTAAGCCAACAAAACTTTAAGAATGATAGGCTTCCATATGATTGCATTATTTTGACATTTCTTTAACGAAACAATTTTTTTTTTATATATAATCATGGTCTTTAAATATATATAATTTTAGTTTTTTTTTTCTTTTTATAAAAAGTAAACCAACTTCAGTCTTGACAAAATTACTATGATGCCAACATGGACTAAACTCTTAAGATGAAGGAAAAATTTAAAATTGGTTCAGAATTATCAAAGATATCGCAGCATATTACATAAAATTGTCAAATTGGGAATTTCCATCTTTTTTGAGTCAATTGAAAATTAGGTGCATATACGAATTTTTATAGGTTAACTTCATTAGGGTTACATAAAGGTATAAATAAAATAAAGAAATGCTCGTACATAATAATCTAGCAGATATGAATATACTCTATATTTATTAAGTCAATTCGTCTACGATCATTTCGATCTCTGAAACGATACATTGACTTTGTGTTATAGTTTACAGCTATTTAACTATTAGCACTTCATTTGACATAAAAATCTTTTGAGTTATTAAACAACATATAGGACAATGTATTATTTTCAAAGAAGTTTTAAACAGTAGCCTGTTTAAAACTTGTAGTACTTCTCTTCAACTTGTGTAGAAACATAAGACGGCTATAGGTGTTCGCCTTATGCTGGCAATTTCTGATACAGACACTATTTTTAACAAATTATTATTTATTCATATAATATTTTTAAGAAGATACAACTAATAATAATTTTGGAATATTTATGGCTTCAAACAATTTCGATTCTGTTAGTTGTATTTACTTATTTCACATTATTTTATTAAATATAGTAAATGGACTAAATGCATTTAGGTAATTACACTTGTAATATATAAAAATTTAAAAAACACATAATTTGGTGATGACAGAAAATAAAAATAAATAACTATATAGATAGTCACTGATGTCACAATTGATGTTAACAAGTTTTGAATAAATTATATACTGCAATTTCGGACTAAAGTGTCATTCTACTTATATCTAATTAGTATTTACCATACAATTTATTACTATAATAATATGAGATAATTATTATTTAACATTATCTATACTGTACAACACTTTAAGTCTCACAACAAATACGTACACGATGGCTGCGACTGCGCGCAGCATCATATCGTCTATATAATCAAGGTCCACATTAATTTACAATGTTTGATATGTGCTATGTACATGTAGCTGCGGCTGAGGCGGTGGCGGCGGCGGCGGCGGCGCTAGTATCACAGGAGCGGCGGTGCGTGATGCGGGTGCGGCACAGCAAGCGCCGCCGCCGCACGCCCCCGTCACACCAACGCGCTCGGCTTCACGTCCAGAGGGTGCTCCGGCGACCGGCTTCCAGCACCGCCCTCGCCCTGACTGTTCTCTTCTGAATCTGAACATGACTCTGAACTACCCTTCTTGCCTCCATTATGTGTTTTCACATGCTTAGCGAGGTGATCAGATCGCATAAATCTCTTATTGCAAACCGGACACGCAAACCTCTTCTCGCCGGTATGCGTGCGTAAATGTCGCTGCAGCTCATCGGAGCGCGTAAACCGCTTTCCACAAAATAGCCAATTGCAAACAAACGGCCGCTCGCCGGTATGCCAGCGTAAGTGGGCTTTCAGGTGGGATGTCTTTCCGTACACTTTGCCGCAACCGGGTATATGACAACTATGTATATTTTTCTTCCTAAGGTGTGCTCCTGCAGGGCCGAGTCGTTCAGCTTCTTGGCAATTAGGACAGTCGCAGGTAGCTCTACCCGCGTAGCGCCTTTGTGATCGAGGTGAAGGTGCTTGCGCCGGTGGTGCAGGGGATCCGGGCGCATGTAATCCAAAAGAGCCTTGAGTTGGTAAAACAGATTTGTAAGCATCTTGTAGAAGGTGTGGAGCAGGAGGTAGTAAATGAGCTCCACCAGAAAGTGAATGTGTGAGTTGAGAATAATCCTGACCGGCGTAGTTAGCCATTTGTCCACCAACGTCTAACCAGCCACTATGCACATCCCACCATGTACTACCTACAGCACCGACACCACTCATTTCGGCAGCTTTAAGAGCACCGCTGCTACCACCACCTCCAACGTTAAATGGCCACGATTCGTACGGATGCCGTGAATACATAGAACCGAGACTCGCACTAGATTCACTTTTGCCAAGAAGTTGGTCTCCAGACGATGGGAAGTAAAGGTCATTGCCATAAGCTGTAGGCGCCGCAGCACAGGAGGTCGGCGCTCGAGCATACGGTGTGCATGCTGGAGGTTGTGAACGAGGTGTGCTGCCTCCTCCAGGTGGGGAGTGGGCACCGGGACTTTTCTTCCAAGGATGAAATCCTTTTCCTACTGCAGCGTCTGCCAGAGGAGGGGGTGATTTGCTGGATAATTTGTTGCACTGCGCGGCCAGCATTGCCAGAGGCGTGCCGCGTAAGCTCGGATGTTCCTGGAAAGACAGACAATGGATAGTTAATTATTTTTGATAAAAAAAAGACTATTCTATATTCGGTTTTAATTAACGGATCTTGTTGAAACCGTGAGAATCGGTCTGACTGTCGAGTCAGATTTATAGTCTAATTTATATGTGAACTGATGCTGCGGCATTCGACTCGTGCCCGAGGCGTTCGGATATAATATAAATAAATTATGAGGGGTTTATACGCAGTGTATTTACAATTAGTAGCACAGTGACAGCTCCTGGTGGCTACCATTCAGAAGCCGCAGAATGTCGTAATTAATAAATGTTGCCTGCGTTTCGAATTAATTATGAAATCTTTACTACAATTGTGTAAGCAAATAGTAAAATTTGTTGGAAAGTAATCAAAATTATGATCTATTCTAGATTGGTTGTCTAATTCGAAAAGGTTATCTAATTTAAATAATAAGTTTGAAGATATTTATTTCAGAATATTTTACATATAATAAACTTTTTGTCTTCCCTAATTACAAATTCTTCATAGGAATTCTGTTATCTACATCACAATGTTAACCAAGAACAATCGATATAATTTTTGTCTCGCCCTCAAGTTCAATACATATTTAAAATCCGATTATATCAGGCATTACCTTTGTTGCATTACCTTTGTTGCATTACCTTACTGATAGTAGATATAATTACAATAGTTTGTACAGGTAATATCTAAATATTTATTATTAAAGAACGGTAAAAACGTAAATGAATTTTATACTGTTCGATAATTTGGCCATGATTTCTAAAATAAGTTAAAAGCTAATTTTATCGTAATATGTACACGTAAACAAGTCCGCGGATTACAGCTAGTGTTACATATAAACAGAAATAAATGGTTAAAAAATTGAATAATCCTTTCAACGTTGTTCATTTTTGGGGGTATAAAGGTGAGTACAAGAGAACATCCGGTCGCCGGATATTTCACCCCAATATGACACAATGCCTCAGTAAAAAAGTCCCATTGTCTGCAATAATGTAATCCGGGGATCAACGACACGGGGCCGGTAGACGGGCGCGGGGTACGACCACGCCCCTGTACATTGTGATTGGCGCAGCTGTCATGGAACGGTGTGCACCAACCCTTAGGACTGTTAATAGGTTTATAGATACTTCGAATCGAAACAGAGATTATGTATGAACTAACTTGGTCAATGTAAAAAATCTGTTTATATACTTAAATACAAGTCAATATTCTTCAAAATGTTATTTTGGACGATTGGAGCCGGTCTCCGAGTTTTTTATGTTCATTGGCTTTATATGTTTCGGTTCATATAAAAATTTATATGATATACTACGATAACGCATCTACTTATTTTATGTAGGCACTGGCAGAGTAAACAGAATTGTTACTATCATATACTGGGATCTTTTCCTATTTAAAATTTTATATTTAAGTAGGTATTAACTTTTTGTTTTAATGTCTAGAAAAGAATGAGGCGTCTGTGGAAATGAAGCGGAATACATCAGTGCTTAAGAAGGAAAACTCGAAATAAAACACTAGGTATATCAAGCCAACATGGTAATAGTTTACATCCTCTTAAAAGAAGATACTAAAATCCAACAGTGAGACGTTACAGGGTCATAATAATTTTTCGTTCATACCGCACACCTTCAAAATTTAATTATAGAATTTATTTTTCTTCTGGGGAAATTAAAGGCATTTAAATAAAAGCATCATATTAAGCCGTATTCCAGCAAATAGAAATAATGGGGCCGGGCCCAGTGCGCTATCAGAGTCGGCATCTGCCGAGTTGTAAATATGGCTGCGCTCTCAATTAACCACGACAATTACGATTAACATAAAAAAATAATAAAACTCCGTTAAACTGCCACGGAGGCGCTGACGTCGCGTCGTTCGTGTATGTTATGCTTTAATTTGAAAAACTATTTGATTTGCATAGAATGGAAATTTATAAATTATAAAAGTAAACTACCTATTCACTGTTTTTTTTTTTAAATATCTAATTCTAACTACGTTAAACAGAAATATGCATGGCATATTTCTTAAACAAAGTACATACCTAACCTCATGACCAGATATAACCTGTCAAACAGAGCAATTTTTTATTATGTTCGTAGATATTAATTAGGTAGTTGTAATATTAACTTTATGAATTCTGTGATATCATCTCTGTGAACCTTTTTATCCTAAAATAATTTCTTAATAAAATATTTATTTTAGAAACCTCTGTATAAATGTTGTAGGCCTAGTAGTCGTTTGTACGCTGCCAGATATAGCGTATAGTAGTACAAAAGGGTAACAAACCGAAATCCAGTAGTATATTTATTTATATATAGCTTTTACCAGCGACTTCTACCGCGTGACTAGGATATGTTTACTGACTGGGATAAAAAGTGGCTTACAACCTTCTCCATCCCACATTACTTACCACATTAGTACGTGTTCACTATATTACATAGTGATTGGTTAAGTTGTTAAGGCGCTATAAGGTAACAAGCATAGAAACTCACTTTCACATTTATAATACTAGTAAGGATAACAAAGAAACTGTAGTACCTACAGTAGTACAAGAGTAAGAAATTTTTAAATAAAATTTTACGGTCAACGTGAAAGATTTTAGGAAGAAACCCACGCTAAGCAATGAGACAAACAATGGATTATGGGTATTATTATTATCGTATTATGACGCGCGATATGGACGCAAAGTTAAAAAAAATATCATATTAAATCTACCATGGAGTTTTACATAAGCTTTTTACGACAATTGATTACTAATAATACATTCCATTACCTACATGCTATATAGGTAGATATATAGATAAAATTTATTGGCATCGTAATATAACTTAACAATAACATAAAATCAAACCTAACACTTTTACAAAGGCTATTTCAATGTAATTTGTAGATAATTGTGTATTAGAAGTGATATAGTGAATGCGAAGAGACGTGCAGACAGACGCTCCGCCGTGGCCCGCTAAAGTCATAATTACCCTAGGTATTATGTTCCATTTGGGTGCCCGAAACGAGTGATATCGGGTAATTGGTCAACGTTCGGAGTGGATCAAAGTGTAGATGACGGTTCATGCCGCCACGCCGGCGCCGTCCAAGCATTACAATGTTGATGGCCTTTTCCTTGTCAAAAATGACGAAGATCTTTTCTCGTAAAAAATACGAGATGAAATAAAACGAGATTACCTAATGCGAGCACAAAATTGTAATATCAGTCAGGTCAGGTAGCGGCTGGCTTTCGGGAATGATTCCACCAGGTGGTATAATTATTTTCTTAGGTACCTACCTAGTGTGTACAAGTTGTATTTCGATACGTAGAATTAATAATTACCTAAGTGTGTTTGTAACATATTTACTTTATTTAGAATATTGTGATTTTTAACTGAGTGCCTAATTACTAGTGAATTTGGAATTTTGTGTCGAATTTCAGGGATTACATACTTATCGACAGATACTTAAATGTACATATGAATTAGCAGTTGCAATAAAATTGCATTTCTTTAAACAACTAACGAGATAAAATTGCTTCAACAAGAATTTGAAAGGCGACCGGATATATCAGTGGCCAAGTGTATCGGATTACTTAATTATAGACAACCATTTATTAGTTTAGTAGGTCAGCGAACAAACCACCAATTTATTCGATGCAATCCATACTAAGATTGCACAAGATTGTCCAAAACATTCGCTCTTATGTTTGAAGTTGCAATAAAATTAATAGAATCTAACTTAGTTATCATTACATTCGACGATAACAGTACTTATTGATATAAACTTTGTATAGACTTGAGATAATGTTAATATAATTACATACTAACTGTACAAACTTTTAAGAAATAATAAGTCTGTATACCTAAAATATTCCAGGTTTATTAAAAGTCAGCTGTAAAGAAATCTGTAAAGTGTTTAATTTTATCCAAGTAATTATCAAGTTTTATCTATCAAAACATATTTATAATACCATACCATCATCATCATCATCGTATCAGCTGATAACTATCCACTGCTGAACATAGGCCACCCCCCATTCAGGGGACAAATAAAAGAATGAAAGGGATTGTGTCTATGACTATATAATTAGTAATATAAGATGTATAATATAACACTATAGTCTTTCTGAATTGCATTAGACTTAATATATCATAGAAATGTCAGTATATGTATTATCCGTAATATGATAGTGTTTATGTGTATTGTTGTGTGTATTTTTAATAATAAATATTACTGTACCACAATATAACTATAGATACATATTATGTCGTAAAAAGAAACGAAATAAACGTGTGAAGCAATAAATCGTTGTAATTGGATATGGTACATGTACGCTATGTTCACAGAGCAAAGCTAACTTGGCGCGGCTTCGCAAGATTGAATAATTTTAAATTATCTACCGAAATTATGACGAGCTGAGATGAATATTCAAGCGAAACGTTTAGCCCTCGACGTGTTATTAAGATGATCGTGAAGTCGTTACTGGCCAAATTGTATTTCATAAAATTCATAACTATACTTATGAGTTAATATTTTTCGACAACACATCATTATTGAATATAATGAGGCTAGTTGGTAATATTGTTCCACATTAAAATTTTGTATAGTTATTATTTGTAGATATTTTAGGTGCTAAATTTATATCGTCATAAAAACTACTTAATCGATTTTGATAAAATTTCTATGGATCCAATCTATAATATAGTTTTAGATAAAAGAAAATTTTTCCAAGTCGGTTTACAACTGACTGAGTTATGATAAAACAAATATAAAAAAATTTTTGGTAGTCAGTTGGAAATATAAGTTTCATACTTTTAATCCGATTACTTAATTTTGTTTTTTTTTTTATTTATTTTTAATAAAGATTTTAATACAGAAGATAATTAATTTTAATTTCTATGTATATTATATCAAGTCATGAAAAGCTAAGAAACTTCTGTCTTAAACTTTCTTATTATGTTTATACTTTAAAGTTTATATGAAAACTTCCCAATAACTGAGAGGTAGGTATGAGTTATTTCAAAGTTGTAATTACATATTTATTTGTACTTTATAATTTAAAGTAATTATGCGTAAATCAAAGGCCATTAATATTTATTATAAATTATCTGTTAAATTGTTTTGTGACCTTGTAACAACAAAGAATCTTGTTATGAATTGACTTACAATGTTGTATTAAGTGGAAGTAAGAGTTAAAACAACCGAACGTTATATTTTAAACTCAAGTAATTTTCATTCTGTCGTCATTCAAGTTTGTCGATCCCTAAATTTGATCGGTAGGGTTTATAAAAATTAAATGTGAATAGCAAATTATTTAGCTAGGTGTAGTGAATATGAAGAGAGATTACCTCGATCATCCGCCTGAACTAATTGTGTTCCAAGACATTTTTAGAGCACTTCATAGTACCACTTTAATCGCCATTAATATTCCATTGCTATAAATGAATTAAAAAATGTAAAATAAGTAGATCTGTTATTAAAAATTTAAAAATAATTTTAATTACCGATTAATTATACACATTGATAATTTCAAATTCAAATTACAAGTTTGTGATATGGTGATTATTGATTGATTAATCCAATAAATATAAATATATTAAAGACATAATTTGATCTACTTCCAGATTATTATGAATAATTAATGTTTGTGACCCACAAAAAAGAACTGACTTCAATTGGAACAAACCCAGTTATTTTGATCTAAAAACTGAACTACTAAATTGATTCTGATAAATTTTCTATGAGACCCATCTACATATAAGTATATACTTTCAGTTGAAAAAATATATTTTCTAATTCGGTTTAGAACTGACAAAGTTATAGCAAGATAACAAAGAAAAAAAATACGACGGAATTGAGAATCTCTTTCTTTTCGAAATTGGTTGAAATGGAAACTTATAAGTTTCAACTCACTATGTACTCGTATTAAAAATTTTAAAAACTTTATAAATTGCCAACAACCTATTGCACTGCGGTCAAGTTCGATCCGATAAGCCAAAAGCAAATTGGCGGCGTCTAATTGCCACAATTAGGGCATTATCGAGTTAATTCCGGGTGAAACCAAATGCCGCTAAGCCAACTCTGTCGTGTTGCTGGCGTCGCGCGTCGTTACTGCGACCCCACTACATTGTGATGCAAACTAATACCGCATCCACAATTTATTACACATTGTTGTGTTTGATGTCTTATAAAGTAGACACGAGAATATGATTATTATTGTTAAAATAATGTATATATAATTGAAAATATTAGATAGGTCAGTTTTTCACGAAGGCAGCTTTGTACAAATTATCCTATGTGTTCAGTTGGGATATAACCTACCCGTATACTAAAATTTCATTAAATGAAAATTCGTTTAGCCATTTAAACATGATTAAGAAAATAAATCCTTTCAAACTTTTATATTTATAATAGTAGCACTCGTAGGATGAAGTAAAACTACGTCCATTACTATTTAATACCATTTAACCCCCTTATTTATGAAACCTTAAACATGTAATAAATCTGTTTTAGCTATTGCAGTGTCGTCTTTTTATTTTTTATATACAAACTGAAATCGAAATCGTTAAGATTCTACGAAGGGCGTGAAAAATATACTTTCTCATACAAATTTACACAGAAGAGTATAGCTGTGAAGGGAAGTCATACACAGGAACAATAGAAAAATGTGTCAATTTCGAATTTAGTGAACAATAATATAAAAACTATAATTATTATCTGTGTACTCCACAAACACCCATATGGGTCAAATTTCTAAAAACCCTTTCCTATTAATTGTAAAGAGTATAAAAGGAATCGTCTCTCAAAATTTAGTAATTACAACTTTAATAATTTCAGCTGTGCGTTGATGAGTTGGTCAGTCAGGATTTTTCTCTTTATACTAGGTCAGTGATTCTCAACCTTTTTTTTTGTTGCGGCACATATTTAACGATTTCAAAATTTGGCGGCACACAAAGAAAAAGATAAAAATTATTTACTTACTACAACACACTGCATAAATAGTTTATGACAAAAATTTTAAATATTTGCAAAATTTAGCGGCACACTTTTAAAATTTGGCGGCACACAAAAGTGCGCGGCACTGTGAGAATGAGACTGTTGAGAATCACTGTACTAGGTATTGCATATAAATATGTAGCCGAGTTTAAATTCACTACTGTAGAAGTAAAGTTCTATAAAGCGTAGAAAGGTAGGGGCCAAAGAGTAAAAGTCCAAGTATAATGATTAAGTGAACTTTTTCAATATAAGTTGAAACCAATTTTTTCTTAAGTCATATAAATAATTATAATAATATTAATATATACATGTATATTATTATAAATAATAATAATATACATGTATATTCCATACAAAATAATATTTTGTATTGTTTTTATTTTTCAGTTTGACTTTACAATAAATATTTATTCACTTATTAAAAAATAACAATGCAATTGAGTATTAATATTCATGCATATATATGAATGAAAAAGTTGGCCTGTTTCCGGCAAAGTGTTTATATTGAAACACTACCTCAGATAAGTCCTTAGGGTTTCATCGCATGAGTCGTAAAACAATTACATTCACAATTTTTTAAATTTAAATAGTTAATTTTGTATAATAGGGGCGGTAATTGATGCTGTTAGCAGTTGCCATTAAAACCTTACATTATAATCTGCATGTTAAGAATATGTCTAATTTAATAACCATATTTACATACAATTCTGGTTATTTCAATCGTAAGTATAGAGTTTCATTTACCTATAGTTGCTTATATGCAATATTGAATGTCATTAAAATGATATGGATCGAGTATCTGTAAGATTTTTACAAAATAAGGTACTATAAGTTATTAATATACAATTAGATAGAAAAAGGACTATATTTTTAATATTAAATAATAAATTATTATGAAGGTCATTACCTATGTCGTTGCGTATAAAATTAGCTTTTAATTTTCTTGTTGTTATTAAGGATACTTACACATACAACTATGTTTATTTAGTGTATATTTAATTTAATAAAACATGTATATATCTAATTAATATATCCAATTAAGGTTAAAGCGTTAGGTTACGAAATAATTCGCGACGCTCGACGTCTCCTTTGTGACTAATTATCACCAAGGGTACAGTCTCTTGACATTTGACTCTGTCAAAGGGGAATATTGATTGGTTGTTGTATTTATGAATCTTATTTAGGTATAAAATGTGCAAGTTAGTGTTGTCTGATAATCGTTGAGGATTGATTATTACAGATCGAATGGACTATTATTGTGATTAATACCTAATCTAATAATCGATGATACTAAATAATAGATTTTAACAATTAATCGATAATCATTGACTAAGGCTATAAGTTAATCGATTTTATTTATAGTTTCAAAAATAAGTAAATATATAAAAACAATATGATTGACAGGTAGAGAACACCGTCTGGCGTTAAGTCCGCCTTAATGTACCTACATAGAATTTACTGTGTATTAAAGTTTAAATAAATAAATAAACAACATAATCGATTCATATTTTTTTGAAATAGTTGTAGATAAAAATGGTAATATTGTATCAATTAAGTATCATCAATATAATTGTGTATTCTTCTTTTGATAATTTGGTATTATCGATATGCTATCTGATATTCTGTTTCTTACAAAAAAAATTATATTGTTCCGCAAATATATCGATTCAATAGTAAAGAAACACACTTATAAACAACAAGACATTTAATAAATTGTTCTGAATTCTAAAATTTTGAGTAAATAAATGATGGAAATAAAAAATAGTGAGTAGTAGTTACAAGATTATTCCTAAATATAGAAAAAAAAAACTATATAGAATCTTATCTATCTATTGTATATCAGTACCTTTTTCATATATTTGTTGAATGTATATCATTACCACAAGAAAATAAACCACAGAAGTCCTATATACACCTTAAAACGAATTACTCGAATGATATGATGATTGACGTGTCGTAGCGTGGTGACCGCAGGCGAGCTTAGTGGTGTGTATCGCCCTAGAGCAGCGGTGCATTCAGACGTGGTGGGGAACGCCCTCCAGTAAACTGGAGGACGTGGTGCACCATGTCTGCTGCAACCGCCAGCACTACTCTTATCTATTTAGAAAATAGATAAGTTAATTTTTAAATCGGTTTTTCTATTTTAGTATGGGCTTTTACAGGGTCAAATGGAAATTATTAGTATTCTTATAAGTATGTTGTAGTAATGTTCTACCAGTGAAACGTAAAATAAGCCAGAAAAATAACAAATAATGTTGCACCCCCACACTAACACCACAATATACAGAATTACTTTTACACCATACTAACATGGTCCATCCAGCTGCCAAGTTAGTACATCTGTTTATAACTTTAAGTTTTTTTAATATGGCAAGATTGTGCTCGGCCGTGCCGCCATCTTTCTGGTGATGGCAGTTTGTATTGTTGTTCGGACGTGTTCCATAAAATTGTCTTTTAGTTATGTTTCGTAGTGTAAAATGTTCAGTTTCACTGTAGAACATTACCTTCATTACACTTAAATGACTAATGATTTTGATGCGCCCAGTATTAGGTATAAATATAATATAAATATGAGGTTGTCGATTGTACATAATCGTTTTATTAGTGTACCTACTCTATTTAAAAAGATTCGATTTATCTAGAAGATTCTTACCAACTTGGTAACAACGTGCAGTCTGTACACAAAAGGTTCACGTTTTTTCACGTTTCATTCACGTTTTTTTTATTAAATATTAAAATTACATAAACATTTTTATTATTACAATAAGAAAGTCTTAAACTGTTTGTACCTACTTAACGAAGTTGGAAGTCCACTTGAATATATACATTTAAAGAAATAAGACATAATTCAAATATAAACTCGTAGTTATAACGAGGTTCTAACGTTGATTTTGGGGAACATTTTCGGTTTGTCAAGGCGTGAAACCGCGCTAGTTAGCTGTGGTCATTACGCTTCACGCCGCCACATGGCTCCTCAAATTGAGCCGAAACAAATTATTTATTTAAATGGAAATTGCCTTGTGACCTGACGCCGTCCGGCGTTGACGCGCATGTGCGTTTAATTCGACCGACTCGACATATGCGGCGTTAGAGACTTTTTGTCTAGATTCAAATTACTATGCTCTATTGACGTTGAATTTTTATAACAGCTTAGTCAAGTGACGTCAAAATCTGCTCGTTCTGTAGTTGTCAAAATTTATTTTTTATTGAATTTAATAACTATTCATGTTATTCTATAAAATTTTATTAGTTTTGAATCCAGGCTTATATATTACACTTAATGTTCATGTTCATAGACACTCAAAAATGCCTAGCATATGTGGCGCTGGCAACTTTTTGTCTAGATTCAAATTAATATGATTCTATTGATGTTAATTTTTATAACAACGGGTAAAGCGACGTTAGGAATTGTTTCTTTGTTTAGTTATAAGAGCTTTTTGGTATTAAACAATTTTTCATATTTTAATAATCCTTATATTTACTAACATTATAAATGTAAAATGTTTTCTCTTGAAACTCTTCGTTCTTAGTGGCCCACCCAATTGTCATTATATTTGGTTTTTTAGTAGTAGTTACCTATTTGGGATGGAGAATGATATTATATAAGCTAATTTGTAAACAAGGTATTCTGGCCACGCAAAAGATGCGGAAAAAAAACTATACAAGTTCTATTAGAATTTCTATACAAGTTAATACAATAGTATTGCTATAAAGGTTTTCTGACCAATCCCATAACTAGATATAACAATTTTTTTGTAAAGTTACACGACGTGTAGAAGCATTATCAATACAAATAGGTGTTTAATGAGCAGTCTTCTAAACCTCGCTGGTAATGTGTTGAGTTCAAATTTGTTAAACCGATGAAATTGTGTGGTAATGTGTCGGCCGTGGTCGCGCGGCGCCCAGCGCTCAGCGCTCGCTCTCCACAATATACATATTTAGCCCGAGGGCTTGACGGCTTCACTAAACCGCTATTGGAACAAAGATTATGCTCAGAATATGAACATAAGTACGTACGTACAGTAAGTAGTTATAGGTAAATACATGTGAATTATATCTACTAATAATAATTAGGGTTTTGATGAAGTAAGGACATGTATGATTTATCCATACCCAGGATGTCGTGAAAAGTGTACAAGAGGAAAACAGAGCAACCAATGCACGAGAAATAAACAAACAAGACAGAAATGTACCTAGTAAGTTAATATTTCCGGAAAATAAAAAGAAATTCATTTTTAATAATAACAATACGTTAATAGGGTAACAACGTAAAGATTTTACTTAGTCTAGTTCTTAAAAGAATAGATGTATCAATGATTT
This sequence comes from Galleria mellonella, assembly GCF_026898425.1. NCBI lineage: Eukaryota > Metazoa > Arthropoda > Insecta > Lepidoptera > Pyralidae > Galleria > Galleria mellonella. The sequence goes on along the minus strand of NW_026442042.1, from coordinate 2,006,637 downwards.
CCATTAATAATTCATTTTTTTCGTTTATACCGTATAATCATTTAAATATTCAAACGTAGTACACTGTTATTAATATACCTATAGCTAGTGTCTATAGAAATCTTCATCAATCATAATAATAACGACTTTGAATTACACGGTTCGAGTGTCAGAATTTGTCAGTCTTCATAAATAATGTACCAATATTTTGCGTGACGGAATTTGCTCCAAAATGTTAAGGCGACCTTCACCGCTGGGACCAGATAATAGGTGCACCGATTTGAGAAACCAGTTCCACAACGATAAAAAACAAGCGACCGTCGAATGGAGCAAAGGACCCCCTTCTCTTCATCCTTTGTTCTCTCTTTATAATGCTACACATTATTGTATGTATTTGACTTTTGTTTCATTGTATAAAAGCTTATTTGTTTATCTTTTGTTATAAATTTAAACAGATACATACCTATGTATATCTAATTTAATAAGTGATACTCAACGTGAGTATCACTTAATAACCTGAACTTAGTAACGCATATTCTTTTGGTCAAATACATGATAGAAAAATTCAGGTTCAGAAATTGGTAAATAGGTATATTGCGTGACTTACAAACAAAAAACATACCTATATGTTAGTGGAATTGATTACCTTTATGAAGTCGGTTTAAAACGAAAAAGTAAACATGCTCACGACTATAATTAGTCAGAGACATTTATTTGTAGGCTTTCGCCATTATGATAAGCCTAACAATTGAAATGTCCACATTTGGCCGCGCATATTAGAATTCAACGTGATATAGGGTGAGCTTATCGACATCACACGAATTGATTTGGTTTATTATCAGTGTTTTCCATCAGCTTAGTACATCATACATTTTCCATCATCAGTACAAAATTTAAAATAGCTTCTTTATTAATTAGATAATTAGGACGTAGTTAGGTGTTTTAATATCCGCCTCTACTATTTTTTATTATATAAAATTTACCATATCTAATTGGTAACAATTCAAGGTCAAAGTGCGAATGAGCGCGGCTGAGTGACGTGACGTTGCGTGCGCGTCTCTGGTGCGCCGCCGACGGGCCCGCGTCTCTCCGCCGACACTTCCAAGAATACATCGTTAAACTCAAGTATTTTTGGTAGCGACTTAATGCCAGTAATTTTCATTGAAATTATAATAATTAGCTGTATTTATACTATAGTAACAAACAAATGAAACCGTTGAAACATATATCTCGAAGAGATTGCAATTCAATCGCTTTACCTGTGTTTCCTTATCGTTTACGTATAATTTCAGCATGCGGATACCTAGTTTAATCGATTGTCTAATACATGATAAAAGGCATCTATCTAATTCATTTCAGCTTTAATTTAGATGATTATTAAAATATTACGTGGTAATAAGTTCAGATAAGTATATAACTTTTTAATTATATTCATTACCATCACTCGTTATCTGTTGCTGAATATAGACCTTATTTAGTGAAAGACTTCCATAAATATTCTATATTTCTATATCTATTGAGAATATCAATATACAATATCAGAATAATTTCTCTTATCTATACAATATTAATGCCATAATGGAAATGAAACCTTCTTAATAGATATCATATCCAGAATTAATTATAAAACAGTAATAATGCAGTGTGCTTGTATTATAATTACTATTGTAAACAGTTACATTCATTGAAACCTTATTGGCGTATGTCAGAAAAATTATATGGGACAAATTGGTTGACATTTTATCCGGTAACAACACGCTAGTTGGTATCGCCTTCACAACTTAAACAAAATTATTTGCAACATAGTAATAATAACTGGTGTATTTAAAATTAAATCCTAGGGGGAACCTTTCTTCTTAAAAAAGACGTATTTTTTGACATGCTATTTTAGACTTCATGATTAGGAACGGAGCTTTTAGCTGAAGTGGGCACCAGATAATACTGGAGTGGACACGGCCTATCTAGCCCCACCCTTACCTATGGTAATAATTCAAAGTAGCTGAAATGACTGAATATTATAAACAGTTACATTCAATAAAACCACATTGACACATGTCAGAATAATACTACCAGAGCAATTAGTTGACATTTCATCCGGTGTCTATACACGCCTGCGGTAATAACGTGGAAATATTTTCAGTAGAAGCACCATTGTAATTTCTTCCACTCTTGTTTCACATTTTTTTACGTTTAACTAATTGACGAACGTATGATATTAATTGCTGAGAAAATTACTGACGCACTGGCCCCGAGGGCCTAAACCACAAAGCCTTGGCCACGGCCCAATGCACTCACTCACTCAGAAAAAACGAACAATTATTATGCACTCATGTATTTCTTTCCAATTACACCTACCAGAGACTAACGTTTCTACAATATTTTGTATTCATAACTGCGTTCTTCTCTTCCTATAATTATGTCTCTTGATACGGAACGGTCATACAGGCCACAGCCCACAGAATCCGATAGAGATTGAGATACGAGTATTACAAAAATAAGCCTCGTAACAATAGCAACAATTAGATAATAGATCAAAATACTATAATTTGGCGACGCAATAAATGGTTGTTTTAGAACAATTGCACATCACTAAGGTTGAAGACGATTATAGGCGCTGAGTGTTCGATCGTCACGTAGTTGGCGCGGCGGAAGAACAAAGCGCTCGTATCGAACAATTGAACGGCCACAAAAAGTCCCATAATTCAATTTGCATCCCGCTAGATGAATGTAATCGACGTCGGCAAGAAGTGTGGGTATGGTTGCGGGCCGCGGGCGGTAGTGCCTGAGAACGGCTTTCGCCACTTTTCAACACTTCTGTGAATCGATTAGTGCTGTTTCTTTTCTCGATTTAGCGTAGGTTCTATTGCTCATAATGATGTTTATGGCGTGGTTATTGCTGTACTTAATATAGTACTTTTGGATTTAAAATAGTATCCACTGAAGACGTAAGAAATAGATACTACACAAATTTTTAGAATGAAATTGTAATTGATTAATATATTTTTATAATAAAAGAAAAAGTGTTTATACTTCTCAAAGGTAGTGTAGATATATTTAGGTAGATTGATATAGAATATGGCGGTATTATTTAGAATAACTGCAATGGTCGCAGTTTTTATTATTACAATATCTAATAAAATAAAATAATTGGCACAAATAAATACATATATACCAGCCTCATAAAGTATTTACGTTATACATAAAAATAATTGAATATACTCACGACTGAAATCCGAAATAGTGTTATTAGAGGTAGGTACTTGTCGACTATTCCTTACGAGAACGTAATACTCAGCATGCCCCTTTACTTTATATAATTAGGTATTTGTTTGCTGACTAATAGTGCTATAGAGTAGATATATCGATAAAAAACAGCGTCGGTTATGTATCGGATATCGGTTGGATGCGTGTCGACAGGCGCGAGGCGTCCGCTAGGTGACTCGCGCATTATTATGATAATGCGGGCGGTACCGATGGTATCGCGAGCTATCCGCTCTCGTAATACAATTGAATTAGCATAGCGCAATGTCGGCCTCGGCGGGCGGTCCGCCACGCGACCACCAATGTGTCCTCATCTTTGATTCCATTTTAGAATATCAACCGTTACGTTTGATATCTTAGGTATCGATCATTGAAAGTGTGATGGAAGTGTTCGTACACGTAATTCAATCGACATCAATGCTTTTATAATATTGACAGGCAATTAAATGTACTAAGTGAGTAGATTTATCAATATAAAGATATTTAACACCTTGCACCTAGTCACTAAAGAATATGTTATAAGATTAATAAGTTCAGTTTACAGTAATTTTCAATTAGTTAATTCTATTCATCGTGAATTACGAAATACTAATAATTTGCGAAAATACATATTTGATATAGGTGTAGCTTTGAACACTACATAAAAACAGATATAGCAACTACTTTACTATATATAGATGAAACTTATTAAGTGTTATGTAATCCCAACGATATAAATATAATTATGTAGTTAAATTAATTCAAAGCATTTCAAAATTTTGACACATCGCGTCAACAAAACGCTATGAATACAGTTTCCGATTGAGCAATAGGACTGTATAGATGTCACAGTATATAACTGTACGCAACTGTACCACAGAATATCCAATAGTGGATACTAGACTGTACGCAAATTGTCCTAAACGTTTCCACACGTCCGTTAGTTGCGGTGTATTGGAGTTATGAATGAGGAGCACCGGCTGCTGGCCGTGTTGAATGAGAGACCGCAACCACCGCAGCGCGCTTGTCAGCTGCGAGTTTCATGTACCTATCTATTAAACAGGCATAACATCTGCCAATAAATGTTTTAGTACAGTTAAAATAATTGCTATCTGTCTAGTGTTTGTACTAGAAATGTAGTTCAATTTTAATACCATAGATTAAAAATAGTATTTTAATTATTTAAATATAATTAAATAGAACTTTAACATCTCTTCAAAATTTTGAACTGCCTGTCTATACTTTTTGTAGTATGCTGTATAAAAATATTATAAATAATAAGATATGGATTTAACTATTACATTTATGAATAAGAGAGATATGTTTAAATTTAAATAGATATAATTTCTAATAAGTACCCATATAAAAATATTTATTTATTGTGTTTAAAACTGTTATTCTTTTCGATCTTTTGATACAGGTAAAAGCTGATGTGTCCATCAGTTTAACGATGCTTTTATGTGAAACAAAACAGTAAAACAGTGAATGTGACAAATGTTTACATATCAACAGTCCCCCCAAGGATCAACAATGTGACATTAGCTAGGCCATCAACGACAGACGCGGTTTAAACCCTCCACTGCTCGTATTCATGGAGATTCGCATCGACGCGGCGACGTGAAATATGGCACTCGGAGGGAGCTAATGGTGTGCGACCCTCTTAGTAGCCAGCTTAAGAGGACGCTAATAGATACTTGCCGGTTCATACGCTTTATTTTGAAAGTAGAAGTATTTGGGGAAAATATAGCACAGTGCATGCATGTAGCAGTATGAAATCTAGTGGTATAAAATGTTTTTTTTTTTAGTTGGCATACTCGTAATATTGAAAGGCCTTACTTCTATCCTTCCATAGTTCGATCGATACCTCACATAACCATTAAAAAATTGTTGGTTGCTTGAATTCTTGTTACTGGTAAAAAACATCAACAATTCTATATATGAAAGAAATTCATCATTCTGAAATATTTTGTATTTAGTCTAAAAATCCATAAATATAACTTAGAAACTATATTTTTATATAAATATTTCATTTTTCAAATGAAAGTAATTTAAATAAAAAATAAAAATTTTAAAAATTCTTAAATTAAATAAATATATCATTGTTTTAAACAAACATTCATTTAAATGATATTATTTTGACTGTGTCCGTGTATTTTATTAATTTTATAATTATTTAATGACTAGCTGTTTTCGTAATTTCTTCTGTACGAATCCATACTCACATCATCATATCAGCCTTTAACAGTCCACTGCTGAACATAAGCCTCCCCTTGGGGGGTATTGCCAGTAGTTGCCACGCTTAGCAGGCGGATTGGCAACCGCAGTCAAGGCTTTAAAGATGTTTTAAGAGGGACGCTGCTGCCCATCCCTCGCCCTCCCTTAGTCGGCTTTAACGACACCCACGGGAAAGGAAGGTGTTGGCCTATTCTATGCCGAGACCACACGGCCATACTCACATATACCAATGGAAATATTGGGAATTCCCATATTAGTGCTAACCAACGTTATTTACAATTACAGGAAATACTTGAGCAAAATTCATACATTTGGACATACCGATTTAGGTAGTGTATTATGTCTAATATATTATTAAATTTAAATTTATTTATAATTACATAAATATAAAATTATTATTATACAACTAGATATACTTATTTACTTATACTGAGTTAAATAGTAGGTATTGGATATTTAAACTGAATTAATCTAGGTACCGACATTTATTCTTTTTCACTGTAATATAATTTTTTCTACATTATTTTTTACGCATGCGTAGTCAGTCAGTGAGTTCACTGACCAGTAGCTGACGATAGATAATTTGCTACCAAAACATATACCATAGATATTTAGATAAGACTGATATTATAATCCGAAATTTATCAAAGTATCCCTAAAACAATAGGTAAGTTACCTACAAGTTAGGTAATACTAAATTGAAAATAATTAGTTAAACATTTTATAGACATAAAATCGATCACATGGCTATGCAAAAATATCAAGAATAAATTTTTCCCTATTTTTTCCGTATCGTAAATTTCCATGTTGTAAGTTCCTATCCTAATTAACTCTATTGTTATTCAACAATAATTGTTAATATTTTTTCCTTACATTTTCTAGATACATCTTTGTTTCCAAGACTGCTAAGTCAGTAGTGATTTTCTTAAAACCTACATTGTATGAATGTAAGATTTCACTTTATAGAAAGTCAAGCGCGAGTGCGTTTAATGGCCACTACAATACAAGGAGCGCGGCCTGACCCGTAGGTACAGGGCGACAAATTGCAAACGGAAAATTTACACTTAAAAGCCGGATGCCGTTGATAATAGTTGCAATTTCCGATAGTTTCTATAATATATGTAATGGGACGCGTGCACTGGCTTTACTGGTCGTAATGCATTGAGATTTATGATCTGTCCTTCTAACAATGATTATGTTATGAAGTTTATATTGCCGGTACCTAAAAATTTGTTTGTACAGCTCTTCTGTCCAAATAAATATTTATATATGTATGTCTTATTGTGCCGTCACATATACGTAAGCATTCTGACACAATAAGTACTACAGTTTGAGAATAAAAAGTCTAGAGGCCTCATTACTAGCAATATGGCCGGCAATGGGGCTATTAGTATGTACCTGTTGCTAATTATCATCATCATAATATCAACCGTTAAGGGTTTACTACTGAACGTATGCCTCTCCCTTTGGTGTTTTGCCAGTAGTTGCCATGCTTGTCAGGTAGATTAGTAACCGCAGTTAGGCGTTGGTCATGCTTTAAGAGGGACAGTGCTTTTCACTTCTCGACCATTACGTTCTCTTAATCTTACGATACCCACAAGAAAGGAAGGGATGGCCCATTCTATTTCGGGACCACACGACGAATCTCTGTTGCTAATAATATTAGGATATTGTATAGTATAATATAGGTAAACTGGCAGAACATTATATGTACTGTTAGTTTAAGTCCCCACTTGATATTATTGTGGCTAGTTTCTGATGAATTAGTTACGATAAAATAACTGACTTGACTTTATTCTCATCTCTCACTTATTGGCAATCTGCATGCATAAATCAATAGGTACAGGAGAGACTAACATATTTTATTTTAATTGATTGAAAAAAATACAACAGATATAACTTTTTTATTCATCTTAGAATGGAAAATAATCTGTCGGCCTACCTGAAAGAAAGTGGTTACCGTCGTCTCTATAAACCTTTATATTATGCCTCTATATCCTACAATTTTATTGCCATATCCCATCCTTAACACCATCCAAAAGGAAACTTATTCAACTATCCTATAAATATAAGTAGGTATAATAAACTTTATATGATCAGTGCAAACGCAATTAATTTAATAAATATAAGTCGTACATGCCTGTGCCAACAAACGTAGAATATAAGACATTGTTATCAAGAACAACAACCTTAACTAACGATTATTGTCAATTAACATACTGGGACTGACGGGTCTGTGCTGGTTGCTTCATGATTTTATATTTTTATTATATTTTATTAGTCATTAAGGTATATTCGAAGCGAAGAAGTGACAGTCACTGTTAGATGAAAGCTAAACAATTCGTTGTTACGGTGATGTGATAAGCGAGTCAGATGCGGTCCACAAGCCACAACATGAATGGTGCTATTACAGTTTAAAAAACTCTTTCTTTCCAGTTGTACAACGTGCATATCTACATATATCTACTTGTCCTAAATGGTAGTGTAATCGTTCGGAGCGTGGCTAAATCATTGGACCACTGTTTGTATATCTTACACTATGGTGTTATCATGTCGGGGCGCTAGCTCGCTACGGGGGGCGGAGAAGCTCGACAGGGTGCCCACCAGGGAGTCACCACAAATACCTATCTCCTTTTGTACGTCTAGTTAAGTGTTAAATTAATTGTTGCCCACACACCGCTCTGCGACAGACACAAGAGAGAGTTAACATTAATCTACGATAGTGTCATTTTTACTTTGTCATCACGTGGTTTTTAACTTTCTTTATCAGAAACTAAACTATAACACAAACATATTGAGTATATTTTGCTTTAAAGTTTAATAGTCACTGAAATAACCTATTGTTAAAAAATGTTCCGACAATAGTAAAATTTAGGCAAAAAATGAAAGGCTAGTCAATGTGAACTTTAGATGTCAGCACATCAAACATTAGGTGCGTATAATCTGTGTTAAAAGTAAAACATAAATACCTACCTAGTCTGTGGATGGTAGATTCACCTGGGCATACAGTCATTTCTATATTAATCATCATCATATCAGCCTTTAACTGTCCACTGCTGAACATAAGCCTCTGTTACTTATAAGGAAAGCAAGGAAGAAAGTATCCACGTCTTTTTAGTATATTTCTATCAAATTTCCCAATAATCTAATATATAAAATTCTCGTGTCACGGTGTTTGTTACCAAACTCCTCCGAAACGGCTATACCGATTTTTATGAAATTTTGTGTGTATATTGGGTAGGTCTGAGAATCGGCCAACATCTATTTTTCATACCACTCAATGATAGGGGTGACCCACTTCTGAATATTTTTTTAAATTTTTTTTTTGATAATTTTTTTTATTTTTATTTTATTTTGATTTAGCATTGAAAAATACATACAAATTAAAATTTTCACGCTTTTACGATCAACCCCTGTTTAATCGCAATTTTTATATGCCGCAATAGTTTTGCAAGATGACAATCGAATATAATAATTGTAGTACGATATATTTGCATGTATAATTCTAGAAATAATGTATATGGTAAAACAACGTTTACCGAGTCAGCTGGTAGTAATATAAAAATGACAACCGAAACTACTAAAACTTTGAAGTTTACGTTGGAAATGATATGATGTAGCTATTGACAAAAAATAATTTTGGTAGATTTACATACGAAACGATAAATATCTGGAGATATACAATAGCCTTTTCAATGAATACCTAATCGATGTGTGTAGATAACAAATAATCAGGGAGCGTGAATTTAAAAAACAGATGTCTAACCCTTAAGATGTATCTAGTTTTGCTACCATTATTTCGAAAACACTCAGCACCCATTCGACCACTATGTGCGAACAATTAACGTGCTCAAGTTGACAATGGAACAAAAGAGTTACCGCTTCTTGAAACTTTTCGTCTAAGGCATTAATTAGTGGTGCGGTGTCTTCGAAAATAACCTTCTCCGTTGTCGGGCCATCACATATTGACAGGGCGCGCGATGACGGCGCTGACGGACGGCGGCGGCGCCTCTGCCCCCGTGACTTGCATCTCGACTTCATTACGTGGCGAGCCGCTCGCGCTTCGCTCTCCACACTAACAAGCCGGCCAGCCACGGTCGGCTAATGCAATGAGTTGCAAAATCCCTGCCATCATCGACTTCACTCTATCGTCAAGCAGTAACGACCTCTTTGTCCTCTCAATAAGATCTATCTTATCGAACAATTATATCTAGATATTCCAGGAGCCGATTAGAAAGATTCTGATGACATTAATGACTAGTAAATTGGTGATTTTTAGAGCTCGATAGATGCTTGATGATGATGCCGACAGGAGTTTGTATTAACTGGCGGTAACAACAAAGGAGTTGATAAGCAAGGTTATTTGGACATAACCATCGAGGTTGATAGAGTTCGCTATAGTTATGGGGTATAGAAGATAAATTAATTTAAATACATTGATAATAATATCTTTGTACCTACTTATTATTTTTTTTATAAAATTAATCTATTATTGTCTATTCCTGTATGTATTTTTGTTAGTTAAGACTTCAAAATATTCGACATATTTATTGCTAGATAAGTACTCATAGATTGATAAACGTTATTGTGACATAGTTATGGTATAAATCGTGGCAACAAGATGAAAGTTCCAGATAATATCTACCACTTAGTTTATTTTTATAATAATAATAATATTAACAAACGAGTTGCAATTATGGTAACTACTACTAACAATTTTTAAAGTAAAAAAACTAAGACATCTGCAATATTATAACTATGCATAAACTCATGCAACGATTTCTCTCAGTTCATTTCAGTATCGAGAACCACTGTATAAATAGGCTTCTCGTATTCAAAACACGTCGTCGAGCAAAACACGCAACATCTAATAATTATCCACTCTTAGTAACGGTTTCAAATTAACATTGGTAACACGCTGTATTAAAAGACCGTTTTGTGGTCGCGAGAGGAAACCATTTTAGAATTGTGGTGCTGGATATCGCAGTAAAATGGTTTTTGCTAGGATGTGCTTTGAATGCAAAGCTAAAAAAAAATTGGCCATATAATTGGTCGATCTGTGGACCGTGTGACGGATAATATTGCGGTGACTGTGGTGACTGTGTGTATGTATGTCTAGATAAATACTGGTTCATGAGGTTATTCACGCCTACAGGTTTATAAATATAATATAAAAATACATATTTGTTGCTACCATTGTTCATTTTTTTTTATACAACTTAAAATGGCAAACAAGCTGACGGCCCACCAGATGGAAAGTGGTAACCGTCGCCTATAGACATGAGCAGTACCATGGACATAACAGAGTATATTGTTTCGCCCATGCGTTGCCATTCCTGAGGACTCAGGTGTCATTCCTCTGTACCCAGTAAATTCACGCCATATCCCACCCTTCAAACCGAAACACAGCCATGCAAACACAACTGCTTCACGGTTGAAACACGAGTGGGACAGAGGTACCCAAGCAATCGACTTTTGTACAAAGTCTCCCTCTGGTAAACCTGGTCTGGTCATAGATACCATGTTTTTTTTTTAATATTCTATTAACATCTAAAATGATATTAAACATATATTTCACGCATAAATAATCTTAATGCCCATTCATATTAGTCATCATAATTATTTTCAACCGACTTAAAAAAAAAGTAATTTTTCAATTTGGTTGTATTTTTTATGTTTGTTGCCTAATAATTCCGTCAGCTCTAAATCGATTTAGTAAAATCATTTTTTATCTGAAGGAATATACTTACAGATTGGTTCCATTAAAGTTTTATCAAAATCGGTTTAGTAATTTAGTTTTTAAATCAAAATAACTGGTTTTGTCACAATTAAAGTCGGTTTCTTTTAGGAGTACAATCTTTAATTACCTACATCATTTACATTTAAATACAACATTGTTCAAATTGGTCCTACACAGTCGCCCGTATGCAAAAGCTTCAAATTACTGAGCGAGCTATGGAAAGGGCTATGCTCGGAGTTTCTTTGCGTGACAGAATCCGAAACGAGGATATCGATAAAAGAACTAGTGAAACTGATATAGCCCGAAGGATGAGTAAGCTGAAGTGGCAATGGGCTGGTCACATAGCTCGAAGAACCGACAACCGATGGGGAAGAAAAGTTCGTGAGTGGCGACCCCGTTAGGGAAAACGCAGTGTAGGATGGCTTCCACTAGATGGAGCGACGACTGCATTTTAGGAAGTCACTGTCACCGTTCTTTGTGGCACTCTATTGGGGAGGATTGTTCAAATTAATATTTATTTCTATCTGTGGATATACTAAGAATGTATATCAAGCTTTACATGAGAAATCACTTGTCATATTTTTCGGTTTATGTAACCAAATCTTAATTACATTAAACAGGCAGATTTAAAAATATCATAAAGAGTAAAAAAAAAAAGAAAAAACAATCATATTACATAGTTAGATAGAGCATTTCGGCATATATTTAGTTCTATACAATGCTCAGAGTATCTCTTATAGGACCTTTAATAACAATTTAATATATAGACAATTTCTAGAATAATTTTAATCAATATCATTAGCACCACTAAACATAACAGATACCTACAAATGTTTTACTACAATGTCTATAGAACCCTATTAATTATAAATAGCAGACAACAAAAAGTAATACAAGCTGTATATTATTACGATATGTGTATGCTTAAAGTACAGGGAGAACTAGAGCTGGCAACGTATTAACTGGTAAACGATAATTTTCATATTTACACTTGAAACAAATTACATACACACTTGAGTAATAATTATTATATTATTAGGTATATTATACTAACAACAATTACTTTTAATAACAATAAATAGTTCTAGGATTAAAAAACAATGGTCACATAATGTTGGTACTTGTTAAAAATTACCTTTAATCCATGATTTTGCTCGTGTACCTACTATTTATAGCAAAACTTAGTTCATTAAGTTCTATTAAAACAGACTAAAGTAATTTGATGTATTAAAAAGAAAAAAAATTGAAAATAGCATATTTTCTTCCATTATCATGGTATGAAAAATTCATGCTATCTGTCCAGATAGGTATATAAGACTCCGAGATTATAGGTTTTTTTATTAAAGCTTTCACAACATCCTTCACAGCTGGACCACTATAATAAACATCCTTTGTAAATTACAATAAAAAAAAAAGTAGTACAAGTGCTTTTTAAACAATTTTACAATTGTTCATCCGATTAATTTTAAATGAACCTTAAAATGTCAATACAGAACAAAAGAACAAAATATCCCTGAAGCATTTCGACCTGCGACACAAATAAATTTAAGGTAACACGTTCACTGACAGATTTGCACACCATTAATTACGTTTTTGTGTTAAAACGAGCCGCATGCCGAGAAGCGACGACTGGACGAAGAGCATTGTTAAATTTGTCGCGAGACACCAATGCGTTGATGGATGACCGCATAAATAACTTTAACGAACACTCACAAAAGCTCACTTCTAAATAAGTAATTTATTAAGTACCTAACTATAGATGCGTAATGAGTAATGAGGTTCCTACTTAAATTTTAAATATAATATAAGTACTTTTAATTAGAAGTAGAACAAGTCGTTTTTTTGTAAGTATTAAGCAAGAAATTAGGTTTATTATGTTGTATTTGTACCTTAATGACAATACATATATTTTCTTTTTTTTTATATCATGGATGAAACCTATTTACCTATTTAATTATATCAAATACAAATATTTACACTACAAATACAGGTATTTACACAACGTTTCTAAACTAAATGTAAAAAATATTTAATAAATACAATTGCATACTGAATTAAAAACGGCCTTCTTAAAATTTAAATATCTATGGGTATTAAAAAATCTAAATAAAAATACTATAAAATTATTGCAATATAACAGCAAATATATACTTACTTAAGAACTCATATTAAAATTAAGTCAAAAAATGTGTCACAGGCAACTTGCACATCGTTTAATGGTTGACAAGAATTTCGTTGCGCGTACGCAGTAAATATCGCTTCCCGACAGCTTCATTTAAATACCTTTTGTCAATGAACGGGTTAAACACGACTGTACCGAGTGATAAAAAAGAATTATGGCGGCTGCTGTCGCTGCCGACAGATTTTATTTTTCTAATTGGTTCATGTGACAAATATTTTAATTACAATACTTTTTGTAACAGAGAATTTTGTGTTAACAGAGAAGACTCAATAATTTATTGCCTCGTACTTGTTCATAAATAAATATCAATTTCTCGTAGACGTATCTGGATGAATAATAATAATACGCTCATGGCTTTTATTCGAGAACTAGTCAGAAGTATTTGCAATGTGGTTTAATATATTTACAAATACAAGTGTTAATAGAACAGAAGTTAATATGCTTAAGTATATTCCAAAAATACAAAATGCAAACAAATTAAAATCATGTTCATGTGGCTAAGTATTATAAAAGAAGTAACTAAACTGCACTGATACAGCTCGAATCCCGTATACAACTTCAATTGTCATCAGTACCTGATAGATACAGTTACCTACCTATTACTATAAAGGTAATATCTAGTAAGTATAAATTATGATAAGTATGAAAATTTAGAAATAGGTATTTTATTTATTATTGGTGTAATTATTTAAATGATTTCTATGTATAGAGAATTATTAATAATTAGAATTTTATCAAAATTGTGTCAGTAGTTTACTATTGATCCAATTTTGATAAAATTTTTAAGCAACCAATGTGTAAAGGATATACCTTTCAGATAAAATATAATTTTCTAAATAGATTTACAATTTACAGAGTAACGAGGTAACAAACATAAAAAAGTACTACCAAATTGAAAACCTTCTTTTAAAAATCAGTTAAAAAAAAACTATTTAATCTAGTTTCACGTCAAGAGCATTTTAAACCAAACAAATCCACCCATAAGTGGCCGAACCTTCTAAAGTGTTTAATCCTCCGTGTAAATTCTTGCAAAAATAGCTATCAAAAGTGACATATCTCGAGAGCCTATTGTGGGTATTAGGCTAATACCATTTCGCCGGTGTTGTTATATGTCCCGTATTGTCAAATTTGTCCATTTCGTCCCGTGACAAAGCACCTTAATCCTCACTGCAGCCATTTAGGGATGTTACACATAAAAGTTTGTCGGTGGACGCAAGGCACAATAGTCATTCAGGTCGACTCACGCTGGGCACTTGAATGGGCGGTCGGAAAAAATCTATTAGACACGCATAATGCTTTCGATGTATTGAAGTGTTGTCCTCGTGATTGACACACGTATAGGGTGAAAAGAATGTCTGTTCACACTGATATTGGAAAGCTGTGTGATATATGAATTTTTAAGAGAGTTGTGGTTTAGGTTGCATTGGCACAGAGTGGAGTTAAAGCTAGTTGAAATAATGGCATATTAAACCTTTATCTAAACCTTTGGTGAATAATGGCATATGAGTAGATACTGTTAACATTATGCGAATTTGCGAACGACAAATTAATATATGGAACACATAATATATATATATATATATATATATATATATATATATATATATATATATATATATATATATATATATATATATATATATATATATATACTTTTCACGATGGGTTAACTAACCTCTTTTCATTCTCACCTATCATCGCTTATTCGTCAGCGTATCCCGTTAGTGCGAGCGGGGCTACCATTCCATTGTCATCCATAAAAAACTAAGTTGTCCTAATGTTAAGTTCTGTCATTTAACTTATCACTTAACAATTAATTAACAATTAACTTTAATTATTATAACAAACCTCATTGCATTGGAAATAAAACGCAACAATCAAATCTATATCTAAGGGCAGCAACCAATAGATACCTATTTAGAATTCTCTAACAGTCTAGTAGGAAAGTATGTTACTAAGTTAACTTTTAAGTGAAATGATATCTAGTCTAAAATGGCAGAGAATGATTATCTATTTAATGTTAAAGCCATAAAAAGAAAACAAAAAATTAAACTCTACTGCCGTAAGAAATATAACATTTAATCTAAATACAACAAACATTGTAGGCACCTACTATGTTAATTATGAGCAGTCTTAGATTAGTAGAGAATGATTCTCCTTTCACAATAGAAGCATTAAAAAGAAAAAGAAGTAAAGAAAAATTTTATCTATGGTCTATGTTTAGCAGTAGACATTGAACAGCAAATAATAATTATAAACAACGAAAACTCTATCTCATCATTACCAGTCGAATCGCAGTAATTGATATAAGCCACGACTAATCTAAACAGGCTTCCTAGATAAGTGGCAAATAAATCTATTAATTATATTTCATATATTTATTTAATACTTTATTGTACACACTAATCATACATAAAAATATGACAGAGTTAATCTAATGTACAAAGAGGAACTTAACTCTAAAAGAGTTCTCTTTTGGCAAACCCAAAGTGGATAAACTATGAAGATCCAAACCATGCTATTTCATTCTATCTCGCGATCTTGCTAGCAATAACAATTCCATCGATATATTCGCTTCCCACTTCCATGAGTTGGAATGAAATATCCTATCTCATTCTATCTCATGCATTTGCTATCGATGATCGATAAATTCGCTTGCCACTTGTCTAAGTAAATTATGAAAAGGTTGCTTCTTTTAAATCATTGACTATCTATACAAGGCTTTTTAACGTCGATGTCATAAAATTAAAAGAAGAGGAAAAACTCCAATATTATTAGATAGGTATCTACTTACATCTATGAGTACATTAATACAATGTTTCTTGGAGTCACAAGCTCACGTTCAAAATAAGAGATCAATATCATCAATATTCAGTAATATGTTGTACGTATCTATTGTTCGATATTAAAATTACTAAATAACATTATCTATAAGTATGTTGTGTGTAAAAAAAGATCATGCAGTTTGAATTGATACCGTGGAACAATACCTTATTGTTCTCTTCCGAAGTATCGTAACCTAAGGCTTAGGGCACACTTCGCCATTTCTCGTAAGTGAATCTTGATAATTGTGTAGTGGTTTTATATTGATTGTGACTTGGTTTATTTTTATTTGTCTATCTAATCTATTAAAATATAGAATACATAAACTAGATAATATTCTACTATCTTTATACCTATTAGGTTTATATAGATACATATAAAACTATTTAAAAATACAAACATTTTAATATTTATTCACAATTTTTAACTCCCTATGAAAAAATAGGGCTTTTACAATTTTATAGTTTTTGTTTGTGTGCCTATCAGTAGGTACCTCTCTCTTTGTAATACTTATAAGTACTAACGGGCCAACCCCAAAACAAGTTTTGGGGGAAAGGAATTGTTAGTAATGCGGTCTAACTGTCCCATTGCTAACAATACACTCTATCATGTCGAGCTCCACTCGGTTCCCCTTAGAAACCATTGTGGTTAATTCTAGTAGAATTCGTCACGATGGGCTAATTAACTTGCTTACATCGTCACCTATCATCCCTCACTGGTGCCTCGCCAGCTTATACGGATAACGCGGGCGGGATTACAATTTCATTATTACCTACCCATTAAAAAGAAAACCCCCAAACAAGAAGAATATGTAAAAGAAGAGGAAAACAGTACAGTTAGAGCGACAATAATACCCAGTCATAGATAAGCTTAGTCAAAAGTAATCTAATATCGAGAAGAATGATATTATACATTGGAGCCTATATGACCTGCAAGAAAGAGAGAGAGAGAGATTTCTCATTATCACACGATGGTCCCAGTGTGTAAGTAGCCTAACAACAAATCAAATAAGGATGGATCATTCTATTTTCAATTTGTTCACAATTCTCAAATTTACGCTCGATGACAGTGTATGGAGCAGGAAGATGAATCGCAGCAAACGTTCCGCGGGACACGGAAATCGAACGGTATTCAATTGTTCATCGACGTCGATTGGGTTGTATCTATGTGATTGAATGTTGTTGCTGAACTATGATGTTACTTTTTATAATAATTTATTTATTTAAATTTTATTGATTAATAAGATGTGATACAAAATATGGATTTAATGTTATAGGTATTCTCTATCAGTCAACCTTAAGATAGTGCTACTCGATAAATAATGGGCCTATGTTATATTTCCGTATACTTTGTTCTGTAGATTTTAGATGGCATATTTGGTACCTATTTGATACCAGTTCTTTGAAAAAAATTAAAAATATTCATGTCAATTTTCAAGCATAGATATATATACACTATAAATAATCATACAGAAATACGTCTATAGATACTTATCAAAGATTTATGTTAGGCGTAATATTAGATACCTAAATTAGCTCAATACGTACCTATCTATAGATTATCTACAATAACATTGTATGCTCTTCCAAAATATAAAGAATGAAATACATTTGATTAAAAATGTTTACAAGGCTTCGACCAAGAAATATAATACTCTCTGGCTAGACCGCTACTGAAGACATTTTCTTACAAACCCAAGCAGAGCGCCACGTTTGTATATGATTAATACATTTAAATAAAAAGTTAGAGCCGTGCCATGTTAATATAGACAATCTATATCTGATTTTTTTAACATAAAACTAAAGTTGCTGCCTATTCAAATTTAAAATAATTAACTGCAACAAAAAACAAACATTATAACAAAATTAATGTGAAATGATAAACTTATATACCGATTAAAGGAATCCTTAAAATCAGTTTAGAATTGACAGACATATTTCGCAATAGCTATCTATAGCAAAAACACAGGCGAATTAAGAATCGAAGAAAAATTAAATTAAAAACAAAAGAAATTAGTAATCAAATTAGAGTTAAGCCACATAAAGAAGTTAGGTAGGTCCTAGTATGTCTCTAAGTTTGTTATTAGATACCTACCGACCTGTGTTCGGTGGTAAGATGCCTAGATAGGTAAATGGTACCTACTAGGTACACCTAATTAACCAGTACATTTTAATAGACACAATAATAAAATAAGATTTTACCAGAATATTTACATAACTGTATGTCTAAAATAAGTCTTAACTAATAGGTACTTGTGTTATTATAAATCGTAATCATAAAACCATAGATAGATAAGTTTAATTGTTTAAAGTTTCTTATATCAGGAAACTAGCTAGGTGTATTTTATATAAAAAAAAAAATACAACAGCCTTGTTGAATAGAATCATACATACCCACTAATCGGTTTTCATTGTCCACTAAAAACAAACGCTGATCATAGCAACAGAAAAAAATTAAATTCATTCGAAAACAAAACCCGATTAATAGAGCGCATCACTGACAGTGCCATTGCTGTTAAATGTGAAATAAATATGGAATTGACAAAATAAAGCCTAAAACAACAGTAGGTCTAGATATACTTATAGGTAGAGGTATGGTAGGTAGCCTAAAACTTAACCCATATAGGTAATGTTCTAAAACGTTTCAAATATCTTGTAGATGATTGATTCATCTAATTCACAAAACCTTATGCAGGTTTAAAATCTAAAGTGTTCATATGTATCTAAATAGGAAGCTGATTATGTATTCGTATAAAATGAATAAACTTACAATGGCCTTGTTGGACGGCACCGCGGGCAGCGGCGCGTACATATCGGTTATCATTGTCCACTAATAACAAACACTGAACATCGCGTTAGAAAACAATTAAAATCGTTCGAAAAACAAAACGCGACTAGAGCGCATCACTAGCAGCGCGGCCGCGGCGGGGTGTCCACATGCCTGACGTTTTGTTGTGTCAGTGGGGCCGTGGGGCCGTGTGGCGCGTGCGGCTCGCGGGTGAGCGAGCTGTGAGCACGCGGGGCCCGCGGGAGTGGGCGGGGCGCGCCAATCCCAGCCTCTTACGGCGCCCCGCCCACGCCGCGTCCCGCCCGCAAGGTCGCCGAGCGGGCGTATCGATCGCACGCGCTTCTAAGAGACTCCATTTTATTTCGGCTCCCTCGATTTGCATAAACTTCGTTTCGAATTGTTGCTTAGTTCGCGCACTTTTGCTGGTATTGTTCTTCTTTCATTAACGTATGTTTTTATTTCACTTTCAGAAAGAATATGTGTGGAAGTAAAATGTATCTATATACCTACTATTATTACAGATACTGTGACTTTTCCTAAGGTAGAGTCACTCTGAATTAAAGAATCTCTAAATATATATTATATAGAGAAAAGATTTGATTTTTAATTTACAATGAATAAACTTAAGAATAGGTACATTATTTTCGATTTTAAAAATTCTTTAACGAATAACATGGACATTTATAAAAAAAAACATACGTGGCCGGCGGATCGCTTAAATAATGAATAATATTAAATTGATTTAAAACTTGCTTTTTTTAAGTAGGTATCTTAATAATTATCTTTATAAATAGGTAAAATAATATTTTTTATCTACCCACTTATTTATTAATAGATAGAAAAATATGTATAGGTTCCTTATTTAATGAGTAAGAATGAAATGTTAACCCCGTTTACGCTGTTGGTATATGCTGACGGTGCTCCAATGAGTCGTGATAGTTGAGGAGCAGATCAGGAAAGCAGATCAGTTAGCCCATTGTGACGAATTCCACATGAGTTAACCACGATGATTTCCAGGGGGAACCGCGTGGAGGTCACCCTGATAGGGTGTATTGCTACCAATAGGACTGTTAGACCCCATAACTAACAAGACCTATCTCTCCAATAGATTTGGATTAGGTACTGTAATTAACTGCCAAAATTAGATTAAGTTTGTATGAATGAATGAATACTATTGTCCCCTTCAAAGAAGAATACAGATTAGTAAAATGTACAAAAATTACATAAATTTAATTACATAAAAGCAAGATTAAGAGGCAACAATAGACGGCTTTATTGTTAAATAGTGATCCCTTCCAGACAACCTTAAGATGGAGAGGACTAATTAAAATTGTGTCAAGTCAAGGCCTAACAGAAATAGGTACAATAAAACTAAAAAAGGGAGAAAAAAGGGCTAAAGATAAATTTAAACGCAGTATAAACAATATAAATAAAAATATGTTTACATATAATAATTAAAAAATACTTATTATATACTTACGTAATGGCAAACAAGCTGATGGCCCGCTTAATGGAAAGTGGTAACCGTCGCCTATAGACATGAGCAGTACCATGGACATAACAGAGTATACTGTTTCGCCCATGATACGCCCATGCGTTGCCATTCCTGAGGACTCAGATGTTATTCCTCTGTACCCTATAAATTCATGCCATATCCCACCCTTTAAACCGAAACACAGCTATGCAAACACAATTGCTTCACAGTAGAAACACGAATGGGGCAGAGATACCCATGTAATCAACTTTTGTACAAAGTCTCCCTCTAGTACAAGTATGCTAATATACTCTATTAGATATTACGACAGAGATGATTTTTTTAGTAATTTTTTACTTGTAACTTAAAATTCGGCAATGATTTTATTTTGCTCACAGAAGATTGGCGGACAGCCAATACGGTGAACGACTTGTCATAAAATCTAGTGCGATGTACTAGTGTCTTTAAATGGAGGCTCTCAGACGATCTAAGATTGGCGCTATTAGAGATATGAAGGAAATCAAATCGTTCCTTCATATAGTGAGGCGTTGAAAAATCACAGAGAATATAATGAAGAAGAGAGAAGATTCTGGCGAAAATGAATGGGAAGCCACTTGAGCTTAGTACAGAAATCAGAAATTTGATCATATTTTCGACGATTGAAAATAAATATAATAAAAACATATTGAAGTTGCTTAAGTTTATTAAGTTCGTCTTCTGTGAGATTAGAATAACAAGTATTAGCGTAATCAAATATGGGGCGAAGAAGAGACTGAGATAGCACCATTTTAGTGACAATTCGATAGGAAATTACGTAGCCTTCGCAATGAGGTCAATGAAGCAAATACTTTCTTACTAACTAATTGTATTTGAAGTCTCCAAGTAAGAGTTTTATCAATAAAAATACAGAGGTTTGTTTGCAGCACGTTTGTTTATTCTTTGTTACTTCTTATTGTTTTAACTGCTCAAGATCTACAGATAGTCATGAAATGTGTAGCAGTATTTTCGAACCGATACGACAACATAACCTTCAAGGAAAGAGCATATTCCTTTTTAAAAGGCCGGCAGCACACCTGCAATGCCTTTAGTGAGCCGCATGCTCGTTTGCCCTTGTGTTGTAAAAAAAAAAAAAAAAAAACAATAAGAATCAATTGCAGTTGTACCCACTTGCATTTTGTGGTATTTTGTTAAGAGAGGGACTGACTGAAAACCAGCGCTGTGCAGCTGTACCTACACATTGCACTGGAACACTCACAGCATCAGCTGAGCCAGTTCCTTTTCCCTAATATGAGACACTGGGGGGGAAAGGGATTGTTAGTAATGAAGATGGAGAATCCCATTGCTAGCAATATACTTAACCAGGTCGACCTCCTCGCGGTTCTTCCTGGAAACTGTCATGGTTAATTCCTGTAAATTCATCATGTTGAGCTAACTGGCCTGTTTTCATTCTCATCTATCACCCTTCACTGGTGCTCCACCAGCGTATCCCGTTAGCGCAGGCAGGGTTACCATACCATTTTCACCCATCAAAAAATAATATGAGACACTTATTTTTTAGTGCTATGTATTGTATCTACTTATTTTTTGTATTTTCTGTTGTAATTGTGTTTTTGTGGCAATAAATATTTTCTATTCTAAACACCTTTTTTTTCTTCTATAATTTTGAATAAACTAACAAGTCACAAGTAATGACCTACAATGATAGGAACTATTTAGGTATTTACTTATTTGTTCTCATCAAGATGGTTCTAATAAGCAATTACCCATCATACATTTATATTCTAATGTCATTACAAACACCTAAATATAAATATAGGTAAGTAAGACGGTATATTATAGACAGCGATGCTTTATTTATAACGGCAACTCCCCAACAAGGTGTTAAAGATAATGAAATATAATGCTCGCCGCAAAAAAAAACATTATAAACACCACCAAATAATTCGTAATGGAACATAAAAACACCATAAAGGTATAAAACACCCTGTGAAAAAAATACGATGGCGCCCTTCCGCACCCGTGTTCCCGAACCGCTAAACTTCGCTGAGAACGTCGCCTTAAAGAATAGCCTAAGCGGCTAATAGTTTTATGACACGCATAACACGAGTGAAATAATCCTATTAATGGCATTGGATATTATGCCTTGCAGTGTTGTGCCAAGGTGTAACATCGCGCTCACTTCCTAACGGAAATGACAGACGCGAAGCATTATAGCGACATTAGACAGGGAGCCATCGGGTTCATAAAATAGTGAAATTGTGAGGGGGTGTGAGCGGCCGGGGGACGGGGAGTGGTGGGCGTGTCGGGATAACGAAATAAAAATGCTCGGGGCCGCTCACGAACGACCGTGCGAACTCCGCTTAACGCAATAAACATTTTAATTTGAACACGAAATTCACGCTGAGATGTAAAATTACAGCATGAGAGGGCGGCATGTGCGAAGAAATCAAATTAAGAGGAAATTTTCATGAGAGGCAGCATTTTTTAGGGGTAGAATATAGGGCGGTATCAGAGGGAAATCAGTATTCACCATTTACTTGATAAATTGGAAAAACAGATTAATTAAAGTATCTATGTACATTCGTGGTGACGTTAGTCAGTCACGTGACTAATAATTCATATAAAAGTTTGAATACCTATTATATTATTAGGTATATTTCGATCTATTTTCTTTGGACAAAGTTTTGTGTAAACTACATACCTACTTAGGTATAGTTTAAACAATCTGTATACAATCTATATCAATAATTATTTACCTTTTACGATAGAAAATATAATACTAAGTGCAAACTGTATTTATATTTTCTACTAGCTGTTGTCCCCGACTTCGTCTGCATTTTCGTAGTTTTTCGTAAAATAATTAGCCTATGTCCTTCCTCATGGTTCAGTGGTTTAGATGTAACAGACACATTTCCCTTCACTACTCTGCTCCTATTGATTGTAACGAGATGAAAAGTATACTATAACCTGGCCTGGAGTATGAATAACAATTGTACTAAGTTTCGTTAAAATCCGTCAAGTAGTTTTTGTTTCTATAACGAACATACAGACAGATAGTCAGACAGACAAAAATTTTACTGATTGCATTTTTGGCATCAGTATCGATCACTAATCGCCCCTGATAGTTACTTTGGAAATATATTTCATGTACAAAATTGACCTCTCTACAGATTTATTATAAATATAGATTACTATTTGCAGATTTTATAAAATTAAGAACTAGATAACTCTCATTGTTTCCTAAGAAAACAATCTTACTACTCTATAAATATAACTTAAAATGACAATCTAATATAGAGGGGAGCAGCTGACGAAAAAGCGGTAACCGCTATTATGGACGTGAATCTTAGAGTATGAAGATACTATGATGTTTATAAGTACCTACTACTTAAGACAGCACATATATCTATACATCTATAGGACCTGCGAATATCGTTCGTAGGCATGGGTATATACCTATAGGTGCGGACTACATGTAAAGATTGATGGATGTCGCTGGGCGCATGACCGGCGGAAATCGGCGGATGTTAGAGGCGCCGGAACGTATCACTGCCGATTACGTGCTCTATCTGTCATCTGGATAGTCTAGATATAAGTTTAATATTTTATTTTTAATTATTTTATGCCATTTGGAGTATTCGTATAAATTCATGAACTTTTAAATTCTACTTTTGTTTAAAAAACATTTTTCTAGCCATTCTTCTCAAGTGATTTTGTATTTAGCGCAAAAGCCATCATTTGTTATAGGTATGTCCTCAATTTGAGAGCACTTCCCTTGATACTAAGCCAAGTCGAGGTATCGTTAACGTTAATATATCCAGCGGCCACCAGTTTTGCGGTTATTGGAGGAAAAGTTAGGTGCTCTCAATAAAGTGAGACGGTATTTCATCGCTAATAATTATATAAACCTACTAGCATTGCGTAGAAGCATTGCGTTTCTTTGCTCTTTTAAGGTGTGTCATGGAGAGTCAAATGAAATATCTGTGAATATTATTTTCTCACACACTCTGAGCTGAAACACAAATAATGGCAATTCTGTATTTTGCACTTCAATTTTATTGAACCAGACTATAAAACAAATACAACATTGAAACCTTCAAAAAAAGATCATATTCCTTTCTGAAATTTTCATTTACAATAAAGCATTCAATTTCTCTAATATTGAGAGTGCTTATGGGCTGCGATAATCACTTATCGTTAAGTGAGCTATATGTTCGTTGTGCTCCAAACGTTATATAAAAATAAAAATATCCGCATTAGTTGGTGCATAAAAAAAAATATTATTCAAAAATTCTTAAAATAAAATTTATATGATGCAAAATATTCTATTCTAATCATAGATACCTATATATTCATATTATATTTAGATTTATTACGGTTATTTTTCCGGTTGTACTTAAATTTCCAACTCTATACAAAAGGCTATAAAAAAAGACGAATGTGTGTTACCTATTCTAAATAAACTACTGTTTGTATGTTTATAGATCTTACTCGGTCAATATTTGAACAATTTTTTAATTGCCAACCAGCTAAACCTAAAGTTAATGAAATTACAGTCTACCCATCCATTAGAAATACTGAAATAAAATTAGACTCCGCCTATTGTAAACAATAGTTACAGCAACAAAAAGGCGACAATTATAGCCTTCATAAAGTTGTTTTGGTTGTGCAAAGAACCTACAGAATAATTGGTAAGTTTAGGTTGAGTATTTATTAAATAATTAAATAGTTACATTCGATGCAACTGTTTTACACCTTAATATAATAACTACTGTACTTAACTTATGTATAATTTAGATCGAAAATAGATCATTTTTCACCTTCTAGATGTCTACTGTAAAGAATTAAAACACATACTACTGCATGATAAACTTTTCTAAATGGATGAAAATGAGGTAGCTATTTAGAGGTAGCTCTTTCCTACTCTTTCAGTTTTTTAATGGATGACAATGAAAACCCTGTCCACGCAACTGATATAAGTGCTGGTGGAGCACCAGTAAGTAATGATAGATGAGAATAAAAACAGGTCAATTGATCCATACTGATGAATACATCGAGAATTAAGCATAATGATCAAAGGGTAGGGGGGAGAGGGTTAGATGTCGATGAGTTCTAAGACTGATAAAGTATAATAACAATGGGGACACTAGTCTCGGATGCTAAAAACCCCTCTCTCCCCTCCGCTATTAACTTATATGCGAGTGAGGGATAGCAAATAAGGATAAAGTCAAACTATTTAGCCCAT
The DNA here is from genome assembly GCF_026898425.1 of Galleria mellonella. Taxonomy (NCBI): domain Eukaryota; kingdom Metazoa; phylum Arthropoda; class Insecta; order Lepidoptera; family Pyralidae; genus Galleria; species Galleria mellonella. The sequence continues at coordinate 1,980,932 of NW_026442042.1, read as the reverse complement.
AGAAATGTATTCGCCAAAAATTTATGATAATTTTCAGGAGGGTGTTCAGGTGAACCCATTTCTATTAATAAATGGGCTTCAAAGGCACAATCCCTATTATTGTATTATGAATCCATTCGTTCTCATTTTAAAAAAAGATATACTTGCTAGAAATCAAACAATATTAGTATGTATACCAATACTCTTTCTTGATCAATATAGGCAATAATAATAATAATAGGCTATTTTTTTTTTCTAAGAATATACTATTTCTATGGGCGGAGATCTATGCCCAGTAGTGGGTCGTAAATTTTTTTTTCTGATAATTAATAAATAACGCCATAAAATTACGCATCACTTATGTTTAGATTTTGTAGTGTTGTGGATCAGAAATTATAGTTAAGTTTCCCAGAATCTTATCTTATTGTCCTGTACATTTTCCAGTTACATTATCCGCACACCTTTAGTCGTTCGATAGTACTTTCATCTATCCCCCTGTTTCCACCCCTTCGACTCCGCTTACATTCACTGTTTTCCTCACATACTTACCTATATGAATATATCTACTCACAGCTTTTTATTAGGGTTGTACATTTCTTAAATTATCTGAATTATTTGTAAATAATTGATACTAGTTCTTGAAGTTAGATAATATTTGATTTCTATATTAATTATTGAATTGTTAATTATAGTATTTGATACATTTTTATGGGGCCTATTTACTTTGGTACGTAGTAATCTTTTGTCATATTTGTTTTATACTACAATGCAATTAAAAAAATCAATATAATAAGTTACTATAGATATAAATAAACTAGCCCATCATAATCATCTTGAAATTTTTAAATAAAATAAAAATAGTTTAAAATGATTTGATATTGCGTTGCCTGTGAGATTATCAATAAATTGTAATACCGTTCCTCTATCAATATATATATATAGATATTAATGGTAGATATTAATGACATATTTACCATGGACTTCATAGTGGCACTTCGATATTTATTATAATACCTATCTATGAATAAACAAAAAAGTATCCAATCTTATAAAAATCAAGTAATTTTCGAGTTGCCAACCCTACTATCTACCGATTCGGGTTGCAATTGTGAAGTAACCCAACTGCATTTTATATGTGTCAGGATTGAAAAGTAAGTATCTACTTGCACCAAGCTGACTATTTTTAAAAACTTTTGGAACTTTTTTAATACGTTTGGCAGTTGATAAAATTAATTAAAATGATGGTACCAAAAATAAATTAAGTATATGAATTATATTCCTATGTATTTTTTTTTATTGTATAATAGTAAAATTTATTTCATAAATGTTATGTTATTCTTTTTAATTCATATCGTTTTATCTGTTACGTCGTGATTAGAATTCGGATTGAAAATAAAATGGTAAGGTTAAAATATTGAGGTGCCCAAATAAATAAATCACCGTAATAAAAACCTGTCAATTGTCCACATTAAGACTAAAGAGAAACGCGAAAATATCAGATGTTTTATAATTATTTCCAACACGAATTATCTGATCACCGTTTATATTCTTGCAATTATTTTCAATATGAATTATCTATTTTGCAAGAATATATCTTGCAATATCCGTATATTTTCATACAATTCGGCCACACGCGGTCAGGCTGGAAGCAGCCTACGGCACAGTGCACCGCTCAATGCATATTGTGTACCGCCATTATTCAATGTGCCTTTCAATTGCGCTTTCTCTGTACTTCAATCGACGATTGTTATAAATATAAACAAATGTCTAAATGATTTAATAAATATAATTTTTCTATAAATACATACCTCCCAAAGAACCTAATCTTAGCTTTTATGTTCTCTCTCTTTCTCAATGCCTAACCTTACTCATTATTAGTTTTTGGTAAAGGTACCTAATTTAATTCATAAACGACCTTTGCCTGGCGGTGGTATACCATAGGTTATAAATTAAAATAAATTTATTTTTTTAATTATCATAGAATTACTAAATAAAATTATAATAAAATTAGTAAGAAATCAAAACATTAAATCAATTAATCTATATTTGTTTATATTATTTTTGAATCTTTCTCATTCAAGGAATTTTCATATCATTATCGTTGGGTCAATTGGATCAACATTTTAATTAATATAAATTCTATTGAAACAGATTATCCACTGGGTAGGCTATATCCTAACTTAAAATATATATACCTAATGATTCACGCAGGCAAAGTCGAAGAATATATTATAATAATAAATCCTTAATTCCAAAACTTTGTACGAAATCGCCTGAAGATTCCTCGGTCCATTACGGTATGAGTATCTAGGCACGGTTAACTGTCATCACATGGCATCACGGTGCGCACGCGCAAGCGAACCGCGTATCGAATGCATTATTCGCCTCTCATCGCTCGCACAATGCCCATTTGCCCATTTCACAGTGTAGTGTCCATCGAATCGATGACGACAAATCAAAATAAATTGCCGATTTCGTTATTCGATATTCGTTCCGATATAATTTTCTAAGTTCGTGCACAATGAAGAGTATGGCGATTGTTGGAATTACTACTCTGGTTGGTTAAAATAGCAAATTTACGTAAATCATATTACGATTCATTTCGTTTACTCACTCGAGTTTAATATGCCTTTCGCGCTGAGAATGTAATATTAACTCACTTGTTTCATCGATCGAATTATAGGAAATAAGTTGTATATCTAATGATTTACATGGACCAACTTTTTTATTCATAAAAACAAAACTTTTTATAAATTACTGTTTTAACTATTACAGTGTTTTCTTTCAAATTGAGAAATTAGTCAAAAGACTAAACACAAAAAAGCTAAAATAAATGCAGTAGACTTTTCTATGAATAAGGAATATATTGTTATAAGCTACAGAATAAAAACTTGTAAATAAATTCGATTCAATGAATTTAGTAGAATATATTATGACTATCTAAATAATAAGTACTAAGCATAAATTAGATAATAAATAATAGTTTATAATTAAAATTTGTAATGTCTTATAACTTTATACTTAATATAAGTAGGTACATTAAGTATTACCACATCTCTCAAGATTTTATTTGTACAAAAACAATGTAAATTAACATTTACAAAAAGGAAATATTTTATTTTAAAATGTTTTAATAAGTATTTTAAATAAATGTAGATAAATACAAAGATTAACAGCACTACATACAAAAAAAATTTCAGTGTTTTTTTTCTTTTGTTACTTCACGCTTTGAATGACGTAAATGTAAAAAAAAAAAAATAAAGAAAGAAACTCTGTGGAAAAATATGTAAATGATTGGCATAAATTATAAAATAAAATGTAACCATCCAAAATATTATCGTCTAATTTTAATAAATTTAATAACCTACGAATATAACTTTCTAAAGAAAAGCAATACAATCTGTTAATCTTATGTATTTAACAGTTATTTAGCATTTTTTATACTTTATATTCGCAAACAATATTAATTAAATTTACATTGATTAAATACCATGTTTGACTTTGTGTTGTAAATTTTGAATCAGGAATTTCTTTTTTTGTTTAAATACCTATTGCAAAATGCAAAGGAAAAATACGTTAAATTTTAATATTCATTTAATATAAATGATAGATTATATAATATATAGTACACTAACTAGTCTCAGGTTCTATAAGTACATTTGTGAATTATCTCTTTATAAAGAAAACATTAAGTTACCATATAAATACGAGTATATGACTGTAACCTTAGACTACGTTATTAGTACTAAAGTTACAAATATATAAATATATTTAATAACAAAAGCACTACTTACTAATATCTTCATGTCCTTGTGATCCGCGGACACGGGGTCGATACTAACCTGAAAAAAATAATTCTGAATTATTCTTCACATCCAAAACTAAAAAAGTTATACCTCAGTTGGGGGGAAGATTGTCAGTAATGCGAACTACCAGTTCAATTGCTAGCAATATAGGGTATATAAGTCAGGTTGGCCTTCACGTGGTCCCCCCTCCATCCAACCATCGTGGTTAATTCTAGTTCAATTCGTCAGGATGGACTAACTTGCTTTCATCCTCATCTATCATTTCACACTAGTGCCCTGCCAGTGTATACCGATAACACAAGCGAGATTACCATACCATTATTATCCATTAAAAAAAACCTTTATCATCATGATTAAATCGAGATAAATTTGTCATGATGGGTCAAGCCTCAACTATCCCTTCCTTGTACTCCATCAACGTAAATTAATATTAGGCAGGTGGGATAACAATTCTCCCATTTTCCTTCTTTAAAAATAACTACTTAGGTGAATGAATGCAGGCATTATTAAAAATTTATCTCTATTTTCATGCCAGGTCCCATAAAGTGTTGAGTAGCGACAATCTTTACACAAACTCTATTAATAATTATATTCTCCCCAAAAATATGTTAATTTCTAAGAAAATATACTAACACAAAAGAAAAATCCATTAAACAGTCATCAAGCTCCGAATATTAAAATAAAACCAGTACACAAGAATCTTCTGGGAAGAATAATTTAGACCGGTGTGATCCCTGCTCCTATTTCCCATAGGTTGATACTAAAAAACGAAAACTAATTAGAAAGTCCCTAAAAAGTTAATATCATAAGTCGGACGATGTACACACGAGCGAATTTAATTTGGAACGTTTTTAATTACGGCAGGAGATTCGTTCGGAGCGGTCGGTTTGGGCGCCGCGCGGCCGCTAGCCCTGTAATTATGGGGCCCGTAATTGCGAGACCCAACAGAGTGCACCCCGCACCATACCCCCTCACCCGCACGCTAGCAAAGTGTAGTAAATAGTATTGAAATTAGAAAACTCGCTTTTGTAGGATTCACCCAGTCTAGTTTCATGAATTGGAACCCCTAATTTATTTTATTACCTAGTACCTATTTCCAACAGTTTCGCCTGCGCGTATCCTTACGTCACGAAAATAAAATATATTATGTTTTAAGTACCTACTAATTAATATAAACGCGGAATGCGCATTATTTTTCAAAAATTTAAAGACAAGGCTTACATCTATACTTCTACCTTGTGTATGATGGTCGAGCATGAACTTTCTGTATTGTGTGTGAATTTATTGTTGCACAATTTAATTTCGTTTAATAAAAATTTGTAGATCATTGTATAAAGAACTGTTCAATTGAATTGCTTAATTATACCTGTTGTACAAATAACAATGTAACTTTTTTAATGTTAATTGAACTTTATTATTTCGAGTTAATATTTTTTTTTTAGTAAATTGAAGAAAAGTACGGTATACAATGTTTGCTGGATTGTAATTATAGCCTCTTTTAATTAAAAAATCTCTTGTGTTAATTAAAAGGACGAAGCGATAGCCAAGTCTTTTTTAAATGCTTTATTTCCAGTCTCAACATTAATGCATTATTTAGTATAAAAATATCATTAATTAATTTATAATTAAGTAAGTTAATGAAGTAATAATTTGAACAAACTACAAAGCGAAAGTGAAAGAATAGAAGCAATATGGGAGATTTAGACTAACCAGTTATAATTAGAAGATAAACTGTATATTATCTGAGGATGAAGTGAAGTGTCTTTGGAATCGATGTAAACATGTAATGTAATCGAGTTAAGAGAATGGATGAAACAAGAGATAATATGTGCTAATGACAGCTGGCCTGAAAGTAGGTAAAAAATATTTAAACCATAACTGTCTAATAGTAATAACAATGATCAACCCCAGTGGAGACATGACATTTTTATTACGGTCTAAACCCTTATTGGAAAAGTTTTACTCATTAACATTTTATAAAACCCCACTAATGGACATAAATCTTTCCCGTTAGAGAAGTATATAGGCTAATATTGATTTTGCTTCTATAGTTTAGTCCAGAGTAGGAACGAGTTTTGCTTTTATACATTCGTTTATTGATTTTATTCTCTTACATATCACGACTTCTTATACCTAATGTACAAAGTGATATCAAATTGTACTCTTATTCTATTATCACAGGTAAAATAAACACATTATTAGGTATGATCACATAATTAGCACTTCTAATACATCGTAATTATACTTTCAAATAGTAGGTAGCGCATTCGTCGAACCTCAGCTTTCTATCAGTTCAAAAGGATTGTATTTAATTATGATGACTGGCTTATGGCTTGACTGTGAATCGAAATGTATTTTAAGAGTACATTAAAATAATTATACGTTCGATCTAAGACTGTAAATGCACTCTCTAATTAGGCTACTATTTGTTGTCACTTTACATGGCAGTATTTATTAAATATATAATAATATTTATGCGAAAATTTAATTAAATATATCAGATAACTCAATTAGCTGATTAACAATAAAGCTCCTAAATTGATTAAATTACAAATAGAAGACATGTTGGCATAACTACCTTAAATTTGAAGATCTGACTTTTAATGGAGACTACCAAGGTATATCCATGGTTTAAATTTTGGGAGAAGCCCAACAAACAAAAGGATTCAAAAGTGATTCAAAAAGTTTATCATAAGACAAATGCACTATAAATTTTTGTTCAATTTCTACTATTGACAATGGTAAACAGCGGAGGCAACAATTTATGTATGTATTTATCAGCTGTTAACTGTTCACTGCTGAACATAGACTCACCCATAAGGCGGCTTTTTTCAGTAGTTGCCATGCTTGGCAAGCGGATTGACAACCACACTTAGGCTTTGGTAATGTTTTAAGAGAGACGTTGCTTCCCATTCCCATTCCTCGACCATTAAGTTCCTTTAATCATCTGTTACTATACCCAGGAAAACGGACGGGATGGCCAATTCTATGCTGGGATGACACGTCAAAGTTTCTATTAGATCTTCACGTACGTAGAACCGTAACCATCGTGTATAGAAACATAAGCCAAGGATATAATAAAATGTATTGCCCCTCTTAATCAATTATCTTATAATCTATGGTTAATCAGAACACAGCAAACCTTAGGAGTGCTAGACTCCTGACTACGTTCCAAAGAACATAATATAGCTAGACGCAGAGACTAAATCTTAAATATTATTATTTATAAAGGTAGCATGTTTTATTCGCACATACCCTGTATCTACTATTCTTGTAGGAATACAGAGAAATTATTTCATACTAGATGACCACGTTGTAAAAAGAACAACTTACAATTTAAAACTATTAAAGTTGAAAATACGGAATTTAGACAGTAAGTTCCTTTTATAACCTATATAAGTAATAAGAAAGTATTTTCAAAATTCTGCACCTAAGGATAAACAAATAGGGATGGAAATTTGTATGAGAGAGTATATTTTTTATAGATAAGTATTCTTTATTGCATTTGTAAATTACATAGATGATACATTCATAAATATTGTGAGCAAGGGTGGGCTTATCTCTGAAAAAGATCTCTTCTACTCAACCTAATACAGCGGCAAAGCATGTTATTTATTTATTCTTTTTTAAAAAATATACTTTCTTAGTCAAGTATTTATCTTTTTTATACTCTTAGAGGTTGAATTTTAAAAAATGCTGATATTAAGTTATGATATTACTTTTATTTAAGAGAATTTACAGTAAATTTCAAGTAAATCGATTAAATAATTTCATATAAATTTATATTTACCTTATATTTATACTCTATAGGGTTCAATTTTGGAAAAGCCTCTCTTATTACTTATGTAGGTTATAAAAGGCACTCATAGTAAAAATTTAGCAATTCTTACTTAAGTAGTTTCAGCTGAGCGTTGATGAGTCAGTCAGTCAATTATAGTCGTAAATATTCAAGTAGTTATTTTTCGTTTAAGTATAAACAATGCATATTTTAATGACTGTAAACTATTAAAAAAATAAATAAAGTTGTAATAATATATGTTGATATAATTAAATCCTAAAAAACTACATTGAAATTTACCAAGATTTATTATATGTTTATAGTGTAATTTTAGGCAGACAATATTATATCTTGAATACCTTCTATAAAATAATTGAAAATGTATTTAATATACCTAAATGCAACACTTTATTTTGTCCTGACAATTTTTTTTTTATATATTCCAAAAGCAGTACATACTTAGTTGTCAGAATGACCCGAGTGATATTAAACCATTTCCATTTGATAACATTTAATATGATGATGTTGCAACATTGTGAACATTTGAAATGTAAACGGAAACGTACAATGTTCAGATGGTACTAAAGATAAATAAAAACATGACCTGAACCCCACATAAAATTACGACAGCTAGTTTTTATTTTTTATTATTCTACCTTTGCATTAATATATCGTTCTTGTGTAAACATGTAAGTACATATGTAATACATATGTTAGTGTAGATAGTAAGCCTACGAAATATTTTTTTTTAAAAAGCAAATCATCTTGCTTTTTAAATATTGTATTTTAATGAAAGATATACACTTAAGAAAGGACAGTAATTCTTTTACAAAATAATAAGACGGTCGCTTGTAGTAGAGAAAACTGTAATAACAAGAATAATGTCATTTTCAGACATAGCAAAGAAAAATACAAAATTTAGTAATATATTCTAAAGAGGTGCGTTCTGCATGTTGGAAAATTATATACAGTTTGAAGGTAAAACATGAAATTAAAAATGGCAACACGTGACGGGTACCAATGCCATGGACAATGCATTCTGTGATAACTATGGTAATGTTCATATTTATAGGCGACTACTTCTTTCCATCAGGTGGGTAGTCAGCTCGTTTACTATTCCAAGTACAAAAAATTATTTGAAAATCCAACAAAATCTTATATAAATAGCTCTATCTACCTAATAATAAATTTCATTAATTTACATTAATTCTCTATAGAAAATGTACACGTAAAATAACAATATGTTAAATTATATACGATCAAGTGAACATTGGAGCCTCATAAAATCAAACAACAATCAAATTAGCTTTCTATTGCATAAAAACTTGTCTTACTGTGAAGTAGCCGACGACAAAGGAAGAAAGGCAGGTCGCGTCATTGTCGGCGAGCGAGGCAGCGGGAGGTGTTCGAACCGTAATCACACCACGTAATCGCACCAATTAAATATTTTTATTCCCATTCTGCTTTGTTGTGCCGAGGTGTGCCTTTGTTGGCTCATTTTCGTGAGCGTCTTTTGTTTGTCATGCAACGTTTTTTGCGGATATTTGATCTCATTTGGAATACGTGAGATCTACTATAAGTCGGTGTGAACTTGTGTTTTTTAATGCTCCGGAAATATTGTTGAAGACTATAAATTGTTTACGAATTTGCTTACATAGATCAATATATAGTATTTAAAAATAAAATGTTATTTTTACATATTTAAAACCTTTCGTATTAAGTTTAATTTTTAAATATTTCACATATAACTCTACAGTCTTGGAATTTATTTCTTTTGAAAGATATAAAAAATATTATTTCCTAATGTTACGTCTAACTATATACCATCCTATAGCCCATACAGGCAGACGTAAATACAATACATAACTAGCATCAACTTTAGACATCAGAGTTCACAAAGTTATGAATTACTAAATGTATCCCGCTGCTTCACCCGCGTGAATTAGTAGGTACATAAAATATCCTATATGCTAAGTTACAAGAGAACCATATTGTATACCAAATTTTATATTTAATTTCATACAATTTTGCGTGATAAATAGATATGAGTGATTCCTTTATAACTTCTGTATTTATTTTGTGTTATAATTTCTGTGTTTTTTTAATGCGTAAACATTCATTTTATTTATTAAATAATACGTCAAGATGCATTGCATGCGTAGAACACTGGTAAAAAAAACGAATTAGCTAACTTGACAAGTAACTGACAAAAAGTTGAACCGTTTTTAAGGCTCGATGCTTTATCTATATAATTTAAGCATCCATCATTACAAATATTCGTATTTATAATATTAATAGGATTAAAATTTTATTACTTATTTTAATAATTTTTTTTCGATTTATATGTTTTTAAATAATACATAGATAAAATTATGTAATTCAGCCTAAGTAAATTAAATATGAATCTTTTCATTATTCTCATAAATTCACTAAAGTCTTACTGCTGTCCACAGTTTTCCAATACAGTAAATTGTTATTACTATAAATTTATTTACATTGTTATAAAAATTATCAAATTAAAAGATTAATTTCTTTACCGCAATAATACCTTTATCTAGTATCGTTTTGTTCAAATTAGTACATAATAATATTTAAATATTGCAATAAAGAGACGAATAAAATAAAATATTGCCTGACCTATTGAACCTATTATAACAACACAGCACTTATAAAGAATTTATAAATAGAATAATAAACAGGAATGGTAAACTTTTCAGTACGTATTATTCAGTTTTTATAAAAAATTGACTTAATTAATTGAAATAAAAATATATCTAAGTAGATAGATACAACCTGTCTTTGTTAAATAATTAATCAGGAGTTGATAAAAAAAAATCAATTTTAAAAAGTAATTTACCTCGTTGAAATAATTATTGTTGACATTGTGCGGTACGGGGTGCGAGCCCCCGTGCTGTTGATAGTACGCGCAGTTCATGTCAGCCCATACATCCACGGAAACCCACTCACTTAGCCTCAGCACACGCGGTCCAAAATTTTCCGAGTGAAAATTCCTCGGAGCAATTATATCGTAACGAATCGATGCGGCGAACGAATCTCGCCTACTAATTGCAGGGTTCGAGACGAGATGCGGCGGCCGGCGACGACGCGAGTGCGAGTGCGTCCCTCTCTCCTCGCGCACACGAGCGGCGCGCGCGTGTCGCGGCCGCGCACCGCTAGGTGGCGCCTATGTGCGTTGTTTACGCGCGGGGCGGCGCGAGGGCGCTGGGCGGACACGAAAGGCGGGCACTTTTATGGCACACGCAAAACTAATATAGTCCGATAACGCACTTTTTACTGTAATCTAAGCTATGAACTTTGTCCAAAGTCTGGGGGCAGTTAAATTTACATAAAAATAAGGATAGCAACTGATTGATGGTATGCTAATATACCTAGGGCGGTTAATAAAACGTAAATTGTGATTTTATTTTGTTTGTTCTTGCTACATATAATGATACCTGTTTATGTGGTCGGGTCTATCTATGTTTATTTTTTAGCACTTTAATGGTTTATGAATTTGACTTTTTCGTATTTATGAATAAAATCATTTACATACAATAATATTTTATAATAAATAAAAATAATAATAAGTTAATAATCTATAATTAAGTGATAATAAATTATCAAAAACTGTATAGATTTTTATATATGTATGAAGTACATATAGTATATATAAGTACATATATTTTATTATTTTCACTATAAATATAACTAAACAAAAGATTAACGAAATCGTAGAATACAAGATTTGTATTAAATATTAAATAAAAGAGCAAAATAAAATAAAAATTCGAGTGACCTATATTCTTCAAGTACAATTCCAGCATAATCTAAGAGACGGATAAAATGATCCTATGACTGTCGTGTAATCGGCTCTCTGACTAAAAAGATTTGTTGAAGATCTTTAATGTTATCAGTGATACGCATTTATTTGAGTAATTTCATTTAAATAATAAATGCACAATAAGATATAAAAAAGTATTTTACACTTAAATATTTAATTAAAAAGGTAAGATGGTTCACGTAGTTTGAAAAGTAGTTTGGATGTAGATTTAATCCAATTCGGTTTGAACAGTGGAATATGGCAATGAAATTATAGGACACAGAGGCATCTTAATTAAGACACCTTAATCCTCAGGATTGGCAATGTATGAAAGGTATCATGGGCGATACAGTATACTCTGTTATGGATATGACAGAGTGTATTATATCGCCACTTTCCATCTAATGAAAATTAGACCATCAGCTCATTCGCCATTCTAAGTTATTTAAAAACATAAAAATCACTATTCTAGCATTTACCATACGTCAATCTTTGGAAACCCTTCATATTTTATATATTTTTTTGTTTAAAACACAGTGAAAGTGCTAACCTAGTGACCAGCGTAGAACGCCAGCTGGCACCCACCCTAATCTGTTACTAAGTACGAATTTCGTTACAAATAGGTATTTTTTCACCGCCGTCAGTAATAAATGTTTCCGGTTCATAATAAAGAGCATTGAGATCGTTACCCCAGCGACTATTATAAAAATTGCTCCATTTTTTACAGTTCCAATCTGTGCGGGGGCGGATACGGCTCGTATGACAGGATACACTTTCGTTCACTATTGATATCACGCAAAATCTCGTCACGTGATACCTTAGCAGATGTTCCAATAAAGTTTTATTATATATTTTATAGATATATATAAATATTGGGGCCGCTTCTATTTTACCATTTCTTCAAACCTATCTTTAAGATTAAAATTTCTATTCGAAATCACACCGAGGTCTTTGTTATAAGGACCAATATGTAATAACAAATTTATTATATATTTATTATAATTCATGATGATCCATAAAACATTAACTTTGCGATATTACTAAATTTAAATATTAGGTAGGTTTAAAAAAGTACCCCCTCAGTATCGGCGCCATTGCTCAGTTTTTTGATTGAATTTTTTTATATAAATGCTTCTAGAAAATACATTAATCCTTGATTAGGGATGTGTAAAGACAACTTTTTTTAGGCATATATAATATAGACTTCACGCTACTCATAAGTTTTTGATTATAGGTTTACAGTGGAGATGTTAACTACCAAAAGTTTCCGTATGAATGAGAATTTACCTTAAATAAAGGTAGTAAGTGTTTCAAGGTTAAGTATTAGCAAAAATATGTACATCCCTCTTAATGAACTATGACCTGTTTAACAAAGTATTCCATCGCACTGATGGAAGAATTTTAAATGGAGCCTTATTTTGAGCAATATCTATCACATGAATCAAATCTCACATCCAAAGTTGCCAAAATATCTTGATGACTATTTATGTCGTCTCAAATCTTTGGAACTAGACAATAACATTATTCTAGTAATGTGCAGATCTTATCCAGTACTACAAAAATCCTTATTTTTATGCCAATATATTAAGTATGGATAGAATAAAATTTATACTATACCAACAAAAAACTTAAGATAAAATTGAAATTTCGAACAATGCTCCATTGATATCTGTAACTAGTAAAAAAGAAAATGGATATGATAACGAAAGAAGCAGGTTGTAAATAGTTCGTAATAGAATACATATTGCCTTATATATATCAATTTATAAACAAACCATACTTTAACAACATATTCGTTTACCTAATTGGCAAGTAATTAATTCAATTTATTGCTCGGCTCTCCGACAGTTTTACAGTCAATTTATCTATGTCTAGTTGCAATGCTATGCCCTAATGGATATAAAGAAATAAATTAACTTGAACAAGCTAATTATTTAAGTAGTTCCATTATATGTATTGGTTACTTTTATATTTGCAGCTATCTGTTTTTCATGGACTTATCCGAGTAGATTAGGATAAGACCTGTTAAATTTAGATATATAAGTATTATACTTACCTGATTCAAGACGTGGGATTATTGAGTAAAAAATTTAAATTATAACTTTGAAATATACTATGCTTTATTTTTATCATTAAACATTTATTTATTGAAGAACGAAATGGAGTCAAATCAATAAGTCTATTCAGAGTTTTCCCTACACTATGCGCCACAGTAGCATTTGTACGCCGTTATTAACAATTTGTTGCCGTGTGTCGCGACAAAGCGTGTCGATGTCGCCAGCGATAGGGCGTGTTTTGTATAGAACATAGAATAACATGAGCGAAATGATAGTGATTAAAGGCGAGTACGCGAACTGGGCGCGGCGCGTGTGCGCGTAATTATTGTAATCTGCGTATGCGCATGCTGCGCCGGCGACTAACCCGCAGCGCTGCGCCTCCTTACTTACTGTTGTTCTATTGTTTCTATTAACACATTCACGAGATTGTGTTTAGGCTTTCTTAACATTTCCTATTGTTAGTCTGGTCAACACCTGACTCTGTTTGGGCTCACTGTACTATGAGTAACGGAAGCGGTATAGCCAAGCTAAAAGGATTTAAGGTTTTATCTTACGAATAAATCCACTATGCACTCTTTAAAAAAGTGCAGATGAGAGAAAATATGTCGCAACTAATTAATGTTTAAAGACACCAATAGTAATATTTTATTTTTAACTTAATAAGATACAAATCTGTTTCGATTGATGAAAGGTAAGATACTCGTACATTTTATCAATAGTCTAGCTTTGGCATCCTTTATTTCTTATATCTATTCTTAAGTAAGTAAGTACTTAATTAGTATTCTTAACAGAAATAGAGTTATTATAAGGTTTATCCAGTAAAAAAATCAAGGTTGCACATTAAAGTCCTGTAATAATATCTAAGTAATTATTACGTTTATTTCCAATTAATTGGATACATTAGTTACATATAAAATGTAGTAGAACTAACGTCTACGTCGCGTGCGCATATGGTGGTGCCGCCCATTGCCTCTGCCCTATTCATAGCACCAAATTGCAAATGAAAAACAACAAATGAGATTTCTTTATACTTATAACCATTGCAATGATTCATTGTTGTTGATGATTTTTAGGGAGTGTAGGTACCTAAAGTAAAAATATTTTATAAAAAAATATCATATTTATTTATATATGTATTAGTTAAGTTTAATTTAGTATTTTAGTACAGAGACAGGAATTGTGAAAATAAATATTTAGTGGTAGTTTAATCTCAAACGTATTAATTAATAAACAGTTACACAGAGTGGACTATATCTTTAAAATATATGTAATACATGTTGATGCTACACTTATCATTATCCAAATGTCAAACAAAGCAAAGCAAATAATTATTTAAACATGTGGTATAGGTATTGTTGTAAAGTATTTGCATCGTTATTTTATTAAGTATTTTGTTGGTAAACAGTCTAACGACACTTCTACATTGAACTTCTGTAATTACATTGAACCCAAATGTTATACTATAATAAATAAATCAAATGTCTTTTTTCGAGTTTCACAAATAAAACTGCCTGTGAACGACACGATTCAGTACTGAATCTTGTCGACCGGTAGTCAGGTAGAGCCGATCAGTATAGTCTATACCTACATATAATAGTCTATACAATATACTTATCTTGCAGACCCTAATTATATCAATTAATCAACTTATCTATAACATTATGCAGGAATACAGATTGTCAGTAGATTTTACCAAACGTAATCGTATTGTGGTAGACAGCTTTACCGGTATATACCTACTCGTAGATATGCAACAAAAGACTACCCGAGTTTTTCATAACTGGATAAAAATTGATATTTAAATATTTATTTACACATGCAAAAAGTGATTTCAGTTCCACATGCATGCATACATCGTCCCTTGATTTAAATAAATTGTTAGGGTTGACACCATTATTGTGGGGATACTTATAATAATTTTGCATTTTTGAAAAAAACCCAAATACAATCCTATAATTTTGCTTACCAATTGCAAATCTACAAAGATTTGATAATTAATATACTATCCTTCTGTTTAAGGTTCATTCGTTAATAATTCTAAATAATTACGGTGCCTTCCCTTTGTGGCAGACAGCACTGATGAGAATTCGCATTCTTTGCGATCAAAACTAAATAATTTACGGATTGTCGTTGCACAGTAAAAAGAAATATGAGTTTGGCTTACAAATACTTGTCACATTATATCAAAAGTATAATCTGAAATACCATAAAAGTTATTTTTTGATTAAAAACACTTATTCATTTTAATATAAAATCTTTAAACGAATTTCGAAACCGTGAATGTGTGCCTTTTTTAATTTGTACACTCATAGTTGTGCTACTATTAAAGAAATGCGTGAAACTTAAAAAAAAAATAATAAAAACAAAGGCAGTATATACAATAAATAAAATTGATTTTGACAGTGTCCAGAAGGAGACTGCACGCACCATTACACACAAGGCAATAACTAACAAGTGACAACCCTTGCTCTTGGTAAGGAAGGGTGCGTCGAATCCGGTTGCAATCTTACACCGACTTCCGCTGCATATAACGGTTTGCGTTTACAACATCTCCAGTTCTATACTTTGCTCATATTGTTATTGTAGTACTGTACATTCTTCCTTGAATACTGTCCTTGTTATAAGTACATAAATACAATCTGGTTGTAGAACCTATTTATAAAATTTAAATAGCTTATTTATATACAATATGTTAAATAAAATTTATCACTTCTGTTCATAATATGACTAGCAGTTGATGATTAAGTTGACGTCGACTAATATGAATAGGGTGCTTATGTACATATAATTGGCAAACACTGTATTATATATATATATATATATATATATATATATATATATATATATATATATATATATATATATATATATATATATATATATATATATATATAACTTTTTGTTGGCTACTTCGTAAGTGAGGATATCAGAAGTAATAAAACTAATAAAATAAACCTAAATAAAAATATGATGTATCAAGATAAAATATACACCAGGTTTTTAGTTAGACGTCCAGGAACATATCTGTGAAAACTACATCCAATTTGGTGCAGTAGTTTTTGTGTAATACTGAAAAGACATACCGACTGACAGATAGACAAAATTTCTATAACATATTGTTTAGGCTTCTGTTGCTCTTATTAAGATCCTATATATTATTTTTCCTTAAATACTTCCCATGTACAGATATAATCTAGTTACAATTTTATTATGTTAGTAAAATAAGACAATGTAATTCCATATTACTATAATGAAATATTATGAAAGATTCTTTACTATTTCACACAATACCATAGATAATCTTTAATATAGATACCCAAAACATTGTCCAAACTGTTACACGTGTGATCTTTAAGACGTATTGTTGTCACACACAGCTCCATTCATGTCGAGGTTTCAATGAACGTTCCCCGTTTCCTATGCAAAATCGTTTAATCCCGGAATAAAGGCTTTCATTTGAATGTTTCCGCTGGGAACACGGATTACAATGAGATGTTCACTTGACGGGATCATTTAGATGTCAGTCCTCGACTCTGTTTACAAGCATAATAGGATTAAATATGAAGTGCGAATTGTATTTTGAAGCGTTTTGTCGTACATGCTCGGCAGATTTTGTTTATGATATGGATTTTATGAAATACTCAATTGAACTAGTGTGAATAAAGTGGAATTTAAATTGTTTACATTATAATTTGAGAATTTTAAATGTTGTAAACATAAAATGTAGTATAATAAAATGTTTACTACAACAAAAATATTAAAACTGTAATACCGATCCAAATAAATAATATAAATAAATTGTATTAAAATATAATTTAAAAATATGATATAAATAATAAAATAACAACAAGCTATAGAAAAAATAAACAATTACTTGAATCACACTACTAATTACACTACGAATCAATCTTGTAGGAAACAACATATATGAAATGCCAAATAGCCTTATTTCACGTGAAAAATTGAATATTTGGTAAACAAACAATACTTCTTGTACACTGAGAGAAAATAAACTTCTCTTATAGAGCGTCTTATCATAAGTGTTGTAATATAAAAAAGGAATCCATGTTTAAAGAAAACGCTCTTATTCTATATATTAATCTATACCCTATCTCTATCCTACACTTACCATAAATGAATGTGCGAAAAATATAAGTGAAAATAGCGTGATATGTCAGTGAAGTACGAAGAATGAGGCCTGAGGTGCGAGCTACACAACCAACCTCACTCCTCATGACAGCATACCAGACGTGACGCCGACGTGCCAAACAACAAAATAAACCAACGAACCCGTGTAATAATGGTGTTTCCACCCTGTAACAATAACTACATAATAGTCGAGAGCTTTTACGAGCTTTTGTAAGCTCGTCGAAGCTTCTACTTGCCGTTTTTTGTGATGAATGCCGCTTGTTGCACCGCACTTCGCTTTACGACTGGGAATATTTTATTGAATACTTACTCCGCGTTTAAAGATCGAAGTTTCTGTATGTAGGAACCTTTAAATTCGTTTACAATACTTTGTGCCTTCATCATAAGTTGTTGGACAAATGAGATATCTGTTTTCTCTTAAAGATGTTTCAACATAAAGCAACATGTGCATACACAATGTAATTATTGCATCATCCTTTAACAGAATTTATACAGGATACTTTTTCCTATACTTTAACTAATAAAGTAATATTAGAAATTTTTAAATCTATTTATTATAAAAATGTAAAATATATGTGTACAAAAAATGAAGATAAGAATATTATGTACATATACGAACATACGCAACCAGAAACACAAAATCCATTGTAAAATATTTATGTTATTGACTGATCAACATTCTCAAAAGATACGTAATAATAGGAACCTATTACCGTGGGACTGTTTACAAAATTGTAAAAAAAATATAATCTGGTTTATTGATAGGTAATACTATCTATACAACAGCTTTCAATTTTACAGTATTTGTGCAGATTATTATGATATGGATCTAATTAATGCCATTTTTTCGTTCCTGTATGAATCAAATTTGGAACATAAACTTTAAAGTTGACAAATAACCTGACTGTACAGTAAGACATTGACAAATCATCTATTTCCATATAAGAGGGCCCGCGATGCCGATCAATGGAGCGTAGGTATCTGATGCTGAGAATAAATTTTCCAATTACATAAAGCGATAACCGCAACCATTAAAGAAATAATAGCAGTTGTCCGCGGTAAATATAAATTGAACATTTGTATTCTGTACACATTGAATCGCGGCGTAGGTGCATAATATCGTATGAATTTATTTTTTCTTCAAAATCAATTAAGTAAATCGAGTTCTATTAAATTCAATTATAAAAGAAAACCTAAATTATGCATAATATAACGTATCTATTCGTTATACCAAAACGTTATTACATAGATTGATTTTGAATGGTTAAAGATAGTTCCAAACTATAAGTGTGTAAAGTTAATGGCCGTATCATTTTATTAATTCTTAGCATATTTATATTTTATGTGAAAATATACGGAGGTGCAGGCGAGTAGTGGCGTGAAGATGCCCCGTTGTTGAGATAAAATTAATGGCAGCTATTAAACCGCGAAACACTCTGCGGAAGACTTCATTAATTTGCCGCAATAGACTACGCCCCCAAATTGCCGCGACGGTCCAACGATAGATTTATTAATTATTAAAATTACTATAGATACTTTATTCGTGTACATGTTATTAAACATTAAGAAGGTTATCATATAAATTTTGTCTTTATTACAATCTCTTACGATTTTATACAATGTTATAAATAAAAGTGGACATCGTAACTTTGTTTCTCGAATCAAGGTAAGTTTGGAAGGTATTCAAGGAGAATATATGTCGGAACGGGGAGTGAGAGATGGTGGGGAGGTGATGGTCGATAGCCGCAATAAATCAAGATATTATCTGCGCGCGAGCATTACGGCCACGCCGCATATCAAAGGGTAAGTCTGCTCCACACGAACCCACCTCGCGTGTTTAGTTTATACGGGACCAAATTAAACGTAAACACTTCTCTATACATATGAAAATATAAATCTCAATTTATTAAAAGAATGTTAGAATTCTCTAAAGATAAAACACCTAGATTTACAGTCGATATCAAAGATAATATTTTGATGTTATCTGTTTTTATGTCGTACACATGGAATCATCGACATAAATTAAATACGTGCTATTTTAAAAGTAATAATCAATGATGCTACAATGTATAATTACACACTGAGGTGTATAATTTTAAAGCCATTCATTAAAATTCAACTAAAGATGAAAACAAAGTTCTCCGGGAATCACAAATCAAACGCAACTCGCCGATGGCCGCGGGGCCCATAAATCAGAGGCGCGCTTAGGCCTTCTTAGCTTTTCTAGATAGAGATTTATCCTGTAATAACATGTTGCTTTTCACTAAATCAACCGCCGAATTATCCGGTAGAACAGCAATGATTAATCGGCAAAGCTGCCGATGTAATGACGGCGGGATAGCGAGATGCTTCGAGGACCCACTGATCTGTGCAATATCTAGATATTATGGGCAATGTACCGCGACCAGTTCTATAGTCGGCGTAGGAACTATACCTTACACAATAAAGAACAATGAAAAACAATCAAGAGGTAAAAATGTATACGTTTAATCTTGTTTTTATTTTAAAAGAAATTTTTAGGCATAAAAATATTTAAAAGAATATTATAGCACATTTAGATACCTACTGTAATATTCTTTTAAATTATCTCTATACATTTTTGAAATATATAAAATTAATTTTTAATATAGAACTGCATTGACTTTAATAGTTGGTACTCTATTTATTAAATGTAAATTATAGATTTAGGCAAAGGAAAAAGTCAAGTTACCATCAAGTGGGCTATATATTTTTTGCCACCTCAGTGGTAGAAAGAAAAGTATACAAAAATTGTTAAATATTATAAATTACAAAAATTAATCCACAATTAAAATGGAAGCACATATCTATAGAAGCTATGTGGTTTTACATTCAACGCAGTCGACGCAACTTCCCAGGCTTCAGCGATTAAGTTTAATTAAACGTTACCTTTAATTAAAGTTACATGGTCTGAACGATATTTCATAAAAATAAAATGTTTGTAGTTCATCTAGGAAGTCTTTATTAAGATTGCGATTGCAAAGAGGCGGGACAGTCTACTTGTTCGGGGATTTGAATAATCACCACATTACATGTTAACATTATTATGTTCCTATAAATTAACAAACGTCTATACACTATTACCTTTAACTATCTACTTATAAAGGTATAGAGTTTGCTCCACCTATGCGTATTATAAAAATATCACTATAAAATTAAACTGTAAGAATTAAGGATTAAAAAGAAGTAAGATATAAAATTAGTAGACACCTAGGTATTAATTATTTCAATAATTTATTAAATCCAGTAGGTATCATCTATTAAATGTATGATTATAATTTTTTTTATACAAATTCATTGCTATTTAAGCTGACTAACAAACCTCCGTGGCCGTGTGGTCCCGGCATAGAATAAGCAACCTCTTTCTATCTCGTGGGTGTCGTAAGAGCCGACTAAAGGAGAGCGAGAGATAGGTAGCAGCGTCCCTTTTAAAACATCTGTAAAGCCTAACTACGGTTGCCAATCCGCCTGCCAAGCATGGCAACTACTGGCAAAACTCCCCAAGAGAGAGGTTTATGTCTTGTAGTGGACAGTTAAATGTTGATATGATGAACAAACCTCCAAATATTTAAACTCTCACATTTATAATATTATCAGAACGAGCATTACTTAGAATTATATATAGAGAATCTGATGTAGATAGAAAAGCTAGGAGCGAAAAGAACTGCACAAATTGATGCAGATTCCAAAGTTTGCATACAACGCGCCACGGTTCATCGGCCATATTTCAACGATAATGATAGCAAGCGAGCGTGATAATAATTGTTATTACTATGATCCACATCTGCTATTATTTTATAATTGAAGGCTTTTGGGTGAAACCCTGCAATTATTAAGAGAGCCTCGAGCAACTATAAGCAACATGCAACGAGGTGCTCGGGTTTTTGCTCCGTTCCCTAATTTATGAAAGATTTAAGGGATTGTGTTCTTGCGTTGGTCCCGTGATACATCTCAACCATTAAACTTACATTCTATCATATTCATGCAAAGTGCCTTACGGGACAAGCAAAGGAAAAAACTAGTCGAAAGTCAGTTTCCCATTTTAACTCGTCTCATGCATGCACACAATTTTTTTTTATTCTTAACTAATATAGAATATTATGATTACTATTTATGGTACGTTAATTTAAGGATCGTCAATGGTTCGGTTATCAATGATAAAATAATTAAGGATTATCGGTATCTTTCGAGTATTGCCTTGTAAGTTATTTTCTTAGTATTGTTACGTGTCTACTCATAATTTTAAGTGAATTCATCCAAATTAATCATACAAGTCATGTATACTTACTAATAAAACAATATGTGTACATGATGAATAGTGCTTAGTTTCTAATCTAGTATAATATACTAAATTAGAAACTAAGTTGGTAGATACATATCAGTATACATGGTCGTGATCATTCGATTCGTAAAATTATTAATCGGCCTGAAGTAATCCCTCCAAAGCTCTGAGAATGGAGAGTTCATTATTTATTATGAATATTAGTCAATTTTTATTTAGTCCAAAAAAAGCGGCGAGCGACGGCGGGACGAGCGGCCGCCTGCAATTAACTTGAGCAACCCTGTAATTATGGACAGTAAATTTCTGGACGCGTCCCTGGCCACGACCGGCCATATATTGTTCTATCTGTGCTTATTTTGGATTAGCTCACTGATGACGATCTTTTGATCCTCGGCCTCTTTGTCTTATTTAAGGATGTGATACCACTATATAGATAGATACTTGTATGTAACTATCTGTTGCTTTTAATATTTGCTAATTTCATGAACACATGAATCAATAGTATATAGTATCAATCAACAGTGAAAAAAGTTTTAAAAAAGTTTTTCCAATTGGCTGTTTAAACATTTCCCATTAAAAGTGGTTATTTAATAAAACATACTACGAGTATAATTAAATATTAAAACATTAATTCACTGTTACAACGATTCAAAGTTTTTTTTTTTTTTATTTTCATTCTGTACTTTTCGCATATGATTATACTTATGATGTAACTTATTATAAGCACTTGCGGTTTGCCAAAAAACTATATGTATCATTAAAGTCCACCTATAGGCCATCGACCCTCATTTACTGCAGTACACAAACTTAAATATTACTATACCGTAACACAGTAATTAATTGTAATAATGTTGTAAAGAAAAGATAAAATAAGTGTATACGAGTAGGTGTTTAGTTACGAGCGTTTTCACTACCGCAACCATGAAAATGCCCATTGAATGGAAACCAAAGCCATATAAACAATGTGAATACTACCTTTGTCCTATTAACCAAAAAGTATACAGCCACAAAATGCATGCACTTATTATATTTTAAAATAAAGTAATAAGACCTTTATCAGGCTCTCTCTGATTTATTACAAAAAAAAAATTAACTAAAGAAGACTCCTAAGTGCCAAAAATTGCAAAAATATTAAAAGTAAAAATATTAAAACTATTAAAAAATACTAATTATTAATAAACATCTTTAAATGAATTCATTGTAAAAAGTTAGAAAAATATTATTGCACGTGACCATTATTACCTATAATATAACAGACCTAATAGTTGGTAATATTAACGTCAATTTTCCGGTTATCAATGATAAAATAATAATAAAGGCGACTCCCCACTAGCCTAATGTGTCCGTTAAAATGTCGAAAACTTGCGACTCTTAAAATAAAGGAAGCGTAGAAGAAAAAACTCAAGTTAATTATATATGTGGACGCTATCTGCGTTTGAAATCGCGCTGCGACCGTCATAATTGAGTTTCCTATTTAAATATTTTAGACCGGACACTCAAATCTCATATTCATAATAAATAATATCATAATTACACACGAAACTACGTCTCCTACTTTATGTATTTAGATTGATATAAAGAGATATTTACGTTCCGTTATAATTTACTGCGTTTCGTGCAGGTGTAACTTGTCAATTTTGTCATGTAACGTGAAAATGATATTCATAACAGGAAATAGGTATTAATATTGAGATATGACGATCTCTGACCCCTATTCATTCACAATTAGGCTCGTGTCGTGTCGTGACATAGTTCGTGTCGTGTTTAGTCGTGATTTCGAGACACAATGGAATTCCCGTCATGACATAGCAGAATACAGAGCCATTCATGTTCTTTGCGCCATATGTGTGCTCGTAGGTATCTTTAACAAGCATTAATACTCGTATGTTGAGGAAGTATCTATTAGTGCGGTGTAAATTGCTAACTTTGTTAATATAACACTATGTCTTTACATATTGCATGATTTTTATAATAAAATTGTTTTCATATTTTTGAACCAATATTGAGAATAAGAAAACTGATTAAAATTTCGCGTGTATTATTGCTGGTAAGTTTTGGACTATAGGTACCCCTCCCATTGCACCTTATATATGTCAAAATACCTAATATTGCAATTTTGTTAAATAATATTTTTATTATGATAATTTTAGAAAGAGAATATACTTCTATTCTTTGTAATGAACTATCACATAGAAATCATGGACTCCTTACGTCTAGTTTTTATTAGATTACTGTGAATTCTATACCTAGGTGCTCATAAAGCAACTTATCTCTTCGCACATACTAGATACATACATATCCGCAGAATATCCTTCATCAACTAGAAGATAGTGATTATCAAATAGTTGAATAGATTTTCTTGAATCACAGTCACAGACTGTTACACTGTTAATGTCGGGGTCTAAAAAGAAATTTAAGTTACAATAGAATTATTTATACTTGTATGTATTAATTTTCAATGTATATAAACGTGACAAACATCGGTCCAAATAGGATAAAAACGAAAGACGGACCGGCCGTGGGGGCCTAGCGACCTGCGACCCGCCATTTGCATACAATGTGGGCGCGTGGGCGACGCGCGCGCATTCTTCGTTTGCGCTCATGTCGAGCGGCTCAAGCGTCGTGTAAGTTTCAAAATAAGTATATTTACTATTCCTCATTTATTCCAGTTGTTAATCGCGTGGTCACGTGGTAGGTTTAATTTTGA
This sequence comes from Galleria mellonella, assembly GCF_026898425.1. NCBI lineage: Eukaryota > Metazoa > Arthropoda > Insecta > Lepidoptera > Pyralidae > Galleria > Galleria mellonella. The sequence goes on along the minus strand of NW_026442042.1, from coordinate 1,956,336 downwards.
AAATTTTTATTTCACTTTTTTCTTTCTATTTACAATTGACTTAATATTTAACTGTTGTAATACTTTCGTTATACCAATACTTCCAAATACTAAAATTTATGTAAGTTTTTGATAATTGAAATTTTATACTAATACTCCGCTGATTATCATGCGGTTAAGAAACTTAACTAATACGAAACACGATGAGCTCCCTTTGGAAACTATTGCGGTTAACACTCAGTGAATTTGTCACGATGAGCCAACTAACCTGATTTCACCCTTATTCATTATCTTCTTAATGGCTCAACCAATCCTTATGAAATTTAGTATGCACTTAGCATTTGTAATGAAGAATATAAAATATCTATATCCTGATCTCAAGTTAACAACTGTCAAGTTATCGAGCCCCTAAATTTAAGGCGAGACTGCTTCGCTTTACATCTTCTTCCGCCCTATATAACGGATTGTGTTTTGAAGAACTCTTCAATATGATGCCTACAGCCACCTTTCACCACAGTACCGCTCGCTATCGGCAGATAATCCACTCTTACATCTTAGAACCAACGCCCAAGTTGTGGAATGATCTTCCTTCCGAGACTTTCCCTAGAGAATACATCATGGGGTCCTTCAAAAAGAGCGTATTAAGGTTTCTTAAAGATCGGCAATGCACGCGTGACGTCTCTTGTGTTACAATCATCCAAAGGCTACAGTAATCTCGTTTACCATCAGACGGGCCGTATGCTTATTTGCCACCATAGTTGTATAAAAAAAAAAATATATATATATATATATATATATATATATATATATATATATATATATATATATATATATATATATATATATATGGACTACTACTTATCGATCATACAGATGAAGTTACGGATAAAAATTTATTTATATAAATGTACCGTACATCCACGTGAACAATCCGTAAAGTATGTTAAGCCGCAGTGGGCGTTCTCACATCGGCATGTTTATTTCAATCGGCAATTTTTCAGTGCCGCACTGCAATGCTGTTGCCAGTAAGATTTATTGCGTCACAATGCTCTCCCTCGCCACGTCGCGTCGCGGCGAATCAGACGATGTGATTAATGTCTGCCTGATCTATTTACTGCCCACATACCATAATCTATGGAGTAACAAATTACTGCAGTCACACTTACTAAAACAGCCTAAACAGAGTTGTAGAAACAATATCTATCGACAATTTAGGGGGTCAAACCATATTCTTTTCAGTTTTCTTGACCATGATCGCTTAGAATTGGCGTACTTGTCTTATTATTTCCACTATAAATTTTCGAAACTTTTCGAAACTTTGACCTATGATCAAAAGTCGGAAAAACATATGCTAAAATAAAAAAAAATCTATTTGCTTTAAAATAAAATCATACCCATCGGTTAAACAAAAAAATCTAAGAATATAAAGTCAAATAGATAAAACAGTTTATCTAACATAATGCATCTGTGTAAAGAATCAACAAAACAACTTCGAGATTAAAATTAAGCATAACAGAATTAAGTGGCAATAATTTCCCATGACGTCGAGTGGTTCTCATAGCGTCAGCCACGAGGGGTAGGTACTCTATTAGGAGTAGGTTAGGGTACGCGATTTGACCGCATTACGAGGGACAAAGCGTAAGCACCCCCGGGGACTATTTATCAAATGATCATTTGATTTTCTTGTGTTTGATCATTGAACACATTAGAATTTGCAACAACGATGCAGATTTGGTAGCTTTACTTTTTTATGGTTGTTTATTCGCATACGTGTTTATTTTTTAAAAAACTAAATTATGTTTTTTTTTTACATATCGGTTTAGAAATAAAATATATTACTGTAAGTATTACTTATTTAAAAAATAAAGTATATTTGAATAAATTTTATACTTAGTTTTGTTTAGTGTTTTTTACTCACAATAGCTACAAATTGCATTTGGAACATTTTTTATGTCGAACAATCTATGTTGGTTTCAATTTATACAAAAAGAGAGAGTACTGATAAAATAACATAGTATCTACGTAAAAGTACAAATGCCAAACCAGCTTTTGAATCCGCTTAATGAGAAATATTAACCAATGTTAATAAACATAAAGGGCTATATGAACATCACTGATTAAACTGTAACAGCATTGATTGCACTCATGTTTTGACATTCCTTGTAACTAAAGAGCAGTTTAGTAATCTTTTGTGCTTATAATAAAATATTACAAACAAAACAAAATCAGATTAAATTTGACCACCACAGAATCGAATCCCAATACACAATTTGAGCTCAACTTTACCACTGATCCAGAAGGCACACACGCACTCATGTGCACCCTCTCCCTGTCCTCAGATACGTCTTATAAAATACGATCTGTTTTGATTGTGGCCTGGGGCACAAATCAATTAGGGCTCCCCTCGGCCTCCCGCGGCGCAGCGCCCGCGACACCCGAACCAGTGGCTCGTTTTATGACACATCTCCTAACCGAAAAGCGATTCATTAACATTCACAGACTTTATTAGCAGCAATTGATGGCAACCGTTTTACGACACACACAATCATTCATTGATTTCGGGACCGTTTTCAAATGAGGAACGTCATTTAGATGAAATTATTGGCAAGTTGTTAACATTGACACAAGTATGTTACATGCAAATTTAATTATAATTATTATTGGGCAACATTTCTTCTATGCATCTGCATGTAATGGATACGACAAAATTATTCATTCATTGTACATAAAAATAACAGTTTAAAGCATTGAGTCTTTCATATAAGACACAGCTGACGATTAAATTACCTGAACGACAATGTTTTGGACAACGCAAATAGTGCTTAATTTTTATAAGCTTAGTGAAGAAAAAGTACGATAGAAGAAAAAATGTACATAAATGAGTAATTGGGGACGACGTGCGTTGTTGTTTACCGAGTAAATTGTTATCGTTTCGAGCTCATACCACGCCGTAATCGACGGCGGTCGATAAACTCGAAATACGTCTGCATCATTAACCGTATCGATTTACTATTAATCTTCAATTTAATACACTATCTAATATAGAAAATAATGACGTAATAGAGGCCGCCGGCGACAGGGTCGTTTCCCACGCCGCTGCGGACAATTTTAATTTTTTTTTAAACATGAAAATAAATTAAGTTTCGGTAATCAGACGCCGCCCGATCCCTGACCCGCTTCTTCGCAATATTTCTAAAAGCTATTACAAATACATTTATATAACCACACAAAAAAGCTCTCGAGCAATTTTCGCCACATAATGAGGCCATTATGGGGAATTTTGTTTTACCAACATAATAACACCGCCTTTTATTCAAGCGATCCCGTCTGCAAGGACTCCGGGTTTTAAAGGACAATATTATTCCGAGCTTGATGAGATTTTCGTGCTAAAATTTTAAGACTAAATTGGTGTCATTATGTCTTTAACGCAGAGGATTAAGACTCGCGGTCAAACAGGTCATAAGTATTCATAAAATTGGTACAAAATTGAACATATATCATGAGAAGATTTAATGAACTCGTACGTATATAATATTCTCACAAAAATCTTAACCAACCAACCATTGTAATTTTTTACACTTCTGAAAAGAATCACTTATTTGATATACAGATTCTTTTAATGCCATTATTATTTTTAGATATTTTAGGACATATAATTAATTAATCTCGTCTTAACCACAGTTGTTTAGTGGGTGTAATGAGCCTTAAAGTTGTACCTAGACAAACTACGAAGCTTCTAAATTACCTCGAGTATACATTTGATTTGAGCCATAATTAACTATTGAGAGTTCTGCAAAAGAAAACTTACCTATTTTCAACAATGGCATGATAATATGAGATGTTTTTCTGTGCCTAATACATTTTGTTAAAATAAATGTTTTCATTAAACTTTTCATTTCAATGAATCTTATATCAAAATGGACATATCATATTACTTCAAATTGATATTAAAATTTAAATTATCTTGAATAAGTGACTATGTTTATATTCCGCTTCCATAAATCTCTGCAGCTATTTACCACTTTTAATAAGGATTCACTATCCATAGTAAAACTCTTAACAGTGACCGCATTATATTTACTTTTTTCCAGTGAAAAATAATCAACTAGAAAAAAAAATTACATTGTACTGTCTTAGAAATAATATAAATACCAAGAACCTACGCATATCCTCTGTAAAGACTTGTCTATCTACATATACAACATAAGGTTCGAGCATTTTAATATTGTCTTACGGAAATGATGTGACGAAAATAATGTGTTAAAATTTTTCTAAACTATGTAATACTTAAGTCCAGATTATAAAATAGGTTTTTCAGATTTTTACGTAAGATTTGATTACGTTGCTTGCACCAAGCATTTAAAAAAGAAGCAGATCAATTCTGCTAACGTAACAAGTATGCTCTAATTATGTGATAGTAAACAGGGAGTCACTATTTGAGCTTAAACAGGGGGTAGATTGAGTTGATTTTGGCACGTTATAAGTTGGCAAACCAGTGTTCGAGGCTGATACGTGCGCCAGCGCAGTCTTCACTCCCGACATTATCCTTGTAATTGGCGATTTTGTGCAATTTATGGCGATATGCGCAATTTACGAGCAGCGGACAAGTGGGCGACGATCCGATTTTCCTGGCACAAGCGGAGACCAGAATGGATACTGGGATTTAATTAAAAATTTATACTCCACAAATTACCTGCCAATTATATTCCATTAAGCTTCGTAAAAAAATATTAGCTAACTTAAAAATTAATTTTTATTTAATCAAGTACCTACTTCAGTAATAATAACACAAATTTGTTTAATAGATACCTGCCTGTATTAGTGTTTTTGCATATAATTACATATACGTAAAGCATGGAATATTTAGTTTTCAACAAATTTTTTTACATTGATCTCAAACTCTCCACTCCATTCATTATACCTACGTAAGTTACTTATATTTATTTATCTATTTAAACCTTAATGTACAGTAACATTCTATGTACATTTGGCGGGCTTAACACCGGACAGTGTTCTCTATCAATCAACCATAGCTATTTGCCTATAGCAGCAAATGATGATGTGTTTTTACGCAGTTTAAATTATAATAAATCTTTTCATAATATAACAAAATTTAGTAAATTCAGTCCTTAATAACCCAAACTATGTATTACGAACAATGAATTCAATCTTATAGTGTTCCAGTGTGATAAAGAGCATATACACTCATTAGAGAAAAAAAAACATTTTTATTGCATTATTTATGTAAAAGTTACAACTTAACTTCGGTTAAGCCGTCAGCTTGTTTATAATTTAGTAGTAAAAAATACTATTATGTATTCTAGATGTTACTTATAAAATTAATAAGGTTATTATCATCGCAAAATATCAAGTGCACTGAATTAATGAAAACATAAAAACGTGATCGATTCAAGCCAGCTGGGAGTTGTGACACCACTTATAGTTTTGATGAAATAATTGTTTGCAAATTATTATATGTTAATTTAATGTGGCCCCTCGGCCATAAATTGCACGTAATTTAACCGGGAGAGGACGCAATCGAGATATCGACTCGGATCACGCATACACCCAAGATAAATATTGCGTACCTTCTACATACTCATAATAACTAAATGTACGCATGTCTTTTAGTTTGTATGTATGTAGATATTAAATTATAAATTAACCGCTAAATTGTTTATCATAGAGATAAATATAGCCTTCAAAGTTATACCACTTTTATAAAATATTTTGTTGCATTTATTACAAATGTTACATTGCTAAGATTGACTTGGCTTATTGCATTACGTTATGTTTTGTTCCCTTAGAAATTTTTTCGATCTCACTTATGTTTTAAAAATAAAGTAAGTAAATAAACATTTTTTATTTACAATCAAATTTTGTTTGATAGATTAATATAATAATGCCACTAAAACTATTATTTATGAAATGATAATGTATTTGTATAACCGATTAATTTTAGTCTTAATAATAGCACTATATAAAAAACTAGATAATTGGTGCCTACCAATTTGCCCTAATTGATTATATTTCAATATATTCAAAATTTTTCTAATTTTAGTTTTCAATATTTTTATTTTTAATTGTACAAAATTTGAGTTTTTTGTAACGTTATAAAAATAAGTTCAGTGAATACATACATTACAAAAAAATTGGGATTTTTTTTTAATGTACTGCGGAAGCAAAACCATAAGAGAGTTGAGTCTGCGCATTGCGGATAGAGGCCATGATCGCTGTTCCAGTTCGTATCTGACTCAAAGGATATCTCTGGTAAGCCAACGCGGAAATGCCGCAAGTGTCATGGGGACCTTTGGGTCGAGTACGGATCATGAATACGACTGATCATTAATTTAATTTTTTTTATGAATAAAACAAAAAAATACATATAAAAATAAATTAATTATACACCTTCACAAGGTTTATTATATGTTAAAGACAATATGCACCTGTTATAAGTACCTAATAAACAATTTGTACATCGCAGTGAAAATAATGTGATTACACGTAAAGTCCCAGTACAGAATTAAGTAAATGGCATCATTAGTGATGGACAGTGGAAAATTAAAAATCATTATTCGTTAAATGATCCAAGCTCATAAATACTTATTCGTATATATTGTATATATTATATGTTATATATCTTCATAATTAAATACAAGTGGATATTATTATTTTATTTGGAAATAAAAGTTTTCAGTTCTCATAATTCATGCATACCTAACATATTTAACAACATCGTAAGTAGTTGTAGTGTAATGGTGAATATAATATAATCATAAATATAAGATTTATTATAATAGAAGAAATACATGTAACCTATTAAGATTTAAATAAGGATAAACTATTAATAATTTCTTCGGTTGCCATTGGTGTACCCCAAGGAACCTATTTGGGTCCCAAAATTCATGTTTATCTACAAAGGATATATTTAAACATTCACAGTTAGTAAAAATATCTTTTAACATCATTAGTTCCTCAGGATATCGTTTCATAACCTACCACATAGAAAGTATAATTAGATATGTAGATACTTATACCTAATCAAAACTATTTAAATTCATTACTAATTAGTATAGTCCTTACTAGGTATATAGTATAGTTCTTCAAGATCAACTTATTCGCCTAACATGCTAGCAATCTATCCTAATAGATTGACCTCCAGTCGGTTACCCCTGGAAACCATCGTGGTTAATTCCATTCCGATGGACTAACTAACCTGCTTTTTCATCTTCATCTATCATCCTTCGCTGATTCTTCGCCAGCGTTAGAACGGACAGGAATACCATTCCATTATTAAATCACCCATTAAAAAACAATTATGAGTAATCTACATGACCACATAGAACATTTTTTTAATTTGTTTCTGCTTACATATTTTTTAATTAATTTCACCTATACTAATTATAATTAATCTTTTCGATTACCTATATAGCTATATTCGATGGATACAAAACAATCCAATATTGTACCGCAGTCGGTCCGAATTCAGAAATAGCCGCGGCCGCTCCGCTCAGTGCGCTCAGCCCGCTCTTATGACAGCGCGGACGATATTTATGTCGCGCGGCCCCGCCCACCGTCGTGGCTCCATTCAGCCTGTTTGTATTTATTTCGTGCCTATTTATTTGTATTTGAGTTCGCTTTTGAATAATGCATGAGCGGAGCGTTTCCGTGGTGTGTAGGCAGCGTGACGCCGCCGCTGTCGCTCCCGCGCGACCCTCGTCGATTGTTCGACAGTTTTCTAAAAAGTAACAACTGTTATATGTTGCACAGCATCAGCATTTTTTTGGAACTAGATCAATAAAGATATTTGAATATGCAATATTTAAAGATGCCCATATGACAATAAGGCTCAGTATGACATTGCAGTGTTTTCACGGTTACACCAACTGCCTGGGTCTCAAACTAGGATATCATATATTATAAGAAGCCGGACATTTGCGAATTAAGCTCAGAATACTGAGAACTGTACTAATTTAGAATTTTATATCATTCCTAAATTGGCCCAATCAAAAATTGAAGCCATGCCCTTATCTACACGAAACAACGTGTCACAATACCATTGCGCCACGGATTTCAAACGTCTTCAAACTTTAAAATCCATGGTTGTCCGGATATTATATGAATACATATTAGGTCAATCACATGGATACATATGTTCAATTATAACTCAGTGAACACATCCTACATAATAAAACACGTTCGGATATAATATAGTCGTAAATATATTATAATATATTTAAGTAGGTACCTGAGTAGATATAATTTGCATACATTATTTTTATATTCTCACGGAGTTAATTAACAACCGATGGGAAATCACAAAATTAATTATCGATAACAGCATTCGATTCGTGTATCGGTGCGTTCTTTATTCAGTGGGTAAATCACGTCGGCTATCGCGGCCGTATCGATTCGCCCCGCCCACGCGACGCGATCCGCGGTTGCGTCACCGCACCGCACCGCAGCGCACCGCACCGCGGACAGCGACCGCGCGGCGCGGTACTTTACCAAATAGGTATCCTATAAATATTCACAAACCTTTAGGAGGAAAGGAATTGTTAGTAATAGGGTCAAATAGCTCCATTACTAGCAATAAACCCTTACAGGTCGAACTCCACGTGGAAACCATCGTGTTTAATTCTAGTTGCATTCGTCAGGATGATCTAAGTGACCTGCTTTCATCCTCTTCTGTCATTTCTCACTGGTGCCCCGCTAATGTATACCGATAGCGTAGGCGAGGTTACCATTCCATTATCACTCATAAAAAAATAATATTCACTAACCTGTAAACAATGCGTAAAAAGTACTAACAAAGATAAAATTCTATAGCGTTCATATCGAAGCTTAAAAGTGTTGTAATATCAAATTTTAGTAAATTTTTAAAAACAAATTGATTGACCACTGTCTATATTTCTGATTAATTTTTACACAACTATGTTGTATCATAAGTTATCTTGTTCAGCGAAATTAATAACACTACCTACTTGTCACGGGACAGCTGCAAAATTCATATTATATTTTACAGTTTATTAAAGTTGTAAAATATGAATAGGTAATCGTTAACTGGAATATTATCATTTTTCAGCGTATTAATAAGGGACTTTTAGGAATATATTTGCTTTAAATAAAACTAAGTGATGATATAAAAGACTTAACGCCTACTAGTGGTAGTCTTGTGTGTCTCGTCTAGATTTACCATCGTGTTATTTTTCAGTCCTAAGTATTTAGTTACAACCTCCATGTTTAATATATGTGGCAATTGCCTTCCATTAAATCGGAAATTTGTAGCTAATGAAAATAAAACTAATTCAATAAAGGTAGAAGTGTCTAAGAATTGACATAGTTAATAATGTAACCACAGATAGAACACAAATCCTATATACCTAACATTTTCAAATGTATAAATATACAAAAAAAAAAAAATTTAAAAGGACAAAATTGGAGAATATTTCTTCAAGAATAAAAATTTATGATGTTACTATAATAGAGTTAATAAGACCTAGTAATAAATAGCAATACAATCAAGAACTCAGTTATAAGAACACTTTCAAAATATCTGTTGAGGCAAAGCAACATGCATAAAATCATATAAATCACATGATAGTCATGGTACCTACCTATGCACGCGACATTAATCACTTTATAAAGACTACAGCAAGGCGCCGCATATACTGAATTAATGAACTTATGTAAAGACATCATGATACCTAGAATTATTCTGTGACAACGTGCAATTGTTGATTTATAATTGCCACTTTACCAAGTAGAAGCACAGCTCCGCAACAGTTTACGAAATCTCCTATCAGCGGCTATTAGCAACGCAATCGGACAGTTCCACCGCTCGATTGATCGTCCGATATCAACGTCAACTTATTTTAGCTATCGGCTATGTTTTAACGTATTTAACGTGTCAAACGTTACCTCATAACGCGTCTTGTTACATTTTATCGGATAACATCTATAAATTTATCAATTTGCATTTATCATCATCATTTTTTATATCATAAACGACTGCATTTTGGAGTTAATAAGTTTTTACATGGTACAATGTGCAGTACAAGTATTAATTATATCATATATTCGCATATTTTACTACTTGAATTATTATGCCTTAGGTACCTATTTCGATTCGCAGATAGTTACATAATGTTATTGTGATTACTAAAGCCTTCTAAAACTTTATCTGTTCAAAACAATAAAATCAATTACAATTAAATTTGTTTTTTTTTTTTATACAACTTAGAATGGCAAACAAGCTGACGGCCCACCTGATGGAAAGTGGTAACCGTCGCCTATAGATATGAGCAGTACCATGGACATAACAGAGTATACTGTTTCGCCCATGATACCCCCATGCTTTGCCATTCCTGAGGACTCAGGTGTTTTTCCTCTGTACCCAGTAAATTCACGCCATATCCCACCCTTCAAACCGAAACACAGCCATGCAAACACAACTGCTTCACGGTTGAAACACGAATGGGACAGAGGTGCCCAAGCAATCGACTTTTGTACAAAGTCTCCCTCTGGTTGTTAGTTGTAATTTGTAAAACTTAACTTCACAATTTTATATCAGATAACAAGTCAGTGGTAAGGAACTTATCATTATCCTTTCTTCTCAATACATTTGGCATAACTAATTATCACATTTTATTATAAATATGTGTATGGAGACTAAATGTGGGTATATAACATTATTACATATTAGGTATAGTAATAATAACACTTTCCACACAATAAACATGAGTTTATTTTTTAAAATCGTAAAAATATTTATAACCTCAAATTGGACTTCTAAATAGAATTCACAATGACATGTACATAAATTGGTTTCAGCTGTTATCATTCTATCAATGCCGGTTGTTACATAAAATGGTAACTGCATAATTATATAGATACTGCATATTACTTATATCTATGTATATGAACAAACACTTTCTTTATTAAATGTCAGTTATCGATACCTACTAGCATATCTATTTTGAATAATTCAAAGATAATAACGGTTTCATAATTGAAATCAATAATAGAAAAACTACATTTTCTAAACGTTATGCAAGTAATATTAAATCAGCCTCACTCATACTTAATTGGTTTTTAAAAACGAGATACTTTTACAAAACAACACATTAAAAAACATAAAAAATCAATTCGGAAGAGAACATTTATATAGTCACGGCACATAGGTAATCTACACGAAATATTAAGCGAGGTAAATAACTTTAATAATAAACAGTTATGTTGCAATTAAGTGGACAATAGCAATAGCTACACTTAAACGTAAGCACTTATGTTTTCTTCAAAATGACAGCATAATAGGTATAATAAAAAGCAACACGTGCGCGCAGCATCGCATGATGGCGCTCATCAGAGGCCCTCGACCCGCTTCACTATCTCATTGATTGTTTCACGACAGGAAAAAACATCATCTCGCATGACTCCGCCACTCTTCGCCATTGTGATTAACGTGTGTGTAATTATGCAATTAAAATCATAATACATTTCACGAATTGTAACAGTTTGTTTATTATTATAATGGATAAACCAAAAGTAGACATAGGTATTGTATGTACCTAATGTAAGTAACATTACGTATGTATCGATGAAGATACAGATTTTGATATTGATGATAACTGTTGGTACTTGATAGAAATAAAATACACAAATAAGTTTTGAATTTGGAATTACTTCAAAGTTATTAGTAAGCATTCGCCTGCGATTTGTGTGCGTGGATATTAGAAGGAAGAAAACCAATTTTTTTTTTAATTTACTTTTGAAATGACGTATTAAGATAAAACATACACCAACCACATTTTAAGTTCCATCTTCAAGAACACATTTCTGGAAAATGAATTTAATTTTGTACAGTAGTTTAGTAATACAAAAATATATTTCAGAAATAATAATTGTTCTGAAATATTTGTCCTGATAACACAGGACTTAGTGATAGTCCGGATATAAACAGTTACATATAGGTACTTGAAACTATTTATCTACAACTATGGTTATAGTCTAATTAAACTAAACACTCTAACCATGAATAGACTTCAAAAGGAAAAATTGAAAACCTGCTTGTAATTCGCCTTATTTAAAATTAAATCTGAATATAGTCATCGACTTTTAGTAGTTCATCATCATCAATATATCAATCCACATCTACCCACAGTTGAATGTGGGCCTTAGATTATATAGATAGAGTATCGAGCGTCAAAAAAGGGGCCACTTTTTGTCAGCTAATTGTCAAATTAGCTGACAATATCGTTTTTCTTTAATAATTTTTTTATGTACTTACGCACACAATGTATAATGACGAATCTTGATACGTGCTGATGTCTTCAACAGATCGTTAGAAGGTCGATTTCATATAAACAAGCTTGAATTATTTAATTTTATTGCGAATAGTTATAAAAATACAAATTTAGACGAAAGAGCCGTTGCGTTGATCCACTTGAAATTTTGAAAGTTGTCCGTTGACATATACATCAAGTTTTTGTTCCCTTTTCGTAACGTAGACGTATCAATCCTGAGGCCCATCCGATGTTACTATCATTCACTTCTTATTGTACGCGACAAATCTATATTTAATTATTTAATAAATAAAATAAGTTAACTATTTATCACGCAAAATAAGTTAAATATTTAACACTCTATCTATAAAATTTAAGGAAAGGGCATAAGAATAAATAATCTTATTCTTATAATACAGACCTGCTTTTTACAGCGTCATAACGTAGGTACTATCCTGCGCTACTGCGCCAACGTCATTCACCTATGGCGGTAGACATTAAAAAAATATCCTTCATTTTAGACTATAGGTTTATTAGTTAAAGCTTAGACTAAATTTAATTAAATTGCTCTACATTATATATATTGCCTGAAGACAGCTCACTTATTACCAGTTGTGACAAGTTGTCATGGCAACAAGGTCGTCTCGGGTCGCTACCTCTCCACAGTTTATGTGTTCATTAAGTGCTCCCACCTTATTTATATCCCCACAGGCTATTGTTACTGCGGGGGATATTAACTGGCGCTTTGTCTATAGCTGACTCCGCACTCAGTGAGGGGGAAACAGGTCATTTTATTTTCTCAAGAGGGATGTAAAAGTTGTTAAAGCTGAAAGCAAGATCGGTAGGTATGCACCTTCTACTATTTACGGCAGACAAATAAAATTTAAAGTTGAGACTTGACAAGACAAACAGTCATGGCCATTTTTTCAAGCCATTCGCCGACATCTCACAGTGTAACTGTCACAAATGTATGATTAACGCATCGCACCGCTCGCATTCCTTGGTGGCGGCAGCCCGTTACAAGTTCATCCTATTTAAATTTAGCGCGGCGCGTGCCGTTCGCGGGTGTCTCGGGGATGTGAGGTGTGTAGGGGGGTGAGGAGGTGTGGGCGTGACGCTTTACCATCACTCAAGTGACGAAAATTGACGGAAAATGGGCGGACACCGTTTGCCCGCGACGTCATCAATTATAGCGTCCCGACGGTCACCGGCGTGCACTCTTGCCTGTATCGACTGCCGAGTGCATACTTGATATCCTTTCTAAACTTGATGCTCATCTATTTTTAGATTGCTATTACCGAATCTAGCTCCATCGGTATTGCTTACATATACTGATGATTTGAAATATATTTAATTAATTTTTTTTTTTTACAATAAACTAATCATGTAACTGGCTAACTCCTATTCCTCCTATTAGCCAGTTCTCTCGTTAAAATTATTATATTGGTATGTAATATCAAAATTATATAGTGTGCCTAACAGATAGGTAACTCATCGAAGGTAGTTTCTAATAAAAATATTTTATATAGTATATACCGGAAGGCGCGAATAGTAGCTGGACGCATGCCTGGCGCGCAATCTCGGTCGATATCTTGAGCAAAGATTATTGAGATGCAGTCTAGAAGCCATCAATCGCTTGATAATTCGATCTAACCGCTCGCGCTATTGCACAACCATTCATCAGATCAAAGCTTGGATAGGACGATGATACCTTTATTAAATGGTAGCCAACAGAAACCTCAATGCTTCTACTCTACAAATTTTCTACTTTATCTTCTAAAGTTTGAAAATATCCGAGCATCGAAATAATAAAAATATAAATAAAGTTACAATTAACATCGACCACAAGGAGATACAGAATATTTTAGGATGTTTACATACAGTTTCTCGAGAACAAGCTAACGCAGGAAGCCACAACCAGTGCGAAAGCTCGACGATCGATTTTGAAAATTACCCATAATTAGCATGTATCGCTGGCCAAGAGGATTGTACGAGTGTACATTTAAAACTGGGGAAACAACCACAGGGTGAAGTATATTCCAGTAGCATTTACAGAGTAACGGCAGGCGAAGGCGACCGACGTAAATTACTGCCGGAGCTGCAATGCTGCTCCATTACAAATTGTAGTAGTCCGCGATCAATTGTTTCTGGACGTATCTCGAGATGGCCCAACAACGTTAAAGCCGGATAGACTAACTGGCTTTATTAAGTACTTACCTACTTGTTTTGCTGCTGTACAGGTAGGTACTGTAATCTGTGCATGGCTAGTATCGTAAATTGTGGTTTGCTAGTGTAGATTTTATCAACGTAGAAACATGCATATTTTAAGGATATCATGATCAAAAGATGACCGCGTTAAGTTTTTTGTCAATGGATGATAATGGAACATGAAACCCTCCTACTCCAACGATATACTGTGACGAAGCACCAGTGAGGGATGATAAGTGAGAATAAAAAGGGTAGCTCAGTTAGCCCATCGTGATGAATACACCTGGAATTCAGTACGATGGTTTCCAGGGGGACCACGGGGAGATCGACCTGATAGAGTATATTGTTAGCAATAATCAACATTACTAACAATCCCTTCCTGCCTACAGCGTTGAATTACAAACGCATAAATCGCTATGGGGGGAGATGGTATAGTATAGTAGGGTTTGTCCTAAAATACTACTTAAATATACGCTATTAATTCAACTTTCGATCGGTCTCCTCTATAAAATTATAGTATATAATAATAAATTTTTATATAATTTATATTCCTAATTAATATTAATATACCTACTCGCTGGTACTTTGCCGGCATATACCGATAGCACAGGCAAGGTTACCGTTCCCATATCATCCATAAAAAAGAGCCATAACCTGCTAGGTAAATCTCCACATGATAATTTCTTGAAACCATGATCCATAATCAATTAATTCATCACAATAGGTAAGCAGAATTGACTAATGGGGATGCCATAACTATTATCTTTCACCGGCACCCCACCACAATGAACTACGTTATCATTCCATTTCTATCCATTAAAATAATGTGGTGAAATCGATAATTTTTCTTCGATTAACTGCTTTCAAGTACAACATACATATAACTACCTATTTAGTACGAGTACTTACGATATGTGATATTTTAAACCAACATTCCAGCCTTGAATCGGTGTAGGCGCCTAGTAGTCGTGTCTAAATAAAGATCGTTATACACCTAGCATGACATGTTAATATAATATATTATTATATCGATACATTCATTATAAATAATCATTTATTCCACGAAAAAAGTTATTAAAAAAGAAAATAATGCGTGATAATGTAAGGCGTTAATCTGAATATAGCAATTTTAACAAATACTGGCAAACATTCAAATATTTAGGTAATACTGTCACTGCTGTAATATTTTTAACAAAATTCAAAAAGAGTCTGGAATCTAACTTTTTTAAATCATACTAACTTCTCATCCGTTACTTCGTACACGTAGATTTCAGAAGTAGAATGAAATAGACCAGC
Source organism: Galleria mellonella (assembly GCF_026898425.1). Lineage (NCBI taxonomy): Eukaryota > Metazoa > Arthropoda > Insecta > Lepidoptera > Pyralidae > Galleria > Galleria mellonella. The sequence continues at coordinate 1,940,569 of NW_026442042.1, read as the reverse complement.
TATAGATGGCATATCAAGATAAACATATATGTTTTTAAGTTAGACCTTCAGATCTTAGACTTAATTTCGTGCAATAGTTTTTGTGTGATACCGGAACTAATAAACAGACAGACAAATATTGATCTTATTATATATATATATATATAATTATTTCTTATATATCTCCCATGTTATGTACATTGGGGATATCATTGTCTAGTTCTAATTTTATTATAATATATTAGTATGATGTTGATGTAATATCATCGGTAATTGTGAAATGCTATTTTTTAATAGAATGGGTGTACGTTTAATATGGAAAATACCTTTAAACTTCTTCAAAATCTATTGTGTTTTGCAAAATATTTTTTAATTAAATATAAAGTTATTTATTTTTTCACCGTGTATGCCTCAGCATAGAAAGAGCCACCCCTTCCTTTCCACTAAGGGAGGTCAGAGATGGACTGCAGCGTCCTTTTTAAAACATCTCTAAAATTCTAACTGCGGTTGCCAACCCGCCTGCCAAGCGTGGCCGCTACTGGCAATACTCCCCTTAGGGAAAGGTTTATGTCCAACAGTGGAAAGTTAACGACTAAAATAATATTATTAATAAAAAACAATTTTATTACTTTTACACATTGACAATTGTAATTCCGTAGCAAGAAACAAATTCACCATCATCTTTAGAATTAATTAGGTGACAATATTGATGTAAATATATACAATAACCTACATGTGCAATAAGCTTAATTTGCTATCAATCCAGAAAACTCTTGTTATTCAGTCACGTCTAAGACATTACATCTTGTAACAAGAGGTACGGCATTTGTTGTAATATTGGTATAATTATTCAAACATTATCGGCCAGGCTCGTATTGTGGTTAGGCGACTATTAGGACAAACGGCGCCGGGGGTTATCGAATATAACTTAGAAGCATAGTGATATTTAAATTAAAGGCCACAATTTATTGATACAGAAATTTCAAAACATTAAAATACGTAGACTCGTTTTCCAGTCAAATTCACCACAGGAAAAAAAAATGTGTGTAATAAATAAATAAATAAATGATGGGTGTCATGGCACACCATGTGTGTCTCGGCAAAAATATCCTTTCCCGTATGTGTCGTAAGAGGCGGCTAAAGGAGGGCGAGGGATTGGAAGAAGCGTCCGTCTTAAAACATCTCTAAAAGCCTAACTGCGGCCGCCAACCTGATTGCCGTGCGTGGCAACTACTGGCAAAACTCTCCACACACAAGTGGTAAACGAATGTATACGACAGATACACTGATATTGTCATCTCATTTCCCATGTGCACTAACGTAAATATATCCACTGACAGTTTCGTTTGTTACTTATGCAGTATTAGGAGGTGGGGGGGGGGGGGGGGGGTAATTAATGACCTCGCGGACTGCTTCATTCTGTTACTTAGTACAAAATATTCCTATACAAAGAGACATAATAAACAGACCGTAGGGAACTGCGCCCGAGCGTCGCCGACTCTTTGATGTCTCAATTAGTAACGCGAGCGCGTAATTGTGGCGAAAATTAATTCGCGCCCGTTCTCCGTCAGACGAGACGCATTGCGATCCCATCGACTATTTGATCTTAATTTGTAAAATGCATATAATATAATAAATATTATAAACAAAGAACAATACCTACAGTACCTATTTAATAATTACAGTACGTAATTTTTACCTACTAAACATGGCATAAATACCTATTCATACTATATCATTAAAATAAATATATATCAAACAAATTTAGTCATGTGGTCCCGGCATAGAATAGGCCACCCCTTTGTATCCCGTGGGTGTCATAAGAGTCGACTAACGGAGGGCAAGGGACGGGCAGCAGCGTCCCTCTTAAAATATCTCTAAAGCCTTAGTGCGGTTGTCGCTTTTAAAACATCTCTAAAGCCTTAATCCGCCTCCCAAGCGTGGCAACTACTGGCAAAATCCCTCAAGGGGGAGGCTTATGTTCAGCAGTGGACAGTTGAAATAATTTTGTCCAAATCTGTTAAATTCGGCTAAAGTCACAAATAGGAAATACATTAAGAGATTGTATAATTAGTCACATTTGTATTTGATTCGTTCGTAGAATGGGTTTTTTCATTTGTTCTTCAAATGCAATGGAAAATGGAAGTCATACATACGGAAAATAGACCTACCTATTTTTATACAAAATACGTGCATTATACCTAATGTAATGGACCCTTATACGAAGTTAGGTCTTACAAGTATCAACGCAAATATGCACACATCTTCAATGTTTATTATTATACTTAAATTTCAACAAAGCCATCCGTCTTGGCCCTATATCAAATCTAATTATTTACCATTTATTTAAAATATAATATGGAAGTAAATACATTAGCGTGTTTCATTTCACACCTGAGACAATTTGAGAGTCGTCTTAATAAACCAATTACGGTTCATTACCTAATGCTGGCCGGAAGAAGAATATTACTCGCTCATCATTACCGCCACCACAAGTTCCCCTTTGTAAAATATTGCATTTCACATGTTCAAATAGGGTTGTTACTCGTATTGAACACCATGCCGAAATTAACTTTAACATTATCATTTTTTTTTTTTTTAAGAAATTTAAGGAAGTAATTATTTCTTATAATTATATATTTACAGGATATATATTTTATTAATATTTTCTAAATAAACATTGAAGTCAGATTGTGAAATTGTATTACAACCCTAGTCAAGATGAGCGCTGTCAAAGCGTTAACAGCTTTATTTCCAAGGTTATAAGGGTCGTATTTTTTAAACGTTAAAGGCAATGGCAAGTGAAAAACAGCTCGAGCTATTTGCGGCAATATGATGAATGGATGTGGTCATTTCCCGCCCGTTGGCCTCCATTATACTTGTCACACCATATGGCTGATTTGCCTGTACTACTTACTATACGAGGGGAAGAGGCATTGTTTGTTTTATAACCACGTGAAGGTTTTCTTTTCTGTTATTATTTTATAAACCGAAGCTTTATTTCGATCTTTCTTAATTAAGGGATAAAGATATACAAACTGTGAAGAAAGTGAACATCTGGAGTCGGAAATATTGAATAAATTAAATTATTTCTAAATCCATTTATCGAGTCTATTACAATTTACTTTTAGACCACTATTAGACACAGGTCCATTTTAAAATGAGACGGTATATGGTTTTCCAAGCTTTACCGTAGAAAAACATTTACTAGGTATATAGAACTTTACGCACCCAAGCGGTTTTGGGCAAATCATCGCATCGATCGTTCCATCCTATGTTTGGCCAAAAGTAGTACATCAGAACACGTTAATATCAATTTTCATCAAAGATTTTAAATCAATTAAAATTTCAAAATAAATTTCTTTCTTTTAAAGACTCTCCGATGAAATTTAAAAGAAAAGCAATTTAAATTATTTATAATATTTAATCAATTTATTGTTATGATATATCTACCTACCTAGCTTTCATGTAAGCAGCAATATCTTATTAAAACTTTCATAGTTGATAAATGATACCATTCTTGAGAAAGGCTTGTGCTATTATTGGATTACTATAGCTTGATGGTATACAAGTAATGATGATTATGATGACTTTATCTCTATCTTAATTTGTGGGTATTACAGTTTAGAAGTCCAACAAATAATATAATTGAATTACTAATAGAAAGGCTACACGTATGAGTAATTATTTTAACTTTTACGTAAATAAAATCATGATATGCAGTTAGTACGTAAAGAAAGTATAAATAGTTTGAAAGAATGAATATAATTTCAGAATTTATAAAAAAAATACAATAATATTTTTAATTAAAGTATGAGTAATAGAACAATAAATTACCTGTGACGTAATGATTTAATAGTACACTTATAAACAAAGTTGCATCTAGTTTACTAGATATTATATATTTAAACACATTCACAATACTACAGAGTATTCAACAGTACCATTTCAGAAACAACTTAACTGAAATCGAAGGCTGTAAAGAGGGGCGCACACAATGAAACTGGAAGTTGGATGCAATAAAAGTCACATTAAGTCAAGAGCAGGGACCTTAGCGACACTGTTACTTAAATAGCTGCATTGAAGCTGCCGAGAATTTGAACAGGCATCTAACCGACACATTCTGACGAAGATATACCGTTCCTTCGTTACTTCAGTAAAACTATAGAGATGGTTTTTATTTTACGTATATTCTAAAGTGATGGATGTTGAAGATTAGAATTTTTAATAACAATTCTTTGTAAAACAATAATCTATTTATTGCTTATTAAATTATGACGAACTTGGAAGTAGTATTCGTTTAAAATACCTCCTTACATACCGATAGTCGTAGATTTGATCCCTGCACGATACAATAATTTGTATTCATGTCTGTTGTATTCGTCTAGGTATTTTCAATGTATATATTGACAAAAAATAATGTATTTAAATATTCCTTTCAATTGTCTAATTTATATAGTACAAGCTCTGTTAAACTTAAGAGTAGATGGTGCTAAAAAAATATTCAAATAAATAACAAAGAACTTTCTTTAGGATAGTACTCGTCTCATTTTCTATCTTTATTATAAGAAAGAATATTTGAATATTTACATCAATGATCTAAATAGTACCAACTTGCCATCAATAAGGTTTACAATAATTGGTATACCTACCTAAAAAATATTTCAACTACGCCTGATAATTTGATTCGAATATGGATACTATAATCATTCTCCATTTAATTATAGCTACTTACATTTAATGAAATACCCAAATTTTGTAATAAGTGGTACTTATATTTGTTCAAATTGTCAACTTGTAAATGGATGTTATTATCATAAATCTGAAATAATATATCTAATATGAGAGAGAGTATTTCAAATATTTTCTCCTATATATACGATTTATTCGTGTTATGTGTATTGGGCAACTGAGACTTGAGATTGTTTCTTATGATTTGTTATGGTCCTGTAGAATGAAATCCAACACAGCAGACATCCCTTGGCCAGTATAGCAATACATATTATTAAGCAATTTTTGTACTCAACTTGGTACAATCACTGGCACAACATGACTTAATTCCCAATCCGATACCATTTGAATAAAAATGCTTTGTGCTTTGTGGCAAAAATAGGTAAAATGATAGCTCCAACCCAGAATAATTAAATATAAAAGTAGTACAATATAATGTGTATTTTATTAGGTCAATAATGAAAACAATTTCTACAATGGTAAATATGTAATAACGTATATAAAACCACGCAGTGCTTGGATAGTTAACAATATTTCGCTCCCACATTAATAAGCCATATTAAGTAAGGTAACTACAAAGATTCTCAGTACACTATCATTAATACCATTTTATAATAACCTCCTTTAATTACTGGGCCATTATATTCAATCTACGTATTGCTGAAGCTTATTTCAGGTGTTATTTTATTAAAAATTCAAACTTGCCACAATTAAATTTCCACTTTCCCCAAGTGAACGGATAATTTGGTTGTTCAAGTATTCTGTGAAGTCGATTTTAAAGACATTCTAGCCTATAATCACGTAGAATAATTTCAGCTGAACAATCGCGGCAAAGGACATAATTATAAGCCAGTGAATTTAATTAAAATCACTTATGAGAAAGGTGTTCTGTTTCACGCGTACAACGCGAGAAACGCACACAGAACTCCCTTTGCCATCTGATAGTTTATAATTATTTTAATCGTCAAATTGTAGAAGTTTTAATTACATGAATTTGTTTCTTACAAACATGTTTCGCCAGGATACTTCTGCATTATTAATAGAATGAGATAGTACCTACTTTGCATATTCACGTAGAACAGAAGGCGACTTCCGCTTCGATAAATAACTGTTGGCTGTTGACTATTGTCGTTGTAGTAAATATAGTGCTTCTTTTTTTATTTTACTAAACGTATCAAAATCCAAAAATTACAAAAGAGTCTTTCGGTCTGATTTTACCATCCCTAGAAAATGATTGGAAAATAACACGTAAATGTTACACAAACTGTGAGTTATGACTATAGTTTGCGACGTTTGAAGTATTGTTTAATATATCTATAGCCTAAAGCATATAAAAGAAAATATAATATTTTCATGATATTTTTGAGTGTAGATTAACATCAACAACAATTAATGACTTTAGTGGTGCAATAGTTTAATACGTCGCTTCATCTTCCGATAGTAATGGATTCGATTTCCGTAAAATAATTTTTTTTTGTTCACGTAAACCAGTATATAAAATTTCCTATATGCTAAATTACCTATCCATGTACCAATTTTTATTGAAATCCATCCACCTATCCCATCCTCACAAACTTTCCCATTTATTTTATTAATAGGATATGTAATTAATTTAAAAATTATTTAAGTATAATATACATATCTATGTGTTGTCTAGTATCCATGATTCATGAACTTAGTTTATACAATAGGTACTATAATTTCGCAAATATTGAAGTCATTTTTTATATGGAATAAAATAGAATAACGTAGATTATTATTAATCATCGTACTTGGATTTTATCATCTTTACTCATGAGTACGATATAAGTAGATACATCCTCTGGGCCTTTACTATAAATATAAAATATGTATGAACACAAACTTTTCCCACAACAATTAAAGAAAATTATATACCTATTAAGATTTTTATTTTTCTAAATTTTCTGATGGCATAAATCATCAACACACGTGTAGGTAATAAATCACAGAGTACCTTGTAATTAAAAGCACGAATTCAGGTAAGATTTTAGAGCACAAAGTATATAATTAATTTTTGTTTCGTTAGATGAATCGCTGATGATTAGATGAGCCAGTGGAGGATCGACACAACCACTTGTGGATGCAGATGTTTATGTTATAATTACTATTGTTGTTAATGATCTTTTCACTAAGTAAAGTACTATGGAAGTATTCATTTATATCAGGTAAGTATTCGATTATTTGAAGGCAGGCTGTGTGTTTACTTGGCACTTAGATTGTATATGTTATTAAAAATATCAAATGCCTAATTAATTTATTTTAAATAGTCGTCTTTCTATTTTAAACTGTATAAATGCTTTAAGTACTTTTTTTATATACCTCCCTATATATAAGAATCAATTATTACTGATGTGCTTAGTTTTTGACACTTCTTTCTACGTGGCTTCAACATTATCTATTATTACATAAAAGCATTAAATAAACTTTATTAATTAATCAACAGGTTACTATATATGATTGGGGTTGAAATACTTAATGATTACCCCTCAAACAGATTAAATAACCATCTAAATAAATGAGTCATAAATCTATTATATATCCTTCAATGGTACGATTCAGATATTATAAACAACGGCTATAAATCAGTATGGATTGCGTTTTAAAATTGTTTTTTCGCACGTCCTTATGGGCGCGATTATAAGAAAATTATAATAATTGTGCACGCTATAATTACGTGATGTAGGTAATGTAAGGCCAGGATATATAGTGGCCAATTTGAATTTATGTAAAATATCGCGCAATAAATTAATAAATTTACATTTTATAACTTTGCCCTCGTGGCCGACGTGGGCGCAATATCTCTGTTTAGGATCAGAAGCTCGTATCTGCAAATTATAGTATCGATCTTAGGGGTGACTTGTCCAATCAATTTCGTCGATATAGGATATTGCTAAGCTTGTATCTGCTCACTATATTAACAATATGTGTATACAAAATCTTTTAATTCTAGTAAAATTGCAAAACAAATGGGGAATCACTTGACGACAATAAGAACTTCGATTCGACTCAATGCGGTGAAAGACATTTGTCATTATAGCGACAATTTTATTAACATGTTAAATATTTTAATGCACCTTGCATTTAAATAAAAATTACAATAATAAAATTTTAAAGTCTATATAAAGTAAAAGATGCACTTTATCAAAATATAAGTATAATTCTTTTTTGCGTTCTTATTTATTTTTTTAGACCATTACATTTTACTTCACACAAACAGCAACAGAACGCACTGAATATTTACGTAATTGATCAAATCATATGTTTGGATTTTCCTCTTATTCTTTTTATATGAAAAACTTTGATGTTTATCGACTTTATAAGTCACGACTTATTGAAATTCACTTGTTGGCACAATCTTGACATAGTTCACGAACTGCGATTATGGTAACATTATTTTTATCCGAGTAAAATATTCTTAGTATGATAATGCTTAATTCTTGACATATTTTATATAATGCGAGCCCGAGGCGAACCGGCCGACACTATGTCTAATAAATTTATGGACCTTCATTTTCATGTTGATCGGAGCTCGAAATTATAATCGTCGCGCTCGGGGCGCGACGGCGCGTGAGTGCTGTGACGCGGCTACCCGCGTAAGCTGAACCGCGTTGTCGTAGTATATCCTACAGTATAACAGTACTTTTAAGATAATCCATCGTCTTTAAAACTGCTAATACTATATTATTACTACTATATATACTGATATATATATACCACTGGGTTAACCACAAGTATATCTTAATTAAGATATGGTCCGTATTAGTTTATAATGACAAAATTTTGCAGGAGGCACAGAAGACATTTTAATTCTATATTTATTCCCAGTACGATGAAATAAGTACTCGTAATTGTTCTTAATATAAATTCACAATATATTGATGTAAAAATTATTTTGCTTTATAACAGATAAGGTGGGTAAGTCAAATGAATTTTTTACAACTATTTTACAAATCAATTACACATATCAAATGCAGATCAGATATATATTATTTTATTATCATCATCAGCATATCAACCTTTAAGTGTCTATTGCTAAATATAAACCTCCCCCTGGGGGGGGGGGGGGTTATTGTTAGTAATGCGGACTATTACTAGCAATATACTTTGTTAGTTGGACCTCCACGTAGTCGTCCTTGGAAACCATTCTGCTGAAATTCGGGTGTATTCATTACGATGAGTGAACTGACCGGCCTTTCCCTTCTCACCTATCATCTCTTACTGGTGCTCCACCAGCGTAGACCGTTAGTGCAGGCAGGATTACCTATTTCATTATCATCCATTAAAAAAATGCCCCTTGGGAGGTTTTTCCAGTAATTGCCACACTTGGCAAGCGGATTGACAGCTGTACATAGGCTTTGGAGATGTTTTAAGAAGGACGCTGTTGCCCATCCCTCGCCCTCTCTTAGTCGCCTATTACGACACCCACGGGAATGGAAGGGGTGGCCTATTCTAAGCCGGGACCACACGGCAAATATATATATTCTTTGCTATGTATTAATATGTACCTGTATTTTGTACAATGTATGAAAATATACAATTTAAATAGAACAACTAAAAAAACACATCGCTCAACAAATCTAACGAATCGTGCCCTTCTAAACAGTTTCCGAGTAAAATAGATTCAAGTACTTATTCCAACATGATATGGAAAAAGCTATTAACATTTCTATTCTCACGCGATCACATCGTGTTGAGTAATAGGCATAATAAACAGGAATTATCACAAAAAAGCGCAAATATAAATGTCAAAGTGAAGGTACAAGTGAGACGATGTGCGGTGTTTAATGATCTGGAAACCGGCTATGGGGGTGAATATGGATACCCGTGTTTTGGTGACAGTAACCACGCTCAGTCTTAAAGCTCATTCTGTACCAAATAATATTTTCATAAAATTAGACGAATTAAATAAATTAAATGCGCTTTATCAATTAAATTATTGGACACGTTATAAAGCAATTAATTACCTAATATCTATACAATAAATTAATATTTATATGTTTGTCCTCTATGCGTACCTAAACCATTTATCAGATTGTGAAGAAATTTTGTTAAGGTGTTCTAAATAAGAAGCGAAGCGAAGGTTTATGGCTAAAAAAATCTACACATACATGTGTTGTATACATACAACAAAAAGTTTTCAATTTTTGTAGTATTGCAACGCATACCGGCTACAGTTAGTTTAATATATTATGTATTTAAATATTATAGAAACGATTTTAATAGAACTTCCATCAAGTTTTGCTTTTACATTATACTTTAAAGCTTTTTATTTACTGTTAATGGTTTTTCAATTTAACATTTTTTTTAAGAAATTCGAGAATGGTAAACAAGAGAATGTTCATCGAGAATGTAAAGTGGTCGATAATTTCAGAACACCTCTATACGTTCGTGACAAACAAGGTACTAACTTCATTAAAAAGGTTTTGGTTTGGGTTTCAAACTGTACTGTACAGCGAATATTATATAAATTAAAATTTTCACTTACGAATTAATTTCTATAATACTACTCTTTTGTCATGTGTTATTAAGTATAACTATACAACTAAAGTCGATAAATATTATGAATAAATATGTTCACGACTACTTTATAATCACAATCCCGTATAGGGTAAACAAAGATATTTATTGATATTTTTTATTCTTTCTTTAATATTAAAATATGATTTACATTATTATTAATATTTTCCAGTAGAGAATTTCTAGAAAGTAGCAGTATTAAAGAGATTGCTATGTCGATATTATTTATTGTTTCCTAAAAGTTATTCCAAAAAATCATGATATTGGGCATATAGTTTAGTCTTAATAATCTGGCTACAAAAATACTATAAAATACAGTTTGAAGTAATCTTTGTTGGCTTTACAATCAACGTGCAAACTTATAAACTAATGGAGTTAATCATTTACAGACAAGATGTCAAAACTTTGCAAACGATTACTGCACAATTCCTTTATTAATCCTAATAATTTAAGATTGTCTTCGACAAAAAAAATACTTCTATCGTGACAAAACTAGTTATTTTAATTCAAAAACTAAACTACTGATCTGATTATGTTAAAATTTTTATGGGACCTATCTGTATGTATTCTATATATCCTTTCAGGTAAATAATTTTTCAAATCGGTTTACAAATGACGGAGTTATGAGGTAACAAACATAAAGAAAGAAAAAACACAACCGAATTGAGAATCACCTTCTCTTTGATGTCTTAAAAATGAGTTTATTTGTTACCTCTTAGTGCCTTAACGCCTTATTTAATCACTGAAGTTTTGTAAACAGGTACGATATGAGATGGAGAAGAGCATAGAGTATTTTTTATTATAGTGAGTGAACATTCCACGGTTACACAGATGACACTTATAAACCATTAAACATACAACGGGAAAGTATAAAAGGTAATATTTTTGTTAAAAAGTAATTTAATGATGATTTTTCTTCTTCCGTCGAGATTTATTTAAAATGTATAAATCTGCGTAAAAGGAAATGTCACAGCTAAGTTAGCACGTGCCTGCCACTCGCGCTATAAGAAAAAAAAAAACAAACTGCTATTTTATGGAAATAACGCCATTTACCCGGGAAAATATGCTCGACAAAGCGACTTGTCCCGGAAATGAAACTTTGCAGGGGTATGTAGATTTATCTCTCTTCATGTCAAAATGCTACGTAGGAAAAAAGTAGTAGTCACGCGTTTTTAGCGGAAAGACTAATGCATAGTTGTAACTTTCTCCTTCGTTTTTGAAATGGCAACACGTTATTTGTAGTTGTCAAATTTTTTCCAATTAACTGGACAGAACATGTTATCTTATTTTGCTCTGAAGTCTAAAAACAATCCTAAATTCTTGTCTGAAGCATAAATATTTTCCCTTGAATACACTACTAGGTTATTTGTCAATCATCCCATTAGATGTTATAATAATACTAAATACCTTTAGACGTTTCTTACTCAATATCCAAATGCCTGAATGGACTTGAATGAAGTCTTGATATACGGAATAACTGTGTTCTAGATTAACATGTATTCAATACTTTTATGATGTTAATCTAGGTTATATATTAAAAAAAAATAATAAACTGTCATAATATAAGTAATACAAGTAATCTACTGGAGGTAAGGAAAGAATTATTACTAATGGACACCATAGTCCCTATTGCTAGCAATATACCTAGCCAGATCGATCTCCACACGATCCTTCCTGGTAACTATAGTGATTACGTTCTACTGAATCAACACAATGAGCTAACTGACCTGATTTCATTCATATTATTTCATCCTGCACTTGTACCATTCCGAAGTACTCGTATATTGTTAACATAGATGGGTACACCATTCCATCTTTATCCATATACAAATAATCTATTAGACGTGGGAAAAATATAACAAAATATGTAATTAATTGGCGGATAAGGTACAAAATTTTATTTAGTATGGTACCCACTCTGTATCTGGATGCACCAGTCGAATGACGTCACAGGACCAGTCCAACGGGTTGACATCGTCTTCACCAATGGAGGGCCGAATGGATACGATTGGCCGCCTCTGATATAACTTTTTTATCTTTTTGTTTGCTGTGGAACCGACATTGTCTGTTGGAATGTAGATGCCAGATATGACATTGAAACGTTTTTTTACAGACAAGCTTTACATTGAAACAATGAATTATTAGTATGTGCCTACAAGAATATATATATATATATATATATATATATATATATATATATTATAATATAATTTACTACTTATTTAGTTTGTAGGTTAATTAATATATTAATTAGATTAAATAATATGTAATAAATTAAATAATAATATGCTCAAATTACAAGAAACAATAAAGATTAGTAACTATAGGTACACGGTGACATCTAATCGTAAACTAATTAGAACTTATACAATGAAGTCTAGATAAATATACCTACTTACTTTAAATACATAGGAAAAACCTAGGTCAGTACAAAAAGATGTATATATATTTACAATACTAATGTTTATTTAGTACGAGGATCAAACTTAAATGTATGAGGAAGTAATATGTTAAACTACTACACCCCCATGATAATCGGTTTTTAGTTTGTGTTTTGTCAGGAATCATATTTACCAGAATAAAGTGAAATATCTTTAAATTATCTAATCTAAAACATGGTCAATTTATAGGACAATATTATATAAATTCCATAAGTTATTTGCCTATATACATATGTGATTGAGTACAAAACATTGTTTAAAAATAAGAAAAATTTTTTTTATCAATTTATAATTCTCACTTTAGACTAAAATATCGGTAGGCCTTACACATATTTATAACAATCCATACAGGGTTGTTCGATACCAAATGCAGTAAATTTAGACAGGCAAGTATTCTATACTAAGTACTATAGGTTAAAATATTACTTAAAGCTATTATCTAGTATTAGAATCACGGATTTAATGAGCAAATTAATTGGTTTGCGAACAGCGGCTATTGGAATGTAATTTCTGAAACTGGTTTTGTGAACTGCTCATTTTATTCCGATCTTGGGAGATAGTGACGGGGGAACGATTCGGAATATTTTGAATCAAGATTAAGAACTTTTATAAACTCTAAATAATTTGTTTCAATCACCCCTTCAAAATCCAGTTCAATAGTACGTGATATATAGTTATATAAAGTAAAAGACGAACAATCTTTTTTGTTCTTGACCACAGCGATGGACAGATTCACTATTTTATAAGTGACGTAATATTACAGTTTTTTTTTATGTACCTAAAAGGGTCACAATCACGTATGCAGTTTACCTGATGATAAATGATTACCGCATCCCGTGGATACCAATAACACCTGGGGAGTCACCAATACATTAATAAAATAGTATTGAATATATAATGCGCTCATTTCCTAGACATATTGAGACAATTGTAATATCCCTTTGTCAGTGATGTCATACACAATATCATCATATCATATTAGCCTTTAACTGTTCACTGCTGAACATAAGGGGTGCCCCATGGGGCGGTTTTGCCAGTAGTTGCCACGCTAGGAAGGCGAATTGGCAACCGTAGTTAGGCTTGGAAGGTGTTTTAGGAGGGACGCTGTTGCCCGTCCATCGCCCTCTCTTAGTCGACTCTTACGACACCTACGGGAAAGGAAGGGGTGGCCTATTCTATGCCGGGACCACCGCGGCACACAATATATTTATCTATTATTACACGTATTTTTTTTTATACAACTTGGAATGGTAAACAAGCTGACGGCCCACCTGATGGAAAGTGGTAACCGTCGCCTATAGACATGAGCAGTACCATGGACATAACAGAGTATACTGTTTCACCCATGATACCCCCCATGCGTTGCCATTCCTGAGGACTCAGGTGTTATTCCTCTGTACCCAGTAAATTCACGCCATATCCCATCCTTCAAACCGAAACACAGCCATACAAACACAACTGCTTCACGGTTGAAACACGAATTACACGTATTCTCACTATATATTATTTATATTTAATACTTTTTTAGGTATTTACATGTAAACAATATTATCCCCAAATTACAAAGTTCAAATTACTTAAACGAATTTCGATCACAATAAGTCTTAGCTACTTGATATAATTGTGAAATTTAAATGAGTAAATTGAATAATACCTAGTTGCAGATTTCTTTACACGATTTAAAGACCTAAATATACTCATTCTACTAAATAAAGTAAGTATTAAAAATTCTAGTATTCATTGTCATGATGACAAGTTCGGATCTTGATCAATTTTCCATTATTCAATATACTAGTGTACACAAATTATGCTAGACATTACAAGCGAACTGCAAACGACAGTGGTGCCTGCAGCCGCATGCGCACGCACCAGTGTGTACGCTATTAATGCGAAATAACTATAATTTGGGCGATGCCAGTGTTTGGCGTTCAACCGTCAGCCTCTGGAAAGGCGACGGAAGCCTGTCACAGGCGCAATTACAGTACCGAGAATCGGCATTAGTTCGTCGAGCTGAACTATTTATGTAAAATAAGAGCAAGCTCTCGTACGGGGAAACGGCGATTGCACGCATCGCTCATTAAGCACTTTAGAGCAATTTGAGAAGAGAAAAACTCGGACGAGACGCGGCACAACATCGCGTGGTCAATTAAAAAGCTGCCGAGCGTCAAGCAACTACTACGTGGTACGGACAACTCGCATCCAACGGTATTTTTGCGTATACTAGTAAAATAACACGGATCACTTGTTTTTGAATTGCTTGCATCCTTTTATCTAAATATACACTAATAGAAAATGACGAGGGTTGTGATGGCAGCGCGGTCCTCGGCTGGACATGACGCTTCCGCTGAGAGCGTTTACAGAACACGCAAGACGTTAATTTCAAAAACATACGCTGACGACCAGTGCTTTTGTAATTAAAGGTTAAAAATAAATTATTTTTCTAATAGTCAAATTTTGATACGCACTATTTCTAATAATAATTTCTTTAATTAAATATGTCTACTGTGTATGGAATTATCAAAAAAGTATTTTCTTTTACTTTTAACCTAAAATAACGCCCAATAATGCCTATTATAATTGTCAAATCCATTATAATATGAGAAGAGCTGCGAGAATATTATAAAAGGTTCTAAAAATAAATTAATATCTACCTAATGTTCTTAAAGCACATTAGTTTCATAATTATAAATAAAATATAAAAGAACACAGCTGGAGCAGCACTCATTTGCTTGTCTATTGTTTAAGCGAGTCATCCTGGTAGCCGTCGCCATTACAAAACAAATATTCGTTCTGTGCTCCATTACACCTGAACACCGTGACTTGTAGGTTGCACGGTCAAAAGGAGCCCATGCGCCTACGCAGACCCCACGGTAGGTTCCGGTGGAACTAGTTTCAAATATAATATACTCGATTGTACTAGTATGAATGGTGCAGGCGAGTTTGTGTTGGGCATTGTACTTTATGCGCTCTGTAATAGCAGACTATTAGTCTATTATTTAGAAATGTCACCTCGAGGTAGAGTATGATGTAGTTATAATCGAGTTTGGCACTGTATGGAAAATTATATATATATAATGCATAGTTACAAGTTAAATAAAATTATTTATTATAAATTGTTAATTAAAAAAAATAAAGACACTGTTAAATTTCTTACTACATATGATCTATCCCAATAGCAATCTTCTAGACCTTCCCTGTATAAATCTTATATCAGTAATGTTGCCAGATTAGGCGTTATCTTCGCAACTTTGAGTAAAAAATTTTCTGATCGCAAAATTTTGAAAACATGAAATTCTTGGAGAAAAGTGTGAGATAACAGATTTTTTAACAATTTTGGTACTTGTAAACCGCATAACGGTACATAAATATAATAAAATTAATTAATAAAGTTGACAAAACAAGACGGAATAAGGTAAGAAGGTAGACAAAGAAGGTGGAAATAGAAACATACGGAGTGTTTTTATTTCGTCGTTCATCTTGTGATACATAGCCAAACGTAGTGCAAATTAATTCAACTTTATGATATTGAGTAAAAGTAAAATAAATCATATCGATTTGGAGTAAAATTATTTAATATTTAGATAAAAATAAAAAATCGCATCTGGCAACACTGTTGATCATATACCCGACACCTTTGTTGTTGCAGTGGTAGTAGGTTGGTTGGTATTAGGGGGGTTTACCAGTAGTTACCACGCTTGGCAGGCGGGTTGGCAACAGCAGTTATGATTTGGTGATATTTAAAAGCTGCTGCCCATCTCTTGAGCATTAAGTTTTCTGAGTCGGCTATTACGACACCCACGGAAAAGGTAGAGGTGGCCCATTCTATGCCGGAACTACACGGCAAAGTACCTAGTGTCGAATATTAAAGGTAAATATGAAACGTGTACGTCTGTTGCTGGCAACTTGATCAACCTTTTCAGTTTTGTATTTTTATATACATTTTATTATTTAATTATTGTAGCAATTTTTGCTATAGTTATCATAATGTCTGTTTTTTGTATACTACTGAAGTGGCAAACAAGCATACGGTCCACCTGATGATAAGCAGACGGTAAAGGTAGTTTTAGAAAAACAATTAAGGACGTTTTGGTATGCTTGACTACAAATTTAACTTACATGATTAAAAATTACTATATTATTTCATCACACGCATTTTGTTTTTGAGCTGCTTTTTATTCGCTATTAGTGTATTTTTTATATATCAACGCATTCCATGTGAAAAACAGGAGGCAGCACAAACATATAACAAATATGTTAAAAGAAAAAAACTATCATTTTAAAGGTATTTATCACAAAGAAAATAGAATAAATTAACATATTTTATATCATTATCATATCAGCCATTAACTATCCACTGCTAAACATAGGCCTCTCCCATATGCTGCCATAAGGATCCACCCGCATCCACTGATGATTTATATATTATATTATTATACTATTTGCATTAAATATATAATTTATTATTTTTAAATTTTTAAAATAACTAACTTTCCTAAAAGTTTACTTAATTTCCTTATATTATCATGCCAGCTACGTCCCGCGGTTTCGCCTACATGACGAATATAAAATACCAAATTAAATTTAAATCCGTTCAATAGTAATATTTTTGTGAAAGAGTAATAAACATCCATCCATATATCCTTATAAACTTTCGTATTTATTTTATTAATATTAATAGGATTATTATATAAATAGGATTTGCAGGTGAGAAAATTTCTTACAGCAAACATGTAACTTTCATTCACATAAGTAATTAACTATTGAAAATAAGGTTTTTAATTGATAATAAATTGATAATAATTTAATATTAATAATTGCATACAGTAATTGTATACATAAATTGAAAAATAAAAATAATATATATAAATCTTAAAGTGAAAGTAAGAAGTAACATTTTTATAATATACATAACATGATAAAATTGAGATGAAAGTTAAAAGTACATAAGAAATTAAATTACATTAATAGTGTCCAATATATCATCATACATTTCTTTTGCACGTATTAGAATAAAGCTATAGTAAAATAAAAGAAAAATAGGTAGGTGGACTGAACATGAGGCGTTAGAGTAATCGTAGTGTAAATATAGAGCACCTAGCGCTATGTTCACTAGCAACTAATTGAAGCAGTCACAGCGGACATCAATCACAAGCAGACGTAACAACGAAAACACTGTTAGTTTTGCCGCCGAATTATTAATTACATTCTCACAAAAAACTCACACACGACGCCGAAAAGCATAAATTTCTACCTTTTTCACCGCACAAAGGAGCCGTGCTCTACACAATATAACACTGAACAGATTAGCCTCCCCGCGCCGACACGCTCGTCGCGGCATAATTTTTGGCGCCAGTAGTCCTACCTTCAGATTAAACTAATATGAAAAGGAAATTGACTAGAAAATGGACGGAGGCCTATGTGTCATTAAGGATTGGTTACGCCGCTCGAAAGCGCCGGCCTACCTTTATTTATTTGACTTCGTTTAATTGAATTAGCATTTCGGTCGTTTTTATGATGTGTCAGTAATTTTCGGAACAAAGTTTAATGGGCAATTTTTAGATAATAACAATAACCTTTATGTGACGGATATTGCTTTTTAAATATATTTATGAACTTTGTTAATATAATAATGATATATTAGTATTATGAGACGAGCAGGTACAGCTCTAATTATTTTCATAATTTTTTAACCGGTACCTACTAAATCCTTTTTGTATGTTAGACATTTTAGATTCAACTAGGTTACATACATTTTTATACATAGGTATACATTTTGCATAAATATGTTACATGGTATATTAGTCAACGATTCTGAAACGATTTTGATAATTCAGAATTTACTTTTGATTAAATAAATCAAAACGAATCAACTCATCTTGACTTGATCATATTGGGTGGTCCCATACTAATTTTTTTACGGTTGAAGTTGGCTTTTATGTTAGACAATATCTTTTATTTAAAGTAACTACTTACTTATTCCTTACTTAGATTAAGTAGATTCTAAAGGCAATTTGTTACTGAAATATTGATTACCAAATCATTTACGAGAAGCCAATTGATCAAATATTCACTACCCTGCGTGTAGGACTTCAATTGGTATTCAAAGGGAAATATGAAGAAAATTTTCACATAATACTTAGATGGGTATACGGTACGGTAGTTTGGGTCCACTCGACCCCGGACTCCATGAATAGTAATAGAGGTTAGGACTCCAGGGAGGGCTCCAGAGTCTCAATCGCGGTTAATATGCCGCTTATGGTGCGTGCTAAATCGACAATACCCAGGGGTGCTCTCGACACGGAACCATTTTATGGCCTTATTTAGGTCGGTTTGTTCTAAAAATTAAGGTCTATTATAGCGTGAAAAATCATGACCTTTTCCTTTCATTTTATATACTCTTGGAAGATTTTTATTATTATCTATCCGTGTCAAATTGCAACACGTTTGGCTGTAGATATAATATTAGTTAGAACTAATATTGAATGAAGACGGTAGTCCGTGAAAGAACTTTACTGATGTGAAATGTACCGCACCTAAGTTGATATTGGAATGCTTTGATGCCTAAGTACCTACTTTAGTTACTTTTTAAAAACCAATACTTTGTCGATTTTGTCGACATACCTGGTTAGAGATATCTATAGTAGTATATAGATACCAATATTTCGGTAAGTGTCACCTACGAGTAGTAACCATGTAAAGTATGTAAACAATGGAATGTTATCGTTATAGGAGCAAAGCGTAATGTGGGCTGGCTTTCGGCTGGACTCACATTCATGAGCAGGTCCGGTGAGGATGTGCGGTTGCCGCTCATGGCGCCGGCGGTGGTGGCGCATGTCACACACTCACAACACTCGCGAGGCGCGGCGCAGGCGGCGCGGGCGGTCTGCGTGCGCCGAGCGACCGCGACTGCCGCGCGCCGGCCCCCACCGCACCACGCAAGCCCCCACCGCTACCGGCTGCCTCATTTCTCACTATAATTTGCGTGTTGCTCGTTTTTTACCATTATTACTCCCTCGTTTTGTTTTACGTATTATCGAGTGCATCCCGCTCGCACCGGCCGCCATGCGCGGCGAGCGCCGCCCAGATAATAGCCGCGTGCAATTACGCCACGGCCGCGCGCCACTACCGCCGCAAACCGGGACGCAATGCAAGTCTGGCTAAGTACACCTAGCGCCATCTTGCGCTGAGCGGCATTACCAAAGTGTGCCAGTGTGATTTGTCAATCTTATATATTGTAATAATGTACTCAAAAAACTTTCCATATAATAATTAATATAAATCATAATAGTTGTGTTGACTATACATAAATATCTAACACCAAATTATGTACTATGTATGTTTATCTACAGCTATAACAATTCCTAAAATTTTTGAATTAATTGATGAAAATGAATTAATAATGCAGTATCATAAACCGATTTCATAAAAAGTAAACACAATCGAAAATTATTGCAAAATAAGTAAATTTAGCTTCATAATTTATTCTCATATCTAGTAAGCGATGAATATTATCCACAGCATAATATAAATCTCATCCATCAATTCAGCAAAATTTATAAGATCGATTCCTCATCTCCATTCTAAACTAGGCTAAATTCATCATTCGTGTAATAAACACAAATAAATTCATCATCATAATTTGAGCCATATGTTGTCCGGTGCTGAACATACATACCATTCCCCGTAATAGTCTACCACTACGAACAATTTACTAACGTCCATTAACTCTAGTATACATTCAAAATCGTCACTCCATCTAATGATTACACTGCATTTGCCTGTACACACAACAATACTATTATATCCTTTAATTCATAACACAATAAATCTATTATAATATTTAATTAAACGTATATATTTTGAAATCAATATTTTTGTAAAAGTTTTATTTATAAACATTTATAATCAACCAACCGCCATCGACAAAGAATTCACGTCCCAGCATTTAAATTTTAGTGCAAACATTACGATTTTAGAAGAGTTCCTTCTAAAAATCATCAGGTTGTGGAATAATATTTCTGTTGATGTTTTCCCAGATATTACAGAAGTTCTTTAAAAAGAGCGAATGTACTAAGGTTTTTTAAAGGCCGATAAAACGTACGTGATACCTTTTGATATTGCGAACGTGCATAAATTACCTAATCATTTATCATTAAACAGATCGTGTGTTTTTTATTATTTTTTTATTACTATATCACAATAGTATTAAAATAAATATAAGAATAAATAAAAATATATAAATAAGTACTAGAAACTTACCCGCGATATTCGTGGTTTATTGACTAGGATATAAGTAACTAAGTCGTTCTCCATCTTATATAGTTTTTTTTTCTTATACTACTTAAAATGGCAAACAAGTTGACGGCTTACCTGATGGAAAGTGGTAACCGTCGCCTATAGATATGAGCAGTACTATGGACATAACAGAGTATACTGTTTTGCCCGTGGTACCCCCTATGCGTTGCCATTTCTGAGGACTCAGGTGTTATTTCTCTGCACCCTGTAAACTCACGCCATATCCCACCCTTCAAACCGAAACACAGCCATGCAAACACAACTGCTTTACAGTTGAAATACGAATGGGACAGAGGTACCCAAACAAACGACTTTTGTACAAAGTCTCCCTCTGATAGTACAGATATACCAAAATTTATAACGACTATTACGATTCATCATCATCACATCAGCCGTTAACAGTCAACTGCTGAATAAAGGCCTCTCCCTATAGGGGGGGGGGGGAGGTTGCCAGTAAAGTTGGCATGCTTTGCAAGCGGGTTGGCAACCGCAGTTAAGATTTGGTGATGCTTTAATAAGGATCCTGCTGTTCATCCCTCGACCATAAAATTCCCTTAGTCGCCACTTATGACACCCACGGGAAATGAAGGAGTGGGCTATTCTATACCGGGATCACATGGCAACAATTACGATTACTAAGACGTAAATAAACTCATTTTCGTATTATTAATAAGGATTTAAAGGAAGAAAAGGTCTTAAGTGGCAACACCGTACAGGCAAATGCAGTGCATAACGACTCCCTAACTAAATGGAGTGACGACCTCAAATGCATTGCAGGGAGTCAATGGATACAGTTGGCTCGGGACAATTCCTGATGGCAGTATATAGGGGAAGTCTATGTTCAGCAGTGGACAGATAATAGCTAATATGATTATAAAGGATTTGTAGAAATGACAAATCGGTGATCATTAGAAATCAGTAAATTATCTTATCAGTGAATAGCAATGTTATCAATATTTTAATGTGAGAACACCCGGATTAATTTACGTGTATTTTTGTCAAGAAGGCTCGACCAATTTCGGGAAAATATTCTGGTTATTTTTATATTAAAGTATAATGTTTACTTATGAGACTTTTAACAACAAAATGTTAGCAAATTACATTTTCAGATTGGACCCAGCAACATTACAACAGCAAAAAAAAATACTAAAGGATATAACTAATCGTTTAAGAGTATAACTAGTAACTATCTAGGGACAGACAATAAGTAAATCACGTAGCTTAATTCACACTGTATGACGGACAATGACCAACCGTTCTACGCGCTTGCTACAATGACGCTACGAGATCGTAGCTATAACTTGTAGCTTTCTTGTATTATTTAGAATAACAAGTAATTTATGCATTCATTTATGATATGATTTACCAGTGTACAAGTACTTACTACTCGTAAATTTTATTTAATTCCATTCATTTGTTGAATCGGGATTGAATGCCAAATACAAACTTCACATACTTTCGTATTTATATTATTAGAATATAACTGATAATGCATGGAGATACTATTTATAACTAAAAAAGTAGGTATATCCTAGGAGAGTTCATAACGAAATATGGCAACTTCGCATTTATCTGTCAATTATCAAAAAACAATTGAACATTTTGGATGTTTCTGATACATTATTTAAAAATGTTATATTACAACATTTTTCACGAACTAAAACGACAATTATGCAATAATATTTTTATTAAGCAATCACTAAAAGATACGCTCTTAACTTACTTTATTGTGAATAAAGCTGACATAAATAATTACATTACTCCAAGATCATTGTGTCGTTTTAATTAAATATAATCACGATTGTAATCCCCGATGGAGTAGTCAGAGATATTTGCTGAATGGTACTTTTATGGAGAACGTCTATTGACAAGCCCACATTCCAACAAACATGTTTTAATATAAAGTAGTAGGGAGATTAACGTTGCCTGTCATATTAATTTTGAATTTTTATGGCCATCAATATATCGTCGTAGTCGTAGAATACTGACGGATCTTTATGTGTAATATTTGTCAGGTCCGTCAGTATTCTACGACTTTGACGATATGTGACTCAGAGCCGTTCATGTTGACTGTATGTCAGGCTAGGCAATATTCAGCAAATATTATTATGTATATTTAAAAATAATAATTACGATTTTATATCTTGTTTTAAAAGTTTGCTAATTATTTCTTAGTAGCTGTTTCTTCGCGACCTATCACGCGTGTATCAACATACAAAGCAGGTATGTATTAAGTTGAGGTATAATTTTCATTCGCAACCGTTCAATTTAAACATGTGTAATATATAAATACCTCATAGACTGACAAAAATGAATACCTGCATTTTTTCTTAAGAAGAAAAAATATTAAAATCTATTTACATATGGTGATTGAACCAAAAATATTTCAGACGTCAGTAGATAATAGCAGATGTTTTGACTAAACCTTCTATAATCTATGTTAAAAATCATAGACAATATTTAAAATATAACTTCGTTTATTTATTAAAGAAAAAAACAGTATTAATTGATATTTAAAGGCACATGTAATATCATGATAATTGGATTTTTTGATAAAAACATATTTCACGTTTATGGTAACTAAACAAACGGTGACAAACAAAACATACGTATATTTACATAAACGCTAGCAGCAACAAACTATGTGAAAAACCTCTAATTATCCATTAAATAAATTGTATCACTATAAACATGCACAGATAATTATTTCATACTTATTGTCCCATGGCAACAGGAGGCTGGAGATTGTAATGTCCTTGGAATACAGTATAGTTATCTTTTGCGGCACACTGATAAGTACTCAAATGAGGAGTAGGATACTGTTGATATACTCGGTGATCTCTCATGGGCGTATGCGCATAAAAATCCTGTCGCACGTCAGGATACCAACCACTCATCACACCACTACCGAACGGTGCACTGTTGTAGCCATTCCCTGCACTTGACACCACGTTGGGAGCAACCGAAGCATAGTTAAGGGATATCTGTTTAGGGAAACTGGCGACTTGCGGTACTGTACCGTAATTAGTGCTGCCGACAGACACTGGAGGCGGGGTTGGCTCGCTTCTCAACTGTCCTTGTTCTGTTTTCTCAGCCAATTTAGGCGGCTCTTCCTTGTCGTCCTCTTTCGCTTTCTTATTTTTCCTCGATACATTTGCATGGGTCTTAACATGTTTCGCAAGATGATCTGACCTCATAAATCGCTTAGCACATAGCTGACAAGAGAATCTTTTCTCACCAGTGTGCGTTCTCAAATGTCTCTGGAGCTCATCAGAGCGTGTAAATCGTTTCCCACAGAATAACCAATTACAAACGAATGGTCGTTCCCCGGTATGCCAGCGAAGGTGAGCTTTGAGATGGGATGTCTTCCCGTATACTTTTCCACAGCCTGGTACATGGCACACGTGTTCCCTTTTTGTTCCATCTTTGCCATAGTTAGGTCCGAAACCGGCGGCTTCAGTGAGGCAGTTAGGGCACCGGCACTTAGCACAACGGCGCTGGAGTTCACGTGCTTCCTCGGAAGCGGCGGGGGTTGACGGCCAGTATGTTGGGTACTGAGGTGGATACGGTGGTAGTTCACGCCACGCAGGTGCTCCACACCATGCACCTGAGGAAGCACTGCTGCATGATGATAGATCCGATGCTGGTGACAACGCATCCCCACGGCCATAGCCGCATGTGTAACCTCCCATCATATTCATCATCTGCAAAAAAAATGTCATTGAATATTAATGAATACATATATTAAGATCAACTATATTTATTTATAGACTGTATTTTTTTTTATTTCCACAAACATTAATAAATTTTAAAAATAACATTTATTTTAATTATTATATTTCAAATAGTTATGAACACTTATTTCAAAATATTGGACCCAACTGTATATCGAAACGTCAATTAATAGGTAAAAGTTGTGGGCGGGCGGACGGACCTGTTGAGCGGGCGGATCCACGTATTGCATTTCCGGCGAGTGCGGTGACAACGTGAACGCAACGAAACCGTCAACTGGATAATTACAGGGCGGCACTCCGCTCACGCCGAGACGTTTTTAATAACTGGCTTGGAATAGACGTAACGAGCGGTTGTCACCTCGTCCCGGCCCCGCTTCTCCGCCCGAGGGTCCGAAACCAAGAGCTGCGCGCGAGCACCCCGACCCCCTCCGCCCCCCCGGGCGCCGGCGCAGCCTTCGAGATACCCCACCCCGGCCCGTGAATTATGAGCTTACGAGCTTCGCCTCGTAAGAGAACGAGAACACGCGAGCGGGACAGCCGCAGTACGTAAAGGTTATGTTTACATTGCCCGCCTTAAAATTAAGAGGTGGTACAATTATTTATTTCAATTGACTGCGAAACCCTGAGATTATTCCTTTTTGGAATGGATATTATTCGGGTGATGTAACGTACTTGTTTACAACCAACATTATTTTAGCCAACTACATTACTTCACATAATATTAATTATAAAAACATTAAGTATTGAAAATATTATCTTTCACAATAAAACTTAATAAACATATAGGTATTATGTTTATTAAGAATCATGAATTTCTCCTTATAAGACCCAAACGAGAGAAAATTCCTTAAGTGCATTCCCATTAGTATTATATTATTCAGTAGAAAATTGTAAATTACCATGAAATTATCTCCGATAGTGTATATCGGTTGTCACATACATATTATTAATAATGTATCTGTCCTAGACTTAATATTTTACTAAGCTAATAAAATTGTGTGCAAAATATTGAAGAAAAATTAATACTTAATTAAAACAAAAAAAGCCAAAACAATATTTTTAGAAATGTTGTCTGACTGTTTGTATGTTTATACCGGCATCACACAAAAACAACTGCTCGAATGTGGTTTCCGTCGTTGTATTTCTGAAAGTCTAAATACTGGTGTATATTTTACCTTGATGTGACATTTAGGTACCTACTTCTAGACTATTCCATTGATTTTCCTATTTCTGAAATCAATGCGTACGAAGTAGTGGACAAAAACTAGTAAGCATGTAATAAAGCATCGTATAAAGTAATGTTGTTATTAATATAATTTAAGATTGTGTTTCAAAAAAATCGACATGGACATCATAAGGGACTTCGAGAGTGCAGATTAAATATGTTGTAAATTACACCACATAGATCAACAAACTATAGAGGGGGTTTTAAATGTACAGCTTTAATCATCTAACACCATTTAATTTAAAAAAAAAATAATAAGAAAAAATCTTACATAATCAGAAATATCCAGGATCGTGGAGAAGAACAAATAAGTATTATTATTATTTGTAATTATTAATTTCGTTTCAACAACTAAACTACTGAAACGATTTTATAAAATTTCTGTGGAACTAAACTGTAAGTATATCCTTCCAATAAAAAAGAATTTCCAAATCGGTTTATAAATGACGCAGTTGAGGTAACAAATATAAAAAAAATATACAATCGTATTAAGAACCTTTTTCTTTTTGAAGTCGATTGATAATATACAGTATAACACCGTTATTTACTACATAACAGTTAACAAAAGAATTTTTTGACTCTTTAACAATATTACGAGAATATATTTACCTATATATTTACGACATACAATTTTCATGACGACGAACTCAAATTTCAATATTAGTTACAAATATTAGCCAACTAGAAAAGAATGCTGAAAGCAGAGGACACTCTTCATAAAGTTTTAATTTATATACATAATTTTATTTTAATAGAGCACTAAACATGTATCTATATATGTATTCTAACTAATATCTAAGTCTAGGTACTCCATCTTGGATTAATTAACGTAAGTTTAAAGTTACGAGTGAACAGAAGAGAGATAGCATCTCTCAACTACCAAATGCAGCTATCGATATTATTTTTATGTATCCAAGTCCGGAGCGCTTAATGTTTTTAATTTTTTCTCTATTTCGGTCGGCAGTTCGCGGCAGACGCATGATTTATGCATATTCGAGCGGAGCCAAACCTTTAATTACATGTTGTTAAAATATGGCAGTTTGTTAAATCGTTCCCGTGCTTTTGTTTTACTAAACACCGCGCTCTCTAAAGAGAACTACGTTTCCTTTCCCTCACGACCAATCATATAATATTTTTATTTCTATAATTGCCCATACTTCTGACAACTAAAATGATATTATTTACGAGAACAAAACAAAGGAGTTTCAAGATCACTATTACACATATAACGTCTTTGCCGTGTAGTCCCGGCATAAAATAGGCCACCTTTTCCTTTATCGTGGGTGACATAAGTGACGACTGAGAGAGGGCGAAGGATGGGCAGCAGCGTCCCTCTTAAAATACCTTCAAAGCTTAACTGCGGTTGCTAATCCGCTTGCCAAGCGTGACAACTACTGGTAAAGCCCCCCAAAGGGGAAGCTTATGTTCAGCAGTGGACAGTTAAAGCCTGATATATTATAATGTCTTCTGTTAAATAAAAATTTACACATATAAGGAATCAGATAAACTATACCGTTGAGATTAGAAAAATATATTTGAAAATGTATCTCGTAAGAGGACTTAGGTATATCATAGGTTTTCATCTTCTTAATAAATGAAGATTTTTCTAACTTGCAATAAGAAATAAAATCCTTACAAAGTTATTCTACGTTTAAATTTAATACAAAATCTTGCCACTTCTTCACCATAAAAAGTAATGAGGTCTCATATCTATCTGTAATCTCAAGTCTGAGATTTTTCTTTTGTTGTATTAATGTTACTAACAATTTCAACGATGCCAGACTTGGCTCCATAAGAGACCTTATAACTTTTTAGGGGCCTCGTAAAAATAGCAAGCAAATTTTAACATAAAATGTTTCTAATGGGATTCTCATTTACTTTAATTCTACTATGTTTATGTTTTGCGTATAATAATAATATTTTATTTAATGATGTGTCCATAAAAATAATTAAGTAACCGTTTCTTAATTACATCATTACATTTGACACATGTAAAACGGAAATAAAAGACAAACCAATTTTACTTTTAATTGAAATTTTTCAAATATGATAACGATATCTTGCACGAGTTCACAAATATCAGAAACTTAAAAGCGTCTTCATTCAATATCATACATTTCGCATATCTACTAATAAAATATGTACATAATACCTAAGTGCATACAATGTCGGGTGCTCCCAATGGGCCATCTTTTTCTTTCCCGTGGGTGTCGTATAGGGAACTTAATGATCGAGGTATGGGCAGCAACGTTCCTATTAAAATATCATCAAAGCTTAACTGCGGTTGTCAACCCGCTTGCCAAGTATGGCAACTACTGGAAAACCCCCCTTATGGGGGAGACCTTTGTTCAGCTGTGAACAATTAATGGTTGATATGAATTATATCATCACAATGAAACCGTAGTGTCTCCTACCACAACAAATTATAAATGCGTCCATTTAAAATTCGTTGAAGTCTTTTAACTTTAGTTTATATTGAATGAAATTAATTATGACGTAATAAAATTATTAGTAGACTATTCAGATGTCACTAGTATATAATTTCTTGCAATATCTTTTGTATAAAAAAAATATTATATCTAAATATTTGGCTAGTCTAACTAAATTACGACAACTTATATTTCTATGCAAACGTCTGTTGACGGGGTAAGAGTAAAATAACACTACTTTGCATCATCATCTAAGAACGGCTTAAGATAACAAAACATGAAAAATCTAAATAAAACCCTATTCCGAACCTCCTGGTTTGGTTTAGTTATACCTAAACCTTTTTAAATTTAAATCTTAAATAACTACTTTAAATATAATCTGATTACATATTTTTCATATTTAAATAAATAGATAGATAAACTATTTGCATTAAGTTACTTGTCAACATAATCCTCACCAATATGAAACAGTACAATTATGTATAAATTCAAATAGAATGAAGTAGTAGCACTTGCTCAAACACATTTTTCATTGTGCATCGGAACAAAATCTTTCTTCGAATTGCATTGCTACTGTTACAGTAGGAATCATTATTGAGTTGAGAATGCTAACCTGTCGACATGTTTACGACTTGATAGAACAATAGTTCGTCACTGGAGACATCGTAGACTTAGCAGCTACTGTAGCCTGGTCGGTGTCCGCTCGTTGACAAAGGCCACATGCAGTGGACAATAGTTGCTACTAATGCGCTATGATCGCCCGGCTCACGCCATAAATCTTGACGGCTACTGTTTTTTTTATGCGGGTGAGAACTTAGGAATATAAAAAAGAACTTTTAAAATGTATACTATTATTACAACCTATACTTTCCTGTTTTTATGTATTTAATAATCTTTTATAAGAATATTATGAGATACCTATAAATACTTAAAAATATATGAAGCAAGTTCAGAAATATAACATATTTTATGACATAAGCATGAATTATCTTTAATAAAAAAAATAATAAAAATCATCGTTTATTTGGTTCCGTATAGCTTTATTTTCGGTCTATAGATAGCTTGCATAGATTTAGTCATATATTACTAGCCCTTTTTAACAGAAAGACACAACAATAGAGACTTTCGTTTCTATAACACAGTTCATCCATTCTACTTTTTGTGAAAGATTTGATTCCACTATTAGAAATGCCTAAATGTTATTATTGATTTACATTAAATTAATATACATAAATATCATTATATCTTAGTATTAAATTTGTCGTATGAACATATATAATTTGGAAATATAAAACAATATTAGAAACAAATAATAACAAAGGAATGATACCGTAAACTATAGTTACATACCTATCTAGATCGGTCAACTTTCAAAATATCTGAATCAAAAAGCTTCCGTTTTGGTACCAGGGATATTTTACACTAATTATGGGTTTCCAATACCATGGGCGGGTAATTGGGCTCTATCGCACGTTGTCCTTCACTTCCTGTCTTTTGGCAGTGCCCATGAATGGTTATAGTACTTTATGGGCACCGCCATGGTGTCAGGTTGCACCCATTGTAGCACTGCAGCCAACGTGGCACCCACGCATTCTATCGTGAGTAAATTGTGCGTATTATAATCTTTCTATGAATTGATGACGAGTTGATAGGAATTATTAAATATTAACTCTACCCTGTGGATTTGCCTGCGTGAATAAGAATATAAAATAGATGTAAATCTAGAAGATGATAATCACATAAATATCAAAATCGTAATTACTTGTCGGTTTTTTTTTAATGGACAATAATGGTAACGTAGCCTGCGCGAACGGTAGGTATATGCTGGTAGAGCAGCAGTGAGGGATGATAGGTAAGAATGAAAAGACAGGTCATTTAGCCCATCGTGATGAATACACCTGGAATTCAGCATGATAGTTTCCAGGAGGACTACGTGGAAATCGACTCAACAAGGTATATTACTAGCAATGGAACCGGCAATCTTCTTACAAACAATCCCTCACAGTGTGAAATAATCTTCCTGCAGAATTTTGACCTTGGGACTACAGCATGGGGTTCTTCAAAAAGGGCGTAATAAAGTTTTTTAAGGGTCACATTGCGCGTGTGACATCTACATTCCAGGTGTTACCCTATTTTCTATCAGACGGGTCGTATGCTTGTTTGCCACTGTAATAATACTTACTAACATAATATTTAGTTGAAAATATTTTGAGTAGTATCTCTCCTGGTATTAGATATTTTATTAAACTAAAAATTGTACTCATTTATGCATATGACTATCTCATACGAAATTACATTCTTTAGCATATTCATGTCTTAACTATTTATTTCGTTTCATTCTACCCAAAACAATTTGTTAGGTAAAATAAAGTTACACTCACTATCTATACTGAACTATTACTCTACAGTATACTCTGTTTTGTCCATGGTACTGCTCATGTCTGTAGGCGACGGTTACCACTTTCCATCAAGGGGGCCGTCAGCTAGTCTATTTTATCAGCCATTTTAAGTTACATAAAAAAAAATATTATACCTACGTCATATATATAAAATTAATATTGAGCATAATTTTATTAGATCATCATACTTTTTCATAACTATAAAAATCTCTAAAAAGTTACATTTGTGACAATCCCATATTGTATCGCATAGTTAAGTAACAAGATATTTCGCTTTTACAAAAGAGGTAAAAAGTTTTAATGCAACATGAACAAACTTCGAATTGGTATCGTATAACGCGAGCGATTAGTGTTATCTGATCGGAACTGATGCTGTAAAGGAGTGAATATCGGGATGTAGCTATTGTCACGGCTACATCTTGTAATAAGATCACCAATGTACCTGTTTCGCACAATGAATGCACAGGTTCGCACCAAACCGTCTTTTTTTTTTCGATAAAAAAATATCGTCGCTCAAATCAACGTGATCATTTTTACTAAGTAGATTTTACATTTTAATAGAAATATTCTAGTCCTACTTGAATGTTTAGATGTTTGTTATTGTTATCCGTTCATTATTTAAGAACTGTATTAATTTATATACTAATTCACACGGGTAAGGTACTCAAGCAGTGTGTGTGTGTGTGTGTGCGCGTGTGCGTGTGCGTGTGCGTGTGTGTGTGTGTGTGTGTGTTTGTAAAGTTTGTAAATATATACCTACCTACCTATTTATTCTAGTTAAGCAAATCAGCTATAAAAGAATAGGTGGTACCAAATTCAATATCTACATATGAATAAACTAATAATTTCTAAATAGAATAATAGAATGAACAAAACATAAGATATGTAATATGTGTACGTATATATCTACAATGAAGAGCACTTACACACTTAAGTAAAAAATTACTTTCGCATTGCGAATCTAAGCACCGTTGAAATATTACTCTAGCGGTGCAACAATAATTTTGGCAAGAAATCACATTTATAAGATTATATTTAAGAAATAGCTCGTCACCCTCTGGTCTATCATAAAAAAAGTAAAGTAGGTAAAGGAATTCTGCGTAGCACAGACTCCCTGCGGCGGCGCGGCGGTCTTCAAAAGCTTCTCCCTCTACCAAATGACAGCCGAAATTGCTCCACATCAGTAAAAACTACCTCTCGGTCGTAGTTTGTTTTACACAACAAACTGTTCCGAACAGATATGGAGACTGTTAATGACACATTTGACGCCGGTGCATCGTGCTGAAATTGGACCTTGCAATTTTTTTTTTCATCGCGGTCAACTTTTTCTTTTGATGAATGGTTACTAAATGAATACCGATTGCCAAAATTAGAGCTTTTTTTTTAATTTCATCTACTAATGACCACGTCCGGCTGTTGATAAACTATGTATTCTTCCGGTCCCTAAAAATGAATCTACGTTATTTTTAAGTATGTATCAACTAATCTAATTTTCCTTTAACATTTCAGACATAGTAAACGTATGTGCTTTTAAATTTATTAATACCTACACGTTGTTTATCGTTATAAAAAAATACAACTAGAGACAATATAAGTACATATAAATTTTATTGATAGAGAAATGAAATTGACCGTTTTACCTTCAGAAGAGCTGTATGCTTGTTTGCCACCTTCGCAGTATAAAAAAAAGAAAACAGTAGGCCCAATTCAACTAATTAGCAATTAACTACGAAGATTTTCAGGAAAGACCAGATAGAGTGCGACCTGATAATATGTATAATAACTAGCTTTCAATCGCGATTTCATCTGCGTGACAGGGATACATTTACTGACCGGTTTAAAAAGTAGCTTATATCATTTTCCATCTCATATAGTATATACATAATAAATTTCACAGTAATTGATTCAGCCGTTAAGACGGTAAAAGGTAACAAACAAACTCAATTTCACATTTAAAATATTAGTAAGGATTTAAAATGCTATCTTGGGTAAAAATAAAAAATCACCTCACATAATCATTTCAAAATTATTCAATACAGCAAATGATCTAGATGTACATAGATTTAAATACAGCAACAATGTTATGGATTGAAAAATTTATTACAACACACGTCACGTTACATACACTTTGTACAACCATTTCATATCATAATAAGTATTATAATAAGTATAATAGGTATACGAACAAACAATAATAGGTAATGACTACGTTTTAAGGAATGTTTTATCTCGTAGTCTAATACGTGTACGACGAAAAAGGTATTCCATTTGTTATAAACTTCTTAGAAAAACTAGATTTCTTTTTTTAATTTTGTGTATCTCGCCTGGTTACGTCGACAGTCTTACCTATAATCTACTTTTATACTTGGCATATTCATGAAAAATCTTTTATAAATAGAAGACAATAAATCATATTAGACGCTATTAGACAATAAAAAATAATAAATACAAATCATTTTACTCACTTTTTATTTATATACTTGGTGTATATAAATAAAAAGTAAGTAAAAAGATTTACCATTCACATAAATTTATGGACCGAGATACTGTTAGTGTCTACTAGCAATGATTAGAAGTTGCCATCAGGCAGGCCGTGTGTTTATTTGTAATTACCGCATTTACCCCCCTTTGGACAAAGGCCTCTATCATTAAAAATACTTATACAATGGTAAATATATATGTATCATTATATATTGGTTATCATTTGTGTGCGTATTTTATATTATTTATAATCATCGCTCATGAATTGTGTCACAAATGCTACTGTACAATAATCTGAAATAGTAATTACATAAATAACTGTAGTGACCATAGGCTCCGTAAAGCTAATACGCAATCCCGGGGTTTTAAAATATAATTAATTAGTGGATAATTAGAAATATATTATGGCAAACACTCATATGTTGCAGGCTATTCGTTTTTATAATACATTATTTATAGATTGTGAAAAAAAAATCGGTAATTAAGTCTACAAAACATTTTAAATGCAATAACAGCTATTAAGGTACGTTATGCGCACCTGTTATTAAACTAATCATTATAAGAATAAAAAATGTCTTAGTAATAAAAAAAGGACCAAGAATAAAGAAGGAATTAACGACAAGGCTGTATAGTAGCAAAATAATAATTATAATTTAATACAATGCGATACTGAAATAGAGACAAGAATATCACACATTCTTGAAAATAATATAACTAAGATTGTGCGCCACAAAAAAACCGATTTCTTTTGTGACAAAACCAATTATTTTGATTTAAAAAATGCCAAACTGATTTTGATAAAATTTCCACGAACCCAATCTCTAAGTACCTATATCCCTTTAGATAAAATAAATATTTTTCCAAATCTATTTACTAATGACGGTATCACGAAGATAAAAACAATTTAATCGACTTAAAAACCTCCTTCTTTTTAAAGGCGGTTGTAAAAAAAGAAAAGATAACGTATATCAGTATACGCAACAGAAGAACTGGAAAAAGATTTTAAAATTTTATTAAAATTGAAAACTAGAGCAAGTTTTTAATCGAAACCATTAATTCGCATAGGTTTTCCTGAATGCCTGACAAGCAAGGAATGTTCCGGCTTACAGATGAAATAAAATTTATTAAACATATTTTTATATTGTATCAAGACCTTTCTCAAGACAATACGAACAGCATCACCACCAATGACTATTTTTTAATGGACACAGACCTTATAAAAGGTTTAATTTCAATTTTAATTACATTCTTGTAGATTATTTCTGTTTTTAGCTAAAACCGATTTTAATATCATGCTTATTTGGTACTTCTACGCATATGTAAGATTGCTTTGCTGTATATACATCGTAATTTGCTATGAAATTCAAATTATTTTATTATATTCTTTATTGTACTTGTAAAAAAATACAGCGATTAGTTTAACAACTTGTTTGCAAGGTTAAGCTCATCTCTGATAGAGATCTTTTTACTGTCACGATAATATTGGAGAGCAAAATGTTCGATTGTATGGAGGTACTTTTAAAGTCATTATATGTAACAATGTAGACGCAGAAAATTAAAAACGTTTCCTTAATCATATTCATATAATTTTGTGCTTTCCTTCATGACACAACAAGTAGTATTTGCTCCACAAATAAAAAATGACTGGATTGCCCTGACAAAAAATAACTATTTAAAAATTATAGCCAGTGCCAGTCAGCATGATATATGAATTCTAACAATACCCCAACATTCAAGTCTGTTCAGCCATTTACAAGTTTTCGAGAAATAAAGAAACTCAGAAATAAACTCTGAAAATACAATTTTACATTCCTTTTTTTGGGCACTCGTGTACAAATACTTTGATATCGTAACACGCTATAATAAAATATAAAAGCATCTATTAGTGTTATTAACATTTAATATCATGCAAATTACTGTGTGATCCAGACATAGAAAAGGCCACTCCTTCCTTTTCTGTGGATGTCGTATGGGACGACTAAGTGAACTTAATAGTCGAAGGATGGACAGCAAAGTCCCTCATAAAACATCACCAATGACTAACTGCGGTTGCCAACCCGCCTGCTAAGCGTGGCATCCACTAGCAAAACTCCTATGGGGAAGGCCAATGTTCAGCAGTGGACATTTAATGGCTGATATGACGATGATGATGACGTCACGCGGAGCCCCTACGAATGTCATCATAATGAACATCGACATATGATACAGAATATATAATCCCTATAAACACTATAATTTACCAAATATGACGTCAGTAAACGTGCATCGTACCACTCAATATTGCGCGTCAC
This sequence comes from Galleria mellonella, assembly GCF_026898425.1. Taxonomy (NCBI): domain Eukaryota; kingdom Metazoa; phylum Arthropoda; class Insecta; order Lepidoptera; family Pyralidae; genus Galleria; species Galleria mellonella. Next base: position 1,905,026 of record NW_026442042.1, on the reverse strand, counting down.
ACTCAATATTGGTGAAACTGGAATATGTTAGGACCCTTTAAAAATAGTAAAAAAAAAAAACGATAAATTGAAAAAAAAACATTAATCGTGACTAATACAACTATTAAACATTATCTATTAAATTATTAATACCTCAAGGTATTGTTGAAACGTGACATTTTCGTTTTTCGATACGTCTATATCTATTACAATCTTGAATATTTGAATATTATAAAATGATACACGTAAAATAAATTCGAATGGAAACAAAATTTAAAGAAACACAATTTACAGAAATATTATAATTATATAGATGTTCATAAATATTCCAGTACCTATTTATAAAAAAAAAATATTAATCATATTATACAATTCAAAAATCTCCACGACAATCATTTTATTTTATATTAATGATACAACTTATTGACAACCTGTATAAATAATAACATTTATGAATACCTTAATGTTACTACAAATTGTTTTCGATAAGTTTAATCTTAACTACAGAATACTGTAGTATTTTAATGTGTCAAGTGGATAAAGAAAGCTTGACAGCGAATATATATCATTTATGAATATTAGAATTAATTAAAATATTAAATGAAGTAAAAAGTGGAGAAAAATTATGACAAGAATAGATGAAGATTTATAATATATATTATAAATATATAATCAACCTTATTTTAATATCTAAATAAAATAGTTCGGACGATATCCGAAATTTACATATATTCAGACTTCTAATAAAAATTAATTTTTATATAAACATAAAATTCATCCACAAGAAGTAACTTTATTAGAACAATAAAAAAAAACTACATTTTAAGTTTTCAATAGAAAAATAATAAATTATCGAATAGAACAGATAAATAAATTTCGATTCAGTAATTTTCAAAAAACGAGATAAAAACAATTTATACAATTATATCTTTAGTGGCTTGCTTACTTAAGCTAAATTACATGACCTAGACGCAGTAACCTTATAACTCATCGCGGAGAAGAGTGTAACGATTCTTGGATGGCGCTAGTTTCTTGAATGTAGACTCTGGCGGTGTAGTCACTTTCACATCTGTATCCAACTGCGGCTGCCCCGGGTCCGGCCCATAATGGAATTCCCTGTAATAACAAAATAATTTACTAAACCACCGAACACAGAAATACATTCTTTTAATAGTTTATTTAAATAGGGAAAAATGTCAGAAAGTGTATTGGGGAAAAAAGATTAATATCACACTTGGAAAAACTTTTTCTATATTAAGTTATTTTATACTACGAAGGTGGCAAAGCACATAGCCCGTCTAATGGTAAACGATAACTGTAGCCTATGGACGCCTGCAACACTAGGGGTGTCACATGTGCGTTGCCGACCCTGAAAAAACTTTAATACTTAATTTTGAAGGATCTCATACTGTAGTCTCAGTAGGAAACTCATTCCACAGCCTGAGCGTTCGCGGAGGAAATTCCTCTAAAGCCGCATTGTACGCGACCAATAAACTTCTATCGTGTTAGTATTGTTATGTATCATAAAGGATTCACAACTAGTCTCCAATGACTTCGTTTGCATGACCTGGATATGTTTATTAACTGAGCTAAAAAGTAGCCCATTTTCTTCTCCACTTAAGTAGTAAATTACGTGACCATTAGAAAAATTTTTAAGCGTAAGAAGCGAAACCAAGTGGCAACAATGATAGAAACTTTCTTTCACATGTATAATGTTCGTAAGGACGCTAAAGAAAGAGCCACGTATCTTGATAGTTATTAAATCCGTATCTGGGCAGCAAATTGTCTAATATAATAACGACAAATTCTGTAAAAATAAAGTAACTGAACTAACCAAATGATTCGGTATTGCCTCAAGAATAAAGAATTACTACTATGCTAAAAACTAATATCCCGGAAAATAAACTTACTTTTATATATAGATATTTACTTTTATATATAGATATTTACTTATATATAATTATAATAATAGTTTCTACAGTTTTGAATAAGTTAAGAAACACGCATACAAACGCAGTTTATTATAACACATACATCTACTAATAACCCGTGAAGATAAATAATGTAATTACATCATCAAGAAAATTCACATTACGCTCTGATAAAATTGTTTATGGAAGGCGTGAAATAACCACTTATTCATAATCACGATTGTAGAACGGTTATTATTTCCAAGAAATTGATTAAATATTAGAGGATTAACATATGATAAATCAATCCACTAATATTCGAGTCAGTTTATGAAGATGGTTGAACGTTTGTTCAATCATATATATGGCTGAACAATAAATAAACTTATCCTGGATACATCTATGATAACATGGAAGAATTTTGCCTAGTAATCATCATCATTATCACCTGCCTACCCTTATTCCAATTTTTATTTGGGGTCGGCGTAATGTTTTTTTATTCACATTACAAAAAGATTTGGCTTATAGTTTTACGACCTGCTTGACATCAACACTCTTTGGAAATTTTACGTAGTAATATGTGAGATAAGCTATAAACAAACCACCAAATAATGATACATGCGAAATAATTCTATATTTGAAATCAAAGAAATCAAATGCGTTAATTTAATGTGGAAAAACTAGAAACGGATACAATGATGATGATGTCTTTACCTACTCTAAAGGGGAAAAGTCTTAGTTTTATAGTAAGAAAATATATAAAAAATAACTTTTAAACATTATAATATGGTAACTTCCCTAAACACTAACTTCGTTTAGAATTTCTTTGCTAACATCTTCTACACATTTTTAATTCTACCTACAAGAAAAAATATCAACTTATTTATAATTTATGGAATGGGACTACTAGTATTATAGAGACCTTCATTTTTAAATAGATTACTTGAATGTCAGCATAGCTTAGTGCTGCCACTGATAACATAAAAATTTTACTCACAAAAGAATTAGTAAGCAGTATATAATTAAAAGAACACACCTTTGTGATAAACTTATCAATTATACAATGCTGCAATAAAGGAAACAAACACGTATTGTTAAATACTTAATATTTTGCTCTTTATATATACAGCTGTTGTTTTAATATTTTGTGACAGCTATTTGCTAAAAAATTTATTGGAAGACACTACGAACTATAAAATCATTGGTTCAGCAAAAAAAAAGACAACTATATAAATTGTATTATCCATATCAATATTATATTTTTTTCATTCTGAATTTTGTCTATGACTATAGACACTGGCAAGATAAAATGTATTAAGCGCCACCTTGGACGATATAGAATTACCATGTACTATATCATTGATTTCAGTATATCATTTACTTGGTGCCATAAAGTGTAAAATAAATAAATAAATGTTTAAGAAAAACATAAATTATATACTGACCTATGTAGTTTTCCTGAATATAAATCCTGAAGGAACTGATACAATCTTCCAGGCTTTTCCATATCTTTATAGCTTGGGAAGAGGTACATATGACGGAATGAGTCAATAGCAATAAGTGGCAAATCCGATATAGACTTGCCAAGATGGTGAAGTGGATGTTCAAACCTAACCCCATCAGCAGTCAAGAAATTTACATTCTCTGAAATAGTAAACAGTTATTATATTGTAACGAGTAATTGAAACCGTTATCCTAGTGCATAGGTTTCTTTCCATAAAGATTTTAGCCTACCTTGTTATTTGATATAGGGTTTTATTTATTTGTCTTGCAAAGTTGTACTGTACTGTATTACTTTAGTTTTATCTTACATTACAGGGAAAAGAAAGAATAGGCAATTATTATGTATTCTGTACTGTATGTACATACAGTTATCAAATGTGTTAGATACTTATCAATTGTAAATAAAGCAACGCTGCATGCAACATTACAGTTTACTTGTTCAATTTACATTAATAATAAATATTAGTTGTGCAAGTGTTATTATCACTATCTTCCACTACAAAACTAAATTATATAGTATAATAATATAATGGCTTTGAAGTAACAAATTACAAAAAAAATATATTTACTAAAATACTAATACAACATTCAATACTTTTTAATTATTAATTAGAAATAATACATACGTTTTTCACCAACTAAATCGCGAGTAATGATTTCTTTATATTTCTTCACACTTTCTGTATCTGATGGGTGGTGGAATAAGATAAGGAATGGTAGCCCTTCTTCTGTCAGTTCTTCAGCATTCTCAAATGTTATTTCACGAACTAAAGGAATACATTTCTCTTGGACCCAGGCATATAACTCATCAAAGTTGGTCAATGAGCCTTTGAAAGTTTCATCAGGTTCGGTAGATGTTTTTCTATCTGCCCTAAATACTACTATTGGCTGACCTGAAACCATTTTTAGGTAACACATTAATTTATTAAGCACTGTTATTATCAAACATTTCTTCCACAAAATAAGCGTATGATTAATATTTAGATTACATAAAATATAAATCATTTTTAATCATGTTAATAATTATAAACAATAAATTAATTAAGCTAATGACCTCTGTATTTATAAAGCTTATAAGTATAAAAATTGCACAGATATATCAACTATTCAGGTTATGTATAAATATACAACTTAGTTGCATAAAAAAATATATGTATTAATATGTAACAAAGATTCCACTTCTCAAATTAATAATATATTTTTTTTATAAGGACTAATTAAATATTCATGTTACATCTACATTTGATACCATTGATAGATATTTATACTCTGTATATCAATATCAATTCAGGCTGAGTTGATTGTAGATAACATTAAATGAAATTACTTATTGTTGATAGTCAGACATATTTGGTAATTATTTTTTACTATATAGGTAAACTGTAAAAAATTAACAAGTTCGCAATTACAATACTATATGTAATTACCTGGAGGATGCATTTGTTGTGAGGCATCTCCAAAGCCTGCATGAAATTGACACTCATCTTTCAAACTGGCTGCTACTTTTCGTAACACCTCATACTCTGGCTGATCTCTTCTGTCCATATAGCCAATAATATGCCTCTTATCCTCACTCAAGTCATGCAATTCTTTAAGTGATCCAAAGTTCTTGATAGGATCTGTTAGTTGTTTTTTGATGAATTCAGAAAAGGCTTCAACAGATCGTTGGCCTGTAAAATGTAGAAATTTAACTTAAGAAGAAAATAATGTTATATAAAACTTTAATCATTTTTATTTTGTATTCTTTGTAAAGGAATTAAATTATCTTACTTGGGATACAATTTGCCACCCTACATAGTACACACAGTTATAAAATCTTAACTTCTGCCCAGAACTAGCACAAATCATGCCAGTACATGTCGCCAGTACCAAAAAATAGTATGCTGCATACTATTTTTTGTAAGATTCATGAATTTTATGTTTCACTCACCTCTATATTCTTTTTTAGCAGGTATGCCATTGCGAAAGAGTTTCAATGTAGGATATTTAGTTATATGAAATCTTGTAGCTATAGCACCTTCTTTGTCACAATCAACTTTACCCATAACTACTTTGCCACTATCATATCCGGCTTTTGTGACTTCATCAGCTGCATCATCAAATATTGGCATCAGCATATTACTGAACCTACACCACTCTGCATAGAAGTTGATGAATACAATCTCATTGGATGCTGAAACAAGAAAAAAAAATATGTATACTAACATTATTGCAATAATTGAACATTCAGTAATTAATCAATAGTTTAAAATTAATATCATTGCCTTATAATAATTGATTGGAAAAAATATAATATTCAAAGGATAATATTTATAAAATACTAGTTTTTACCCACAAATTCCATATTGATGACTGACACATATGGACAAAAATAAAAAATAATCTGTCTCTACACAAATAATATTATTTATAGTGTATGCTAAATGCCATGATAATTGGTTTATTATAAGTAAAAATGAACAAACTCACTTTTATATGTATAATTTTAGTAATGAAGCAAGCAAGCAATTATTAACGCTATTATTTGCATTTTTATTAAATATATTTAAATATAAGCGTTCATATGATTGGAAATTAAAAAGTACCTTATATAAATATTTAGTAATTATAAATGTGATAGTGAGTTTGTTGGTAAAATCTTAGCAGCTTATCCAAATAATATGAAATTTGATATACCAATACTATATGGGATGGAGGATATGATGCGTGAACATAAGGTGGTCACGCGGACAAAGTCACAGGTAGAAGTCAGTAAAAATATTTCCTTGGACAATTTGGATTTTGGTATACAGCCAGTAATAATAATATAGTATTATAGTGTTAAAGTGTAATTATTAATATCTTCTTCATATAAATAAATTTGTATATTGATTCATATGAGAAAAAGTAATAATCTAGACTAACTTAAATAACCGGGTTCATACAAAGCCCATAGCACTCACCTAAGACCATATCTAAATTATTTTGTGTAATTGATACTGCACCGCTATCGGTTGGATTGTAAAAACTATGGCACAGCTGAAACATAACAATTGTAAAATAATTAATAGGCCTATTAAATTCGTATACACACTTAATAAAGCATAAAGTCAAACAATCGTTTTCTTTGGAAAACGATGGCTATATAAATTAAAATATAATTTTACATACCAACACAAATGCACATGCCAGTAATTTGTAATTAAATAAACTAAATGAATTGTTCCAATTCATGATTATACTCATCAGTTTTTATTAATCTTGAAAGAAGAAAAAGGTGCTACTGCTGGCAAAGCCGATGACAGCACACACACACACAACAAATCTTAATAATTGTCACTTGTCAAATTGCGGTTGGCGGACACAATTTGCTTTTTTTTTTTTTTAGCTAAATTCTAGTGTTGCCATACGACTAAAACGACATAATAATGAAGAATTCATTATTATATGTCTGTGGTATAACTATCAATATAGAATTTTTTTTTTCTATTCACACTTTCTTTTACATTAATGAGTCAAAAAACATAGAATATTTTTTTGTTATTCCTTGTTCTTAGGTACTATATGTGTATGAAAGAAAAAAATAGAAAACTTTGCAACATAAAATATTATCATCATATATATATGATAACAATATTAAGATTTAGTTATATTATATGAATACATTTATAGTTGCATTAATTATAATTGCATTTCCTATATATTTATAAGTATATTTTCATATGTACAAGTACATCCTTCATATCCTATAAGTATCCTAGACCTAATCCTTATCCTTTCTAAATTCGTTTGTGTTAGGTATTTTTATTACTACTATCGTTTCCCCGTTTTGTTCTTGACAAAATGCCCTAATATCGGGGTGAACGCCACAAAAGAAAAAAAAAAAACTTTGCAACTTTTAGAAAAAAAATCCATTATAGCTGTTTTTTTTTTTTTTTTTTTTTTTTTTTTTTTTTGGCGTTCACCCCGATATTAGGGTATTTTGCCAAGAACAAAACGGGGAAACGATAATAGTAATAAAAATACCTAACACAAACGAATTTAGAAAGGATAAGGATTAGGTCTAGGATATTTATAGGATATGAAACATATACTTGTACATATGAGAATATACTTATAAATATATAGGAAAAGCAATTGATGCAACTATAAATGTATTCATGTAATATAACTAAATCTTAATATTGTTATCATATATATATGAAGATAGTATTTTATAGATAATAGGATCATTGGAAGAAAGTAGAGTAAGAATAGAAGTTGGGAATGGAACACGGATGGATCGGAGATGATTAAAAAGGGAGGTGTGGTCAAATTTAGAACATGAGAAGAATATATGATTCAAGTCCGCCACTTCAGCACCGCAATTACACGACGAACTTTGTACAATACCAAGCTTGTATAAATGAGAAGGTGTGCATACGTGACCTAGACGCATACGAGTTATAATAGTTGTTGCGGTCTTTCCAAGCTTTAATTTACAAAACCATGGTTTGAAAGGAATATCGGGTTGTATAAGGCGATAAAATCTTCCTTTTATTGTACTTGTTTTTTCCCAATATTCCTTCCAGGCATACCTTAAATATATTTTTGGGAGACAAGCTAGGTCACTACAGTAATTATGATACGGATACATATCACCACAAGTTACAGCCTCTCTTGCAATAAGGTCAGCTTTGTCATTGCCGCTAATACCACTGTGTCCTGGTAACCAGGCAAAAGAAACGGAATAACCTCTCAACATGCAAAGATAAAGACTTTGTCTTATGTCACAAATAATGGGATAAACTGGTTTTGATTTAAACGGATATTTGGCTAGAGCTTGCAAAGAGCTCATAGAGTCAGTGAAAACTATTGCCTTATGTAATTTCATTAAAAGTTGTTGAAGTATAGTTTATTGTGAACTTTATATAGCAACCCTAACTTTGTTTATGGTATTATAAAATAAAAAAAAAAAAAACTTCTTGTGTGTCAATGACAGAACTGAAAAAGGTTGTTTTTTTATTTCTCTTCTCCATCGTTAATAATCCATTTAGTTGACTTGTAATAACATATTTATTTGACGTGTAATAACAATAATAATCATAACAGGTTATGGCCCAGCCTGATTTTCCATTTATATGGTATTGTAATTATTCGTACAAAACTAGAACAATTTCCACAAGTCACAGCCGCCATTTTTTTTTTTTTCCGGTTGAAAGTTTTTTGTTCAGAACTTCTTGAGGTACTTGTCAATAATGTCTGTGCGATTAGATAAAATCACAGTGGACAAGTTGGAGGGTGAAGGTAATTGGATTTCATGGAAATTCGATATCAACTTACAAATAACCCTACATGGAGTTGAGGACCATGTGACCGGTGTAGCGCAACAACCAAAAGATGGAGAAGAACCAAAGTCTTTCAAATTATACCATGAAAAGGAATCAATTGCAAGGTATTTAATAGGTTCAACAGTAGGCAGAGAGCCGAAACAGCACATTTTAACCTGCAAAAGTGCGAAAGAAATGTGGGATACTCTTCATGCTGTGTATGAACAGAAAAATGAAAGAAGACTGGATCTTTTGTACTGCGAGCTATTTACGTATAAAAAGTTACCAGAGGACAGTATAGCTACGCATGTCTCTAAGTTACAAAGACTGTATACTCAATTAAACTTAGAATTGAAAAATGAAGGCAGTACTTTGCCTCAGTCCTTACTTTTAAACAGAATACTGAATACATTGCCTGTTAACTATCTTGAGTTCAAAAATGCATGGGAATCTGTCCCTGCATCGGATAGAAATGTAACCACATTAATGGAACGTCTTCGCTTACATGAGCAAAGATTGAATGAAAGCAAACCTGAAAGTGAAGTCGCTCTAGTTGCAAAGACTGAAAAGCGTATATATAATAAAGGTCATTTAAAAGATGCTTGGTTTGTTCCTACCTGTAAACAGAATTTATTCTCTTCAGGGTCAGCTTTAAAAAATAATTTAATTGAAATAGGTGATAAAAATAAAAGAATATTTAAAAATGGCAATAACATAAAAGCAGTTGCAATAAGAAATAAGGGAAATATGTACAGATTGGAGATGAGGGTGATATTACCTGAAAATTATTGTATGCTTAGTAGTCATACGGCAGACTTAAATATCTGGCATGAACGCCTATGTCACCAGAATATTAGACATGTTGAAAAATTCTTAAAACTGAATAATATTCCATTCCAGCCAGCAGAAAAAATTGTTTGCGATGGGTGCATGTTTGGTAAAATGTCTCGCTTGCCTTTTCATACAAGAAATATCAGAGCACAGGTACCAGGACAAATTATTCATGCTGATGTCTGTGGCCCCATTGCTGAAGTATCTGTTGGAGGTAGTAGATATTGTATTGCATTCAAAGACGATTACTCCAAATACAGAAAAGTATATTTTATAAAAGAAAAGACAGCAGTTTCAGAAGCAACAAAGAACTTTATTTTGGAAGCTAAGACAATAGGTCATACAATAAAAGAATTAATAACTGATGGAGGTAAAGAATTTATAAACAAGGAAATGCAAGCCATATTGTCATCATTTGGAATTAATCATCGCATGACCATTCCATATAGCCCACAGCAGAATGGAGCTGCGGAGCGTGAAAACAGAATATTAATGGAAGCAGCTCGGAGTATGCTACATGCAAATAATTTTGATAAGCAGCTATGGGCAGAAGCTGTTAACACTGCTGCATATGTTCTGAATAGGACTGGTCCAACAGGTGTTGATGACTCATCTACACCATACAGTTTATGGTTTGGCAAAAAAGCTGATATAAGTCATCTGAAGATATTTGGCACAAAATGTTTTATTCATGTACCTGACCAAAAGCGCAGAAAGCTAGATAAAAAGGCAATAAAGGGAAACTTAGTTGGATATTGTGGAGACAAAGATGGGTATAGAATATGGACAGAGGACAGAAAGATAGTTTTATCTAGAGATGTTAAATTCCTACCAGAACAAGTATGTGTTGATATTTTTAAACAGGATTTAACAGAGCAGCAGTCTAAACATCAGAAGGAATCTTCGAAAAATCATGATTTTGTGATATCCTTAATTCCTGATGCTGATGAAGTCAACAGCAGCAAAGTTCAGAAAGTGACAAGAGGACATGCATCATCGTCTATGGCCCCAAGGGCTGTCACCGCTGATCCAGCTCAAGCATGTGACCAGGTTCCAAGTTCAGGTAAAGATTTTATACATAATTCATGTGATAGTGATCCTGTGTTCTTAGACTGTGATAATTTATCAGAAAGTGAAAGTGAGTCAGTGATAAATGTGGATCCATTGTGTAGTGGTAACAGTAATGGAAATGTCGAAAGTGAAAATTCTCAACGATATCCATTGCGTAATAGAAAGATAAAGGAGTTTCCAGACTATCATGTGTATATGTGCATGGAATCTGATGATGAATGTTTACATTTTGATGATTTTGATAATTTACCAGCTTGTTGGAAAGATGCTATTAATGCTGAACTTTCATCATTGGATATTAATAATACTTGGTCTATTGTAGATTTACCAAAGGGTGTAACCCCTATAGATAGCAAATGGGTATTTAAAATAAAGAAAGACAGTGACAACAATATTGTCAAATATAAGGCTAGGTTAGTTGCACGTGGGTATAATCAAAGATTTGGTATTGATTATCATGATACATATTCACCAGTTGTTCGTTCTAGTGCACTTAGAATTCTTTTTTCTTTGGCAATTCAGTTTGATTGGTTTATAGACCATTGGGATGTTGTTACTGCTTTTCTTCATGGAACATTAAATGAAGATGTTTTTATGTATATGCCAAAGGGCTTGTTAATTGATAAAGGTAAAAATGATAATGTGCCTAAGGTATGCAAACTAAACAAAGCTATGTATGGACTGAAGCAGGCAGCCTCAAGTTGGAATAAAGAGTTGCATAATGCTTTGATTAATATTGGTTTTAAGCAGTCTGTTCATGAACCATGTATTTATATTCTCAAACAAGATAACCTTTATTTAATTTTAGCAATTTATGTGGATGACATTTTTGCATTTGGTAATAATCAAAAGAAAAAGCATGATATATTTTCTCTACTAGATAGTAAATTTAAATTAAAGAATTTAGGTCCCATAGAACATGCCCTAAGTTTGAGAATAAGAAGAGTAGGTTCAGAATTAATTGTTGATCAGAAAAGGTATATAGAAAATATATTAAGTGTGTATGGAATGCAAGATTGCAAACCTGTAAATTCACCAATTCTACCAGGTTTGAGGATGAGTAAAAGTGACACCGTTGATCCAAAAATTCCATATCAAAATTTAATTGGAAGCTTGATGTATATTGCTCTAAATACCAGACCAGACATATTACATGCAGTTTGTGTATTATCTCAATATAATAATTGTTATACAAAAGAACATTTTGTACAGGTAAAAAGGATTGTAAGGTATCTGAAAGGTACAATTAATTATTGTTTAGTATATAAGAAGTCAAAGAACTTCAGTTTATATGGATATGTTGATGCCGATTGGGCAAATTCAGAAGACAGGAGATCATATTCCGGATTAGTGTTTAAACTTGGTGATAATCTTATTGCCTTTGAAAGTAAAAAGCAAACTTGTGTTTCATTATCATCAACTGAAGCGGAATATGTTGCCCTGGCTCAGGGTGCCAAGGAGGCTATTTTCTTAAAGAATATTATTAAAGAACTATATGTAGAGATGATAGATAAACCTATTATTTTGTATAATGACAACCAGTCATGTCATAAGATAGCTGCTAACAAGGTAAATAGTAATAGGACTAAGCACATAGACATTAAATTTCATTTTATTAGAGAAGCAGTTGAGAGTAACAAAATAGAGATTAAGTATTTGTCTACTCAGTGTATGGTGGCTGATATGTTCACCAAGCCTCTGAGTTCTGTAAAAATAAGTAATTTTATGAAAGATATTTCACTGTATCAGAAATTATAAGTTTATTTTTTGTATTGTGCTGTTTGTGCTTATGGTATTTTTTTTTATGTTTGAAACAAAGTTTGGTTTGAGGGGTAGTGTTGAAGTATAGTTTATTGTGAACTTTATATAGCAACCCTAACTTTGTTTATGGTATTATAAAATAAAAAAAAAAAACTTCTTGTGTGTCAATGACAGAACTGAAAAAGGTTGTTTTTTTATTTCTCTTCTCCATCGTTAATAATCCATTTAGTTGACTTGTAATAACATATTTATTTGACGTGTAATAACAATAATAATCATAACAAAAGTATATATTCTACAGCTTTTAAAATACCATAACATTCCCCGGTAAAAACTGAAGACTCCGGTGGAAGTTTAATTTTTTGAACGATATTAAATTGTGAATGAAACACACCCACACCTACACAACCGCTATTGTCTGGTTTTGATGCATCAGTAAAGATGTAGTGCCATTCATTCCATTCAATGTCAGTTATAAACATAAATTTGGCATTCAATTCTGAATCATTTTTTAATAACCCAAAATCATATTTAATATTAGGAGATAAAACTAAAGATTGATATGAGCATTTATAAATGGGAAAACAGGACGATGTAAAAGTGGGAGATTCTATGGATTTATATTTTTCATAACTTTGTATTAAACATGGAGGTTTTTTATGTTTCCAATAAGATGAAGACGAAATAAAGATATGTAGTTGAGATAACTTTTGAATAAGCGGATGATCAGATAATTGTAAACAACGAAAAAAGAAGCGATCAGATAGATATTGTCTTCTTAAAACCAAAGGTGGATCACCGACTTCGAGCTGTAAAGCATTGATTGGACTTGATTTCATTGCTCCAGAGATAATCCTCAAGGCCTTTGATTGAATTAAATCCAATTTCTTAAAAGCAAATGAACTTCCTGGAGCTAACAAAAAAGTTCCATAATCAATGACACTCCTTATAAGACCATTATAAGCAAGTTTTAGTGAAACGGGATGTGCTCCCCACCAAACTCCAGCAAGGCACCTAAGAATGTTGAGGTTACGCTCACATTTCGTAGAAATATAATTACAGTGGGACAGACCTGTTAATTTATTATCTAGCACGATACCTAAAAATTTAATTTCAGTCTTTATAGGAATGTATGAGTTATCATAAAGCACCTTAATTTGTTGCGGTGATCTCATTCTTGAAAACAAAACTACACTACTCTTGGTTACAGAAAGATTAAGACCATTTGCATCTAACCACGTTTTTAACAAATCTAATGAATCAGATAATTTGGCAGAAGCAGATTCTATGGACTTCGCAATAAAATATAATAAAAGATCATCAGCATATTGTAAAATTTTGACGGATTTATCAAGGAATAATTCTAGATCGTATGTGTATATGTTAAATAAGATTGGACTGAGAACAGATCCTTGTGGAAGGCCTTTCCATACTGTTCTAGATAATTTGGTATCTTCATCTAGATCCATATGTATTGTTCTTTCTGATAAAATATTAATAATGAAATTAGAAAGCATTACCGGTACATTTAAAGCTTGTAATTTAGTTTTTAAAATAGAAATTATTACATTATCATAGGCAGAATTTATATCTAAAAAGGCTGAGAGGATTGACAAATTTTGTGAGAAAGCTATATGAATATCTGAAATAAGAACGCTCACATTATCTAAGGTGCTCTTACCTTTCCTAAAACCAAACTGGTTCGGGGATAGTAAGTTATTACTTTCTAAAAACCATTCTAGACGGTTCTTCACTAAATGTTCAGCCAGCTTTAGTAAGACAGAGGAAAATGCAACAGGACGGTATGAAGATGGTTCAGAAGGTGGTTTATGAGGCTTTAGAAATGGTATAATAATCTGAGACTTCCATGAAGTAGGTATATTTCCCGAAATAATTATGGAATTAATTATATTTAAAAAGTAAATTAATGTCGCATCGCTAGCATTTTTAAAAAAGGAATACGGTATACCGTCTTCTCCCGGTGCAGAGTCTTTAATACAAGCTAGAACACCTTTAAGTTCTACAAGAGTAAAAGGAGACTCAAGTTCGGATAATTCGTCAGAGACGGATAGAGAAATATTGTAAAGGCATTCCGGCACATAACTAGGAGCAAGGCGATCTAAAAATTTATTCGCTAAAGTTAAATCGAGTGCAGAACGTGATGTATGATCACTGAAGGCAGATCTGAATCTTTTAATATTATTCCAAACGACTGATGAATTAACTTCTGGACAGATAGAAGAACAAAATCTTCTCCAGCCTTCTAATTTCTTTTTTTTCAGTAGTTTTCGAGTAGAACGTGAAACTGCGGTGTAAATTTCAAAATTTTCTGGTGTCATGTAATTATTATAATTTTTTTCAGCCTCTTTACGATTTTTAATTGCTTCCGTACAAGGTGGCGAGGGAATTTTCCCTGAAGCACTATTTTTAACAGGAAATAATAAATCAGCAACCTCCTTCATATTTATCATCAAGTCATTACAACATTGATGTTCATTTCCATGGTAAACAATAGGTAACTCCGATATTTTATTATCTAAATATTGTTTGTAAATATTCCAGTCTACATTTGATAAATTATATTTAAGCCGAGGACCACTCTTTCGACTTGAGGGAATGGAAATTGGAAAAGAAAGAATGAGGGGAAAGTGATCGCTTCCGAAAGTAGAGGAATGAGGATACCACGACAGTGAAGAAGCTAAATCAGAAGAACATATTGAAATGTCAGGAGCACTAAACCCTTCATTCGGTGCAGTTCTACGTGTTGGTACATCTGAGTTAATAATACATAAGTTGTAAGTGTCAATTATCGTCAGGAGTTTTCCACCATAAAAATTAGAAGTAGAACTGCCCCACGATTGGTGTTGAGCATTAAAATCGCCCATTACGAGAAAAGGTTTAGGTAAAATTGAAAATAATTGTTCTAGTTGTGAATATATTTGGCATGTAGGATCAGGAATATATAAAGTAACAAAACAGATACCATTTATAATTATAGCAGCTGCATTAATGCCGCTATATACAGGAAGCGAAAAAGAAGAAAAAGGAAGGGAGTTTTTGACCAATATGGCAACACCGCCATATCCGTCAGCTCTATCATCACGGAGACTTGTAAAGCCTGAAATCCTAAAAGGATATCCTGGCTTTAACCAAGTCTCTTGGAGAGCTATTATAAAAGGATTATATTTATTAATCAAATAAAATAAGTCTGATTTCTTGTTTGTTATGCTACGACAGTTCCACTGAATTATTAGGACTTTGTAATCCATTGTGAGAAGTTAATAATTGAGAAAATACATTGTAAATGGCATCGTTGGACGGTGGTAAAGTTGTTTGTATCATTTTCGATTGCGATAACACTTTAATAAGCATGAGAATAATATCAAAGATGGATTGATTATTGTCAATATTATTTGATGATAATGCACAACCATTAGAGGGAGCAGGAATATTATATTCCTTAACTATGGCTTCATGGGCAGAACGATCATATCCTTGTTGTGCTTTTTGAGGAGAGCGTGGTTTAAGTGTAACTGTTTTTTTATGTGATGATTGAATATGTGGTAATGATGATTTCTCTTTGAGGAAAGAAGATTGAAAATGAGATTTATTGGACGGAGATGATGATGTTAATACATCTGAATATAGTTTAGAAGTGGGAGGATGAAATTTTGATGCTTCAGCATAAGAAACACAACTGTGGGCCATTGTTTCTTTAATGGCTTTCTGACGTGCATATTCAGGACATTTCTTACTAATTGCTGAATGAGAACCATTACACAAGATACAAGAAACATTTTCCTCATCTACTTCACATTTATCACCTGTATGATTTTGCCTGCATTTATAACACCGAGGATTTGAACGACACTGCATCTTGACATGTCCGAACCTACAGCAGTTATAGCATTGGATAGTGGGGTAAATGTACAAATCTACAGTTAATGATGTGTAAAACATAAATACTCTTTTTGGTAATATTTGTCCATCAAAAGTAATAACAATGGTTTCAGTATTAATAAAACTTGGTTGTCCTTCATTAATGGTCTTTTTCTTAATTCTTCTGGTTTTTAGAATTCTCCCACAACCTATAGGTACTGATATATTTTGGATTACTTCCTCTTCTGTCCAATCTTTAGGAATACCCCTCACAATTCCCATACGGGTTACATGGAAAGAAGGTATAAATGCCTTAAAATTATGTATTTCTAAGTGACTATTATTTAAAAATGCATTTGCATTTTCAAAATTTGAGAAAGAAAGCGATAAACGGTTTCTTCCTATTCTTTTGAGGCTACCATTCACTATATTATTTATCTTATTAGTGTGTAAAAAGCGACCAAATGCAATAGGATGTAATGTAGTGTTATCATTAGGATGTGTTTCATTTTTTTGTACATGAACGACATAAGGAGCTACATCCTTGGCATTGTACAAAGTTCTGCTTAAAGTACTGGGTGGAGAAGCAGGTTTAACAGACTCGGTATTATTTACAACTGGTATTGATACTAGAGTTTGATTCTCATCCTCAATACATTGACAATCACTATCTTTAATTTTAGATTCGAGACCTTTGGTGTGCCTCCTTCGTTTTTTATTGCAATGTTTGCAAATGCGACGTTCGCCACGTACTCGCTTACGTTTAGAACTTGCAACGCTAGAACCATCTGTGTCCATACTAGATTCACCCAATATATCAAAACTATTATTAAATGGGATAGTTATATTTGCAGACACCTGGGGGGTTGTCCCCCCAGGGTCTATAGGTGGATCCATAATGTCTAATTAATATAGGTAATTTACTTACCAATATTTACAGCAACAAACACTATTACTACAAAATATACAATTATATATACAATCTAATACACAATATATAAATAAAACTAATCCTTATATAATTAAAAATAAAATTAATTTAAAGAAGATCAAAAAACACTCCCGCTTTTTTAAACGTTTCCCGCGCTTTTCGACCCTGTTTTTTCTTTACGATTGAAATTACCTTCCAAATGGACGATAGTATCTTTAAAAATAACTATTTAAAAATGCTGAAATTTATGTGTACTTGAATAAAAATTATTACTTCCATAAAACAGAAGTATAGTCTGTTTCTGTAGAACTCACAAAAATTAAACTAATAGACCGAATGAAAAGGCAATTGGCCATTTTATATATAATAATAAAAATATGTTATATATAATTTGTAATAGTATTTGTATCGTATCAGCGGTTAACTGTCCACTGCCCAACACAAGCCTCTCCATATTGGGGGATTTTGCCAATAGTTGCCACACTTGGCAAGCAGATTGGCAACCGCAGTTGGACTTTGGTGATATTTTAAGAAGGACACTGTTGACTATCTCTCGATTATTAACTTCAGTTGGTTGCCTCTTATGACACACATTGGAAAAGAAAGGACGGGCCATCCTTAGCAAAAAAAAAAAAGCAATTGAAAGATTTAATATTTCTGTAATAATGTTAACAAAACTATTACTCTTTCATTAAGTTATTTTAAAATACATTACTGACACCTCTCAGAATTCAATAAATATTTTTTATATTTACTATAAAAATATTAATTAATATACTTTTTTTGTGTGTACAAATGTTGCCCTATAATACAACATAAAAGATGACCCTTTGCAGAAACCATATCTCATGTATTGGAACTGATATATGTAAAGTATTATAATAAAGAATAAAAAAAAAAAAATAGTAAAATTTTAAATTTAATACAAAAACTTATATTAAGGCCAATGTGTAGTCTATTAGTATATTATTTAATAACAATAACATAAGTACAATAGTCAAGTGCAAATACATCGAATTTCTAATAATTCTGTATCGTCTCAAGTTAATTATATAAAAATTTCTTTAAAAATATTTATTCTGAATTAATATACACTTTTTCTATTTATTATAGTCACATAGGTACTAAACAACCCTTTCTTTTCATCTTCCACTATGATCAAAATGTGACCCTAAATTATGAAAATTGAACTATGACAATTCATTTGTAAAATAAAATACTGATACCAAATAAGTAAATAATAGATCCTTTCGAACGATACCCAAGACCTATGCTCCAGCATGTCATTATTTGAGTTCTAACTTAACTTATTCTTTTTTTCGATAATCATGAATAGTGAAAATTCACTAGTTAAAAAATTCAAAAACAATCGTCTTAAAGCTATAAAAAAAATAAGCCAAGCTAAAGAGAACCATTACAAGCCAAAATAGATTTTTTGCTTCCTTTGAAATACCAAATTTTGACTTCTGTAAAGTTAGAACTTCAAAGTTCTAATTGTGGCAAATGTAGAAAAAGATTACAAATGGTTACTTTAGTAGTAAATAATCCTGGTATTTTTTTTTTATTATTGAAATAAAAATGCATAAAATATCCATATAACTACCTAAATTATAAGTGTTTGTATATTATTACATTTTTGTGTTTTTTATAATACAATAAATTCAATGAAAAACATATATAACATTGTTTATTAAATGTCCTCAGTATAAAAAACATACCTACTATACAATATTTTGTAACAATAAGTTAATACGTGACTACATAGGTACTAATAAAAGGCTATTTATTTTCCAGAACATTAGTAATCTTAATATTCACAGAATACAATATGAACAGAATTGGAAATTATGCACTTACTGTGTGCATAAATGTAGCAATAATAAAAAGTCTTTTGTTTGTTATCATCTATAACTTCTAAATGCATCTAAGTATATGAAAACTATATATTGAGATTCTATTTACATCACATGATTAAAGCCACTGGCATTAGTAATACTAAGTTATTGAATAAATGCATTATAATATAGAAGTTTAGTAATATTGCATGGTAGGTAGGTGGTTACAAATTATAGGAAAAATATTTGGATACATCATACTATTAGTTGCAATCTTTAATTTACTTAGTTAAATTTATAATAAAAATAAAATATTATTACAATGGTCATTACACTACAACAAAATTTAAAAATAAGTATTTAGTGATATATATATCACAGGTATACTTATTTACGAAAAATGGACGGAATATGAATTTTCTTATAATCTATATTAGTTTACTTAGTATAACTAATTTTATCTCTCTCTAATGAAGTGTATATAACCTGGCAGTTTTAAAATAAACATGATAAAAATACTATTCCAGTAATTATACTCAGTATTGGTTTTATAGATGTGCTGCCACTCTGAAATAAAATAAAATCAAATAAGTATATTTTTTACAAAATAAAACATACATCAGATTAAAAGCTACACCTTACAAACCACAACTGTAAAACCACATCTACAACCATGAACAAGCATACAGCCATATAAAAATTTCATAATTGTTTTGGCTTCTATTAGTCTTGTAAAGACCCCTGGGTATAATTTTTTCTTAAATATCTCTCATGTCTAGATATGGTATAATTACAATATTATTATAAGAGTAAGAGTTTAGGTATAATTTGGTTTTTCCATTAAACAAGATGTTGAATGGGCTAAAAATAATCTCTTTTCAATATAAGCTATAATGGTGCACATTACAATCAATCCTAGTACAATCCAACTTTATAAAACTCTAATCGATAGTTCAGTAAGTTTGTGGAACATACACAAAACAAGCTCACTGGTATCTTGATAGAAATGGTAAAACAGACATCACAGAATATACTGTTTTGACCTTTGATATTCCTCATGCTAGTTATTCCTGACGGCTATGGTGTCATGCTTCCATAGCCTTTATTACTGTTATGCAAATACAGACAGTACAATGCAAAAACATAAGTAAGACAGATATACATTAGCAAACATTTTTTTACAAGTCAGCCTAGTATTTACAGACTATCAACCAAGAATTAAAAATAGTCCTGACTAAAATTCTGATTGCTAGTTGATGCTTTATCATCATCATCATATCAGTCATTAGACTCTCCCATACAATGCCATAACACCTGCATGATTGTTTGATGATTTATACAACAATGATTTTGTTATAATAACAATATAAGATTTTAATTTTAGATATTAATAATAGTATTTCAGAATTAACACAGTTATCTATGTTATTATTTTTAATTGCAATAAAGAATATGAGATAACTTACAATAATGTAATAATTGCAACGATCACCTTGACAACAATCAGAACACACCCAATCTTGGTACCAAATATGTGTACACAGCGGCATATAGTGATGTCTGGTGGTTGCACATTCAGTTTTGTTGGAACATCTTTTGGACACATAGTACTGTTTCTTAGCACCTTGGGACCAGTATGGAGTACTGCCCCATTTGATTTCAGTCAAACAAACATCTTGGTTGTATTCACATGTCTTTATAGTTTTTACACATTTCTCATTATTATCTTCTTGATTTTCACAAACGTAACATTCTAGGCCAAAAACTAAAAAAAGAAACAATGCTTTTATTGAAGTTTTTACACAAATTAAATATAATTCAGAAAAATATTTACTAACCTCTTGCGAAAGAGAATAGAGCTATTAGAGACACAATACTTAAACAGTAATTAAACATGATGTATTACATCTATATATTAATTTATACACACAAAAAGATAATAAATAACGGTTTTTTTATCGATAAAAAATTTAGAAAAACAATTCAAGAGTCGTTAGTATCTAATTTGACATAATTGATCGTATTGTTTTTTGTCACAAGAAAGAAAACATTATATCCAATAAAAAAATCTTCTATAAAATCTATGCAATCATCTGTACGCAACATCAAAATAAATATAAAAACCTATTGTACCGATTGTCGTATCGTAGGTATTTTATAAAAAAACAAATTATGATTTCATTATTTACAGAAAAAGTCTTCATTCTTTCATTCATGTTTCTTTTATTAATTTATTAGTAACCTTTTGGGGTCTTCATCACTCTACTATTTGTCATTAATAATATTTTAATGCCATAGTATAATAATACAATATTTTAAAAATTAAATATGCACTGTATTAAAAAGTTACTAATAAATTAATTTAAATAATTTAAAATTTTCTTAATAATTTTTATAAATCTTCGTACTGGTCTAGGTTACGAAGATAGATGTAATTTATAAAATAAAGTTGTTATACTAAACAATAAACTAATATGGATATTTTTAGTTTATCACATTAATGATATTTATTGTATTGTCTTTAAATGGTTATGCAGAATATATTTTCAAGTTTTATAATTATAAGCGTAGTGTCAAAGCTTCAAACATTGTACTTTTGTGGTATTTTTATTGTCATTGCTCAACGGCCTCGCCTTTTTTATTAAATAGACTGATAGTATAGTAGACTATAATCACAAATACTATCCTTAATCTATGGATTGCGATAGGATTAAAAATTTTAGACAGTGTGAATTCATCATTATGGTTTATAATTATTTACAAAACAGAGTTTACTGCAAATAAATTAATACTATTATTTAACTTCCTACCTTTTTCATAATAAAATCAAATTATATCTATAACTAATATCAAAATCTTTACCGCTCCTTTTTAATATTCCGTCTCATTTCCTGTTTATTAGTGACATAATGAGCAACACTAGCCTTTTGTTAATATTTATTTTGGTTAATTGAATTACTAAATATTTCAACTTTATAGGTATCAAATATTATCTTATTCAATAGGTGTTGTGGTTTGTGATACAATCAAAGACTAAGAATATGGAATTACATAGAAGGAATGATAAAATAAAAACTGTAAATCATATGGTGCCTCCTTTCTTCTTACGCAAATATAATTAGTAAAAAGAAGACGAAAGATACACCATTAATCGCTATTTTTTCTATTCATAGCAGGCTAGTGAATAAAAAATGATATATGGCCTAATAACCGTACCGAATCAGATGCAATTGACAACAAATTGTTTGCATATTTAAACTGTGTCGAATATATAATCTAGTAATGTAAATAAACAAAAATTTTACATACACATTTTCTATGTCCTTTCGATCTTTCGTCCTTATTTACTAATTATATTTGCATAAGAAGAAAGGAAGCAACCATATGATTTAGTTTTTATTTTATCATTCCTTCTATGTAATTCCTTGTTCTTAGCGAAGACCTCTGTCAAAGGAAGAATATTCTATTTTAGCTTAAGAATAAGGAATTAGCGA
Organism: Galleria mellonella; assembly: GCF_026898425.1. Classification (NCBI taxonomy): domain Eukaryota; kingdom Metazoa; phylum Arthropoda; class Insecta; order Lepidoptera; family Pyralidae; genus Galleria; species Galleria mellonella. The sequence goes on along the minus strand of NW_026442042.1, from coordinate 1,882,544 downwards.
AATCGTTGTCTTTAGCTAGCCTCCCATATCATGTAGTGATTTTTTGCTCTGTGGTCTCTCTAATCTGTGCTCTACACTGACAGCCAATAAAGTGACATTTTTTATCCAACAAGACAAAAATACAAAACATTTATTTTATTTTAGATCAAATTTCAGTTTTTATCTATTATAACTGCAACTAATCTAATTTTAATTTGTTATACAAAGTTAATATTTAATGGAAGGGATTTTATGGAAATGGACGAATTATTGGAATGGTACTTGATAATTAATAAGCCATAATCTACTTTTGTTTTATGTTTAATAATAATAAAATTAAATAATTGCTGCAGGTTGGCAAACCAGATGGTTTATACTCGAAAACGGTATTTTGTCATATTATAAATCTCAAGAAGAAGTAAATCAAGGATGTAAAGGTTCAGTAAAAGTATCTGTGTGTCAAATAAATGGTAAGTTTTTATTATAAATAAACATTTTTATTAGAGGATGGTTTTATAGAAAGCCCGCTACTGGATATGTATACCTTTGTCTCATTTATTTGCATTTAAATAAATTATTTGCTGATATATTGAAGATGTTTATGTCATAATGGTTAAAATTTGTGACAATCATAATATTTATTTGTGAACTTGAACAACAAATATGGCTTGTATACCTTTCAGAACAGTCTTGTGTATTATGACGTTAATAAAATTTGATTTAATATTATATGTATTTAATTTTCAGTAAATAATATTGATAACAGTCGTCTTGATCTTGTGATACCTGGACAACAGCACATGTATCTGAGAGCACCTTCACCCCAAGACAGACAGAAATGGCTTGTTGCATTAGGAAGTGCCAAAGCTTGTGTGGACTTTAAAGAATCAAAAGGTTTATTGTATTTCATGTTAATTTAAAATTATTTTATAATATCAATAAATATACTTCAAACTTAGATGTTGCAGTAATGTCAAGTAAAGAAATACTCAATGAGTTACTGAAATTTTAACAGTGGACAGCAAAATTGTAAAATAATGATTTTAGTTAACGATTAGAAAAAATTTTCTAGGTATAGGTACTCTTCCTATAAACCGACAATAATGTAAACATATTTATGTATAGAATTTAACTGTGAACTAAATTAAAATAATATTCATCATCATGTCATCCATTAATTATCCAGTGCTGAACATAGACATACCCCATGCAGTAAGCAGGTCTGCAACTGCAGTTTGGTGATGTTTTAAGAGGGATGCTGCTGTCCATTGCTTGACAATTAAGTTATGACACTTACAGGAATGCAAAAATAATAATATTAATTTTTAATTTTTTTTATGTTCACAGTTAACATTTATTCATTAAATATGATTGTATATAAAACACATATGTAATTTCAATAATATTTATAAAATTAAAAAGAAGTACAAGTAATTAAGTCTGTGTGAAATTTAAAGTTTAGACATTTGTTATTCTTTTAAATTCGTATTTGCTCTTATGAATTAGTTAAAATTAATTCTTGATAGAAATTAATGACATAATTTTAATTTAGTGTGGTGACTTTGGGAACATTGAATATTATTCTTATCATTAATCTATTTTTCATGTTTCCTTTATTCTATGATAACCCAATAAATCCAATTATCATTACAGCTATTACAACAACTTCTTTGGAAGATACTACATCATTAGGCCATAAGAAGTCAGAGCTGCGACTGTACTGTGATCTTCTGATGCAGCAAGTACATGATGTAAAAAATGCAGCCACTGCTCAAGATGGGCCCGAGTTACAGGTATATTTTTCTGAGTAAATTTTACATTCCAAATGGGCAGTAATATAATAAAAATTACTTCTGACAGACCTATTCAACTCAAGAATATGTTATGACATAGATATTTTTTTCTTTCAGAAAATTGAAGATGCTTCTAGTCTTTTAACAGCAACATGTGATACCTTTATCAGAACTCTGGAAGATATAATGCGACTGTCAAGCACAACTGGAATAAATTCTGTACCATTTGAAATGCCATTACCTAATATACCCAAGAATTGTACTACTAAAATGCAAGGCGTCAAAACAGCAAGACAAAGTTTAAGTAGATCTTTATCACAGGAAAATAGATGAAATAACATTTATTAGTTTGGTGTTTGTGCTAAATCTAAATTAGTTATCTTTTGTTCACATTGTAACCTGTATATACACATAGTGTAAAAAATAATATATTTCTAGACTTCTAAATTTCTAGTTGTGTAAAGTTATTCAGTAGATGAATGGCAATTCTATTATTATAAGAATGTGATTGTTTATATCTGTGGTATTTGTTCCTAATTGTGTCAGGTATTGAAGGCAGCATTAATGTATTTAACTTTTATTATTATATAAAATACAATATGTAATATTAAATTTAATATTTCTTCATCATATCTATTTTGAAGATCTGATCAATTCACATATTAAACAACATTGAAAATGTATCATTCCTTCTGAAGTATTATCAATTTAATTATATTAAAATATATTGTATTATTTTAATAAAAATAAATAAAAATTTCAATAAGTGCAATTTATTTTTATTTAAGTTTATAGTTAATATTATTGTAAAAACAATAGTTGTAATTATACAGAAACTATTTGCAAAATTACTAATGTATTTTCAATAACTCACCAAATTGGTGCACCAAATCTTAAAACATTCTTTTCTTGAGTGTCAAGTTCCATTCCCATTTTTTTTCTCATGTAAAATATAGTACAATCTCTATTTGTGCATAGCACTTCTTCATGTAAACTTCCTTGGCATCTTTGGCACTCAGTCCAAAGTCTTGAAAATTTTTCTTGTAATTGTCTTAATTTAAAAACTTCTGTTATATACAACTGACCTTCTTTTTCCAAACAGTGATCACATAAAGCTTTTTTTGTATCATTTGGCATTACAGCTTTGCATCCAATACATTTTTCTTTTTTCTTTGTGAATGCAGCAAGAGCACCAACTTTGGATGTTACCATTGCTTTAGTTCTGGTATGTTCTCCTTTCAATAGAAGTGACTCTGCCTTCTCACCAAGTATTGGCTCGAAAATTCTTAATAATGGTTTCGCTAATTGGTTTTCCATATAATAGTTAAAGTCAATAGGTACACTATTTTCTAAAACATAAATAGGGTCTTCAGCTTTCATATAAGCTGGTGTGTTTTTTGCTGCACAACATAGAACATAAGGCACTCTATCTCCTAGTTTAGGTGCTGTACCTGGATCGCGTTTCTTCATTTTGTTTGCTAGTTCTACATGGGCTTGTTTAGCTGCATAGTCATTTTTTGTTAGTTCTTTTGTAATAACAAGTTGAGAAATATCAATGCGATTACATAACAAATCTGATATAATCTGTTTGGCATAGTTAACTGCACCATCTGGATCTCTATCTATAAGCAGCTTTTGAAGACATGTACTCATCATGTTAGAAACTAATGGACAATTGTCTCGCCGGACCGTTTCAATACCTTTGCAATCCATCTTATCGTATTTTTCTGGTCTTGTAAAATAAAGACCAGCATATCTTTTTTTGTTTATAAGTAAATAGGGATAATATACTTTTTCAAATTCTAATTTAATAGGTTTAACAAATTTTGATGAAACATATTCTGCAGCATCTTTACCCAATTCCATACTCTCTTCTAAAGTTTTCACTCCAAACTTCACCATGACGGAATCAGTATCTCCATAAATGACAACAGCATCTTCTTTGTATCCATTAGCTTTTGTATATTTTTTCTCAACTTCAGTTTTGGTGAATTCTATCATAGTGCGCCCATAAGCTGTGACACTACCAGATATTTCAAGACAAGGTAATTTTCCTACTTGTGCTCCTGTAAAACCATATACAGAATTAGCACTAATTTTTAGTGCTAGTTGTCGACCATCCAAGACTGACCTTTTGAATGGATCTTTTTCTTCTTTTAAATCTGCTTTTGCTTTTTTTCTAGCTGCTAATAATGATTCCAAAATTTCAGGTAACAGACCCTTTCTAACATTTGCTTTGACAAACATATTTTTAGATGGTGTTACAGTTACATCGTTAGCATTCATTTCTTTTTGCATAGATGGTGGTACTAAAGTAGTATAACATAAATTATGAGCCATCATAATGCTTGGATATAAAGAAGCAAAATCTAAGGTTGATATAGGGTCTGCATAATATCCTTTTTTTGGTTCAATAACAGTTGCCCCTTCAAACTGATCATCAGATCCTTTCCTTGATAGGCTGGCATTAAATATCCTGCATCTTTTGCTTTTCTTAATAATTGACTTACTACTTTAATTTGTTGCCCTCTAGTAAGCAGACTTAACAAAGAAACTCCTGTCACTCTTGCCATTTCCATATAATTTATAATGCACATTAATTTATTAAGTAATTTTAAGGGCAAATATGCATCTTTAAGACAATACATAGCCAATCTTCTTCTAGTTTGCTCATTTTCATTTTGTAAATCACTAATAATACTGTGATGAACATCTTCTTTTTGTTCTTGCAGAAAATGATAGCTTACAGCATTTAATGTGTATGATCGAAGTTTATATTCTCGCACAAGAAAAAGTAGTAAGTCAAAGGGTACTCTGCCTTCAAAATTTATACTTTTATTTTCTCTACGACCCATTTGTTTTGATTGTAATACAACATCTTTAATAACAGATCTTATATTTTTTATTCGCCCCAAATAATCAAAATTAACAACTTTCAAATGTTTTGCTCTATTTATTAGATATGGCCAATCAAAGTTACTAATATTATAGCCAGTTATAATGTCAGGATCTAATTCACGAAAGAAGTCTGCCCACTTAGCAAGCATTTCTGATTCAGACTGAAAACTGAGTACTTGTGATCCTACTATTGGAGCACATGTATTTAATGTGAATACATTTCTAAGATAAGGTTCCTTTTCACCCTGCCTAATAACCATTGATGCAATTTGTATGACAGGGTCATGATCGGGCTCTGGAAATACACCCTTTCTGCCAGCACATTCAATATCAAAACTTAATATTCGGATTGGAGCGACTTTAGACCATTCTCCTTCAGGTGGATGTGTAATAAATTTATTCCATGCAACATCTACCTCTATTTGACATCTAGATTCCGGTTTCATGGCAGTATTCTTTGACCTAAGCAACCATTTACCAACAGGCAATTCAATCCAGCTGCAGCCAACTACAGTAGTATCTACCATAAATCTTATATCAAAATCTATATTTGTTTCATAAAAAGAGGGATCCATCAATCCAAATGATGTGGGCTGATTTTCAATAAGCCTTTTCGAAGCTGCTATTAGTTTTGGCAAAGCCACAGAAATTTTCACAAATGTCATATCATTATCTCCTTTATAATACATAATTGAACGAGCTTTTACAAGTCTTACATCTAATACTGGCTCTTTTATATTGTCTTTATTAGATCGTGAATCTTCTAATAACGATTTACTTAAATTTAGTTTTAGTTCATTACATGAAGATTCAGTAAAATTTATAGGAACAGTGACATAAAAATATGGAGTAAATCCATGAACATGACAACAAACTGAATTTCCTTCCATTGTTATTCCATACATTCTCATGATAGGGACAGGCCCCAATTGTGATCCAGGCATACCTTGAACTGGTTGACCATGGTAGTTATCTATGTCTAGCTGTTGAAAAATTAATTTATCATTTTTTGGGTCCAAATCAGGTGGTGAAGGTCGAGACCATTTCATGTTTGTTGTTTCATTTTCTGGTCCCTCGCCGAAATATTCTTGTGAGTCAAATTCACATTCCATTCCAGCCAGTTCTTCTTCAAAACTACATGGCTTATCATTATCTTCGTCATCATCACGAGACTTAAATCTCTTTGGTGTAGGACCTTTCGATTTGTTTCTTTTGTCCATTATGTATTGAAACAATAAAAGTAAAAATAAAACTCTCTGGTTGATAACAACGTTTCCCGCCAAATGTCTGGAATTATAGAGAAAAGGATTTACAAAATATTTAATGCTTTTTGTTACGTTCAAATGAAAACTAAATAATTTACCTGATATTTTTTTATAAAACAGTATGAAGAAATGGTTAAAAACTTAAAAAATTCAAGATAATCTATTTTAAAATAATAAGTTAAATCGTAAGAGACAGAATTAAAAGATTTTAAAATGTCAAATGAACAGTATTGCCAAAATCAAGTAGTAAAAAATTACATTAGACTGTTTAAAAAGTACCCTCTTTTCCCTTTAGTAAAGCATTGTCATAATTGTCAAAGAAACGCAATTTTATTAATATTTAAATCTAAATAATCATTTACCTTCATTTTTCACATATTGATCACTCATTTATATTAATTAATGTAAATTTATTAATTATAATGACTTTTTAATGTAATTTATAATATTAAGTGACATGTAAAAAAAAAAGAAAAATATAGTAGCTGAGGTTGAAAAATAAATACAACAGTGCATTCTCTTTTTCAGTCCCAAATTCGATTACCCGTCGAGCTAAATTAGAAATTTTAAACTTAAATTAGTTGAGCTTGTAATGTTAAAAGGCGTTGTTTCTACTTATAGTATACAATAGCGTAGTACCAATAAAAAAAGGTAAGATGAGTATGAAGTTAGTTCGTTCTCATAAAAAATATTGCTAATAGGAAACATTTTATTGAAAAAAGTGTAACTTTAAGGAAATCCAAACACTGGTTAATTAATAAGATTATTTTGTTTAATTCCGCTACCATTGCTTGTGATTACCAACACATCATAACTGTATTATTTATCAATCTCTGACTGTTATTTAGTTATGCACAGGATTACAGCGATAGAATCAAAAGTGACGCAAAATGTTATAAAAACAATGTACTGGCAATACTGCAATAGAATATTTTTTTTATGATACGTTTAGGCGAAAGAATTTTGATCACACAGTTGTACGTTATTTGACATCTATGTACTATTTTTCATCTAAGCACAAAATTTCTAGGGTCGATTCTGAGGTGCCAATTCTCTAAACTGTCTCCTCACCTAATATTTTTATTTGACAGTTTCGTGAAATTATTACTTTATTTGAGACTAAAGTTTTAATAATTTTGATTAAATAATTCATCTCAAAATGTTCTTTAGATTAAATGACACCTCAGAATTAATCCCATTGAATAGTTTCTTTTTTCCTAAAAAGATAGTATATTCTAAAAATGTTTTTATTCTCTAATCAATCAAGTGCGTAGATAATTTTATGCTAAAATCAGCGTGATTGATTATCAAACAGTTTATTAATTCCGTTGACGGTTTACCGACTGTGACATATCACAGAGCAAGTAATCACTACGGTGACATATAAATACAATTAAGTATATAGTACGATTGCTTCGAAATTGTTAAATAGATTAATTGCATTTTTTTTGTCATAAACAGCGTTCATTTGCGATAAAAGAGAAACTGATTTTATAATAATAGAAATTCTAAGTTCCCAATTCGCTTAACAGAGGCAGCACAATAACTATTGTGCTGTAACGACATATGTTATAATTAAATTAATACAGAATTATGTTTGAGAACGATTGTCCTGCAATTTTTTATTATTTCGATCTTGTTATTACTATACTCTGTTATTTGATTACAACGTAAACTAAAAAAAATATGGACACTGTTTAGATTTATTTAGTAATCAATGTAGTAAATTTTCATTAAATTATTCTTTTATAATTATGGTGTCGTGCAAATTGCTAAGTTATTATTATTACAGAAAAATAGATGTTTAATATTAAAACGACCACTATAAATGTTGATATAATAGGTAATTATTTAACTTATTGTTTAGATAACAATTTATAACAAAATTGTTGAATAGGTGCTTCCATAGATATTACTAATATAATTGATTTGTTTTTACAAAGATCTCACTTTTTGTAGTTGAATAATTACGTTGCAGAGTTTGTTTTTTTGTTGCATTATGTTTTTGATGTGATAATTGTTTATGATTACCTATTAATTTGATTCTTAATGTATAATTGATACTATTAATACCCAAGAGATGGCACTATAACTGGTTTTTGTTTCGTCAATATATATATTATATCGAAAAAATATATATTATAATAAATTTCGAAATTTTAAAATAATAAATGTGTTACAAATTAAAAACAATTGTAAAGTTGAAAAAAAAAAGTTTTTATGTAATATTATTTATGGCATATATAAGAACGATTATTATTTTAAAAATTTTTGATTTCGCGCCATTACACATGTTTTTTCGTGTTTATTATCAAATTATAATATGGAATGGGATGTTAAAGAAAATAGGATTGCAATGATCGCTTTGCACAAAGTGGGTATGGAGCCGTCGGTCATATTCCAGACACTTTGAAAGCTTGATATTAGCCATTTGTTCGTACAGTAAAAGCTCTTTATTCGCGGAATATACATACGTTCCGTAGGATTTTATGGAGTGGGATCTATAGTGAAGAAGTATCTCTAAAAGTGTATCGTAAGTTATATTAACTTATCAGAATGAGTGGTTAAACTAAAATTAAATATAAATAGACTCAATGTAGATATTATTCAAGTCTATTCATACACAAACTCAGCAAGAGAGCTTTAAGTATATCAGGAAAAAATATAATAGTTATGGGTGATTTTAACACCAAACGTCAATCTAAGCCTAAGAAATATTTAATAACGAAAAGTCATGGTTATGGAATATGAAATTGTAGAGGTGAATGGCTTGTCGATTTCGCAAATAAAAACAAACTTAGCATAATTAACACATTCTTTAAGAAGCCTATAAACCAAAATTGGATGTGAAGGTCACCGGATGGTGTAAAAAAACGAACTTGATTATATTCTAACTAGTATATGATTTGAATAAAATATAAAAATAAATGTATTAAATAAAATAATATACTGGTAATTGCATTAAAGTTTTAAAAATAATTTTAAATATTTTAAACATAAAAAAGTTATAAATATTGTAATAATAATAAATATACAATCTATATTGGTTATGCTCAGGAAAATTATAATAATATTTTATTTTAAATAAATATTAATTACAATTTATGTATAAAATATCATCTATAAATAATATAATATTGTAAGAATAAAATAACGAGCATTACTTAAATATATATAAAACAAATGTAAACTTAGAAAACTTTAAATAGAAAATATTTATGTTGCAAGAATTAAAGGGCTTTTTTTTATTATTAGCCGTTAATTGTCTATAAGTAAACATAGGCCTCCTCCATAGATAGCTATAAGGACAGTTTTGAAGCCACCTGCATTAAGTATCTTCTTACAGCACGTTTCAAGTCGTCACTTTATTTAGAGTGACTGTTTCACTCGAGAATTTTTCTTCCTCATCAGTTGTTGACTATTCGAACGATATATGTTATTATAATCAGCTTATTGCGACTGCAATTTTATACCTCTTACAAACATTTTCAATTAGGTATCTACCATACGTGTATTTATAGGGAATATTGGTAGGCCGTGCCTACCTAAAAAAATTTCTTTTTTTTTAATGAGTGATAATAGAATTGAAGTTTGCGGTACCAGTGTGAGATAATAGGCGAGGACGAAAACAGGTCAGTTAGCCCATCGTAATAAATTTTACAAAAACTAACCATGATGATTTCCAGATAACAAAAATGGCATGGAGGTTGACCTGAAATGATATATTGCTAACAATAGGGCTGTTGGATCCTCATTACTAACAATCCATTTTCCTCTAGGATTAGGAGCGAAACTTTTAGCTTAGTAAAGACATGTTTAAGAGTACATTATGTGCCTTCTTTAAGGAATTACTCTCTGGAAAATAATCATAAATACTCCAATGGTGCTCAATAGGGTGAGACGGTATTTCACGCCGGAACACCGCCTGAAACTGTATAAAGCTCAAGTGAGGCCACACATGGAATACTGTTCTCACCTGTGGGCAGGAGCGCCACAGTACCAACTCCTTCCGTTAGACCGCATTCAAAGTCGGGCAGCTCGAATTATTAACGATCGGCGCCTTACTGTCCGACTCGACCCACTGAAACTGCGTAGAGATATTGCATCTTTGTGCATTTTTTACCGAATTTATCTGAAGAATTATTCGGATTGATACCTGCTGCTGATTTTCACATTGTACAACCCTCCATAAACTAAAATTTCATCCCAACCATCTGGACGAGTGGCGGTCCTCCACCGTGCGTTTTTCAAGGCACTTTCTCCCACGCACAACCACTCAAATTCAATCAAAATCAATCAACTTCCAGCAGCAGTATTTCCAAACCGATACGACAACATAACCTTCAAAGAAAAAGCATATTCCTTTTTAAAAGGCCGGCAGTACACCTGCAATGCCGTTGGTGTTGTGGGTGAGCATGGGCGGCGGTAGTCACTTATCATTAGGTGAGCCGCATGCTCGTTTGCCCCCTGTATTGTAAAAAAAAAACAAACTTTAATAGAACAGTACAGTACATACTGTATTAGTAAAAATAGAAATAAATAAAATAATAACAGGGGTAAGCTTTTTGTGAGTCATTGCGAGTTCTATAAAGAGTTACTCTAGAGTTAATATGTCATATAGGTAGTTTAGTGGAGCCACGTCAGTATTCTTCTAGGAAAAAGAGGGAACACATTGTGAACTGACGACAGCTGGCTGAGTTACCCATTACAACGATGAGTCTACGGTCTATTTATAAACTAGACATGACAAATAGTTTTATCGTACACATTCATTCATGACACCTCTGGATAAATGAGGTTAAAAGTTTTTTTATCTTTTAATTTTTAAGTAAATCAGTACGAGTTGTTGTTAGGGTAATTTATATATTGATTAACGCGGGTAAAACCGCAAACTAGACATAGCTAGTTAGGATATAATTTGCAGTTGGAGGAAGTTTACTTATCAGCAATATTGTGGGCATTTGTAAGCATAAGTCTGTGCAAATGATAGACATTTTACACATGACCAAATTTTCCTTTGTGCATTTGCACAATATGTAATAAGGGTAAAGGAAGATTTAAGAAGACGTGGTCTAATTGTGTGATAGGTATAGCCACAATGGGATGAAAACATCTAATCTCAAATAATTAGGATAACGACAGGAAGATGTATTTGCATAACATGTATTTGTTAAATTAGAATATGCTATGCAATGTAATTTTAGGCATCTTAAAATATATGATCAAATAATACGCCAAGGGCTATTTTTTGGCAAATTAAAACAAAATGGTCTTTTCTGTGCAACTTATTTAATTTACTCTCGTCGCAGAGTACAATAAGTATCTATAAAATCGTAAGCTCACGTAAATATTGATATCGACACAAAACAAACAATTTTACGACAAACAATAAAAATAGCTTTGGGAATAATCATTCTACGAGTATTTTGCAAGTAACGATATCGCTGTCTTTTCTGTTAGTGTGCAATAAATTTGTTCTATCTAACCATTGGGTGTTATGATCGTGGGAAAGAAAGCCGTTAAGTTAAGATAGGATAATAAAATAGAATCAAATCAAGAAAACCCCATAAACTTTTCATTTTACTTGTGTTTTACTACTGACACGCCAGATTTATGAACGGAATACTTGTACAGCTATACACAAAGGAAATGCACAAAATGCGTTCCAACTTTCTTACTTGTAATTCTTACCTAATTTTTGTTATAATTTTTGATCACGCTAATGTAGCATCTAAATAAAATTATCGTAAGAGAAGGAAGATAAGATTGAGAAATTAAATTTATTTTTTAAATTATCTATTACCAATTTGTCACACAAATATTATCCAATTCAATGAATTCAATACAGGTATATATCTCAAAAAACTTGTGAGATTTTATGTCACAGATAAAGACTAAAATGAAACTACGTAATTTCTCTTCCACCATGAAAATGTTTAAATTATCGTAAAATTAACTTTACTCTAAAATTTTAAGTACATACCTACCTTGTTACTATCTACATTTTGGCGATCATGGTTATACAAACTTTTATACGAGAGTTAACTTAGGTAAAATAATATACATTCAATTGTTTAACTATCAAGCAGAATAAATTAAATATTTGTCATAAAAAGCAAAATATACAAAAAATTAGTCACATAAAATTCTTAGGTAGCAAACATTCTATGTCGTGTGGTTCCGGCATAGAAGATGCCATCCCTTTTTTTCCCGTGGATTTCGTAAGAGGCGTTTAAGGGAGAGAGAGGGATGGGCAGCAGCGTCCCTCTTAAAATATCTTCAAAGCCTAACTGCGGTTGCCAATCCGCCTGCCAAGCGTGACAACTACTGGCAGAACCCCCAAGGGGGAGGCTTATATTCAGCAGTTACCAGTTAAAGGTTGATATGAGTCATCAGACTCTAACTGGCTTCTATACTCTTCAATGTATTTGTTTTGTGCAAAAATATCAAGTTTTTTTAAACTTACTAATCCATTATTTACAGCTAGAGTTTTAACAGAGTGATTTAAATCTTTATGCAAAAGTATAATATTTGATAAAAACAGTTATTATATAAACTTATAATAAATTACTAGCTGACAACTGACATTAAAATGCAAACATTATTTTAAAGTTTTTAAAATAGAATGTTCAAATGACTATTAAGAAAATGTTTTTATAGTAAAAAACAATTTTTAAATTTTAGACATTTAAAAAATTAACATCGGCGTGACCAAGATAAGTAGCCTATATTGTTCTCCATCCCATATAATACATACGAGTATATGTCAAATTTCGTAGTGATTGTTTAAGCCTTTTAAACGCTATATGGTAACAAACATAATGTAACTCTCTATTAAATTAACAATTTGTAACTTTAGTAAGTTAATTAAGTAAAAAGTAAAGTAAGTAAGATAATATTACTAAAATTAAATTATTTGGACTAGAATAAATGAAGTAATAAATAGTAAATAATATCATTATTATTACATTAAATAGAATTAATTTGAAATTGTAGAAGGTTTTCATAATTACTGTAATTTTTACTTTTTTGTGCGTAAGAAACGCAAGGAAATGCAGAGCGAGTTACATTAATGTGTAATCATAAATTACGCATGCGAATACGTAATTCTTACTTATTTTATTGTACTAATATTATAAACAGCCTCGCTCGCTAGCTGATAAAGTAGTTTTCCACAAGTGATAAAAAAAAATACATTTGTTTAGTATTTTTTGATTTTATTGATAATAAACAAAAATTAAATACATCTTTTTTCTTTACAATATAAGTTTGAATGTGAACGTTTTAGAAGTTTGTTTATTATCTAATTACGCTTTTATAACTAAACGGATTTGGATAAAACTCAATATATTATTATATAGACTATGTCCTAGATTAACATATAGTGTACTTTATATATTATTTCAAGTGTGGAACCGCGATATACTGCAAGAAATTTATAAATGTATAAATTTACCTACATGTTGGGATGTTTGTTACTCAATTACATCCAAATTCCTTTCAAATCCATTCAGAATTTGTAAGAAATTTGTCATAAAGATGGGCTGTTTCCTGGACCAATGCAGTAGATACTTTTTTTTTGGCGGGCAAAGCCACGGGATGAAATAACTAGGTTCATATTTAAAATAGAGGGTAAGTTTCAGCACTGTCTAGTCTAGTCATGGGAATTGGCTAGTTTCACACGTCCATTTTGTATTGAACGAGTTGATGACCGCTAGTAGTGAACACTCGAAGAACTGTTATGCCAGACAAATTAAAACAACATAAAGTTCTCTCCATTTTCTAAGTATGAGTTTATTGGATTGTCATTGCATTTTAGGATCTCTTTTATCATTATATCGTAAAAAAAAACCTTTTATTATTTCGTTTTTGTATTTAATCTAGTGTGTGCCTAAATCATATAAAATATTTACATTATTAAGAAATTATGACAAATTAAACATAAGTGTACTTATACGAGTATGTATGTAGGTAATTAGATAATATTAATTAGACCCTAATTACATTGTTCATACTTTAAAAGAATGAAAGAATGATTCAGATACGTAAATAAAAATAAAATAAATAAATAAATAAATTTAGAATGCGTAGTGTACTATAGATTGTAGTAGTAATTATTAAAAATGCTTCAGAATTAGTGAAATTATCATATAATATACACACAAAAATCACAGATGAATTGAAATCTTCCATTTTTAGAATACATAATGCATTTTGAGTAACATAGTTCTTATTTTTAACCGAAGTTTAACTTCGCTTAAATATCGATTTAGAGATCCTACTTGTCAATATTGGAAAATTACAGGTTGTACTACAGATTGCTATTTTAGAAAGTGTTGGATTTTTTTTTTATAATATCAAACAATATATTTAGTAAAGACACGTTTTGTTTTTATATTGTCATAATCAAGATGGGTAATAGGTAAAAAATGTTAATCTAGCTATTGCAGCTAATTCTACATGTTAAAATATTAAATGGTTATGATATCCTCATAATATTGAGGTAGTTATGAAATTAATGGTTAAACGATACACAGATAATATTAGAAAGAAAACTACCTGATGAGTAACGTGTAACCCACATAAACCCACTTTAAAACAGTTCTCCAGATGATCTGTACAGGCCTCTGTGAAAAACATTGGTGACTTATAAATGATTCATTGAATAAATAAAACTATATTTAGATATATTTGAAGCACATAATAAGAACGTTAATGTTGTGAGTGTACCGGTAGTCAAGCGTCTAAAACAGCGATTGACATTAAAAACGCCGCTGTTTATCAATAAAATTTAGTTATGGTATATTGGAATTTACATATAAATGATAGCCAAGTGTTAAATATTTTCATAATCTTGTAATCATTTGGCTCCAAATTACAACAACTTAATTAATATAATCAAAGCTCTTATGAAATTAAAATATTTCAAAGTTGCATTTACAATTTATTTTATATCGAAGAAAAAGTAAAAAAGTGCCTTATTGTAAATTAATAAGTACCTACAAAAGTTAATTAAATTAAATAAGTTTGTTTCATTAACCTATTCTTATTTATTTTGAAATGATTTAAATTAATTATTATAAAGTTCATTTGGTATATTTATATTAATTTAATTAATAGTATTTATGTACAGATAATCCAATCCTGAAAATAAATATGAGAGACTAACAAAGGGTATAAAAGTAAGAGTTATTCATTTGTGCATATGACAGACAAAATGTGTCACAGATGAATATAAATCACAATACACAAAAGTGGATGAGATTGAGAGAGGCTTTTGCCAGAAAGCAAACAGATCCATAACATATAAGTAGCAATAAGTTATATTGTAGGTAACAAGAATTAGTGTCCGAATAAATGGATGTATTAAGCATTTCTTTTATATAATTTACAATGGCAAATAAAGTAATGGGAATTGCCGACCGACGATTACGGTTATAGAGTTGAAAAGTACCATGGACATAAACAGAAAACTATCGCGTTGATCATTATTAAAAAAGGTTTATTTTATAAAAAAGCGATTTGTTTTTTGAATCACTGTTTGTAAGAGTGTAAATGAGCTATTATTTGTAACAGATTTCCACTCATTTCTCTGTATAAAACTGTGTATTTTTTTATAGTATTTATCTTTAATGGCAGCGAATAATCTTTCATTGTTCGATAAATTATTTTCTCGTATGTTTATAGTTACAATAAATACGAATGTGCCAGACAGAGACAATTGGGTGGCGACAAAACCTTACCAATTAGTTAATTTGATCTGGACTCAATGTTATAATATAGTTCAACGATGTTATATTAATACTTACTTATATATTTAGTGATATATAATATATATCACTGAATACATAAGTAAATGTATACCGTTTACTTTAAAATTTTTGTTGCATTTTCTCTGAAAGATATGTATTTTATAGAGTAAATATCTAATACAAATATAATATGTAGATATATTTTACTTTATCTATGTTAAACCTCTCTCTGTCTGCTTATCTATTCCAGGATCACGTAAATACTATTGTATAAAATTAGATACGGTATTAGAGTCGTATTCCTTAATTCTAACTAAATATCTGGTGTACAAGTATGTTTAATTTTTAAAAACCGACTAGAAGTGTTTAATTTATTAGTTATTTTTCTTACATGACAATACAGTATTCAAAATCTACGCGTATATAGTTGCGGGGAAAAGCTAGTTTATAATATCGGTAAGGGTACCTAACTATATGTCGGTATGTGATTATTGAATGGACTCTCGGGGGCCCCGCTATACAGGTGGCCGCTGGCATTTTGCCAGTCCTGTAATGGTCCGCTTCCTAAAATGGCTAAACCAAAGGACTGAATTTATTACAATTAGGCATCAGTTGTTGCACGTTATGGAACCATTGTCAAAGCCGTCCTTCATTGTCAAAGTATGTCTAGTTAAGGTGTCACTATTTTTAGTTCTTGTAATTTATTTACTTATTAACTTTTTTATTTATTTTAAAGCAAAGACTAGAAAGTTAGTGGAACTAGTAGATTCTTTGCTACAATTAGGGTTGGACTCGAAAGTGCTCGAAAGTAGTAAGAAAATAAGAAATTTAACAAAAGTCGACAAGAAGGGGCAAGACAAGACAAGACTTTTTTTTTTCATAAATTATATTTTAGTTACTGAAAAACGAAGTTCCTGAAATATGAAAGTAAATCATTTCAGTCAAAAAAAAAAAGATAACAAAATTCGATTCAGAATGAACGAAAATATCATTTCCTGCTGTTTCTGTGTATTCAGACAAACTGTATGTACCAAATTTTATTCAAATTTATTTAACCTTTTCGAAGTAATTATTATTTTTGAGTAACAAATATGTATTTAAATATTCAAATATATGTTCAAATTCTTACGTGTATGTGCACGTTATTTTTTATTTCTTTTAAAGTAGAAAAGTAATATTTTATTGCTTTACTATACTAGTTATATTATATCTTTGATTCTTATAATCTTTTCGTTCAAGTGTGCATGTTTGTTACTCAATCGCGATAAAACAGCTGAATGAATTTGAATGAAATTTGGTAGGTACATGTGTAGACTATATTAACTTAAATTAGCACAAAGGATGCTGTTTATTCAAATTTATGTAGAAAAAGCCGCGAATTACAACTTATTTATAACACCAGCTCCCACGGTTGTTTGCATGAATTAGGATGTGTATCAACACATCCTGGTGATCCAGGATATGGTAGATTTACTCGTATGTACCAAAATTCATGGAAATCCATTCAGTCATTAAAGCCTGATTGGATAACAAACAACTAAACATCCAAACAACTTTACGAACTTTATTGTTTATAATAATATAATAGTTTTTTTTACTTTTTGCTAATGGGAAATCCGTTAAAAACCAAATTAATCCGGCGGCTTACTTACCTCCTGTTATATTGGAGTAAAATCGTTAAAGTGGTCATATCGAAAGTTCTACTCTTTCGACTATTAACCGTTATTAATAGAGAAATAGGCGCTAAAATCGACATATTTTTCTGTCTACGATAGACAAATTAGAAATAATACCCGTGAGCATATTTTTTGTAATTGTCTCTTATGTATATATATGATATAACATTCTACAAAAACACATTCAATATGGCGACAAAATCATCATTGACATCATCGTCGTGAAACAACAGCGGTTGCAGCGTAAATCACTCATCCCTGTGTCATTGCTTCTTAGTTCTCAGTATCGATAATTGAATAAACTCATTCATTATTATAGAGTAATAAAACGCGGCGGCATAAACGGTACGATTGTGTCGTTTTACGACTCTACCCAGCTGCATTACTCGACTATCTTTATTAGACTTGCATTGACCTCTGCTGTAAAGTGCCTAAGGATCCACAAACTGCTACGTGAACATATACAGATCGACGGGGACTAACGAGTGGTTAACTGTCTTTAGTCTTATACTATGTTAGAGATAGTCGTGTTTAGGTACTATGTGCATTTGATATTATGGTTCATCTCTCTCTAGTAGTAAAAAGACAAGACGACCTTAGTCATGTAGAGGTTTAAGATACTGCCTTGTATTCTGATGGTCGCGGACTCAATCCTCATAATATACAATACAAACATTTATATTCATGAGTATATTTGAATCGGTCTGGGTGTCTCCTGTGAACAATATGTATGTATTTACAAAAAAAATATAGCAATTGTATTGTCTATTATATCCACAGTACCGGCTCTTTGCTTAGTTTGTGGTTGTGTCTATAGTGGTATTTATTATTACTGGTGGGATCATCATTGCTCTATTCTCGATATCGTTTTCTATTATTCAGAGACCTCGCACTTCATCTTGTTAATGAACTGTCTATTTATCTGCGATGCCTATTGTAGCTTTAATAAATTTATTAATTTAACATTGTTTGTAATAACTAATAAAATTTGATACCCATATGCTGTATCTCAGACAGTGCAGTCATAGGCAACTGTGTCAACTATTATAATTAATGTGACACTCGAGTTGTATATTATCCCATGCGTATTTAAATCTCATGCGACTGATGTCGAACCTACTACTGTCTCCTGGTTTAAATTGGTTAAAATTTTTACGTACTCTCCCAATCCATATGTGAATTTAGAGTTCGTAAAAAATTAAATTGAAATATAAGTACCATAAGTTTATTTATTTATTTAATAATCTGACTGTGTCGGATTCTTATGCAGTAATAAGAACAATATCCACGAGTGAATATATCTTTTTGTATTTATCTGTGTTCTATGTATTATACTGTAGCCAAATGTAAAAACAAAAATATTTGTATTAATGCGTCACCCGAAAACTGGGTAGTTTTTTTTTAAGGAATAATAATGGAATAGTGTCCCCGCTTGCACTAACGGTATACGCTGGCGGGGCACCAGTGAGGGATGATAGGAGGATGAAATAGCAGGTCAGTTAGCCCATCGTGACGATTCAGCACAATGGTTTCCAGGGGGAACCACGTGGAGGTCGACTTGACAGGGTATATTGCTAGCAATGGGATTGGTAGTCCGGATTACTAACAATCCCTTCCCTCCATTTGGGTAGTTATATATATATATATATATATATATATATATATATATATATATATATATATATATATATATATATATATATATATATATATATATATACTAGCACTTGTATAATACAGGTTCTACTTAGCTTCGAGAGAAGATTAGATAAACTTCTTTATGCCACAATAGAGTTCTTATGAGCCAGGTTAGTAATCAACTGTCAGTTTGTTTCAACATCAACATTACATCTAAGATTTTGTTTCCTTCTAATAAAAACAGAGCTTTTGTTAACATCCTTTGAAAGAAGGAATAGATGACTGATCACATTGCAATGCAGCGGTGAAGAGCTACTATCTTATCTCGAGAATGCGCCATCCTTCGTGGAGCCCTGTGGGTTGCCACTTAGCGCCATGCCGCAAAGGGCGGACCAACTTTTGTTATTTTGTATTCAATAACTCTTATCTATGCGCTTTGTGTGCATAACGGTTACAGCAGTGTAAAAGAAAAATGTGAATATATGAGTCATTAATCTTCGAGAGTCTGTTGCTAAGGCGAAAATTAAATATTTATGAGGTCTAATCGCCCGAGTATAATTATGTAGGAATGCATGTGAGATTTATCACTTGATTTTTAGTGTCAAGTCTTTAAATAGGTACTTTTTATTCCGGCGCCGACTGTCTCTGGGATGCTTTACTAAACTTGATATGTTCGTTTTGTGCATGTATTTGTTATTTAATTAGTTTTCTGCAGGTTGTTGATTGCCTTGTCACCCGGATTGAATGATAAACAAGTTAACGTAAAGTATTGATGTGATAATGTAACTTTTTACGGCGACAAAAACATTTATTGTATATTTTATTTTTGGTGGCTCAGGACTGTTTCTTATGAGAGAGGCTTATGTCCAGCAGTGGACGGATAATGGCTGAAATGATGACATTTTATTTTAGTATTGTGAGTTAAATGTTTATTCAATAAACCTTTCTATTTTCACTCCAATTTTCTTAAAAGACATGTAGAAAGAACTCGTAGCTAGAGATATCTGTATATATAACACACGAATATGATAAAAATACATTTTATCATTTCATTGTTTCTTGAATACACACTGGATTCGTAGAGCCTAAATTGTCCTATGATTAGTATGTAGTCTATCTGATTTTGATAGATTAGTTTAGATCTCTCAGCATTCATAAGTATGTCTACGTTCGTATTACATATTTATTTTATTATTCTATTACTACTGTTTTCGCAGTAGTGTATTGCGAATGCGGTCTGTCTGTCAAGACATGCAGTCTGTCTCTTTTACTTTACAATTTCTACGTACTGCTCGTATTTCGACTGTACTCGTATTTATTTAATTTACATTCTCTTTCTTACATATTCAACTCTAGCTGTTAGCTGCGCGTTTTGGCTAATATTTTGGCTGTCAAATTCATTCAAGTCATTCCATTCCAATAAATGTTAAAATAAAAGTCATTACTTTGATTTTAACATTTATTCGTTTTTGAGTGCCTACTGGTAAATATAATATTATATATTTATCATTATCATATCAGCCGTTAATTGTCCACTGCTGGACATAGGCTTTCTCCTATTGGGGGGCTTTTCTAGTAATTGCCATGCTTGGCAGGCGGGTTGGCAATTTTTTACTTTTTACTTGTTATTGTTGAATTAATTTTTTATTTAATTCTGTAAAAGATTTTTTAATATTTTGAGCTTTTTAATGCTTTCAATAAACAAATTTTTATTCATATAAAATGTAGCCTTTGATGGATAAATTAATAATTAATAGCTTTTAAATGCATTACGAAAGATTAAGTATGTGCAATCAAGAAGATGTTAAGAATTTTCTTTGACTGAGAAAGAACTACTAAGCAAATAATATTTTTTTAAATAGAAAACTTATGTTTTTCTTTATGTCCTTTTTTCTACATATTATAGTTTGTGAAAAATTACCTAATGGATATTATCATGCCCATTTAATATCTAACATTTTTCGCAACTGAAATTGAAATTATATTTAGGTTTTTTATTTATTTTAACATTTTCTTATATATATATATTTGAAACTTAATTTAATTAAACCGGATTACATTAATATAAATGTAATGCGGTTCTTTGCATGGGTTTTACTCTCACTGACATTAAGTTAACAATGTTTCAGTTTTATATATAATAAAAATTTACATGATAGTATTTAGTTGTATTCCGCGGCAGCATCAACAAATCAGTATATAAAGTATCCTATGTCATATGTTATAAGTTACTTTTGTACCAAATTTCATTCAAATTCGTTCAGTAGTTTATGCGTGACAGAGTAAGAAATATCCATCCATCCATCCATCATTGTCACAAATTTTCAAATTTATTATATTAATAGGATTAATAGGATTTTCATTGCTTATTATAGGTATTTTATTACTTTTAATAATAGTTTACGAAAAAGTACATTGCCTTCTTATAAATTTACAAATATATAATAATCAATGAGCTTTTATTTTATAAATGGATTATTTCTCCAATTTTTTAAATATCAAGAAGATTTTTAGGGTACCATACCAAAAAGGTGTAAAGGAACCCTTATGAAACGACTTTATTCGTCCGTTTGTCCGTCTATCACAGCGTTATATCTCGGCTAATTACTAATGCTAATGATTTAAAATTTGAAATAGCTTTACTTACCATTGCAACGGAAATAATAATAATAAAAAAAAATCTTTGCTACGGGGTTCAAAAGAAGTTCTTAATATTTCAAAATTGACCTACCAGTCCAATTTCAAAGTATCATATGAAAGGGCTTTATTTGTACATTTAAAAACAAATTTTTATGATCGAAAATGAGAGAAAAAACCATCACCGAAAATAAACGTATACATTTATAATTACAGTTTATAAAGTTATTTGTGATTATTATAGGAAAAGTAAAATAATGTTTTTAATCAATTTTTATCAAAAAAAAAACTCTAAAAACAAATTTATACGGTATAGTTTTTAACCATACGTGTAGGCTAAAATAAGAAAGTACTAATTATGAGTATCAATAATAATTAACTATTAGGTGTCTATTTCGTATGAGATATACAATAAAGGTAGGGGGAAAGGGATTGTTAGTAATGGAGACTGAGAATCCCATTGCTAGCAATATATCCAACCAGGTCGACCTCCTCGCGGTTCTCCCTCGTAACTATCATGGTTAATTCCTGATGAATTCATCATGATGGGCTAACTGGCCTGTTTTCATTCTCATTTATCACCCTACACTGGTGCTCCGCCAGCGTATTCCGTTAGCGCAGGCGGGGTTCCATTTTCACCCATCAAAAAAAAAATACAATAAAGTTAATTCTATGTTATCCTTACTAATGTTGTAAATGAGATGTGAGTTTTTTTTAATGGGTGATAATGAAATGGTAATCCCGCCTGCGCTATCGGTATACGCTAACAGAGCACCAGTGAGGGATGATAGGTGAGGATGAAAGTAGGTCAGTTAGCTTATCGTGAAAAATTCCACTAAAATTAACCACGATGGTTTCCAGGGGATACTGCGTGGAGGTCGACCTGATAGGGTGTATTGCCAGCATTACTAACAATTTCTTTCCCCTCAATGTGATGTAAGTTTATTTGTCATGTGTTAGCGTCTTAACGACTTAACCAATTACTTTGAAATTTGGTATATACGTACTATATGGCATAAACAAGGTTAAAGCTTACTTTTTATCTCAGTCAGTGAACACACGTCAGTGGTCATGCGAATAAAACCGCAGAGAAAAGCTAGTAATTATATATTTTTGTACGAAACCTCGATGTGTGAGTTCAACTCGCACCTGACCAATACTAACTCAAATAGTATATGACTACAAATACTTCGTGGTGAATATTATAAATATTTAAATTAAATAGACGAGTGTATCAGCCATAAGGAAAATATACAAAGAAATACCTACTTGAAGGTATGTTTGTATATCTACTTGCAGCGAAACGACTTCGAGAGTGCAATGCACCGTGAGACAGTTCGACTTGTGTTATCTCTTTAAATTGTTCATTTGTCTTTAAATGCATTATCAGTCTTAATCATACAATAAGGACTCATCAAAGGTCTATGACATTTAGTTTATTGGTTCATTATAAATTAACCTTTTATTTTTAACAATTTAGCTATGTATATATATATATTGGTATCTATAACTAAAAACAGTTGTTTTTGGTTCCAAAATTCAAAATCTGGTACATGGTTGTAATAGGTCCAATGGTGGCAGCTTTCCTAGTTAGAGAGAACTTTGTAATTCAAAGATTTAAAACTATATTTTTTGTTGTTTGCTTTATTTTCATGATCGAGTATTCATGTTTAAATACATTTTTTTCTTGAGAAATAGATCTCTTGAAACTTACAGTACTAAAACTAGATTTGAAAGTTATCATTTAGATCCCACTGGCTCGCAAAATAGATAAATTAATAATAATAGACACTTTTCAAAAAAGAGTTTATTTTTTTTATTTAACGTATACTTAAATGAATATCTAGTATTATAGACAGAATTGTTTTGGTGTCTACTAATGAAGTCACTGTCTAAAGCATTAACCATAACCCTACTTACATTCATGTACTTAATTAGTTTTCGGTATTCATAATGCAATACACAATACTTTTATGTCATAAATAGGTTTGTAATAAGTATACAATAATGTTTTTATGTCCCAATTTGTAATATAATTAATTACAATAAATTAGTTATAAGTTATATTTTGAAAAGAGCTTGACTTAAAAGCTTTTTTTAATAAATAAAATATATAAAAAAGTTAAGATTTATGTACTAAAAGAGTAATCACTCTTTTTAGATATATTTTTTAATTTTTATAAAACCAAATCGGACTACTCACATGCCTAAAATCTATTTAAACAAAAAATCATATTCAAAATATATTTCTTCCTCTTTATAGCTTAATTTGGCTATGTATGTTGTTACAATGCATTCTAGCAAGTTGACTTTCACGAAATGTACAAAGTTTGTATAACATTTTTGCTTTAGTATCTATTATTTACATAGTTCGATATATTATTGTTATTTATACCAAACTTAATATATCTGTTGTTGATTTGATATATGAGATCAATAAATAACAATAATATTAGTCCTACTTTCGCCCTCGGGGTTTGAAGTGGAGGCAAAGGTTTTGATAACATAGAGTTATATTATACTGATAGTCTTTGGCAATTTGCCGGATGCATCTAGATAACGTTCCAATTTTGCATGTTGAGTAATATACCTACCTACCGCCTAGTCAGTAATACGCAAAATTAAGAATTAAAAAATAAATAATTTTGATATTATTAGACGAAACGGATCTAGAGGAAATAAATGACACTTGAATGGTCTCTTATCAAATAATTGAGTGTTGACAGAAAAGTCACAGAGATACGTTTAATCTTTGGCCTTTTTATCTACAATCAATAGTAAGTCATTTATGTAACTTTTTCTGAGTTAAAATTAAACAGAAGTTTAACGACAGTAATGTTGATAACGATTGGCGTCATATTTTTAGTAAAGCGTTGTTTAAGATTATCCTGTCGATATTGTCATATGCAAATGCTATAAAAGTGCGTAGGTGGAGCTGGAAGCTTTGTTTAACTTAATCATTGTGCGTCAATTTGTTTTAGTTAATCGCTGACTGTCGTCACCACCCTTCACGATTTGTTTTTCAGTGTGACGTCATACCACTCCACTACTAATCACTATAGATAAAAGGAAGTTACGTATGTATTGAACAAACATTTGTTTTATTTTGTTAATTTCACATTGGTTATGTTGAATATAAATCATCTAAATATACTATTATACTTACCTAATGATACGTTTTTATTTCAGTAGGTACAATTTGTAAGTAACAATTTTTTAAGTATACAGGGCGAAATCTAAATTACTAACGAGGTTAACATTTTATCACAAAGAATAATGGGTCAACAATGACCAAAAACTTGTAGTTTCTCATATCGTCGCGTCATTATAGTATGTCCTATGCCCATCCTATTGGGAGTTAAGGGATTATTAGTAATGCGGATTATCAGTCTCATTGCTAGCCTATTGCGAATTATACATATACCCTGTCAGGTCAACTTCCACGTGATCCACCTGGAAACCATCGTGCTAAAATCCATGTATATTCATCACCATAGGCTAACTGATCTGATTTTCTATTCTCACCTGTTATCCCTTACTGGTGCCCCGCCATTGTATACTGTTAGCGCAGGCAGGGTTGTAATTCCATTATAATCCGTTAAAAAAAAAAACTTCATCCTATTTAAAAAGAACTCTGGACATAATGGTTATTATTGCATACATTAAGTATATGTTTCTATAGTACCACAGACAGTAGATAACTGCTTTTCTTGGATTATTCACACCTTGACGCCTTCTTTATAAGGAGCAGTACAGGTGTTCGTTCGTATTTACAACAAAATACATTATCATTCATTTGATTTATCATTAAACGATGTCTTTGATATAAAAAAGATTTTATTCATTATTTTTAACAATAGTGTTTCCAATGCTCAATCTTGAAAAATGAAAGATTTTTATAGTAATGCTTCGGTGTTATAAGTCTCAGTACTTCAGAAAACATATCAACTCAAATATTGGGTTAATTAATAATATTGACTCATAACCATACATCTCGAAGTTGGATAATAAAGAAGATACCACAAATATTATTCGGCAAAAGTTGATACGTTTATATAAGAGATAAAGGCTTGTGTATATTATGAACAATAAAATTGTTATGATTAATTTTATTACGCCTTGAAATAGATAGACGTATAACTTAAGAAGAGGCGTATCATAATGACGATAATGATTAGTGAAATTCCAATTCAAATAAGTCTTTTTCTTCTATTTTTCATAATTTTAATATTTTTAAGGTAACAGACAAATTTGACTACTTTTATCTATTCATAGTCATCATTTAACTGAGATGATGATGATGATGTATAGACAAATTTATCCTCAAATTTTTAATTAAGTTAAGAATGTATCCAAATATATTTTTATCATTTCATTTTAAAAACTTAAATTTATTACAATTTAGCAGATGGTCTGAAGTTTAAGAATGACTAGCGAATATTAAATACCTATACTTACTAGCGTGCTGTTTTGATGTCTCAAAAACAAAATATCACAATAAAAGTTAACGATAAGATGTAATCAAACGGAGTCACGTGAAGTATTTAGTCCTTAATAGAGTCCTTTGCTCTCTGACTCTGAACTCTGACTTCTGAAATTATTGAATACCACGCCATATTGTCTGCTGTACTTGTGCGAGAGCCCTAAATGCAGTGAATGACATTTGCTTGTAAGATATTATCATGCCAAGTAAAATGATCCCATGATCCCAGACAATTGAAGCGTATCAAGGCTTCACTTCAATTATAGGTTGACAAGCGGTGATCTTGAGGTTAATAGAACCAAACAGCCCCTTGGGTTTGGTGCGTCGATTAAATGTGTGGAATAAAATTATACTTTGGCTTAATGATATTGCAACGGAAACGTACCCGTATGTCAGTCAATCCGTAAAGATATGGTTTGAATCGGCTGAGGAATCTTAATTTCTTTTGAATACACAAAATCTCCCAGATTGTACTTAGAATATATATTTCTACATTATAAAGTGGAAACAAATGTATCCTAAATATATGTAATAAATGGCTTTATACACTGAAATAGAGTAGTAAAGCCATTTATTACATATATTGAAATATTTATTTCATATTACTGAAATAGAGTAAAAAATACCCTGTATAATACATTTAAACATCTTTTTAAACTTTCACATTTATAGATAATGTTAGTAATAGGATAGATTTATTTCAATTAATACGCACAAGTGGAAGGATAAAAAATATTACTTTAATATGAATATTCAATTATTAAGGTAGTAAATGGATTTTTATGTTGTAATTACATATTAATCTTTGAAATTTCATTATTAATTATATCTACGTACATTATTATGTTTTAATATCGTAATTATTTGTAGAGAAATTTATCTGTCTGCGTAGTAACACTACATATTATAAAAAGGAACAAAAAATAAAAACGAATTTATAACTACTTCCTTTTCTTTGTCATATATTATTACGCTCCAAAAGTATTTTATTTTATATGTGAACATGAAAGAGAGATTATGTGCTTTGTAGTCACAGTATAGTTTATGTTGGTCATGACTTATATTTTCACAAGCTTTTGTTTCCTTCTTGCCAGGATAGTTCGGGCAGCAAGCCAATTTTCTACTTTTCAGTTACTTTCAAATTGAATAAAGTTACTTCAAGGCAGATTTAATGTTGCGAATTACACCTATTGTTTATAAATTTATACTATGATTCATACTAAAAAACGTACGATCATTAATACTAAAAAGCTATGTAAAAATGCTAAAAAATCAGTTCAAAATCGGCAACGTTATCGATATAACGATTTCTTCGGAGGAAATTCCTCACGCAAACACTAAAATTGTGGACT
Organism: Galleria mellonella; assembly: GCF_026898425.1. Lineage (NCBI taxonomy): Eukaryota > Metazoa > Arthropoda > Insecta > Lepidoptera > Pyralidae > Galleria > Galleria mellonella. The sequence continues at coordinate 1,855,071 of NW_026442042.1, read as the reverse complement.
GAGCCTCCTGCTTACTTGGGCTTTACAAAACAAAAAAAAAATATTTACAACTTATTTTAAGTATAGAACTGTATTTATATGACTTAAACTAGCACTTGACAGGTTTTATTTCCATATGAATTTAATATATTACACGTATATCTATATGTTTGTATTAGTATAATTTTGTACTTCCCTAATGATATATGAGCGTAATTTTCTATAACTACCTACCATAAATTATATATCGAAGAATAAATAGGTAAATATTAATAAAATAATAATGATAATAACGTTGTATTAACTCTTCTGCTATAGTCTAAGGATGCTGCATTTCTTTGTGATCAAATTAATTCTCATTCCTGGAAATAATTGTAAAAAAGCAGTACAAGCATATCTCGGTGTAAGCATCTTAGATATGTCTACGAGCAAAAACTGAATTCATTGAGAGATGTTTGCCCGTGCAATACAACGTATTGATAAGTATATTATTTTAATAGGACAGCCTATTCATTTTATTATAGATTTCTATTTTATTACATAATTATATAATTGCAATTTGTTTTTAATTTCATACTACTGCAGTTTTATAATAGGGTGTTGTAATACAGTAGTTAAAAAAAACTCTTTAACATGTACGCGCTATGATATTACTTATTAATGAAGTATTAATGCGACAATTGTCCACAAATTTTAATATGGTAGTATTATAAGACACTAACAATTCGAATAGTGACTGCTTAGATTATACAAAATATATTTAAACATTTCATATCAATTCGTGTCACGTCCATACGTGTTGAAGTAATCTAAAATATGACTTTTTTTATTTCATTTTAAACCATCGATTTTCTTTACATCTTCATGGTATATTTGTAGATACGATTATAAATGAGAGCGAGTACAAGAAAATGTTGGAAGTCCGCTAAAAGAGCTATGTGCGAGCTGAAGACAAGCTTCCGTTTAAATGATAGCTTTTATATTTAAAATCTTACTTACGAATTGAAGAAGAATCTTCAGTGAAGGTTAATAACTAGTACTTTATGGTAAATTAGTTGATATAAGTCATTGCCGTGTGGTCTTGGCATAGAATGGGCCACCCCTTCCTTTCTCGTGAGTGTTGTAATAGGCGACTAAGGAAATTCAAGGTCAAAGCATGGACAGCAGCGCCCCTCTTAAAACATCATTAATGTCAAACTGCGGTTGCCAACCAGCCTGCCAAGTGTGGCAACTACTGACTAAACTCTTTTTATGGGGAAGGTCTATGTTCAACAATGGACTATTAACGATATAATAATAATAAATAAGGCATATAAGTATACTACGAGTTCTTGCTGAATTTCAGCAGCGTGGTATTCCACATGTATGTAATAGAGTATTTGTGAAACCACCTTTAGTTAACGTGGGAGTGGGAGATAAAATATATTTGCAGTACGATTTATAAACCTAAACTGAATAACAGTTTACAATACGCCTTCTGGGTATCTAATTTGACCACTAAGCAACTAATATGATTATCTACTACTAATTATCGCTAATTAATATGAATCACAGTGTGCACGATCTCGAATACGGCTGCTGGCCATAATAATATGGCCACTTGTAGGTATGGTCTGTCGTCTGGTAGTGACAAAAAGAGTTGGGTGTCGCGTCGCGTCGCCTCCGTGCCGCCACGAAGCCTCTGTCATTAGGAAAATACACGCACATTAAATGAATGGAGTCGAGGGGCGCCCACGCGCCGGCTACAATGCGAATCAGCTTTATAATGTGTCGGTACATGCTTTATTTGCTATTGTTCTTATAAAAGGAATCGAAGTGTATTTAATTTTATTTGAATAAATGTGGTTGATTTTTATTATGACAAGTACCTATTATATAAGAATAGAAATAGCTTGTAATAAGCCCGAAGAGAAATCCGCCGTGGCATAGGTATTCCATGGAAACGGTTTTATTTTTTTTAAATAAATAACTTAAATAATAAATACTAGTTCTTTGAATTGATCCATTTAGAATTGTTTAGATATCACTTTTCTTTGCAGTTTCAATGGCATATATTATTAAAAATTATTGGAGTTGATTCTAGCAGTTATATTTTATTTTCGAACAATTTAACACAGAGTTAAGTTTCCATCCCGACTATACGAGTATAAATTGCATTTTCCAGGAAATTCTTTGTATTCACGACAGCATTGTGGAAATTATTTGCAACACGGTGCGGGTGTAATTAACAATTTTTTATTTTTTATTAAGAATTGATTTAAAAATTAGTATAGTAAAATATTAAAACAAAATATTGATGCAAAATCACGTATTTACGTGGAACGATATTTATCGTGGAATTATTTAGTTACAAAATATAATAAATTAAATAAATGTGTGTGTCGTAGAGGCCAGGTCACGGTTCAATATCTGCTAATTTAGAACAAGAAGCTAACTCTTAAAGATAAGGTATAAAGATAATAAAAATATATATATAATATGAAGACAATGAAATTTACGTTAGCAATTAGATTTTTGACGTTATATTTCATTAGCCGATAATAATATTATCAGTTTAATGAATGAATCTTACTAATATAGTAAAACTGTAAGTAGACGATTTATGTACAATGGGAGATATTTAAAAAAAATATAAGGAATCTGGTTTGGTCTTATATTAATAAATACCAAAACAATAATTTTTGGAAATTTTGTCTCTCTGTCTGTATACTTGTTCCGGCATCACGCATAAACAACTGCTCCAAATTGGATGCGGTTTTGTTCCTGAAGATCTAACTTAAAACTTGTTTATGTTTATAATGATCGCATCCAGTAATAGCCTAAGGGATTAATTTTCTTATTTCTGAAATCTTTTGATGAAATGAATAATTTTTGGAAATTTTGTCTCTCTGTCTGTATACTTGTCCCGGCATCACGCAAAAACCACTGCTCCAAATTGGATGCGGTTTTGTTCCTGAAGGTCTAACTTAAAACTTGTTTATGTTTATAATGATCGAATTCAGTAATAGCCTAAGGGATTAATTTTTCATAGCGGGCAAAAAGCTATAATAGTTAATAAATAGGCAAGTAAATAGATGAGTAATGAATAACGAATGAACAAAAGAACCAGCGAGTAAGCGAACAAAGAAATGGATTTGTACTGGGTGTATATATCCACTTGTATGTATGATGAGATGGATGTAGAATGGACATAATGCTACTTAATTATCTTATAATATTTCTAATTGAATTTTTTAATGCAAAACATGATCGATTTAGTTATATGTAACATTGCATTATACTTCATCTTTGCTTCCATTTTGCAAATACCTATATCTAAATATTATCTTAATTATTAGAAAATCGGACACGAAGACTTAAGATAATTTGAACTTTGAAGTAAAGATAGCCTATAATAGATGGCCCAGTTCTAACATTCCAATATGTGAATTCTAATCCTTGTTGTTTGATACATTTGATATATTCGTAATGTTCCTGTAAGATTATTTTATGAGTATTCTCTTTCTAATTAAATCTGATCATAGTACTAGTAATACACATTAGACGATTAAATAAATATTGGTCAAGGATTTATTTACCTATACCTATATCAAAAATTTTCACTTACAATTGTAGATCTAGGACATTCATGAGATCGCAATTTCGATGTATGCTCATTATTTCCGATGTTTCTGATAACGTCTAACAATGATCTAGACAAGAACGTCTAGAGAGTTCATTACTAAATGTAGATGCAAGTAGGTAAGTAGGTGCAGACCTAAACAAGTGAACCGAGGAATGAGTGTGTTTGGCGTGTTGTGTCTATGAACGCAACAAAATTTCATTGAACGAAAATTACGCGAATAAGGCATCAGTAATTCTGACGGAGTTTGATATAATTCGCATGAACGTTCGGTTGGTTTTGTTTTAATAGCGCAATTAAAGGATCGTTAGCCAGTTGAGATACGATCCACTGGTGTCGCTCAGACACGTCCGCTGCGAACGCTCGGGCACGTTCTAGTGTGTGCACTGAATAATTTAATGAAAATAATGTAAGAACGCCAATTTTGTTAGCATGTTATAAATTTTTATATAAGGCACTTATAAATATTTTATGTAATAATGAAAGATATTTTTATTTTAGTACATAAAGTTTAATTTATAAACACCTATACAAATGTCGTTAGCTAAAATGCGTCTTTGGAAAAAAATAACAATTTTTCAAATGCTTTACAAATGAGTTAAAAACAATATGAAAGCAGTACATAATAAAATATTGCAAATAAATAATGCAAATAAAATAAATATGGAAAAAGTATAATAAATATGGAATTATCTGGATTAAAAATATTTCGACCTTTATTATATGTACTATGAGCGAGTATTCATAGTTTATATTATGAAGTATATTTTTAGAAGGTAAAAACTAAATAGATATTTTTTTTAAATATCAAAAATACATTTGCATGCCATATTTAAGTTACTGTATTTAAACATTTTGTTATCAGGTTTACAGTTGAAGCGATAACCTAAACCTTAAAAAGTGAAATAAAGAATAATATATTCTGCAAACTTCAATGATAAATATAATTTGATTATCATAACAATGACCAGTTTAAAAAATCAGATATATACAGGGGTTAATGTAACGAAAGTATTAATTAATTGTTTCGGATTTGTCGATTAACTAGAACAAGTCCACGGCCTGGCTACCCTATATTCTCTGGGACGACGATAACCTCGTTATTTAGATAATTAAACTGTATGTAATTTTCCATTTACTATTACAGTCCTTTTGTACAACATATATGTATGATTCATATTATATTGTTGTTTTAATACAAACATTTTTACATGTAATTATTACCTTGCGTAAGAAATTTTGCTGTACTTATAATGATTTATATGCTAACAACATTATATACACATATACACCAATATAATAAATATTTTAGCAATTATTATTGTCTGATTTACGAGGTGAATGATTGATATTAAAACTTATTTTCGAGCCAACAAATACAGTTTGAGTATTTATGCACTTATTTACTTTTTGACTCATGGTATACAATGATACTTAATATTTTTTTATTAAATCTTGGACCTCATGCAGAGCAATGCGTACACTTTTTTGTAATTATTAAAACATTTAAGTTGAATATGGTTCAGTTTTGCTATTTTATTTTTGAAAAAATATTAAAATAGAGCGTGTTGATGTGGTAATAAAGCAAGCAAAAACTTATTTTGACTAGCATCACGCCCCAGCTTCGCACGGGTGTACTAATGAAAAAATGAGACTAAATATGAAGATATTTTTGTACCAATTTCTTTAATTTACAGTACGATTTGTTAAAAATTATCTTTCTGACAAATAAACACAACAGGAAAACAATTAGACACATGCATACGTTATATATTTATATATATTATATATTTCTATTTATATATTCTGTATTTTTATTTATATAGATTAAACTCATGGCAAGTTAATTATTATTGGAAGTCGATTCTCATATTTTACTGACAAATATCATTTAATAGGATAGAGAGATAATTTTTTTAGTCTGATTTTTTATTGTAGTCTTTAGAAACGGCAACGCATGAGGAGTACCATGGATATCACAGTGTAAATTAAATATAAGACTAATACAATCCTTAATGATATTATAAATATAAAAGTGAATTTGTTTGTCTGTTACTCCATAACGTCTTAACTATTCAGTATTAAATTTGGTATAGATATAGGGGATGGAGAAGGTCAACGTACATATCCCGACGTGTGAATGAAGTTGCGAGTAAAAGCTAGTATAAAATACTAAGTTAAGTTTTACGGATGCTTGCATCCAGGTATAGGTTAAGGCTATGGACTACATTGAAAATTACCCCTAAAATAAGGTAAAATTTTCTTCTAGTCTTTAGGTATAATATATAATATATAGAAATAAGATAACGTTAAACACAACAGAAGCAATAAATATAAATAATACGTATATTTATAATCATTACCAATTGAATTTAATTCATCTGTAACCTTGTCACCTAGTCATCTGTTAGAAATAATAATATGCATTTGGATGTTATTACATAGTAACAAAGGCAGCTTTATATAACTTTTATTAGGCATTTTGTATGGAAGACAACGTTTTGAAGCGCTTCACCCACAAAATTTGAGTACCAGTCATGTCCGATACATCTGAGTGTATCACAGCTAGACCATCTGTTCATGTAAGTGGTAGATTTGCAAAAATATGGCTGTTTATAGCTTCTACTTTAATAGTTTTGTTGCGATTTGTATGCAGAGTACGTTTTGAACGTCATTAAATTGCATTAATAATGCAGCAAGTTAAAGTTAAAACACATGTTCGTATTCGGAGCATATTTACCTATAAAACATCCACTTCATTCAATATTATTTATACAATTGTCTTAATTTGTCCCAATATTGATCTAAAATATAACTTTGAAAAAGAATTAAAATATATTCATACGGACTTAGACCAAGCTATTGAATGTTCGTTTTTTCCCTATTCCCTATTTCTTTAATTTCTTATATTTCAAAATATATAGGCCTGGACTACGGCTCGCACTAACTTTGATCCTAGGATTACTGAAGTGATTTTATCGAAATTGTGCTACTATGGACTTCCTCACAGCCTGTGTAAATGGGTTGGCAGATTTTTGTTCGGTAGATGCATAAAAACTGTTGTACGTGGTTGCTATTCCGATAGCATGGATATTAACGCTGGCGTCCCGTAGGGCTCTGTGTTATCCCCAACGTTGTTTCTGCTGCATATTAATGATATGTTAACCTTAGGTAACATTCATTGTTATGCGAATGACAGCACTGGGGATGCCCATTTTACGGGTCGTACCAATGTCCTTCGTTCCATTGTGGAGGACAATTGTGAACAACTTGTGTCTGAAATCGAGAGATGGTTAACTGAAGTCTCTAATTGGAGACGACAAAACTTAGTCCAGTTTAACCCCGCTAAGGCATAAGCTTGCCCGTTCACTGCTAAAAAAACCACATTTGCTGTGGCTCCAAAGTTCCAGGGCACATTTCTTAAATGTATTGGGATCCTTGGTGTTGAAATCTCTAGTGACGTACAGTTTCGTGGTCACTTCGAAGATAAGGTGAAGCTGGCATCCAAAAAACTTGGTGTGCTTAATAGAGAGAAGCATTACTTCACGCCGGATCAGTGTATAATGCTCTACAAATCACAAATTTGGCCTCACATAGAGTATTGCTATTACTTATGGGCGGGAACACCTAGATACCAGCTTGAACCGTTGGACTCAGTGCAACGATGAGCTACGAGAATTGTCGATGATCCCAGGCTTACAAGCGGTATCGAACCCTTAAGCCTTAGGAGAGATTTAGCCTCACTCTGCGTGTTCTACTGCTTGTACAACGGATTGTGCTCAGAGGAATTGTTCAATATGATGCCCACAGACACTTTCTACTAGTTCACCCTCATACCCTACAGCCTAAATGGTCACGTACAACGCGATTTCAGAGATGTTTTCTCCCAAGAACACTCAGGGTATTGAATGAACTTCCTGCTGAGGTTTTCCCAAGAGACTGCAGCATGGGATTCTTCAAAAGGGGGGTAAAGAGGTTACCCCATAATATTGCACTCGTTCATAGGTTACGGTAACCGCTTACCATCAGGTGGGCCGTATGCTTATTTGTCACCTTAGTGGTATAAAAAATGGTATAAATTTTTTACTAAGAAAATTCATTCGTTATTTAATTTTGAACCATATTTTTCTTTAATTTTAACCTAATTGCCTTCTTTACTTTGTATAGAGTAAGAATGTAAAATGTCCTAGTTACTTATTATATTTTTTTTTAATGTTTTCTCCTCCGAAGAACACTCAGGGTATTGAATGAGCTTCCTGCTGAGGTTTTTATTTTCTATCTGTTCTCCTTTAACTAAAGGTTGTCTGTAAGAGATTGCCCTAGCGATAAGACTGCCTTTTGTACCTTTATGTGTATATTTCAATCTGTATTTATGTTACTGTATTTCACTTGAATTATTCACTTGTCATTGTATATATTTATTTATGGTGCAATAAAGAGTTAAATAAATAAATAAATAAATAAAGAGACTTCCATATTATTTAAATGTTTTATTTGAACATTAATTGTATATGTGAGTTTATATGTAAAAGCAGCTTTCGAAATTTGTCTATATAATTTTTTTTTTTTATTTTAAATAGATTTTAATTTTTTTTTACATATTTGTTTTAACCTGTAGCTTATTACTTGTTATGTCCGTGGTGCTGTTCATATATATAGGCGACGTTTATCATGTTAAGTGGGTCATCAGATTGTTTAAATTTTTAAGTGTCACTAAAAAAATGTAATGTAACAAGGAGCAAGTGTATTAATAAATATTTTACCATTTTACCATCATCAGAAAATCAGTCAGAAATTTCAATTGATACAAAATGTACTCAATATTATTTCACTTTGTATCATGTGGGTTTTCATCTTATGTTGTCTACGAGTATTATCACTTTATTATAAATAATAACTTCTTTACAGTTTTTATATATGTCCGCATTATTGATTTGAAAATTATACTTTAAAGTTGTTGATATTTTTAATTCATGAATACAGTTTATTACCTATCTTTATAAAGTCAAATCACTTGTAAGTTACGACTCGTGTCTAGAAAAACTGTCGACTGATAATGATTAATTGATACGAGAGCGATAATTAGAACTTATTCAATAATTTATAAGGTGTTATATCGAGAAATCCCTTGTAGAGCGGTTAGCAGTTACTCGATATCGATTAGCATAAACGTCTTTTATAAGAAGCCGACGGCGCTGGCGCCGCGTCGCGCCGATCACATTAGATAGAACACGGGAAATTATATAGCTCGTTGAGATACTTGTGAATAAACAACTATTTGCGAGATAATTGTGGTCGTTTATTTACCTATTTGAGAGATTATTAAGTGCCAGCGCTGTGTTGTGGTCTGTAAAACGAGAATCGAACGCGTTCATAACGCCAATCACAATCATGATTGGCGACATGACGACAGTTTTCCGTACATTACATGTAATATCTCAATGTAAACACATATTACTTAGTTTTAATAGCGATACATTAACGCTCCACTACTGGACACGCCACGCGGTCCGAATGATCAGGTGGATCAATATAAAGTTTTATTTCGAGTTTGTCACCTCTTGCAATTGTACTTTTTTAATAGCCTATTTCAATATCCTGAACACTATTCCATGGAAATTATTAGACTAATAATATTATCTCAGGAACTAATGTTTTACTAGTGTACTACTACTACTAAAGGTTTTCAAAGCTACTTCATTACAAAAGTCTTAAAACACTTAAAATTATTATATTACGAGAGTTCGATTAGTTAAAAAAATTAAATGTAATCAGGGTCCTAGTATTTAAAACAGAAATAATACCTTAAACCATTATGTACACTTCAAGATCACGAACAAAAAAAGTTTTATGTAACATGCCACGTTGCCTATCTATAAAAAGTTAAGAATTTTATTAGTGACACATCTAATAAAAAAATATTGATTTGCGCTATATTGATATTTTTTATTGGTGTGGCGTTATTAATTACGAGTATAAGGCTAGTAAATATATTTATAAAACAGGATTTATTAGGATTTCTATTAAGAGTAATAAGATTATTATTAAGAGATTTGATAGTTTGTTTGTAATAAATATACTCCAAAAACCACTCAGTAACGCGAGTAAGCTAATATATTAATATGCGGGTATAGGTTATTCACTGATAATGTTTTTCTATAAGTGAATGAACTCCCCCTTGAGTGAGTGAGTGGTGATATGTAAGAATAAGATCAGGTCAGTTGGACTATCGTGATAAATTCATTAGAAATTAATTACAATGATTATCATGAGGAATCACGTGAAGGTCAATTTGAAAGAGGTGCGGGAGTGTTAGTTAGGAATGAATTTAGTCAAAAAATTTTTGGATAATTATTGATCAACACTTAAAGATATTTCATTGTACAGTGAGACAGTTTCCCTTGTGAGAGGTCAAATCAGAATTTGAAGCAAAAGCGACGGGCTCGTAGCGGCTTACAGGCGAACTGAAATGATCTAGGTGGTAGATAGGTGGTAGAGATACTTTTCATGATAACATGGAATAGTAATTAAATAATATATGATTTTTCTAAATTGGGTAAATTAAGAATTCCGACCTGTTATTTTATTACTTTGAAATTTTTAGTTCAGTAAAGACGTCTTTAACGTCTGTTTCTGTTCTCTTTTTTATTGACTTGATATTTCTTACGATTTAATTGATTTACTTTGCTGTTCCAGATATCCATCTTGTACCTATGTAAGTGTATATTATAATAATTACAGTTTGTTTTATTTAGTTTATGTAGACACTAATTGGTTAACGATTGATATTGATTGAGATGATAATTCAAATACTCATTAATCTCATAGTAAATGACGCACAGCTATAAAACTAAGTATAAAGGTAAATTCGCAGTGTGACGTCGTGTAATTAAAGTGATGTGTAATTTATTTAATATAATGTTGTATGTAGTTTGGGTATGTAATTATTATTTTACTCGAATTACTTTTCAATTTTTAAATATAATTTTTAATATTCAGTTCCATCTGATTGATCGAAGGTTATCTGACTATTATTATTTATTTCTGTTTGAATATAATTAAAATATGTTCAATTCTGGTAAAAAAAAGTTTTCTATAATCATAAAATTTTTCAACCAAATTGTCGTACTTTTGCCTTAGAAACCTGTAAAAAGTAAATTAATAACAGATTTTCAATTTATCATCAAGTGGACAAAGTTCAAATACCACGCATATACGTACTAAATAATCACGTGGCAAAATAAAAACGAGTAATTTTAGTTTGCTTAAACCAACTAATTTATATAGTTCTTCTACTGCTACCCTCTTCACATATAATTATCCTGTCAATCAGTCCGAATCTAACCATCTTAGGAATTTCGATGCTTCACTTGTTAAACTTGCGCTGTTATTCATAAAAACGTCAAATGTCTCATAAACTTTTTTTAGCTATTGAACTGTTTTATCTCTTTCTCTCAAGTTGCATTCTCAATTTGAAAGAAATTGACAAAACAATGTAATAGTTAAAATAGGTTTGTAGAAGGTTTTAATTTTTATGAATAAGAGGTTTAGTCTATTTGTCTTTATGTATTATACAATATATATTATCGTATTTCATATTTGTCGATGTAGGAATTATTAGATATATATTATGAGTGGTTGATTTAACTACGAACCGAATAACAGGTAAACGTCGATAGGTCTAATCAGCAACAAAGGTAATTTGCTGGTTATGATCTATCTGACGTTTGTCTTGTTATATAGCCAGTAATTTGTTGTACCATTATCACTTTGCTATAGTTAATCACGTCAATCGATAATGTAGGATAATAATCTGTCACTTATAAGGTATGAAACTAAAGCGTAAATTATGAAATAGCAGTCTCATGGACTTACTGCGAGTCTGCGAGGGCACTAAGATAGGCACCGCGTTAAACATAGCGTATTTATTGCTATAAAAAATATAGTTATTTTTTGTATTTATTAATTTGTGTAAATCAATATTGATGAATCGAATTTGATTTTTGATTGACGCATAATGTAATTACTGTACTAGATATATAAGTAATATTATTGGAAAATATGATGATAGAATTACTAAAGAACAAAATTAATTTTTCTAATTTTGATTTAATAATTGGGTAACTATGTTTTTATTATTGTTGTCTATAATTGGTGATATCAATAAAATTTATTGTGAATGAAAGTTCATTATAATTAGATACTAAGATGGCCCGTAATTTAGATGGTTACTAAATTTGACATATATAAAAAAATTTAAAGTTGCAGAGATTAATTCAATTTTTTTTTTTACACTTGCATAATCTATTATTACTTATTCTTTGTTATTTAAACTTATTGCATTATCATGTATCTACATTTTATCAATTGGAAATATGTCATGAATGTGTATATAATCTAATTGAATTGTAGATATGATTTGCTATGAAGAATAAGTTTTACATAATATTACACAAAATTATAATAAAATATAAAAACTAGAACAATTGCGGTACTATTGCATAACATTATTTAAAACTGATTAACAAAGACATTATTATCTGAACTAAATTGAACGCAGTAAGTAGGTACATTTTCAGTACACGTCAGATTCTTTATTGTTTTATTATCTTTTTTAATCAGAACTCTTGTTCATTTTCGGCACATCACTAGGTTTATTAACGACGTTTGTAGTTTAGTAGTTAATAGGTGAAATGTAACGTAAATGAGGTCTTCTTTTTGATCGACCCGTATGATGCTGTAAATAGTAATAATATATTTATTTATTTGTAGCAGTAGTGTATAGTATTTCATACATTAAAGATGGTTAGGTTGATTTCTGAATGGAGGTAATTTAAAAATTTCAGTTTCTCTCATTGTTTTTATTTATTTAAACCAATTTTGATAAATAAATAGGGTATCTATGGAAGCATAAAATTATAGTCCTCAGGAATGGCCACACATGAGATGTACTTACATCATAGTATATTGTTTAATACAATATCACAGTATATTGTTTGATATCCATAATGTTATTCATGTCATAGTACACGACAGTCACTACATCAAGCAGGCCGTTAACTTGTTTGTCATTTTAAGTATTATTAAAAATCTTATTGCAATCGATGGGATTTGCTCCCGTATTGGTCTCATATTATTTTTGTCATGATTGAAGCCACTCTTTTATTTAGCAAAGTAAAATCTCGCTTATTAAAACTGAAATCAACTGTTTGTATTAAATATTACAATTTTATGACAAAGATGTATTCTTATGATACTTATTACATTAAGATAATCCTTGTAGTCCGAAGATTTATATATATTTCCGGGATAGTTGGTACTAATCCAAGATTGTTGAGTAATTTATTTTATTTACATGATCGTGCGAAATAAATGGACGTTGACGACAATAAAGAAACAAAACTAACAAAAACCGGAAACTGGGTTAATTCTAGGTTAGGTTAAATCACTAGATATCATGCTTTGTATAATTATGCACTTAAGTATAGATTGAAATAAAAATCACTTATGGAAATTTTATTTTTCTCTTTATACTTACATAATTAATATTATCATATATTTTTAATATTTTTCTACACACCATTATTATTAAATGAATTATCATATATTTTAAACGACAGTTAAAAGGAAGTTATTAATTAGTTGTATTCGTGTTATTTAGATGTATTCACGAATTCTACACCGATTTTAGTATTTCTTTTTGCAATCGATAAGGTGTACTCTCGAGTTAGTTTTATATAATTTTTGTAACGACAGTTCTTTTTGTGAATCAAACTCCTGCTCTTTTTATCTACACTTCTAGATTTGATTTAAGATTCCGCGTTCTAAATTCTATTATTATTTTTATGTGTTTATGAGTACTTTATATCTACTACGTCTATGCTATGAATCATCCCGTCTTCTATTGGTGCGTTTCATTCGTTTTAAAATAAGAATAGTGAGATTACAAATCAATAGTACCTACCAAATTTAGTCACGATTGAACATTTTTTTTATGGTGCAATATCTATTTCATTAATAAATTTATGTATTAGCTTTTCTGTTCATATGATGAATAGAAAAATTATGGATATAATTAACTTATTTTTTTATAAGAGCAAAATAAAAATACCGTTACATTAATTTAGATGTAAATATATACTCGTATCTCGGTGTTTATTAGCATGCATGACGTAAAATACGTTATCTGTTCCGTAGAAAAGCGAAATTGATTAGGATTTTCAGCTGTGCTGTGACAGACTCACGCGCTATCATCGATAGAAAATTATATCAAGGTGCAGGTAATCTTATACTAATACCTATATACATAGATAATGCCCATTTCCTTTGTTTCGTGAATTCATGAGTGTACAATAACTTCTGCGTTCGTGAAGTAATTTTGTTTTGCCTACACCTCTGCAGACATGTCTGATCATCGTCATCGTCATGCCATGATTCATTTTACGACAGATGTTGAACTAAATATCTATTTCAATGCAGGAGAGAAAAACGAATATTCTGTAGGCATGTTCGAAATATAGTTATAAATAAGAATAAAGGTAGTAAATTAGACATAGTTGAATTAGAAGTATTGGTTTAACCAGATTTTGTTGAATTTTTTTTATATACTAGTTATCTTTTTAATTAATATTCGTATCCTTGTGTATGTTTACTTTCAATTGTAAATAGTCTACTTCGGAAATCCGGAATGAATCATAATATTATTATCAGATGACGTAAACATATTTTAGTTATCTAGTAGATAGTCACGTCACAAAGTGTAACGTCCAAGATAAAGTTTATATCTGTTCCCTCGGCTTAGGCCGTTTGAATTTGTTTAATTACTTCAACGTGACCTGCGTAGCCGGTATATGGTCAATTTAGCTTCTTGGTCCTTCGGGTTTTATTGCTCGCAATATTTTTTTTTTTTAATTTATTTTTTCTTTTGCAGATTGTTTATTCCGGATTCTAATATGTTGCGTCTAACTTTAGTTTTCTAATGAATAAATAATTTCTAAAAATAATGCATATAAAAACTCCAAAGCTTTACCTGGAGTTTTTATATGCATTAATGAATATTATAATAAATAATAAATATCATTGAAGAAAAGAGAACAGAAAAACTGTTAGGATGAACCAACAATTTAATCAATGTGGTAATAGTGACAGAACATTGCATTTACAGGGTACAGAGGCATAACACCTTAGCCCTCGGTTATGGCTACGTATGGAGGGTATCATGAGCGAATCAATATACTCTGTTATGTCCATGGTACTGTTCATGTCTATAATCGACGGTTACCACTTTTCATTAAGTGGGCCGACAGCTTGTTTGCAATTTTAAGTTGCATATAAAAGAAAACAAAGTAATTCAAAGGGAAGATAGTAATCCGATATATGAAGGTATGTTAGGTTATAGAGTATAAAGGAAAGTATACCAATATCATTAAATTGAAATCTAGCAATGACATAGTAATATTTGAAACAGAAATATGCTCATCAAAATAATATTAATAATTGAAATCTTTAAATTCAAACTGAATATAATTTCTAAAAAATATTTTCTGCCATAGTCCTCGAAAAAATGGTTGTTTTCAGTTTCATGAATATTATGTTAGGGTTTCGTGTTATGTCCATTTTCGTCACAATTTATATATTCTAAGAATATACGCTTCACCCATTAGTAGGTATGTGTTCAATTTGACATTTTTTAAGCCTGTTTCATGTGCTCAGTGTAAAGAGTACATTTTTACCGCGTAGCTTTCTGTACCGCGCTGTGCTACGAATGTGATGTTCTAAGATCAGAAAGATAATGTTTAATGTACAGGTAAAGATATCTACCGCATATCAATTTTTAAATTTTGTTTAAAGTGAGTATCGGAACGAAAACATAGGTACGTTATTAAATAAGAAGTGTGTCTATATTATTAGTCGTCTTAACAATATCATTAATAAGTGTCAAAAGTGACGTTGATAATTGTAACTAAGCGAATGGTAAGCGCGTGTGTGGTCTGCGACTGCATCTATTGTTCATGATCGCGGGTCGTGGGTTGCTGTGCATCGTAGGTTGCATGTAGCGTGGTGCAAGCCAGCGGACTGGTGGTACGGGAGGCTGCGAAGAACAGGTCCGGCGCCCGCGCGGGGCAGAGTCTCGCGGCGGCCGGCTGCGGCGCCACCGGCCACGGGCCGAGCTCGACTCATTTCGCTGCTCAGTGCACGCGCTGCCTTGCCGCCGTCAGCCTGTGTACCTGCGACACAAGTTACACTCCCGACACTACGTTTGACACTCACGTGAAATCCATCAATAAACAATACTATACGCAAAAAAAATTTGAATGACCATTAAAAAATTTATCGCGGGTTTTAGCCGACTCATTAATAATTCAGAAGGTGCTTTTATCTTTATTATTTGAAGTAACTTAACTTCTTCAATAGTGCATCGCAAGTGAAGTTAATATTTTTAACGGTACGGAGGGACGTCGCGATCTGAATTTAAAGGTAAGTTTAATATTTGTTAATTAAATTCCATACCTAAGCGGGTGGTTCATTTATTTATTAATGTGATATAAAAATGTGGCTACTTTTTAAATTATTTTGATTATGAGTATATTATATTAGAAAGTTACATAGCATAGCAACAAAACAAGTTGAAACTACTCGTACACGTATACTGTAAGTACGCGAGTAGGCACTTGAGTTGATGTAACCTCGTTATGTTGGAGCTTGTTGAATAATGATGAATTTGTCAAATAAAATTTCAAGTCTTCTATAATGAAAAGCAATATATTATTTTAATTAAGTGTATTCGAGAAAAAATTTGTCGCCTATAAAACTACTAGAAAATTAATAACTGCGAAAACGCCTGCTACGGGCAAATAAATTACATCCTAGTTGCCTATACTGCTTCCATTAATCATGTGAAATGTTATTTTGTTTCTTATAATATTTATATATTTGATGTATACTTTAGATAGAATTTTAATTAATGAACTTCTTAATATTTAAGAGGCATCATAGTTTATGCCTATTGAATTCTAAGAATATACCTAGTTTTATGTTATCTATGAATAAAGATAAGGCCATACATATAACCAATTTATATGTATATGTTTGCGGGGTATACTTAATACTAATACATATAGTTAAAACCATAATATATACTTAATATATAATAACAGAGTGTAGGCCTAGTATGAAAAGGGCAAATTAGTATCTAAGCTACTATGAAAACCAGTTGATGGTGTGGTAACTCTAACACGATATCCATCTACTGCATGCCACATATTGCTTTACAATGTATGATACGAACCCTACTTATCATACTTGTTGAATAAATTTAGAAAGCTATCAACATATAAATCAAATCATGAAAGTACTTTCAAAGTAAACATTAGATTAACTATTATAAAAGTTTGTTTGTCATGATGTTAACAATTTGAATAGTACGGTATAATGTTGGTAAAATTTAAAATACCTAAGGATTGGGACCTAAAATAAAAAAATAAGTAAGTAAAGTTGTACTATAAGTATCTAGCGGGTTCAAGTGATGAAGAAGTTGGAATTTGTAAAGAATTATTTATTATTAGTAAAGAAAATTGTGTGTATTAAATTATAACCGTCTACTTACTTTATCCCAATTATTGGGCTCGGTGTACTATATTTTCCTCTTCCATTCATCTCAATTCACAGTCATTTCAGCAGTCACTCCCACTATGGCCACATTATCTTTCACACAGTTCATTATCTTTTTTATGTTTATTAGGTAGGTATGAACCATTTTATTCCAGTTTGTTCTATTCTATATTTCTTAGATTTGGTTAGGTATTGCGTAGATAATATAAATAAGTAACACAAACCGATGTTTTGTTATCCATATATTAAATTTGTTTATGTTATTTGCAAATACTTAATAAAATTTAAAAATATTTTAATTATGGAAACAATATTTTTAACCACATAGTTATATTACTACTCGCATGCATAATAATTAAAATATTAAACCAATATAATGAATATTATTTATAATATGAAATAAAGCCTATTAATGTGTTATGAAAATTATAGCATTGGATTGAAATTCAAGCATTAAAATATAGTAGATAATTATTGCCATCATTTATATAAGTTTATTTTAATTATCTTCTCGCCTAGTCCCTTATGGGGTAGATAAAAATGATAGAGAGCCAATGACCTCTATTTTTATATACATCTCTGGTATTGTCAACTTTCTCATAACTTGTCTTATGTATGCATGCCGGTTCCGGAGTCTGTCAACTTCGCCCTTAGATATAATTTTAATTTAGTCATAATAAATTGCTGGAATAATTTGTTGTATAAATTTTTGAGACATCTGGAAAACTATGAAAGGAAAATTCATTTGTAATATTATTATTTTAAGATAATTTTATTTATTACCTAGTTGAAATTACCAGTAGTGAAGTTTCTTTGATCTTTCAATAACAGTAAATAATCAAAACCGCTTTTATGCAGATGAACATAATGCACAAAATATACATAAAAATATCGTTAAATTAACAAACTTAATTAATTTGATAGAAAATAATAAAATATAAAAGGATATTGTGCAACATTATGTGGTAGTAGTATAATATGTGAGTACCTACTAAACAACATTTGTAGTTTATCTTAAAAATAATTATTTATAAACTTTTAATTATTGATAATGCGTTAAAGGACAATCGATGTATTGTGACCTAAGCATTACGAAATCGGAAGTCAGCTTAAACAAACAACCAATCTCGGGAAGGGCATGATTTATCTTTAAACCCTGATGTTTATAGAACTTTTTTATACTTGTAAGTTTGAAATTTGTTCTTTTTTTTCTGTATGTAGCGACAACTACCCATACGGTTATATAAATTTAATTTCCTTTTGTATGTAAATGCTACTTTAATCTGGATAGTTTTTCAAACTACTTCAAAAAGAATGAGATTCTCAATTCTGCTCGTTTTTTTTTGCTGTGTTCGTTTTTTTTTCGTCTGAAAGGATATACTTACATATTGGTCTTATAGAAATTTTATAAAAATCAGTTTAGTTTTTAAATTAAAATAACTGGTTTTGTCACAACTGAAGTAGTTTTTTTTCCAAAATAATTTTAATTATTAATGGATGAAAATGGAATAGTAAACCCGCTTGCGCTATAGGATACGCTGGCGGGGCACCAGTGAGGAATTATAGGTGAAGATCTTCTATCTTCAATCAGATCAATTAATTTAACCACGATGGTTTTTAGAGGGTATCCCGTGGAGGTCGACCTGATAGGATATATTGCTAGTAATGGAGGTGTTAGACCACATTATTAATAATTTTGCCCCCAATCGGGATAGTTCTTAGTTACATTTGTTTGATGAATTATAATTATTGGTAGTCTAATGGTAATCAGGACTTAATTATTATTATCGAAGCTGAATAGAGTCTGAAGCTGAAGTATAAAGGAAAATTACAATCACTTCCGATCCATAGGTATTTACTATTACGTACAAGGAATTAGTGGATACTGATGGTTTATAATAAACTTTCTAGTAATTTATGATTTTAATGAAAATAATATCCTAATTTGACACGTATTTCTAATTCCTATTTTTTAATATATTGAAAGAAAATTAAAAATAGGAAATAGAATGAATAATAATTTTTAAATTTGTTTAGACTAATTTAAACATTATTATTTATTCTTCCTTTATACATTTTACTAATGTTATATTTATTAAAATTGGTATCGTTATTTTGAAACGTATTTTTCCATGCAAGTATCTATCGCGGAATGTCGTATATTATTTATGATAAGGGTTCATAATATAATAGATCAAACTAGGCATAGCTAAAATACAATGTTATTCTGGTTATCAATTATTGTTATGCGTATTATTACCACTTGGTACAATAGATAACTTATTAGTAATATTTTTAATTAAAAATGCATAAATATTTTAAAATTATTATATTACTTTGTACTACCATTTGCTTGCAACTTATCTCTATGTACTTTTCAACCAGAGAGGAGATTTTCAAATCGACTGTATTTTTTATGTTTACATTACGTGGTATCTTTGTCAGTAGTGCACCGATTTTGATAATTTTTTAAGTAGGTATAGGGTCAATCCCATACAAATATTGTTTTTGGTTATATAACTAAAATCAATGCACGGAAAGAGAATGTTTGCATGGAAAGAAATGATTACACAGAATTCTCTGTAAGTACTTAATTTGTATTTAGAGGGAGTTGTTTTCTTTTGACTTTTTGTTTCGAGCCGCTACTCTTGGAGGGAGTAAGGTTAACATCGGGGTAAAAATCTAAATTTCTCACATTTAGATTTTAAATTCTACAAGTATATCTGTGTTTAATTACATATATAGATACACACACATATTATATGTATATATGTATGTATAACGATAATTTATGAATTCACTATGTTGTTGTTTCCAACAATTGTTTTGTCTTTATCCGGAAGTCTTCTTCAGGGTGAGCACGGTGCTTACCTCGCACTGAGATTTTTTTTCCTATACCATTAAGGTGGCAAACAAATATACTGTTCATTTGATGGTAAGCAGTTACTGTACCCTATGAACGCCTGTAATATTAACATTTTAAGATTTTATGTTATGTACCATAATTTTTGTATTTTTATAAAGTGTTCTACTTATTTAGGTTATTAAGCAACACCCTTATATTCAGGACTCATTTAACCAGGTTTCTCTTTATTTATTTTATTACAATATTAGGCCTTTTGATATACAAAGTGTGGTAGGCAAACCGCAAGTGTATTGCAGATAAAAATAATGTGTAGTTGTAATTTAAATATTTATTAGTTATTTTTCGTAACTATAATATACAGAGTGAATTTGAAATAATTGACAACCCTTTTAAGTAGTTTAGCAGTAAAATTGTAAATGTTTTTTCAAAGAAATATGAATTCACTTTCCACTCAAAGTGTGCTGGAAGAGAACTCTTACAGAATTAAGCTCGTCTGTTGTATATCCTTATTTAATATAAATTATAACAATGTAAATTTTGTCTACAATAAAGTATAAATAAATAAATTGAAAATTTATAAAGAAAATAAAAAAAAATAAGGTTAATGACTCATGTGGAGGATAGTACAATTTCTGGTAATAACAATAGTAGTAAATTTTCAAGTGTTGGCGTACACATCCTAATTGTAGCGGAATTAAACAAAATAATGGTAATAAAATAATCATACAAAAAAGTTCAGCCTCCATTCCGAATTAAAATGGTAAACTCAAATTTTTTTATACCCATAGAACATATTTTCTTTGAAAAAAATACGTTTAGTTCAACCGAACTCAGAATTCATAGGCGAAAGATTATCTTAAAACGATGTTTATGATTTCGATTTCATTAATGATTATGTATTAATAAAAATGTTATTTTTTTTATGAAATTATTTTAAGGTTTCATTTTTTCCATTTAAGATTTCTATGTATTTGTTTAAATTTTGTAATCGTAGTATTTTAATGTGATATATCACATATCTGGTAAACGCGCCACTATAGAACGAGGTCTAATTTGGCATTTTTTAAAGTGTTTGTGATGTAATACGATGAAGGTTTTTAGAGGAAAAAATGGAAAATAGAACAACGGAACAACATCTGACGGATGAAATAAACTAAAATTTTATTTAATTTTCAATATAAATTTATTATTATTATTATCTATTATAAAATATCGATAGAAAATAAATATGACAATTACTCGAGTATTTAATATAATTATATTTATTCCTTGCTAGTTATATCCTGCGGGTTTACCCGCGTTAATTAGTATATAAAGTTCTTTCGTGCTAAGTCAGGATATAACCTATCCGTGCACCAAATTTCAAACAAATCTCTTTAGTAGTTTTTATGTAAAAGAGCAACAAACATACATCCAATCCTTATAAACTTTCGCATTTAACTATAATACTAATAGGATAACGCTTCATTTGAAATCATCATATGACGACAACATGTTTCATCATTTTCAGCGAAATGTGTATAGAACTTATGACTCAGCTGACTTTCGGACTAATACTTGCACTTTTAGGGCGCACATTATCGCATGGCGCATATTTTTTTATTATCATAACAACATATATACGGATGTTTATAATATGTTATAATCAGAACACGATGTAATAGGCATTATTGGATAATTGCTAAATACAAACAATTTGCAATAGGGAACTGAAGAGTTTATTCATAAATACAGCTATGCAAATGTAATGTCAATGATGAGCAATTTTTTAACAAATAAAGCAGCTCTGGATAAATTAAACAGTGCCATTTAGTGTCCAAACTAAGCAAGCACCTGTAAACATGGATAGTAAGTAACCTTACTAATATTATAAATGTGAAAGTAAGTTTGTTTGTTTGTTACCTTATAGCACCTTAACGGCTTAACCAATTACTATGGCATTTGGTATATACGTACTATATGGGATGGAGTAGAATATAAGTTACTTTTTATCTTGCCGAGTAGCTATGCTTCGGTCGCGTGGACGAAGACGTGGGTAAAAGCTAGTATATTATATATACTAGCTTTTAAAATAGACATTTTGAAATAGTTGTTGTATTGTAAATATTTACATATACATATGTAATATATAAAATACGCCCAGACTCATACATACATACTCGAGAATACATGTAGTATGTGGAAATTGATCCAACAACCAACAGAAAGTGACAGTCAAAGGATGTAGTTTCTTATAAATAAATATAAATATACATATAATATATTTTTAGTTCTAAAATAGGGTTTAAAAATTACCAACTCGCACGTGTTTTGTGAGTTTCATTTAGGTATGCAAGTTGAGTATTAAACCTAATAAACGGAGGTTATTTGCGTTTCTAATAATTGTTCTGCGAATCGTAGAATAGTTACTGATAGTAGGGATTCAAATTACCTTTACGCAATAATAGAAAAAAAATGTTTTTAAAAGATCAATTCATACGTTTTATGAGTTTCATTTATGCGATTTGATTACTAAATAAAAAAAACTTATTTGTTTCTTATCTGTGTTCCAGCATTATTCCAGTTATTTTGGGATCCGCTATCTATTATTTCTATATATGTATCAGTCGGTTGTTTTCTTATACCGTAGGTAACTACAGACACTTTTAATTAATGGTAAGTGAAACGAAGATAACCTTACGTTACAAGATAGAGGCAGGGTAACATAACGACAATTTCGCATGTATTTCTCACGAACAGAGTTTAGCCGCGTTGCTAATTAAAGTTAACTTGCTTGTGTTCAAGTGTTCAGTTGGTGTTGTCTTGCACTAAGCAATTAATACCCATAAGGGGCACATTTACGAGCTCCGTCTCACATCTGTCTCAGAATCCCAGTAAAAGAGATATTAGTTCGGTAGTTAAATTTGACTTAGATGAATGTGTCTACACTTAAGACAACTTTCAAGATTTCCTTTCGTTTAGCTTTAAGTATCTGTAGATTTACTGACACCTTTCAGCCTAATTGTTTGTTTAGATATCGTTATATACTGTCAAGGATAGGGATTCTTTTACCAGCTAAAAGACATTTTTTTATAGCACGGAATAGTGAATGAGCTGTCATCTAATGGAAAATGGTAACTGTAGCTTATTGCAATTAGTAATTGTAGTCTTTGGATATGATGCAAACGAGCAGTTGCTTTCAGTTGTATTCTTTACCTTTAACTAAATTTATTTCCTTATCGTGTTAAATTAACTTATGCATTGGCAATTATTATTTAATAGGATAAAACCAATTGAGTCTTGACAAAGTCCATTGATGTTGGCTAATGCGCTCCTAATCATCATGTTTCATCAGATACATAAGTACTTCATTGAAGTTGATAACAAAATAAAAATGATACAATTTCTGACAAAGATACGTAAATATTGTGAAAGTATGACAACAAAAGGGATACCTTATCGATGACGCGGCGCAAAGCTTCTTTGTTACGTTATTACTTACGAGTTTACAACTACTTATCGACAATAAGTCCAACTATTTAAAGAATTTATTTATCAGATCGTTGTACTGGGGAAATGATTGTTTTCTTCTATATTGTATTATCTTAATTGCCTATTGATTATCGCTGCATACCAATATTGTCAACTCATACACGATGACGTTATTATACCTATTTCTGATTAGGTTTCAAGTGAATACAGGTAAAATATTACTCGTATTTATAAAAGGCGTTTATTTGCATTATGTATAAGTTATTTACCAATAATGACTCGAATTCTGACTGGACTTATTTAGTCATAGATGTTGATAATATTGTGAGGTGGGGGAAAAGGGATTGTTGGTAATGTGGACTACCAAACCCTAGTAATATACCCTGTCATCAACCTCCACGTGGTTCTCCCTGGGTTGGATCGCTAGTTATATTATATACTGTCTATATACTGTCAGATCGACCTATACTGTGCTGAATTCCTGGTGTATTAATCACGATGGGTTAACTGGTCTGCCTTTTCATCTCGCCTATGGTTTCCTCACTTTCCTTAAAAAAAATATTTTAAGATTCATTTACATTAAAAGGAAATATTACTCATAGTATGACATTATTGATCCGCCTGTATTATAGTATTTAATTTTATTTAATGTGTATAGATATTAATACTCTTGTAGTATGTTATAGTATAATATATCGTAGTAGAAACTTATAGTTAGATTTAATTAAATATATTATTATTAGCCGTGATTGTTGGCACTTGGCGGAACTCTGTATATATTTGATATTATTAGATAACTGATTATTAATACCTACCATACTAGTAATACACTTATGTTACAATTAAACTTTGAAAATGCCCTAAATGGCGAAACCGGTCAAATATTATGAAACCTTTTTTGTGGATGTGTATATAAAAAACTATTTTTTTTATGCAACTTGGAATGGCAATACAAGCTGATGTTTCGCCTTACGGAAAGTGGTAACTGTCTATAGATATAAACAGTACCATAGATATAAGAGAATATACTGTGACGCCCGTGATACCCTTTATGCGTTGCCATTCCTGAGGACTAAGACGTTATGCCTCTTTACCCTATAATTTCATTGCCATATCCTAAACTTCAAACTGGGGGAAGAAGGGATTGTTAGTAATAGAGATTAGCAATCTCATTGCTAGAAATATATTCTTTATTTTTTGTTAAATTTGTTACGATGGGCCAACTGACCTGCTTCATCATCATCTATCATCCTTCACTGGTACCCTGCCAATGTATATCGATAGCGCAGGCGGGATTACCATACAATTATCACCCAGGGTTTTTAACCCTTCAAACTGTAACAACTGTTTTATAACAGAAAAAATTGTGTTCTAATAATATTAATATGGATATAATATGTTTAATAAACTATTAGACATATAGATGACCTTTAACAAAAGACATTGCGATCAATATTTGGAACTTAAAGATTTTTTTTATCTGTCAGTGTAGAATACACTTATAATTAATATTAATTATTGTGAGATGAACCCCAATTTTCGGGTATATATATTTTATGGCATAATCTGCTAATTGGTAAGTAAATTGCCGCGTAAGGAGGTCGACTCAGTAGTCATTCATTTTATTTAATTACAACTTGAATGAATAGTCGGCGACCCCTCTTATCACAGTCACTGCCTACAACGGGGCGCGACGGGCGCAATCAATCCGTGTTTATATAGTTGAGTAACACAAATGAATACCTACGTATACGTAGATATTATAGCATTCGATAAATAAATATTTTGTTTCATATTTGTTTTACTATATTACCTAAATCAAAATCAGATACAGAAATAAATATGGTTTAAAGGTCATATCAGTAAACTGATACTAACGCCGATATTTCTTTATGATATTTCGAAGGCGGTTTCAGCTGAAAAGAACAGATGGTAAAGCCTGTTGCAAAAAATTCCTAATAATAAATTAAATATTTCATATATCATAGATATTTTAGAATATATATGATATATGAATGAACATAACTCCGATCAACATATTAAAGGTATATTTACAACTACATTATACATATTTCAAAAATAATTTTATCATACATAAGATCAGATATAAGTCAATTGTCATAATCATAATCAAGATGTCGTAATATAATAGTCATTCACGAATATTTTTAAATGACGTAAAAAGGATATATTTTATTTTATTATTCAATTAAGCATTAATTAATTTTGTCACTATTAATAAAATAAAATAATGGACATCTATATTTACTTTTAGTAATTTAGTAGTAAGAATTAATTGGCAAATAAACATTAAAATTTTCGTCACAGGATCTCAATAAAGCATCTCTTACTTGGTCGGTTTACATTAACGTGCACACGTTAATAACATTACGTTACGTTACATGTTGTATTCCGTACTATAAATATTTTGACACACTGCAGAACTAGCATAGTGCTCTACAAACCTATTTACTGTGCATTTGGAATTACATTTTTACAAGCTTTTTTTTTGTTTTAATTTGATTTTTATTTTGTTTTTTTCTCAGGTGTATCAGATACAGAAAAAAAAAACACTATCTACCATAATAATCTATTAATGGTCCATTACTGGTCATGGTTCTTCCACATAAGAGAATTATATATACGAATTATTTAGCTGGCCAGATGGTTTGTATAGGATTTTATGTGAAATTGCACTTTTTTTACCGTGATATATAGTACTTTGTTTATCACCTCTTGTGCCTGTTTCCCTTATTGTTAACATGTTTTGTTATGCAAAATTTACCGGGTTTTTTCTAGCGATATTATATTAAGACTATATGCTTTAATCCTACGATTTTTTTTTCATCGTAAGTCGAGATCACAGAATGCAACTCGTTTTTATCTTGACATACATACCTACTTTCTTTGCGTCCTCTACATATTCTCATCACTTCATGATAAAAAATTAACGTATAGATACATAAAGTGGTGACCTCTATATCGGTATCCCGGGTTAATTTACAAAGAAAATAACCGGAAAAGAGAAGAAGACGTTTTACTCTAACACCTCCACACATAAACAACAAAGAGGTCATGTCTTACCTAATATTAAGTGAGCCTTAAAGCCAGTGACCCGGGGGCAGTTGCCCCCGGAGTTGAAGTCGAGGCAAAAGATCTTGATTGATTAGGGAAACTTAGGATACGAAATTTTCTGTATTGGTTAGTTTGGGCGTATAGCAACCTAGATGGTCGTTGTTCGGTGTTTCATAATGGTTTTATCCTAGTTTGGAGACCAGCCAATTGGTGTATTTAATTATGCACTTATGAAGTATTATCTTATTATTATAATATTGATAATCTTTAATTACTTATTACATTACTTAAACAATTTTATTATTATACTCGTATTTATGAAAAAAAGGGCATCTTATATTGAATCAACAATTTCAATTCCTAGCTCCTTATCGGTACGACCAATCATCATGAGATTTGGTATACACATACTATATAAAGTGTAGAAGGACATAGGCTACTATTTCTCTCGGTCACGCAGATGGAGTCGCGGTAAAAGCTAGTTATTAATATTGTAAAGATTAATATTGTTACGTATACCTACTGTGAACACGCATGATTGTTCACTTTCATGTGCTTTTAGTTGGCATGTATTGAAGGCATGTTGTGAGTTGTGTGGAGTTGTAAAAGTATCGGATTCGCAGGCGACAATCAGGCTGCGTGGGCACACTATCGTCTGCGGCGAGGTCGTGCCGCTCACCCTGCTATCACGATATGCTGCGCGCGCCTCATTAACTCTATTAATAATTCATCTGGTATCTCTCAACCTATTGTTCTCTGGGAATATTCTCTCAATACATTATAAAGATGTATCCGCGCTCGATATGTGCATCAGACGGATTGAGACGTTTCTACTTTTTAAAATTAATTAATAAGCGTATGTTTGACATTTAGGTTATATTTTATTGTAAGTCCTGGTTTGTTATCAAC
The DNA here is from genome assembly GCF_026898425.1 of Galleria mellonella. Taxonomy (NCBI): domain Eukaryota; kingdom Metazoa; phylum Arthropoda; class Insecta; order Lepidoptera; family Pyralidae; genus Galleria; species Galleria mellonella. The sequence goes on along the minus strand of NW_026442042.1, from coordinate 1,827,538 downwards.
TTTTATTAGCTATTCATTTTATATATTTTCTATATGGTGTGTTAATTGTATTTGGCGGCTTTGCCCTTGTAAATCTGTAAGTATAATGAAAATGTAAATAAACGAATAATTACCTCAATAATAAGACAGACTGCTAAAGTGGTATTGTCTAATAGTAGTTCAAATAAAAAATTGGTTAATTGATTAAACTTTAGATTTTTTACTCATTTTGTTTAGACAGTGTTTTTGTGATAATTTTAACAAAACTTGGTTACTTTTTTATTAAACTATATTAAAACCGACATAAATATAAATATTATTATTTAAAAATATTTTTTCTTATATAATATTTTATTTGAGATATAATTTCTTAATTGAAGTCACATAAATAGGAGGAAAAGGTGGAATCTGATGAGGTTAAAATAGGCGGCGTGAACAGGTGAAAGGGCGTGGCAAATAGTACTCCGCCCTTGTATAATCTTTCTAAAGACCCCTATCCTTATAGTTGGTAATTAGGCATGTACTTGGTATATTCTTATTATTTTCATATATTAATTTATCTCAAGAGATATTATGAGGATTCTGCTATTTACAATGAATATATGTTGACTTAATGTTTATATAAACTTGCAGTATTTATGTTAGAGCAAAATAAATAGGACAATATATTCACAGGTAATAATATGAAATGGGAATTTCAGATTGAATATTTTTATTTTATATAAACGTAATATTATTATATTATTAATTTAAGAAATATCAAATTCTATTTATTAAGCGTTTCTGCAATAAAAACTGGGAAAATATTTGTACTTTATTTTGTGTAAATGAAGTCTTAAGTGTGTACGATTTCAGATCGGGTGATTTTAGGAGATGGTCTTTTCTAAATTGGTTTGTGTCTCGAAATTTTGTATGCAGATTCTCGTTGTCTGGTTCCTCGTAGGAGATCCTAGATTGAGAGTCACATATTTGTTTGTTTGTTACACATGAATGAAGATCTTTTGAATAAATTGTATCGTAATTCTATACGATTTATTTTTGGTCTACGTAATTACGACCACATCTCATCATACCGCTTTCAAATGGCTTCCTATCCGACAACGTAGAATCATACGTATCCTATGTAGTTACTCTTCATTATGTTTTATGTGATCCAAATTTTCCAGAGTATCTTAAATGTAAATGTATTTTCCATGGGGACAATATTTCTTGTTGTCTTAGTCCATGTAGGAAGCTACTTCTTTACATTCCAGTTCATCACACTGGGTTTATTTTTTATTACTTTGCCACTCAGGTCATTAAACATTGGAATGCTTTAAATATAAATTACGGACTCTCTTCCTAAAAAACATGTAATACATTTTTTTAAATAACTTTTTTCTTTATTCCTTTCTTTTAATTTTTAATTCTACTTTTTGCTTCAGTCAAAGGTATTTTTCTGCTTTATTTTCTTATATCTGATGTTCTAATTTATCATCATTAGAATTATAGTCATATATTATATATATTTGCGTATGTAAGTATATTTTTGCATATATTTATGGATGTATGTATGTAATATGTAGTAACATTAATAATACAATACATATATAAGAATTAAATGCAACGGCTACTTATTTTTCTGCTTGCCTCATGGTTGACTGATAGAGAACGTCATTAGGTGTTAAGTACGCTATATGTACTCTTACTTATATAATTGTGCATTAAAGTTTAAAGAAAGAAATAAATAAATATTATTTTATATAATTTTGCATGGTACTTATTATTATGACATATATAGCAAGCAAAGCGCATACATGTTAGTTTGGTCGTTATCTCAATGTACTAGTAGTACGTTGTATAACCTACTGAAAAAATCAAAATACTAATAAACAGTATTCTACAGGTGAAAGCTAATTTTTTTCAAAAATAATAATATCTAATAAAACAGTTAAAATATGACAAAAATATTTGAAGCCTATACGAGCTCTTACATGGAAAGTTTTAAATTTTTATGTACTTTTTCGAAAAACGTTTCATTAGGAAAAGATTATTCCTTTAAATCTTCACCTATAAAAATTATCTCAGAGAAGTCATCTGCACTTAAATATGCATCTATAGGTTCCTCTCATCGTAATGAAGTAGGCAATATATTTCTGTTATATATTAAATATGTTCTATTAACTCATGGAAACTTTTCTAACAAGTTATGTTTTAACCTGTACCTCACGAGGAAATTTAATTATCTAAATATTTTTGCAGCTCTCAGATAGTTCTAGTATAAAGCTTATAAATTTTATATACTTATCGAGCATTATTTATAGCGCTGTTGAATGGTATCTTCTCCTCTTCTCTCCCTGTTTATTGAAAATTATTATAGCTATAATGTTACGGGTAGAAACGAGGCAATTAACTAGAATATATACTTAAATGTTTAACAACCACTTGATGGCATCCATATGGTAGTTCATTATTTCATTTAATATCTGACTCAAACTTATATAAGATTACATTTTATATAACTCATCGACCTGTAAATACTATCTATATACGTAGAAGGCCAATTGAGTATACGGTAATTTCCATATAGGTACTTACTGCAACGTTGAAATATTATTGAGTCCCATACGGTTTAATACTCTCAGTAGCGTTCGTCTTTTATTTTGATTTAGGTAATTGATTCGATTGAAAACTCAAAAATGTTATGTGTTACTGATAGAACACTCCCTTATAATAATTTTAATTTTGTTCTGTATATTTTATTATAAAAACGGATTATTGAAAGAAAATAATAGACCGACATCATATTACAGATCATTCAATCCGATTTAATTAATTGCTAGTTTTTCTTAAAAGCTCCTTTTAGATAGATACTTAAAGGTCCTAAGTTGTATTTGGAAATACAATAGGTATAATATTTGAGATGTTTATGTAACTTGGAATTACAATTTATTTTTGGAAAATTAAAAACTATACTCATTATAATTGTTTCCTTTTTATTACAACAATTTTATATTAGATACGTCAAAAAAATATACATACTTGTAAACTATACAATTAATATTTTCTGCAGTTTTATACACAGAACCTTAACTACCTACATTTATATATAAACTACTTATTGATTTTAAGCTTCATAATCATACTTTACTCGTAGTGCTCAATTATCTTGATAAATATCAAAAGTAGAAGGCGCACTCGATTTGGCTATAATAAATCAAATGAAATACCTACATAATTGTCTTGATAATGTCAAATCCCGTTTCGCACGTTATTTGTGTGAGTAACATATAATGAAAGCCTTTATTAATATACAAATGCATATTCAATCGCGTAAGATTATAACGTAAATATGGAAGTAATTACATTTGTAATATCAGATTAAAAAAAAAACATAAACCTCTGTAATATGATATGGAATATTGTATTTTTTGTCATTATTGCCATAAATAGACTATATAATGAGAATATATTATCTATTTGAGTACCTGTTTATAAATTAATAGGTCTAATAGGTACTCGTAATTGTACCACTAACAAATTATGGTATGATGAATTTTCACAATTGGGTTATGTGTTACAAAAGTTCCAATATTTTGTAATACGACTGTGGACTATCCATGATAAAGCAGGCCAACAATTATAATTGTCAAGTTTTATAAAGGTGTTAAGATCATTTATTTGTTACTGTATAATTAATACATAAGTTATTTTTAGTTGTAATTCGTGCTGACAAGATAAAACAATATTTTATTTTAAAAAATTGTTAGCTGATAGATGCGATTCTTAATTCTCTAATCCCAAGGGATATGAGCTTAAAATTGCATGCGTAGTTCCAATAGAAGCAACCTTGCTAGGCTGTATACACTGGGCTTATTGCTGTGTGTCTCGTATTTACCAACTCTGGGACTTAATGGACATGTTGTGTTCTTGCCTGTTAATTCAATTAGCTAGCCGTGCCAGACGGCGGCTCGTCAATCAACGGTACTCATTGTTTTCACGACACAATGAAATCTTTAACGTTTTGAGCTAAACGACGACAATACTTGATTCTTTACATTGTTGCGCAGTACTTTACCACTATATGGATATAAGCAATTACATCAATAGGTTAGCAATATTGCAGCGAATCAATTGAGACGTCCTACTGATGTTGCGGTGTCTATATTGCTAGCAATGGGGCTATTACACCTCAATACTAACAATTCCTCCCGCCCCCCAATTTTAGGTTAGGTCATTTAAAGAAACGAGCTGTTGTAAATTGGCTTGGGTCTGGGTGTTCTGGGTTGTATCCCCATTTATACGTTGCCTAATTCCTCGTAACACAGGGTATTCTACTTTTAGGACCAGGATTGGTGTTTGTTTAATTTTAAATAAGTTACATTCATGATTAAGGTAAATACATAATTATATATATTTACATACACATTATGCATAAGTATGCAAAAGCTTTAAAGTACTTAGCGAGCTATGGAGAGGGCTATGTTCAGAATTTCAAAATGAAGATATCTACAAAAGAATCATAATCTTCTACATAGTCTGAAGGATAAGAAAGCTAAAGTGGCGATAGGCTAGTCACATAGCTCGAAGAACCGATATAACCAAATTGATTTACCCATATAAGACATAAAAGTATGAATTAATGATTTCGTTTGGTAACTCTTAAAAATCTCAAGATTATAATGTTTCTATTGACTATTTTAAGGAAATCCCCGTTCACACTGTAGCCGGATTCATGTTTATCTTCTCTTAGCAAACAAAAGGCAATTACGAACACTTTTAATATTTGCTAAAGATAATCGCAGTTCAGTAGCACGTTAATAATCTCCGGTTTAATTATGAGACTCTTGATATTTATATAAAGTAGTTGTATTTTTATATCATTTTGATATAGTCAGTAACTGTAGGTAACATTATAAGTAAAAGAAAGAAACCCATAAAATTAATAATATTTTATTTTTATAATAATCGATTCCTAAATGCGCCACTATGAACTGTCATTATAGGTTTCGAATATATGTTAATTATATTTCCATTAGCCCATTGTATTTAATAGTATTATGTTGGAATACAGTTGATACTTATCGAGTAATTAGTTGCATGAATATGGATTGATGTTAGATTAGATAACACATATTTTCATTATCCTCGTCTTATATGATAATAAAGTTATCATAACTAAGGAAAAGGAAATCCCCATAACGTAGTTAATATACGAGTAATAAGGCTATTTCTACTATTAGTGAATATAATAAGGCTATTTCTACCTTTAGACGTCAAAAAGAGGTTCTTAATTCGCGTGCATTTGCTTTGAGTGTAATGTTAGGTATTCGATATCTTAAACTTTTAGGAATTGAATCTATATTAATTATATCACAATTGAAGACATTAGCTTTTAACAAAAAAAAAAAAATGTTTTTGTGTTACCTTGCCACCAGCACATAGTGCTACCCCTTCGATCATCGAACTTAAGAAAAACCTGATCTTGTTTCTCTACAAGTACAGTTAGCTGCGAAGCATTAAGTAATCGGAGTCGAGAGCGACCAGATAATGTTGCGCACGCGTGAAATATATCCGAGTGTTTTTATTGCGACCGCGTTCCGCTCCCGGACTGGTATGCGCGTGTCTCTGAGCCGAAGAAATTCTGTCGACGAGTGGTTTGCCTCACGGCGACCTTGCCGCGTGCAGCCTCCGCTTGTTGGTTGCCCTGCCGCGACGCCCCCGTCCCGCACCATTGCTGCTGCTGTCGAGAAAGTAGGTGACGCCGGCCGCCGGTCGCCGCCCGCCGAGTCGCCGGCGCGACGGTGTATTGCAGCCGACCCGACACTGTTCGCCAGCCACCGCGCTGCTTTGCTAACATTCTTCTTCAATTCACTGACGGACCCGAAGCTTAATTTGAAAAACGACTTTCTAAAAATACCTACCAGTACGCGTATAAACGAGCCCTAAATCATAATTCACTATTCATATGCCTAAACGTCGGATGTTAAGAAATATATTGGGTAATTTTTAGATACTTAAATATAATTTAATATCTACATTATTTTTGCTCAGATCTTTACAGTGATTAATATAACATTTTGTCTTCACATCTTAAATATATTACTTACACTTTGAAAATTCTTTTAATTAATTTCTGAATAGGTAGAACTAGGAATACTCGTGCGTTAAGGAATGAAAAAATAAATTTTATAGCATATTACTTTAGGAGAAAGAAAATATTCGTGGGATGAAATATTGTAGGATGAATACAGAACAATCTCAATGTTTAAATTGGAATTGTGCACATAATTAATTTAGCAGCAATAACAACTAGTTTTATTTCAATATCAATTTAGAAACGTTCTTTGTACTGTACAGATGTGACAGTGAGTTTGTTTGTTAGCGCTTAAGGCCTTATAGGCTCAAATTATTGTTATTAAATTTGGTATAGGTATAGGTAAATTTTTGAACGTCCCGGTCATATGGATGAATGGGTGGGTACATCTAGGATGTTAATAAATAAATCAGTTACTCACATATTTATTTAAAAAAAAAAAAACATTGCTCTAAGTTAGACAAACTCGTCCTGACATTTTTTTTTTGTTATACACATGTGTACAGGTATGTTGCTTACGAGGATGTTTAAAGATTTTTGAGATGATGGATATTTAAGATAATTGTGATGATAGTAATATATATACAAGTATATGTATATGTATAGAAATATCTTATAAGTAAAATAAAATGGTGTAATTGTAATGAAATATCTGCATCAAGTTAACAGGAAATATCATTTCGATAACAATGGCTTACGCCACATCTTCGTAGAAGAACTTGCGAGGGGACACATTCCGTGTACGATAAATGAAACTGGCTACATTTAACTGAATGCTTACCAAGGAGTTCCAAGATTGCTCACTGGGCAGACTAATCTACTTGTACCTAACATTCCCATGGTGTATGCATCATCTCATAAGCTATCAATCGGTTGTTCAGTGCAGTATTATAACTTTACAAGTGAAGGATCCGTGATTATTATGGTCTGGTGTAATGTATATTTTATTAATGTACGTATAGATATTTTTTTTTAATAAGGCATATGAGTTTTTTATTACATAAGTTGGTATACATAGAGACTGTTAAGGCGTGATTCATTTTAGGTTGCAGGCGACGTTTGCTTTCGTATTGACGTCATTTCTTTTTTAAAATAAAATAATATGTATTACAAAAAATATTAATAATATTAATATAAAATGTTTAATTGTATATATGGATGCATATAAATATCAATTAGAGGAAAATCCAAAATGTTAGTATTTAATATAAAAAAAAGTTTATAAAAAAGAAATTTTAAAAATGGCAATTAAAATCTTTCATTTGAAGCAAACAAAACATTGTGGCAGCAGATAATAAATACTAATTATTAATGAAATCACAGAGTATAGAGACAACACCTTAGTCTTCAGGAATAGCAACGTCTGAAGGGTAACACGGGCGATGCAGTGCATTTTGTTATGTCTATGCTAATGTTAATATCTATAGCCGACAGTTACCGTTTTCCGTTAGATGGGTTAGCTTGTTTGCCATTTTAAGTTCCATAAATTTTTTTTAATTTATTATTACAAGTGTTCAATTGGTTTCAAGTATTTATGATGGAGTTATTTTTATTTATATTCAAACCTCATAGATGTTATTTACAGTCATTTAGTAGCAATTGCGTTGATATAATTGTATAATATATCATAATTAATGTAGCTTCAATTGTGGATAGACATTAAGTAACGCAATTATTTGATAACATTACAAAACTCGAATAACACTTAAATGTTTTTGTTACTCTTTTATCGGGAGGTTTTTATAACGTCTATTGTCCCAATCGGACTCAATCGGTAGTTAGTCGATTAACGACCACTTGATTGACATGCCGGACAAAAACTAAACAATGCTGGTAGTAGATGCCATTGCTACTGTGTTTTAGGAACATCATAGGGCGTGTCTAACTAATATTAAAGTTATTTATGATTGGTTTTTGAATTTATTTGTTCGTAATATTTGAGTTAATTCATCATTCATTTATATATATTCACATTTATATATGAGGTTACACATAAGAGTTTAAAACATGGAATTTTCTAAGTTCGTGCTGAGTAAGTATGTAAAAATATATATGTATTCACCAAATATTTTTAATTATTTACTTCCTGAATGGTTACGCGCTATTATTTATATAATTTAGATTAAAAACGTGTGTCGGAATGCACATAATTGTTAACAAACTGTGATATAAATTAATAAAAAAACACTACTATAAATATACCCCCGATGTAATAGTTAAAAATATTACACACAAATTATACTATGACCGTGCTATCTTGACAGATAAAACTACACATTATAATAGACCTGATATTACCCTCCTAGATAAAATTAATCGCAAAGCATACATTATCGACATTGCAGTCCCAAATACACACAATGTACAGAACACTATAGCTGAAAAACTGGCAAAATATACAGACCTAAAGGACGAAATAACCCGCACTGTCGCTTGCAATCCGCAACCATAGTATATACCATAAATAGTAAAAACCACAGTATAAAAAACCATAGTCCCAATAATACTATCTACTGCAGGAGTAATCCCGAATCAGCTACACTTATCACATAGAACACTTGACCTTCCGTGCTACACTTACATCGAACTGCATAAATCTATAATACTAAACACCTGTACCATTGTTCGGCGGTTTTTAACATGTAATCAAAATTAATTATCTGTACATTCTACGAGATACTTGGCAGCCAGTCCGTACTCGTAGCAATAAAACCAACTATACGTTGAGTATAAAATCAAAATAACAAATAATAATAATAATAATTTTATTTGCAATGATTTTGGGTATAAAACATTTGATCTTATAAATTAAAAGTACCTTACAAAATCTACTTAGATCAAGCGTGCAAGTATTGAAAACAAAAATTACAATAATTAAGTTTTAAAATTTTTTGTAGGATTTAAACATTACGAAATAATATAATAATAAAATAACATTAATTAAAATATTAAGGATAATACAATTGAATTTATTCAGTCGTTTAGTTTAAATAGTAGAAATAAATACCAATTGGACATCAGATGGTCAACAATAAAAATGAGATGTACTAATAGAAATAAAGAAGTCAATAAGTATGATATGTATTAAATATAACCATAATACGTATAAACCGCATTCGAATATTCTGACACTTCCCTATGGTTGACTGGGAGAGAATGCTTTTAGCATTAAGTCCGCCAGGTACACATATTTGTACTAATGAATAAATAAATAAATAAATAAAATAAATCTCCATCCGATATAAAATCCCTAATAGAGTAAAAACACGATTCAACTAGCCATTCGAGCAATTTTTTTTTAAATGATTTTTTTAAATGATTATAAACTCCAGAGAGGGTTCTTATATTATCTGGAAGATTATAAAAAATTGTCACCGCCATATTATATGGACTTTTTTGCGTCAACGTTAATTTTATTGTGGGTAATTTTATTTTATTTAGGGGTCTGTTACGGAATGATTTATTTGTAGTTGTCTGTTTAAGTGGAAAGTATTCTGAATTTTCTTTAACAAAAATACAAAATTGTTTTATATACATACATGCTACCGTTAGAAGATTATTTTTTTATAAATATTGGACGACAGGACTCCAGGAAATCAGCATCAAATACAGATCGTAAGCATTTCTTTTGTGCTTTGAACTCTCTATCGATACTGTACAATTTCTCCATAGCATTAAGCCATACTGTATGACTGATGCAACATGTGCATGGTAAGCTAGTAATGCACAATCGATGGAAGATATTTCACGGAGGCGTTGCAAAGCATAAGCAAATCTGTTAAGTCTATCACAGACATATGTCACATGTAGTTTCGAATTACAATTTTCATCAATCATTATACCTAAGAATTTGGTAGATTGTACGGTCTCCATTATTTGTCCATCATAGTTAACATTTAAATTTAATTTGGTTCTGCGATATGTTCCAAATTATATAATTTTAGTTTTGTTAACATTTGCTTTTAGGTTATTTTTATGCATCCAATCTAAAACTTTTAATTAATATATTAAAAAAGGCAAATTCGGTCAGCTTAAAAAACCAATATAATAATTTATTTGTTAATCGATCTTATTTTTATGAAATAAATACAAGAGGTGGATGTGTAGCGCTTTATCTTCGATTGTCGCGTATACGATCCTCGCACAATATAAACTTTTATATTCATGAGTATGTTTGTTTGTATTGATCTGAGTATTCTTATGTTATATTTATTATATATATATATATATATATATATATATATATATATATATATATTATATATATATATTTTTATAACTTACCTTGTATCTATAGTACAAGCTGTACAAGTACATTTATTTGTTTGTTTTATTTCAAAGTTTCCTTTTCTCATATAGAAAACCAATTTGTTTATATTTTCATTTCTAATGAATACTACATTCTATGCAGTACCTATCAATAATTGCATTTTCATAATTCTTTTTTATATTAAAACTAAAACACAAAAGCAATTTTTAAAAAATATTATAAAAAAATGTAGTTTTTTTTTTATTTATCTTTTTATGAAACATTTTAAATAAATATATATTTATATTCATTGTATGTAGTAGTAAAACTTAATTAGTAGGATTAGTCAAAAAACCTTCTAAAAGAAGGTTAATGAAAATTAAGTCTAATAATAATTACTGAATTAAATATATAATAATTTTCAAGTACGAAATTAATTAGTTTAATTTAAAGAAAAACGAAGGCGGAATTTAGTTTTGATTACATTATTATATAATGTGTTTATATTGTAATCAGAGAATATAATACATACAAGTGAATGTATTATATTTTTTTCGAGTCCAAAAACGCATTATCAAGGAGGATGTGAAACCGGAACTGTTAGTAATTGACAATATTGGCGAGTCGAGACTCTCGTAGACCGCGAGTGCGCGCCGTGTAAGCGTTCTTAATATGAGCCACTTTTTGCTCCACCCTGTTATTATTAATGAATAAATGGTATATGTTCGCATGTTAAAGTACTCGAGGTCAATGATCGCGTGGTATGCTGTAAAAAATGTGCTAAGGACGTCAGATCGGAATTCTATCAACTGTACAACCGATAGGTACTAATACAGTCGGGGTCATTAATTCTCTTATTAGCTTTGAATAATTAATTAACATATAATTCGAAAAGCATAAGCTTATCAACTTTGCTCGTTAGTGAACCAGATTGTTATGTTACAGCCATTTTAATTAGTTTTTCCCTATGCTTCTATATTGTGACAAAGTAAAACCTGAATTTGATTTTGTGTATTTTAATTAAATAGATTTGTTGTCTCTAAAATATAATGATTACATATACCCTATGATAACAATATGATATAAAAAATATTTAATTAATTATATATTTACATATAAAAATATTTCTTGGTTAATTATTTCAATCTCTACATAATTTTTTTTATGCAACTTAAAATAGCAAACAAGGATAAATGACATGAGCAGTACAATGGACATAACAGAATATACTGTTTCGCCCATGATATCCCTAATGCGTTGCCATTCCTGAGGACTCAGGTGCTATTCCTCTGTACTCTGCAAATTCACTGCCATAAAAAAAAAACAAAGTCGCTTTCCGTCGTCTTTACGTTTAGATTTTTTTGTAGTTGTTTGTTTCACTCTTATAACTGTTATTAATGATAAAAATATTTACGAACATACATCATCTGTCCCGTTTGAAACATTTTTCTTATAAATTGGATAAATACACTTGCAGTATATATAATTTATCTACAGTGAATTGAAAATCCACTAAATGGAGTGATGATCTCAAATGCATTGCAGGGAGTCAGTGGATGAAGTGGCTCAGGACCATTCTTTATGGCTGTCTATGGGGGAGGCCTATGTTCAATAGAGCATAGATAACGACTGATGTGATGAATCGAAAAACTATTTAGGGATTTTATAGTTTGTTTCAATACTTTCAATAGTGCTTAATGTAATAGGTAACCAAGTTTTGTTGAAATAATCACAAAAGCATTATCTAAATTAAATTAGTAACAAATCAAAATATACAATCAATATATCGATTTTTTATTTGTTCCTTTAATTATATGATAAAATTTTTATTAAGCACTATTTATTTTGAGGTTTTAGTTCCATGCAACTTTATTACAATATAAATCAATACCAATATTATTCTATGCCAATACTCGATGTACACAGACGGACTATTTAGTTTTATATTGTTTAGATTTTAAAGGTATATTTGATTTTCACTACAATTCTAAAAAGATTAAATTTATTGCGTACTAATTCACACATGAAAATAGTTTAGGTACGCACTATAATATTTATCGACACTAGCCCAATAAAACTGATCACCTGGCAAATGGAGAATTTTCTGGTATTTGCATTAGTTATAAGAACATAATAAATAAGAGCTATTATAACGTTTAAAAGCATTTTTTAGTAAATAGTCTCTTTGAATTAGATTAGTCTCTTAGAATAAGAATATCAATTTCTAATAAAAAATCACATTTACGTAATTGATTTTTGTGCAAATAAACACGACGAGTATGTAATTAAGAGTAGGAAATAAAAAAGCTATCTACTACGTTCTATGTCAAGGTGCTTAAGGTTGCAAGGTCAATGTGCTTTCATTGCATTTATTTCTAGCGGCTGCGAAGCTTCTCGTGTTACTTAATTTTGAGTCTTAGTTTTAAGTACTGTTAAGTCTATTTGCTGCTGTTCTACGATTTGTTCTACGATAAAACAAAATCGATGTGAACAAAATCTTGTCGTTCTGAGTAATATGGGAAATATATCAATAAATATGAGAATGTGTAATTTTTAATTTTGATAAACGTTAAATTAAAAAAAAAATTTAAGATATTCCTTGTGTTTTTAAATCCATATTATACTTTATATGTAAATGTGTGTACATATATCTATACAAACAGATAATTGCTTAAAGTGGATAATTTTAGCTATACGACGTATTAAACCTTATATCTAGTAACATTCGATAGATAATATTACATACCGAAACCAATTTCATATGTAAATTCTACGAGTGTATTTGACGTAGTTGAGTTGTCAAAAAGTTGTAGAATTTAAAATTGTTTTTTATAAACAACTTGTTGGTACAATCACCTTTAATTATGGTTATGAACTCTCGACAGGTATGTTAACTACAATTATTTTTTTACGTAGAGCACTACTCGTAAAACATATATTTGAAAAATTAACGTTATTTAAAGTTTTATTCAATTTTCTTTTAATATCGTTTAAAAATTACATTAGCTCGTATTTGGGTCATATAGGGAATGTACAATATTTTATATGCATTTTTTTTATGACAGTGTTTCATCAAATCAAAGTTTTTGGCAATTATAGAGATGATGTGATTCTTGGTGCTTTTATTATACATCCACAGGAACATACATAAACAATTTTTATAAATTTTCGCAGAACAAATTACCTATTACGAATTATGTTCGGGCAAAAAAAAGGATTTTTCCTTATTGTATTAAATTTTGTAATAAACCGGTATGTACCTTGATTATCAATATTTATTTATTTGCTTTCATTAATATTAAATAGTATATTGCGAACCTGATTTTAATAGACAGTGACAAGTGGTTACAACATGTGGGGGACGTTCATGTACCTATCCATGTGTCTACATTCTACCACAGAATACGATTATTTACACAATTACTCAGGTACTACTACACCGCTGTACAACTACACCGAAGCTTGAAATAGCTCCGGTGTAGTTGTACAGCGAAAATTTTATAGTAGTTTAATATATTGCCTTTGTTGTGGTGCTTTAAAGTTCAGTTCTTGTTCCTCACACAATATAAACATTTGAATTCAACTCAGACTCACACGAAGAGGATCTAGACATTTTTATGTTTTATATGTATTTATTTAAATCAAAAATATTTTAAAATGTCAACAAGTCATTCTAGTACCTATAGTACTTAAGCGTTCCGCTGAATTTGCGATTTAGATGGTACTGTGTGTTTTTTTAGTTGATTCCTGGGATCTGCTTATATGATAAAAATTTGCATTATTTAAATGTAAATATTCGCCAATATAGAAACAATATAGATACAAATATTTGATAGATTTCTCTTTGTATACACAGAGTACAAAAATGGTACTTGCAATCTTTGTGATAGAAGTAGGTAGTAATTTCTAAAGAGAGTAACGTACAAGTATGTTCTTTGTATTAAATTTAACAGTAACCAGTAGGGAAGTAAATGGATCTATATTTAATTGTGAGGCAATAACTTTTTATTAACAAGTTATTTTTGGAAGACCAATACAATATATTTGGTTGGATTTACACCACTATGATATATAGATTAAAAATAAATCTTAGTATGTTATACTATTACTTTTTGGCTTTATTTATTTAATATTGCTGTATCAAACAGTCATAAATGACGGTGCTAATATTCTATGTACCTAAAGTAATCAAATGTGGAATTAGTTTTTAATTATTCATAATTTTGCATCAATCAGATTTTTTCTTTTTACAAAATTTTTTACTAAATACATACTCGTACACACATATCGTCATAGTCGTAGAATACTGACGGATCTGACAAAGATTACATATAAAGATCCGTCAGTATTCTACGACTATGACGATATACGTGTCGCCTATCTCCCATTAGAAATAATGGAAAGCCAAATATTCCGAATCTTACAGATATTTTTTGCTTCCTCTACATTAATTAATTTGAATAGACTGATTACAAATTAAAAGTACCCATAACAGGCGAGCTTACATATTCATATAACCAGTTACGGGTACTTTTAATTTGGCCCTTCTTCCGTACGTTGTCGCCTATTTGGTTGATATATGTACGTTCGTCTACAGTGGCCCCTATCAACATCTCTACTCATTCGAGCTTGATAAATCTCTTTATCTTTTTTCATTTTTTTTCTTTCGTAATTCTTCTTTTATCCTTGCTCTCCAAATGACCAACCAAATTAAAATCTTACTAATATAATAAAAATGTAACTAAACGATGTTTGTATATTTAAGAAAAACATATAGGAGTGATTTTAATAAGAGCAATAGAAGTCAAAATATTTTTTATAGTATATTTATCTGTCTGTATGTTTGTTCTAGCATCAAACTGAAACTGTTGTACCAAATTTGATATAGTTTTCTTAGTTATATATTTAAGATCTAAAATTCGTTACGTCATCTAAAAGTGGTTACCTACTTTCAAAATTTACGCGTATGAAGTTGTAGGCAAAAGCTAGTAATAGATATTACCAGTCATAAAATTGATGAAATAAATTTACATTGGGTCAGTTAAAGGTAACCAAGTCTGAATCTGAATATCTACTTAGTACTATTTATATGGAGTTAGTTCTGTCACGACAGTGCAGCACAGACTTGAATCAATTTTCAGTTTTAGCAGTTTGATGTCAGTAATTGACCCAATGTGAACATGTACTTATTTGTTGGTATTTTACCTTTATGATATTCATCAGGTGTTGCGCAAGATTGGCGTGGCGCGAGGGTGTGATGCGAGGAGCGCTGAACGGCGGGCGCCGGCGCCGCGAGTAGTTGCGACCATGCGGGCGCCGCGCCGCTCCGCACACGCCGCCGCTGCCTGCCTGCTAGCGCTCGCCTTCACGCTCGTCGATTCGGTGTCCGCAAACTCCGTTGTTATTAGTAATTATCTTAACATTACTTAGTAGATGGTAATAGAATGGTAACTCCGCTTGTGCTATCAGTATACACTGGCGGAGCTCGTATGAGAGGTGATAGGTGAAGATGAAACCTCAGTCAGGTTTGTCAGTCAACCTTGGTCAGTTGGCTAAGAATTAATTATTGTGGCTTCTAGAGGAAACTGCATGGAGATCGATCTGATAAGATATATTGCTTGCAATGGAGATTGCCGTACCTATTACTATCAATTTCTCTTTTCTTCTTTATGTTACTATTAAACAAGTCTGAACGTCATAAAATTGTGCAATGGTAGTATTTTATTCCACGCGCCTGGGTATGTTATGTGTGGTATGGTACCTACCGAGGTATGGTAGTGAAGTATGGTAATGAAATTAGCTCAGTTGGCACATTGTTATGAATTCACTTGGAATTAACCATGATACTTTCCAGAGGAGGCTTCATTACTAATCTTAATTATTAAAATTTCCTTCAATCTGAAGGATTTTTACTGATTGACAGATGGAATGGCAGATTCATCAGTCTATTGGTTCACACTGGTAGAGTTGTTATCAGTGAGAGATGATATGTCACATCACACAATATAACTATTGTGAACGTTATTATTAATGATGCATACCAGCGGTTACCAATAACATCATGTAAATCAATAGAGTTACTCAATAGATGATAGTTACTATATTTCATTAGATGCTCTCAACTTGTGGTTTTTTCTTAGAAAAAGTAGCTATCTAAACATTCAAATCTCAGGATTACACAATATTAAAAATTTTATGAACTTAATGTATTGTAATTATTTAATGAATTTAATGCATTCATCGTTTCCGACAATTGTTTTGACAATTCCTAATATCCAGTAATGTCTATTAAAATGAACACAAGTTGTAAAAATATTGAACCCAGGATTGTTCAAAACGAGAGGTTATATTTCCCTTCTTAGAACAGAAAACCAATAACGTTAATTGTCTTCTAAGGTTCCAGGAGTGGGCTGTTGTACACGGATCTATTGTTAGGTATTTATTAAACTTGTTAGTGTCGGTTAAGTAAGTACTTACGCGCACGTCCAAAGAGACGTGACATGAGAATCTAAGCAATTGACAATACTCAATTGCTGTTTAAAACAATTCAATGTTAATTAAATCAATCACGCCTTTATGTAATAAATGAGGGATCTATGACGATAATAATTATTTTATTTGTCTCATTATAAAGAAAAATGTCAAACGTAACTTTATCTGATCGGAATAAGGAAGTAAATAATCTAGATATATGATAGGTAGTAAATAATTTAGAATCTGTGTGTAGACTCTGATAAAAATTCTTGGATATTTTGAAGAGCTTTGAAGACTGATTTTACAGTTGCACTCAGTTCCTATGAGAAACAAATTCTCTCTTAAAATTGGTTATGACGTTATGATTTTACAAGGATTCCCCACTTCTTTCCTATTCACAAGTTTGCAAGAAATAATTCGTTTTATCAATATGGGCTAGTATGTATTTGTAAAAATTTTTTATACCATACTATAACACTGTGCAGAAGGACCCTTCACTAGATGGAGCAACCTCAAATGCATTGCAGGGAGTCAGTACAGGTGGTTTAAGACCGTTCCTGATGGCAGTCAATGGGTAAAACCTATGTTCAGTAGTGGATAGTTAATGGCTGATATGACGAGAATAGTACAAAAAAAAAAAAACAAATTAAAACATCAAGATATGTGAACAGTCTATACTGTTCTGATATCTTGGTTTGATGTCTTATCTGTATAATAGTTTTTTAATGAATGACAATAGAATGGTAAGCTCGTCAGCACTGATATTCATCTGTGAGAGATGCTAGATAAGAATAAAGTCGGATTAGTCAACTCATTATGATTAATTCGTTAGGAATTAATCACGAGGTTTTCAGAGGGAACCGCGTGGAGGTCGACCTGATAGGACGTTAGCAATGAGATAATTAATTCCCATTATTCCCTCACGTATTAATAATAATATCTCATGGGGAGAGATTCGTTCCCAGCAGTGGGACGTTAAAGAGTTATTATTATGACGAATAAATGTACGTGGTACATACAGTGGTGATTTCTTACGGTGAATAGAACAAGATACAAAATTTAAAAATATATATATATTTCACGTTCATGTTATATGTTAATAACTAGTAAGTGACAACATGTTATATTAATTATTAAAATTATTTAGGGTATTTAATACACAAATTTGGGTCATTATGTTCCTAATATAAATTTATGTTCGCTGTGATTTGTAATTAAATGATTAGTAAATATATTTGTTTATTTAGAGGCTTTTCACAAAGGAACGGATATAAAATTGAAACGAAGACTAGCTATTAACCACGTTATTGAAAAGAAAAAATACATTAAAAATGATTGCGTAATCAGGATACGATTATGGAGCATTAAAGTCTGAGCTAATAGCGGTAGATATCTATTACATACATTGATTCATGTAAAGCAGGGCTATACTAATGACAGTTTATCCTTAGGCTGTGATTGAACACTGCGCTGAAGGAGCAACTTTCGAAAATTAATGTCATCAATCTAGACTTTATTATTAAAATGACTTATAAACACCGACCTAACGATTACTTTATGTATACGCGCATATGCTTTATATCTAAAACATAGCAATCAAACTGCGTGTAAAGTGTTTAATGTACCGTACAGTTTCGTTATTAGCATAATTTCATGTCACTTGCTGGAATAATAGTATTCGAATATTTAACGGTGATTGATATTCGAGTATTAAGCATATGTGAAAAGATATAAAGAAGCAAGAAACTATATTATATTAAAAGGGTACACTGAAATCTAGATATATATTTCAATAATGTTATTGTGTAATAATATATATATATATATATATATATATATATATATATATATATATATATATATATGTTTGCGTATATATATATATAAGTAAATTATTAAGAAAATTTAAATTAAATTATAAAATATGTATAATGTTTTATGTAGGTACTATAGAGCCTATTAGACTATAGCACATGTCTCAGGAAAACTTGGTGTAAGGTAAGTGATCTCAAATAAATTATATCTACAAAAGCCTGTTTTCCTATATTACACGATATTTCCTATATATTGCACGATATTCGACATTTTTTTTTCTTTATTAAATTTGTATGTAATCTTGTGGCAATAATGGCGGTCGAGCAAAGTACTTATTGATAAATTAATTAAGTACACCAAGGTTTTTCTCAAGGAAGAATTTGTCACTTTGTTATGCATAATGCTTTGATTTATAAAGTCATAAATTTTAACATGCCGAATATAAAGTCTTGTGTAATGTAGGTATTGACATTGATGAACTTAACTACTTATCTACAAATTCATCTACGATATCGAAGGACTTTCCTTAATCGTGATGTGCATTCAAACCAGATTCTGTTACTACGATTTACATGATTATCATGGAATTAGTTTGAACATTATATATAATAGTAATTAATTTTCGTAGCTGGAAAGCTTTTTTATTATACGACATAATTTAAATCCTCAACAATATGAATTACCTATCTAATTTGTTCATTTAAAATTCAGTGAATTATTTATATATTCGTTTACCTTGAACACCGCTCGTTGCTATGAGATAGCTATTATGAAATGTAAATACAACTTGTCCACAAAACGAAGATGGGTACCTACGGTGGATATTATAGTAGAATAATTGTTGATGATTAACATTGCCTTGAATCAATCGGTAATATCGTGTAATTACCATTTTTAACATGAAGCTTGTGTGTTAAATTTGATAAGTAGTTTCGGTATAAATAACAGTAAATGAGACGGATACCATATTATTAATGAGTCCGCTACCAAACATTATGTGTTCTCGTAAAACATGTTGGTCATAAGCATACATTAATTGCCAAAATATTTACGCAGGACACTGGCGACGACGGCGCCAGAAATGACTAGGTAGGTACGTAATAAGAATGCGGATCCGTAGATCTAAATCAAGGTAGTAGTGTGATCGTTCAGCTACGACATCTGATGACGACATTGTTGTGTCGTCTTACTGCGGCCAAGTGTGTTCCACTTTTATGAACGATTAGCTGATACCCATTCTTAAGCTGATAGCTAATGAGTTTTTTATTATAGTAAATTTTTGTTTTTAATCGATCGTTCTCAATTTATCTAAATTTTTTGTAACGAGATTATGTCGATAATTCTGAACCCATTTTCATAATTCTTAGTATGTAATAGGGGTCATTTTCATGTTGATTGCATATTAAGTTTGTGTTTAAAATGTTATTTTCCTTTGTAGAGCAAAAAACTTCTTGCAAAACAGAACCTACTTGACGCGCGATTCCGCATTCTAATTTAAAATATTTTCAATGTCTACAAACATCTCCTTATTTAACAATATGTGTGTGTGTGTGTGTTTACTATTGAAGTCTTTTTTATTTGCTAAGTAAAGACATTTGTCATATCTTGTCTTCATCTTAAATTTTGAATTAGTTATACTTGTTACAATAAACCAAGTCATCTATGAATTGAATTGTGGGTTATAATAGGGAAATGACTGATCTTCAAAAATGGCAACTCATCATATTTTACAATTGGTGATAAATAAAGTCATTTAAACTTTTTGGGATTTTATTCCAAATTGCAACCTAAAATGGTGGTAATTTGGAATATGTTTCTCCCATGATATAGTGGTACTTGCACTACGTTATAAATTGGTTTTATGGGGTAAAAAAGTCAGTGGAATCTCTTACGCGGGTATTTGAGATGAAAATTGTCGCGATAGGGGCAGTATAACCATACGTTATCATAACCAAACTTGCTGTCAAAACAATAGTATAGAAAAAAAATCTCTATTGATCTCTATACAATATCTATTGTATATATTATATTTTATGTTATATGAATAATGCAATATTTCCTGTCAAAGAAATGATGTAGGACAATTTGTTACCTGCAAACTTTGTAATGGTCTCTTTAGGACTGTCGTAAATTATTCAACAAGACAGTTTAAAGTGCTTTACTTGCACTGTTAGTAGTGGACAGTAAAATGTTCCCACGCGTATTGGTAAACCGCAACCTCCTCCGCACTCAGTGGCCACTATGAGGGCACCTGGCGAGTATGGTTTCCTATCTTGGGCAAAAATATCGAATAAGAATGATAAGAATCTGTATTTTTCAATTGATCGGAATTAGAATCAATCTATAAGAGAATCGATTTGACGAAAATCGATCAATATTTTTATATTTATGTCGACGTTTATAAAAAAGGAAATCTGAAAATTATAGAGAAGCATAGATTCAATAACTTAAAAAAAGGAAAAGTATACACAAAAATGGCATATGCATAGACTGGAGTAGATTATGATCTCGATTTGTTTTAAGAATTAAGGTGATTGTCCAAAATCATGATCTTCAATTAACTTTAAATAAATAAAAGTAGCAGATAAAACTTAAGTTGTACTTGGTTCAAGTAGGTATATTTATATCACTTTTAACTCCTTAAGAATGTATTAGAAAATGCCGTAATTAAAATATCCAAGTGCTAATAATGATTATTAGCGATTTATCGGCTGGCTGTGTACCATCGTCTTACCAACTTCTATTGTGAAGCAATATGCATTTTTTTCTTCTTTTCATATTTAGTATACAATATTGGCATGTCTTTTTATAGAGATAACTACGTGTAAATTGAATATATAGCTGGACTAAAAAGTGTGTATGGTAATTGATTATGTATTTTGTCTGTATTTATATATCTATGACAATAGTTGACCATATAAGTGAGACCTTTGGCCGAGTAACGTAATTTCCATAAAAAGAGATGTCAAAATTGTTTACTTTATATGCCAAGTATAAAAAAATTTACATGTGTCTATAACATTTTGAGTTAGAGTCGAGTTCTTACACTATTAGTAGGAACTTTTCTGTCAAAATTTGTTTATTCGTCAAAAAGTGTCTTACTGCTATGTAAGTGCAATTGTTGCTACCTGAGAGGTATATTAACCTCTTAGTTAGCGCAAGGAGTATAAGTAGGTATTTTTTAAAGGAATGTAGATCGAATAGCAATCCTGTCAGCCTATGTATGTATGTATGTTAGTGTGAACCTACGATAGCATTGTATTCATGAGGCAAAGATAAAGTCAGGTTACTTAACTGATTGTGACGAATTTGCTAGGAATTAACTACGGTGACTTCCAGTGAGAACTGCATGGAGGTCAAGCTGTTAAGGTTTATTACTAGCAATGGGGATCAGTGTTTCCAGTACTAACAATCCTTTCTCCCTCCTATAAGTAGGTAGTATTAACTAATACAGTGCTTAATTTAAAACCATCTAAGTTGCGAGAAATGTTAACGCTTGAGAAATGCCATGGGTTACTTATGTATATCTATGGAGGTTATGTTATATTACGTCTAAAAGACGACGGTTAAAAACGTTTCTATATTCTACTCCAGTATTTTGGTGCCTCTAAAGCTGCTATATTTCTTACATAATAAATTAGCTGCACGGGCTATACTCGTAATGTATAGTAACTTATAGGTAGGTATATGTGTGACCAGCGAGGTAATGTACCCAATTTGGATTTGAATTTTGGGAATTCACGACACTGGCTAGTTTTCTGTACACATGTTATCTTCTAAGTTTAAACTACATAAAATCATGTTTTTTTTTTTTAATTAAAACAAAATAGGTCATGGTTTTGTACACTAGGATTTTTTGATGAAGCTACTTAATTTTTTTTATGGGTTCATCAAGATAGTGGAAAAGTCAGTAGCAGTTATTGTTGTAAATCTTTATTGAATATACTTTAGGTATTTATTTAAAAATATAAAAATGTTTATAGTGGGAATTTATAAAATGATTTCTTGTTATCATATTTTTCATGTTTAGTTAATCTGTAATAGTTCATTGTTTAGTTTTTAATAATATAAAATATTTCAATAAACAGTTTAAATATTTTGACATATATCCAGAACGTACTTATTCTAACAACAAAATATATTTATTGAAACAATTAAAATCAGATTTTTTTTATTTAAAAAGCGTAGTGTGCAGGATTTAAAATACTTTACAGAGTTCATTGATCTTCTTCCTCAGAGATACTTTTATTAATATTTTAATTACTAAATATCAATGCGTTATCTTTAAACATTAAAATATTCATAACGTGTCTGTCATATCTAGATCTAGCCAGATCTATCAGTCTATCAGTGACTATACACAATTTCGTTCGTTATTTTTATGATAACGTAATTTCTTTTAAGTTTTATTCAATTTGGAATGACAAACAAGTTGACGATTCACTTGATAGAAAGCGGTATATCTGTTGACGTGAATACGGTCTCCATGACACTCATCTATAGGTGACGTTATATCAAGCTATATAAAGTTTAATAAATAAATGAAATGAATTTTATAATTATAAATAAATAATTATAATGAAATATAATTAATCATTCATTAATTATCTTATGCCTCCATACTCTGTAATTTTATTACAAAATTTCACCTTTCAAACCGTAATACAGCTAAGCATAGTTCAGCGGTAGAAACATGTGTTGGGCCATGGTATACCCAAATTAACGGCTATTACAATATCTCTTTCTGGTAAAATGTATACAATGTTTTATGCACAATTCTATATTTCAGTTGGTAAACGTGCTCCTTGCTCTAACGAAGGCGAGCTTGTACCCCTGCAAGACGCAAGACTCGTGCAAGATTGGAGTAGCTGCTTCACTTGCATCTGTAAGGTAAGCGACAATATAAATTCTTTTTTTTCTGATACAAACTATGATATATACTATATATATGATAAATATGATACTATAGCACCTTAACTGATTAACTAATCACTATAAAATTTCGTGTACGTGTATATCAAATATCTATTCTATTATATGGGATGAAAAAGAATATAGCCCACTTTTTATCCCGGTTAGTAAATATATCCCGGTTACGCGGACGAAGTCGCGGGTTATAGCTAGTTTGATATATTTGTGAATAATAAATAGTAAATCCGTAAATATATTATTTATATTATTGAATGCTAGTAAAAGTGGCAAAACATTGTTGTTGGATGGGGAACTGTATATTTTTATAATAATAGTTAATTACTCAAACAAAGTCGCGAGAAATCAGAGAGAAAATTATGGTATAATATAAATGTTAAAGCTTCGCAGATAATTAGATAATTATTATGGCTTTATTTAGGATCATTACAATGTTGACCGTCTATTACAATGTAGACATTCCCAGAGGTGATACTATGTAGATTCTGATTTGCATATTAATTATTCATATCAAGATTTATTCACCACATAATGTAATAGTACAGCGTTGATGTTGACGTCATTTTATTTTGAGAATACACGAGTAGATAGGTATACGTAATTCATTTAATTCGCTAACTGAATATTTCTTAGAATTCTTTCATTTAATATTGAGAGAATCTCAATTCGAAATACGTAAGATTAGTCGATATCTTATCTTCATATTCAGAGGAAAATGGAAAACTTTTGGGGTGTAACTTGTAACAATATGCAGATTGTTATACCACGACATGGAATATTTAACATAGTAAATGTAATGTAGGCCTTACATTCCACCACAGATCCAAGTATATTTAAACAATAAAGGTTACTGTTTAATTGCTCAATGACAGCAAAATAGGTATTTGGGGGATACTCTGAATTTTAATTTATCATTACATTGAAAGTACATATTTATTTATTGTTAGCCAAAAGAAAAACGAATTCGGAAGCAAGTGAAATAAATCACAGCAAACTGCTACTGTTAGCAGTTCGCTGCGTACCGCCCTTGCTACCCGCTTAGAATACTTAAGGCCTGCACAGACGATAGAAATATTGTACGCGTACAAAATTTTCCTTTTGTTAGCCGTGTCCTCGATTAACACGTGTGCGTGTACATGTGCATGCATTTTTAAGTTTTATTATGGTAATCAACATAAGAACACATTGCAACTAAAGGTAAATTTTGTCCATAGAAAAAAATATCTCTCGTCTGCACAGGCCATTAAGTAAGTCTGTAAATTCATAAAAGATTTTTGGCAACCAAAAATATTTATATGCTATATCTATAAATACATTGGTATCTTTATACCTATTTAATGCTGCTCATATTATAAATCACCATATTATTATGCATTACCAAAATTATAATAATTAATTACATATTAAATCTTTACGAGTAATATGAACAGTTATGTAATAATAATATACTATTTAATAATTACCATATTACTGACGGATGTATAGAATATAATTATTTATATTACAAGATAAATAATTGATATAGGTAATATTAATAATAATCAACTTGTATCAAATTTTATACGACTTCTATACAAGTTTAAATATAGATGCTCAGAGGGAAATCATAAGTGTGAAATTGATTGTATGGCCATTTTCGGTTTATAATACTAACATAACGCCAAAGTGTGAATTATTAAAGTTAACCCGCGTAATTGTCTCTATTTTTGGTTAAATATGTTTGTATGCCTGCCTACATGGCGAGTGCTGTCACCGAGCCATTTATCACGCACCAAGTTTAGAATAATAATTCTAACTCGCGTGTGACATGCTCACACCTAGACAATGACGAGTAATTTGATTAGCGACCATATAAGTAATACGTGGAATTTTAAAAAGTTTACAGTCGGTATCCATAGTTATTACCAGTCAGTAGCATATAATATATAATAGTAGCAGCCACAAAGCTCGTGTATATATCAGTTTCGCCATTAATTTTGCAGACTTTTTAAGTAATGATTTTTGGAAAACGTTTTCTCTAATGGTGCAAATATATTACGAATTCCATCTGTGACTCTTTTTGAACACCTGATAAATTGACGTTTATAACAAAATACTTATAAGTTATTTGTAATAAGAAACTTGTAAGACTTCCAATCAGTAATTGGAAATTTATGTTACTTTTTTTTTGACGAAAAATTCGAACCTAAAATTAAAATATTTTTTATTCAAATAAACTTGTTTACAAGCACTTTTAATTTTTTTTATGAGTGCAGGATTGTTATCTGCTGAGAAGAACCCATAAGAAACTTAACAGTTGCTCTTTTAAATCCCTGTTAAATTCCATTTTTGCATATAATAAACATACGCAGGTTTCTAATAAACAGTTTAAATTTTAAATAATTAAACTAGTTATTTTGATTTCAAAACAAAACTATTGAACCGATTTGAATAAAATTTCTATAAAACGAATCTGTAATATATCTTTTTAGATAAAAAAGTAATTTTCCAAATCAGTTTAAGACTAAAGGAGTTATGAGATACAAAAATAAAAAGATAAAAACCGAATTGGACCTTCTTCTTTTTGAAGTTGGTTGAAAATCATTGACATCAGTTCATAACCGCGAATCACAAACAAAAAAAAACAGACAGTGTGAACTTCCTCTTTTTTATTTATTTATTTTTTAATATATAATCCGCTTAATAGCAAGTGATCACTGCTTGTAGTCCATGAATACCTACAATACCATAGACGCATAACTTACGTGTTGCAGATCTTTGTGACATGGATATCTTACCTTTTAAATTAGGATAATTTTCCTACTACTACATACTCAGTATACCAGCATTTACCTAATAAATTATGAATAAATAATTATTTAAAAAGTTGATGTTTTTTAATAACGAATACATATGTACTTAGGCAAATTCTTTATAATTTGGCTGAAACTGATGTTTAAAATACTATGTAGTGCTAGGTGATAATTGTTAATATGTGTACATTTTAACAGGTCTTTGGTGGTCCAAAAATATTAACTTGTTATATCTAAGTATTTGTTGTTATGTTGCGTTATTATTTCATAGATGACAAAAATAGTTTTACACGTATGTATAATAATTTACGAATGACAATGTGCAAATAATTTATCTAGAACTTAAAAGTAAATTTTTTAGGGATAAACAAGCAAGAATAGAAAGATAATAAGGCGCTAACTATAACTATAAAAATAAGGATCTCAGTAAGGTTATTTAAAATTCTTATGTTAGAACACCTGGATTAGATATTTTATTTATTTTGTCTATTTTGCTTGTTATTCAGATATTTTGGAGTCGTCCCTCCTCATTTAAGGTTATTGCTGAATCATTGCTTTTAGAACAAGTCTCTACATATAAGAGGAGAGTAATTGTAATTAGCCTATTATTACCTCGCTTACCAGAAAGCTCGATATAGGGTTTTCTATAGAAGTTTCATTTTGTACAGTATTGTGCTTGTTTTCTTAGTCGCATAGTGACATGACTCATTCCATCTGTTATAAAGTCGGAGGAGTAAGGAAGGGACAAGCATACGATTGTTTTGTTTGAAATAGCGACGCATACCTTGTAGGCTATTATCACGTGCGTCTGCGCACCTCTCTGTTGCATTGGGTACGCCAAGTCGCGCTACCATGGCGCCCCGCTGCAAAAACTACCAATGCGGAAACTCTCTGTGCCTGTGTAATGTTATCTTAGGAATTCGACGTAACTGCTACTTACATTCACACTACATACTCGTATTGTGTTATAGATTTTTCATTTTTATTTTTAAAGTACACTGCAAAGTGGGGACTTAACAGTCATAAATATATTGATACTCATATCATCATTACCAGTTTAAATGTAGGGTCAATAAAACATTATTACTGCATAGTTGGTAACGGCATGACGCCAGATGTGTATATGTAAGTGAGATTGTGTACCGTATATCAGGTGGTATTTCCCAGCCGATCTCACCTCGCCGGATGACTTGCGCGGAATTCGAAAGCCCATCGAGATTTATCGCTTATTCTGAATTAAAATATACATTTGCTTACTTAATGGGCTTTTTTGTCGCGTGCCACATAGCGACCATGGGATACTGTGCGCTGTTGATGGAATTTTTATGATTTATCAAATCTATCGAATAACTTATTATATGGGTTGTGTATATATTATATTGAAGTATATTGCGTTTGCATAGAATTTAATTTATTGTAATAAGTGGATATTCAGTTGACAGGCGTAAGTGATGTTGACCCGAGGGTACCATTAGCCTTTTTATAAAGTCCAGTAGCAGCCTGATACTATCTCGTAGCTCCCGCGCACCGCTTAATTTAATGAGCCATGTCATTTATCGAGGCGCGGATTACAACTCTCTGCATGCCAGTCATTCCGTGTTTCTTCGCTATCTCGTTTACATGTCTAAAAAGCTGGAAAATAAGTATTTTTTGTATTGTATCAGTTAAAACGATTGTTGTATTTAAATTGAGTGTATTATTATTTACTATTTTTCTGAAGCAGAGCTTTACTTTGTATACTTTTTGTAATTTATAATATCTCTGTAGACAAAATTACTGAAAATAAGGTCAAACTTGTACATTATAGAGGATTTTTAGAAACTAGAATATTTACAATATTTTTTATTCAAATTCTTTAAGCTAATGCAATCTCTGATAGAAAAAATAGCACCAAAGTCAACAGAAGTGTTAGAATTTCAGTTCTTATATTATATAATATTCGTAGAAGATAGTCTAACTTTCATCTGATAGTTCAAGTTTGTTTCCGTTTATTTAACAAAATATTTTTATATATTTCTCTAAAAAGTTGCGGTGAATAAGTATAAATAAAAGATTACAGGGATTGGAGTCGATGAGGTTCCATAGAAATTTAATAACGACCTGTTTCAGACGAAGTGACCACACGTGGCCTTTTTATATTATTACCTATAATATATTTTATTTTCGCTATTTACAATGAAATGTTTTGAATACAAGTGTATACAGCCGAAGTCCATATAATAAATTTCGTGCAACGTTAAGTGGTGCTTCAGTTTTATTGTCCAACATTTGCATTCGTAACATGCATTATTTATTACTATCTTATATTTATGTTACTGATCGTAATCGTGTTACCGCTTCATGAATTTCAAAAACTTCCACTTTCTTTGGGTTTTATTGAAAATATATAAATTGTTGAAATTTTTTATAACTATTAATTTTTTTATAATACTTTATAATTCATATATGTATATGTTATGGCTTAGATATTACGGTCATAACACTGTACCTGTTGCTTTTGACTATCGTTTGTAAATTATGTATATGATCAACCTTTTTAAATTTTGTTATGCTATTTGGTCAAATTTCAGATATTAAAGCTACTTTAGTGAAATCTATATACACGATACATGCAAAAATCATTACTTATAATTTTAATACTAATATATTGTAATTAAACCTGTACAACGGTTTCTCATAATGACAATATATAAACATAAAAAAAAAAACTAAAAATGTTTTTGATATGTTAATTTTAAAGCATGGTTATTATAATGTTGACTTTTTATTGAAATCTTCAAATATCTAATATCTTATTAAGTCATTTAGTTCTTATTTCTATGTTTCAGGTAAAAGGTAATGATGACTATGAATCATATAATATATTTAAATATATATGTATATATTTTCTACTTGAAGCGAATGTCTTGAGCAATAGAGTAAACACGACGTGAATTAACAGTAAAGTACTGACTTAATAACCGTTCGAACATTTTATGACAATTATATTGAATCATGTCCAGTAATTTCAAACGTCGGCTGTTAGGTGGTTACTACGTTTCTACTGTTGGTAATTAAGTAATGTTAGACAATTATCACACGATGCTGTATGTATCAGGTACTTGACATATACGAACAACTTTATTTATTTTTTTATTTAATTACGAGTAACTATATATGTGAAAGTATTGCCTATAACAGAATGCTGTGGGGAAAAATTACACGCATTGAAATTTTTTGTAGAACTTAGCTATTGGCTATTTTTTACTTTCATATTTCGAACTTTTATTTTGTCATGATTTAGTCAGTTTTGTAAATACCGTTGAATTTTGAGATTTATATGTCAACCAGACTATTTTCAATGGCCATAAATTATCTGCGGCACTAATCAATAGCACTTTCTGTTTATCAAAATTGAACAACTGAGGCGTGCTCACTCAATGGAGATTTTGTTCGTCAACAAAAGTTTTCTTAGTGTAAGCCATTACTTATACACGTGTACATGTAGCATATAAATTTAGGAGTTTTCTTATGATATGACTAACATGTACGCAGAGGAATGTGTTTCGTCGGACTTAAAAGCTTGGACAGCGGATGTGCGAAACATACATTTTGTACGCTGATAAAATATCCTACGTCTGTGCAGGGCATTACAATTGCAACACACAAGACAGATTAGAAAAATACAGTATATTTTCTGTAACTAAAAATCACGCTAAATGGATCCAGAGAATAACTTGTCTCTGCAAAGTTAAATTAAGCTACTAGGCCGAAGCGCTCTCAAATTTTTATTTTTGATTGATTACAAATCAATGAGAAATGAGTGTCGATAACAAGACGGACACAAGAATTTTCATAAGGTAAAGTTTCTCGTTTTTTACAGAATTATTTTTATGAATAGATTTATAGAATGGGGTAGATACTTTATATCCGTCAACGGAAAGCCCGAGTCTAAAGTAAATTGTGAAAGTGGGTGAGTGGTGTTGGTGGTGACGATGGAGTTGTAGTACCGGTGTGCGCGCAGGCAGTCTCATGGCATGGCAGCGTCATCGTTGCCAGATCGGCTATTTTCGCAATTCTAGGTAAAAAAGTTTTCTTGGCGAAATTTTGAAGACATTAAATTGTTGGTGAAATGATCGGAGAAAAAAAAAACCTGATGATTTTAGGTAATTTATTTGAGATTTTAAGGATTTGGACACTGTATATACTCTATAGTATCTATATTTATTCTCTTCTATAAGAGAATAAATTGGAACATTAGGTTAAGATGTAAGCGTAGAAGGACGTTCTTTTACCCTGTCGTTCGTAGCAGAGATTCTTGATAAAATAGTGAAAACGGCCAAAATTTTGTGTTTGAGTAAAAGTGAAAGAAATTATGAAAATTTGGAGAAAAAATATTTGAAATTTAGGGAGAAGTATAAAATAGCATCAGGCAATGCTGGGCTGCGTGCTGCGCGCGCAGGTGCTGGCGAGGCCTTGCCGCGAGCGCGCGTGTGGTATGCGGTCCCACCGGTTCTTCTAGCAACACGTATTTTTTACTCGCCACACATCATCGACATTGTTATTATGTTTTGCTATGATGCAAAAAAATCAAGTTTAATTTAAATGCAGGTTTTTAACACGGACTTAGAACAGTTATATAAGAATTTCCATAAATTTTTGTTGCTCGGAGCTTTGCATGAGTACGACTAGAGACTGTAGTTTTATATATCGTAATACCTACCTTATATTAATAATGATAAAAATATTGACTAAAAATAGGTGCACGCCATTATCTCGTCAATTAGACATTTAGGGGTAAAAAGACCAAATAGAATGGACACTGCGAAGGCATATCAGTGACAAAAATGGTAAGACATAATTTTTTGTTCATTTATTAATTACTTTATTTCACTTCATTTTCTTATCATACTTTTATTATCTGCTTTTGCCCTGAAAGATCAATTCGGAATTTCACGAATATGTATTTAATCTAAATTTTTGAGCAATGAACGCCAGAGTATATTATTCTAATGCCCATAATATCAGTGATGTCTTTAATAATCTTTTCAATCACCTGATTTCATCAGGTGAAGCCGTCAGTTAAAGCCGAGCCGAGTAGTATAAAAAGTCGTAATGTATCGGAGACTCAATGAAAGTGTTATTAAAATTATGAAGTTGATATAGTTTATAGACATAATTTTTCAGAACAATAATTTCTCTCAAAGTTTGCGTGACTTATACACTTAAAACAGCAAAAGTGTAAAAGGCACTAGTTCGCAACACAGCCTACACACGGCCTTGCGCTGTCGCCGCCACTTGGCATCATTTACTTGCCTAGATACAATTACAACTAGTATATATTTGCCATTAAACGTATAATTAACACTCCACTCCAAACACTATTAATCTACATAAAAAATGTAGTAAGGTTGATGTTAATACGATCTGTTTTAAACTTTCAGATGTTTTTTCAAGATTCTTCAAATAAATTCAAACCGCAGAATTAGTGCAAACATCTACATACCATGTCATTATTAGATGCAACGATGAAAATGTAAAGTATTTATGTATCTATGTTGTTAAGAGCATTTCTATTAAAAAAAGTTCGATATCGTTGACTAATTTGTATTTTCCCCCATTGCTGATATAAAAGATAGTCTTTAGTCATCTGCTTACACTCATTTCCTGTAACATATTTGAGATTGACACTCTTTCATGTGGGAGTCATTTTATACTGCATTGTATTTATAGAACCACCACTCGAGAACCTTTCTTCCGCATCGACTGTCGGCTGACTGTTACTTATTGTTATTAAGGCTAGATCGGTCACTTTAGTACTTCTGAGAATATCTTTATTTCTAATCTTGTCATAAACGAATCTCTAGTGTATCCGACTGAGCGATTTGGAGCTCTTCATCGTTACAAACAGATTACATTTTGGTTCTACAGGTTATGTTTCGGTTCAAGCAAATGACGACATTACATGTCGTTATTTGCAATACCTGATCTTTTCAGCTAGGTTAGTGATTTTGGTTCTTCTGCGGATTTACTTATTATGAATATACTTTTTTCATAGTTTGTTGAACATGTTTTGGTTCCATATGTTATTACTTGTAATAAAGCTAAAGTTAAAGCTTTCTTTCCAAAATTGGAGGTAGTTTGAACGCGAGGAAGAGCGCAATTTCTAGAACTACTCAATTTAATTAAAAGAAGTAATCAGCAAAACATTATATTTTATAAAGGAATTTGAATTTGCTTGTCTGTTGCCTGTCATAATCATTAATATATTAATTAGTCGTACAAGTAATTTCAATAGTAAAGGAACCAATTAATTATTACTTTGAGCACTCATTGTAAGTGTGATGTCCCCGAGCTGTCTGTGTAGCTTGCGCTTCCATTATGTAAATTAAGAGATAAATATTTCAAAACGAATGTTAAGGTTTATTACAGCACATCCAGTTGATAGGTAGGTACTTGCCTATGTTGCAAGTTGCCGTTACGATGAAAATTACATTTTTTATAATTTACTCAATATATTTTATGTATTTGTAATTTATTTATAATTTAAAAAATTACATGTTCGAAATATAACATTATGTAACTAATTTCGTGAAATCATACATTGTTTCAACACTTTAATATATTAAACACCGGCATGTAACTTACTTAACATGCCCTTGTTTTTTTTACTTGGTAATATCAAAAAATAAAAAATCGATAAATAAATTGAATAAACACATACTGTATAATACCTACTGACCTTGTATACATATGGGTTAGTTTTTTCCGATACGATTGTCCTTACAAACAGGAACCAAATCAAATGTTTCATGCGCGAGATTGGCCTACCAGCGTTCCTTACAAGTACTGTAATAAATTTAACAAAAACAAACAGATGGCTACTTCACAAGTAACGTGTCTAATTATAAACTGCTAATTTTATAAATAGTAACAGACTGAGAGGATCTCAGGTCTTCATAGTGTTATCAAATTTATCCGAATGCCGTATATAATGAGCTAACTGCTAACGTATACAAAAACAAATATTCGACTAACATGCATGTATGTTTGCCCAGAAAATACTCGCCCACAGTTCTTCAAACGTAGCTGTAATGTGATAATATAGCTTAATAATAAAAATCCATTTTGCAAAACGATTATGGCCAATTTATTTAAACATCGCCATTTTTAAAAGACCGTGTAAATATATTACATTTTTACGAGGAGTAAATATGCTGAATGGTATTCTTTAAATATTTTCTTACAGACTAAAAGTATGATTACATAACTAGTAAATCTAAATGATCTTATACCTACATAATTGACGCAATTAGTTCTGTTTTAACTGACATTAAAAACGAGAATGTTCTTAGTGCCAGTATATATTTTAGTCACATATATATGTAGTATTCTTCTTAATTTCTAACAGATTTTGCTGAGTCTTTTATATTAATAAATATGACTTATTACCTTGTTAATTTCATACTTTAAAACAAAATTTTAAATATTTACTAATGATTATGTAAAATCAGTTATTGCTAATCACAACAAAAAATAGTTTCTAATTTTATAACTTAACGTAGATATGAATTAAAGTTGTCATTAATGTATCTACTTTTATTGTTGTAAGTCAAAGCGGCTCAGTTCAATGTACTTTATTCTCTTATCACAATTCCTTTATAAAACAGTGGTTTGCGTTACAGGCAATTTATTTGAAGGTCCACGTGACAAATTGCGCAAGTATCCAGGAAGTGTTGAGGATATTTGGTGCTTGCACTATCAGTGGAACAGGAAATGGCGTGGCGGTCAACCGAAAAATAATTAAATTCCAGTTGTAGGAACTTTATTATTTAGTAAAGTTGATTAACAAATTAAGTATTAGTATAAATTTATTCAGTACTTAATTATTAATGTTGTTGCAATGGCTATAATTAATTTATGGAAAATGGAAAATGATGGCATAAATATAAATATACATACAGTACATGGGATTTTTCAAAAAGGGTATTTAAGCTTTTTTATGGGTCGGCAACGTTGACATGACACCCTTAGTGTTATATACGCCCCTATGCTACAGTGACAATTGTCTGATGGTAATCAGACGGGTTGTATGCTTGTTTACCATCTTTGTGCTATAGAAAAAATACATATCTATACATATAATAAAACTGTAGAGGTCAAATGTCTGTACATAGACAAAAAACCGAGTCAGAGAGATGTCAGAAGTGAAATAGAATGCATCCGGATTTTTTTCAAATTTTTGCTTCTCTGTTTGTTTGTTAATACGAGCTAATCTTTAAAATTGTTGGACTGATTTAAATGAAATTTTGCATAGCGGTACTTTACATCCCCGGTCAACATTTTAGATACTTTTAATCTCGGAAAATTAAAGAATTCCCGTGGGATAGTTAAAAAAACTGTAGTAACTTATACAGCTTAGTACACAACCTACTTAAGCAAAGTCATTTTAACCTAAGGCACAGAGAGAGAACGAGACACGTTATTTGGTAATTTTGATCCAGTATTCCCAGACATAATAAATAACTAGGTACATACATCGATACAAACTAAACAGGAATAACAAATACCACGCGAACAAAGTCGCGGGCATCAGCTAGTATATAATAAAATTCTAACTACGAGCAGACCGGGCCTGTGTATCAGGCAACTGAAAGGATTTTGATGGAATTTGGAGTGGTATGAACTTATCTGTAACGTAACGAAAGTATCTTGCCTGCATCAACATGTTTTTACTGAGGCACAATTATTCTCACAGAAAAATATAAAAAGTAGGTAGGTATATAAACCAACCACGGAGAAGGTTAAAATAATGGAATAGGTAAACAGTTCATATGGGGAAGGGCGCTAAGTTTTTCCCTATGTATTTGACAGAAGGATAGAGCAATACTATATGAGTTTACTTTATGTTCCCCTGTGGAAAGTTAATTATGTCGGTTCGCTATTTAAATCTAAAATATTTTTGGTCGTAAGTTTGAATGTGGCTAGCACCAAAAACTTTGTAAATCAATTTAAATTTCCAATTATATCTCCGATGATGGAAATCAAAATTTAAATTTCCATTGGGTTATATCTCCGTTTGTTTTAAATTGATGGAAAAATTAATAAAATTAGTACTTGACGAAAAGTGAGCATGTCGAATTATATCGATACCACCCAATGTACAAAAATTATTAGTTTATTTCAATTTGATTTATGTCAGTCGAGTTGCGTCAATAATAAATAAACTTCCTTCAGATCACTGTGGTCAAGTTGTTTTTACCCAATAATAAAAAATCAAAAAGACCTTTACAATATTAATAAATACAAAAGCGCGATTAAAAATAAATTGGATTTGCTGTTACAATCTAGTAATAATCCTGATTATCTTTACACCAAGCATTTTATCCAGAATATGAACAATTTTTCAAGAAAAAAGAAGTTCATCAAATTCACGGAATGGGCCGTCAGCTTGTTCGATTTGCCAAAAAATTCTAAATTGTATAAAAAAAAAGAAACTTGTGTTCTAATTAAATTATGTAATAAATTAATACGAAAAGTGATTTTTTTGTATGTCGAATATTCATTTCTCTGTCACAACAAAAAAAATAATAATCGAAAAAATTTTCACATGTTAGCCCCTTTCATATCTAAAAATATTCAAACCCATGGAAAAGTTGTAGATATTGACTAGTATTTTTAATAAATGTATTGATAATGTACATTTAATGAAATTTAGCAAATTCAAATCATTTTTGCGTCTTTATAAAAATCAAATAAATAGAAATCATCAGCAATATGGTTTCCTTCGATGTGATTGAGAATAATATAATTAACCTAAAACGGACGTAACATTATGGTATAAGAGATAATGATCTAAAATTAATGAGAACTTATTTAGAGGATATTATTAGATATTGACAAAATGCAATATATCACTATAAATCACATCTTGTTTATTTATGTTAGTGTTTAAAATGTTAATCAATTAGACGATGTTTTATAATATTAAATTGGTTTACATGTAATAACCTAGATTGATTTCAATTAAATAAATACAATTTGACGAAATAGTAAATTTTGTTAATGATACAGTTTTTTTAGGTATAACAGTGTATAACTATTTCAAAATTGCATAAATTACAATGCAATTAGAAGAATTGAGACGTAAAAAAATATTTTAGTATATTTGTATATAATTTAAATAATATTCACAAAAGAGAGCCATAAAATTTACATTGTATCTATAAAGACTCAAATATCCTCCTATGAAATATTATGTATACTGAAGAACTTCGAGTTTTATCATCATGTATAAATAAGCTTATTTTACCTAAATGCACAAAATCAGTATTTTTTTTGCATAAGATTTTATATCAAAAAATAGCATTATATATTAAAAATTTTTAAAGAAAGCCTATTACAGCAAATAATAAATAATAATACATGATTTTATTTTCTCATTGCTTTCTTGATTTAATTGATTAATTTTAGAAATATGTAAACGCATGCATTCTTATTAAAATGTGAATACAAATTCACAATTGATATCTTCAATATCAATGTCCAGTATTTACATGATGGCTGGCTCATCCGTCATACTCGTGAACGGGTGCTGCTTGTAGGGACTGGTCTGCTCTAATCACTATGACTGATTTCCTCTTATTAATTGTTTAACCAGTTGGTTATATATTCAATTTTTTTTTTCTTTTTGAGTATTAAATTGAATTAGTGCTAATTGGTGGTTTGTATTCACACAATTAAACTTAAAAATGTAAAATAATAATAAAATTATTTAAAAGAGCATCACGCAAGTTTCTTTTTCTTCTTGTGATGAGACAGCTATTTAAAAAAAATGAATGACTTTTCAAAAGTGCTTCAATGTAAGTTTATTTGAATAAATGATTTCTATTCTATTCTATTCTAAGAATATTCATTTCGCCACAACAATAATAATCGAAAAACCCCTCTGACTACCCCATTGGAGATTGTAGACGTAAGCGTATTACTTTTCAAATAATTTTCGTCTTTATAAACTAAATAGAAATCATACACCTTCGATGTGATTGAGAATAATATAATTAACCTGGACGTAAGGTAAGTAGGCCAAGTATTATTATAGCATGCAATATATCACTATAAATCACATCTTGTTTATTTATGTAGGTATGTTCTTATTGACATGTTTTATAAATTTAGATTGATTTCAATTAAATAACAATTTATTGAGACGAACTGTATAACTAATGCATAAATTACAACCGGGTATTGAGGCGTAAAAAAAATATGTATATTTGTATAAATTTAAATTCACTAAAATTTACATTGTATCTATAAAGTACCTATAAATCTGAATTCATGTTTATCATCATGTTCTTATCGCACATTATTTTTTTTTATATCAAAATAGCATTATATGAAAATAAGGCAAATAATAAATAATATACTGATTGTATGCTATTTGATGGTAAACGGTTATTTCAAATTACAGATATCATCAATATCACTAGTATTTACATGCGCCATAGTCATTTATGACCCCAAAGAAACCATAATGAGCCTTTTTATTATTACTGAATTTCGGCAGAACTCTCATTCAATACTAGATAAATTAAATAACACTAATTCATTAAAGCGGTAAAACACATTTAAATGGAGACAAAGATAAAAGGGTTCGCTGATATCACTTGTAAAGTCGGTAACGTTGACAAATTACATGCGAACGCTGAAGTTTTTTCGAGTACAAGTCGCGGTAATGACTATCTTGTACAATTCAATTATACTTCTGTATAATGTAATTAATAAAAATTGGGTAAATATATCTAAAAATTCTAATATAAGAAACTAGTTGCTCCTCGCGGTTCGTAACATTCTTGTGTATTTAAGAATATTTTTCTCGTGTTAAACGTAACAAAAACTACACTATCGGAACTTAACACGATGCAATTACTGGCAAATAGTATCCTCATACCTGATTTTATTAATATTTTTAAAATGCGTGTGTATAATAAACGTGAAAATTTAAAATTAACTAATCTTTCCTGTGTTCATTGTTATAAACTTTTATTATTATTTGTTCGTTATAGTAGTATGTTATACTACTCGGAATCCAGTTTCCTTACTGTGTAGTTAGTATATAAATTAATGTCTAACAAATTTGTTTACTTATATAATAAAGGAAAACATTGAAAAGAAATATTCCATTCCTATAGTTTTATTGCTTGAAACTTCGCCTAATTCGTATAATCTGTTCTATTTTATGTTCGATACACATTATAGTAAGTAATGGGCAGTCGACAGACTTACAGATATTTTTATCCGACGTCTAATGTAAATATTTCGCCATCTGAGGGTTCGTTCAAAGAGAGCCGCATCTGAATTTCAGTTGAAGTAAAGGAATAACAATAAACAACGTAGTGGGTGACCTCGCATGGTAATATGTAAAACATATTGAGCTAAAATTTTTTCAGGCAGGTATATCTTTTATCTTGTGTTTTCTGGTGATTAACTTTGAAGAACATTTATTTATGATTAGATTCTTGGCAATTATTTATTGCAAATCGTTATAGAGATATTACACAGATATAATTATTATTGGTATATATTATAATTTTCATATTTTAATAATATTTACAAAATTAAAAGAAGTTGATCGACAGCCGTGTTGCTCTAAAAGTAAATTTAATATTAAGTTATTTTTTACCTAACTACCGAATAAGTTAACTAAATTAAGTAAACTTTGTATTGTGTGTTTGTGTAAGTATTAATCAATGCAGATCAGTCGAAAATAACTATATTTATGTAGTAGTAGTATTTAGTAGTAGAAGACTTGTTGATATGTATAGAAGAATAGTTGTTATCTACGACTTTGTGTGCGTGATCAGGATTTATCGATCGACCTGAACAATAAATTTTAACTTACGACCTACAAGGAATACATCACACTATTTAACTATTTAGGTTTCTATCCTAAAATATTAGTTCGTAGATCGTAACTTATATATACTACAGACCTCCAGGGTCTCTCCGGTATTTTATATTATATTATATTGTGAATGTATATTATTATAATCAATACAGTTATTATAAGCATTTTTGATATTATTATTTCATAAATTGAATTTTTGACTTAGCAGTATGTTCTCTTGCAATCCAAATACAATATTTATATTAAAAATTACGATTTGGCTAACTATTAAGGCGATAAAAGATAACAAACAAACACACTCAATAAGAGTAGAAGACTAATATTGCCTGCGACTCAGTCTAGTACGACTAGGATTAGTAGCAGTCATAATAATAAATATTTTTTTTCTAAATGTGTAGGCACTATTTAACTTCAATTGTTTGCCTGTCCTTTGGTGTTAAGAATTTCTAGGCTATCTTCATTACGCACGAAAGCCACTAATGTAACTTGCAATTACATTCTATAAAATTTGCGTTATTAATATTTATTTTTCTACAAATAGAAAGTAGGTGTATTTATCTTTCAATTACATCCCTCTGTAGCTGATTAAAAAAATATTGCCTATATTTTTATAATCAATGTCCACAAATACGTGTACTAATAATGTTGTAATATAACTTTCCTCAGCATGCTAGTTTTTATAATCGATTCAGCTATTTAGCTACGAAAAGCCAGTAATATAGACAGAGCAATACTAAGATTCACATTATAATATTAGTAGGAGATATAATAAAAATTCTTGATGTTGAATTTTGTAATATGTAATAAAATGTAATATAACACAAAAAAGAATCAGAGCGGTAATAATTTATTGTGTGGAATTAAACCGCTTTTTGATTCAAAATATAAATATATATAAAACCCCTTTATGATTTCCAAAATTACAATTATTCTGCAAATATTTTGAAATTCCGTCTGTAGTTGTTTTTATGTAATTATGCATAGTAAAACAATGCTCAAAGTATTACTTTTCTAAAATACAATGAAATCTATATATGTTAGGCATGGTGACCATAAATACAGACAAGTTGGGACGCCGTAATGTTTGGTGTTAAAACGTTTGATAAGTGTACAGATTTGTGCAAATATTGGCCTTTTATGTTGATCATGTCTGCGAGCTTGGATGCTAACAAATCGTGTGGACAAATCGAATTCCTTCGTCAGTCAAATAATTAAACAGTCGTTTCCTTATTATTACAGTATAAAGTTGGATATTAAAATCATTGTCGAACATTTGATCTTCAGTCTTAAAACCTATTCGAATTTTAATTACGAGGTAGAGAAGAAAATTTATTAGCAAATTTATATTAAAAAGAAAACAGCGACCTCTTTTTTAACGCGGAAAATTTACTATCGGTTGTAAAAAGAATTTTTAAAATTGGGAAAGATAAGTATCTAAAAGTGAATTGTGAAACTATTCTATTATTTATAGACTATTATTATAAATATTGTTTAGGCGACTGTAAAATGCTTAAACAATATTTTTTTTTACTGTCCCAAAAGAGTAGATAAGTATAGAGGTAGCTTCAGTATGGACTATACACCTATCCCCCGATTTATACGGTAGATACGTTCCTGAGAAAAACGTGTAAATCGAAAATTAAAAATTTTCAAGTCAAAACCGTGTAAATCGAAAAGCTTGCAGAAAATGCATAATTTTGCTATTTAACAGTTGTGATTTTTTTCAATATTTTTAGGTGGACACAGAAATAAAAATAAAATGCATTGACAGGTTAAAATATGTAATATATTACGGAAACACTATTTTTTTATTTAATTACAATACATTAAACGATCCAAAGCGATCCAAAATTTCGATTTTAGCATTTAGTAGAGTGCGATAAAAACAAAAAAAAAAAAACTTATTTGGAAAACCGTGTAAAAGCGAAAACGTGTAAAACAAGTACCGTGTAAATCGGGGGATAGGTGTACTAAATAAATGTTCGTAATATCATAATTATTTTCTACGAAGATAAACCTAAATAAATTGCTAAAGCATAAATACTTTGAAATACACAAAAATAGAAATTGTGAAGGATATAAACACACATATAACAACGCTAAAAGTCTAACTGCAGTCCACCTGTTAAGCGTGGCAACTATTGGCAAAACTCCCCTTCTAGGGAAGGCTTATGTTCAATAGGGGACCGTTAATGATTGATATGATGATAAAAAAATTATTTAGTCTTTTAAAAGGAATTCAAAATGAAGAGCAGCTAATATACTTATTAGTAACAAAAATGTATAGTTCTTTTTGTTTAAATGAAAATGGTGACAATTACATTATAAGTTGTGTAATATCAATATTAATTGTGATGAATGAATGCATATTATTATCATTGGTTGTAATTAAGTATATTTCTAACAGCTTATTGCGACTTCGATATTTATTTACTTATTACTTTATCTATTAAAATGTCTATAAGTAAGTAGTAATCTGCATCTTTATTAATATATTTGCAAGTAAATTAATTCTAAAGCGCAATAAATCTTATGAACATGTCAGGTAGGTAATTTTGAATACGAAAAACATAAATGTGTTTATTTGTCCATCGTACCATTATCATATCATAATTTTTCAGAAAATATGTGTAGGTATG
This sequence comes from Galleria mellonella, assembly GCF_026898425.1. NCBI lineage: Eukaryota > Metazoa > Arthropoda > Insecta > Lepidoptera > Pyralidae > Galleria > Galleria mellonella. The sequence goes on along the minus strand of NW_026442042.1, from coordinate 1,785,699 downwards.
TAACCTAATAATACATTATTGTTATTAATATCTACACGTGGTAACAAAGGCTTAGTGCCTTATTATTATAATTTTAAAAGTTTGATAAATACATTGAATAAATATAAAATCTAATAAGTATCTCTGTAGGCATTACGAGATACTACACAATAAAGTGGGGGCAAAAATAATTGTCTTAAGCCATGAACAAATAGATTTCTAATAACGTTAAGTGAGAAATAGGTGTTGCAGTAGACGACTTCAATCGAGATAAAAATAATACGGAAATAACATGGAAATATAATTGTAAAAGAATTATCAAAATCTGTTCAGAATTTTAGGAAATATTTTTTAATTTGTAATAATTTAATAACTTCCACCTTTATTTAAAAATCATGATGACTGTGAGAAAAGAGAATAAATTCTCAGCTACGAGTAAATATGAAGCATCTAATATATCTACTGACAACAACAACATGAATTTTAAAACAACAAATGTTACGCAGTAATTAACAGAAAAATTCGGTTTAGAGACTGAAAACGTTGTAATAAAATCTTTTTCGTATCTATTAGGTCTGTAGTTAGAACATAGTTACTATAATTTTACCCATATATTTATATCTAATTGGTTGTTTGAGCAATATATAACATAAAATATTTAAATATATTGTATTTGTCTATGAGTGTTTAATTTCTTACTAGCATTTTTACAATACTCAGATGGTATACGCTGACGGGATACCAGTGGTAGATTATAGGTGAGGTAGGATGAAGGCAGGTCTATCGTGAAGAATTCAAAACCACTTAACTACTATGGTTTTATGGGGGAACCGTTTCGAGGTCAATCTGATATGGTATATTGCTAACAATGGAGCTGTTTTTTTATAATTCATTATTATTAACAATCCTTTTCCCTCTTATGTAGGTATACTATTGAAGGTACGATGGCCATGTCACAGTATACATACCTACTATGACATGGATATCATACCTAGTTACTACATGCCCGAATATAGAAGTATATATATACTGTATATATATATATATATATATATATTTATATATATATATATATATATATATATATATATATATATATATATATATATATAACTTTATAGTAAATAGTTATGTGTTATTTAGCTTAAGAAATAAATATTTATTGAATTATAATAATCTTAACTGCCCACGAAAACAACGATGTTTATAATAAAGAAAATAACAGCATTAGACAAAAAAATAATAGCTACTGGTTTTTAGAATTATTTATGTATAAATTATTTATTTAGTTTACCTGTAAGAGTAATGTTTATTATTGTAATTTCTTTTAAATATTTAAGATTAGTTACATCCTGCGGCTGCGCCCATATGAATCAGTTCATTAAATATCATATACTAGCAGTTAGAATATAACCTATCTGTGTAACAAATTTCCTTCAAATCCGTTTAGTAGTTTTTGTTTGAAAGAGTAATAAACGTCCTCTCATTCAAACATATTCACAAACTCGTACCTATATTTAATAGTAGTAGGATTTAGTTCCACAGAAATCATTAATAAATTAGTATAAAATCAACATGGGAGTTGACTCAATTGAGAAAATATTTATCGATATCAGTTCAGATTTTTTTTTATTATAAACTAGCGGTATGACCGGGCTTCACCCGGGTATTTTTTTAAAAGGATATTTAGCCTATGTTACTTCCTGATAATATTTTAACTTTTGGAGTTTATCCAATACAAACAAACAATCAAATAGTTCCTCTTTTTAATATTAGTATAAATGTATTTGAATTTAGAAGTGCTTTTTTTAAGTAAGTTGATTTATTAAATACTAAATTAGACAATTTTCCTTATAGAACGGATTTGTAGAGTGTCGAAACGGCGCAGAAGAGTGTGGACCGATAGAGGACTGCGCTGTGGTAATGCCACGCGAGGGTTGCTGTGCTCGCTGTAAGGGGTGCTGGTACAACGGCACTGAACATGCTTCTCATACGGAGTGGGGGGATGATGGCCGTGTGCTTCGCTGCGAAGCAGGCGTTGTCACCATCTCGAAGCCAGAATGCTATGCGCCCTGCGAGCGACCAAAACATCAGCGGCACACACATTACAATTGTCCTGTCTGTGATGGTAAGTAACTTTCAAATATTGCTTTTTATCAAAATCTATAAACTAAACATGTAGTTTAGAACCCAATTCAATCAAACCAGGGGCCTTATTCAGTAAAGCAATATTATGTGCTTTGTGTACTGTACCAAGTAAATCACGCTGGCTCTTACTAAGCAGGTAATAATGAAAGGAACAAATTGATTAAAAATTTTATCATTTAATCAACGTTCATTTTGGTTTATGAATACGGTATCGCAAAGAATACTTCATATTTCAATTGTAGACATTGCATTTGATTATGAACATAAAATTATAGATTCTATAAATTTATTATAAAGCATGAAAAGTAGAGAAATATCGCAAAGAAAATTTCACACAAATTAATCCATCTCAGTCTAATGGAAATACTTACGTATAGTAAAATAATAAAGTCGAGTCTTTGATCAACCGATCTATCGGTTTGTGAGTATAACAATTTAAGTGAGTAGAAAATGGAATGACTCCGAAGAATCCACAAACCAATTTACGATGCATTTTCTCACTGCGGTATCTACCTATATTGTTCAAGAAACATAATTGTCGGGCGGCTCTGGCGCAGCGGTGTCTCGGAGCGCGCCCACCCAGACTCGTGTGCAACAAAAAAGAACCTCGATGATCCCATACAAAAACAAACACACGCCGCCACGCGAACTTAATAAAACCAAAACTTGAGGCTATTTACCTCCGCTCCCAAACCCTAACAAGTTTATTAATTCTATATCAAATAATAGTAATTTACAAGATGACGAGTCGGGAATTGCTTTTGTGTGAAGCCGACGATTATCGATCTATCGATTTATTATACGTGTTTATATTTTATTAATTACTCTGGATAAGAGTTAATCTTCACTAGTAAAACAGAGATTAAGTTGTGTTAACATAAATGCTGAACTAATAAACTGGACGACTAGATCTGATATCTTGTTGCATAAATCTTTACTTGGGATTTATGGTGATATTTTTCTTCTGTTTGTAAATGTACCTATATCTTAGACTTGTTAATACTCATAGTAAATCAATGAAAGTAATAAATACAAGTCAAGTTTCCTGCTATAAGACATGACAAGTATCTAGGTTTTATTAGTACGAACATGAATAAAGGTGTGGCGAAGCTAATTAAGGAAGTGATGTGAACTAGCTGTGATTCTTTATACTAGTCATATTTCATGTCGTTTAGAAAAAGCAAGGTGGCTGCATCGCCCACACACTGCCACTGACTGACAATGGCATAATGCACAAGACTTGTTGCGCAGTAGCGTACCTTCAGACAATAGAACACTCTGCCATTATAACTCGACCCGCAAATAGCTGAAGATGACTATTATAGAACAACGAAGTGATTAATGTATCTGTATGTATCTCAATATTATCAGCCACATTATTTATTGTGAAGGTCAAAAAAACTTGTATATTGGACGATACATATACCTATCCGCTCAGGTATGAACTGTTTGTAATTTTATATAGAAACCGGCGCTATGTTTTGATTACTTCGGAAAGATTTTATTACTCATAAAACACTTAATTTAGCGTGAAGTAATATTATGTTGATTACAAAGGGTTTGTTCTCTCTTTATGTGTTAAATGAGAAGAAATCTGTGTACGATTTACGTAATGATTGGCACCGAGATTATTTTTTACACAAAACAGGCCACACGCATAGGAAACTATGGATTTTCACAACCATTAATAGCGTTTTCGTTGGTCATCATTTTAAAAACAAATGGAATTCTGTTTAAAAATGTAATAAGTTCTTATTATGGTATTCACGGGTATTCATTAATATATTTGTGGTCAAAGTCTCCCACGGCGTTGCGTCTCTATTATTGACCATAAATCAAAAAGTTAACAACCTACTTACGAGGTATAAAGGCGGGTGGGTTTTTGTCTGCTGGTCAAAGCTGCCGACGACCATTCGGCTGCGGGGTTTTAGAGGTGTGTTCTGTGTTTGTTTGTTTTATGATCCCAACGGTGCATTAGGTTTTTTGCTCTCTATATTTCTTCTTATTCTTTTACGATTTCATTTTATCAGTATGTGGATAACTTTTTATTTAAGACCAAATTAAATAATAAATAAATAAAATCAAACAATTAAGTGAATATTTTGAGTTGTGTCTAATTAAAATAATATATATAATTCACAATTATAGTATATATTAATTATAAGTTAAAACAAATTTATACTGTTGTAATGTAGTCTACAATAAAGACGAATGTAATATCGTCCAATGTTTTATTCTAACCAAACCTTTTTGAAATAATTGAATAAGAATAGTTTTTGTTAGGTATATTTTGTAATCGCATAAAAATGCGTAAGTACAAAGCTTGCTAATATAAAGTATAAAATACTGTTTGTATTAAATATATGAAATCCTAAGTCTTTTATTTTATTCTATTCAATAAAAAAATGTTTACTACGAGTACATAGACGGATACATCCCGAATGATGACAGGATATTTTTATTCTGATTTGTACGGCCAAAACTGTGGAAAATAACAAGTGAGTATTTTAGGTATTAGGATTTTAGATAAGTGCAGATAATATTTCCAAGTCTATCAAATATAACTAGGACCAAACCGTATCTACTTGTAACGACAAACACAGTGCGTCACAAAATTAAAAAAGCTTTGCTCATTGAAATTCTTGGAGTGTTTTTAGGTGCGTCGTTATTATTAGGTATGCCTGCGTCGACGGCCCGAGAAATTGAAATAATTAGCCTGTGATATACGCATGCTACGTGTACTGAATATTTTGATCGTAGTTATGTGTATCTAACTTATATATGTTGCAGAGAAATGAGGATACCAGCGATTTTGTGAAATACCTAGATTTAGATATCACGTATCATGGTGGATATCAAATGATGAAACAGATGACATAACAGCTTTGTCTTTATTATGTTCACTAAATTACTCTATATTTATTTGACAAAAAAAAATCGTAAAAAATAAATTTCCATCTAAATTTTTATTTATTTTTCTATATTTAATTTATTTAGAGAGTTGACGTGCCATTAAAAATATGGTAACACTTTGTCATTATATTAGATTCATTTTTTAGCAAAAAGACATAATAATTTTGAATAACGACATCTGCCTTGATTTTGTCGTACACATATTTCACGAAATATTTTGTATCCCCATTTTCCTGAGACATACTTAGTCTCATAACCTGATATAATAATAAATAGTTATATAATCAACATAACAAAAAAAAAATTATGTTTATGTAAAGAAGCCATTTAAAATTTTAGGAATCCCCATTCTGATAACCTTGTCTATCTGTTGTTATTTGTTCGCCACAAAGCACATCGCTCATATCATATAAATGGTTTGAACTGACTATGAATACTTAATTGTTTATCTACAAAAGGACAGTCTACTTTGTGTAGCCATCTCTAGTTTTACGACAGACACTTGACTGTGTTCGTTTTCATAATAATATAAAATGTACTCAGCGGACGCATGGTGGTCTCTAATTACAAAATACAAAAATTTTTAATTGAACATATATTTTATTTATGCTTCTTTAAGACTTATAAACATTTATTCGTATTTATTGTATATATCGTATCTGACATATTTCGAGAATTTATAAAAAAATAATTAAATGTCGATTAATTTTCTACATTACAAAACAAGATTCGTAACGTTTCTATATCAGTCGATATTAGTTTTTATTAACCAACTTTTGTAATTAAAAAACCGATTTTGATAAAATTAAAATCTGTAAGGATATCCTTTCAGATAAAAAGCATCGGTTTAGAGCTGATGGTGTTATGAGGTAATAAATATTAATAAATACAACAAGAATTGAGGACCTACTTCTTTTTGAAGTCGGTTGTAAAGAAAGAGGTTCTCAATTCAGTTGTAATTTTTTATCTTATACCTACAGATTGGTCCCATAGAAGTTTTATCAAAATCGGTTTAGTAGTTTAGTTTTTTAATCAATAACAGGTTTTGTTACAATTGAAGTCGGTATTTTTTGTGGAATAAAATCGTATCACGTTTGAAGTAGCCGTTTTTTCTTATGACACAAAATCAATAATTCCGAACAAGTAGTTTGGTACTGTACATATTTCGCTCAGCTTGGGTACAGAATTATCCAATTAATGTTGGTTTAGACTAGTGGTTAGAAACAAGCTTCTAAACAGTGAAGCATTGGTAACTACAACACAAACTAGACGGTAAACACGAATTAGGTACCTAGCGAATGAATGGTTAGCCGATTGATCCATAATTATTAGGTCTGCTTGTACTTCTTTTCCTACTCGTAGACAATGATATATATAGAGATGTTTCTGGAGAAAATTATTTAAAACTGTACTTTTCAACTTTTTATGTTGATAAGTTTCATCTTGTCATATTACCTGTGCTTAAACTTCTCTCAAACTTAGGACATTAGTATTTTTTAAACTTTACTAAAACGAGTGATTGAAATTAAGATGAAATTACTGAGATTTTATCACAGGTAGAATAAATATACATTTATTCTTCTTCATCGTATATTTATATCGTAACTAATATAGGCTTTATAGATATATATTTTGATCGCCACAAAAGTAACTTCAATAGTGTTCGTAATTATATCTATGCCAATATACAATGAAAATTATAGGTATTGTTATATACTGAAATGTTTTGTAGATACTTGTATATTACATTGAAAATATTTTAATTTAGATCGCGGAAACGCGTGTTTACGCATATGTACTAATAAGTATTTTATTTGTAATGCAACCGTTCTGCAAAGAAAAAAATAATCTCAATCGTCACAAAATTAATATGGAAGCAAAACGGGAGTGTGATTTTTATAATCGATTACAAAAAGAGTTGTCAAAATCAATTCAAAGGTAGTAACGTAATAACGTCACAAAAAATTTTTAATTCGGGAGTCGCTTCAAAATAATATGTATGAACAATTTGGTTTCTCGAATCTGTAATAAGTATAGTCAATAGGGCCACACTGCTGACTACAGAACGAAGGACTCGTTGGGTTCGTCGTGTGCGGCCGCCATTCATTAGTTCCTGATTGATTCATCGTCCATCTTCACTAATTTATTGTGTTGTTTGCCAATCTTCCGCCCCGAGCCTCATTCCGATTTGCCAAATAAAGGCCGCCTTTTGTTTTAAGCTTTCATTGTCTATTTTTGCTCCGCTGTTTTTCTTATTCTTTGCAAGATAAAGGAGCACTTATAATTAATTGTTGAAAAAGTCCATCATTTACATTTGAATAAGTAGGCAGATGCTTTTTAACTGACTTTAATAGGGAGGTTCTTAATTCGACGGACCACGTGTTTTTTATACGTTCTGCGATTGGAATCTTTGTAAATTTGGAATAGATTTTTGCAATCAATCTGGTCTCGTATGGGTTCCGTCTTGATATTGTTATGATTGAATTAAAAAGACTATTACAAAATGACGACTCTTAAGTTTTAAGTTGCGTAAAAAAAATTATACTAATGTAGGCACATATTATTACTATTTTTTTTTTCTAGAAATTTATGATTATATTTATTATGTTAGTTTACGATTGTATCAACTTTATTATTATGTATTCTTTATAAATAGTATTATTTTATTTATGAGAAAATTTAAAATGATCCATATCTCAGCGGTTTTTAATAAATGGCTTTGTTAATTAAAAACAATAGATATTTTCTTAATTTTTACAAAATTCACATCTTAGTATTATATTTTCTTATTATTATATTTACAATTAATTATCCACTGTTGAATATTGCCAGCAGTTTTAACAGAAACACTGCTGCCCATCCGTTAACCATTTAGTTCCCTTAGTAGCTTATTACGACACCCACAGAAAAGGAAGGGATAGCCTATTTTATGCGGGCATTATAACCATACGCGACCTAAAAAGAAATCAGTAGGTACATACTAATTAAAAAAGTAAAAAATTATGAACACTGTCTTTTAGATATGAAATTTTTGTTACTTTTTAATAGACAAATATAAAAGGCCTCTTAAGTGTTTTAATTGTTTTTTCTTTCGTAAAACAAAATTTGAAATGATATAGATAAACATTGGAAGTGCATACACACATTTTTGCTAATGCTTTATATCAGGCGTTTCGTTATTATTTCGAATATTTTTGTAGTACCTACTCGCATTATTAGCACATTTCCGAATATTTTTCGGAGGAGAGGGGCTAACCTCTTAAAAAAGTTGTATATTTACTTAGGCCTGTGAGAACCAGCGCTTTCTTTTATTTTATTTAATAGTTGTTAGTGTTGTTATACTAGCTGTTATATTTTTGCAAGTACATTGTTAATAAATAAATAAAGTAACATAGTAAATACTTTAAAAAAATATTCATAATATTTATTTTACAATTAAAAAACACTGTACCGAGAAGAATAAGCAAGAAATATGTCTGTCGCTTTTTTCTTCTAAACAAAAATCAACTTTAGTTACACGTTTCTGATTTTTTGTGATACAGTCACAAATTTGCTTACAATTAATTACTAATATAAAAATTAGGATATTCTAATATCCTGAAATTATGTAACTATCTACACAAAATATGTCTATACAAAAAAAAATTAGTCGAAATTAATCGTAACGGACTAGAACAATTATTACTATATTAGCTGTTAGTTGCATTTCTTAATTTGTTATATTTTTTTATAAAATATTTACGTCTCTAATTCTGAACCGAGCTTGATACTACTTTTGAAATCGATCAAAAATTGTTTAAAGTAAAAAAAAAGAGTTAATTTATGAATTCAGTTGAATAAATGAATGCGCGTTTTAAATTCAAACATTTTTATTTTATGTGTGTACGAAGTGTTGTTCGTGTTTTTCTTATGGAGTAAAATATATTCAAGATTTGTGAATATTATGTAAAATGTACCTAAATAGACTGGCAATTATTTATGTTCACTGAAGATATGGCCACAACGTTATAGTTTATTACGAGGTCTGTCCGGAAAGTTCGTATAAAAGTGTTTTGGAATGCGAGAAAGAGGAGTGGGGAGGCCAGGTAAGCGCAGGACCCCTTCTTTATGTCCCTAACAATGCTTCAGTTCTGGTCTGACAGCCGTGCGGTGCGAACTGGCTTGTCACGCCATCTGTGAAGTTACCTCTTAACGAAACCCCGTCGGCATGGAGCCCGCTTCCGTTGAAGAGTATCTAAATTAATTTAATGATGCTGTGAGCGGCATAGAGAGGGCTTATATGTAGATACACGGCGTATAATTATGCGCTGAGTTGATTTGTTATTGTATGGCCACAACGTTATAGTTTATTATACCTATTTCTGTGGTACGGCAGTGCTCGAATGATTGTTATGACGGGCCACTTCCGTATTACTCCCAGATATTTTCCAGGGATTTAGTTACTTGACGTATTGTTTAGTCTTTTTCGGTGTGTATATATTTGATTAAATTACGTGACAATCTTAAAATGCTGAGGTTAAATTACGTGATCGACAAATTGGTAACTACATATGCTAATGTAGGTAGATACTTTTTTTTTTTTAATATTTCGAATACTGAGATAATTTAAAATCTTAGATTATATAGATAGAGCATCGAACCTCAAAAACGGATCAACTTTTTGTCAGCCAATTGTCAAATTAGTTGACTCGTTTTTTAATTAATATTCTATATATTTACGCATAAAATGTATCTTGACACATTATTTAATAAATAAAATGAGTATTTACGCTTTTAAAAAGAAGTAGAATTTATAAGACAAAATGAATATAAAAGTTATAAAGGAGTCACTCATAATTCATCACACAAAATTATATAAAAAGTTGACCCGCTTTTCTCGAAACATTTGTATGGAGACACTCTATTTATATAATATAAGTTTAAAATATTATAAACTTTTATATTATTCACTATACCCTGCATGGGCATTTATTTTTAATGAAACTTAAAATTACAAACAAGCTTACAGAAAATGGTAAAATGAAATTGATGGCGGTAGTCATGGTACACATAGATTGCCATTCTTGAGAACTATGGTGTTATGCTTCCGTACCCTTTTATTTCATAGCTGTATTCCACTCTTCAGACCGAAATACAATCATGTATACACGGCAAAAACAAGAGCGGAATAGAGTGCCCAAGCAGATGACTTCTGAACAGTTGTCCTCTGGTTGAATTAAATAAAGGGAAAACAAACATGAACATATTTCCTCTGACTCTGTCAGATGAATAAGAACGGGGCAGTTTTTTTAATGGGTGATGATGAAATAGTAACCCCAGCTACATTATCGGTATACACTGACGGGGCACCGATGAGTGATAATAGGTGAGGATATAAAGACAGGTCAGTTAACCCATCGTGATGAATACATTTGGAATTCAGCACGATGGTTTCCGGGGTGGACCACACAAGCCCTTAGTCTCCGTTATTAACAACCCCTCTCCACAATGGGGCAATTAAAAGTTAATTTGTTATGTCTAAACCAGATTCATTACTATTTACAGAATGTATAATTAACGGACAACGAGTGCGGGAGGGGCGCGATGTAAGGATCCCTGAAGAGCCATGTCTCTCTTGCCGGTGCGTGCGAGGTGCGCTGTCTTGTGCCAAGCGTGCGTGCCCCGTCCTGCCGTGCCATTCCAGTCAGCAGTACACGCCGCCGGGAGAGTGCTGCCCGCGGTGTTCAGATCCCACCTTTGATAAAATACTTCCTAGTAAGTATTTAAAATTGTAAATTATTATTATTGAGGGTCGGATTATTTCTAGCAAAAAACATGTAGCATTGCAACCTTATAGATTTACTTACCCATTGAGGTCAGTTTGTTTATAATTCTTAGTAGAAAGTATAATTCGAGTAATAATGTAATAATAAAGTTCACTGCATATTTTGTAATTTCTTGGCGGCGATATTGATTAAATCCTCAGGATACAGAGTGTATTTACCAAAAGAGACAATTTAACGTTTGCGCATAAGTGGGCTGCAACCATTTATGATATGTTGTCAACATAGCAGAATCCGCAAACTCACTTACTATAATGGTAGTATAAATATCTATAGCAGTGATTCTCAACCACTGTGCCGCGGCACTTTTGTGTGCCGCCAAATTTTAAAACTTTGCAAATATTTAAAATTTTTGTCATAAACTATTTATGCAGTGTGTTGTAATAAATAAATAAATTTTATCTTTTTCTTTGTGTGCCGCCAAATATTGAAATCGTTAAATATGTGCCGCAACAAAAAAAAGGTTGAGAATCACTGATCTATAGTATCCTTTAAGTATGTGAGTAACTCTATCTGTGACTTTCAAAACACATAGATTCAAACCAAGCTATAATTATTTATTTAGTATATTTCCAACTGTGGAAGCGGAAAATTAAGCAATTGACATTTAAGTAATATTAAAATTAATATTTTTTATCACATTTGACTCTAATAATAATTTTATTTACAATAATTAGTGGAAATAAATATTGTATTGACGTTATGAGCTGAAAAAAAAAATATAATTTATTTTTGTTAATGAGTCCATTTATAAATAAATGGGAGAAAAGTGAATTACCATTTCATCTCAACATTCATACCTACCTGAGTATCTAAATACTGTTACGCTAAAAAGTTATGATAGATAACCTAGAGAGTAGAGATTTTAGATATGCCTCTATTTTTATCTTACATTATAATTCAATCGTATGGTCCATTCTTGAGTTTGGCTCAATTGTTTGTAAGTCTTGGTACAAAACGTACATTGATGAAATTTAATATATATTGGTAGATTCCTAAAACATTTAAAATTTTAACTTTCTTCTCTTAAACAAAAAATCCTTATTATATCATTTTTCATTAATTGTTGTTTAGAGTGAGATCGAATATTTTTAATTAAATTGTTGAAAAATTATATTGATTCTCCTTTTCTTTTAAATAATATTAATTTCAGATGCCCCCAGATTAAACTCACATAATAAGCTACAACTATTTAGTGTACCCTTTATGAAGAGGATATATGCTGAAAATATATTCATATTTCACGTTTGTACCAACTACAACAAATTATTCTCCAAAATTTAATAACGCGATTGCAGTGTAAAAAAAGTTGATTAGGAATAATATGAAGAATTCAATGTATTTTTATTGCTGTATATCGAATCTTGTCTGCTCTGTATGTAATAGTTATTAGTGGAAACTTTGTTGCTTACTAAAAATTTATTAATTATTAATTGTACTGTTAGTTTCCAAAATAAAATAAAAATAAAACCTTAGTAGAAAAATAAAGCCTCATCTCCGAAACTCAAGACAAATATTTTAATGTATGTTTTTGTTCATTTTCAGGGAACACAATTGCTAAACCGTGCATTATAGGCAAAGAGTTCCATGCACATCGTAGCAAATTGCGCGTGGATCCATGCACAGACTGCACTTGCCTGAACGGGACCGCAGTATGTTCGCGTCACACTTGTCCTGTACTGACATGCGGTGCTAGAGCACTGCCACCAGCACCAGGAAAGTGTTGCCCTGAATGTCCTCAAGTAGAAGAGGCAAAAGCCGCTTGTATCATTGGCGGTGCCGTGTATCAGGTATTTTTACTTACTATACTCGTATACACCTTGTACTTGAAAATGTAGGGTTATCGTTTACTATTCAATAATATAATATGACACAATTTTTTTTTTATTTTGTAGGATGGCGAAACGTGGCAGTTAGATGCATGTAAATCATGTGAGTGCCACAGCGGGGAACCACGATGTGCGATGGAAAGATGCCCTACTTTAAACTGTCGCCCGGATCAGACGCTGCAGCATTTAAGTGGTCATTGCTGTCCTAAATGCGTGGACGCTGATGGGATTTGCACAGTTTTCGGTGATCCTCACTATAAAACTTTCGATGGAAAGTTTTATAGTTTTCAGGGGTCATGCAAGTATCAACTAGTATCCGATTGCGTTAACAACACATTTTCGATAAGAATATCCAACGATGCAAGAAATACTTTACATTCTTCGTGGACTCGTACAGCAACACTTCGAATAGGTTCGACGAGAATAAATATGGGCAGAAAGATGCGAATAAAAATGAATGGACGAAGATTAATATTACCCTACAGGATAGACGGTGTTGGAGAAATAACTCGTACTAACGGATCAGTGTTACTGAAAGCCGATATAGGAGTACAAATTCTGTGGGACGGAGACGGTTTCTTAGAAGTGACTGTATCTAGTATTTACCGGGGCAAGTTGTGTGGTTTGTGCGGCAACTTCAACTCATTGGCGAGAGATGATATGCGAACTCGCGATGGAAGACTATTAAATGATACGTGGAAATTTGGGAAGTCATGGCGAGTAGGCGGGAAACACGCGTGCACGAGACTTCAAGAGCGGCCAAGCAGGCACTCTCGATGTCAGCAGTCAAAGCCTGGGCCGCAAAGTGTAAAGGCACGCCGTCTCTGTCGGGGCTTCAATCGGTACACCGCATTTTCTGACTGTAGTGCAAAAGTGAATCCGCATAATTATCGGGAAGCATGTGAATTAGACGCTTGTAGTTGTACAGGTATGAACTGTCACTGTGCTGCTTATAGGGCATATGCTCGGGAGTGTGCACGTGTAGATGCTGAGCCTCGGAATTGGGAGCGGGAAGCGTGGTGTGCTGGCGAAATCGCACCATGGCTAATCCGCGGCCGCAAGGCATATGGCCGTGTTGCGAAGGTGAATGAATCACTACCGATAGGTGCGATACCCAAACTGAACGGTAATCGACCTCGACCACCGCCTCCTATACTGCATTGAGAATTATTGCAACAACATCGCTACTAGTCAAACCTGCCAGTGTCGCGTGTATGAGGTAACTGTAATTTTTACTTAGTAAGATTATAGTTATTAACATTTTCTTTGATTATTTCAGCAATCTGAAAAGCTGATTACCGTATAGCTACAAACATTACTAACTTTACGTTAAATTAATGTTTTCTTTATATATATAATAATTTGGACTAGCAAATAAGTTGAGCGCCTTATATATGTTACATCAGTACATCATTGAATAGACTGTTGTCAGGGTTATCTCTCGTGCATTACTATTTCTGAGGACTAAAATGTTTTGTCTCTGTACCCTGTAATTTCATTTATATATCCCGCACTTTAAACCAAAACACAGCCATACAAGCATAGCCAATTAGTAGCGGAAAAATAATGGGATAGATGTACTGAAGCTTTACCACTACTTATGTACAATCTGCCTATTATTACAATCGCAACAAAACATATTATGTGATATATTTTGTTGTCCATAATAATAATACAATTTTAATATTTAACATGATTAATTTATTTTGTATCTTAGTGATAAAATAAGCTTTAATATTAATGATTAAGTTTAAGATTTTTTTATTTTATGATCCCAGTGTGGAAAATAGTTTTTCTCATTACTAACCATTATACGACTACATGCCGGAGCATTGACTGTTTCGTTGAATTCATCTTAAGTGTTATAATTACAGTCTTAGCAATATATGATAATAATATAAAATAAATAGTACCCATCTATTAAAAACTTACATTTAACCTCAGATGAATTATGTGTATTTAACAGTCGGGTTTTTGATACCTTTTTCACGTTAACTCCATATTTTATTACATCTATGATTTTATTAAAAATACAACCAAATTTAATTTAATTTTTCAGAGTATTACAAGAATGAACTGTTAAGCTGTATGTAAGTCGCGTCGGAAAATCATAAACAGCTTTACTTGGAAGAAGATCTATCTACTACTTAACAGTATTCATGAGACTACTTCTAGTTAAGTAAACAAGTACATAATAATATTAAGATCAACTTAAAGCTCATTATATTAGGTACTGCCTCGCAAATTTCAACCAGCATCATGTTTAAATTATACTTAATTAATTGCCTATCCAAAGATACGAGTGTGTAGAAAATGTAACGTTCTAATCAAGCACAAAGTACGTATTTGTAGATTTCTGGTACATTGTCAGTAGGTTGTTATTTTACTGAACAAATTAGTTATGTAAATAAAAATCTCGACTTTGTCTTATATAATAATGGTACTAATTTTTATGGCTTATTATGTTTCGTAAATACACATTATAAGTATTTCATTGCAAACTTGGATATGTAATCTCATTAAATTTCTGTTATAAAAATACGAGGACACCTTGAAAAATGAACATAAGTTTTAAAAATAATATGACTGGATTAATTAACGTGTATTTTGTCGAGCATGCTTTACTAGTTTTGGGACCAACCAAAACTTATTTTTGTAATAAAATTACTGGAAATTTCACATATTAGTAAAATGGTACCAACTAGATTTACAGCTACCAGTAGATAGTGAAATAATAAGTCTTTTTAAAAAAAAACCTATTTGTATTGAAAAGTAAATTTCTTAATAATCTTTGTGTTGGTTGTAGTTTAAGTAACTGGCAGATGTGCTTCGAGTTAAATAAATTACTAATTTATTTATTACATTCTAACGCTGAACGTTTCAATAAAATGTGATAATTAGCTTTGAACGATATTTCAGGCAGGAGATGAACGTTTGGTTAAACATAGTTCAAATTGAGATCTCATCCGTAGGTAGTTCTTTATGAAAACTTAGATAAATCTAGCTATCCGAAGCCAAGAAGCTAATGAATTTGATTGAAACACGGTATGTACATAATACGTAACACATTGAACAGTAAATTTAGTTGTAACTTTAACTAAAGACTTGTTCTTAGTTTTTTAATACGTTACCAATGAATTTTAAATTTGACTTAATAATATTAAATAATTTTAATGATTATTATATACTATTCAATTGTAATGCATATAAGTAAGCATCGTCGGAAGAAACTTGAATGGAGAAGTTAGAACTGAATTAGAATATAATGTATATTTTACCTAATAGGTATTTTGGCTGAGAATGTTTTACTCAACCTTTTATTTTTGTAAAATAATCTTATTTATATTAGTAGAAAGTATTTTAATGTATTGCGTCATTGCGTCTTTTGATAATTTATTTATATGAAGAATGAAGAGATCCTCTAAATTTGTGTCAAAAAATATATAAACTTCTCCATTATTATTTTTAGTTATATAAAGAAATTCTGATAAAATATATTCATATTGAGTAATATAAGTGCGAACTTAATCATGATTTCCTGTACACATATTACTTCTATAAATATGTGCTAAGTGCCATTAAATATGGCTAAATTGACAAAATTGTGATAATGTATGCTTTTAATTGTCTGACCTTTTTATTTAATGTCCTATCTGTACGAGTATAATTAGCTATGTATAAATTTTCTCTCTCTCTCTCTTCGTCTCTCTCTTTCTCTCTAATTATAATAATATTTTAAAATTGACATATAAATAGATATTGGTATCTAGCAATGTTTTTTAAACCTAAATGTATTCTTATAATTATAAAATACATATAGTGCTTAAAATTTAAAAATTGTTTTCACATTTAAACAGCATATATATATATATATATATATATGTTTATGTATTATATTTGAAAATAATAAATAGATACATGCAGTAGTTGGACGCAGCTATCCTCGAGAAAGCCGCGTTTAAATAACTGATAATGAATTATGAACTGTCGCTTATATTTGTTAAGTATCCATTCCTGTCTTTATTTTTTATCTACATTATTCTTATTTTTAAGCAGGGCCTACGTTTTATGTAGGCTTTTAAATTATTTGTGAGTTATATTTGGTATTTATAAGTATTAAGTAAGTAAATCGAATTTTCATTTTACTATCTACCTATATATTGTACTTATCTGCATAATAAAGTACAATGTTTTTGGAAGACTATTATTATCAATTTATATATTGTATTAAGTCTTTTGTTGTTATTGTTAAAGCCTTAATTTAACTTACGGGGTTTGTGAAAAAGTGTCATAAATCATATTTGAACAAACCACCAAAAATTTGATAATCAATGTTTATAGGTAGGTATTATTTCAAATGCCATATTAATGAAATATTTATTAATGCATAGATCGATCTATGTATCATATAATTGTTGAAATTAAATTAGCATGTAAGAATGTCATAACGTTATAGTTCGCTTTATGCCTTAATGTTTGTAAAGTTATTGGCCCAATAGTTTACAAAGGTAAATATTGTAAACTATTAAACGAAGAAATAATACATAATAATAAATAATTATAAATAAAATGTGTTCTCATTTACTAAAACTAAAAATTGGAATAATCTCTCAAATAGACCTATTACTTGTTGCTGGCAGGTAGCCAAGTTACTGGATTTTATGTCATCAAAATTATCTAGGACAATTTGGCGTCTGTTTTAAAAACTGCGAATTCATTATATTTATCTTGATGAAAAGTATCTGGAAACTAAATATAATTCTTAAAAGAATGTTGTTTTGGAAGTTTTTCTTTCATAATATTTCATATTAAATGTGTTGTAACAAATTGGACGTTCAATACAAAGGCGTTCAACAATTTCAAAGATTATTTAGAAATATTATAATTAAAACATAGATAGTAGAATAAAAGATTTATTAATAAGTAGGTATAAACATTACGCAGTCACACACATCAATTAAACAAGAACAAATATTATTTTGTACAATACATACATAATACTTTAAATGTTATACGATCGAAGTTAGATGTTAATGATCTTGTCCAATGTTCCCTAGTTTCGAAAGGTTGAAGTACCGAAATGTAGAAAATAACTTAAATTAGAAATTAATATATTATAAAAAAGAATAGAAATATAGTGTTTATTCTCCCGTCATCATTTCCATGAACTCTGTAACAAAAACAAATAAATATTTTTAATACATTGTGGCTGGATGGTTTGAATAATTAAGTCATTACAAGATACTTATGGATTAGGCAGAAAAAATTGAGCTCCTAAAACAGTCGTTACTTTAATATAAAAATATTATCATATTTTCTCGATTCACACAACAAGTTATATATATGAAGATAATTCTACTGACTTGAACTGAAAATAGCGTATTTAAGTATTTCAGCTACTATCATATGTTCTGTGACATTATTCCAAAATAGGACAAAAGTGGTGATCACTATTTATCTAATAGAATCCATGATATTCTTTACGTTAATGAAGTTAAAACATTTCTGAGGGGAAATATATTTTTTTCCATTTGGACCATTATTGATTCAAGACCTCTTCTACAAAGAATATTTTTAAGTCACTTGTATCCATCGATGGTCTTGTAATTACTTATAATTAATTTACGACAAAAGAATATGCACCGTCAAAGTCCACCGTGCCGCTGCCATCAGTGTCGATTTCCTGAATTAAACCGTCGAGTTCCTCGTCTGTTAGCTGCTCGTCCAACTCGCGCAGAATCTCGCGCAAGCTCGATGTGGGAATGTAACCGTTGCCTGGAATAAACATGGAAAATATTATTTTCATTAGCAATGTGAAGTAGCAAAAGCCCTATAGTAGCACACAATGGCACGGGTACTACGAGTGTCGTAGTGTATTCTGTGATGTTCTTGATACCATTTTATGTCTATAAGTATAGACGATGTTTACCACTTACTGTCAGGTGCATGAACGATTATTTTATACTCATAGTTTTATTTACTCTATTTTTGTTAAAAAATCAATGGATTTTTTAAATTTTCATTTGGAATAATAAACGAAAATAATGGACAGAAAGTTGAAATTAATATCTGGTATAAAAGAGTATAGACTTTAAATAGATGTATACACAATTATTTATTATTATTATTTTTCATTAATAGATTTTTGAAATTATTAGTATCTAGTCTTTAAGAACTATATAAATTATAAGAAAATGAACCTTTTAATGTCAACTAAGCCCTTAATCTAATTTAACCAGTTTTGAGTCAGTGCCAAACAACTAACGAAACAAATAAAATACTGGGCAATTACCGGCGAAGCTTCGAGCATTGACCAGGTCGGAGATTAGTTACGCAAAAAGACACTATTAATTATATTTTTATTTATGGTCTACAGGCCTATACAGACAGATGTCGTAAGCATCTAAATCTCTATAAAAAGTAAATGTGCCATTACTAAATCACTTGCTTTGATGTTACAAAAGTATTAATTGACATAAATCTTCCCGTTTTATTAAACTTTTGAAAAGTTTTTTTGCACATTTATAGAGTTCATCTAACTTTCATTAGGACACTTCGAATATGAATTTGGTGTGAATTTAATACTGCCTACTCCTTCGAGTCTATTAAACATAGGACTAAAAATGTACTCGCACATAATGTTGCGACTTCTATTTTAAATCTACGAGCATCACTTAGATTATTAAATCTAAGAGAAAGGTTGCACACTACATTACAAACTGTGAAATTTATCCGAAGAATTTTTTTTCTTTTACTACACTTAGATGTAACAATTATAGTTGTACAAATTTAAATGAGGTATACGAGTATATATAATCCGTACAAAAGAATCATCGAACGCTCTGTAACTTTTTAATAATTCACATACGGTGTATCATAAACAGTATTTTTAAAAAAATTATAGAATTTATTTGAAGTTTTACCTTCCTTGTCGTACAATCTAAAAGCTTCTCTAAGTTCTTTCTGCATGGCCTCGGTATCTTCCTCAACAATGAACTTGGCAGCTAAGGTGACGAACTCTCCAAATTCAAGACGACCAGATTCTGAAATATTATAGGTATGAAGTGTTCGGTTATATTAGATAGAAGCTATTGAAGTAGATTTATATTAGTGAACTATCCCGGCCATGCACGATTTCTTTTTTAATAAAAATATAGCCCATGTTACTTGCTAATTGCCAGCTTTCTATCAGGTTTAATAGGTTACGTATTTCCTTAATGTTTATTACTAAATACCATTTCAAAAACTGAAAGAACTCAAATTAAATTTAGCACGCCAAATCCTGAAATAATACAGTATACTTTTATCATAATCCAAGGGCATGTAGCTATGGACTACAGCTTGTTTAAATATTATAATAATAAATATAATATAAACCAATAAAATAAACTTCATTTAGATAAATTTTAATGACTCTGAGATGACTCGTGCAATGTAATAAATTTAGCTTGTGGTATTCGCTATTATTTTTGGAGAAACTATGTTTTATAAATCCACTATAACATATTTTGTAACATATTAAAAATAATTATAAATATGTATTTTAAAATAGATCCGCCATAAAAAACAGCTTTTGGCACAATTATAGATCAATGACCTATGCCAAAACGAATGTAAGTTTTACACAGAAAAATAGTTTTAATACTCACTGTCGGCATCGACTTCTTCGATGAGTTCCTCGAGGATCTTCTTGTTAAAAGGCTGTCCCATCATTCTAAGGATATCTGCCACGAAGTCGCAAGGGATACTGCCCGAGCGGTTGTGGTCGAAGCCATCGAACGCCTTACGCAAGACTGGAATAAATAACACTTGTCTTCAAACATCTTATTGTTAGCTATACGAATTAACATGTATCAGGAGTATATTGAAATGTCCTGATAATACCTTCAATGTTGAAAGGATGCATGGTAATACAAATTTGTTCCTTATTTGAAATTACTGCCTGAGTGTTACGCAATAAGAGAGCGTGTAAAGGAGAGAAACTTGCAATGCTCCTGCACTGTCAATAAAAAGAGTCACACTGATCGTTTGGTCGGCGGGATGCGTTAGGATTAGGACAGTACCTAGTTCATTGCACTGAGGTGCAGTGCAAATAAATTGTGCAACGTAGCTATTTCTGGTAGCCCAGCGTGGCGCAGTCGATCAGAGTGCTGTTTGCTGCATTTCATCAAATATAGGCCAATGATAAATAACAACTAAATTTTTTAGTGTAATTTATTATCATAAAAAATCAGTAAATATATTAATGCATAAATATATCTATACAATCTTCTATGTCTATATAAATTTCCTATTATAAACGCAAGAATTCAAGGGGCTTCAAGAAAAAGAGGTGAGGTAATTATATCTATAACCATTAATAACACCATCATCATAAATGCTAGAATGTATCATAAAGATGTCATATATTTAATAAAGACTTCATTGTGTTTAGAGCTATATATTTGAATTTGCGTCATAATTTTCTAAACAAAGAGATATAAAGCTCACAGAAATAAACTTCTCTAGATTTTTAATGTCTCGCTTGAAAGATAAGTTTTTTAGTGTTTATTAAATATAAATTATAAAGTATTAAATTTTTTTAATATTTATTGTAATATTATTATATATATTACCCATTGTAGGTATTTTTATTAATCTTTAAAAAAATTGGTCGATGAAAGTTGTTTGTTTAATAATGAGGAAAGGAGGAAATTTTATTAATAAAATAAGTATGCGTGTATGTACTGTATTCGTATTTATACTGTTTATTTGAATTTTCTAATTGTCATTCTGGTGCAATAAAGAGTTAAATAAAATAAATAAATAAAGAATACATACAATTATATTCTTCTTGTTTCTTCTACATTTTGCAATAGAGGAGGATTTCGATTGTGGATTGCACGAAGGCATATTATCTTAGTCCTTGGAAATTGCAACGCATGAGGAGTACCATGGGCGTTACAGTATATATTGAGATGTTCATAGTACTGGTTATATCTACAGACGACGGTTATCATTTTTTATATGGTGAGCCGATAGTTTGTTTGCATCTTTAATTATCACAATCGAGTTTAATAAATTGAAAGTAAGACTCAGCAATTTTTTTTTATTTATATATTTAAGATTGATTGATGGCCGATTTTGACAAAAAAAAAAACACAAGATTATGATATGGTAAATCTCAAGAGTCTGGAGTAAAAAATAGCAATAATGATGTATGCAACATTAGATTTTTCTGTAACATTGTTTTATTATTTTACTAATAAAATTTTCTGTATATTTATAGAGGAAATAAAAATTTACTGTATATTTTACTGTGATTTAAATAGCACTACTTCTGAAAATTAAGTTATTTATTTGTATTTATTAGATGTGGTTTTTAAAATGATTTCAAGATTTATTTATTCAAAACTTATTCCGATCATAAAACTTTTACTTTTATGATTCCAATACACTTTAAAACACAATCAATTTAAAATATACATTGGGGCTAAAATAAAAAATACATGCGGCCGACTAAAATAACATATGTGCTGGAATACAGACAGTATCTAAATCAGACACGTTTCATTCTCCGTGTTACTGCGATTTAAATAAATGATTTCGTTAAAAGCTATGCGCTCTTCTGAGCCATTTTTTGCACTTCATATTTCTTGTAAACAAATTATAATACTAATTTAAATATTCCATAGGGAAATATCAATGATAACTAGATTCATGATAATTTGACCATTTATCATCGCTTTTTAGTATACTTACTGTATATTTTGTAATAAAAAAATATAGGTATCTGAAATAGTTAAAGCAGTATAGTATCGCAGATGATTGGTGATAAATGGACACCACATTTCACACTTCTCCGGTATTCGCAACTAACATTATTTGCTTTATTGAGACCCTGACGCAAATAACTAAGGCGAATAAATGAAATACAGCCTAAGAAAGATTTGCGATAAAGTTATTTTCACAATTTTTATATGCAATTTTAAATTCCTGTACTCTCTTTTCGTGAAGGAGAGTTGACGCTATCTGTGTGCAGCTGTTCCGCAATATTTTGGCAACAAAATAGTTTAAAAAACATGATTTTTATTTTTGCCTGGGCGTCGTGTTGTTAATTTTAATCGTCAAGATGTCTTGGCAGTTGTCTCAAAGTTCCATGAGCTTTTATTACTTTTTTCTAGATTTTACTCGTTTATTAATTACTCGCCCACGGACCGCCGCTCGGCTTTCTTCAATATGAGTTCATCGTTAGTTTTAATAAGCATAAACAAATTAGTAATTATTTAATATAAGGTATGATTATAATTTTGAGATAGTTCTCGCTATATTATGGTATTGATGTCTATGCATGCTTACTTAAATACGGGCTATACAAATAACTGGTTGTGTATTAGGAATCACAATAACTTGGGAATTATTTAGTACTAACAATCATAAACGTTCAGTCACTGGCACTTTACCAATAATTATAAAAAGCCCAGAAATTTCCTTTATTGTTGTTTTATTTCTTTGCATCACAAATGACTTTCAGAACAAATGAGAGCAAATATTTCTGTCTCTAGATATTCTAAACTAAAAAAAAATATTACTGCTTCTGCAAGTACCATATATTGCAGTACTTTGCAAATGAAAAATGGTTTTGATTTATATCAGGGAGACTAGAAACTCTAATAAAATGGGGTATAAAATGTTATACTGTAGAATGATTAAAATACAGCGCAAACAATCGCAGGTAAAAAAAAATTAGTTTTAAAAAGTCTTACCCAGAAACTGAACCCAAAGAATCTAAAATATTTTGCAAAAATAGTTTTTCCAAATGAATTATATGTGTGAACAAGGACAAAAATATATGTTAGTCATAGTTAGGAATAGAAACACTAACAATAACATTTGACTGTGTTTGATATTTTCGGTTTCTCTGGAATATTGAGAACACGATATTGGTTAAACAATTACGATGGAAATCTTCTGATTTTCGTGCTACATTGGCAGAGATCCAACGCTAACCGCATGACCCATCGACTTTTAGATTTATCTCGACGGCTATGGGTTATTGAATCTATGAATGACGACTGCGATAGTAAAATGGTAGTCGTAGGTTGCTTTGCATGATGAGTTCATTTATTCGGTGAGATTTAAATACTACTAATAACAATGTAGTAGGAACTGCTCGATGATAAAAGGAAAACATCAAGCAATATGGCCAACAACAGTATATAGAGATATGAAATTGTTGAATTTTGTAGAGAAGGATGCATGTAATAAAAACAAATGGAGCCATATGATTAGGAAAATTGGCGAGTGACAAGAAAAAGTAAGGTAGATAAGAGAGAAAGAGAGAAGAAGAATGGTACTGAGTACTTGATGATGGTTGTTATTTAATTTCTCATAATAATTCGTGTTTTTAACCTAGTTTAAATTATAGACGTGATACTTATCACTAGCAATATTAGCAATATTTTTTATCTTTTTGTATCAAAACACTTGTTTTAGTATTTAGACTCGGATTACTATATTTGGTACGGGTTTAACAGATCAAGTTATTTGCAATGTTTCTATTAAAAATATTGATTTAATAGAATGTTTTTTATTTCTGTTAATTACTTACTAAAACATTCTATGAATAAGTACTCAAAAACTAGTAATCTTTCTTTTTGGATTTTTTAGTATATGTGGATATTTATATAAAAAATTGTTGCTTCTATTCCGAATTAAAATTTTTCCTGTTGTTAATTTCATTTTTATTAATTTAAAAATAAAATAATAAAAATATGTAGTTCTTTATTTATTTTATAATAATTTATTTTATTAAATTGTTAGAGCCTTTACAAATATACTAGCAATTGTTCGTGACTTTATATCTACAATAATTTAATCTGATCTAATTTACGCATCTGCGTAAATTTTAAAAGTTGAAAATCCAATAAAATATACCACTTCTAAATAACGTATCAAGATTAAACATACATCACGTTTTAAGTTCGACATTTAAGAAAATAACTGCAAAAATCGCAAATAATTTAGTGCAGTAGTTTTACCGTGATGCTAAAATAATTAGACAGACAGATAAAAATTCATGAAATTAATTGTAGAGTACTTCTAATTATTAAGTTTTATACATGTTGTGTTCCATATATAAGACATGTTTTTTGTTTGCTTTGAAAACAACTGGTACAATGTTAGTCACAAGGAATAAATAAAATTAAAATCTGTCCAAGTCAAGTTGTCAGTTACACATCATATTTTGGTTGTTAGCCGGCATCACTCAGATCACACGACAATTTCATTGTCACTGTCTTCGAGCGTGTCTAGTTGTCTACAGACAAATGGTTGAGTTGTTTATTTTCTTACTTTTATATTTAACATTCAAACACAAGAATGATTAACGGTTTTTTAAACACTATTTTATAAGCTGTCAACTCTCACTACAGTGGATGCTAATTTGTTTGATCATTGAAATGACCAGTGTGAGTATTAACCAAAAACTGACACGTATAATATAAAGATGGACTTAGAATAAAATGACAAACAAATAATCACAACATAAAATTAGTCTAAATTAAAAAAGAAATGCTGAATTATCCAAGAATGTTCTTCATTATTTTTTTCTGTAACTAATAATTTAATAGCTCTTAACGCCCTTGCTTCTTTTACTATTTTTATTGTATACTTAACAGAAACTGAATGAGTGCAAACTGACGATGATTTGCTCGCATAGTCTCAATCCATCTTAACAGCAAAACGAGTTTTCAATTAGTAAATAAATCGGAATGTATCATTATAATGCTGATTCTACTAAAATTATGTTTCTATAAACAGTAAAATATGCGAAATTGTTTGAATTTGTAAGTCAATTATACGAGATATTCAGATGGAACATATTCAGAATTAACACAATTAATAAAGATAAGTAGAAATCTTTTTATCCTAACTTATGTTGGTTACTTAGATAGTTATAACTAGTCTGATATAATCACATTACACGATGTCTTGTGTGTGATTGATAATAGGAAACAAGAGAGAAGCTTTATTTCATGAAACAAGTGATAGACACGGTCCACTAAAATATATAAAAATAAAAATTAATAATAGGTCGTAGTAACAAATGTACAAATACTTGTATATTAGGAAAAAGAAAGACTGGAACTAAATATTCTCTAATTGGTAATTATAGTAATTATTATTTTTAATCACAGGGCTATATATATATATATATATATATATATATATATATATATATGAGTATTTATTTTATTTATGCATTATTTTTTGCAGCAACGATTTAGTTTTTTATTCAACTAAGTTTTATTTAAATATTATATAGAAGCATCGTAGAATTTATTATTCACTCTAATATTATTGAGTACTTCTAAATATAAATACTCAGCTTTCTAGATTTTAAAGGTGACTTATAAAATATACTCTTGTAAGCCTACATATATGTGTACCAATATATGTGAGTAAATAAAAATACACTTACATTATTTGAACATACTAAAAAAGTACAGGCGTTGCGTCTAAAAATAGTATTATTTTTTCAAGAGCCACACCTTCTGTAGTTGATTTTAATGTTATTTTCGTACGCATAATTAAACCCACGCGCGATAGGAACAATTAATTTACTATGCTAGTCCCGCATCTGTTTTTATTAAGTCGACCTCCATTGTGTGCTTGGCGTGACGCCAATAGTTAGCTTGCGATTTTTTATGTAAACATGGATTGCCGAATAGAATTAGTTTTAAATAATAGTTAAAATAAACTTTTAGTTCTTCAAGATGAATATGTTAAACTATTAATTATATTGTGTTATTGAGGTTATATGAACAGTGTGATGCAACTTATGAATTAAAAATATACGCAACGTTCAAGCATAATTAAATAGTGCTAAAAGTTTTTAAAATCTATTTTATTTTCAGTTTTTAATTGAATTTTATACACATTATATTGCTATGGCTTGCAATTGTAAAACTAAATATTAAGGTAATACCGATTTATTTTGGTTGTATTTAGAATTTCAAAATTTCAATGTTGTCACGTTTTGGTGTTTATATCGTTGTTTTACATATGTGACTTTGTCAAGAATAACGTATAATATAAAATTGAAGGGAACTCTAATTTTATTTGTTTTGTAATAACATAGCCAGTTTTCTGTTCTAAAGTAATATTATATATATATATATATAATCTATAACTAATATAATATATATATAATCATTATATTGGTTTGTATATATATCGTATATTATATACTTAATGTTTTTTGTATACTCATTCTGTTGGTAATGGCAATCAAACTAACATATAGTAAATTACTACTGAACATACTTACCAGCAATCTGTTCTGCTGGGAGCTCATCAGCCTGAAACAATGTATAAAGTGATTAGTAAAATTAAAGAAGAACACTTGTTCTGAACTTCTACAACATCGGCAAACGATTAAAAATTATTTCACATTAAAATTTCAGGATGCGGATGTTTAACATTTTAGTTATCAATTATATTAGGTATCAAGTGAAATTATAGGATACAAATTCATAACATCTGAGTCCTCAGAAACAGTAATGCATGTGAGATAGTTACCATTGAAGTAAATTGCACTGTTAATAAGGCTGCTTATATCTATAGAAGATGGTTACTACTTTCTATTAAATGGACCGTTAGATTGTTTTTTATACCAAATTGCATAAAAAAGGTAATTCTATAGCGTACCTAGCTTGTTTAGCTATTTTTTAGAACTGTATTAAAAAAGGACATGTTACTTCATACTGCATATATAAAATGTTTCCTTCTACTTTCAAAAACTAAAGGAATATTTACTTACACTTACCTCATAATTTTATTATGTAATGTATCTATAATTTACCTATTACTTGGCATTACGTTTAAATTAAAAAAAAATACCTTACTTTAGAATTGCATAAAAAATTAGTTAATATCTTTGACTGTAAATATTACGAGTAGGTACTGGAGCGTATAATCCAACAAATTAATCATCCATCACGACGCATAATATACTGAAAGTAGGTCATAGAGAGTGGAATCCCGTGGAAATAAGCGCTCTGCTTGGGTAGCAATAAATTTATTTTACGTGCAATTGATACTAAAATAGAAATTGTTGCACGGTTTCGATATTCATCCAAAATAATGTTTGCAGCTAATATTGCTTTAATATATGGTTTAGGAAGAAGTCTATCCTATGTAATAATCGTATATATTCTAGCAACTACAAAAGTGGGTGAAGCAAGAAATGTTAGAAACTGTTGGCACACGCATTTCTCTCTAGTCAATGTCTAGGGGACTTGACGAAAAGATATAATTAATGTAGAAAAATATTGTGTACTCTATTAAGCTATTTTTTTTTTGCTTAACAACAAGTTTATTTGTATGAAATTTTATATAAATAAAGATAAATGCATAATCACGTAATTACTCAATGATATCTTCGGTTTATTTA
Organism: Galleria mellonella; assembly: GCF_026898425.1. Classification (NCBI taxonomy): domain Eukaryota; kingdom Metazoa; phylum Arthropoda; class Insecta; order Lepidoptera; family Pyralidae; genus Galleria; species Galleria mellonella. Next base: position 1,757,572 of record NW_026442042.1, on the reverse strand, counting down.
TTTGAAAGAGAAAAAACCTTAAAATTATTTCAGAATTTTATTAATTTAATTATGCACTACCAATTTAAAGCAAAATTATATCGACTGGCTTATAGATATATTACCAATAAAGTAATTTTATTATATTGACTGACTAACAGACAGATGACCAATAAAGTAATCTTATGTGAACTTCAATTCCTGTTTTACTTTTTTGGTAAATATAGTGGCATAAAAATCAATATTATGGAATTAGCATGACTGTATATAAAAAACTATCTAAAATTTTTGTCGTAAATAATTACATTAGATAATATTTGAACTAGTAAATGGTCACAACTTTGTAGCGGTGTAAATGCATCTCTATGTATCAAATTTGATACATCTCCGTGTGTTTTTGTGATTGAGTATTTTAATGATTTAAAAATCTACATTTATAATTCTTATAGTAATCTCCTCCCATAGGACTACAGTTAAATCGTGTCATATTACGATGTTGGATTCCAAACTTAATATAAAATTTATTTTTAACAATGATCTTATTTCCATCACATCTAATAAGATTTAAATTGATTGACTAAATTTGATATTAGAAAGATATTTTGGTTAAAGGATATCTATTGTCCGAGGGTATTTCAGGTGGGTTGGACCGTCGTGATGAATTCATTAGGAATTGGGTATGAGTGCTGACTGGATTATAATTTCATTAATATTCGTTAAAAAATTAAACTCTAATAAGTTGACAAACCGACTTCTGCATTTTGTATGTGTTTAAATTTATATTAAATTTGTAGCAAAAGTTAATCTGATATTTTATGTACGAATGAGACATCCTTCCACAATGGAAATGCTTCCAAATGCCACTACAAAATTAATAATATTCTAATTGCGAACATATGTAAAGATATTTGTTTATACTAAATCATCATCAAACGACTGAATGGATTTGAAATTTGGCACGTAGACCATACCCTGACATATATCATAGGTTTTGTAATAGTGGGTTTGTTTATTTGTTTGTTACCTACTGGCGTCTTGACGGTTCAACTAATCGTCATAAAAAATAATAAATCATTTATTTTATTATTTATAATATTTTTATTTTATAATTATAATTTTATATTTTAAAATTATAATGATTATACCATTCTAAAATTAGTCTATTAATTTTTGTGTGGTACGTATACAAAGAAATAAACATGGATTTTAATATTAAAATTCTGTTATCTATGACAATGATTATTTATATGTAAAATTACAATTTGCAAATAATATTTGAATCTATACAGAAACGACTTCAACGCAGTCTTATATAGGTTGAAGATATTTTACACAAAAGTAATTTACACAAGTCTAAAAGAATAAAAATAAAACAACTGTCAGCACAGCAGCTGTCCTCAATCAGATCAGCTGCCGCTAAACATTTCGTCCAAATACGTTACTATTATCACAGCGGCTGTAGCGTCCAATCATGTTCATGACACTTGCTTCTTTTAATGCCTTTATAATGCCGTTTGGTTTTATGTATGTTTTCTTTATTGTTTGATATTATTAATAAATAAATAATTACTACAGGTTTGTGCTTATTGATGTGAATTATTAATTAGCATTGGTATGATTTTATTTCAACATCAGAAAAGTAAAAGTGTGTTAGAATATATAATAAAATTCTAATGTTAAATTTTTTTATAAGGTACCTACCCAGTCTTCGGTATCCAGAACCATGTTTGATGTCACTAGTTATCACTGTGAGACGCACAACACGACTGGCCGCGGAATCTTATTTTCCAGCGTTCAGGGTTATTTCTGCTTCTTCACGATATAGTCGGGCTTTCTGATACTTTCATATATAACGGGAGAGATGCGGGGGTGGTGGGGGGTCGGCGGCCCCTTCGTTTCGAGTCCTCACCGTCTTCCTGCGCTTGCGTCGACCAATCGCGTGAGCCTCAAACGGCAGGATGCTAATGTATTTTTAGCCGGAAACGTGGTCAGGAAAAACGTAAACAAGCGATGCGTGCGGTGTTCGAGGAGTTTAGGACAGAGTATACTTATGAGTACACAAGTAAACTACGAGTGTGTTGTAACTGGCGAAGAGTTGAGCAAGATCTATGGGGAAGACGAATGCGTAGTAGGTAACCCGAGACGGCGTCGAACGTTCTTTGTTAGCACTGTCGCTACCAGCGTCAAAGTCCAGAAGCTTTCAACACTGTAGACGCTGCAATGAAATTTCTTGTCATCACACATTCTTAATAAACTTATTAAATATTGCACATTATCGCTGCCCTTAATTTGTTATAAAAACTTCTAGTAGGTTACTACTCAAGTATCTAAATCCAAATTAGGTATATATATATTTGTTAATAGGTAATAATACATCAAATATTATACGATACAGTCTAGTTTTATAACTACAATGAAATATTAGGCCAATATATCACCCGTCCTTGGCCTGTTTGCAGGCTGCGTAATTAAACGTAAATGTGATATACAATGAAAATAATTTCAATTCGTATTATGAGCATAATTTGTTTACATTCTAAAATACTGTAATTACCATTGATCAGTTTCTCTGTAGATACTATTATCATTTAAATCATGAATGAAATTTAATTAATCTATACTAGGATGGGCTGCCTTCGATATAAGATTTCATATTGGAAGTCTGATAGTAATTAAATAACAATACATAAAAAACCTAATTTTAGAAAATATTTCGTTGCAGTGACTAGTGAGTGACCAATGATGCTCTCTCTGGGTCTGATCTTACTGTTCTTTGTTTTTTACGTATTTATATATTATAAATAGCGAAAAATCTGTTTAACTGAAACGCTTTAATTAAAAGCATTATTCTTGCAATAAAAAAGATTTTTAGTAATAGGGATTAATGACTGCATTACTAGCAATATATTCTAACAAGTCATCTTCATGTGGTAAAAAAAAAATTGTTTAATTCTTGATGAAATCTTCTTTATGGGCCGACTGACTGACCTGTTTTTATTCTTACCTATCATCATCTCTTACAGGTGCTTCGTCAGCGCATACTGATTGCGCAGGCGGGACTACTAATTCATTATAATCCACTGTTGTCTATATATTTAAATAGCATCATTGACATCACAGATTACATTATAGGGCTCGTTACACATTATTATCATGTTGTATCCTGTAACTTCACTGTTATATTCCATTCTTTAACCCAAATATAGCTACATAAAATATAAGTAATAGTAATTTGGTACAGCTATAAAAAAAAAACTTAAATGTACTTTAATAAATCAGTTTGGCAGCAGAAATCTTATTATAATCTTTTAAATGCAAAGAGTTTGTAAGGATAGATGATTGGATTGTCACTCTTTCACATAAAAACTACTAAACGGATTTGAACAAAATTTAGTACACGAATGGCTTTCGCATCATCATGGGCGATATAGTATACTCTGTTATGTCCATGATACTGTTCATTTCAATAGGCGACGGTTACCACTTTCTATCAAGTGGGCCGTTATTCTAAGTTGCATAAAAAAAAGTTATATTATAACTTAGCATATAGAATGCTTTATGCATTGATTTGCGCGAGCAAAGCAGTGGGAAATAGCTAGTATAAACATTTCAAAATTATAACCTAGGTTAGAATACTTACAAAATATGGGATGTTTATAATAATAAACACCGTACCGAACATATAACGGTAGTGCGTCACATTAGCACTGAGTTCTTTCAGAACGGAAGTTGGCATATAATTATTATCATTTATCCATATTTCCATTCGAGACGTAAGATGTGCTATATAAATATAGTTGTTGGATTTAGTTATTTTATAATATACTTGAAGATATACCGAAATATATACATACTGGATACTCTAGACTTAGGTACACATTTTTCATTGCCTGATACCCCATACTATCAGTTAGTTAAATTATGTAGATATACAGTCTTATACTCATAGCCGACAAATTGTCTATGACAGTGATTCTCAACCTTTTTTTTGTTGCGGCACATATTTGACGATTTTAAAATTTGGCGGCACACAAAGAAAAAGATAAAAATTATTTACTTACTACAACACACTGCATAAATAGTTTATGACAAATATTTTAAATATTTGCAAAATTTGGCGGCACACAAAAGTGCCACGGCACAGTGGTTGAGAATCACTGGTCTATGACTACTCCATACTGAGATTGCCTACTTTTGTACATATATTTTTTTTTATAGTTGAGAACTTTTTGAAATTCAAACAGACACAGAAACAAAGATAGAAGAGCAAATTCGTTCCTCAGGTCAGATACTCACGTGTACTTTCCTGTACTTTTATTTACAGAATTTTTTACTTTAATAAATTAACGATTGAATTCAATCATTAAACTCCTTTGCTTTCATTAGAAATAAATGGATGCATGAATTATAAACATTGGACCTTTTCATTAAAATGCAGACCGTCTTCAATAATTCAAAATAAAATTATATGTAAATCTTGGCACTAGTTTTGCTATTTTCATAACTGTTTAATATTATTACATGGTAGATATTTAGTAAGTAGCAGATTTAAATTTGAAAATATTTCAATAATATTTAAGAGGTTACTACTGCTTGCTTGTGAGTTCATATTTTAGGTACTATGCCAATTTTTATTAAAAAAATCGTCTACTAGTTTGTGTGACGCAAGCAATCTCAGACGATGCAGACAGATATTTAGTATGTATACACCTATATACTACCTACATTACAGAATAAAATGCGCAAACAATCTTATTAAAGAAAACTATTTATATATTGGACAGCATGCGTACCATGATGATTCTATGACTCATTATAAACATACAGTTGGTTATTATGTTTATCTGCTGCGTAAAGTCTGAAGCTCTGGTCTAAAAGTTAAGAAGCCATTTCTTATAGTTCATAGATTAAGAATAGTACCAGAGAGAAACTTTGTTCAAAAGCCATCTACTTGGGTACCTCTCTCCTACTCTTGTTTTTGCGGTAAGGGAATGTTAGTGATGGGGTCTGATATCTTCATTGTCAGCAATATACCCTTTCGTGGCGACTTGCACGCGGTTCTCAGTGGAAATCATCGTGGTTATTTGGTAAATTTTTCATGATGGGTCAAGTGATCTGTCATTCTCATCCTTATCATCTCTCACTCATAGCGGAGGCGGAGTTACGAATAAATTTTAACCCATTAAAATAAGAAACTCTTGTTTCTGACTCATAGCTACTCTGTGTATGCCGGCTATGTGCCGGTTTGAAGGTCACTGTAATTACTGGGTACAGAGATCCAACATCTTAGTCCTGGGGGGAAAATGATTGTTAGTAATAGTAGTAGCCCCATTGTCAAGTCGATCTCCACGCGGATCCCTCTAGAAACCATCGTGATTATTTCTTGAAGAATTTCTCAAGATGGGTCGAATGATCTTTTATCATCTTTACTATCATCACTGACTGGTGCCCCACCAGCATATATCGATAGCGCTGGTGGGGCTACCATAATATTCTCACTTATTAAAAAAAAAAAACATATTAGTCTTTAGAATTGGCGACGTGAAGTACGTGTGTATTCTGATGTCCATGTGCAACTTTCGTATATATAATCAACATGGTTACCGCATTCTATCAATGTTTTTTTATGCAAATTGAATAGGTGAGGTTACATAAAAAAATTACCGCCCTATTCCGCTATAACTGCAAAGTACTCGTATGTACATGTAGTGTATGCGACTATAGGTTGTATTGTTCAAGGAAAGTCTAGTATTATTTAAAAAATTGCTGACATCCTATCAACAATAACGCACATTGTAAAACAATGATACTGTATATATAGAGTATACAGTTATTTATCTAAAATATGAAACTGCTTGGTTGCCGGACAGAAGGATTTATCAATCTATAATCGATTCTGTAATTATACAGTAGAACATATTGGCATAATATGTAATTTGCAAGGTAACTATATCATCATCATCATCATTATATTAGCTGTCGAGTGTCCGCTGCTGAATATAGGCCTCTCCCATAAAGGGGGTTGCGGCAGTTATTACCACGGCGCAGGTGGGTTACCAACCACAGTTAGCCTTTGGTAATATTTTAAGAGGGACATTAAGTTCCCATAGTCACATCTTATGATATCCACGAAAAGAGAAACGATGGTCTATTCTATGCCGGGATCACATGTAACTAGGTACTTCTGAGATATTCGATGTCAACATCATAATAGAACGCTGGGCATGGATTTCTTCCCATAAAAGAAAAAAATTACGATAATATCATGGTGTCTTAGTAAAAATCTTGACTATGATGAATATAACAATTTTTTTGAGTATTTTTTATAAAATAGCTATAATAACTATGCTATAAAAACAAATCACTGAATATCAAAAATCATCATTAAAGCTTTGAAAATATTACAATAAAATTCTTTACTCCATAACAAAAAAAAAATTAACAACTATTTTAAATCAGTTTGTAGCCAAACAAAACAACTCAATCGCCCGTCCAAACAGCCGACCTACCATTGTCCCGTCAACTCTTTGTTCTTGCATATCTTGCCTAATAAATACAGAACTACTCACGGTGATAATATGTAAACTATTTTTAAAACTTGACCTTTTTTTTCTTGATTTCAGTTTATACTCTTTTAAAATAACTTTTATTTTTTGTGACTAACCAAAACGAAATGATGGTGAAAAATGGCAATGACCATTAAATGTAATTCGCGCCTCTTTGTACTTTTATAAACGCACTCGGAGATATAATATGAAAGCGATCCACTCATCAATCTATCATCACAGCCCATCAAGCACGTCACGTTTGTCTCAATATGTGCCAATTTTCAAGTGAAAAAGAATTCACTTGAAAATTGGCACATATCGAGTTGAATAACACTAACGTCCTTCGTGACCTCAGGCTGTAGTCTGTTAATAAACAATTTTCTCTTATTATTTTATAAAGAATGTATCTATAAAAGATAGCATTAAGTATTTCCATATCAATTGCTAAAATAGGCTAAAATAGTGTATTGTAAAAAAAATTACATACTCTATATATATAACTTTCTGTAAGTCTTTTCAAAAAGCTTTAATTATTTGTTTGTTTATTGTTTCAGGCGCTAAAAATATAGAAATAGAGATTTTTAACGAAAATTATTTACAATAAGGGACATAATGATACGTATATAAATATGGAATACGTGTAGATATATCCTAACTTATATATTTTACATAAGTATGTGCTAGTTTTAGCGTGGTTTTACCCGCTTGTATACTGATAAAACAGCTAGTAATTTATAACTACAATTTTTAGTTTTTTATAGATAAGAGTCTATTTCGGTCATCTATTTAGATCCTATATATTATAAAGGTATAATATTGTGTGTATACATTATATATAGTATATAAATGAATATAAATTTTGATTGGCGATTGAGTGTTAAAGAGAATTTTATTTTGTGAACATATCGTACTTGTGGAATATGACATAAACAGTTTTGAAACGTGACCTAACCAGATATATTTGTTAAAGGGATTTGTATACACACACACTCTTTAATAATTAAAAAAAGAATATTCATTAGATGTACTTAAGACAGCATACTATGCGTATTTATCTTATATAGGTAGTATAAGGCAAATAAGAAGATGCATACAGATAAAGATATACAGAGTACCTCAATTTGTAGGCGACAACTAGAGAAACTGACATAGATTAAATTTGTTTTTTTCTCTACTATTTTGTTACGAACCCGAAAAATAAAATAAATAAGTACACTAGTTTAAAAGTGTAATGTGTTTACTTTTTAATCCTTAAATTATTCACAGATGTGCTTGGCTACATTACATTCACCTTAATCTGAAAATAGTTACACAGCAACTCGTAGCAATTTCACGACTTCAGTGCAGGCAGCTATATCTATAAGTAGGTAGGTAGTTACACATAGGTATATATTTTAGTATGTCTATATGACTTTTTTTTCAACACAGGAGGTAAATAAACATGTGGCTCACCTGATGGTATGTGACTACCGCCGCCCACGATCACCCACAATACCAAAGGCATTGCAGATGTATTGTCAGTCTTTTAAATTGAAATATGCTCTTTTCTTGAAGGTTATGACGTCGTATCAGTTCAGAAATACTGCTGCTGGAAGTTGATTCCAAAGAGTGGTTGGTTCTAACTGTGTGTCGATAGTCATAAGACAAGCGATAAGTTTATAAGTATAGATTTATCAGACTTAAATACTCAAAATAAAAAAGGATTGTTCAACATATATTTTTTTCTCACTGTATACGCTATACGAATGTTATAGTTGTTTAGGTTTATATATATACTCCTGTAAGCGTTTGTTATTTCTATACTTGCATCTGTTACACTCGTAGTTTATGATAAACTTGTTATTTATCCTATAAAGTAACGGGATGGTGCCAATACAAATGTACTAAACATAAATCAATCGCCTTTTTATGAGCACTGGAATTTCGAGACAGGTTATTTTTAAACAGTTATGAACTCAACAGTTCGTAAAATAAGGTTGATCCAGCACGTGCCTGTATTAATAGTGTGTTGTGTTTCTGATAAAGTAACATGTAGTTCTATTTTACTATAATATAAGAGGGTCGATAAATATTTCCTTAAATTTTGTATACTGAAGTTTGTTTACATTTGGTGGAACTTTCAATTTATGTTGAAATAGCGTTTTCATTTGTGAAATTATAAAAAAAGCAAAATTTAAATAAGAACGTTCTCTTCTCATGAATTTCAGAACAATGAAAATGAAAATTAATAATTAATTAAAGTCTACTTCTGGATAGTGTATCAACATACACTAGATTTTAAGTCAGACTTTCAGAAACACAACTATGCAACATACAACAAAGCTAGATCCAATTTAGAGCAATAGTTTTTGTGTGATACTGGAATAAACCTATAGATAGACAAAATTTCTAAAGAAATATTGTTTTGGCTCGCCATGTGTGCCCCGGCATAGAATGGGCCACCCTCTTCTTTCCCGTGGGTGTCGTAAGGAAGGGCGAGGAATGGGCAGCAGCGTCCTTCTTAAAACATCTCTAAAAGCCTAATTGCGGTTGCCAATCAGCCTGCTAAGCGTGGTAACTACTGGCAAAATTCCCCTTATGGGGAAGGCTGTCAGTGGACAGTTAACGACGGAAATAATAATAATAATTTTTTTAGCATCTATTGATCTTATCAAGACCCCTTAAAATAAAATTTTTATCCATATCTCTCATATACATAAAGACATTGTTTAGTTAGAATTTTATTATGTTAGTAATAGATAATAATAGTTAATTATAGTTTTTAATAAACATGTTACAATAGGCCTTTAATAATATAATGTCTTCTTGTATGATAGATACTATTTCAAAAGCACATTATAAAACTAATTCTCAGAATTATGTACACTAAAACTTAATATTAATGTTTATAGCTCTGCACTGGGTAATGGCTGTAAATTGAATATTATTATTAGACATTAATACAAAACAGAATCCAACCTAAGGACTTGCCAGAAAAACAAAGACATTATAATTAAAAATATCTAGAAGCTGTTTTTCTGTTTATTTGTATTGCAATTTTCAACGTCAGTTTGTCTGTGGAGGCAATGAACAATCCTGGATTTTTATACAACTTGGAAAACTAGCCTGTTTTTTGACCTGCCTAATGAATCATGATAGGTAATTATCACATATAGACAGTAACAGCACTATAGACATTACAGAATGTACTCTGATGCCCTGTATCTGCAATGCCTCTATACTGTGTGTAAGTAGATATTTATCATGCATTGCCATTCTTGATAACTAAGTTACAACTGCAACACAAACGTATCCTTATATTAATGTGGCTGTACATTACTATACCATATATTAATCGGATTCACAGAGATTATTCTTTTTTACAGACAAAATCGCCAAGTACAATTTTAATAGATTCCGTCGACGACGCAGCTCTGCCTCTATCTTATACAGCAAAACACATGTGCTTGTTTGTTTTATACTTTTCATGTTTTTTTGTCGCTCAGACAATATACTTTGTCATTGACACAGTTTTCTTTTCTTCTCAAGCTCTTAAATTCGACGAGAGACAACTCTCGTAACTGTAGGCCGGTCATAATACAATTCCAAATCTGCATACTACAACGTAAACATGTTGTGCAAAGGCTTGAATAAAGATAATTATTGTCCGCAAATAAAATTCGATCATCTGTGCAGGCAGGCATTAAGAGCGTTTAAAAATATCAATTACTAAATGATATTAGTTATTAAATAAATCATATGATAAAAAAGAAAATACTGATATACATCGTATTGATAAGAAGATAAGTAGGCAAAAAATACTTATAGTTTGAAACAGCTCAATATTGAATTGCTTGCACTTTGTTTCATTATAATATAATCGGCTAGCACAGCTCTATACTGTACTTTTTTTTATGGATAAAAATGGAATGGCAACTCTGCCTGCGCTAACGGAATACGCTGGCGGAGCACCAGTAAAGGATGATAGATGAGAATGAAAACAGGCCATCATGATGAAATCATTAGGAATTAACCACGATAGTTTCCAGGGGGAACCACGAGGAGGTCGACCTGGTTGGGTATATTGCTAGCAATGGGATTCTCAGTCTCCATTACTAACAATTCCTTTCCTCCCTATACTTTACTGTTAGTATTAGAATTTTATAGAAATAAATACCTATCCGTAGTAAAGAAAAATAAAGCATAATAAAATACTGTCACCGAGTAAATGCACAATAATACAGAGACAGAGTATTTAAGTATTTACTAATTATAATAATTTAAGTCCTAAGCGCTCCTGTCAGATTCAGTCCAAGACCGTCGAACTTCCTTTATGTAGGCTACATTTTATGGGGAACTGAACTGGAGCTGTGCTTTTATGGAATAAATTCCCTCCCCACATACAAGAGATTCCTTCTATTACCTCTTTCAAGAAAAAGTTTAAATTGTATTTTTTTCCTATGATTCGTAATCTTTATTTTTCATTTTTAAAAGGTAGGATTGTATTAATTTATTTTAACATTTATTATATAGGTAGGTAGTTATTATATGTATGTATTTATGTAATATTCTAATATATATTAGTTTTCCATTTAACTATTATTTGTATGTATTGATTAATAATAGTATTTATACATATTCACAGTATTTATAATTGTTCATACAGCATTCGTGCACTTAACTCGTTCGCTAACGACATGCTTTCCCTCTGTATTGGATTGTCTAGAAGAGATCTTTTCCAGAGATAAGTTCATCCTTGCTCACAATATTTATAAATGTATTATTTATGTAATTTACAAATGCAATAAAGAATATATATTTATTTCACGACACGTGCTTCAATTTTTCACGCAATTTCTACGGGACTACGAGGTAATGAGACTGTGTAGATAGAGGATGGGAAGTTAGGTCTATTATAAAGGTTCTTGTTTAAAATAGTAATAGGTAAGTATAATTTAATTTGCGATTGTCGTAGCAATATTAGTCTGGCGCTTTTGTGAAAAATATGCCAAGTCTAGTTAATCTTATATGCATTTCTACCGCATACTTTCCACGCTTTCTTCTAAAAAAAAAGCAAGAATAACAAAATATCTGAGTTACTTAAATCCCTAATGTACACATACGCCCACGTTCTGTCTCGTTTGTTTACAAGATCGTACACGGCTGTGGAATAATATGTTTCAACGTGAAATAATGCTTTCGTCCGAGTCTTGGTGAGCGCAGTTGGTCCGTGTTTTATTGTATATGCGATCTCGGTTACTATCTCATACAGTTGGTTGCCATATAATCGAGTATAAATAGCGATCAGAAAACAAACCATCAATATAATCTTACCGCTGTCGAATACATAGGTTAATCTTTTGGTGAGTGTCGATACTTACCTACTGCATGTTCCCTGAGTTTAATTTAGGATCTTAATAAGTCTTGTTTTCTAAGTTACATACATTAGTTACATTGTTTTGAAATCTAGAATGTTTTTATTATAATTACAAATATATAATTAAGTAAGTAAAAAAATATGTAATGTTTTTCATTTTTTTGTAATAAGTAAGTACACTAGTACTACAGTTATTATGTATGTAAAATCATATGATAAAAAAAATTACTAACCTATACAAAATGTTTAAAACATGCAGGAATCTTCACTGTTTTACAGTTAAAAAGAGCTATTTTAACTTTTTTTTTTTTGATAATAATAGGGTTGTTACTTACAAACCCTCTTTCGTTTATATAGAGACGATTTTCTTTTTTTATTTTAATGAATGAAAATAGATTGGTAATCCTGCCTGTGCTAACCGTATACGCTGACGAAGTACCGACGAGAGATGATGTTATTGCTGTATCAGCCGCACATTTCTAAACATAAACCACTTCCCAAAGAAGAGTTTTGTCAGTTGTTGCTATGCTTGGCAGGCGGATTGTCTACCGCGGTTAGGCTTCGGTGATGTTTTAAGAGTGACGCTGCTGCCTATCCCTTAACCATTAATCTCCCTTAGTCCCTTAGTCACCACCCACGCGAAAAGGTGTGGCCCATTCTATGCTAGGATCACACGGCAAAATAATAAAAATATTACACATCGCCATCTAGCCTCAAACTAGACATAGCTTGTACTATGATACACAAAGAAAAATGGAAGTGAATACGAAAAAACTCAGTAAATTTTCTCAAGATGGTATATTATTCAGAATATCTGTATATATATCGTCACTGTGCGCTTGAAAACAAAACCAAAAATTATTGTCAGTGCGAATGCGAAAAGAGATAGCCAGTAGATTCCAACTGTCTGTATTAACAAAACAATGGTAATTAAACAGTGCTACCAGTAAATACAACTATAAATCTTATAAATTTAAATTTATCTCTCGAGCCAACACTGTGAACGTTTATGTAAAGTGTTTTCAGTTAGTATAACTATCTCCGAACAGTTTTTATTATGATAACAATAACTATTTAAATAAAATGTTCAAATTGTGGACCTAAAATTATATTATATAACTATAGAAGTTGTTACATATTATAAAACTTGTTTATAATTAAACATTTAAGTTTCGAACATGCTTTTATTTTATTACCTGCATAAAAAAGACAAAAAGTTAACTTCTTCAGGTTATTTTTTAGTTACAAAAGTTATTGTAAACAAAACCACAGAATAATAAATGTTAGATAAGAATAAATAGACCAGGAAAATTAGTTTAAAACTGTTTACGTACTCGCGTACTGTAAGACTGAAAGGACAATCATAAAAAGGAGACAAGAAAATAATTACACAAGTAGGTATACGTGTAATGTAAATATGTTGCGTTCTTTTTTACAGTCTTAATTTCAATTCGGGGACGTTTGGAATTTTATTTGATTTAAACCAGATAGTTCTTTCGATTAATTTCTACATAATACTATACAAAATATTTCTGATTGTTCTATAATATTACATTTAATGAGATCAATGTTTAAACCGTAATTACGTGAAAGACGTACAATTTTATGATCTCTCTTTATAGAGTATACTGTTTTGCCCATGATATCTCCCATGCGTTGCCATTCCTGAGAACTTCCTTCAAACAAAAATACAGAAAATGAACAATATTTTTTTAATAAAATATAATAAAGGTAAAAAAACATTATAAATAATTTTATAGAATGGTACACTTATTTTATGTTTACGGGTACATGTTCTGTAATTGCTCACAAACTAAAGTCGTATTGATAAAAAAATCTAACTGTAGCTTTAAAGAACTCTTTAGTTAAAATGTCAAATAATACCTACTTTAGGAACGATTGTAATAGAACGTTATTCATAAACACTCAATAAGTTATTAAATATTATATTGGTTGATGGATTTTCGTCATTATGTTGCAAACTAAGGTTGCATACTTGTCAAGTGCTACAGACTAAATAACTAGAAGTCTTCACAAATACATTACTCTTACTATTATATATATATATATATATATTTGTAATAACAATTATAAACATATAATAATTACTATTTTAATAAAAAAACGATTATACACATATATAAAAATATTAATTGACATGGACTAATTTAAATAAATAGAATGTTGATTGATTATGTCTTTGGGATGGGTGTGCATCTTATATTATAATAATGTAATTCTTCATAATTAAAAGCAAATTTTCAACAACAACAACAACTTCTTTATTCTTCTGATTCATATTTTATGATCTAAAATATGAATCAGAAGAATAAACAAATTGCATTTATATTCATAAAATAATATAGTAATTTGTGGGTTAAAATGTTTAAATGTTCTTATAATAGGCATTTTTTTAAAGATGATACCTCACCTGCGATAACGGTATATACTGGCGGGGCACCAAAGAGAGATGATAGGTGAGATTGAAGAGGCAAATTAGTTAGCCCATTGTGATGAATACACTTGGAATTCAGCACGATAATTTCCAGGGGGAACCACGTGGAGGTCGATCTGACAGGATATATTGTTAGTAATAGGACTGGTAGTTTGTATATTTCTTACTTGTATGTTTTAATATAATTCTTACCGTTATTCATATTTTTTATGAATAACGGGTATAACGGACTGGAAATGCAATCACAAAAACGAGACGAAATGTTATTACACTTGAGTATAAAATGGGAACATGAAACAGTACTGCACCATGCACATTCTATTGTTAAATTTATCGATTCTGTATATAATCGTAAATTGAATATCACACTGTAAGAACAAAACTATTAGAGACAAATTAAGAAAATCTCTGATTCACTACCATAAATTAAGAATAACATTGTATTATTCTTAATCTATGGTATTTCTATTTGTTAGTGTCAATGTCACTGACAGTTATTGTCACAGTGACAATTGTCAACTTGTTTTATTATCTATTACCAGTAATGTAATTGTAAAGTTTATTTTAACATTTAAAAATATTTATTATTTATAACTATAATGATTGTTAAACTACATCGAAAATAATACATATCTATTTATAATATTTATCCAATCGTTATTCATCTGTGAAGTATGGAAAGTTACGTAGTTATATCGTTTATTGGTGAAGGATCATTTGGACGTGTTTTTAAAGCAAAACACAAGGAAACTGATGCTGTAGTCGCACTAAAAGTTATAAGAAAGGTTTGTTAAGCGAAAGAAATTCCCAGTACTTATATGTAAAGTATAAAATATTACTTATATAATAATTACGATATTTTGTTTAATAGAAAGGTCGGTCGTCGAAGGACTTGAAAAATTTGAGGCAAGAATGTGATATTCAAAGGCAACTGAAGCACCCTAATATAATACGCATGATCGATAGTTTCGATACGGAATCTGAATTAATCGTTGTCACAGAATATGCTGAGAGAGAGTTGCATAGTATATTGGCAAAAGAAGGATGTTTAAATGAAGAGCAAGTGAAAAAAATAACATGGGACCTTGTATCTGCATTATATTATTTACATTCACATAGAGTACTTCACAGGTAATGTGATTTTATTGCAAATAGCTTGATTTTATTGTATAGTAATTTACTAATATATTAAGTACATTACTATATTTTTACCAATTTTTTATTGTTTCTGTTAATTATGAATGAGAAAATAAAATAACTTTGTTAACAAAGGAAACCTCATTATTTGCTGAATCTAATGTAATTATAATTTCCCAAAGGTTGACTAGCATAAAAACATTTGTCATTTTAACTCCACTATTATATACACTCCACTAATACACTATAATAAACTTTAATACACAATATACAATATTGTGTATTAAAGTTTAAGTAAATGTATTATTGTACATGTAAAATTTAAAGTCATAAATTTTATGAAATAAAAAGAAATCCAAATACTTTTTTAAAGTCCACAGTATCTTTTAATGTTTATAAAATTGCATTAAGTTTATTGCATGGCTATGACTTATGATTTTAGTTACAGTTTCAGGTGGATAATTTAAGCAATTTCAGTTAGTCTTCCCTTTGTGTGTATTCAAATTATTATTACATTAACCTATTATACTAACATATAAGTTGCTGTTTTGTTTAGAAGAAAATTTTAAATTATCTGTTAGTTAATGTGACAAACTGTTAATTACTATTTGTATCCTATGATTTTATAATATTCTGATGTATGGGAGTGAAACTGCCATGAATTTTGTACATATGCTTATGTATTTGCATGATTAAGAAAAAACAGTCATCCTTTCAAACATCTTAACAAATTGTATTTATCATAGAATTTAAATAAGATTGTTATATTTAATAATATTGGGTGGTTTATACCTGCTTGCACATTTTTTTAATGTTTTCAAATTGTAATGAAAATATTACCTTATTATTACAATATTACATGAGTGACTGCAGTAAATTATTATAATTGCCTGTAATTTTTTTTAATGTATTTTTCAATAAAAATCTTTCAGAGATTTAAAACCTCAGAATGTCCTTATAGACAGTAATGGTCAGGCCAAGCTGTGTGATTTCGGATTAGCTCGGATAATGACAAATGCTACTCATATTCTTACCTCTATCAAAGGCACTCCACTGTATATGGCTCCTGAATTAATTGAAGAAAAGCCATATGATCACCTGGTACGTAATTATGGATTTTTATAAATGACTTAAAATGTATCTTTATATCTAACAATTATTGTAAAAATACCACAGTATAAATAATAGGTTCTATTTCATAAAGTATTGAAACTTGAATTCCTGTTTCAAACTGACCACACCCTCTCTGTAATCCAAACATAATCGAAGATCTTCGATACAGTAATGGATATTGTTTAGGTTGGGATGTGGTCAAACTTAGCTTTATTTTAAATTCTTATTTAATGTGGACTTTTATGACATCAGTTTGAATTAAATATAACATATAGTATTTTAATTACAAAATTTATTCCTTAAAATTAATGTTAGTATATAATTTGTTCCCTAGAAAAAAAAATTAGAAACAAAAATAAAATTCTAAAAAAAAGAACACCTGTATCGATATAATAGGCACTACATAAAATATGTGTACATATCTTGTTCTGTGTAATACTGGTAGTAGGTTTTGTCTTTAATCATATAAAATTATTTTCTAGGAATCTATTAATGAATACTAACAGTAGTTTTAAGGAATAGTTTTAGTTAATTAACACACTATATAATATAATATATCTGATAAAAAAGACCAACTGTGTTCTGGAGTCTTGAGAGTTATCATAAAATTTATTTTTAATTTATCATAAATTATATTTTTGAAATATATATTTATATAACTAATTGTGTGTTTTAAATTATTAATGTAAACATCATGCTAATAATTTAAAAATTTTGGAAAATTGTATATCTACAGGCCGATCTCTGGTCTCTTGGTTGCATTGTGTATGAACTGATAGCTGGGCAACCTCCATTTTGTACTCTATCACTTTGGCAACTAGTTCGGATGATTCGACATAAACCTGTTCAATGGCCCAGCTTCATTAGTGTAGAAGCACGCTCCTTTCTGCAGGTATTTTTAATTTGTAATTACAATTATTGACTAATGTAAATTGATAGTTGATCCAACAATAGACGCTGTGTGTGAAAAAAAATGAAAAAATGCACTCTTGAATACAGTAAGACACACAGTATGTACTCATAAGTACAACGGTCCACATGAGAGGCTTAACGGCGAAAAAGAATTAAACTTATTTTTTTATTACAATATTATAGGAAAAAATGGTGGGTTAGCCAAGTTAGTTATGTCATAAGATGATTACTTCCTTTTTCTGCACTCTTGGTTTATGCTGTTAGAACACTAGTGAAAAATGATTACATTTAAATGATGATCTGTGTACTTAATTTTAACCTAATTTTACTTTTATAATGCTGAAATAATGTTTACAATTTCAGGGTTTGCTGCATAAAGATCCTCTGAAGCGATTAAGTTGGCCAGAGATTTTGAAACATGAATTTGTTGCTGGTCATGTATTAATACTACCAGAAGATGTACAAAGTGAATCACCATTTACAAAACCTTTAACACACAGCCAACAAGAAGCTAAACAACTGCAGAGAGATAAAATTAATAGCAATGCAAGGTAATGCTACTTAAATTGTCAACTTGCATAAAAGGTTGTATTTTTATACAAAATTTATAAACGTACAAAGTGTTGTCTCATATATTGTTAATAATAATTTCTATATTATTTTTAAAACTTATGTAATTTTTTTAATGATGTCTACAATTACAATCTCAATGGAGACTGCACATACATAGTATTTTTAATTGCATATGTGTAGTGTTGAATAATTATATGAAGTTATTAAACACTATATTGCAATAAGGTATGCCTTGCCAGAAGAGTTTTGTAGCGGATTAATTAACACAATTAACAAAATATTATAATACTAGTTAAAATTATATGTAGGTATTAATTATCATTTGGAATGATTATAACAAAATTGCAAGATATAGTTTTTAATTTTAGGACTATGAAACTAGAAAGTGAGTCATTAAAACAAAATACTAGAGAACACGATCTAAGAAATGTACGTGGTGTTATACAAGTTACAGAGTGTGTGCCCATGTCAGACGACGACAGTATTAGAGCCACAAGTGCTTTTAGTGTTCGCGATAGTCTCAAAACTGATGACGAAGACCAAGCACAACCAATAACTGCTGTCAATGCGAAGTTACTCCGTCATGAATATAATGTGATGAATAATTCAAACCTCGTTGTTTGTAATCTTGAAAAGAATATGGCGCAACTAATAGCGACAAATAAAAAACAAAATGATTGTAATTTAAATAAAATGGATAAAATAGATGAAGAAAAACAAAATATAGACAAATGTGTCGAAGAATCAAAAGCAGTCAGTGGTAACAGCAACAATGCAATTCAGACAAAACAAAAAGCGAAATCAATAGAAACACATACTGCATCACAAAGTTTAGAAAATCCTAAAAGTTCGACCAAATGTAGTAGCGATATTAGTTCAGGTCTTAGCAAAAGTGTCCCACCATCATATAAACAAAAGATATTACAGTTTTCAAGAGATAAACTTAGATTTGGAAGTGGAGGAAATAAGTTAACAAGAAGTATTAAAAGGTCATTTCACTTCAGTAGAAGCTGGGATAAAAACAAAGGCGATAGTCAAAGGCGTACAAGTGAGCCAACTGTCGAAATACCAAGTATCATTAATACAGATAAAGAAAAGTGCTCTAAAGAAGAGAAGGATGAGGATAGTGAAAAATGTGAAGTTATCGAGGAAACATCAGATGATAAAGAAGTTGCTAACAATGACAATATACTTAAACCAGAAGAAAAACATGAAGGTAATGAGTTTATGTACTGAATTATGTTATACTTACACAATTTGTATAAAATTATATGATAAATATGAAATAAATGTAATGAAATTAAGTATATCTATGTAAAATAATAAATAGATTAGATAGATAAAATAGAAATAGAGTTAAAAATAGCATAAACATAAGTTTTATCCTAAAACTAATATCAATAACTATTTATTTCTATTACATATCAAATTATGATAATAATTATATAACATTATAATTAAAGATTATGTCCTACAAAGCACTCATTTCTTTTGTGACAATTAGTTATTTTGATGTAAAAATTAACAGATTTTAATACAATTTCAATGCTGAAAATATATCCTTTCAGTTGAAATAATTATTTTCCAAATAGGTTTAGAATTAACGGAGTTATGAGGTAACAAACATAAAATAAATACAACTAAATTTAAGCTTCCTTCTATTTGAAGTCGGTTGATTATAATATTCTTACTTTACAGCAAAAGAACCATCTTCCATAGAACTAGAAGAATGGGAAGCATTTCTGAATTCCAATATAAATGAAGTAATGGATGGCGACGCCGAATCACTTACTCAACTTAATATGGTTTGTATTCTTTTTAATTTCTCTTATCATATCTCTGTATTTACTTTAAAATATGACGCGATTAAAAAACATCAAAATATGTAGAAAAATTTGGGAATGGCTTACTTTGATATCTAAATCTATGTACGAGTATGTACTTAATAATTGCTCGCATACTGTAATTTTTTTATTTGATAAATGTCATCTGCTTGAACATCTTTGTCTCATTTGTTTGCATGGCTGTTTTTCGATTTGCAAGGTGGGATATGACAATGAAATTACAATGGCAATACATGAAAGGTGTCATGAGCGACATCGTGTACTCTGTTATGTCCATGGTACTGTTCATGTCTATGGTTGATTATTACCACTTTCCAGTCATCATCACAGGTGACCCGTCAGCTTGCCATTCCAAGTTATATAAAAAATAAAAAATAAATGTGTTTAGTGATACCTCAATTTTTCAGGTGAGCATGGTAATAGGTGTAGTAGGCAGTGCAGCAAGGGCTCGGACTGCGGGAGGCGGTCGTGTGTGCGGCGCTGTAGCCGCGCTCTTATCCCTGCCTGCGCTTGTCCACTCGCTGCCTAGACATACACTGCTTAATATTCAACATGTTTGTATCTCACTATATAATTCCATTTTTATAACAATGTTTAAAAATTACATTCAATATTTTTTTATATATAAAAATCCCGTCCAAGCTAATCTCTGAAACCGCTTAGCTGATTTTAATGATTTTTTTAAAACATGTAGTTATTGTTTTATATTCACAAATGTAGTTATACATTGTTTTCTGTATCTATTTGGTTCAAAACACTTGTCTATAATGCTACAGAGGCTTTACTTACCCCAAAGGTTTGACAAAATATCTTAATGACCTAAATTTTAATAATAAATACGTACATACACACATATACGTGCACACGCGCAAACACAACTTCCAGATTTAAAATAGAACAAAATTATCTCTTTGTAAAAAAAACAATATCTATTATATTGAAAACACACCAAAATACGAATACATAGTAACCCTGCGGAGTGAGGCGGTGGTGACTTGTAATTCAGGTATTCTTATACCTATCTCAGACACCAGTTTCTCACAGTTATATTTATAATTCGTTAAAGCTAAGCTAATTTTATTATATTTAAGTGTGATGAATTGTGAAGAGAAAATAAATCGCTTTATTTACTTTAATTCGTCTACACTTGATATAATGAATTTTACGAGCACGAGAAAGTATAAGCTTATAAAGTTTTCGTCCCTAGTTGTATATTTTATTTAGGTAAAAATTACATAGTCAAAGATGTGTTTATATAAATATATTAGAGTAACCATGCATTTTTACTTGAGATAACGTAAATAATACCTAAGTACTACGTGATAGTACCTATATTTCAATTTCTTATAAGTGGTTTTCTCGACTTTTATTATATTAAAAAAAAATTATTGCCTATCTGATTTGCATATTTTAAATTATATATGTATTTGTTCGTATAATCAGGTTTACCTCGAGGCTAAAGTGGTGTTCAACTTCGTTGCTGCTATAAATACACTAATGAAAAACAGTAGCAACTCAGATGACGTGGCGGAAGACAGGTATTTCTTATGATCTTTTTAGTTAGTAAACTTTATGTTACAATCTGCATATATGTTTATTTATTATATTGATATGGACTTTATTATTTTTTTGGTTATGTATATTTGTTATTACAAATGATCTAGATAAAAAAAAGTCCTCGAATAATTGACTTATTCTTCAGTAAATAAACATAGTGACTTGTTCTCGGAGAATGAAGAATGAACTGAAGTATGAATAAATTGCATCAAGATATAAAACATTACCATATAGGCAGACTATTTACAACGTTGTATAAGGACACAGATACAGATTATTTATTCATAATTTACAAAATTATAAGTCTTGTCCACGCAAGAAAACGTGTATATATATATATATATATATATATATATATATAATCATATTACATATTTTCGTCCCATTTTTGCATGAGCCTGTATAGTTTCTATAACGCGGTGACAAGTTATAGTGTATTTTTTTTATACAACTTAGAATGGCAAACAAGCTGACGGCCCACCTGATTGAAAGTGGTAACCGTCGCCTATAAACATGAGCAGTACCATGGACATAACAAAGTATACTGTTTCGCCCATGATACCCCCTATGTGTTGCCATTCCTGAGGACTCGGATGTTATTCCTCTGTACCCTGTAAATTCACGCCATATCCCATTTCCCCTTATTTTGACAGCTAAGACGTCATAACGTGGCGGAAAGTAACTCCTATTCTCATTTTGATTGTATACTGGAAACAAAATTGTGCATTTTCTATGTGCAGACTGCAGGGCGTATGCCGCATGGTGGAGGCGTGTTCGTGGTTGTGCGCGCGTTCAAGCAGAGGTGCACGTCAACTGGCTACTGCGCTATCAGAGCATAAAGCATATCCAGTCTTCACCGCGCTCATGGCCCAATGTAAGTCACGAATGCTGTTACTTCTTTGTTGTTCCTATAGTTCTGGGTCGATGCGTATTCAACATTCTAAATGTCTATCTACTTTAATTATTTTTATACTAGAAAGGGAAGGAATGAAAGTAGATAAACGCGGTTGGAAAGCGTTGTGAAAAATATATAAAATAATGCAGATTTATAAACTTTATTAAAAAAGTTTTAATTGTTTGCACAGTATACATGTAATAGAAAATATCATCCCATTTAGCATTAATATTATGTAGTATTAAAAATCGCAAATTTTGTTAAGAATTTATCATATTATCATTTATTTATAGATGAATAATTCTAAATCATTATTTTGAATCAATTTCAGATACAAAAACACCACGTATAGTACTAAATATTGTCGGACTACTGATAATAGTCTTGCAAGATCTACCCGAACACGCCGACGTCGTTGAGAAGATTCTATTCGACGATCCGAATTTCAACTTCTTATACCTACTAGAACAACCCAATGATCTATTAAGAATTAGAATGTGTATATTAATAAGTTTATTATGCACCTTTTCCTGTACGGCTTTTTCGGTCGCCATGGAGACAAAATGGACAAAGAAACAGAGTGAGTGCTTAGAAACATTACATACACATTGCAATGTAACGTTGAATAGGGCAGCTCGGTTAGCCACCAAAGAGGTTAGTAATATGCCTTTTTATGTCCATTAATAATTTAGAGGAATATGTTCGCATTATCATACTCCACAGAATGATTTTCGTCCGACTAGAAGTCCGACACCCTGTGCCTAAAAAGGGAGACAGATCGGATCCATTGAATTATAGGCTTACTGCCATCGCTTCTCTTCTCTCTAAGTTGATGGAGGATACCAAGAGGATCACGATTTGTTGAACGATCACCTATACGGTATTAGCCACCATCTTTCAACTGGTGATCTTCTAGTATACCTTTCACACCGTTGGGCTTTTGCCGTTAAAAGTAAGGGTGAGGCATTGGTGGTTGGCCTAGATATAGCAAAGGCTTTCGATCAGATCTGGTATACGGCCTCCCCGAGGAATAATGCAAATGGATTGCCAGCTTTCTGTCCGTCAGATGCATTAAAACCGTGGTTGACGATAGTAGCTCCGACAGCATGGACATTAATGCTGGCGTCCCGCAAGGCTCTGTGTTGTTCCCAACGCTGTTTTTGCTGCATATCAACGATTTGCTGGCTACGGTCGACATTCATTGTTATGCGGATGATAATACTGGGAATTCTTATTACACGGGCCGTGCAAATATTCCTCACATCGTTGTAGAGACTAACCGCGAACAAGTTGTGTCTGAAATCGAGAGTATTCTTGCTAGAGTCTCCGATTGGGGACGACTAAATATAGTCCAATTTAATCTATCTAAGGCTCAAGGTTGCGTGTTCACCATTAAAAAAGCAAGAATTGTCATCTCCAAAAATATTAGGATCCTTGGTGTCGACATCTCCAGCACTGTAGAGTTCCGAGATCATCTATATAGGGTCAAGCCGACGTCCAAAAAGCTCGGGGTGCGCAATAGAGTGAAACGGTACATCACTCCGATACAAAGACTATTGTTGTACAAATCGCAAGTACGGCCTCTCATTGAGTACTGCTCTCATCTGTAGGCCGGAGCACCTGGATATTAGCTTAGTCCTCTGAACTCGGTCCAATAGAGTCGGGCCATAAGAATTGGTGACGATCCCAAGCTCACAGGCGATATCAAGCCCATAAGTCTGAGGCGAGACCTTGCCTCCCTTTGTGTGTTGTGTTCTGAGGAATTGTTTGAAATGATGCCTACAGCCACCTTTTATCATCACACCGCTCGTCATCGACAGGGAATTCATCTTCACATGCTTGAACCTAAATGGTCACGTACACTGCGATTTCAGAGAAATTGTCTCTCACGAATGCTCAGGCTGTGGAATGAGCTCCCGAGCTGAGGATTTCCCTAGAAACTACGTTATGAGATTCTTCACAAAGGGTATATTGAGTTTTCTTCATAGTCGGCAACGCGCACGTGATATCCCTAGTGTTCATAGTCTACAGTAACCGTTCATCATCAAACGGGCTGTATGCTTGTTTGCCATCTTTGTGGTATAAAAAATAAAAATGTTTTCATTTTTTAAAGGTTTTTATCTTTCTAATGTATATCAGCTTATATAGTTATATTTATTATGAATCAATTCTCAACCATAAGAGGCGTATTACAATTTGATGATAATTTCTTTCAATAATGTTATTTTAATGTTTTAAATCAATAATGGAAGTGTGATCACGCAATTTTCTTATAGGTATAGCTATCAAATATGTTGTAAAATTATTTACAGATTTTAAAAGAAGGTTAATAGTTTCATTAATCGATATATCGATTCTATATGAATATAATTGATAGGGCATTGACCTCCAAAGGCATGTGCCTTAGGAGTGGCCGGCATCGTATAAAATAATGTATATAGTATTTTACACGGCACACGTAAAATGTACTTTCAATTCTCTGCAATAACACGTATTAATAATAAATAAATTATGTGGCAATGTTGCTCTGCTTAAATAAGGATTAGTACGATTCTCATATTACGTCACAGAGGTCGCCTAATTAACTATATGGCACATTTATTTTCAATACTTTTCTGTATAACAGATTTATTATTTCCATTTTTATTATATACTCTACTAAATATTATATGACTTACCTTTAATATATAACTCCTTTTTTCATAACTTTTATATACTTTTATATTACTTCATACGATATAATTTATTCTATATAAATTTCTAAGTACGATATTACTATAATATTATGGTAGTAAACATTTTGGCGGCACTAGATAATGAAAAATTTATAACCCTTGTATAACTTTAAGTCAAAGTTGTACGATATCTCTCAGACATAAGACTGCTAATAACGAATTTTTATAGATATTTTTCGCCTTTATGTTGGCCTAATATATTAGATATAGTTTAGTTATTAATTTTAAAAATTAAAATTCCAATA
Source organism: Galleria mellonella (assembly GCF_026898425.1). Taxonomy (NCBI): domain Eukaryota; kingdom Metazoa; phylum Arthropoda; class Insecta; order Lepidoptera; family Pyralidae; genus Galleria; species Galleria mellonella. Next base: position 1,732,223 of record NW_026442042.1, on the reverse strand, counting down.
TGCAATGTGGCCTCAGTAACGACTATTGGTATGCACGAATTGCAGAATAGTTTTGCATCATTAAAAAAAGTCGCACCATAAGGGTGCCTTGATACCATTTTTAACAATTATTATGAATGTATATATCTTTAAGCCTTTCAAGTTAGACTTGTTCTCATAATATTAGAAAATATAAGTATATAATTTTATAAACATTGACCTTTGATACAGGTGATCCATGCTTTTTTTTAATATTTTGCTTACTTAGTAGAAAATTTTGGCATATTTTTTATTCAGAATTCATTTAAAAATAAATTAAGTTATAAAAGTAACATTAATTAAACATATCTATTTTTCTATTTGTTTATATAGTACAAGCTTTATATATAGGATTATGCATAATTATTTCGACAAAAAATGTGCCAAGTTTATTAACTAAAAATGGTATGTATTAAAAACAGATTACAACGGTTACTATGTAACCATATATCTATTGCTTTATATAAAAAAAAGTTAATATTTTTTTAATCTATGTAGATAGCGGTAATTGTAAAATTTTATTAATGGTAATTCGTGCCATAAAATTAATATTGTAAAGTGTCAAAAGGAATTGGCATTATTATGTGTTCGCATATTACCTACGTTTATAATATATTCTTTTATGTGTATTTTTGTTTCATTTTTCGCAACCGGTTTCATAACATACTAGTGAAGATACAGAGATAGATGTATCGTCCTAATAAACGTTACGAACAACATCAGAAATCATAGATTTAAGATAGCACCTCACGTCAGAAATATAAAATAAACCGCTATCTAGTATCTAAATAAGCAGAACTTGTATTTTTACCTTAGTAACATACAATATCTCAATTAAAATTTCTACGACCCGCTGTTTTGAGCCGAGTGTTGAAATATATCAGTAATGCGCTTGTTTTTTTAATATTTTTTGATGCTGGTGATAATAATATAAAATCACAATTTTTTAGCAATATGTAAATGCAAATGTAAAGAGGCCCTCTTTACAACCACTGTGAGAAAATATAATCTAACGATAGATCATTATTTTTATTACATGTTTATAGGTACGGCCTCAGCTATGTTAATGAATGTGGAAATCGCAGTTTAATTACGTGTTTATATTCTATCCGCAATTAGGCAGCCGCTACCTGTGTCAATGAACGTTCACGATTAATTTATGAGTATTTTACTCTTGCCGTGTATAATATATACCTGTAGTTTAAACAGCTAATTACAATAAAAAATTTCAGTTCTTTATGTAAAATAAATTTTTACATACTATCAATCATAACAAAAGTAATATGGCACCAGCTACGGAATAAACCCCAGAAAAACATTGTGTGTTATACACACACACAAAAAAAAACCAATGAATTTGAGTACCTCTTTTTGAAGTCGTTTAAAAATAAAGTTAATAATAATTATATAATACCACTCAATCTTATTTTCTTCAATACTATTTTTAGCGCCAATACAAATTGCAGAATGACATCAGTTGCTTTATGCTACATTCGGTTCAAATATTTTGTACTATGGGTTCATTTGTATTAATCATGGAGTAGATACAAAGTAGTTTGTATTTACTCCGTGATATTAATAAATACAAATATATAAAGTTTATAATAAGAAAAAGAAATAAACTCGTCTATATTACACTAACTAGGTGGAAATGATTCCTTCTTGTAACATACCTGTACCTGGAAATGCGTAGGTAGCTAGTATTAGATTTCAACAAAATAAATACCTACCGTGTCCAACGAAATTTAATACCACATCAACTGTAATTTATAAGAAATCTATAACATGTTGTAATTAAATTAATAAATAAAAATCCCAGTAGAGCCACAATAATAGGTAAATACGTTACGTACTTAGTGCGTCTAATAAGTAAATAAGACAACTAAGAAGGCAACCAACTTTTGTTATTACATCTATCGGGCGTAGTGCATTCGTATCAAGATCAAAGACCTGTCTGTCGTGTCGTACCTATTCGCAATTTGTTTTGAGCGCGGTTATTGCACTTTATGGTAGTGCATGGTAAATTGTAGTTACATAATGCAGTGCAGGTGATCGGCCGGCCTCGCGCCGGTCGCCGCGTGCATTCACCGCCAAACGTATATGCAAATTTACTAATATGCATTTTGTGCATACTACATTGATAATTTTATGCCTCATTTCGGCGCTAAACACTCTGTAGATATTATCTCCATCGTCAATGTGGCGATTAACAAACTAAATATCAAAGAACTCGAATAACCTTTATAAACGCCTATGAATGTTTGTGTTGTGACATTGCTGAGCCTGAATTTCGGCATTTATTATAAGCTTTACTCGATATCGCAACAATGTCAAGAAAAACAACCAATAAATACCAAAATTCATGTTTTTTACCCAACTGCTCGGGTAAAGAATGATACTCTTTATTGTTTCCTCCAAAAGATTACAATAGAAAAATTATTATAGATACAAACAATTACAAGAAATATCTTTTTCGGGTTTGTAGGTATGTATCTATAAAAATCGAAGTTTATTTTTTTTATAATTTGTTTTAAAAAAAATCTACTTCAAATACTTGCCAATATTTATCGTGGGCATAGTAGTGACGAAAATTTTAGCGTAGTACGTAGTTTAACGATAAGTGGTACAAAACGTACAAAAATAAAATGAAATTACAAATTAAATTAAGTGCGGTAACTATTAAGAATTTAGGAGACGCAAAAAATTCTAAGTGTACCTACTCGTACTGTACTCTCTTTGATTATTTTTTGAAATTATGGAAATAAGTATAAAAAAGATAAAATGTTAAAGAAAAAATGTAAAAATAAAATCTTTACCAAGTAATACGATATCAGGTACCCATGTCGCTTGAAACAAACCCACAATCGGTAGGTACAATATTATAATATATTAGCGTGATTATAAGATTAGTAAATTGACATTTACCACTTATATGTCGAAATAACAGCTCGATTCCAAACATCATCAAGGTAGGTAACTGGTGTCGTTGAACTCAGATTTTTCTGTTGCAACATCCATTTGACGTCATTGCATTATTAAATCCGGAATAATAATTACCCGTAGGAAAATACCCCATAACATAAATTATCCAGTTTTAAAATTTTCCATATTATAATATCGATTTTTTAAGATTTTACAGTTATAAGATAATAAGTAGATAATTAGAATTATTTTTAATCAAATAGACTGAATTACATGCACTTTTAAATTGACATTTTTTTAAACTACTCCAGAGTTGAGAAGGTTGCTATTTGTTGAGAAGAGCCCGCAAGAACCTCAACAGTTACTTTTTAAAAAGCTGTTAATATATATAAGTTCACATATATTTATTTAAATGTACTGTCTAAAATTACATTGAAAAGCCCGTACATGAGCGACTAACACCATGCACGTTTGTCATTCAAGTAATCGTTTAGTGTGTAAATAGGCTTTGTGCAATAAGTGCTTTTTAATAAGTTTTATATTTATTAAAAGGTAGATCCAAAATATCCTTCGGTATCTTATTATAACATTATACACATAATGCCCATTCCCAAAAATACCTATTAACTTTTTCTAAAGGATACCTGGGAATAGTACCTAAGTTTATGCCTGTATCTAATATCAAGATTATTAAAATCGCTGTTTTTAGGAAATAGTTGAAGATTTCTGCGTATATACAAAATATTTGCGTATATGTTTTGTGACATTACAATGGCAGGGAATGTAAATGGGCCTATATTTTACTAAGTAACTTTAATCCCATCTTTAAAAAACGGTATAATGCTTCTAAATTTTATATTATTCTTTAAGTGATAAAATAAAGCATCAATAACTAAATAAATTTCATTACATAATAAACTTACCGCCATCTATGCATTTATTAAAAATAAAAGCAAGGGACGGTGCTATAGTTTCAATTATACAACGAAGTATTTAACCCTTCTTTGTATGATTTTTTTTATTGATGAAATAAATCAAGGCGATATAATTCATGTGAAAAATAAAAAAAAAATGGTTTAAAGAATTAATTTGACAGCTATGTTTTTTTTTCTGCAATGAACATTAAAAAGGTGTCCAGACACGATCAACTTAAAGTGAAATTGTTCTTTTATATATTTTTTGGGAATTTAATGTTATGATGGAAATTTCCACCATTATGCAAAGAAGGGTTAAATAGATACATCCATAGATCCTCAGTTTTTTTTATTATTAAGTGATTTAAATGTTTTTATTATACCTATGAGAGCTATCTGATAGCTTGCTAACATTTTCTGTTAGTAAAGCTGAAAGTTGCTGCAAATGGTATATTAGTGAAAAAAGATTCCAAAGTCTCTACAACTTTAATGTCAGTATTAATTGATTTTTAATATTTAAAACAATTTTATTACCAGGAACCTTAACTTTTCCGGTTTAGTTATTAATTATCTTCCGAGTGGCTTTAATTTTATTCTCAGAATTATTAAATCATTTTCCTAAGAAGAGGGACTTAGCTAATCCTATAGTAAATGGTCGCGGTAGTTTTATTTTTTAAATAATTAGATTTTACCCGCGACTTCGTTCGCGTAACTGTTCACTGATGGGGATAAGACTTTTTATCTATTTGGTGAACATTCTATATTTATTTGGTGAACATGATCCCGCCCAACGAACATAATACCTCTTAGTGATTATATTCCCGGTCACGCGAACGAAGTCGTGGATAAAAGCTAGTTTATAATATATTTTTTTTAATAGATGATAATGAAATGGTAACCCCGTCTGCGCTATCGTTATTCGCTGACGGGGCAACAGTGAGGGATGAGAGGTGAGAATGAAGGGATGATAGGTCAGAATGAAAAGGCAGATCAGTTAGCCAATTGTGATGGAATTCAGTACGATGGTTTCCAGGTCGAGAGGTCATGGAGGTCGACCTGACTGATTAATAACAATCCCTTACCCTCAGTATATAATATTATGAAGGATTAGTAAGGATTTAGTAGACAATAGAGTCAATGCTGAGATGACATTTCTTTAAATTTATTTCGACCTAATATTTTAATTTGATAATTTCGCAAAAATGCGGTTTTATGAACCTAGAAAATTAGTTCATATTTATTCAAAACTATGAAGATTTCGTATTGACATTAATTTGAATTTTTAATTTTAAACTTAGGTTTAGATAAATGGTGTCTCAGAATGTTTCAGAGTGCTTCAGAATCGACCTTAATGCAAAGTAAACCTACATCTCTGTTTTCTTAATTGAAATATTTATGTACCAAGATACATATGTACTTTGTTATTGAAAATAATATCTATATCTATTTAATTTATATGTAGTTAGTAGGTAGGTAGGTTTTAACAATATGTAAAAATTTAATATTAAATAAAATAATTAGGTTTAGATAATAACTTACAATACACTACTTACGATTAGGTAATTATGTTGGGTCCATAACTAGTAAAATCTTATCAGATTATTTTCAGATGGAGCACTTACTACTGATGTAAATTTTGTTCCTACGTAGTTATGAATCATTACCTAAACTATACTGTAATATTGTATAGAGGAAAGACTCGTTGGTTTGTTTATAATTAATAAACTCAAAAACTATGTATGTAATCGATTTTAAACGTTCTTTCATCCATAGAAAGCTACATTACTATCGAGTAAGATAAGTTAATATTATTTTCAAAAATATTAGAGATCTTTAATTATGATAATTACAATAATGTAACGCAATGTAACAAAAATTTTCCTATAAACGTTATTATTTGGCGTGCACTACGAAAATATTGACGAAACAAAAATGTACTGTGTTTATAGTATTCATCATTGTTCACAAAGTCCGCGAGGCTATATATCTATTATAGTTATGTCACAATGGTTATTGTTATATGTTTTTTGTTCAAAAACAAAATACGAGTCGAATCTACAGATGACGACAATTTTATTACAACATCAATCCTTATCCAACTAAATAGTTTTATAATCAAGGTCGTTTATGTACATGTAAATTCCTCTTTAAATTATCCGAATTGGACCTTTGGAAGTTACGAACGGATATAAAAATGCTGTATTTAAAAAAAATTGCTGCGATATGAGTGAACTTATGCTTTATATTGTTATTATCTTCTGTTGGTTCAAATACTAATTTATCTTTTATCTATATACCCATGTGAAGCCGGGACAAGTCACTAGTATTACCTACATGGAGATAAAAAATTCATTGTTGTCTTTTTTTTTAATCTATAGAAATTATCATCGAGTAACATGAATTATATTTTCTATATATCTTATAAAAATATCTTAACGATATTTTTTAAAATATTATGCAAGAGCAATATGTAAGTGCTGTTTCCATTTAAGTAAAAGGATAAACACGTGACTTTAAAATAGAACAACTACCGATAAAATTTAAGTATATTATGGTTATAATAACAATATAATGACATCAATTGACTTTAAGCACTGCACCGTGTTAACTGCTTTTACAAGCAGTTGCACCACTCACCTGAGTGAGCTTGCACTAGAGCGCAGTACGACGACGACCTTGATGGTTCCCCCTGAAAATAATTGTGTTTTTAATGGGTGGTTTCTGGGGAGAAATCGCATGGAGGTAGAACGATATATTACTAGCAATGGGGCTGTTAGAATTTTATCATTATCGTCATCATATCAGCTGCCAACTCTCCACTGCTGCACATAGGCCTCCCCCATAAGATATTGGCAAAACCCCCCGGTTTCGCCAATAGTTACCAACGCTTAGCAGGCGGGTTGGCAATCACAGTAAGGCTTTGGTAATCTTTTAAGAGGGACACTGCTCCCCATCTCTCGACTATTACATTTTCTTATTCGCCTATTACAACACCCACGGGACAAAAAGGGGTAGTCCGTGTTTATGCTGGGACTACACGGGGAGTTTTTTTTAATGGACGAATGTCAACTCTGCCTGTGCTATTGATATACAATAGCGGGGCACCAGTAATAGATGTAAGATGAGGACGAAAGCAGATCAGTTATCGTGATAAATTCAACAACAATTAACCACAATGGTTTCAGGAGGAATCGCGTGGAGGTCGACCCGATAGGGTATATTAGTAGCAATGGGACTGTTATACCCCATTATTGTCAATTTTTCCCCCTTACATGGATTAAATAGTACATAACATTTACATACCTAGGTACTTACCTCAAATAGTTTTAAAGTTTAGATCGTCTTCGCAAATACTCGTACATGTAGGTTATACTAAAATTACATTCGCCATTGTTTATATAAGTATCTAGTATGTACAATGGTTATAATTTCCGTATAAGAACAATACATGCCAACCCTTACAACAAGTTTGTTGCGGAACAGTTGAACTTTCAAGCCAGAGCGTTTCAAAATATTTAGGTAGGTTGAACCTTTCCAAACGTCTCTGATGCAAACTTTCTGATAATTTTACTATATTAAGATTATGGTGAAACACATAAAAATATTTAGATTTAATTTCTTGTTATATTTTTTCTTAAATATTCTACTTGACATAGAAAATTCAGCGATAATTAGTAGGTATACAATAAAATAAGTAACTGTCTTTTTTGATATGAAATGAACTTCAACATTCAACGTTTTCTTCATATTTTTACTGGTTTCTTGTAGAAAGTAAATGTAGTTTTATCAATTTCAGGGTAGGTATACACACTCCGTCACATTTTATAGTAGCAAAAAAAGCAACTCAGATTTGTATTTTTAATAAATGACATAAGTTTTTTTTTAAGAGCGGTAATTTCACCTGCGCTATTAGTGTTTTCCTTTAAGCCAAAGGGAGACGTTGTACAAAAGTCGTTGGCTTGGGTATTTCTGTCGCATTCGTGTTTCAACCGTGATGCAGTTGCAATCATGGCTTGTTTCGGTTTGAAGAGTCGGATATGGCAGTGAATTTACAGGGTACAGAGACATAACAACTTAGTCCTCAGGAATGGCAACGCATGACGGGAATCATGACCGAAACAGTATACTCTGTTATATCCATGGTACTGTTCATGTCTGGCTGGCCGTCAGCTTGTTTACCATTCATAGTTGCATAAAAAAAATCTCTAGGAATTGACCACAATGTTTTTATAGGGGAGACATCGCGGAAGCCAACCTTATAGGATACATTATGTTAGTCCTCCTTACGAACATTCCATTCCCCCTTGAGGTGTTTGTGTATGTTACCTGAGTAGGTATCAGTAAATGATGATCCCTGTTGGGGAAAAAGGGATTGTTAGTGATGAAGGTCTAAAAGTCCCATTGCTAACAACATACCCTACATGTATTCGACTTCCACGTGGTTTCCTTGAAAACCATTGTGGTTAATTCTTGTTAAATTCGTCACGACGGGCCAACTGGCTTGCTTTCGTCATCGCCTATTTATCTCTCATTGTTACATAGCCAGTACACATCAATAGCACAGGAGAGATACTCATTCCATTGGGTCTCACCCATTAAAAAAATCTAGCGCTCCAATAGCAACAGTCTCTTCCATCCGATTGGAATTAGTATTATATTTTAGTGGATATCACGAATTGAACTATCTATCTCGTGCTATCATCATAAAACTCATGCATCATGCATGTGGAATGTTAATGATATAATCCATTAACATCTTTCGTCGTAGGTCCATTGCCGTCCTACCGCTGGGCACGAGTTTTTTCCACAAACGAAGGACATTTACCAACAAGATTGGTACTTACAGAATTTTATTTCAAATTTTCTGTGTCTTGTACTGGAGTATTGTGCTTTAAGTATTTATTTCCTCAGTCATCTCTTACGATTTCCTAAGGATGAAAAACTGTCTATTCAACATTATTTGGTTAAAACCCCTATAAGGAGGTCAGTATGTAATAGATATTTGTAGTTTTGGTAATATTTCGTGATATTATTTGGTATTATCCACCGATAGCAATTATCATAGCGAAATCATTCAAATACGACGCACGCTATTTTGCGCGTCCGCGGCGAGTTCATTGACCCCGCGCATTATAGTATACCATTGGGTCATACGACAGTTCAATAGGAATAGCAGTTATAGTGATCGAATACTCGTCAAATATTGCGGAAAGGGAGTAAGCAGCAAATGATGTTTAATTCAGTTTACACATCAAATAAGATAATTTGTATGTATAAAAAGCATAAAAAAGGTACGTCCAACCAACGTGAAATCTAGTGATATAATTTAGAAGATAAAATAACTTTTCGTAAAGAGCATAGTCGAAACATTTTTTTTTTTATATTTTAAACTGCTCCACCACATTATCATATGACAAATGATCGTGCGCTTTGTATGTATACGATAAAATCAGTCATTTTTATTTAAAATATAAACTACTGAACTGATTTTGATAAGGTTCCTACGGAACCAATCTATAAGTTCTTTCAAATAAAGAAAATTATCTAAACCGGTTTACAAGTGGCGGATTTAAGAGGTACCAAACATGAGAAAAATACAACCGAATTAAGAACCTTGTTCTTTTTAAAGTCCCTTCTTCTAATTCCAGGTAGTCAAATAGCATTTAAAAGTTTTAGTCAAAAATTACTTATATATATATATCATTTTTCTACTATGCTGTTTAAAAAAAACCCAACCTCTGTAAAATAATATAATTTTACAAATGATACGACAATATCATTTCATAAACTTATTATTTTTTTTCTTCTCTTGCAATAGAGCAATCCATCACAATATACTAAAGTATTGTGATGGATCCCTTAGTCGCCCTTTACGACACCCTAGGAATGAACTAATGTGAAAAGAACCCCGTTTGCCAGTTACGATGCCAGGCGCAAAATTGACAGGGTCACAGGATATTGGCATATTACTTACAGCGTATAGAAGAGGGTTCATCGACATTTGCGCATTCAGTGTACCATTGGGTCATGAGTATTTTGACAACGCACCGCGGAAATTATCTAACCGGCACGCGGCCGCGAGGACACGGGGTCAACGACACCTACGGTAACCAGCCTTCGAGACTTAAGAAAATATTTTTAGTTTAATTATTAAAGATACAAATAGTCAATTACTTTACACTATTAAAATTGCATCACAGTTAATTATTTTCCAATTGAGCATTCACTACAATTTTTAATAGAAACTAAATAAAAAGCATGTTTATCGCAGCATTTACAGTGTTTACTGGTTAAAAGTATTTGACAGAATTAAAACAAAAATAAACTTGACTAACGAAAGTAATATAAACAACAGTAAAGATTACTCCTACAAAAACTCCTATAGATTTGAGCACGCCGTCTACTTAAAAAAACTCCTTATTTTAATAAATTTATTGAGGATTACCAGTAGGCCAAAAAATAAAAAAAATATATTACTAGATAGACAGAAGAGAATTCGTTTGTTATAACTTCCAAGGATTTTAAGGCATTTAATAAGAAAAAGAAACTAGTAAAGCAACAAAAATAATAAAAAAAAACAAACAAGTAGCTGCGCAAAAAGAAAAAAGATGTGTATGGAAAGGGAAATTTGAAAATTATAACGGAACTGAAATTTTAAGGTGTGAAAATAAACTTAACATTAAAATAAAAAAATGACAGCCAAACAAAAGATATTAACAAACTTTGTGGCATTTATCTATTAAATCCGGCATCTAGCTATTAAAAATAAGTCTCTTTTATGTATTTTTTGTAATAAATTTTATCATCGTTAGTGCATTCTCATTAAAGAGCATATTCCAGATGAAGAAGAACTTTCTGACTTTATATGTCATGTATGTTTTTTTAAAAGATTATTCTAGTCCTTCAGAGAATATTAATCATCGTGAAGATATTTTTTAATCATAAATAATTCTAGTTTTTGGTTACAGTTCATTTTAGTTTGTACTTTTAATGTATGACTAATAATACAATGTAAAGGCCATAAACTGCTATATTGTGACCAAATATTAATTAATCGTTTATGTTTTTTATTGATTTTTTTACATAATATATTAAAAAAAAGTCTTTGTAAAAAATGTAAAAGATGTATTAAAATATACCTAGTACTGAATAATTGTTATTCAGTACTATATCTTAATACATTTTTTCTATTAAAACTTTTTTAACTTTTATCCGTTTGTTATTACAATACATAAATAGTTAATTGTAATAATATTTTTTGACAATTAACTATTTAAATCAATTTATATTTACCTTTTTTAATTATGTGTCATAGGGACATTGTACTGCTTTGCGTTGCTGCTTATAAAACATTTTGTTGTTCCATTATCGAAGTAATACATTATTCTGATATTATTTCCACTTATTAATGTCGTATCTGTAATGAATCCAAAATAAAAAGTGAATAATATTAGAGATGACTAATCTTGAAGTATGAAATACATTATTTTATATTATAGTCAGAAACTAAGTGCGAGTCACTATAATGGAGTTAATATAGTCTAATTTTAATAAACCCGTTCAAAATAAATAAATAAAAAAGGAAGCAAAAGAAGCGTAAATACTTCATTTCAGTTAGATACAGGCCTAAAGTACTCACAAAAAGGAATAGTAATTTTTTGTTCGCTTGTAATTTAGTACTTGTATTACTTAAACGTGTGGTGACTCTACCATCATTGGACCGTTTGCAGCGGTTCGATGAAAGTGAAATTTAAAATGAATGTTCAAGTACCGATACCGTCACTTTGATGGCCGAATTCATAGCGCGCTGTTACCAGGTGAACCGGGTCCATGTTCGTTTTGAATTTACAGAAGTTGGTGTCTTTAAAATTACGAGCTTTCTTGCCGAATAGGTACAATTATTCTCGTGATCATATCTTGATGTGTAACCTTAAGAAATAAGCTAGTAACTGCATTAATTTATCAAATCCGACTGGTACTTCCAGTGATTAGTACGTGTATACAAACAAACTCTTCTGATTCATTATCTTAATATACAGAGATAGAATATTTCTATTATATTAATTCTGGAGATAGCGCACGGGACTATCTAGCCGCAAATTATGTACTGATAGAAAAAAGTAAATAGACGCAAATTTTCTAAACATTCATACTCTGTATATAACTGTGAACTTTCAATGCAAAAGATGAGATTGTAGTAAGTTGTTACACTATCAAAATCGTCACAGATCATATCGCAAATATAGTAAAAATATTGTCTCTTGTATTTGCCTGATTGTTTAAAAAATACACTTGAATTGAGAACAAGTTTGTTTTTAAATAATTATCTTCCTAGGTACTAACTATGATGCAAATATCGATTCAAGGAAAACCTGTAACGCTATTTTTTTTTTTATAGAAAAGTGGCAAATAAGTGGCTTGTTTGATGACAAATAGTTACCGTTACAGGTGCCTGATGTTGGGGCCATGAATAGATCAAAGACGAAAGTGCGCGTTGTCAATCCTGAAGAAACTTAGTATAGTCTCTTGAAAAAACTTAGACAGGGAGCTCATTCTATAGCATAATTTATGTTTACGTGTAATGAAAACTGAAAGAAAGAGTAAATAATATTTGTGTTATGATTCAATATAAAATGAAAACAATAATTTTATCTACCGTATATAAACCGGTTATTCACCCTCAAACTATCTGCAGATTACGGTTGGTATAACGTACCTGTCATAATACTATTGTGAGATTTGTGACCTACTTTTTTTGTACTAGATTATACGTTATAGTAGACATTTTCTTCTTATAAGTCTATAAAGTGAAATTATTCAACAGTACAAAGGTAAAAGAAATTATAATATGTGCATTTCATCATCAAAACTGTCTAACGAGTGAATATTAAGACTATTGCAAATACAAAATTAATCTTGTATTATATTTATGTACGATCGCTATTTTCTCATTATATCTTATACCTACAGGAATAACAATAAATATTTATTCACTATTCACTAACTTTAAATATATATTGTCAATTCATAAAGATATTGGATGTTTGTTACTTATTACTACTTACTTATGTTTATATGACTAATGGATTTTAAAAAAAAATATTACATAAATATATATTTTATATCCTAAATAAACATGTAGGAGGACGCTTAGTCCTAATTTGCGCATGCAAAACTATAGAAGCCATGATATAATTATCTTTAGCTATAATCTAGAATACTATATTATCAGACATTTACCTAAAACAATTTTTAATCCAATTGATTAGAAAATTTAATAATCATTTACAGTGTAGCAATAATGACAATTAAGTATCTACTTAATATGTATTTACATAAGGTGTAATAAAAAGTGTATACCTAACATTCTATATAAATAGAAAATCTTTGTCGTAACACAATTCATATTAGTGCGTAAAATTTCTTGCTATTTCATAGACCATATACATTTTGGTTTCAGGCTATCTTTTCCAGAGTTACTAATAGGTTTGTAGAAGGGTAATTCGTACTCAATCGTGCATCTGTCGCTAAGCAATTAAAGCTGTGTTTCGAATTAAATTGTGAGGTTTAACAATGAAATTACAGGATAGAGATAGATACAACATCATAGTACTCAGAAATGCAATGTATATTCATCACAAAGATGTTCATGGTACTGTTCAGGTATATAGGTTAAGGTACTACTCTTTAACAGTTGGGCCGTCAATTTCTTTGCCATTTCAAAAAGCATAAAGATAAAAAGATTTGGTGTGACCCTATTAACATGAAGCAAGGACCCTTTAATTACTTCGGTATCAAAATTTATTCACTAAATATGTAAAACATTGTCATTTAATGACTGATCCTATTAAGGTAGGCAATGATTAATACATTATCGAGCCAAACTGGTCACGTGCTCGTAATTTGGTGAACAGATCACGTCAATCAATACTAATAAATAAACAACCTTGCATGACCATTAAACCCAGAATATTATTGTATAGATCAGATCAATGAACTATTATCCAATCGTGATTTCTGCTTATGCAAGTCCTTGATACTCGATAATGAAATAACATTATAGAGGTTAATAACCCTTATACTAGAAAGGTAGCAATTTTGCAATTTATGCTAACCAGTAGTAAGCTCAAATGACGAAATTTGAGATATCTACAATTAGGTAAACTTATGTCAGGTGGCTTTTTTTTTAAATAATTCCAATTTTATTTTACATACTAAATTAATAATATAATAAAATTATATCGTAAAAAAGTATATACTTCAGTATTTTTTCTCCAAAATTAGCCAACAATAAGCAAGATAATCATCCTCAGATAGTATCAAAAGCATAACTGTGGTTGCCAACCTGTCTGCCAATCGTGGCAACTACTGGAAAAACCCTCCAATAGGGGAAGGCCTATGTTCAACAGTAAATATTTAATGGTTGATATGAAGCACGAAAATAAGAAAAAGTAAATCAGTTAATTTAAAATTGATAATATTGAATCAATAGCGGTTAATTTTTGATTAATTTTCTATACCCTACACTCAAGTATATTCATTGCTGTCACTTTACTACGAATTAATTTACGCATCTGAATAATAGTTCCAACAACAGCTGATAATAATAAATTGACAAACTACGCTTAGTGACAATTGTAAGATTTAAAAAATATTGATACAGATTCTATACTCGTACAGGTACTATCGTAAAATCTATGCTTATAGCGGTTGCATCCATTGTTTAATATTATAAATTCAAATATTAAAGTGAAGTATGAATAATAAGGATTCTACACTTCTATTACTATCCTTACACTAAGATTAGTAGACAAACCAATCCTCTCAGTAACGAGTATGAATACAAAAGTTTCTGAGGATGTTTTAATATTTGGTCATAGAATAATGTTAGGTTGGGTAGATTTATTTCTATGTACTAATTTTCATGCAAATTTGTTTCGCTATGCAAGTATTAAATATTGAAAACACTATAATATGCACATTTACAGTAAATATTTGTATTTAAATTAAAATAACTAAAGATATTGTTACCTATCATTTGAAAAATAAGCACAAAATTATTTATAAATTAATTATCCTAATCTACTTGCTGTTAAAACAAGAGATTTTGTTACCTAGTTATAAAATAAAATTAGTTATGCAGTCTTGTCGGAATAAATAAAGAATGAAGAAGCAATGCAGACTAGCATCGATAAAAACTGGCTAGACATTTAGAAGAGATTCTTAGAAATTGCCCTACCACGTTATATTTATATCACTTTTATTTAATGTTCCTGTGTGTGTCTATAATTGATCTAGGATTTAACCTTCTTAACCAATAAGTGAAGATGAATAACCTCATATATATATAAACAAACTTTGTGAACTATAATTTCTGTACAGCAATGCAATATCAATTATTCTACAAGCTATCTTGTTTCAACCTAATTTAAACGAAGTAATATAAAATGTGAGCTCGATAGCTACATAACAATTTCCTTTATTCTTTAGTTGGTGATAATACTATATACATAAACTAGTTATATTAATATTGGACACAAATGCTCTTTATTTGTGCCACACTGACAAAAACTTGTTTAACTTTGTTACGCTGCTGCCCATTGTCCGTGATACTGAATGAATCACGGGAAGTCATTAGCTAAATTAAATTTACAAATGTAGGTACATATTTAAGTGAAGTACAATTAAATGAGGCAGAAAATTCACATGGAAGTTCTTTGTTGCATTATAGGTGGTAAATTTAAATTCTTAGGTGTTGTTTAAAAAAATAAATGTCTTCAAATAAATTAGAATAAATACTAAAAATTCCCTTGAAGTATGTGATTTTTTTTTTATTTTTATATTAAATCTATAATATTAAAATATTTTGGATTTATTATAAAAAAAAATATGGTAAAGGAATCATACAGAGTGAAATAATTTATAACCTACTTGGCATTTTTAGATATATTTCCAACAATTTTCATGAATATTATTTTTTATAAATAATAGTTATTAAGTGCACTATCCATATATCCTGTATGTTACTTAATTGCCGTATCTTCAATCATTTGCACCTTCAAACAACGTCAATTATTGGAATTCATTGCTCTCTGCTATGTTACAAATTAAAAATGTAGCTTTTAGTTAGGTATCACCCAGTTGCTATGCAGGAATAAATCCCGTCTAAGCTATAAATCCGTTGTACATTACTATATCTACATATAAAAAGATCTACTAAAAAACTTAAAAGCATTTCTTTTACTCTATAGGGGACTATATAAGTATTTTATTGATCCTTTGCCATTTTTACTTCTTTAATAAAACTTTTAATACCTGCTTGAATAGGTACCCCTAGAAATGAATTCGGATTATACATAATACAGATTATACCCAGTCGTTCTTTTAAAGTTGGCCTTGTAATTTTGAAGCATTTAGAGGTCGGAAGGGATAGCCTATTCAGGGTTATTTAATTGACGAGTTCGTACAATGGCCCACGGCAAGTTCAAGGATTTAACCTACAGTTTCATTAGTGCAAACATGTATTGAGCTATTTGTTTATTATAATATGATAAATTATTATTTACATACTTTCAAGATATATTTAACTGACCTTAGAATTAACATTGCTTGTCTAGCTCGTAGTTCAGGAAGTTATCTGATGTAATAAACAACAAATAATAGCATTAAAAGTATTTTTCCGTGTTAGTATAAAAATATGTTTATTAATGATATTTTTTACAGTACTGAGGTGGCAATAAGCATAAGGTCCATCTGATGGTAAGCGATTACTGTAACCTATGAACGCATCAATAATTTACTTGTATATTTGATCACGCTATGAAATATTAAACTATTATTAACTATGCTGTAAAAAAAAGATCCAAGTATATCTATATCTTAAAAATATTATCTTTTGTAATTACACTTTTTTAAGTACTTAGTATAGTTATCGATTTACAAGATACTAGCTTTATCCTGCAGTTTCATTTGCGTATGTTGTGATAAAATATATATCGTGTGTTCAGCGGAGAATTAAGCTCGTCAGAGATCCGGGGCTGCAAAAGCTGAATTGATATAAATTCTTAACGCTTCTAAGGTTTTTATTCAACATCTACATGCATAAGTTTTATGTTTATTTAGTTAAAATTTAGCAAATAAAATTTAAGACTTTGATTTAGACTTAGACTTTATTTAGTAGTAGACTTTATTTTACACAACTTATTTTACAAAAGAGGGGCATTTGTTCTATTTACGGCATTGGTTCAATAAAACCAATATTATTCAAATGCCGTTTAACTAAGGCTATTTTTTTTTTCTGTGAGAACTGTGTAAAAATTTATAACATAGTCTATTCTGAATTTATCTAAAAAAAAAAACGGTTTAAATCTAACATAAAGCACATTCTTATTATTTATTATTAATTAATGTATGTATTTAATGTATGTATGAATGCATGTATATGTACTTAAATTATATTGTAAATTTAGTCATGCATATTTTCAATTTATGATTTTATTGGCTACAATAAATAAACGCAAATTTAAAACGACACCTTAATACGCCACGTGTAATGTCATCCGAACTAAAACGCCAAGGTCGTAAGGGATGAATAGGCGGTCTCGAGAGCTGCGTTCGCGCATGATTGACGGGTATTCATTGTGACCCTGATATTTGGTGGTATACAAGTTACCATTGTACTCGTTAATGTTGTAACAGGCAGATGTATAGCGCTTTAGCAAAAAGATTGTCTATTGTTTAGCTAACTGATAGAGTAGACCTTGACTATATTTAATAATAATTTTAATGATTTATGTATTTTAATACAGCTATATATTATTTACATACCAAAAGGAGACTTTGTACAAAAGTTGTTTGCTTGGGTACCTCTGTCCCATTCGTATTTTAACCGTGAAGCAGTTGTGTTTGCATGGCTGTGTTTCGGTTTGAAGGGTGGGATCTGGCGTGAATTTACAGGATACAGAGGAATAACACCTGAGTCCTCAGGAATGGCAACGCATGGGGGTATTATGGGCGAAATAATATACTCTGTTATGTCCATAGTACTGCTCATGTCTATAAGCGATGGTTATCACTTTCCATCAGGTGGGCCGTCAGCTTGTTTGCCATTCTAAGTTGTATAAAAAAACATATTTCTTGTGCTGATATAATAAAAAATATGAATATGATGTCACCAGACCAGTAGTATTTGGGTCAATGTAGGCGCGTCATCAGGTCAAGGTTACCATCTCCGACATAATCCTGCGACCTTTCTTATATATGCATTATAATCAATTTACAAATATCCACATTGAAGAATGAATGCCAATTTATTAGTTTATATGAATTCAATTAATTTCTTTAACACAGTCATTAATGTCACAATTAGAATGGTATTTTAGTTGCATTATTAACACAATTTTAGACTGAAGACAACTTGAAGCGGCTAAAAGCAAAAAATAAAAATAAAACCGAAAGGGATGATATAATAAAGAATTTTGATAATTTTCGAGTAAAAATATAATATGACAGTACCTTCTGGAAAGAGAGGGCATTTTTCAATATTTAATACATTTTTAAAAAAGCATTCAATACTAGTATTTATACTATAGACAAGCTAAGTATTAATGATATTAATTGGGACAAAATCTGTCTTATATATTAAAATAAAAATTAATATACATAGCAAATGAAATCACAACTACTTCATAGCAGAAATAAAGGTAGGGCAGAGGTATGCATGCAGACGAGTTTTGTACAGTCATCTTCTGATATAAATCAAAAATTAAAAATTATTACTGAAAATTGGAATTACAGAAACTAAACAAAATAAATAAATAAATCCATTGCTAAAAATTATATTGAACCTGACTATGATAGTATTATAATTTCATTGTTAGGAAGAAGTTTTTGTTTCCAAAAGACACTAGCTTCTCTCTATCTGTTTTGCATGGGACCGACGTCAGATTATACCGATTTAAAATGTTAAATAGTCACATATTTCAAATTCGACGCATCTCGCATTCTCTCTCAGTCGCATTCTCGACGCATTTTTTTTATTTGGTGAATTAATATTTGCACTAGTTATGTTCGCGTTTTTGTCTTTATAGTAAGGATATATTGATAAGTAGTTAGTAACTTAAGTCCTACTCTATTAATTTTTAGACTTTTGCACTGCATGTTTCATGGTTTATAAGAAACAAGAATTAACACGATTATTTACGTAAACTTGGTAATTTACTTGAACCCAGTACAAAAAAACATTGCCTCGTTATAGTGTACAGTCGTTAAATACATCGAATAAAGACACAGTAGTGCTGTGTGCAAAACCCCTCAATATCCTAATGATCCCATGTCACAAATTTGTGTGATGTGAGATAATGAGTGGATAGAAGAAAAAAATCTGCCTCGAAAGCGAAGATATAACAGCGCTACTTCAGTCTACTCTAGACTATAGTCGGTGAAACTTGGTCGAAATGTTGAGATAATTCAGGTAAATTATTATAGTTTACCTAAATCATCGCGTCCTACCTTATGCCAGTAATATGTTTATTGCTATAGCTGTAAAAGCATCAAAAGCAAAAAAATAAACTCATTTTCACACTTATCATAAATACCAATATACCTGTATACAATTTTAATAATTCCCAGTAGGTAGTATAAAAAATGTAAATAAAATACTTGATTACTTATGCATTTATTACAATGCGCGATTTCATAATTTATTGCGGGACCTTCCCGCAGAGTTTGGGACGGTTGGCCATCTTATTTAGTAACATAATATACATATGTATATATGATGAAAAAGGATTGCATATTTACATTTTATCGGCAGGTTTTAAAGTTACCTACTTATTTCTAATATCACAAGTCTGAAGTATTTTTTTATAGCACTCATATTATCAATGAAACTGAAGAATTATTCCAATGTAGTTAATAGTGTATTGTAATAAAGTTTAGAATTGTATGTGCATTCGTAAAAAAAATGTTGCGACAGCGTGCAAAATGAAATATGACCTTACGCACCGCAGTAGTATAGTTACGCAAACGAATCTTGATTACCCAATTGATCAAAAGTTTTATTCACTTGTCTAATTATAATTCAGAAGCTTGTCCCTGCCCTACCCCTTAGGATATTCTGTATTTTAATGAAGTATTACTAGGTACGTGCTTGTTCAATCTTTCACGTATTTTTTCAGCATTATAACAGATTCCCTAAAGAAAAAAGGAACTGATTGTATATAAGGTTTCTTATAAACAGAATAATAATAGCTTGTATTTTTTATTTTCACTTTTATTAAGAGTATTTTTAAGTTTCTTTTTGATTTTATTATATTAATAATATTGCAATAATGATTACAATACTTATGTAGCTTTAGAAATGCACACAAAACCTGTATTAATAACAAGTGTTTTATACTGTTATATAGATATGTCTAACATAATTACAGTTTTCTAATCTCAATGTCTAGTTAGTATATAATTCTTAATAAAAAACACTATACATACTTGTAGTTACATAATGCTTACAAGGTTAAAAATAACAATGTTGACATTAGACAAAAATAATATAAATTATAATAGTGTAACTTTTTACAAAATTAATTATTAATTAATTGCTTTTTCATTCAATTAATTATAATAATAAGATATGAAATTCCTATATCCATAATTTTACATTTTTAGTTTTTTTCAGCATGCCAAATTAGTAGATCTACGTCCATCTAAGGCGGCCCTACCGCTATCTCTTCCCATTCACGCTCAATATATCTCTTTAATAAATAATTCTAGAATGTATCTATTCTATAATTTTATCATACATCCTTTCTAAATGACCTTGAATGAAATATATGTAAATAGTTATTTATACCTACTAATATTTGTTGTCGGGAAAATAACAACAATTCCATGACCCCGGCATTGACAGTCGGATACCTACTGATAAGCATTGCATTTTCTAATGGCCTGTCTGTGTACTGTCATAATAAATACATATTACATCATAATAAATATATACCATTAGTAATTGAAAACATACTGATTTGTTAAATCATTATTATAATCATCATCACCATATTAGCCGTTGCTGTCCACTGCTGAACATAGGGAGGCCTATAAGGGGAGTTTTGCTAACAGTTGCCACGCGTGGCAGCGGGTTAGCAACCTCAATTATGCTTTGGTGATGTTTAAAGAGGAACGCTGCTATAAACCCTCAAACATTAAGTTCCCTTAGTTGCGTCTTACGACACCCATGGGAATGAAATAGGCGGCCAATTCCATGCCGGGATCACAGGGCGGCATTCAACATTAATATACGTTATTTAATAAATTATTATTATTACATACCTAGTCCATTAAATAAATAAATAAATAATCTCCCAAATCTAAGATGGGATTAAATCATTTGCATGTTATGTGTACAGAGACAGAATTTAAACTGTTTAAAAAATAATAATATAAAAAGTCATCATAAGTCACCATTGCCGAAGATACTGAAACTTCTAATGCGAATATGACAGTTAATGTAAAAAATTACTCATCAAATTTATGTATTTCTATAATTGTGTCAATCTAGAGAATATAAATAAAATGCAAATTTTCGAGGTAAAACAGAACTATTTGACAAAACATATTTAAATATGTAACCTATTTGTATATACCATACGGTCAAAAGTTAAGGTTATTTTGGCACTGAATATTTTTAGAAATCAAGTAAGTATTACAAAGTATAAATAATATCATTATGTAACAGTTTCATATTATTATGTATAGTTAATTTATGAATGCTAATTTTCCAGTTGTTCCTAATCAATTTGATTCAAAGTTGTTGATACAACCAATTATTACACTCGTGTTGATGCGTACTAACTTTGTAACGATTGAAGCTGATATTTGTCTTTACGGAAAAAAAAGAACTACTTAGGCACACGAATTCAATTTCTAAATTTGAATATTTTTAATCTAATACGACTATGATGTTGCTATTTTATTTTTCAGAGCAAAATGTACTTGGTCGATAAATATAAGATACTGTGTTGTATCTCCGTGACTGGCCCCGTGTGACGCGTGCTTCGATCAGATGCAATGAGACTTGATAACAGAGGTAACGCTATTGTTTCTGTATTCTTGTAATGGGGTCAATGGCGTGTATTTATTGTACCAAATGTTCTTGTCCGGTCTGCTTCAGGGATTTCATGTTTAATCAGCAGCTGATACTGGATCAGTAAATCGGTAGGTACATGTAATTGTGGACAAGCTGTAAATACCATTAGATACCTTCATTATTCATAGATAGCATAGCACAAACATAGATTTAAGTAAATGTTGCAGCGCCAATTTTATTTAAGTGTTAGTTTTGAATAGTGTCAAACAGAATATGTAATAAATTTAAATATATGTCGAAAACTTTAAAATTGATTCGCAACAGCATGTTATATGTCATATTCTTCTAGCTTATTTCAGAGCACTAAGATATGATATGCCTCCTTTCCAATGACGTACTTATTTTTTTTATATAATTTGCATTTTAATTATATCTAAGTATTAGCCTATTTGAACTCTATAATTCAGAATTTCTACATAACATTAATTTCAAAAAAGTTTAGAGAATTGATAAATATACATTATATATGATATTGACAGCATACAAGCTTAATATTTATTTTATTTATTTATTTCATTTTATACTTTATTGCTAAGTATTACCAAGTAAATAAATAATAACTATTAATGAGAAATGATAAAAAAGGCGGCCTTATCGCAAAGTTATCTCTTCCAGACAATTTTTGGATAGACAGAGGTTTTGAAGCTGACAGTTTGAGCTCACCGAATAGAGGCAGGTACTCGTAATGAGTTCCATAGGCGAATTGTACAGTAAAGGATTTAGGAAAAAAAAAGGAAAAAGAATGAGTGGGAAATTAGAGGCGGAGGTTATTGACACTACGTTAAGTATGATTATTAACCTTATTGAGAAACACGAATCGGTCTTTTATATAATTATAAGCAGAGAGAGGATATGTAAATTGCGACGAAAACGGATAGGGAGCCACTTGAGTCGAGTACAAAATTGACAAATGTGATCATATTTGCAAAAACCAAATATAAAGCGGATACATAAATTTTGAAGACGCTAAAGCTTATTTAATTGTTCTTCGGTAAAGCCTACATAACAGGAGTCATTGCCCATTCTTGACTATGCCAGTCAAGAATGGCCAGGAGTAAGGTGTATGCGAGTGCAATTTTGTTAATAGGGAGGAAATTACGTAATGTATTCATTGTTGGAAATTCCCACTTTGAAAATGTATACAACGCTATATAAATGTATGTAATGTATGGAGGAAAGGATTGAGAAAAAAAGAAAGGGAACGTTGGAAATGCATACAGGCAATCAGTAAATAAGAGGAATAAGAAACGTATGTGGGAAAGTAATGAGGGGGTGGGGGATACTATAGTTACGGAAAGGACTAGCACACTGCAGGGGCTCAGGAGGCCGGGGTCGCATACCCGTATGCTCTTATTCTATAATCGGTCAGATTTCTAGAGAAGGACACCTCTGACGCAAGTGATAGTATTAATAAATAAGGCAAATAGAAGAGGAGATAAGATGCCACCCTGCGACATGCCAGCTGACGTATGATGTTGGAGATATGTTGAGAGAAGTCAGCAATCTTAATAGTGACACTTTTAGTTGACATAAAAATTAAAGTACCTACTTACTGTTATTTGCTTCATCTATCTTCATCTATATCTGTGGAGTTAGAACATACTACACTGTAGATATTACAGCTTCTAAGCATCTTACTAATATAATAAAACTGTAACAGTACATGGAAAATATTTAAAAAAAAAAATATGAAATGGGTTTTAATAGGAGCCATAAAAGCTAAAATAATAATTATTAGAAATTTATCTGTCTGTCAGTCTGTATGTTTGCTCCGGCATTGCGTAAGAATTATTGAACCAAATTAAATGCAGTTTTCACTGTTGTATTTCTGAAGCTCTAACTTAAAACTCGTATTTTGTTTTGATACGCCATTTAGAAGCAGTTTATTTCATAGGTTTTCCTACTTCTGAAATCAGTGTCTACAAAATAGCCGACAGAAAGCCAGTAATTAATAAGAACTTACATATATTTATTATTACTATTATTCATGGCCCTTATTCGAGCACCAAAATACAGTAGTAAAATAATAATCATTATATTAGCCGTTATATGTTCACTGCTGTAAATTGGCTGCTATAAGGAACAAATAGTGTAATGTAATACTGAAATAATACGACAGCAGAATTACTTATATGTTGATATGAGTCTTTTTATATTTTATCTTGAAAATCCGCGCTTACAGTTTTATCGATAATGTAATGGCAGCGCATTGCGGTTTTTTGCTGTTACATAAAATCCCAAGGCTGCTAGCGAACTTGTTAGGAGCAAAAATGTTGTAGAATAATTATGACTACTGAGTATTTGCAGTACCTATTATACGGTATCATGTGTGCTTAACGGCGAATAATTTCAGGTTTCTAAAAATTTGGTTATCTCATTTCAAGGCATATAAAATGTATGGTTATCTGAACTTTAAACGAATTAATTATCTATCTTTACGTATAACGGTTCAATTAAACTAGCTTGATAATTAATAGTTAAAAAAATTATATCAACATATGATTATTTTAAAATTAATGATTATTTTTTTTATTGTTATTTCAGCCGTTACTATTCACTGCTTAACATAAGCCTTCTCTATAAGGGGAGTTTTGCCAGTAGTTACCACGCTTGGCAGGCGGGTTAGCAACCGCAGATAAGTTTTGGAAATATTTTAAGAGGGACGCTATTGCACAACCCTCGCTCTCCCTAAGGGGTGGCCTATTCTATGCCGGAACCACACTAGTAATAGAGGCTGGTAGTAGTAATCTGGATAAATTAGAGTAATTCAGAATCTTGGTATATGTTACTATTCATTGTTGATAAATGTTATGAATTAATTATTTGAGCACATTTTATGTATACTGTGATAAGCAGGTTTATATGTATAGAATAAAAGCTTAGAAAAATAGCACTTTACGGTTCACGTAAGTGTGCAATATGCAAGCATTACGCAACCTTATGGCGTCACAAGGATAATAGTGTTCACCTTGACCTTAACTAATGTCAACACGACGCCGGGCTGCGTCTGCGCGCGCCGCCGCTTATATAACACGTGATAAACTCTTGCACAGGAGACGCACGCGGATTGGTACGTTATAAACATCAGTTAATTACAAGATAGGACGTGAGCAATTTTTTTTATTGAGTAATGGAGTCTATTCTAATTCTATTAATAGTGTTGGCGAGTTGTAATATTGTTGTCAGTTAATCAATCTTAGTATCTATGGGTAAATAGTAATGCGAGTTTTATTTTTTAATAAGAATTATTATGATAGGATAAAATAATAATAGCATCAGATCCGTACTAGATTACATTATAATTCTGAAAGTGAGTTTATTCGCTTGGCAACAAATTTTCATGGAATTTGTCCTACATATACCATTTGGGACCAAGAAGGACATGGGCCAGTTTTTATCATGATCTGCCAACAAAAAACTAGTCAAACTATAAAGGTGAAAATGAGTTAATTTATTTGTTACTTTGTTAACTCGTGGCACTTCGATCAATTGTCATTAAATTTGGCATAACACGTAGTAACCTATTCAGATGGAGAAGGACATACCGACGTAAGTTTTTATTCCAATCTATCAGTAGGTAAGTCTCGGTCACGCGGTCAATCCGCGTGATATAGCCAGTAAGATAATATTTTTTACATTGTTAGATTCAACAATAAACATTCATCGTAATTACATTGTTATTGTTAAGCGTCGTCAATATTTGGATAGAGTAATTTTAATTACTATTATTAAAGATAAAATTATTGTTATTTTAGGAAAGAATGTAAGGTTATTTCTTGAATATAGAATTTTTTTTTGGAATTTTATAATATAATATAAGCTCAAAAGTAATATATAGAAGCCAGTATAAACCAGACAAACAAATAAATAGATATTATATGCCACAAACTAAAGTTCTACTTCAACTATCTGGCGGTCTTCCGACTTACGTTTTTCAAGGCCATTTCTTCACGCTTTGGAATCAATTTCCAAGAGCAGTATTTCTGAATTGACACTATTATCTTTTTTAGTAAAGAACAAAAAAAGTTTTTTTTTTTTAATATAAGGGCGGCAACACACTTGCAATTCCTCCGGTGTTGCAGGTCTTCATGGGTGGCGGTAATCACTTACCATCAGGTGAGCTGCAGGCTCGTTTAGTTCCTTTGTTTTAAAAAATTATAATAATAAAATGAATTATTTTATTTTAAATTTTAAGGAACCCAAAAGCTATTAAACATTTTTCATTTTATTGTTTTACACAAGAGAAATCGAGCCATTCCTTTCGAGACAGACTTGTAACCAGCCGACGTCTAGACACACTACCTATCTATCCTTGAAGCAGTTGTATATCATCAATCAAGCTGTATATAATACCACCTACACAATAATCTTCTCATGCGACGTGATACGCGGAAGTGCAATACAGCAATTGCTTCCTAGATGTTTATAGTTACTTAAAGGTACGAGTACCTAACGTTCTTTACTGATATTAGTATTGATACTAGTGCAATAGAATCACCTTGTATCCAAAACTACATTAATAAAAATATTATATATTTTTTTATTAATGTAGCAGTATTATTTCTTTATCCACTTATAAAACTATAGAATAGTATTATACTATAAATAATATAATATATACTAGAAATAGTCTTTATTCAAATAAACTTGATTACAAGCTCTTTGAAATCCTCCATTTTTTATGATTATACTGCTGGTTTCAGTATGTAATGATTTGCTGAGAAGAACCCGCAAGAAACTGTACACTTACTCTTTTCAAATTATTATGTATCCAAGTATGTATATGTATATGTAGTATCAGTCAATTATCTTACCAATAGGTATTTATCTAGAAATCTATAAGTATCGATATGTCTAGAAAACGTAATAGGTAGAATTATAGGTCCTATGTACGATTTATGGAAATAAATTTGTCGAAGAATACAATTGAATGAATAAATTTTTTAAATTTTTATTTCATTTCACAGTTCAAGTGGTAAATAATATAGAAGCAATAAATATCAGTTAGGTGACCTCACATCTTATATTCATATGATAAGGATGTATTCAAAGCTCGGGTGACCATGTATTACAACTTTAAAAATTAGACATTGATTTTTCAAATTTGAAAAATTGACAGTTTCAAAGAAGTAGCATACAGTTGATTTTGAAAGGTTTTTGTATTTTTCTGTAATTACTGTGAAAAAAAGCTATATTTTTTTAATAATTACTTAATTTACGTGTTTTCTTTCTACGGTTATAGTATAAAGAGCTCTTCGCGAATTACATTGTTCTAAAACTAAAAATAATGTACGTATTTATTGGTTTAAGTTTTTACACTGCAATAAAAAATGTAGTGATTACTTACTCTGTGCATTGAAACAGTTTATAATAACCTATGATCCTACCGTTAACTTCTGCAGGTATAAAACTTTTTAATAAAACTTGGTTTAAATAAAAGATGAGTAAAAATATACAATCCACCCAGACAGCCTGTTTTCTAGTTAGTCGCAACGTAGGGTTGTCATGTAAAATAGGTAATAATTTTGGCAAATCTAGATTTTTTTTTAAAAGATTTACACTAAATAGAAATTTATTCTTTTCTTTTTACAGAGTAACATTTGGTTGCCTATAAAAAAAATGCTCACAAGTAAGGGTTTTAAATGCTGGCATTAAATTTTTGTTGTAGATGATGGTGCTATAATTATAGGGAATTGATTCCTTTTGATAAAATCTATACTAAACAGTAGTTTATTCTTTTTTCTCTATGATAAAATAGCCGCAAGTGAGGACATCTAACAACCTTAGGTTGCGGCCAACTGAGAATAGCCTACACAAGTGCACTCTATTATGTTTTAGATCATCTTTCATTTAAACCATGTTTCATTAAAAAGTCTTATAGAAATCAGCAACAAGATGTTATGCTATTATAAAAAAATATCAACGTAGTTTATGTATCCTTTTATTTATGTTTATTAAGCAACGAAATAATTATATTGACCACAATAATTAGCATCATATGT
Organism: Galleria mellonella; assembly: GCF_026898425.1. NCBI lineage: Eukaryota > Metazoa > Arthropoda > Insecta > Lepidoptera > Pyralidae > Galleria > Galleria mellonella. Next base: position 1,704,225 of record NW_026442042.1, on the reverse strand, counting down.
AAAATATGTAAACATTGTTGTTTTTACACATATCATCATACCAACCGTTAACTGTTCACTGCTGAACATATAACCTCTTCTTGTTGGAGGGTTTTGACAGTAGTCGCATTGGCAGGCGGGTTGCAACTGTAGATAGGCTTTGGTGATTTTTAAAAATAAACACTGTTGCCTATTCTTTGACCATTTAGTTCCCTAGTCGCCTCTTACGATATCCACGGGAATAGAAAGGGTAGTCCATTCTATTACGGAACCACACGGCGATACACTTATGTACCTACATATTAAATAATAACTAGTAATGTTCGCTCATTAGAGATAGAGATAGAGATAGATAGGAAATAAAAGTTTCTAAGGTTAAGATTCCAAATTATCTTTATCAATTTTTATCAATCATAAACCGGTTCGTAAATTCCAGTAAATATGTAACCAGTAAATGAATAGTCACACATTCACTATTCTCTTATAATTTTTGTAGTTTTAAAAATTATTTTATATTTAATCTGTATTACTATATATATAAGACTTATTTTCTTATTTATTTTACCAGCACCTGCAACAAGGGCATGCTCAAATAGGTAGATATATCTCACGTTATATTTTTTTGTCAACAAATGTGACAGGTACAACATTCTTATTTAATTAATGTATGCAACTATTGCTTACAATTCAATTAAAGTACCTACTAATGGATTTCAGTTAAGTACGAAATCTTAATTATGTTCCTTTTATAGACTTATTTATTTAATTCAGATACCAAGTTTTTAAACAAAATATATCAATAATGCTTAGTAGTAATATAATTTACTAGCAGTTTTATCATAGCGAGTATACTAAGTGTAAAAAACGAATTTCTACATAATACAAGTATTTACTACTTTATACACAGTAATGATGTTATTATACATTACAAACGATAGCGTATTTTTTTGCTTCTTCTAATGCGGTATCTCAAAAGTTACGACAAACAGCTTCAGCAAACAGTTTCTTTCTTTTTATCAAGAAGTCCTTATTCATATTTTAATTAATCATCTGGCATTATCCTTAACCATCTAGAACTAATGAGTTTAATATTCATATTGATTTTTATATAAGGATGTAAGTTTGATAAAATAGTATCAAATAGTAAAGAATTTTTAATCAAAGTAAAGAGTTCTTGACACGATGTGTATCTAATGTTTATTTATCAATTTCGTATTTTTAGTTTCTCACTTGTATCTAAATGAATGATAAGCATTTTTATTTGTTTACGTGAAAAATTTGATATCTTTAACTCGTAATATTTGCGGTAAAACGTTTTTATATGCTATATATGTCAGTAACAATGACGTGCCATACCTTATGTTACTATATTTTTAAACAATTATCACATGTATGTTTATTAATGTATCTAGCTTAACAGCACAATATCTGTTTCTAAGAACAAAATATAAAGCTATGCTATTTAAGGTAAACGATAAATTTGAATCAATCAATGTTAAAAAGGTTATTTATGGTTATTATTTTGATTTGGAATTTCTGTTATTCTATGAAAAATGTTTAAAATATTTTAAGTATATTCGAGAATGTTCAAGTATCAACTAGACGAATATTAGCACCCCGCGATAGGTAGGTATATTTTGTACAATATATCTTCTTAAGGTGAAAAAGACGCACATTATTTTTTAAGAAAAACTTTGAAAATGAAGGTAAATGAAGAATTTGTAGATGAAAGATAGCTATAACTGGGAAGTAAGAATATGTATATTTGCAGTATATATATTCTGGACAGGTTCTTCTATGATGTATTAAAAAAATATATAGAATTATGCAGTTTTATTAGCAAAAGTTATAATAAATATAGCCCCTTAGGGGGATACTTTGCACAAAAGTCGATTGGTTGGGTACCTCTGTCTCATTCGTGTTTCAACCGTAAAGCAGTTGTGTTTGCATGGCTGTGTTTCAGTTTGAAGGGTGGGATATGGCGTGAATTTACTGGAAGAGGAATAACACCTGAGTCCTCAAGAATGGCAACGCATGGGGGGTATCATGGGCGAAACTGTGTACTCTGTTATGTCCATGGTACTGCTCATGTTTATAGGCGACGGTTACCACTTTCCATTAGGTGGGCCGTCAGCTTGTTTGCCATTCTAAGTTGTATAAAAAAAAACGAAAAATAAAGAATGTCCGTCATTTAATCTTTATAGTGCACAAAAAGTGTTAATTAACAAGTTTTATTTTTAAGTATTACAAGGTAGATGGGAAGTGATTTTTGGATTGAATTAAAATCTCTGAAGAATACATGAATGAATTAACTAATATTCTAAACTAGTTCTATCATTGTAGGTTCCGAAATATTGATAGTATATGTAAATTGACTGACAGATGGCATTAACCAAATGTTTGTTTAAGTTTGCAAGGGAATTACAGGACTAGAAATGAAAGGATGAAATTTTGAAGAAGATAGCGTATGATTGTATTATGCCAAAACTAAGCTTTCTTTAAAATTTTTTAATAACAATCTCTTCAAAGATTTTAATAGAAAAGGTTATAATTAGAAAAAAATAGTACAACTAGTTGAACAAAAATTTGAACATATTAGATCGGATGATCCGGTTATGCAAAATTTAAACAAATATAGATCTTAAATTTGATTTGCATCATTGACTATCAGATGTGATATAAATAATATTGATTCACGGTTGCGTCTCATAATAAAGTTACATTAAATAGTTTAAAGATAAAAACTTAAGCGTCTTTATTTATGCCTGTTTTTTGTTGTGTCCCCTTACTTGTTCATACCGAGTTGATAAATAGGTGACGTCAGTTACGATTGCGTAATATTTTTTGCGTCAAATTCTTGCTTAACTTTGATAAAAAGCTTATAAGAGAGAAGATAGTTGCATTTTTTAGAATAGTCATAAAGTACATAAATATATATTTACTCGTGTGTTTGAAAATTATATTTTAAAGAATCTTAAATAAATAGCAATAATTTTAACTCCAACAAGTTATCATTGTTTAAATAACTACTTGTAGCTAAGGTATGATATTTATAGAACTTCTATATTGGAGCAATTTGTAGACTAAGCCATTGTTGTTAACAGTAAGAGTGTAAGCTAGCACTAACAAAGTGTATTAATTTACAACAATGACTTAGTAAGTTCTGTTAGGATATTTGAAAATAATTATGTATGTCGTTATACATGGAAATAAATTAATAAATTTTATACTATTAAAGAACTAAATTATGTAAATAAAAAATAAAAAAAATTATCATTCATCACAAATCACTGTACACTGATAAGTTTTAAATTGATTAACTTTTTATTTAGAATTTATGATATTTATTAGTTTCTTATATAAAATTGATTTGTTATTACATTATTATGTACTATCGAGATTCTGGTTCGAAGCGACTTACTTTGATATGAAACTACACCTATTGTCTTTGCAAAAAAAAATAATAAGTTCTGACTACTGATGGACTTTGTTGTGGTTTAAATATCATTTCATCATTCATACCTGAATAAAGAATTTATAATTATAATTTCAGACGTAGGAAGGTTCGCAAAATTGTAACGTAAAGTAACGCATTAAATAACAATCTTATCATACATTATGATTTTATTAATTATTTACTAGCTTTTAGCCCACTACTTCATACGTATGGATTTTGCAAGTAGGAAAAGTAATTACATAGGGCACTTTTACATAAGTTTCAAAATAAAACATACACTAATTCTTAAGTGAAATCTTCAGGAATATGAACGTAAAAATCACATTCAGTTTAGTGCAGTACTATTTGCGTAATGCCGGAATAAACATAATATCGATAAACACAAAATTCCTAAAAAATATTGTTTAGGCTTCTATTATTTATACATATTCTATGTACAGACATCGTCTATTTACAATTTGGCTATATTAACGAGATAAGATGTAACAAAATGAAACAGCCTTAGTAAAAGCATTGTATCTTCCACTATGGTAGAGCCACGCTCTTATCCTGTACAACTTTTCAGTATGATAGGACCGACTCAACCGGGGAAGTATCATACCTTCACAGAATTTCTGTGTCAATTACATCCGCGTTCTGCAAAGTGAGTGAGAGAGTCCGGATGTCCACCCTCGCCATAAATTAAAATTCCATGCCAACTATCAAATTCAAATTCAAATTCAAAAATCATTTATTCATGTAGGACATTTTAGCCGCTTATGAACGTCAAATTTTTACATTATAATTTTATATTTACCCTACCATCCAGTTCGGTATATAGATCCAATTGAGAAGAACTGGCAAGAAACTCAATTGAATTACTTTTTTTTTTTTAAGCCAGTTTATTTACAATGTATATTTATATAGGTGTCTATGTCTAACATTAAATGAAAATTCAGTGCATGAACAACTATTGCCATGCACACTCGTCATTCAAGTAATCGTTTAGTGAGTAATAGGCTTTGCTCAGTAAATATGATTTAACAGATGTTTTGAATTTATTTAAGGGTAATTCCAACATATCCTTTGGTATCTTATTGTAAATTTTTATACCTATTCCCATAAAAGACCTATTAACTTTTTCTAAACGATACTTGGGGACAGCAAGTTTGTCTTTAAATCTAGTATTAATATTATGAATATTGCTGAATATCTCAATGAGTAGTGGGTTTCTACCATGAATTTTTCAAAGAAGTTCTTTCCGTGCACAACTATATTTTGGAGCCTAAGCCTATCATAGTAAAACTAAAACTATATGCTACAAACAGACATATGTGTATTTATGAAGAGTAATCAAACAAAATAGGAATTTGGCGCCTACACATACTTACATTTGTAAATCAAGCTCGCTTATTGGTGAAAGCTTTTACTTTTAACGCCACAATTGCCCACAACTGGTTTCTCGGTGATCAGCCGGGTCAAGGCCATGCACTGAGTATCACAAAAAGTGGTTTGGCGCCACGACCAATCTGGACAGGACAAAACGTATAAATCGTCTACATATATATTATATATTACATATAATTTTTGACTAAATGTATTTCACAGAAAAAAACATTATTAATAAAATTTTATGATGTTGCTCGCATACGAAACCTACCTCGCGCGCAGGTGTCGGTTGTTTACAAAATGTCGTCTAGACGTTCCGAGAAGTAGACAATGTTGGAAATAAAACTCGATTGGCTTTTGGGTCGAATTGCTCGCTTCTGGTGATAAATTACAAGGAAACAATGCGGATCGCCCACACAAACTCTCTATAGAGAATAGGGACTCCCTTTCCCGTGGGAATTTCTAAAATCTGTTTTTTCGTTAGTAATTTTGATTTTGTATAGATGGTGTTTTTTTTAATGGACGATAATAGAATGGCAACCCCACCCGCGCTAACGGTATACACTGACAAGGCACTAGTGAGGGATGATAGATAGGAATGAAAAGGAAGGTCTGTTATAGCCCATCCAATTTCAAGAGCGGACCACGGGAAGGTCGTCCTAACAAGGTATATTGCTAATAGTGGGTCTGGTAATCTACGTTACTAACGATACCTTCCCCACTTATAGATGTTGTTCATTGTAAACAGAATTACATTAGGCTTTATTGAGTATGTTACTTTATCCGACATGTTGGAGTGAAATATTCGATGATATCAGGATAGAAAGAGGTTTCAGCCGTCACAATATTCATTAGTGGGCTATACCTGTGATTTTCTATAGATATTAATAAATTATATCGTGTATACAATAGTGAAAATGTATTTCTCGAGAAATAAATTTATCGCTAGTCTAAGAGAGCAGTTTTCGTAATTCCATTGTGAAACTCGAACTTGAATCTCGCTTACTTATCAGTGAAGTTTTGTTAAACAGTGCGAGTATAAAATTTACATCGAATGCTTTTAAGTAAGTAATATATTGCCAAAACCGAGTAGGTATAACACGTTCCCACCCTTGACCTGAGCAGTTGCGCAACTGCTCCCGGGCTGAAGGTGTGTTGCTGACGCAGCCAAGGTTGTTATTGTTGCTGTGCAAATTGACCATCTTTATCCTCGCCAAATTGTTTTTAAAATATGTAGTTGTAACTTTTATGCAATTTTGTATTGCACTTACATTGAATGTTTAAGGAAAGTGGAAATGATACAATAGAATTAAACAAGACTATATACTGCTACTAACTAAATGATACGGAAAAATAAAGTATTCTAATATCTAAAAGGTATGGGAATGTCTAAAGCAGTAATCTAGATGATTCTATCTTCGTTTAAGCCTTGTTCGCCTTTATTGATAATTATCATATCATATATTTTTAAATAAGTAATTAATGCTTTCTTATAGAAACTATATGGCATGTATATAAATTTATTAACATTAAATATATACAAATATAAAATTTCATACTAAATTTATTTATAAGTTACTTAGTTATTTAAAAACACTCGAAGAAAAATACAAACCAAGAATCTTGTCTAAATAGACATGTATAATATAATATCATTCAAAATAACATCAGTAATAAATGACTAAAACACACAGATTTTGATTGACGATATGATAGCAATGATATTAAAATACAGATGGTTACCTACAGGGACAAAATTTAATATTATACTTACCTAACTACATATATAATCCACCTATACGATATTATGTCCCTTGATGGCCCCTATGTAACAGATTCTCCCACCAAATGACATACCTAGCTTGTCTGCTCAAGACATTTATCGATAGCTTCCAAACTTATCTTTTTTAGAACCGGTCCAAGCATGACGTCAGTATTACAAAATACATACATAAATTAATACAGACAATCTTAGTTATGAAGAAAAAACCAGATACAATGAATTAAATGTAAATGCTCGTATTATTATATTTATAGTTATAGATACTTTTAATGAATTACCTTTTTGACACTTACTTAAATTTGGTATAAATTTTGTTTATTCATCAGTAAACAAAACTTATACCAAATTTAAGTAACTATTTAATAACATTCCTACAGCTAACGTTATTACAACTAGAAAATCTAGTTGTACGAAGGTTCGATGTGATTATTTATATCAAAGATAAAATGTTTAATTTGCTTCTAGATGATACTATTATAACATATGATAGGGTTATTGCATAATTATGTATTTTTTCTCTATTAATACCATGCCGGTAGGCTTGCCCCCCGGCTCGTTGGATTTTAATATGCTTGATGAAATATAGTCTTGTCGATTGCGACTGTGGAGAATAATTCTTCACAGCCATGTTTCATATCTATTTGCGACAGTTACCACTGTCCATCAGGTCGGCGGTCAACTTGTTAACCATTTTAAATTGCATTAAAAACCTACATTAATAAAATACCTAAATTCTATGATATTCTCAAGTTTGCTATTAAAAATAAAATTTAAGGCCGTAATTAGAGTACTTACGGAATTTTTTACCTATCGTAACATAAAGATCATATTTTTGTTAATCAAAATGCTCTCATGCGCGCAGCTGATAGGCCTTGATGAAAATGATAATATCATTATGTAACAAGATGAATTTTGTTCCGGCACGCTTTTGTTTACAATATATTGCCGGGTTCAGTCACCGGCCATGATCGTATTAGTCGGAAAAAATATTTATGTGATTGGATTACATTGTTTGTCATTTGCCAGTAGCGTAATTGCGTAATGCCTTCGCTTCCGTTTATTAAATACGTACATACTCGTACTAATGGCCTGCGCTGACGGGGAGTATTTTATCTACGTTAGGGTCCCCATAAGAGGAGTTTTGCCAGTAGTTACCACGCTTGGCAGACGAAATGGCAATCGCAGTTAGGTTTTGGTGATGTTTGAAAAGGGGCGCTGCTGATCATCTCTCTACTATTGAATTTTCTTAGTCACCTTTATGGACACCCACGGGAAAAGAAAGTGTCCTATTATATGATGGGACCACACGGCAAGTTAGATTTTATTACTAACAATCTCTTTCCCATCGACTTGAATTAATCACGATGGGCTAATTGATTTGCTTTCATCCTTACTTATCATCTCTCACTGATGCCCTGTATATTAATAGTACAATCAATGTTACCGTTTCATTGTAATCCACTAGCTATTTCTCTTAGCTTTGGCTGCATGAATTGGTATAAAAAGTATCCTATGGGCTAAGTTAGGATATAAGCTACCCGTGTACCAAACATTCAAGTCGTGCAGCTGATTTAGCATGATTGTGTAATAAACATCCGTGCACCTTCAAGAACTTTTTACATTTCTAATATTAATAGAATTTTAAAAAACTACACAGCTTATTCACAAAAAAATGTCCGTTAATAAAACCAGTGTAAACAATGCACAATTTGTTCACCACCTGAGCAGGCCTTATTGAGCAAAAAGCAGTACTTTAGTAACACGATGCCTGTGGTAGTGAAAATGGATTTCAGGAACGATAGGTGATCATAATACGATAATGTTGGTACTCGCATGCAGTAGCTAATGCAGGCAGTGATGGAATGCTAATTACATATGAGACACTTCAATTAAAGTTATCGAGGTGTCATTCAAATAAAATTAATGAGCTCATTTGCTTCTAAGATATCACCAGCTGTGTTCTGCTGCTCTGACTGCGTGAAATAATATAAAATATATCCCATGTATAATCCGGATGCATGCCATACCATCTGTGTACCAAATTTTATTGAAATCAGTTATTGTTATATGCCTTACAATGGCAATAGCATAAATATTAAGCTAGATAATATAAATATGACAAACTTGATTACGCTAAGGTATCTTAAATCTATTTATTAAAATTGATTCTCAAAATCAATCAAGTTTCGACCACCAGAACTAATTTTTTAATTTGTTTGAACTTCTATGAGTTAGTAAGAAGTTACTAACTTAACGCAAAAGAATTGAAGGTTAACACATAAATGTGCATTTGTAATGTATTAGAAATATCTTATTGGCAGATATTCAATAAGTCACCTTTATCTATCATACAGATATTTATTTAAAGTGTATGTAGTGTATTAATTTTAAGAATTTGCCCTTCATTCGACATTCCTTAAATAAAAAGAGAAGCGCCTTCAAACTTATGATTTTTTTAGAGTAGGTAGTAAATTTTTAAAAATAACTACATCTATATATATATATATATATATATATATATATATATATATATATATATATATATATATATATATATATATATATATATATATATATGAAGCAAAAACTTTGTATCCCTTTTTACGAAATTTGTGCGGACAAAGGAGTATGAAATTTCGCACACTTATAGTTATTTAAATATATGGTCGTAGAGATTGTGAAAAGGCTAAAAATATAATATTATATATTAATATTTTGCTAATTTAGCGAAAAATGCTCAGACGCAATGCTCACACTAATATAAATAAATAGACACTAAGAATAATTTTCAGTTTTATGTTTTCCTTCTTAATAAAATAAAAAATACTACTATAATACATACATAATTTTGTACAGAATTATGTTTCAAGAATATGTAATTGGAAGACCGTATCAGTGACAGGGTTTCGTCAGTAAATAGTAGGTTTTGGTTTAGTCAAGTTGATCACCCCTAGTCTTACTGAATGCCAAACATAACAATAATAAATTCATTTATAACAATATATGTTATGGTCGAATTTCGACCACTGGGCGACCACTAGTTCAATTTTTCATTTTATAAGGTATATCCATTCATCAGTAACCGTGTTCTTGGAACATATTATGTTAGTGGGTTTTAACTTATGCGTACATTACACTTGACTTTCATAAACAAGTGATTCATGATCATGACATTATTTATATGTACGTAAACAGTTGCTTTTCTACGTAACAATACATTAGTTTATAAAATACCTACGTCTCGCAATCAGTGACGTGTTATCAATGTATATATTACAAACAAGCCCATTGAATGAATTCGATATAGGTAAGAAATATTAACTTTTAATAAATATTTTTTTTCTTAATGTAACTTATTTAAAATACAATGTATTCAGAAGAGCTGGCTTTAAATAAAGTTAGGTTTTAACTTTTAAACAACAAAGCCTTTAACTTTATAACATCGAAGCCCTTTAAAAAAAATACAGCACAAAAGAGATGTATTATATCATAAAGGTCCACAGATTGGAGGCATCTCTACATCGAATAATTTCATTAGCTTGCCACACCTTTCAAATTGGCACAAAGAAGCATGGCAGAAGAAACTGTGAGACATAAATATCCATAAAGATAACTTTGTACAAAGTCTTCCTCTATTGAGTAGAGTATCATCTATCATCATCATCATTATATCAACTTTTAACTGTCCACTGCTGAACATAAGGCTTTCCCTTGGGGAAGTTTTGCCAGTAATTGCCATGCTTGACAGACGGATTGGCAACCGTAGTTGGGATTTAAATATGTTTTATGAAATACGCTGTTGCTTATCCTTCTGCTTGCCTTTCCTTAGTTGCCTCTTACGACACACAGAAAAGGCAGGGGTGGCCTATTATATGCCGAGACCACAGGGCAAATACCCTTACTACTTTGTAAATACCCTTTAATAGGAATTAATTACACTATACACTCGCGAAGCCACTTGTCCCTAAAAACTTACAAAATCTCGTTTTTACGAGATACTAAAAACTACTGCTAGACTATATTATGGATATGTAGGTTTCATGATGAATAGAATATTAGTTACCGCTGTCATTGTATTATCAATACTGACTTTTGTAGATGTAAAATCCTTATTATTTAGATTCTTAAACCGGTGGCAATGATGGATGATAAAATCCGTAATGAAAAGACAATAAATATATAAATATTTTCGTCAGTAGTAACTTAAAGTTTTTACGAATACAACAGTAAATATTGTTGGTAGGTAAATTCACTGCGAGTATTCCAGCTGTTGTTTATGATAAAAAATTCGTAAATAGCGTCATCAAAGTGGCATCACATTTAATGCACTAAAATTGTAATACGTAAACAATTATATAATAAATATCCAGTATAAAAGATAAGTACTTTTCGATTAAATTACGCTTGTTTTCCATTAGCGATTAAAGCAAACAAAACGTCGTACTTGAAGAGAATAAATTTTGTATACGCGAAGAATGTTTATGTAATTGGTTACTGTACGCACCAAATAATAAATTGTAGTGGAGAATGACCATGAGTAATATTCCCACTACGGTGTCAATTAACATAACCGAGACACAAGAGTGGAGTATGACGCACGTGCCGATACAAACTGTTTAAATATTTTGTGCATAAACATGAACGTGTTCTACTGATGTTGGCCCTGAACTCTGCGACCTCGTTACGTGCAGTTATTAGAATCAATTGCTGCCGGGATCCCTTCCAGGAATAGATGGGCAAGTACTGCTTGCTACGAGACTAATACTAACGTAGAAAGTAACTCAATGTCAGTGTAGCTCTTTATCTGTGAAGAATTCTATCCTTGTAACTTTATTCTTTACCATTTCTTCAGATTATTGAACTAAAATAAAAATAAGAAATAAAAATGAAAGAGAAAGATACAAATAAAAATAAATACCTATTATGGAACTGTAGGTTTTCCAGTGTTAATGTTGTTCAATACGTGGACATAAAAAAATTTAAAAATCGAATTTCGAAAAATTTTAAACATGGATGATGGTTTTCAAATAGGTTCTCGTGAAAGTTCAATTGACTACTGACAAGCAATGTATCCTATTGCTGGCACTGATTCCATCCCATCACTTCTTTATTATTAGGTGCGTAAATTCTTTTCCCTCTCATATACTTACAATTATTACATTTAATTAATATTACATTACATTAAATGTAAATAAATAAATAAATAAATAAATTATTACATTTAAAAAATAATGAAATATTTATTATTTTATCTGTCGATCAACTAAAGTGATTAACTATAATGTAAAATTCTATTTTATTATAAGTTTATTGCTTTTTAGAGAAATTTAGTCATTAAAGTACATTAATGAAATAAAACATAATTCTTTGTGGCTAACCCAGACTATTTTATAATTAAAAGCATCAAAAGACCCAAGATGTCCCACGGAGCAGTCCACAGCTGTTCAAAGAAAACAATGCATAGAACTTTTTTAATATCTCTTTCCATTTACCTATTTTAGTTATTGAAGATTTTATATCTTTCGTTCAAATTAAATTCTTAACCTGAAAGGAAGTGAATATAATCACTATTCATTAAATTAATTAGTAATGCTAGTAAGTATGTTTTAAGATACTGATTTTGCTAACATTGTTATTAACTTCTTGTTATTACTGTATGTTTTAGTGCAATAAAGAATATATATATTAAGTGTTTACTTTATTAGAGTATCCCTCCGTAAATACACAATATTTTTTTATATACTCGCACATACAATTAAGTACACTGTCGTTTCTTGTTGTTCCTTGGCTATTTTTAATCTAAAAATAGTAAGATATTTACATTCAGAACGTGGAAGTTCAACAAAGGTGTAGGCAATTTGTTTTGCTACTGTTCGGTGTATTTTCTGGTTAGTGACTGGTTCATTATTATATGGGTACTTTCTAGACATGCTGAATTGACAACTGCACAGCTGCAACACTAGGATATGATAAGTTGAAATACTGTAACTCATTACATAAGTTACGAGATATTATTTTATAGTAAGTACGTCTTTTGTTCCATAAATGTATACTTAAAATATGAATATAATTTTATTTTATGTATATACATAAGTGTTTCAATAAAAAAATCGTACTAATATTACAAACACGCTAGTTCGCCTTTTTATCAATATGTTTCGTCTTTTCACTAAATAGATTGTTAATTAATCTAAAATCTAGAACAATAATAAAAAACCATATGATTCAGCAGTGGACTTAATGTTCAGTGGTGTTAATGGTATTTTTAATGGGCGATAATGCAATGGTAACGCGTGCTATCGGTATACATCGGCGGGTCACCAGTGAAGGATGATAGGTGAGGATGAAACAGCAGCCCACCGTGACGAATTCAACAAGGATTGTTCACGATAGTTTCCAGGTAGAACCACGTGCTGGCCGACCTAATAAAGCATATTACTAGCAATGGGGCTGTCAAATTCCATTACTAACAATCCCTTTCCCCCCCAGACTGTTAATGATTGATATGATCATATATCAACCGTTAACTGTCCTTGGGGGACTTTGCCAGTAGTTGCCATGATTGGCAATCACAGTTAGACTTCTGTGATGTTTTAAAATAGATAATACTGTTGTACATTCCTGGAACATTTAGTTCCCTCAATTGTTGTCTTACGACGCCCATGAAAAAGGAAGGGGTGGCCCATTCTATGCCGGGGCCACATGGTCATCGGCAAAAACAACAATATAGCTACAATAAATTTAATTCTATTCTAAAATACATATACGTATTTGATAAGAGTATCAAATAAGTCGTATCATCGATGGATATAGTTACTGCTATGTATAAAAAATAGGAAAAGGAAGTATTGGTTACTAATGTACAAAAAGCCCTGTACGAGTACGTAGACGCTATTAAATATTTTTTCAACTCAGTACCTATCATGTTTTGTATAGTGTGTTTGTTGTTTTTTATATACATGCATTTAATATAATACAATCATAATTACTATATATATATTAAGTCCACAATGAATGTCAGTCTTTTTGTTTTGTCTATCAAACTATTGATTAAATTATCAGATTCAACATACCTACAAACTGGTATTAAATTTATTTTTCTTTCTTCATCACTTATATGATTTTATTTACTTAATGCTTAATGTATTAACGACATAATAATACCCTATTAATACTTGTCTGATACACTTTTGTTGTTTTTGTTTTTTGTCAATTGTGAATCTAAGATAACTCTTCCATTTTATTAATATAAAAGCTTTTTTAATAGTTTTGATTTTATAAAAAATATAGTTTTCTTTTACAGAATATTATAATAAATGTTAGATTAAAACTGTTACCTAATAGTTGTAAAATTTTATCTATATTTAGCCCGAATATGTATTGTATCAAATATTTTTAGCATTTAAGTAAAAAAAGAAACTCTTTATATTTGATCGTCTAGTTATTTTTACGAATATAAAATCTGAGATATTTTGTTGATTAAGAGCTTTATTCTTCAATAATAATGTAATAATATTAATAGGAAATAAATATGCTTACAGCTATAATCCCTAATAGGTCAAAGGCTATTATAGTTGTGGTGAACGTAACAATCGGCATGCTCACAGCACGTGCTGGTACAGATATTTTAATGACGATGATAGACTCAGGAATAATAATAAACTGCTATTTTTTCCAGTAGTATGTAGATATGCATCTGAGTCATTAACTTTTTATGAATCGATGATGTTTGACCTTAATGCAATGACGAGTAATGGTCATTGTAAGGTCAAACAGTCATTTCGCCAAAAAATTGCATCAACTTTTACAAGGTTGTTGCTAATGCAGACTGTTGACACTTATCGACGTCACCTTTTGATAGCAGAACACGGAATGCACACCGAAACCAAATATAGTAGATAAGTAAGATAAGAAAACATAATAAAGATAGATTTTATCTAGAAACAATTACTATAGTACGCTGAAAAAATTTTATATTTTATATTAAGTGCAGTTACATTATTAGAAGAAAATTGCTCTTAACAATACAAAATATATAATTTATAATTTTGTTTTTCCATTTTCAATTTATTCAACCTATCTTTGTTTACAGTCGCCGCAAAAATCTACTAATTATAAATAGTACAATAAATATTATTGGTAAGTATTATTAGACAATTACGATTATTGTCATTATAACTATTACGTTAGCTGAACTAGCAATGAAGAGAAATTTCCTTCATTGTCTAATATTTACATTAAGTAGGTACGAATTAAATAAAATACTAAGTAGTAGTAAAATTAATATAATAATACGTAATACAAAATGCAAAAAAAAAATCACTTTGCTCCTCAAACAGCGGCTTCAATCGTAAAAAAACGATGAACAACAAGCAAAGTAATCACGTAACATAGCAACAACAAAAAATACAAACCTACTGGTGACGTATCCTTTTTAAGAGTCACTTGAAAATACTAAAAGAAATAACGAATATGTTAAGTACTTAATGCAAAAAACAATGACGCCATTGATACGTGTATTTTAATAATAACATCGGCGTTGTATTTATCTAAGTAAATTATCATTGTAAGTGCACTGTTGTTTATACTTATCAATTACTTTTAAATTTTACTTTAAACTGTAATCTTAAAGCATAAAGTATGAACACATACATGGCCGGTCAGGTCACAGAATACAATTAAATAGATAGAAAATATGGAAGTGGAAGTAGATTTTTTTATGCAACTTAGAATGGCAAACAAGCTGACGGCCCACCTGATGGAAAGTGGTAATCGTCGCCTATAGACATGAGTAGTACCATGGACATAACATAATATACTGTTTCGTCCATGATACCCCTATGCGTTGCCATTCCTGAGGACTCAGATGTTATTCTTTTGTACCCTGTAAATTCTCTGCCATAACTCACCCTTCAAATCGAAACAGAGCCATGCAAACACAACTGCTTCACGGTAGAAACACGAATGGGACAGAGGTGCCCAAGCAAACGACTTTTGTACAAAGTCTTCTTCTGGTGAGTATAAATCATTTCTCATAAAAATGAGAACTATATAATTTTAAAACATCTTCAAAATTTGATATTTTTATTTCGGTTGTGTAAATTATAATCTTGTTATGAATGCGATATCTTCACCACACATAAATTTGTTGAACGAACAGATCGGTTAAGCGTTTTTTTAATAGCTATTATTTACTTACATAGAGATTTCAAATTAAAAATTGTTCTCAATTTCTTTAAATTTGCTCATTTATACAAAATAAAATAATCAGTAGCGTCCATTTAAGAAAGGACCCAAATTTCTTTTTAGAGACAGATGTTAAGTTTCCCTGGTAGAATAATAAGTACCTTAAAATTAACTAATGGATTTAATTTGATTGATATGTAAATACATAAGCTATTGATCTATTTACAAGCCTATTTGTTCGACCTAAACAATAGATAACACTACAAATTAAAACCAAATTATCTTTATCTTCCATTATATTCCGTATTTTCCGTAGGCAATTAAATATACCTAATTACGTTTACAATTTGTAGTAGTGTAAATGAATATTGATATAATTGACTTTATCAACAAGGTGACCCAACGTAAATACCCACAAAATTTATCAGTGTTCGGTATCCAAGTGTCCCCTATCGTTAACGACTAATAATTAACTTTATCCATTCAAATTTTGCTGTGTTTATTCCACATCTTTAAACAATTGTAAGATATTATTATCTGGATTTGAGATAAACTCCACATTGTGTGTGAGTAAGGTTGAGATATGATTTGAGATTCATCACAAAATTTATAATTATTTATTTATTATTTATAGTTATAAAGGTTGAGATTTTATATCTTCCAAAAATCTTATAATAATAAGATAATAAAACAAAGATACGTAACAAGCTGGAACCCAACGAATTCATAAATGAATTTCGCCTGCAAGGAAGGTGAAGGTTAATATTTTGGGAATAATGATTCTAATGATAAGGTAGATTACTTGTTATATACTTATTATTATACTTATTAGAGAAATTTCAAATAAAGACAAATACTAATTTCAATCAAGACAATTAAATTAGTGGTAGTTTTCCAAAGGGAATATTTTCCGTTGACAGCCATTTGAACTTTCAACTAATGTTTGTGTAAAATATGTAATATTCCATTTGTTACCTACTTAGATACCGATATCGTACGTATCTGAGCTAAGATTCTATGTATTGTTAATTTTTGCAACGCAGTTGATTGAACTGGGTTATCGGTTGACCTACGACGCGAGCCGTTGCTCGTTTTGATCTCGTGACGTCACAGAATTTGTGCCACATCAATTTGGCTAACGGTAATCATCTAAAACACAATTAAGTTATATGAAGATTACTAGATATAAATAATATCTGATTGTCGTCACCTTATTTTATCATTAGGTCGAATATAATTATAATTTAAGGCAATCGGCAAACTTAAATATTGCATTCATATCCGGAAAAAGAAGATAAAAAAATTTGGTTTACTTTCAAATAACAATTATTATCATTTTTATACAAACAAGCTGTTGGCCCAACTGATGGAAAGTGGTAACTGCCGCCTAGTACCGGAATATTATAAATAAATCAATTTCAAGAACGATTAAACTAATATCGTTTCGAATTTTCATTGATAAATATATTCTTATTCCATAAAAATCCAAACGATACAAATTTTTAATAAGAATTTAACGATAAAACAAGAGCAAAGCCGAAGAAAACATATGAGATTACAATAATAACTCAATCTAATAGTATAATTATTAGAGATATATTTGAATTGCAATATAAAAGTTTTGTTAAACACATAAATTAATTTACCGGATCGGTTTCACCGTGGTGTCATTCCAGGTCTTTGACATTTCCACAACAATATGCAAATTCGATATTACCTGTATCTAAAATTCCATCCCGATTCGGTCATTCCTAAAGTTGTATCTAAATCTCTCAAATTTTACACTAACTTATATATTTCCATGAAAAATAAATTAAGTGATTGAATAAATCAACTAAATAAATTAAGTCAAATAATATTTAACTTGTTCACAGTAGCTTTCAAACATCACTCGTACATTCACCACGATGTCAGGTGGTAACAAAAGGCCTCTGATTATCATATCCAGATTCCATATATATTATAATATATTTTTAAATGATTCCAAAAGGGTAGAGGTTCTCAATTCGTTTATATTTTCTTAATACATACTCCATTGATACATGTTTAAATATAATTGCAAATTAGTTAAGAATCGGCAAAGATATTTTGATATTTTCTTATTAATTCCGGACCAACTTTGATGATACTGTTTTTAAAAGATAGAGTTTACTTCTCTAATTATCTTATATTCATATTTTCTTATTTCATTTCTGATTTAGAATCTAGGTAGATTTTTTTCTTTTATTTTTAACGAGCGAAATCATAAAATTCTCATTTATTTGCTTCGTTTTATATAATATTATTAGTGAATGTGGATTTTGGAAAGTAGTAATTCAGATTTGCATGTTTTCTGGCACAAGAACACTTTAAGATGAATCAATATATAATCTTCTGTAATGAAAAGTTAGATTACATTAAACTTCGATCATAATCAAATATGTAAGGCTAAAATATTTAGTGAAAACTGACCACGCTAAAACGACTATAAATAAATTATACAAAAGTAGTAATAAAAATATTTTTTTCAAACATATATATAACACTCTATTACTTTACAGTAATTAATAGTAATCAAAAAGATTGACGTTGATATTGAGAGTTTAACAAGTAATAATTTGTTTGAAAGTGGAGAAAAAGAAAGCGAAAATATCATAATGGATTTATAGAAGAATGTTGTTATTCTCTGAGGAATAAAGTTCTTTGACTGTTCCGGAAATTTTCCTAACTTTATATAACAGAAATTATTATAAGGAAACGATTCTTGAAAGATTTCGTATAGTTACACCCTTAGCAGGGCGTACCGTGCGCTTACGCAAGTGGTCTTATCGATTGGTCGCGGCTGCGTAACACTCAGTACTAAACAGGCCATTCACCCCGACCATTCACGCAAAATACGTAGATTTGGAAACCTATGGACCGGCTGCGGCAGCTGCATTCATTTACTTCCTTATCTGCCAATTCTGTTGGAGCGGCCGCAGTTGCTCCGCTTGGACATCTTGAATTAATTAATGGACACGACTAAGATTTTTATTAATTTCCAAACAAATTATTGTTTTTAAGCAACTTCAAAAATACCTCCTTTTCAAATCAATTCGTCTGTTATTTTTTTGTTTCTGAATAGATTTATACTCGATTTCACGTTCAATTTAATTATTTGATAAAAATATTTTATATCATATAGGACTATGAAACATTCAACTACTCAGTCTTATAAAAGATAAATACAATAAAATTTATTTCGGCGATAGGAACGACAATCCTTACTAATATTATAAATGTGAAAGTGAGTATCTTTGTCTGGTTTGCTAACTTATAACACCTTAACGGCTTAACCAATCACTATGAAATTTCGTTTACATGTACTTTATTAGAAGAAAAAGGATATAGGCTACTTTTTATCCCGGTCAGAAAATATATCCCGGTCACGAGGACTAAATCGCGAGCAAAATCTAATATGGATATGATTTAATTTGAAATACGGGTATAAAACAATAGAGTCAATAATTTAAATGCAAAGTATACTAACATGTCATCCTTTATAAGTTTTTATTCGCCAGCTTCCATGTGCATATTACTTTAAAAGACGAAACTAAACAATTTTCAGAAATTATAGGAACAAAAAAATGAAGTTCGAGAAAAGCTGCGGGAGATAACTATCATGCCATATGAAATGCCATGCAAAAATATCGTTCTTAAAAGATATTATAAACGTTAACATTTTTATAATTGAGATATCGTAGTAAATTCCGAAGTAGTATAATATTTTTTATTCTTGAGGCAACATTGTTATGCAATAATAGATATTCTTCGCTTATCAGCTTCGCTTATGTAAGTGATGCTAATTGAGAACGCATTGCGAGTAACGTTTCAGGTCTACATGCAATCCTGGGAAGACATTTCATTACCACATAGCTTAGAATATGTAGCGCTAGTATGTAGTCATTAAAGATGTATTTACAAACCTAAAAAATATTTTTGATGACTTCCGACAAGAGAGATATTGATTATCTGTGTCTTTTTAATGCGATTAGATTCTTTAGCAATTGTGAACTGATTTTGATTAATTTTGCAATTGACAGAGTTTACTCCTGTATTTTTCCAATCTGGCGATTGAAACTGGCTTTTTTTACAAAGTAAAATCCTACCTAAAAATGCATAGTAAATGAAAAAGTGTAAAATTATAGATATACGATATTGCACTTTAAATTCAAATGTTTAAATTCGTTATTTCTTTGCAGAGCAAATTCTATATTTTTTATTTTTCGGCTTGATTCAACATTTAATTGATTGTTTACACCTCTGGCGTCGGTTATCGAACCCAGGATAACAAGTTCAGTATCCATAATAGAAGATATGTCGAAAAATGACAAAAAATAGAATTGTTTACGCACACATGCAGCTGGACACGCCATGTTTATATGAGAGGCATAAATGTTTTTGTCGTTTTTCGATTCTTTGAGAATGTGACCAGATTCACTTATAGAATCGCTCTTCTAATTCCCTTTGTAGTTGAAATCCAATTACCAAGCGTCATTAGATCTAAATACCATAATAATTACATTGTTTAAAAATTAGTTTCGACTAACTCCAAAAATGAGAATAGTATTTACATACAAGATTGTAGGCCTTAAAATAAAAAATAAAAATATAAGATTTTTAGAAAAATTACTTACTTTTATTGTTCAACTATTTTGATAAAAATAATATTCAAAATCGATTTTATGCCTTAAAAAAAGCATATACGAGAATAAAGAAAATAGGGGGATTAATAAAGAAATCCTTTTTTGAAATCTCTTAAAAATAGATGTCCATACAAAGTTATTATGCATACCATCGTAGAGGATAGGTGTAGGAAACATTGCTCATATAAGAAACGCCACTTGGAACCATAGTAAAATATTTGCCAATTACAGGGACCACTACAACTGACATCGGATCACAGTAGGTACCTACAAGATATTTTTGTTTACGTTTAAAGTTAAAGTTCGTAATCATCAGATTGAAACATTGAGTAACATAACATGATAATAACGTTTTTGTTACGTATTTTGCTTACTTGTTTGCGTAAATAATGTTGTAATATTGTTTAAACTGACGATAAACAATATTTTTATTATTAGTATTAACGTGTGCTTGCCTTATAGTAGAAACTCATAAATTGTTACAATTATTTACTTTAATAAAATCATATAAGACCAACTCTTTACCCGCTACTTGGTAAACATGGATTTCAAAATAGGAAATACAACTACTAAGACCAATTCTAAATAGCATATTAACATATAACATACACCACTTTTTTAAGTTATAATAAGGAATACAACTGTGAAAATCGCATCCAATTTGATATAGTACTTTTTTGTATGATGCTAGAATAAACACACCGACAGAAAGAGAGACCATTTTAAAAATAATTGTTTTGACTTCTAATCTTTTAATTAGGACCGTTCACATCAATTATATTTTTTAAATATTTCTTATGTACGGCCATTACCTAGTTATAATCTTGTTACATTAGTAAGAAAATGCGAAAACAAAGATTTACGTAATCTTGTACACAGATGAGTAAATTGAAATAATTCTAAAACTCCTGCAGTCTGTGAATAAAATAAATTTAATAATAAAAAATATCACAATATATTAAAGGTTAACAATATGTTAGTATTTTTGTAAGTTATACACAAATAAACTATGTTATGTGTCATTTAAATATATAATTTGTAATGCCAAATATAATGCCAATATTACAAAATAATATCTCCCTTGTAAACATATGCATATGTCATTTTCATAATATGGTATTGAGTTATATGCATGTTTAAACAAGTTTTTTTTTACAAAACTTTAGACTAAAATAACATGTTTATGAACATGACCTCAGCATTTTATTATCAATTAAAAGGTTAATTATCTATTTAAAAAAATACAAATGCCTATAAAGTTAATCTACTCGTACAACCGACCGACCAATTTGGTAGTACCCACTTTTTTATATAAAGAATATTTTAATTTCATATAAAATTGTACCCTAAAATTCACAATTTTAAAGGTAAAGTTAAAAAATTAGATTTAGCAATATCCAATGAATTTAAAAAATTAAGATAGCGTCTACCAAGCGTGACCACTATTGGCAAAACTCCCTTTATGGGGAAGGCTTATGTCCAGCAGTGGACAATTAACGGCTGAAATCATAATAAATAATAAGAGAATATCTAAAAGCTTCATAAATGTTGTACTCATAATCAAGTTTGGAAATTCTGTTTTCATTTCATACTAAAACAAAAGCCTATATATTTTATAATTAGCTATATTTTTATGCAAACAAAAATACCCTTTGGGGTTCTCAAGGTCTATTGGAAAACCACCTGTGTACATTGTCGTTCTAACCTAGTATCTATAATAAAAGGGAACGTACAAAAGCATGTAAATACATAAATCCAACTATTTCTTTAGATCATACCACAATTGTTTTAAAGAAAGTATTGTTGCTACGTTATTATCACGTGCAGAACTTTGAGGTTTATCAATAAAGTTATCAAGAAGTTGTAAGAGAGTGCAAAAATGGTGTCACCTACTTTTTACACATTGAAGGTCGCATCGTATGTCATTTTGAAATATAAATTATTTTATAATCATTTATTTTAATCTATGTGACCCCAGCGTCACGGACAATTAGATAATCGGCTCAGTAAAAATATTTTAACTGAAATAACCTCGACTTCTATGTCTGTATAAACATAATTACATCCCGTATATATTTTTTAAAACTAAATTCTGCAATATATAATAAAATAACTTCAAACTTTGTAAAGTTAACGGTTTTTAGTTTTTCAAATAGAGTTTACTATTTTATTATTCTGATAGAATTTAAATTATTTTATTAATTTATGATTATTGAACTTATACATGTGTAAATTTAAAATTTACTATAATTATGTATCAACTTTGAAAGTGCTGTATTTTAATGATAGTTTTGTTCGTTAATATATGTATACTGTAATACATGACATGTTAAAAATGTATAGAAGCTTTTTACATGACTAATAAAGGAAATATTAACATATATATTATTTTTAATAGCATGATTATGGCAAACAACGACAGTACTTTCTGATATTATCGTAACCCAAACATAGGTGTTTTGTATGCCTTACCTATCATAAACATCTACTATTTGAAGAACCACTGTTTTGGTCTATTTGGTCTCAAGGGAATATCTATGAAGAAAGCTCACTCCATAATTGCACTGTATATAACGACCACTTACATTGTAAGGTACATCCTACTGAGTATTATATAATATGTACTAAGTACGTAAGAAATTTATACATAACCGAAATAGCTTAATTATCCTCGAAATTCGGCATCGATTATACTTGTGTTTATACCCAACTTTATAACTTACATAGCAATTATTGCAATAAAAAAATAAATAATACACCTGTATCTGTAAAAACATTATATAAATTGAAAGAAGTAGGTAATTTTATTGTAAAATCTAAATTACCTAATGACTAATTTTACGCTATCGTATCGTAACCTCAAACAAAAACGTGGGTATTGCTACTCGACAATAAAATCGAGAAATAAATGTGATTATAAGACAACATACTTCGGAAATGCTGATTAAGCAATTGTCATAATATTTGGACAAATGAGTGGATTGAGGTTAATGATTTTTGTATCGACAGTATTCTCATCTAATACTTTTTTTAACAAGATGTATATAATTTTAATCGCTGTATATAATTTAGCATTTTTCGTAATGTAATATATTCATGAAAGTCGTATTTAGTATTTTTTTTTTAATTTAAACAAATTAAATAAAGCTGTCTTATCCAACAATAACGGTGACAATAGTAACAATATATATGGTAACAATACTTGTACATAGGTTGAAATTACTTTAGTCGGATAAATTTTGAAGTGTTTTTCTAGTTGGCCGTACGAAATAAATCAAACAATAAACCTCGTGAACAACAGATCAATATTCAGTTCTTTTCCTACTTAACTTTCATGAATACAAACAAACTCGATTATACTGACAAATAATCCTGTATATCAAGTAACCCCAGTTCCCTTAATAGTCTGTTTTGATTTGTCGAGTCTGAGCGTTCGCCGTAGCGGCGCCTACAAACGAGACAAGTGATGACCGATGATGAATCGCTTTTCGCAATCAAGATCACGTATTTTATCTCTAAGTGGAACACACATGCGTTTTGCCTAATTTCACTTTTTTTTTTGCTTGTAGCAAACGATGAAAGTGAGTACGATTTATACGGCAGTATTGTTTATGTCTACAGAAACAGGTGAAATAGAGAAATTGGTTTCCCTATTGTGCTGACGTTTGTATACTGTATCGCTTTTTTCATCTTACTTTCAAGGAAAAATATTCATTATTAATTACCTACTTTTTCTTTCATAATACAAACTTGCCTATCACCTTAGAGTATTATACTTTTTACTGATAATATGAGTAAATGATTATAAGGAAGAACTGTATGGTAAAATTTTGCCAACTCAAAACAATTTCAAATAATCGATAAAAGTTTTAAATTTCGAATTGATACTAAAGAGGATACCATCAAATCTAATCAAGCAACAACAGTAAGCTGGTCTATCCCCCGATTAAACGATAACACTGTAAAATGGGAACAAAACAGAATGTTACCTTCTACGTCATCACACTACAATGGTAATCTAATAAACTAAAAAAACTTATAAGACATTTTTTGACATTATTATGATAAAATCATATTTAATTAAAGGGAATTCAATTCAATTCTAACAGAATAATAGTGGGAGTATCGAATCATCACAACTGACAACTCTAGATCCTCTAGATCAATGGAAAAATAACCTATTGATAGAATTGTTTACAACTTGTCTAGGCGGGTTGGGCATGAGTCGCTCCCCTCAATAACAGGAGAATATATTTAGCCTATTTATTACTAGGCATAAACACGGAGAAAAAGAGAAATAAATAAATAATTCACATGGTACTCTCATCTGTGGGGGGAAAGGGGATGTTAACAATGCATTCTAACAGCCCCATTGCTAGCAATATACCCCAACAGGTCGAACTCGATGCGGTTCCCCCTAGTAATCATCGTGATTTTTTTTTTGATGGGTGAAAGTGGTATGGTAACCCCGCCTGCGCTAACGGGATACGCTGGCGGGGCACCAATGAAGGGTGATTGATGAGAATATAAACAGGCCCGTTAGCCCATCATGATGAATTCCTTAGGAATTAACCATGATAGTTTCCAGGGGGAACCGCGAGGAGGTTGACCTGTCGACCAATATACCCAATTGCTAGTAATGAATGAAAGGATTCTCAGTCTCCATTACTAACAATCCCTTCCCCCAATCATCGTGATTAATTCTTATCGAATTCTTTACGATGGGCCAACTGACCTGCATTCATCCTTAATTATCATCCATCACTGGTGCCCCGCCAGCGTATATCAATAACCCAGGCGGGATTACTATTTCATTTCTACCAAAAAAAAAAAAAAACATTTATCTTTAGTACTAGCAGGAGAAGAGGTATTGTGAGTAATGTAGATTTAACAGACTCATTGCTAGCAATACACCCATCAAGTCGACCTCCACGCGGTTCCCCCTGGAATTCTTCTTGCTTAATTCTTGTGGAATTCAACACGATGGACTACCAAAATAACCTCCTTTAATCAGTACCTGCTCTCATTGACACCTCACCACCGTATACCGATAGCACAAGCGGGATTAAAATTCTATTATAACCTATTAAAAAAAGCACTAGAGCGGCTTTCTTAAGAACTAAAGTATGTATATTATTATGCCTGTTATCAGTGACTTCGTTGACTACCTTCTTTCCAAATGATGTGACCATCTATTACCTATACATTAGTACAAAGATGGTTATCCAGTTGATATCCACTTAGGCAAATCACATAAAACTCTCTCGCTAGATACCTACTGCCAGCATAATTACAAAAGAGTTATTATTCAATGTTTGCAGTTATGTATATCGTGTATTTATTTAAACATTGACGTTGTTACATTACGCAAATGTGTTTGTAGCAAGAGCAATAACCCAATTTATATAAAAGATATAAATGAAAAGCGTAAGTGTCTACGTAGATTTATGTAAAGGACATCTTTAGCGCGCCAAACAGCTGATAGTTAAACAATTCTACTGGGTCTTCCAAATTTATTTTAAACTAGCTTTTTGTTAGCTGCTTCGTTCATGTGGATTTTAGAAAAAAGAAATCAAATTAAACTGAAGACTTCTAGATGGAATAGCATGTTAAAACATATACCACTTTTAATTTAGACCGTCAGAAACACGATTACGAAAACAGCATCCAATTTGGTGTAGTAGTTTTTGCGTGATGTCAGAATAAACATACAGACAGACAAAATTTCTGAAAATTATTATTTTGACGTTTATTAGTAATATTAAAACCGCTTCTTTCTTTCTTTCTATGTACCTTTTAGTTGAAATTTTGTTATATTATTGAGACAAAAACTTTATAAACACTCCCTTATTCATAAAAACATCAATCCTCTCATAAACCTATTTTAGCTATTAAGAAGTGGGTTGTCCTTTTTCTTTTGCACCAATTTCTCAATTAGAATGACAGTCACAAAAATAGAAAATATTTTTTTTGAAAAAAAAAAATAACAACGTTTCTTGTCCGTTCTTCTTGGCTGAAATTGCGTTCCGAATGGGTGATAAAATAATGATAAGTCGGTCAAGTGCGAGTCGGACTCGTGCAACGAGGGTTCCGTGCAAAATAATCAAGTATATTTTTTTTGTGAAATAACTACTTTACGGTTTTCGAATTTTTCCCTTTACCTTTGATTTTTATAATTCTAGGAATATAGGTTTTGATTCCCTTTATGAATGTGCGATATAAATTAACATAAACGGCCGTACCTTTTGATTACGTAGATCTAGATGCAAATTTTTTTTCATCGCTTTAAGCGATTGTAGACCTAAATATGTGATATTAATTTCTACCTGATATATCAACGCGTTCCTAAGAAAAATGATTTTGATAGATGGACGGAAGGACAGACCGACAACGAAGTGATCCTATAAGGGTTCAGTTTATTTCTGTGGAGGTACGGAACCCTAAAAATTACTATTAAAAAATGTAAATCTAAGTTTAATTAAACGTCGTATAACGTTTAATTTTTACTAATAAGGGGATAATTATCTAGTATAATAAAATATAAAAACTAATATAACAAACTCTTGACTATCTTTACAGTTAAGCCAGCCTCGGCAAGTGGCAGTAGCATTTATATGTTACCAGAGGAAGATTTTGTACAAAAGTCGATTGCTTGGGCACTTCTGTCCCATTCATGCTTCAACCGTGAAGCAGTTGTATTTGCTGGCTGTGTTTCACCCATGAAACTCCCCATGATACTTAGGTGTTATTCCTTGGTAATTCAATGGTAGTAAATTCACAGGGTACAGAGGAATAACACCTGAGTCCTCAGGAACGGCAACGCATGGGGAGTATCATGGGCGAAACAGTATACTCTGTTATGTGCATGGTACTGCTTATGTCTGTAGGCGACAGTTACCACTTTCCATCAGGTAGGCCGTCAGCTTGTTTGCCATTCTAAGTTGCATAAAAAAAATTATATTATTTTAGACAAGCGGTAGCGATAACGTACATATTTGTCGTTAGATTAGTTTATCACTTGTTTGCTTAATTGAACTTTCAGAAATTTATAGTTTTCACTTTAAAATAATATTGTGATTTAATTTATTATCAGTTTACGTATACGGATATTAACAACTATATTAGTTGGTAGTCTCGATAATTTATTATAGGTGACCTCTGAAATAACATTTTTACATAAGACCTTCAACGTTTGAAATAGGAAGTGTGATAATAGAATAAAATTATTTATTTATCATTCGATATAATTGTCTGATATAAAAATTGGGTCATTGAAAACATATAACATCATTAATAATTTAATGAATCTTAAATTAGTAATTTAAAATACTTTAAACTCTTCCGTTACCTGTGCCATAAATCTAATTTTACATCATTAAGAGCAACGCTAAAATAAATGATAGGAATATTTTAAACTAACTTTTTTTACTTAATAAAAATAAAACTCCAATGTATCCAAGGATGGGTCTACACACTAGGAAATAATTTTCTAAATAGTGTATATAATACCCCTTGTTTTATATATTTTTCTATAGGAATTTTACTAAACTTATTTGCAAATATGAGGATGATATGGGGGCCAATATGGTTTCCGAATATGAAGACGTAATAAAAAATTATAATTTCAGTTTAATTTTAAAAACTTTTCAACAACATTGCATTCATATTATAATTATATAAATTATTTTTTAATCTAAATCTCCGTACTTATAAAATATTTTAAATCTTTTTGTAAAAATCATAAAGTTTCTATTTTAACTAAATATTATGATGCTATGATTTATGACGGTTAGACAGACAGATATTGTTAAATTATAAGGGTTCTCTTTTAATATTTGGTACAATACGCTAAAACTGTCACGAGGACGAAGTCATGCGTAGCAATAAACAGATGGGAAAAAAAACAAAGAAACGAAGTGCTATAACCGCAATGCGCTAATCTGAAATATCAACCGGTGGGTAAAACGATGATAAATAAGACTTAGTATTATGAACAGTACAGCATGCTATAAGACGATTGTAAAAGAAGCAATGTATCTTTTAATTTTTTATTTGTATAAAAATTGTGGATATTTATATTTGTTATTTTCATTGCTAATCTTAATTAAACTTAGCTCTATTAAAAGGTACAAAAGTAATAACCTGACCGTGTTTTTAACAACAATTTAAAACATTATTTTACAAATATTCTGAGCTACAATGTAAAGGGTGTTTTTTTTAATGGATTACAATGGAATAGTTTCCCGCCTGCGCTAACGGTATACGCTTGTGGGGCACCAGTGAGAGATGATAGGTGAGAATGAAAAGGTAGATCAGTTAACCCATATCGTGCGGAATACACCTGGAATTCAACACGGTGGTTTCTAAGGGGGCCGCGTGGAGGTCGATCTGATAGGGTATATCGCTAGCGATATGCCTGGTAGTCCGCATTGCTAAGAAACCCCTACCCTCCAAAGGGTTACCTGTGAATATTTTTTTTTATAAGTTTACAGGTCTGCTATTTTCAGAAAAAATTAAATACTGTCTGTATTATATATAATATGTCTGTATATAATAGTTAAAACATAAATCAATAAATCCTGTTGTGTTGGTATAATAAAGTGTTAAATAAATAAATAAAATTCTAAAAAATAACAAAATAACAATTTTTACGTAGTAAGTTTTTTTAATAATGAAAAATTTTTACTTCCGAAGAAAGAAGGTTTTACATTTTTGTTGTTGTTGTCGATACAGTTTACTCCTTTGTTAATTTTATATTAATTTAATGATGATTAAAACCACTGCTAAATACAATATATTTACGAAATATTTCACCGCTGAATTTTTTTTTTTTTGTTTTAAAACATATTCCCTAGAAACTACAGCGTGGGGTTCTTCAATATGGATGTATAAAGATTTTTTCAGCGTCGGCAGCGCGCACATACTACTTTCAATGTTCTAGGCATTCATAGACTACAGTAACCATTTACCATCGTATACTTGTTTGCCAGCTTCGTTATTTAAAACAAAACAGTGATATCACTAATCAATATTAATTTTGTTACTATTGATGTCACTATTTTTAATTCTACGCGCTATCCTATTGTGAATGCTCTAAAACTGATACATAATTTCTCTTAATCAAGACGGCAACATTGTTTACCACTGCCGGTTTAGACTATCTCATATCAACAGTGCTACGCTAAGCTTTTAGCCCACTTCTGTATCAGTGAGATACGCTCGAAGCATTCTCACTAATGCACCTATTGTTCACTATTTATGCTTAGAAATCTTCATGAACAACGCAGGCAGATAATCTTGCTTTGTCGACGCATACCTTTAGTTAGTGCTGTCACGTCTCAATTCTGAGTATGATGGTCTCAGTTTATCTCTACCTACGTACTTATTTCTAATGTACCTGTCATTATATTATTAATAACTTAAAACATTAAATATAAATTAAGATAAACATTATTAACTCGAGATAATATAATTCTTATTTTTTATTAATTAATTTTGATTATTTCGAAAATATTCTGGAAGAAGTGATATTTTAATAATTTACCATTTAGTACTTTAAAAATGTGTGATTCTTTCGTTCTCTTAACATTAAAAAATTACAATATACTACCTAATATGACACTATTTCTATTTAAAATAAAATGTTTATATGATTATTTAGTCATAATTAGTTAGAAACGAATTAAATTTTATATACGGATAGAAAATATTTTTCATTAGAATATTTTATAATTATAATTTCAAAAGGTAAAACCACAGGATGCAGTTAAGAATATTATGAAATAATTATCATGTTTAGCATATACATAGATAGTATTAACAGTTAGCATTTTGACCAGGAAAAATAGATACTTATCCTGATTAAAATTTCATCATTAAGCGGACTCAGCTAGTATTGTATTATACTCACAAATATAATTTAGTTCTTATTATACTAGTTAGATATTTTGTTGACTATTGCCGTCGTGGTGAATGGACATGCTCACATTACGCAAGCGGGATTTAGTATCAATAATCTGTAATGCCCACATATGGCGAAGCTTATTCAAATATAACGTAACAGGAATTCTAGAATGAATGAACGAATGAATGATTGATAAAAAAAGACAAAATGTTTATATTTATAGACATCGTTTGTATATGTTTGTAAATATATTACCTATAAGCCATTCCTGCATTATTACTACCAAGAAGTAAGATTTTTAATGTTTTATTTGTTTATATTTACAACTTTAATAATTACAGTACATGTAGTCGACTTTACAAAATGGGGAATTTTCTTCCACTTAACTATCAGAATACAAGAGAAACGGTAACAATAAATACGAGTAATAATAGTTAAGTAATATTTATTTTTATAGGAAGCAACTCTTTCTCAGCAGATGTCTGGTTAAAGGAGGAACAGTTTCTCGTTCTAATCTCGATATATTTCAAACTCGCAATAGAAGATTTAAATAGCTATCAGTAAAAATAGTTACATAGAATAAATGAATGACTATAGAATAGAATAGAATAGAATAGAATAGAAATCATTTATTCAAATAAACTTACATTCAAGCACTTTTGAAAAGTCATTACATTTTTTTTAATTTACCGCTCGTTCGGAAAGCTGTCTCATCACAAGAAGAACGAGCAAGAAACTTGCGTGATGCTCTTTTAAATATTTTTATTATTACTTTACATTTTTAAGTTTAATTGTGTGAATACAAACCACCAATTAGCACTAATTCAATTAAATACTCAAAAAGAAAAAAATATTGAATACATAACCAACTGGTTAAACAATTAATAAGAGGAAATCAGTCATAGTGATTAGAGCAGACCAGTCCCTACAAGCAGCACCCGTTCACGAGTATGACGGATGAGCCAGCCATCACTGCGCTCGACCATATTTTAGGGAGCCCAATGACCCGGCCCACCACGCCGCCACAAGTCTGGACATTTTAGTGAGCATGACTACTCAAAATACTAGACCACGTCAAAGCTACTCACAATTGCCATCTGATAGTTATAGTATTCACATTTTACATAAGAATGCATGCGGCAATTAATACAAAAAACCGCTACGCTTTCATATTTCTAAAATTAATCAATTAAATCAAGAAAGCAATGAGAAAATAAAATTACAACGTTGTATGCTAATAAACTAATTATTTACTTGATATGTTGTCATCTATGAATTCGTCTATCCTGTAATAGGCTTTCTTACATAAAAATTGTTTAATATAAGATTTGAATTGCCTCTCTGTCAGATTTAATGCAGATTCCGGCAGTTTATTATAAAATCTTATGCAATTACCATAGAATGAATTACTGATTTTGTGCAGACGGCATTTAGGTAAAATAAGCTTATTTATATTGCGTAAGTTTCTACTTGTACAGTCTTTGAGTTTTTTAAAACTCTCTAAGTTCTTCCGTGTATACATAATATTTTCATAAATGTATTGTGAAGTAACTGTGAGGATATTTGAGTCTTTAAAGCACTGACGTAATGACTCTCTTGAACCCATACCATAAATAGAACGTATGGCTCTCTTTTGTAAAACAAATATAGTATTTATATCGGCTGCTTTACCCCACAGCAGTATGCCATAAGACATTATGCTATGGAAATAACTGAAATATACAAGTTTAGCCGTCGCCACGTCTGTTAATTGCCTAATTCTTCTAATTGCATATGCAGCAGAACTGAGTCTACTGGCCAATTTTGAAATATGGGGCCCCCATTGTAATTTCGAGTCCACTGTTATACCTAAAAAAACTGTATCATTAACAAAATTTACTATTTCGTCATTAAGCAATAACTGTGTATTTATTAGTCTTACATTAGGAAGTGTAAATTTTATACACTTTGTTTTGCTGGAATTTAATAATAGGTTATTACATGTAAACCAATTTAATATTGCAGACATAGCACAATTTACATCGTCTAATTGATTACTTTGACGTCCAATTTTAAATACTAACGAAGTATCATCCACAAACAGCACTATATCTGCAATTTTCTCTACCATAAAGGGAAGGTCATTTATGTAGATTAAAAAGAGAAAGGGGCCTAAGATTGACCCTTGTGGAACGCCCATCTTAATATTAGCTCCCTTAGATTTTACACCGTCAATATCTACAGTTTGAACCCTATCCTCTAAATAAGTTCTCATTAATTTTAGATCATTATCTCTTATACCATAATGTTCGAGCTTGTACAAAAGCGTTTTATGATCCACACAATCAAATGCCTTTGATAGGTCACAAAAAACTCCGAGTGCATCCTGTGACCTCTCCCAAGATTCGAAAATATGTGTCATTAGCGCAACACCTGCGTCAGTGGTAGACTTGCCGGCGGTGAAACCATATTGCTGACTGTGAAGCAGTCCGTTAACCCTGAAGTGATGTAACATTTGATTTAAAATTATCTTTTCAAACACCTTACTTAGAACTGGCAAAATAGATATAGGTCTATAGTTCCCTGGCTCAAATTTATCTCCTGATTTAAATAGTGGGATTAATTTGCTAAATTTCATTAAATGTGGAAAAACGCCATTATCAATACATTTATTAAAAATTGTGGCTAGATATGGAGCAACAATATCTATGAAAGAACTAACTACTTTTACAGACATGCCCCAAAGGTCTTCCGTATTTTTTAAATTTAGCTGTTTGAATATTTTTATGATATGAAAGGGGCTAACATGTGAAAATTTAAATCTTAAAGAACAACAACCGATATTAGTCTCTAGTAATTTTTTTGCTCGAGATTGAGATGAGTCCAGAGAAGATGTAATATCAATCGGAATATTAGCAAAAAAATCTTCAAAAATATTAACTACATCTTTTGTTGTTGTTATTAATTTATTATCATAATTTAATGTAAATTGATTACAGGCTATTTTAGATCTTCCAGTTTCTTTATTTATAATGCTCCAGATGGTTTTAATTTTGTCAGAAGACTGCTTAATTTGTTTATTAAAATAATTAGACTTAGCCATAATACAAACTTTTTTAAAAATTTTAGAATAATTTTTTACATAAGTGGTGAATTTGTCATCAAATCGATATTTTTTTTGATCGTATAAATCAAACAAAATATTTCTACTTTTAAGTATTCCTACTGTTGCCCATTCCGTGAATTTAGATTTAACATGAACTTCTTTTTTCTTGAAAAATTGATCATATTCTCCGGATAAAATATTAATTAGCTTGGTGTAAAGATAATCAGGATTATTACTAGATTGTAACAGCAAATCCAATTTATTTTTAATCGCGCTTTTGTATTTATTAATATTGTAAACATTTATTTGTCTTTTTGATTTTTTATTATTGTTGACTTTATTGATTTGACTGCTAAACTTAACAACTTGACCACAGTGATCTGAAGGAAGTTTATTTATTATGAATTTTTCTGTATACTCGCAGTTACAAAAAACATTGTCAAGACAAGTAGCAGACGTGGCAGTTACACGAGTGGGTTCATGAAAGACATGACATAAATCAAACGACTGAAATAAACTAATAATTTTTGTACATGTGGGTGTATTACAAAGAATATCAACGTTAAAATCTCCACATACAATAATTTTTTTAATACTATTAAATACTTTTTTTAAAATATCCTCCATCACCCCTTCAAAAACATTGTAATCACTATTAGGAGGCCTGTACACACATATAAGGATATAATTTTCTAGTTCTATACAAGATAATTCTATACAACACTCAATAGAAAGTCTAACAATGTCAGCACGTTCCTTTACTTTAATATTATTTCTTGCAATTATCATAGACCCGCCTCTGTTAACTGACTTTCTATTGAAGCAGCTGACAACGTTATAATTATTTAAATTGAACATCATATTGCTTTCTTTAAGCCAATGTTCTGTGAAACAGACAATATCAATATTATACTTTTCTAAAAATAATTGTATAATTAACTCGCTGCCGGGAAAACTTTGTATGTTCTGATGAACAATTATTAATTCTGATTGCTTTCCCTTTGTCTTTGTGAGCAGTTTAAATCTGCAGTCATAGTACTTATGTCACAAATATTAATAGAATTATCTGTTATGTCAGCATTTTTATGTTTAAGTTTACCATGTAAACTGTTCATGTAGTCAATATTATAAGCCACTAAAGTGGCTATTTTATTTTTAGATGATTTAGAAAGATACATTGTATCTTTTGTCAAATAAAAATCACTAATAAAACTATTAGTATCAAAAAATGTCAAAATGTCACTATGACGACATGTCAATGTATGTAATAAGTTATTTAGGTAATGTACCTTACTGTTAATTTTTATATAATGCGTTGTACAATATAGAGAATAATAAAAGAACGTAAACAGCAGACAAAATGTATAAGTACAATAAGACATATATCATATTGTATATCCATAATTATATTCTTAGTTAATTGCTATAATGGTCCGGCATTCAGGTGTCTAGTCAATGCAGATATTATTAGCATTTATACAAAGACAAATAATGGCATCATATGTTTATAAAGAGATAACGTTAGCTAATAAGAAGGAAAATGTTGAGATCGATAGTTTACAATGAATATAATATACTAATTAATGGAAATAAACTGATTACGGATGTGTATTTGAAAATAAGGATAAAAGATATCTATACATGATTTATTTATGACAAAAATAGACTGATTTTAATATTAGTAAATTTACAAGATACTTCAACAGCAAGACAGATTACCCAAAAAACTTGACAATCGATTATGGAAGAATAAACTTAACATATGAATAAATATTATTTCATTAGATATCAGATTTTTTTTTCATTCAGACAATACACAGAAATAAGATTTTTTTTCTAATTATTGAATATAATAATCTCTGATTGTAATACAATTAAAAAAAGTCAGAAATACGCAACAGATTCAAATATGTAGATTTTTAATAATAGACGTATACATATCTTGTGTCATGTAATACAGTTGACACAGGTACAGGTTTTTCTTTTTTCGATAATTTTAATGTATATTTTTAGGTTTTGATAATATAAATTTTTTTACCAGGATTTTTTTAAAACCCTGTTATGAATATAAAAATACATAATACCATTGAAAATGTCTATTTACTTATTAATTTTTTCAATTATATAATTTAATTTACATAATGCGTATAATAATATCACAGTACGATTACAGTTTATTATCTAAAAGCACGTGATGAACATTTATGTTTATCCGAACGGCATTTTCATTGACAGATAATATAATAACTTGTAATATATACTTGTAACAAATTTTTATCATTAACTTCGTCTCTGTGACCGGGATAAAAAATAATGGTGTTATTCTCTATTTAAAATACTTAGTGTTACTTGTTGAGCTGTTTAATAAACTTAAAAAAAAATTTCACAATTTTTTATTTAGTAAGGACATTATTCATACCTAGTACAAGTTTGTTAACAATTACTCAAAATATCTAATAAATAATATATTATTATTATACATAACTATATATTTTACATACTTGTATTGTATATACTACTTAAATTTATGTTTCTTTAAATAAAAATCTTTTTTATGATATTTCTGTATAAAAATTATGAGTCATAGTATTATCACCTATGGAATATAAAAATACTAATTTTGTTTATTCTACAAAATATTTGTCATCATGAAAACACGATTACGATAAAAAAAATTATAGAAAAGTAATTTAATTATATTCATTTAAATAGAACTGATCATATTTTGTTGCAACCTCTGCGTGGGTTGGGAATGTCGTTATCTGTATTTTTTATAATCAGCAAATTTCTGCAACTACGATGCCAGAGACGTTCATGTACCTATGCTTTATAAAAGTGATGACACAGTTGAACTTGATGAATATCTCCATTATGCATGCTACTTCTGTTTATAAGATGAACTATCTGTTCGTTCATTGTCCGAATAATAGTTTTATAATGGCTATTTAACTATTTACTCTTTAATATATCAGTTACAAAAATAAGGATTACAATAAATATTCATAATTAGATGAAATGATAGAAAAAGTATTTACTATTATAAATAATTGAGGTTTGTTATTATTCAGTTATAAAATTACGTCGAACCACGATTACCACTTGCAAACAGTTGGCTTGTAATACAATTTTTTTTTATATAAGACAGAATAGCTATTTGCTATTCTGTTTTATGGATTTTTTTTTACACAATCCATCCAGCCATTTTCCATTATAAATATAACAAACAGACAAACAGACATTTATTTCAAGTCTTATTATTTTACATTTTATATATCTAGATAGGCTTTTATATAAATGTCATTAAGTTAAACCGATTCGGCTTTGTTTCGATATAAACAAGAAATTGTAAATCATCGTTCTTTAATTGCTATCGTACTTGGATATTGTTAGAGCTATAATCTTACTGTTCCATCTTTTCACTACATAAGAACAAATTTTGTGGGCTAATTTGACTGTTGTTTTTTTTAATACACGAGTATAATTTAATTTACTAATATCAGAATAAATACGTATTCTGTATTTATATTTCTCAAGTTTCTTACATAGAGCTGTCTGTTCGTTAGATAATAGTTACTAAAATATTCTCAACAGTAAAGTAGCTGTTCGTATCATATTTGATTTATATTATTTAAATAAATAAATAGCCTTTATATTTTAAACAATGTCTATAGTATAAACAAAAGCTAAACATGACACATTAAAATTATCTTGCTTACACAAATAAATCAATAAATTTATTTTTTATAATAAATTTAGTTTTTATAACTTTAGTAATTCAAATTTAGTGATGCTGAGTCAGTCAGTCGGGAGTTACCTTTTCATATTGGTATAGATAATATACAATAAATATATTGAGTAGAATGATTAAGTTAATTATAACATATTTATATAATTAACTGGTTATTGATACTTTGCAATAACGAATGTCATACGTGTTATTAAGTATAATTATTATCATTTCCAATAACATATTAAAGTCCATGGATGAATAATAATACCTAATGCTGTCGGAATCATGACGTTTCTATTTTTATACTAAAAATTATATAATTATCCTTCTAATATTATTAATGTGAAAGTTTATGAGATTATGAAGGTTGTCTATTATTTAATCACACTTCAACAGCTGAATGAACTTGAATGAAATTTTGTATATGTGTAGATTAAGTATAAACTTAGTATAAAGTACTATATACTTCACAAACTAAGACATTAAGATACAAAACATGTTACTTTATATACTGATACATGCGGGTGAAGCCTCAGTAAATAGCTTATTCAATTATTTGTATGATTATGAATGTATTAATATACATAATTATGCAATTGTATATATCTATTATTTCGAGTATGACGTACTTCTATGAGTTCATATACCAAGGCACTCGCTCGGCCACGAGTCGTCGACCCGGCCGCCGTCACCTTGCCTCGCGCCAACTTACGCAATTTGTTAATCTTATCATCAGCATGCCCATCCAAACGACCTCGGAGCCACTCTTACCCTCGCCGAATCTCAACGCCTACTTAGTCCAAGCGATAATTGTATAATTAAAATATAAATTATATTTTACTAAAAAATAAATATATATCCAGATTTATATCTTAGATTATATAGATAGAGTGTCTCCATACAAAAGCTTCAAGAAAAGCGGGTCAACTTTTCATACAAATTTGCGTGATAAATAGTAGAGGTGTTTCCTTTATAACGTCTATATTTATTTCGTTTTATAATTTTTGCATCTTTTTAATGCATGAAACTCATTTTATTTATTTGATAATTAAATATAGAAAGATTAACATACATTATGTACGTTAATATGTAGAACACTGATAAAAAACGAGTCAACTAATTTGAGAATTAGCTGACTAAAAGTTGATCCGTTTTTGAGACTCTATGCTCTATCTATATAATTTAAGAGATGTATCATATACATCACAAGTCAAATCAACCAAATCTTATATATGAAATAAAAATAATTAATATATATATTGCTTACATTATTTATATTACGGAATATTTTTGCAATTTCACCTATTCATTTTAAGATATATTAAAAAATCTAATATAATAATACAAGAGTTGGACTAATACTATACATTCTATTTTATTTGTAAATTTAATTTTAGAAATATTTAGTAAGAAAAACAAAAGGGAGTAAAATAGGTTGCATGAAATTATTTATTTTTATCTTCTAATAAATGTGTTTGAATTTGTGCACTGTAATATATTTATAAACGCTTAGAAAACAAAATATTTTTTTATCAAATCTGAGGTTACACATGATTTTATAAATGAACACGTAGCCTAATATTAAACTATCGTGTTTATAAAAGTAATATTCAAAACTAAAAAAAAAAATTAAGTACAAAACTAACACGAAAGCAGTCTACGCTCGGTGCTACGAATCTCGTAGCACGCTCGCGGAAAAGTAGCGGAGAGAGGAGAGTCCACATCAGAGTGCGGTGGGACGAGCCTGCGTGTGCGCCACCCCAAATGTGAGAGTATTTATTGGCAAGGCCATACTAGCGTCGCGCCAGTGTACAGGCAAACGCCGTACGAGATATACAATCGTATCGTTCTTGTAATCGCACTGCTGCGATCTACGGTCCGCGCACTAATGTTACGGGCAGTTTACCATTAATAAATATCGTTTTAATCACATAAAAAAGAAAATATGATAATAATGCTAACAGACTCTAAAATACTGTGGGGACTATGGCAAGTGGTGAGCTACTGTGCATCGCGAACTTCTTTAACGCTGCTGTTGGCAGCCGGCGTCTTGTTCTTGGTGGCGAAGCTGGTAACAACGTGGAATGATATTCGCAAACTACCACCGGGCCCGTGGGCTCCGCCTGTAGTCGGCTACCTTCCATTTCTTGGAGTTCGGCATAAAACCTTCCTGGAACTTGCTCAAAGTTATGGCTCACTATTTTCAACTAGACTCGGTAATCAACTGACAGTGGTTCTCAGTGACTATAAACTTATTAGAGAAGCTTTTCGTCGAGAAGAATTTACTGGCCGTCCAAACACACCACTGATGCATACATTGGATGGTCTCGGTAAGTCTTAATATATACTATATACATATTTATAACATGTTATTACATATCTTTCATCTCAAAATTAAGTTTTTTTGTGCAGAACATTAAGGAAACTATTTTTATTATTATAATTTGATCTACTCGTAATTAAAAAAACATTTAAATTGCATTGCAGTTGTTTTAAGACTGTGACCATTAAAGCACTCTTAATAAAAAAAAAAAACACTCTATTTAAATTATGAAAATGAAATCGTTATTTACGTATAAGTTGACCTTCTAAATAAAAAATAATAATATGAGTGACAAAAGTATGCACATGGGCATGTGGGCGTCACATACCTGCCCGTCCCACCCGCTAGCACATTATGCACCTCCCACTTACGTTGATCCCTCACTTAACGCCTCCTTCTGTACAGGCATTATCAATAGCGAGGGTCGCCTTTGGAAGAATCAACGCCGCTTTTTACATGAAAAACTTCGCGAGTTTGGAATGACTTATATGGGAAATGGAAAGAAGATTATGGAGAGTAGAATTAAGGTCTGTATAATTTGAAAAATATTTTAATGTTTGTGGTTGTGTGAGATAAAAAAAATCTGACTTTCTTTTAATTTTTTAACAGAATGAAGTATACGAGCTTATCAATAATCTCTATCGATCAGAAGGCTCCCCGGTTGACGCAAATCCTTTGCTCTCCTTAGTTGTATCCAATGTTATCTGCGGCATCACTATGTCCGTGAGGTTTACTCCTGGAGACGCTAGATTTAAAAGGCTTAATTTTCTTATTGAAGAAGGTATGCGCCTTTTCGGAGAAGTCCACTATGGAGAATATATTCCACTTTATAACGTAAGTTCTTCATATAATACTGTTACAATAATATTAATTTTTTTTTATTGAAAAATATAACTTACTTTTCATTATTTCTTGCAGTATCTTCCTGGAAAAGCTCAAGCAAAGGAGAGAGTTGTTAAAAATCGCGCAGAAATGTTTGAATTTTATCAGACGTTGATTGATGAGCACAAATCTACATTGGATTCAAATAATATAAGAGATCTTATCGATATTTATCTTATTGAGATTGATAAAGCTAAAGATGAAGGAAGGGAGGACGAACTCTTTGAAGGTAGAAATCATGGTAAGTTATTTAAATCTACTATCTTGATAATATTGTATTATATTTATGGAAGTTAATAAAGATGTTTAAATATTTATTATTTAAATAAAATTTAGTACATAAATGAATCATATCCTTGATTAACACCTTATCATCTTGTTTTACGCGTGCAGTCTTAGCTTACTAATAATTAGGTATATATATTTCGATTCTTAATTATTTGTATTTATTTTTAATATAAAGTATCTATTATTTTTCAGACCTGCATATAAAACAGATTTTGGGAGATCTATTTTCCGCTGGTATGGAAACAATTAAATCTTCTTTATTGTGGATGATTGTATTCATGTTAAGAAATCCCGAAGTCAAAAGACGTGTTCAAGAAGAAATAGATACCGTAATTGGACGTGAAAGACTTCCATCTATTGAAGATATGTCTCTATTACCGTACACTGAAACTACTATATTAGAGACCCTCCGCATGTCTAGCATCGTACCTTTAGGGACAACACATTCACCGACTAAGTATGTTTAATTTTTTTTTAATAATGTATACGAAATAATAACAATTAAATTTCTCCGTTTATACTAATATTCTATTTTCTTTCACAGAGATGTCAGTCTCAATGGCTACAAGATTCCAGCTGGCTCACAAGTAGTGCCTCTAATCAACTGTGTACATATGGATCCCAAACTTTGGCACGAACCTAAACAATTCAACCCCAGTCGTTTCATTGACGAAAATGGAAAGATTAAGCGTCCAGAATTCTTCATGCCCTTCGGAGTAGGACGACGTATGTGTTTGGGTGATGTGTTAGCGCGCATGGAAATGTTTATGTTTTTCGCTTGCATCATGCACCAATTTGATGTTCAGATGGAAGACGGTGACAGCTTACCATCTTTAGAAGGCACTGTTGGAGCGACAATAGCACCAAAAGCTTTCCGAGTAAAGTTCATATCACGTGCACCACTCATACTACCGCCGCCGCCCGTGCCTGACCACCCACATCTACGTCACGTTGGCGCACATTAGATGGCACTGATGTTTTTTTTGTTATTTTTCATACCCACCAGTATTTAATGATCACTCGTTTTAGAGCGCATCGTCACCATTTATTTAAGTATATATTATTATAAGTGACGACATCGTTTCTACGATGATCGAGGCTGTGCATAAAGTGTTCAACAATAGTAAACTGAATGTTAAGTTCAGTTCATTTTAGATATAATGAATATTCCCATCGTTGATATTAATGTTGTAAGTGTATTCAAACGTAGATTTCTTTTATTTTATGTCTATGCGATAATAATCACACTATAATATTGTTTTAATTAAGAATATATGATGATTAAGCTCTAGTACCTATACCAAATTAATGTATATTCTAGGTCATTATTTATTAGAAGCTTTGATTGGAAGAATGTGTGTTGAGTGTGATCTCATGTTTGTTGAATTGTAGTTTTTAATTTGCAATTCGATATATAACATCATATTTTTAGATACCTATCATGAACAACATTCCGTAGTCTAACCACTGCAAACTAGTCTTATTAATTTGATTTGAATGTAATCTGAGATACCTATCATTATTAAAACAAACTCTATATATAGTTATCAGTATATTTTTTAAATTGTTAGCAACCAAGTTGCAGTAAAGTTCAAACTTATAAAAAGTCTGTACTATTTTAAACTCACCGTTATTGGATACCAATACCTATTTACCATGCTTTGTATATAATGCCTGTATTTTAAAACTAAGTACTTTAAAATAAAAAATAATGAAATTATTTTAAACCCACTTTTTGTTTGATTTATTTTCTATTAAAATAATTTTATATCTTCTTAACAAAATCCACTATTAAAAACTAATATGTAGACGAAACTTTATTTGTTATATTATTTAAGATAAAATTGAACCGATTTAAATGAAAAATTGAGAAGGTCGATTAACTAAGAAATAGATAGATAATGAGGCCATGAAAACCTACTTTCCTTTCTTAAAACAAAATTCCAATTTTTATTAAATTATCAATAGGACACATAAATTTTTACTATCAATAGTGTGCAAAGAAATTACGTTCAACG
This sequence comes from Galleria mellonella, assembly GCF_026898425.1. Classification (NCBI taxonomy): domain Eukaryota; kingdom Metazoa; phylum Arthropoda; class Insecta; order Lepidoptera; family Pyralidae; genus Galleria; species Galleria mellonella. The sequence continues at coordinate 1,661,558 of NW_026442042.1, read as the reverse complement.
TATATTATTAATGTAAAAGTCTTTTAGTTTTTTGTTTTTGATTTATCTATTACACCTAAATTACTAAACACAGATTTTTATGAAAAATAGCATAGATCATCTGCTTAAGTAGCGGTCTTGCACTGTGCGTTATCAGGGCACTTTCCTTCATACACAACACGCTTTGGAATCAATTTCCAGCAGTAATATTTCTGAACGAATACGACATCGTAACGTTACAGAAAAGAGCATATTCCTTCTTAAGAAGTCGACAGCGCACCTGCAATGTCTGGTATTACGGGTGCTTATGGGCAGTGGTAGTCACTTACCATCAGAAGAATTGTCCAGAGAAGTCAAAAATTAATATACAGATAGATACATACATATCCGTTACACCTTTCTCCCACTACGCCGGTTATGGGTACTTTTAATTCAGCCCTTTTCTCTGCATGTGGTGCATTTAGTCGACATACATTTGTTTAAAATGGCTATTAACGACATTTTCATTCATTCGTGCTTGATAAATCTCTTTTGTAAATCTTCTTTCTTTCATCTCCTTTAAATTGCCAAAGCAACGCTACAAAGATATCTAAATACAAGATATTACATTGATTAGAATATTTTTTACTGACATTAAGTAGCTTAAGAAATGGAGAAAGTTCTCGACTTTCACAATTAAGTTTATTTATATTGATGCCGGAATTTTATTATATTTAAATTTTTATAGAAAAAAAACACAACCTGAGAACGATGTATTAAATAATTGTTGTTATATATTAACAACATCTTTTATCTGGAGATACAAAAATATCTTGTAGGTACGTTTGTATATCAAAATTTTTGAGTGTTCATCAATAAGTTTTATATCAATCAACAATGCCGTGGCCCTTAGAATAAATAAACCAAAATAAACCTTTGAGAACTGCACATAAATCATCCGGTTATAGTTGTATACGTATCAAGAACTCGTCAATTTTATTTGCTGCTGTTACCTGTGCCAGATAAATTGCTAACAATAATGCATACATTATATAAAAGTTAAGGAGAAGATTATTGTTAGTATTCTAACATCTGAACTACGACAATTATCTCTTGGGCCCTACTTTTTAATGTAATTTCAATGTACTATGGCATTAGTTTGTTGATTCTTTTATGTCGTATAAAAAAAGTAAAATTAACAGAACATAGTGAACAGAACTTATTTTGTATATAATGTCAGAACTCACCATCACAGGTGAGATTGTGGTCAAAGACACTCAAAACGAAAATTAGAACCGAAACCGATATTTCAGCTTCAGTTGCAGTGACGGCCTGTATTTATTAATGGAAGAAATTCTTATTCTTACTTTCCCAGAGGGAGACTTTGTTTGACAAAAGTCGTTTGCTTGGGCACTTCTGTCCCATTCGTATTTCTACCGTGAAGCAGTTATGTTTACATAGCTGTGTTTCGGTTTGAAGAGTGGGATATGGCAGTGAATTTACAGGATACAGAGGACAGGATACCTGAAACCTCAGGAATGGTAACGCATGGGGACTATCATGAGCGAAATAATATACTATGGTACTGCTCATATCAATAGGTGACCACTTTCCATTAGGTGGGCCGTCAGCTTGTTTGCCATTCTAAGTTGCATAAAAATAAAATTTTACTAATTATAAATGTTCGAAAGAGTTGTGTTTGAATCGAAGCATTTGGCGTTCCATTGTTTCTGCCTACCCTAATGGGAGACAGACGTGACAGATATGTATGTATGTATTATAAATGTAAAAGTGAGTTTGTTAGTAAGTAAGAAAGAGAAGGCCATAAGCAACATTTTATCTCAGTCAGGATACATATCCCGAAAAAACGAACGAAATCGTGGGTATTAACCATTAATTAGTATTAGTAGCCCTTAACTGTCCACTGCTGAATATATATTCTCCATAAGAAGGGTTCTGCCAATAGTCGCTACGCTTGGCAGGTGCGTTGGCAGTTTGGCTTTTGCTGATGTATTAAAAAAGACGCTGCTACCCATCCCTCGACCATAAGTTTCCTTAGTCGTTTCTTACGACACCTACAGGAAAGAATAGAATAGAATAGAATAGAATAGAAATCATTTATTCAAATAAACTTACATTGAAGCACTTTTGAAAAGTCATTACATTTTTTTTTAATTTACCGCTCGTTCGGAAAGCTGTCTCATCACAAGAAGAACGAGCAAGAAACTTGCGTGATGCTCTTTTAAATAATTTTATTATTATTTTACATTTTTAAGTTTAATTGTGTGAATACAAACCACCAATTAGCACTAATTCAATTAAATACTCAAAAAGAAAAAAAAAATTGAATACATAACCAACTGGTTAAACAATTAATAAGAGGAAATCAGTCATAGTGATTAGAGCAGACCAGTCCCTACAAGCAGCACCCGTTCACGAGTATGACGGATGAGCCAGCCATCACTGCGCTCGACCATATTTTAGGGAGCCCAATGACCCGGCCCACCACGCCGCCACAAGTCTGGACATTTTAGTGAGCATGACTACTCAAAACACTAGACCACGTCAAAGCTACTCACAATTGCCATCTGATAGTTATAGTATTCACATTTTACATAAGAATGCATGCGGCAATTAATACAAAAAACCGCTACGCTTTCATATTTCTAAAATTAATCAATTAAATCAAGAAAGCAATGAGAAAATAAAATTATAACGTTGTATGCTAATAAACTAATTATTTACTTGATATGTTGTCATCTATGAATTCGTCTATCCTGTAATAGGCTTTCTTACATAAAAATTGTTTAATATAAGATTTGAATTGCCTCTCTGTCAGATTTAATGCAGATTCCGGCAGTTTATTATAAAATCTTATGCAATTACCATAGAATGAATTACTGATTTTGTGCAGACGGCATTTAGGTAAAATAAGCTTATTTATATTGCGTAAGTTTCTACTTGTACAGTCTTTGAGTTTTTTAAAACTCGCTAAGTTCTTCCGTGTATACATAATATTTTCATAAATGTATTGTGAAGTAACTGTGAGGATATTTGAGTCTTTAAAGCACTGACGTAATGACTCTCTTGAACCCATACCATAAATAGAACGTATGGCTCTCTTTTGTAAAACAAATATAGTATTTATATCGGCTGCTTTACCCCACAGCAGTATGCCATAAGACATTATGCTATGGAAATAACTGAAATATACAAGTTTAGCCGTCGCCACGTCTGTTAATTGCCTAATTCTTCTAATTGCATATGCAGCAGAACTGAGTCTACTGGCCAATTTTGAAATATGGGGCCCCCATTGTAATTTCGAGTCCACTGTTATACCTAAAAAAACTGTATCATTAACAAAATTTACTATTTCGTCATTAAGCAATAACTGTGTATTTATTAGTCTTACATTAGGAAGTGTAAATTTTATACACTTTGTTTTGCTGGAATTTAATAATAGGTTATTACATGTAAACCAATTTAATATTGCAGACATAGCACAATTTACATCGTCTAATTGATAAAGAAAGGGGTGGCCTGTTCTAGGCTGAGACCTACACGAAAATCGTAGGTAAGAGCTACTTATTTTATAAATCTATAGCATTATTGCTTTAAAAAGTATATATAATCTATATATATATAATATAATCTACATGAGAGAAGAAAGACAATTATTTAAAAACTAATGAAAAGTCCCATCTTTTTTTCATTATTTTTATTTGGTTATTGATTATTCGCATTACGACTTAATTTTACAACTATATTAGACGATTATGTCATCAATTCTGTACCGATTTTCACAATCCTTATGGGAATCTATAGAAATTGCTCCCTTGTTCGTTTTAATTTAATAACGATTGAAGTTGCCGTTTTTGTTGTCAGGGATCAAAAATCAATCTGTAGAGAGTTAAAACACTCAAATAGATGGCCTAAATTCAAATATTTCCAAATAATTTTTTTTTTTTTTTTCGAAACAAAATGTACTTGCGAAATATATATAATTAAAATATACGTTAAAAAGTAAAGTGATACGTAACTATAATTAATTTCCAAATACTCCTATGAAGTTCAAATAGTAAATTATTTAAAATATTAACAGGAATATCAAACTGCGAAACAGCGTAAGCACAGGCATAAGGCTGAGATATCATCATAAACGTTAAATACAGGAACATCATGAACCAAAACATAAATGTCATTTTGTACTTAAATAAACTTCTTACTGTTCTTAAAAAAAATGTGTAGTGTTTTATTGATTTCTTACGATGTTCGATTTCCATGCATTGTTTAGAATGTATAAAGCCAAATTACAAAAAGGTTTTTTTGTATTATCAGAAACAAAAACATTCGGCACTTGTCAGTTATTAAGTGAACCCTATCCACGGATACAAAGAGAATTCATAAAAAATATTCTAATATAATAATATAGTGGGAAATCGCCATATTACTTTAGTAATATAAAGGTTTAAATCTTTTAGTTTTAAACTGTAATCGACATTACTATTTTCATATTTTTAGTAATAGTAACAAAAAGAAACACTATTACTTTTGCTTTGTTTAAATAATTTTATGTTTATAATTTAAACTAAAAGAATATAAGAAAATTAAATAAAAGAAATAAAAACCCGTCAAACATCATCGCAGTAATAATGAACTGCAGGGGGTGTCAAGGTAACACCGACTTTGCCTTGCATTTCCTCAAGTGTTGGGGGGTTCGAAGCTAACCTTACGCGCTTGCGTCTGAACAATCTAGTTACCAGACCACACGACAACATACGAGATAATTCATCTCCGGGACACATACGTTTTCCTGAAAATTTTATTAAAAATAATTATAAACCTATAGGTACACTAAATTTGAATTATTAGCAAACATATTTATTTCATTATTAGACATTTACTGGGTACAGAGGAATAACACCTGAGTCCTCAGGAATGGCAACGCATGGGGGGTATCATGGGCGTAACAGTATACTCTATTATGTCCATGGTACTGCTCATGTCTATAGGCGACGGTTACCACTTTCCATCAGGTGGGCCGTCAGCTTGTTTGCCATTCTAAGTTGTATAAAAAAGAAAATATAATAAAGTTAAAAAGGTTAATAATTAAATAAAATGTAACATTACGTTAAACATATATCTATATATTATAAACGCTTTATCGAAATAAAAGCATGCGCTTTTTAAAAGCCTTGCCATAGAATAATTTACATGTAATAAAAATTTATTGATTAGTTGACGTTTTGAAATATACTCTGTATTTATAATGTAAATTAATTGTAATTTACCAATGCATAAATACCTGTTTGGAAAGGGATAAATTCTTGTGGTTTTAGTAAGCTTCCGTCTGGCGCTATGAAACGACTAGGGCGAAATTCTTCAGGGTTTTCCCAAACATCTGGGTCCATATGCAGAGCCCACTGTAGAGGAATTACCATGGCTCCTTTAGGGATTTTGTAATTACCCAAAAATGTGTCCTGAAGTTAAAAAAAAAATTATCTCAATGTTTTTAAATACAACTAACATCATGGATAATCGATATCTAAATTAAAGGTTAATATTAATAGATATTATTAATCATCAATGTACAAAAATTACTTATACATCGTACATTTTAAGTATGACAATATAAAAGTTACATAGTATAAGTCATAATTACTAATAGATATTTATATTTACTTTATACAATACAAAAAAAAAACAAATACTTTATACTTATATTATTATTTAAAATGACGTCAAAAACTGGCAATTTATTCAAAAGCAATATTTATTCATTGATCAGGTTTCTAAATATTTGAGTCAATGATTAGGTAATTTATTAATTGACTATATTTAACTAACTTCAACACATCCATGTGGAATGCCAACAGGTACGATGGACCTGATTCTCTGGGTTTCACAAATAGTTGCCATAAGATAAGGCAATCTCGATACGTCCACTTCTGCTCCCTCTTCTGGATAATTAGATAAGATTTCTTTACGGACCAGTTCCTGTAAATTATAATAGTTTATCAACATTTCTTTCTACGTATCTTATGAGTAGCAAATAAACTAACGAATGTAAACCAATAAACTAAAGTTAACTAATAATAACATCACAGAATATTGTGTGACGATGGTGCTATTCTCCACGCATTTTTATCTTAGAGGAAATATTTTATTTTGAATATTTTAATTCATTTATCCTTTTCACTAGAGTCTATATTAATGAAAGCATTTCTATGAAATCTAGCATTGAACTATAGTTTACTTTGTTCGCAGAGGAATTTCGATTTAAAATAAGTATTTTAATACAAAATCTCACCTGTTCGTCTGGATACAAAGACATATAAAGCAAAAACCAGGCTAGAGTAACAGATGTGGTATCTAATCCTGCACCAAACATATCAGCCAAAAGATACAGCAATTGTTCGTCTGTCACATAACGTGCGGTTTCGTCGCCCTTTTCAAACCTTTTTTTCTGCTCTTTTAAAAAACTATCCAAAACACACTCTCCATCAGTTTCAATAAGAATATTCGGGTCAAAGAAATGTTCTTCAGTGTCTGATGCATGTTTGCTATATTTGATACATTTGATATATCCATCGGGATGATCGTCAAATATACGACTGTGAAGGGGATACTCGGCGCCTTTGGGAATTTCTAACCCTAGCATTTTGCGCCGCCTTGCTATAATACTAGCGTAAAGTCGGTGGGACTGAGCTTGCCCACGTACTATTATTTTTATAGTATTTCGAGTGGATGGTGAAACAAATCTGTAATCAAAAATACAATTTCAAGTAATTATACATTTTATTTTTATCTACATAAATATTCAACACAATATTTAGTTTTACACGAAGTTAACATTTCTTGGGAGATGGGAAATATTTGAATCAATTATGAGTTTTATTCGTCAATAATGGATATTATTGAGATGTCTTCTTTTAGAGCAATTATTAAGTAAAAAAAGCAATTTCCTCACCGCACAAAAGGTAAGAAGTTAACAACACCAGCTACACCCATTTCATGGCACCCCTCTTCTTGAATCTGCCGACACCAATTCCAAGTTTTGTCATCCGGAGGAAATTTGAATCCGAATATAATTTCATTAACAACATTTCCTAACGAATTTGTAAGCATGTGAGAAAGGTCTAGTGGTGATCCGGACAATTTTTCCACATTCTAAAACAATTATATTTAAAAATATTATTTATTACATTATAATATACAAGTGTCTCTTAGTATCTACAAGACGAGTTTAGATTATCCGAATTGAATAGGTATAATTCTGTCATAAAGTTGGATGCGTGCTTTATTGTATTTAGGCTTAAGCTGTAAAAATTAGTAAAATCACTGTTATAAGAACTTTTGTACTTATCCCTTAAGTGTTGACGTATCATTGATATTCACAGATATCAATGTTGTATTTTTTTATAATAATTTTTTTAAATATATAGTATAATATTCGAATACAATCATAAATATATAAGTTCTATTCCTTTTCATTGGGAAATCTTTACTATTTAAATAGAAAAAAAAAACAAATAATCTATATTTTTAAGGTAAATAAACAGAATATATATGAGAGGTGAAAAATAAAACGAAGAAATAAAACACCAAGTCGAATATTCTGTTTTTTTTTTTTATCATTCTGCTGCTTTGAATCACAGCAACATTTGGCAGCGAGACTCATTTTCAAGAATTAATGTGGGTTTGACCACATTTGTAAAGCATTTGAATTTTTGCCCGCAGCCCATATATTATTTATAAGCGCATTATTTAAAATAATTATTATGAACTAAGTTCGTTGTTTCTTTTTTTTTTTCTTTACTCTGGTATGAAAATGTGTGCTTTTTGGATGTTGTATCCATAAATATGAAAATTTATATACATATATATGTGCAGTTTCATGGACATAAGAGAGTATATTGTTTCACCCATGATACTCCCCATGCGTTTCTATCCCTGAGGACGCAGGTATTATTGCTCTGTACCCTGTAAATTCACTGCCATAAGCCACCCTTCAAACTGAAACACAGCTGTGCAAACACAACTGCTTCACGGTTGAAACATGAATGGAAAATAATAAATTATTTGTTATCTCTTGAGACTAATTACTCTGTCAATTTTTTTTTATACCACTGAGGTGGCAAACAAACATATGGCCCACCTGATGGTAAGTGGTTACCGTAGCCTATGAACACCTGCAATACCAGAGATATTACGTGTGCGTTGCCGACCCTAAAGAAACCTCTTTACCCCCCTTTTGTAGAACCTCATGCTGTAGTCTCTTGGAAAAACCTCGGCAGGGAGCTCATTCCGCAACCTGAGTGTTCGTAGGAGGAAACATCTCTGAAACCGCGCAGTACGCGACCATTGAGGCTGTAGGACATGAGGATGAACTCCCTGTCGATAGCGAGCCGTAAGATGGTAGAAAGTGGCTGTGGGCATCATATTGAACAATTCCTCTGAGCACAATCCATTGTATAGGCCGGTAGAACACGCAGAGTGATAAAAGTTTTAATACACATAATTTTTGGGATTAAAAGAGATAAAGATTGTTTTATATCCCAATCAATCAACGTATCCTAGTCATGCAGACAAAATAGTGGATGTAAACTGATAATATAAAATAAAAATATATATTTACCTCGAGGAGTTCAAAAACACCAGATGCAATTCGTTTCTCCAACTTTTCACGAGATACGCCGTGCTTGCTCATTCCAAAACTTTTAAGCCATGTGGTAATTAACTTTCGTTGGTCCTTCCATAATCCACCCTCGGCGCAAATAATACCTTTAAAATTCTAACTTTATTACATTCTTCTTTAACTGTGAGTGTTACTTGTGCAGTTTTAAATTATGAGTATAACATGTAGAGTTTTTTTTTTTCTATTTTATGAATATATTTCTACCTTTTACTAAGAAAAGATTATTCGGAATTCTTGTTTAATTATGGACTGTGGTAAGAAGTAACAAGTACGGAAGAAATAATAAATTATAGTTCTGTGGTTTTGTTTTCTTGCAAAGATTAATAAATTTAATTATTATTAATTAATTAATATATATTCTTTATTGCACTTGTAAATTACATTGTTAATGCATTTATAAATACTGTGAGCAAGGGTAATCATCATCATCGTCATATTAGCTTTTCACTGCCCACTGTTAAACATAAGTTTTGCTTGTAGTTGTCTGAAATATGACCAACGGTTCCATATTCACTTTGAGCAAAGCGATCACTGCAATCCTATTTTCTTTAACACCCCATTCCATATTGTAATTTGATAATGAACATGAAAAAATATGTAAAATAGCGCGAAATCGAAAAAAGTTTTTAAAATAATTTATTAACGTGTTCTAAATTTAAAATAATTAAAAAGTTTAAAAAAAGAAAAGTTTTTATGTGACACTAACTGGCCAGACTAGTTAGGTATTTAATTGATTTATAATAAAAATAACATTTAAATCAAAAACTTTTATTACAATTGATTAAGGATGATGTAATTTTATTTTTTGCCTTTGTTGCATTCTAATATTATTATATTTTTTTTTATTTTAATTTATATAACTAATTTATGTATAATTATTATAGTTGCATATGTAACTGCTTATTACCTTTATCAATTTGTAGTATCAATACTACCGATAAGATGTCATTGACACTTATAGGCAATCTCTAAGGAATTGAAGTTAGCATTTATAGATATCACGTATTTGTTATTATTTTAATGTAAATACTTAAAGCTTCGGAGTATTAATTAGTTTAAATGTGATAATTTTCTCCAAATAATTGTTATGATTCTAAATATTGTATTAATAAGTGAAATATTTCGTATAAACCTATTTACATGTACAACAAGAAATTACAAGTATTTTATCTGTTATTTATGTTACATTGCAAAACGTAAAAATAATTAGAAATTATTTTGTTCATACTCTCGCTAAATCAACTCTGAGCATATATTATGTAGATATTGTTCTATTGTCTATCTCGCTCTAACATATAAATTATTATATTTTCTTTATTTTACATTGTGAATTCATACACCTTATATATATATATATATATATAAGGTGTATGAATTCATAGAATGATGAAATAATAGAGAAAACAAAAATATCAGTAACATTTTTTAACAAATGCAATTTCCGTTGCTATTGAAAGATTTTACAATACGATTGTTTTACAAATAAGTACTCGTACTTACCATTTCCTTGCATGATCCCATGCGTCAAATAAAGAGGAGCTCGACCCGAAAAATTTTCTTTGGCGAATGCATCTCTTACCAATTTATGATCAGATAATACCACTCCATAAACACTACCCATGCTAATTCCATAGATAGGGCCATACTCTTTAGACAACTTTGTTAAAGTCAGATGCGGATGGTTCCTGTCTATAAATGGTAAATATCCTACGATAGGAAGACCCCAGGGTCCAGGAGGTAAATGTTGCCGTTCTTTTATTTTTTTAAAAATCCAATATCCAAGCACTATTGAGAATAACCACAATGCGATGAGATCCATTATTAACTGAAACAAAATTAATGTTTTTACAATTCAATCAAATTATTATTATAACAACCAAATTGCAATGTTTACTTTTTACCTGATGATAACCAGCACGTAATGCAGTACTCTTTTATTAAACAACCTTATTATTAAAAAGTAAACAAAATTACCAAATCTATTTTTAGAATAGGTTATCGCTGTATATAAATATTTATCTACGTATAGAGCGTTCATATAATCTAGTCATTATTTTATATAATCTCCAGCGTCTATATTAAAAATGCATCATTTATTTAACGTGTTACCTGCCTATAATTTGAATGCCAATGTTACCAATATGAAAATATAAATGCGAATTGACGTAATCATGACATCACTATACGTATCATATTACCTAAAGTAGGTATGATAAGGTTTACGTCTTAGTACTTATAAGTACTATAAAACTATATAATTATTTGAAAAATTAAAATATGTACGTACCTGCAATATTTACAGTCTAATTGATATTTAAATAGATGTCGAAACTCAAATTATCTTGCTTGCGCCACAAACGTTTAGATATCAGACCACTTATCACGAGGGCTGACGCACTCAAACTGTTAAAATCTCGATACCAGGTAGATGATTCCTGGACTGAAATTTGAATAGCAAATAAATACTATTTGATTTTTAAATTTTAAATTAAAGTTTATTTTGTACCATTTCAAACACACACGTATAGAATGTTACGGTAAGATCACAAAGGAGACGTCCATTGCGTGTTTATTTATGGCGTGCTACCTTTAAGTACTTTTTTTAGTCGACATAGATACAGCTCTTTTTGCGAGATCGTTATTTCTAAAACGATATTTCAATCGGGACTAGGGTAGTTTATATTCCTTTTTAGAAATATATGCTACAAAGAGGGATTACAGACTTACATTTGCAAGCTGCTCAGATATTTTGTAACGGTAAGTTGACCCATACAATACATAGGTAAGTAAAAATCTGAAAATTAAATTAGATATGAATTTAAATTATTTGAGACTTTTCCCCTATACCGAACACTGTAAACGACTGTTTGTTTTTTAACTAAAAATTGTTTTTATTATAATTTAATTGTACATAAGTACAACAGTTATTATAATAAAAACAAATTTTGTTTAAACATAGACGTAGTATAACGTAAATACTAGATTCTGTAATCTCGAGTCTTAAAAACGGATGAACCTTTCGTCAGCCAATTGTCAAATTAGCTGACTCTTTTTTTTATTAGTGTTCTATATACTGACGCACACAACATATCTTAAAGTGTCTATATTTAATTATTTAATAAATGAGTTTCGCTCACTAAAATGACGCAAAAATTATAAAACAAAATATAGAACGAAGAAAGCAATCACTTACAATCGGTAAGTATATTCGGATTTAAACATAGTTATAATATATAATATATATAGTTATATAAATATTAACATTCATTTTCAAGAATCTTAATATTTTTAGCTTCGCAAGTATCCAAAAAGTTTTCCACAATTGAATTAAAATTCCTGAAATGACGCGGATATTTTTTTATAATAATTAAATTATTTCTAATTATTATTTGTATTATATGCTATTTTCTTACATAATATGAATATAACACTTATGTAGTTATGTATATAGAGATATTAGTGAGTATTATGCAGACTCTTTAATATTATTCATATTAAATTTAAGTATACTGTTATGATACAATTACTTGAATTATTAATAAAATAGCTATGATTTCCAAGTAAATTTAAAAAGGAGATGGTAAATTGGACTATATATACATATGTTTTATCCAAATGATCTTTATTATTTGATTGATTATATTCAATATCGATTTCTTAGGATCCATATATACTTCAAATATGGATCCGGTGTCAGAAATAATCAAATTGGCCGCCATTATTATTTAAAGTAATAAAAGTGTTTATTACATTTAGTCAACTCAATTAAAATAACTCATTTTCTTTTCATACGTAGGTATTTACAAAAACCCGCAAGAAACTAAAATAGCTTCCACTTCAATTAATTCTAACATCAATATGTTTTAAATGTACAAAAATTCTAAAACATTCGTATTCAAAAAAATTAGTTAAGTAAAAATTATTTAAAATGATCATCACTTATAGTGACATTATCCGTGTATATTTATAGTATATACGAAATATAACACATGAACTTTGAGGACCGATGAGAAAATTTGGAGCTGGAAGAAGAGGTGAATAAATTACACTGAGATATCATAGAATTATCTGAAGTCCTAAGACAGGTAGAGGATACGATGATCCTTAAATCCGGTAACTTGTTCTATCACTGTCTCCGCAAGTCCCTCCTTAATAATGTTTTAAAATTCGAGAGTGTATCGGCAAGGATGGTATATCTTAAAATTACCAAAAGGAAGATTATATAGGTATATGCGGCGACCGTGGTACACTGCGATGATCAGATGGAGGCAATGTACAAGGACATTATAAGAGCTATACTTTACTCTAACACTCATTACACAGTATCGATGGGGGACTTCAATGCTAAACTGGGCACAAGAAAAGACGATAAGATGACAATAGAGAACTACGGTACCGGGCAGCGAAATCCTAGGAGACAGCAGTTGGCTGACGTCATGAAGAAGGAGGAATTCTATGTAGAACTCCTTTTTCCAAATCGTCCACAAAGAACCTGGGCTAGCCCCGACAGATAAATAAAAAATGAGACAGACTTCAACATGATCACTAATCGCCTTTTGTTCAATGATGTCTCAGTGATCAATAGGTTGAAAACCAGATGTGATGACCTAATTGTAAGAGGTACATTCCATCTGAATATTAGGTTAGAAAGGTTTCGTCTGATGAAGTCTACGCTCCGACCTTCATATGTCTATACAGAAAACCTTGAGAATTTTAAACTCGAATTATTAAATTGCGTTCAGCGCCTGGTAAACTATAAAAAAGACGAAATATTAATGATAAACTAATGGAAACTTTCCAAGCAGTAAGAGCTAAACTTTGTAAACCCCAACGTTAAAAAGAAACCCAAAATTTCTCTGATCGTATTCTAGATTTTATGAGGAAACAGCGTGAATTATGGTCCCAGTCTTCAACGTCTACGTAAGAATATAGGTAGCTCAATAGGTAAATTTCCAAGTGTATACGGCGTGATATATTAATTACATACAGATTTTGAATGTGATTGAGGAGTTCTATGAACAGCTGTATAAAACGTCATTAACACCGCATACCAATGCGAATAAAGACCAAAAAGCTGAACTCATCCGACACTATAACGATGATATTCCGAATATCAGTTTGAAGGAGATTGAAATGGTTCTCAAACAGCTTAAAAACGGCAAAGCACTGGAAGAGGACGAAATTACTACAGAGCTTCTGAGAGCGGGTGGGAAATCAGTACTTGTAATCTTTCAGAAGCTATTTAATTTCGTCATCAACAACAATGTTACACCCGAGGCGTGAAACAGAAACGCGGTAGTGCTGTTTTTCAAGAAGGGTAACAATACCCTTTCGAAGAACCATAGATCGACGATGACGATATTACTTCTGAATCGCCTTTACGTATTGTTTTCGAGAGTCCTGAATAATCGTCTTACGCACAAACTCGATGATTTCCAGCCACCCGAATAAGCTGGATTCTAAAAGGGCTTTAGCACCATAGACTACAAACATAGGCTACGGCAGATTATACAGAAGACCGAAGAGTACAATCTGTCACTACGTCTGGCGTTTGTGGACTATGAAAAAGCCTTTGATTCGGTCCAGACATGAGCGGTACTACAGTCACTCCAGTTGTGCCAGATTGACTATAGGTATATTGAAGTGTTAAAGCGTATATACAATAAGGTTACAATGTCTATCCAAGTACAGAACCAGGGAACGAAATCCATCCAAGTGCAGAAAAGTGTAAGACAGTGTGACGTCATATCCCCAAAAGTCTTCATAGCTGCAGTGGAAGATGTTTTCAAAGACTTGGACTGAAAAAGATATGGTATAAACGACAATAACAAATACAGCACTCACCTTTGATTTCTCGACGACATAGTAATCATGGCGGAATCCCTGGAGGATTTGAATACTATGCTTAATGACCGCAATGGTACTTCTCAACAAGTAGGTCTTAAGATGAACATGGACAAGACTAAAATCATGTCTAACGTCTATGTCACATCCACACCAGATAGGATTGAGAATACTATGCTCGAAGTTGACGACAAGTATGTATATCTAGGACAACTTGTCCGAATAGGTAAGTTCAACTTCGACCGAAAGGTCAACCGATAATTCTAACTCGACTGGGCAGCGTTGGAAAACTAAGCCACATCTCTTCATCCAAAATACATCGAAGTTTAAAAACGAAGGTCTTTAACCAGTGCGTGTTGCCAGTAATGAGTTATGAATCCAAGACATGGCCCTTGACACGAATAATATGATTGCCTGTATGCAAAAACTTCAAATTACTCAGCGGACTATGGAGAGGGCTATGCTCAGAATTTCTTCGTGTGATAGAATCCGAAACGAGGATATCCGCAAAAGAACCAAAGTAACCGACGTAACCTATTTATTATTTTAACATTGCCATATAATTATCTATACTTATATCTAACAAATCTGTAGAGTGGCCAATTCTGTATATGAAATATATTTCCAAAATAACTATCAGGGGGTGATTAGTGATTGATACTGATGCCAAAAATGAAATCAGTAAAATTTTTGTCTGTCTGTCTGTTCGTTATAGAAACAAAAACAACTCGACGGATTTTAACGAAACTTGGTATAATTATTCTTCATACTCCTGGGCAGGTTAAAGTATACTATTCATCACGCTACGATCAATAGGAGCAGATCAGTGAAGGGAAATGTTAAAAATGTCCACCCGTGCGACGCCGGGACGGGCCGCTAGTCTAAACTAAAATTGTAATAAAGAGGAAAGATTCGAATTTTTGATGAACTAACAACTATTGCAAATTTAAATTCAAATCATCTTTTTTCAAATAGACCTGTTTACAAGCACTATTAAATCGCCATTTTTTTTAAATCTATTGTAAGGGTCGGAATGTTGTTATCTATTGAGAATAGCTCGCAAGAAACTCAACAGTTACTCTTTTAAATGTCTGTAAACATTATGTGTATTTATTTAAATGTACTAAATCTAAAATTACATGGTCATTAAAAAGCCCGTACATAATCGACCATACACGCTTGTTATTCAAGTAATCGTTTAGAGGCTTTGTTCAATAAGTATTTTTTTATAACAGTTTAAAATTTATTAAAAGGTAAATCAAAAATCTTACCATTATAGTTAAGTCACGAAAACCGTTTTTATTCGGACTTTTCAAGCGAAATACAAGTAAAGGTACATGTAAAATAATATTTATAACACAGATTTCCTGACGTTTTGCAACACAGGTTCTCCGTATAAGAACCGGCGACAGACTGCCACGCGCATTTCACGCAACTCTCTGATACTGGTAATTAATATAAATTTAGGATATTGTATTAAAATTTTGGTCAAATTTAAACACACAGATTAAAAAAATATATATCAGCTGTAGGTATGTACATGAATTTAGAAAATCTGTCTATTGATTTTGACGAAATATCAATTTTAAGAAAATGATAGGCGTTTTTTCTTTGTTAAATTGATGTAATTTATAATTCAATAAAATTCATTTCAAACACAATTATTATAGTTTAAGGATCACATCTTATTAATTTTTCACTTTTTACTACTACTCTAATCTGGAAATAATATTTTACAATGACCTTTTCAGAGATATAGCGCTTTAAAGAAATAAGATTAAAAGCATGTGAACAATGTGCAATTTTGTAATCTTTTACCTAATTTATATTCTATCTAGGAACAGCATATTTAATTGTAATCAATTATATCCACCTAAAGCTAATTATATTTCAAAGTTTAAAAGTAATAAAAATTTATTTCGTTAATAAATTTATAATCCCGCCAAATCAGCTTCCAACTTGATTGAATGTTCTACCTATCTATTCACTCTACCCGTGAAATAGGATTACCCGCCACCATTAATTTTTCAGCTAATTCATAGTTATATTATAATAACTTTATTTAAAATTCACAACCTACTTAATTTTTTAAACTAATAACGACATCTTCACAAATTTGTATACTAACTCGATTGTCTCGTCAATAGATCTCTCAAAGATAAAAAAGTACACTCGTGTGTCTAAAATAACATAGTTAATACTACGTACGAGTATTTTTCAAGGTAAGATTAAAAGCCTTCTAGCGTTTCATAAACACAAATGATATTACTGCCTAATGGAAATGAGTTGAATATGTTGATTGAAAAACACAGATTTAACATTACATATTTAAATTAAATAGTCAACAAGCTAGATACTATTTTGAATTCTTAATTCTCAGCCAGCAAAAAACTAATTGGTAAACAATAAAATTTAATTACTAATAATTTATACTATAGAAAGACTTATCTAAAAGTAAATGAAATAAGATACAAATTATAAAGTCTTCTTATTTACGTAGCTATGTATATTCTGGTCTCATGTTTTAATGTTATGTTTATGTTCTTAATGTAAAATTTTGGTAAAAGATGCTTTTTACCGATGCTTTTTAATTGTTCATTATTAGACAGTCAAAAGATGTACTTGTATAAGCTACTTTTCTATCTAAAAAACCTTTTGCGTCCAAAATTAATAAGTTTTGTATCAATCGAAACCGTCAATCTATTAAATCATTATAATTATTATTGAAATATTTTTATTGAATTATTGAACTTACAATGAATTCGATTCAATTAAATTTTATACGATCATATTTCGTAAATATTTTTAGTGATCTGTTAAATCACACCAAGCTACAATATTTTTCCAAACCTGTTTCATCTAACAAACATAAATTATTGTATAATATAACTTATTATAATTGTAATAAATTATAACGGGCGAAAATTAACACTTAAAAATTTATTTTTCATCCAAAAAAGGTACTATAAGAAGTAAAAATGAAAAGATTATAAATAAAATATAGAAAGAAGTAATGTTATATTAAATAAATTTAAATTTAAAATGTATTTAAAATTTAAAATGTATTTATTGGAACTATAAAAAATTACAAAAGTAGGGTAGTGTACGATAACAGCCACATTAGTTAAAAATAATTGTGTCGTAGCTGTCAAAATATTATTCAGAAACTGAGGAATAACTTAGATATAGTGAGATTATTGAGTTATCGTTTAATAGAATTTATGTTAACATAAATAAATGTGAATTTTTAAATGTATATTAGATGCCGAAAATTAGTGGTCGAAATCTGAGACTGGTGTCACCATTTTCAGACATATAATTTTTCAGCTTATTTCCAAAAAATTGTATTCACACAAATTTATATGTATAATAAATTTGTGTGAATACAAACTAATAAGCAGTATCAAAATCAGTAAATTAAATTAATAAAATAAATCAGTTGAGGTTACCAGAACAGATCAGTCCCTACAGGCAACATCCGTTCACGAGTATGATGAATGAGCCAGCCGTCTTTGCAGTCAACCATATTTTAGGGAACTCAATAACCCGTTTCACCACGCCGCTACCTGCCTGGACATTTTAGTCAGCATGACTTACTCAAGGCCCCCAACTATTCATGATACATACTATATAACAGTAACAATAATGTCATACATTAGCTAAACACTTAAAGCGGGCCTTACTATCCCATATATTTCTCTTTTATGATACTAATCTAAAATAATAACTATCCTCTTATTTTTCCATAGCACAGTGTAAACATATCTGGAAGTAATCGATTATTTTTAAGCAATTTCCACTAAAACTTGTTACGTGCCTCAGTGATTAATACTTTTGCAATTCTTTTTACAATGGATAGAATTTACTTTCCTGTTGATTCCATTTTAATTTTGTAACGATTGAAGATTCCGTTTTTCTTTATACAGCAAGAATTTGCGAAGCAAAATCTGAGTGTGTATGGTATCTATAAAACATCTCTACATTTACTTTCACGATTATAAAAAGTATGTCCAAATAAGTATTGTGACTAATTTGATAGTAATACCTATTAAATCAATTGGCAGCTACGGCAAAGTCAAGCTAAAACTTGTTTGTGGAAATAACGTATATAAAAAAAGTATTGGACACTGCAAAATAAGAATGTAATCACCTTTACATTGTATCAACGTACCGGTACTAGTTACTGAATACCTACACAGTATTTATCAGATAAAAAAATACTTTTAAATTGTTGTATTTAGCAAGTTGAATACTTGCATTATCATATCAGCCGTTAACTGTCCACCGCTGAACATACTCGTAAGTCTTCCTCATAAGAGGGGTTGAAGCAGCTTAGTTGGTCCATCGTGATGAATTCAAAAATAATTAACCACGATGGTTTCCAGGGGAATCCGCGAGAAGGTCGACCTGATAAGATATATTACTAGGTATCGGGCTGTTAGACCACTAACCCTAACTAACTAATCCAACAATCTATTTCTCCCCTACTAGTTAGGTAGGTGTCCTTGCCATATACGTTAATATGCATATTGTAACATATTAAAGATCGTCACGAAGAAGCACTACTAAGACTGATAATAACATACCTGCAGTACCTCATGGGTGGCGGTAGTCACTTAACATCAGATGAGCTGCATGCTAGTTTATTGTAAAAAAATATGATTTCAATATAGCCTATATATTACGTCCTATGCTGAAGCGTTAGGTTTATTGGATTTCCCTTCTAGCAACTCTACCGATAACTGTCTTTGTCTGATGACTCTAATTTAATTATTGTTTATATTTGTTTATTTGTTCAATTTGATTGTTATTTGTATATAATTAATGTGTTTATTATGTAAATAACGTCGATTATTGTTGATGTGCAAATTAGTGACATAAATTAATGTTATAAAATTTATCGGACAACTTTCAAAGTTCAGATAACTTCCGACAGCAATATTGTAAATTGCTATAATTTTTTATTGATATTACTATTATTATATATACTTAACTACTTACATTTTATATAATTACTACAAAAAAATTCACTCAATAATGAAGATCGAATGTTTTTGTTGAGGGAAAACTATATACCCACTAACTCAAAACTATAAATATAAAATAAATCAAGTTAATAATTTAATTTACATATTGATACAATGACTCATATAATATATTAATATAAAATAACAAGACACACAGCAGTCATCAACCACCCAACAGACAACTAACAACAAACAACATTCAACAAACATATCAGAGTCAACCTACACACTTCATAAACCGAACACACAACCATTCACAAATTTAGTACACACTCAACAAAGGAGAGGGCAAGGTAGAAGAAGAAAGACGTAGAAAAAATTATTAGGGAGCGTAAGTACCTTTTTTTCTATGGGTTATAGGACGGGGTATACATTAAAGCCGACATAAGTCGAGAATGTGAAAACCATAACTAAATCGAATAATAATAAGAAGTATCTATTATATAATAATATTTTGTTATTTGATATTAACAAATTGTTGTTGTTACAATTTTTTATTTCACTGGAGATAGATAAATGTTGTCTACTTAAAGTAAATCTTTCTAACAATCCAAATTCCTTCTCTACTGTAAAATTGTGTACCGCACCTCTTGATTTTATAGATCCCATTGCCTTTCTTGGAATCACTCATGATAATAAACTTGAATGGGGTCCTCATATTCAAAATCTTACCACCAAAATAAGATCGGTGGTATATGCTGTATGCAGGATTAAACAGTATACTAATGTTGAGTATGCATGGGATTTTTAATAACGATGTAACTGAGATTTAAAACATTAACTGTTGAGTTTCTTACGGGCTTTTCTCAGCAGATTTCGAATTCTGCAGTAGATTCATAAAAATGACAATTTAAAAGTGCTTGTAAACAAGTCTATTTTAATAAAAATTATTTGATTTTGAAGATCTTTTTAGAGATAAACTCTTTGCTCATATTATTTGTAATTATTATTATTAGTGTATTTCTGAGTACAATACAAATATTACTATATTGCATAACAATACCAAATCAATCTTTAAACGCAAAGACAAGGCAGCGTGCGAGATGTACGGGCGAGGTCGGGCGAGTCGCGGGCGCAGCGGTGCGCGTGTGAAGGCCGGTCAGCGGCCGCGCAACTCTTATCGAACCAATCATAACGATCAAGTAGTACCACTTGCACAGCAAAATAAATATCAACAGCAATTCAATCTTATTTGTCTCAACATACAAAGGTTCTAGTACATTTTTTTTTTAAATGAAAGGATGGTAAATGAACTTGCGATCAACCTGATAGTAAGAAGTAATTATCACAGCTCACGGATATTAACATCATTGGAGGAATCGATCTTCATTGACAGAATTTTAAGAAGATATATATTCCCTTCTTGAACGTTTCTAATTCTCCATGTCTAGTATACAGTAGTCCTTAATAAACATATCAAACATATAATAGCAACGGTATCCCGCGGCTCCCGCGTACCAAATTTAATTTCATTTCCGTTCAGTAGTTTTTGAGTTAAAAAAAATATAAAAAGTATTCATCTATCCATTGTTACAAAATTTCGCATTTATAATATTAATAGGCTCGACATGTTCCAGCTAATTTACTAATATAATAATTACACTTAACTTGAATTCTTGTCGAAGTACATATTCTGTCATCATATCGCATCAGTCCATAGACTATCATAAGGAACGATTACGAGCCAAAAAACTAGGGGTCATTTCTTCCTGATAATGTTAAAATGTCTGTAATTTATAACTACGAAGCTTATGTCTTAGATTCATGATTAATGCTATTTATGAGTATTTTCGTAACAATTTATGGTTTTCAGACGACGTAAGTAAAAATAGGAATGTATTATTTACTATAAACACAAAAATTTATTGTTTTGTATTTTATTCACTTTTTACTGAAAGTACATGACGTAATTTTAGATAATTACCATAACTAACTACGAGAATAGATAGGCACTTAGCATTTTGTAATCTGGCAACTTGTTAAGCTTTTATGAATGTTTTGTGTGAAGTTGAACTACTCGAAATATGGTTATTCTCTGTAACTAATTTAATCGTTGGTTTGTCCACGTGCCGACTTAATAATACGCAGTTGCATTCATTAGTTTAATTGAATTTGTAAATATAGTTATTTATGTACACGAGTAGATATTAGATATAAACTATAGACCAAATACATACGTAGTTATCACCACTGAAAAGGAAAAAAGAAAATTTAAGTTGTTCTATTGTTAAATGTTTTGTGAGTAGGTACATATTACATTTTAATTTTGACAATAACTGAAACGACTTATAGTACATGTATTTTTATAGAGAAAACATTAACAGTTTCGGGAGCCTTTAGGATCCTCAAAAACCTTGTACCGACCTTATATCACAAAATTTAAAGAAATAACTATTTATACTGTAATTACATGAAAAATGCGCATTATTTTGTTGTTTTTTTTTTTTCAATTTATGTTATATCCAAGAACAACACATTTTACTCTAATGAACTATATTCTTGTTTCATTCATTCATTCTTCGAATCAGCTTCAAGCTTATATTGAATAGGATAATATCCTACTTTTCTATCTCGCCCTCACATGTATGTTATATTTTTTTCCTATCCATACATTTTACCATCCAAAGAATTAATCAAGCTATTGTTTATATAAAATATAATATCTAATTGACATTCAATAATTTAAAAATAACGTTTATTTGTTTTTTTTTGTATTTCATATTTTACAAAAAGTATAATTACAAGTATCACAGATATATTATAGTTTATAATTTTGTGTGAAATTTCGAAATAAATTTTAGTGGGCATGCAATTTATGAAAATAAAGTAATTAAGTTCACCTATCGTAACGAATTAACCACAACGGAGAACCGTTGCGGTTAATTCATCAGGTGAATCTCTCCGAAAACGAAGAGAACCATTTCGAGGTCTAACTGACAGGATACAATCCCTTCCTCTTTCTGTTTATACGCGATATAGATTTGTATCATTGTAACCTTCTAAAAGCTATTGTTTGCCCAATTTTTAGAACCTGCTGTTTATTTCTGTTAGGTACATGAATTTTATGATGTTATTACGAGCGATTGTTTTTATTTTAAAAGAGTAAAAATTACTTTTCGGAACAAATTTGGTTAAAAACATCATAAATGGAGCAGCGTCCCTTATAAACCATCCCCAAAGTCAAACCAAATCACTGTGGTTTCCAACCCACATGCCAACGTGACAACTACTAGCAAATCCCCGTAATGGGGAAACCCACGCTCAGCAATAAACAATTAACGGCTGATGTTGATAATGATGAGTTAATAAGCAATTTTCTTCTTAAGGATATATTAGGTTAAAAGTTAACTTCCCAACAGCTCGATCTGATGGGATTCGAACTCATAATAGTTCTAATAACAGTACTAGAAATAATTACAGCTACTATTTTAACATTCCCAAATAAAGGAACAGCATTTAAAAATAATTTCAATTACATCCTATGTTCCATAGATATGGTCCTCCTGTTATATTCTACAAAGTTGTATGTTAATTATTTACTGACATTCAAGAAATTACTATATGGTTACTAATAGGTAGCTGTATTTGCAAACAGGTGAAACAATTATCTAAGTTATGAATACGAAATACTCTTATACCTATTTGTAATCTATTTTATTTGTCTTCTCTATCAAAATATAAAGAGGTCGTAGATTAAATTAATATAGTGAGTATATACTAGTGTTTAATCAATTTAGATTAACTCAATAGAATAATATTATTCTTATCAATTCGAATTTAATATTTTTATCTTATTCCTAAACAAAGGATAATGACGAAGTTGAAATTTGGGTCGAGGTACCACTTTCATAAACTGAATGTAAAATGAGTAAAAAATAGTAATAAATTTTAAAATAAAATTTTTGTCTTAGATATAGAGATAAAGAATGGGCTTAAGAATCGGGTTCCACACCTTTACTACTTATATAACACTAGATCCGAAGGTTTTTACAAAAGCCCGCGACAGAAGGAAAAAGACCTCGTTCGCCTCCACTCAGTTCTACATTGTATCACAATCCTGCGTTTTTGCTGTTCTCAATTCTCATTCAGCCACCGTACAGTTATCCCCCGACTAGTGTTACTGACACAATGCAAGGTTAACGTGAGGTGGACGCCCGCACTCAGACCGTATAGCACTTAAAAGGACATTTATGTTATATCAACTCGAATGGATCAAACAGGACAAGCTAGCCGAAATCCGTTCCCAAGCGACTCATGAAAATGGGTTTTTGCACTGACAGCACCATTTCCTAGTTAATTTAAAAACACATTTGTGCAGTTCGCCACTCGCTAATCCTTGTGCTAAAAATGGAATTTTCCCTGTACTTTGCAGCTTGACTGTCTACTAAATAAGTATGCATTTATATCAACCGATTCGCGTAGCTGCAATACTACTTTATAACTCTATTTAATTAATCTATCCAAATCCATTTGATATCGTAGTTTATATCAAACATAAATTGATAAAAAAGTAGATATTCCACCTTAGTAGAATGGGGCCCATCGCAAAGTCGATAGCTTCATCGCATAGCGCCGCACGATGTAGGTGCAGTCACGAATCAATGGAATTATTAATAAGACATTCTTGTCAATGAACGCAGTGAATTGTTGCAATCCAGTGAGTCTCTATTCTCTTTTACTTTCGATCGCACTTCGAGTCGGAAAAAGTCGGCGGCCGTCGTCTCCGGTCGTCCACTCTAGCCAGGGCCAGTGAACGAACTAGATTCTTTTATTTCTTTTTTAGTCCTTACACCCGCAAGTACAGTCTAGAATGCCGGCATCCCGTGCAAACGTCTTCCTTCTTTTATTTTTAGTCCGCGCGAAAAAGGTGGTCGACCAGTCGTAGCGACAGGGTCAATGTATCCAAGGATTTTACCCTTAGCCTATGCAGCTGTTGCACAATAGTCTAGAAATTCCAGGAATTATGAATACAATTAATTATCAGTTTATTGCTATGTTGTACTATGGATTTATAAGATATATAAGAATTTTATTATTATTATCTGATTCACATTAAAAGTTTTTTTTTAGGTAATTTAATATTGGAAAAATAAAATGGTTTTAAACCTTTAGCCAGAAGATCTTGTTTTATTTAATATACATTTTGCATGTAACAGTATGTAATAGGTCATTGAATACATCATTATCAGTAGTATCTCTTAAATAGCTAATCATATATTTAAATTAGATTGTCACTTTTCTAATATTAACAGTTCCCATACTTTTTTTTATTGAAACCCACTGATTGTTGTCTCAATACAAACATAACTATTAAAGTCAAAATTGCCTATTTGAAAATCAGTTGTAATTAACCCAAGAAGATAATAATTAAACCTATGATATAATTATTTAATCTCCAATTAAAATCTTGCAATTGCACTCCTCTCCTTCAAATACATATCGTTAAAAATCCGGCATGAAGATATGTAGTTTCTCCGTTTACTTACCTAAAAACCTTTAGCATATTTACAAAATATAATGTTAAGTTGTCCTAAAAGGTAGTTTCGAAATATGAATGTTTGGGAAACAAACATGTCGCGCAATTGTTCGTTTGCGGGCAGTCAGCGACAGCGAGGGCGCGTAGCGGCCAGGCTGTGCGGCTGCGCCGGTGAGTCGCCGTGTGCCGCTCGCGTACTCAGTGGTCCATCGGTGTCCTTGCATTCTTCAAATGAATAGCAGAATGGTACCGGTTCATTGACCCTTGACAATGTGAAGGGACCAAAGCCGTTCTTGAGCTTTAGGCGTGGTAATTTTACGTAATAAAGTCAAGCGTGCATGAGGGTCGAGATCATTCGACGGTCGTCGGCGATATTACCCTTGTGTTTTAGATAATGCGTCTGCTATTATTATTTACACGCTACTTATGTACTTGTATATGATAGGCACCTGACCTGCAGTTAGTCACAGGATTATTCAATATGCCTAACGAGAGAGGCGTTCGCGTCATTGCGTGAATAAATATCTGAGTATTGAGGTCAGATCTGACCCTGTTTATATACTCACGAACTGCTAAGATGCTAAAACAATAAGGTGTAATATTTGAAGAGTAAACTGTACTGTAATCACACGTACAAATTTTGCAAGTTATCATTTTAGTCAATATTTTACCACAAACTGTAGGTTTTATTTAAAATGGCATTCGTAAATTAAGTCGTGCTACTTTTATATTATTATAGCTTTATCTTATTAAAAGAAAAATGTACTTAGTCACTTATAGGATTATATTTTTTTAATTTAATTTAAATATATACCTATCTTAACACGAACAATACTAAAAAGGAGCTAAAATTTTGTAAAGTGGTTAAAATTATTTCAAGTTAATAAAAGAACTAATTGAGATTATTAGAATCATTAAATCTATATCATCATATTAAACCTATTAGGTATATACAAGAAAATTATGATTTTAAAGATTTCCTTCTAATTAAACATATTTAATTAATTTATTATTATTACTTATTTAATTAATTATATGTAATAATAATAAATTATCCTATTTCTTGAAATATATATAATTATGTATATGAACATAGGATCGATATCTCTTAATTCCTATACCTAATTTTTTAGATTACATTTTGATTACTTCACAAAATATTCCGGAGAAAAATATTACCAGGAAAAAATACTATAAATATATTAAAAAATTGTAGTATCTTTGCATAGGTGTTTTTAGTAAATACATACAAATATTTAAAGAGGAGAAATTTTAACGCCTTTCTCAGTGACATTTTGTGAACTAAGTTTAATTCTAAATCTCACATCTTTTTGAATTCAGAACTACATATGTATCTTTCTAGAACATTATTTATTAAATTACTACTAATTTTTAATATATGCGCATTTCCGTTTTGCTGGGCACAAGCCTCTTTTTATAAGAAAAGACTACTTAGTCTACTTACCACGCAAGGCCAGTGTCTTATTGTATGGAATTTTATTTCGTGTATTCTTTTATGTACTTACTGAAAATTAGTGTATTGTGCTTCTATCGTTGTTCTCCTACTCATTATTACATTGAGGAAAAAATGAATTTCTGACCTACACGATTATATCCACCATACGTTAATATTTTTGCCACAAATATTTGCAAATTATCTATTACTAGAATCTATATAAATATAATTTTCTAACCGTACTGAATCATGTAAGCTCGTTTCACGTAGCAGCAGTTAAAGTGGAGGGCGGCGGCGGCGACGCCATGTTTACAAACAAAGAGATCAACGCACGCCAAGTAGGTTAGCGCAACGTGCGCCCGCGCCGGGCGCGCCGCTCGCCGATCGACGCCGCCGCTCGTATTGCGCGGGTCGTGGTCTCCAATTGATGGCTCCCAAATTGCAATAGCCTCTTACACTAAAATTGGCTAGCGTCCTACTTCCCGATAACGTTTTTGTCAAATGTAATTTAAAGTACTTGTACATTTACATGATTAATAGATTTAAAATGATAGGTATACAATAGAAATCATTTACATCATAGAGAACAACAAGAATATATTGAATACAATAATATATAAAAAATATGGCATCAAATGAAATAAACTTAAATCCTATGGATTATAATAAGAATTTTATTATCGAAATCGACAAGAATTTTGAATTTTCACGAATAGTGGCGAGCTCGAGAAAGTAAACTAGAATAAAATCGAAAAAATATTATAATCATTTAATAGATTAAATTACTAATTAATTACTAATTAAATAGTTAAAATTTGCATGTCGTCTATAATGAGCTATCCTGAGCCAGCTGCATCTACATACAGAAACAAAATAAAAAAGTTAAATAGGAAAATGGTGGTATGATGATGTAGAGTATAGCGATCAGTGTAATACAATTACTTATAAATTATTTTCAACTCATACAAAAAATGAACTACCTGCAATATATAGGTTATTTGCCTTTTTATAAAAGGGTTTTATTTCATAAGAAGGTATGTAAGTAAGGTGAGGTATATATTATATATGTAAGGTATATACTTATTTAAACCATCCAACCGTGCAATAATTATTATTTTAATTTTAACATTGCATAAGATTGGATGAATAGAAAATATCCTATTTTACATAAAATTGTTACATTGCGTGTATCAAATTATGAAGGAAATAAACTAAATTAAGAGTATGATAATACTGTAGCATAAAACAATATTTAGATTTAAAAATGTTTGTTTTAAAAATA
The DNA here is from genome assembly GCF_026898425.1 of Galleria mellonella. NCBI lineage: Eukaryota > Metazoa > Arthropoda > Insecta > Lepidoptera > Pyralidae > Galleria > Galleria mellonella. The sequence continues at coordinate 1,633,817 of NW_026442042.1, read as the reverse complement.
TAATAAGTTAAATTGCAAGTTCGGGAAGGCGAAAGCGATTGCGGACAAGACAGTGAAATCGATATAATGCCTTCTCACAGTATACCGGAAGAAAGTATCTAACAATTTGCATAGCGTTCGGCGAGCGAGCGATCCCGCGGTGCGCCTGCGCCGGCACTGATGGCCCACATAGACACGTTTTATAGTTTATTGTCGCGGACCCATTTCCGTGGGTGCACGACTACCACTGGTCGCGGCCCGACACACTTCGCTCACTCCGAAAGTTTCTCCGGAGAAACCTACAATATCTAATAGCACCGACATCCGTCTATGCAGATTTCCAGATCAAGCCTCCACAGACTGACCTAAATAAGAACGGTACAAAGCGAATAACACAGGTGAGAGGCTGTTTATTCAGCGCGTAAGTATCATTCATTTCTTACCTACCCATTTGTATAATGTTATTAGCATAATTATTTAAAGCGAAACTCTCGTTCTATTGTCATGTAATTACTACAATTATGCCAGTTATTGATCAAGGGACATTTACAATAATAATTATACCTAGATTTTAACATAAAAAAATATATTTTCCTTGCAACAACTAATATTAAAATATACAATAATATTTATTTCATCTATTCACAATATATTCTCAATAATATCTTATAGTGACAAGAAATAAAATAGCAAGAAATTTAATCTTCACCAATGACACAAAATAAGCAAACTCAATGACAGCATCAACTCGATTTCATTACAAATAGTAGGCGACGAGAAAAACTTGCACTAGTGTTACGTTAGAAAGCGTAGACATTTCACCATAAAGCCTAGAAAGTGTATATGGGAAGAAAGTGAAGAAGTAGGGTAAAAATGCATTGCAGTGCATGAAGGTGCGGGAATGCGGTTCTCAAGACAATAGTCACTCCGAATCTAAGTTTCCAGTTCGTAGTCACTTTTTCTCCAAAGATGAAACTGCAGCGTTCGCTTGCACACATTTCTCCGCTCGACTACTTAGTTCTTATATCAATGCACTCATTTTTACTTTCCTTCCGTTCGCACTTATTCAGTTGTTAAACGCAATGCTTTTTAAGGTATACTTAATTAGATATATCTAATGAAATGGACCAAAAACATTATGTAAAATATGTAAATTGTAATTCCTAATACATACGTTAAATAATTAATATTGACAATAGAGTTGCATAGCTAATTAGATATTATTATTTTAATATAAATATACGAAGACATATGCTTCTGTAAGTTGATATAAAAGGTACTTTTATTTAATCAATATATCTTAAAATTAGGAACATTTTCGGTACATACAAATATGTAACTTATATAATAAATATTTGATGATGAAATGAAATGTAAATATTTGATGATGAAATGAAATTAGATGTTTATTATCATAATAAAGTAGATGAATTATTTATACCAAAACTCCAAAACAAAGAAAAGGTTAATAAAAATAAATTGTTCGGTTTATTCATGTCTGCCAATATAAATTTATAGTATATACTTATATTTACATTTTTTATTCCTTTTTCCTTCAGAAAACGCCTGAAGTATTTCAGCTGTAAAATTACAGGCATGCATTTTCATGAACAAAACGAAAATAAATTATTAAGAAAAATCATCATTTGTTTACATAAATTTAACTTAATCTATACTGTAATTTAATTTGTATCTGAAAGTGAAAATGGATTGTTGTTCACACATTGTGCTTTGCTAATAGTACGTAGGTAGATCACGCATGCCAACAGCGTCGGCGCCGAGATACCTATAATACTATCATTTATTACGCCCGCCTGCCGGAACACTACTATAAGTAAGTATAAAAATTAACTTAAAGCAATTTTATACGTGTATTATGTATTAACAATGCCAATAACTTAATAAAAAAATCAATATGCAGTGAATTCCTGCAACGATTGTACACATATACCGATATTACCGATCACCGCTTCCATATTTCTTATTATTTGATATTTTAATGACTGTTTCTCTAGTAAGTGCAAGTTCCGTCGAATAGTTCGGATGGTGACATGCGAGCTGCGTGTCCAAGAGAAAATACAAAGATTGACGAGCCAGCACGAAACCGCACCTACTACTATATTATGCTAGTAAGCAAAAAAAAGTGTTTTATTTTCTTTTAATGTGCCTACTTACACGTGCATTGTAGTAAAGCAAAATGCTATATATTATTGAATTTGTATATTTAAAACGCTGTGCGTCATAGTAAGTAAAAAGTGCACGTGTGGTAATATATTGGATGGGAAAGCCATTGGTTACTAAGCAAAGTCGAGCGAAAGAGCATAAAGGAGAGAGATGAGCATTTCACCGCGCGGGGTCAACGCGCCCGCTATACTGTCGCTGATTGTGGCCCAATTGCTGTATGTGGGTCTAGGCCGGCGTTCGTCGACCCGAGTGACACACTTAGTGGCGCCCGCGCACGTCCGCGGTGCTTTCACGCCCCACGCGAGGGTGGGGGGCTCTAGCTCTTTCACGGAAAGCTGTGAAAACAGAACACACACAAACCTGAACAGAAACTAATGTTTATGCATAATATGTGCATAATCACATGTCCTCACTAATATTAACAGATGTGAAAGTGAGTCTGTTTGTTTGTTTGTTAACTCTTTGTGCTTTAATGTATCGACTAATCGTTATGATTTTGGCATACTTACATGTATTGTTTTGGACAGAAAAGGACATAGGCTAATTGTTACTAGTTAACTGATGTATTCTGATCCCGGAGTCGCGGGTAAAAACCAATATTTTTTTTTATGCAACTTAAATTAGCAAACAAGCTGGCAGCTCTGCTTATGGAAAGTTAACCGTCGCCTATAGACATGAACAGTACAATAAACATAACAGAGTATACTGTTTCGCTCATGATACCCCTACGATGCGTTGCCTGAGGACTAAGATATTATGTCTCTGTACGCTGTAATTTTACTGCCATATTCCACCCTTCAAACCAAAACACAGCCAAAACACAGCCATGCAAACAACTGTTTCACGGTAGAAACACGAATGGGACAGAGGTGCCCAAGCAAACGATTTTGTCGTCTGCTTCTGATAGATAGTCGTACCTTTCATTACTTTGTATTGCATTTATTATAGCTAATATTATCTATTCGTATTACATTTTTCAATTTGTATTAATTAATGACAATCTGGTCACGAACTGCCATGTGTAAACCTTTATAATAATACCTTACAAATTGTTAAAACAAGAATGTCATATATACAAGTACGTAATCAATGTTAGCAAACCTGAAGGAAAATTACATACCTATGTAAAATAACGGATCACTCGTCTTTGTTATAAAATGCCATTATCAATCTAAGTAGAGCTTAGCAAAGCTATGAAGTTCTATAGGTCGCTTAAAATTAGAAATTGTTCAGTTGGTAAAGCACCTCGACCTTACTAAAAGATATAAACAAAAACACTATTTTGAAGGTCAGCAGAAATAGTACTTACGAGGAAAGAATTACATTGTCAAATCTCAAGCTACGCCTTTAAAATTGTAACAGGTTATGAAGGCTATATATGAGTAAAATACTCGTTTATTGTCAAGAATAAGGTAATTGCCGTATGGTCCCGGCATAGAATAGGTCACCCCCTTCCTTACACCTGGCTGTCGTAAGAGGCAATTAAGAGAGGGCGAGTGATGGGCAGCAGCATCCTTAAAACATTACCCAAGCCTAACTACGGATGCCAATCTACCTGCTAAATATGGCAACTATTGGTAAAACATCCCAAGCGAAAGACTTATGTTCTGCAGTGGACATTTAAAGGCTAATATGATATGATCCTCTCTTATATCTTGTCCACGTCCAATTAACTAAATATTTAAAAATTACTTTGTACCTGCCTAATCTTTTCAATTATCTTTCAATTGTTATATTAATATTTTTTGCTTACTAATATTCTTACTTGTAAATAAGTATCATTATTATAATAAAGAAAACGTTCGAAATAGATAGAATAATACTTACAAAATGTGTATTAACACATACATGCATATGTATGTACAAGTAGTAGTTCTTTAAAATATTATAACATAAAAGTGGCCACGGCACGTTTCTATGTAAAGTAAGTACAAGCTGACAGTTTCTTATTGTGTTTTCCTTGCAATTTATCTTCCAAGAAGGTCTAGGAAAATAAATTGAACATCAGAAGTCGGTACCTTTATACAGTGTTATTTATCTTACAATATTACCATGTAAGGCATATAAGCCGAGACAAATAGCTCGTAACATGTGTACTAATATACCTAACAGTATAAAAATAAGTATTAACTAACATGTTACTATGTTTCAATGTTTATTTACTCCAACCTACGAAGTACTTCTAAGAATTTATTTATTTTTATCTACTATTCTTTGATTTATTTGTATATTGAGATTTATTTCATTACGAATAACACATTATTTAGTTTGTGTAATAGATTCATCAAAATTTAGTGGACGGCATAAGCTTTCTTTCTGAAACATATGAACTGATCCTAAGTAACCTCATATGAATGAAATCATATAAATCAATCTCTCAGACACTGCTCTGTGAAAGAAAAATATAGTTAAATAAAATTGTCCCGACTCTTATTTTCGAAGTTATTTGTCTTAGCTAAATACATTTCCATATACTCCTTGGAAGAAGTACTGACAATTAGCAACATAGTTTCTTTTTTAAACGACACCCAATAGGAAAAACTTCTCAAGTCGTCAATATTTTCTGTATATGTACTACGTGATATCTTTGACAATTCTGAATTTGGTTTAAATAATTCTTTTGGCAGTATGTAAGATTACTCCCATGTCGGTCTCATATTAACTATGTTACATTTGAAGTCGCTGTTGTTTTGCAAAAAAAAAATACTATTGATATTATTAAAAGTTACATAAATGCTATGAAACGTTATAATTAGCAGCTTGTGATTATAAATTACAGTTGAAAAAGATTTCATTTTATAAATCTTGGCGGAATAGAAAGCTTTAAATTATCAACATTAGATAGAAATAAATAGACAAATACTACTTGATATATTACACAAATTGGCAATGAGCTGGTCACATATCTCGAAGAACCGACAACCGATGGGGAAGAAAAGTTCTTGAGTAGTGACCCCGTACAGGAAAACGCAAGATGACTCCCTACTATATACATCTACAACCTCAAATGCATTGTATTGAGACAATGAATGCAGGTAGCTCGGGATCGTTCCTTAAGTCAAACTATGGGGGAGACCTAACTACAGCAGTGGACAGTTAACGGCTGAAATTATCATGATAATATTACATAAAGCTATCTAATTTCAAACTAAACAGAACTTGTAGTAAATTAATGATAGTAATGTTTAAATACTTTTTTATTACATATATAATTATGCAATGAAAACACACAGACCAATTTAAACATATTTGTTTCTATTGTTTGGGAATCGTACCCGCGACTGTCGGTAGGTGCAGATATCTGCAGCTTCACGTTTGTGTTGGTTTGATGTTTAACACAAATTTATTAAATCGCTACACAAAATAATTTAAAAAACCAATCTAGGTAAATACTTATGTGTAAAACTGCCCTACATTCATTTAGGTAATTTATTTCGGAAACAGTATTAAATTATCATTATGTTCTTCGTTCCCACCGTATCTTATTAGCAATTATATACTACCTCGCTGACATTGTGGTTAGAAAGCCCGTAGTTCGTCTGATCTCCACATCTCGATCTTACCCAGGTTTTCCTTCCTTAAGCTTTCGCTTTAGTGTAACTGGATATTTATTTTATCATATTTCGCTCCCTTTAAGAAAATCCCTTTCAAATATATAATACGTTAATCCTTGAATCCTGTCCCAAAACTTCATGAAAGGTTATAAAATAATATAATGATTATCAATAGGTACGTACAAAAATTGAAGAACTATGAATTACTTTTTCCTAAGAATGTAATTCGATATTAACTAATATGTAATTTCGATATTAATAGTATGAATCATTTTACGCTTTATTGTATACAAATACAATGACACGGAATTACAATTTTTGAATCATACGATGCGATATTGTATTCATAAGGGAATTACCACTTAATTTATTCATTAATTAAGCACAGTGGGCCAGTTAATGGTCTAAAGGCCTTTTTATATGGTGTCTTACTATTGTATGCACTGCTACGATGTTAATGTTATGTTCTTTCTAAAAACATATATATTATAATAGTTACACCTATATATTGTTTACTTGGCAAAAAAACATGAACTGCATTTTTAGTTTTGAATTAAAACTGTACGACATTATTATTGTGCATTTCGAAATTACATATGCATTTAAAAAGTTGCTAATATCAATGGGCAGCGCAGCAGCTAGTGAAAATTTTATAAGAAAATAATAGGTTTTTACTGCCTTTGTTTCTAATCTAATTATCCACATTATTCCCATAGAATGCATCTGTAAAAAGGGCCTAAGGTACAACTACACACGATAAGCATTTGCTCGTTAGCCACTCTGGGAGAACAAGGTCGGGTGATGTAGAGCAAGGTCACATAGAGCCAAGACTTCGAGTGATAGCGTGACCTCTGCATTCATTATCAACTCGAGATCAACTCTCGACGGTGATTGACGTATGTCACTGGTAGGTACATACACTGTATGTATAGGTTATATGCTTTTTACAAGTCACTGTTTAATTGCACTTTGTAATGTCTAGGTTAATAACAGTTGGGTTATACTTGTTTATATACCTTTTTTTCACGAGAAACGTAACTGAACCACCACACAATTACCACTCTAAAAATATTTTTATACCACTGAGGTGGCAAACAATCATACGGCCCACCTGATGGTAAGCGGTTACTGTAGCCTATGAACGCCTGCTATACCAGGGTATTATGCGCGCATTGCCGACCCTAAAGAAACCTCTTTACCCTGTGGGGGGAAAGGGATTGTTAGTATTGGAGACTGAGAATCCCATTGCTAGCAATATTATACCAAACCAGGTCGACCTCCTTGCGGTTCTCCCTGGAAACTATCATGATTAATTCCTGATGAATTCTGGCCTGTTTTCATTCTCATCTATCACCCTTCACTCGTGCTCCACCAGCGTATCCCGTTAGCGCAGGCGGGGTTACTATACCATTTTCACCTATCAAAAAAAACCTCTTTACCCCCCCTTTAAAGAACCCCATGCTGTAGTCCCTTGGAAAAACCTCGGCAGGGAGCTCATTCCATAGCCAAAGTGTTTCTGGGAGAAACTGTTTCTGAAACCGCATTGTACGCAACCATCTATGCTTTAGGATATGAGGATGAACTCCCTGTCGATAGCGAGCCGTACGATGGTAGAAAATAGTCGTGGGCATCATATTGAACAATTTCTCTGAGCACAATCTATTGTACAAGCATTAGACCACGTAGAGTGAGGCAAAATATAACATTATATCCACATAATTTAGTATACAGATTTGTATAAGGTACATTATTTTTATTGACGTAATGTATATAAAATAATAATTTATGTAGAGAAAAACAAACAGTGGATTTGCACGTGGGTTTCTGTGATATTAAAACGCAAATCAGATGCTACTAAAGCTCATAACAAATCGGCTATAAACACTGTCAATGAATGAGGACATACTCGCATTTTAATTACTTATCCATTGGTTTACAGTATTTAAAAATTTCTGGAAAACCTTAATTTTAGTAATTATATATTGTCAAGATGAAGACGAAATTAGAACCTTTAAATTTTCAATCAATACGCTTAAATATAGAGAAGATTCTTCGTTTGACGGCATCTATTTTTGTGTGTATTATATATGATATCTCTATCAATTTTAAACTGATTTGCTTTTCTTTTTATTCAAATTTGTTGGTTCGTACTAATTTGGTCAAACATGAGATCGATTATTTATTTTCCAAGAAATCTTTTTATTTATTGTGATTATTTTTTATTATGACTTATTCTATTTTTTTTAAATAATATAAAAAATAATAATATATATTTCTTTAGGTATAAATAGAATATTTATTTCTAGGAAAAACATAATTACTATGAAACAAGTCAGTAGGTCATCGATTTTTCCTACATAGAAAATCGTTAGTTACATAAATGTTTCAGTAAAAAGACTATACCTATTGTAGCTAGTAGTTCCTGCACCTTCATTAGAACGTATATTAATTTTATATATAGTTATATGGTGCATATTATTCACATCTGCCCACATGCATACGTAAACAGCAGTGCACTAGTATAATAATATTTTTTTATACCACCAAGTTGACTAACAAGCATACAGTCCGATTGCAATTACTGTATTACGAACAATTATCACAATAATGCTTAAAAATTATTATTTATTAAACAGAAATGTAAACGAATAACAGCTTGATCATTCTTATTACAATCAAGAGAATCTGTTTCCGTATTTGTTCCATTGGCATGGAATAAATATTAATATTTTATGGAATAAAATATTTTTTTTATATCATAATTAACTTCAAAATAAAATTAAGTTTTACACAGTTGAAATTGAGATAAAGTTATTTATATATAAAACGTCACGTGCATCATGTATCGAATGCACGTGACAATTGACTTAGCAGCAAAGATTATCACTAACATAAGTTTTCATAATTAATTAATGCATCTTGTTTTATGTACAATTGCATAATACCTATCAAACATTAAAATTATCAGTTTCAATTGAAAAGAAAATAAATTTTGTACAAAGGTTTACCAACACATACCTTAAGTTTTTTTTCTAATGAGACAAAATGAAATGGCAACTCCGTCTTTGCTGTCAGTATAAGCCTTCTCCTAAACCTTACCAAGATTTCAAGTAGAGGTAATACTGATAGGTAAGAACGACGTGAGGTCAGCTCGTAACGAATCCAAGAGGAATTAACCACGATAGCTTTAATAGGGGACCGCGTAGAGAACAGCTTGACAGAGTATATTTCTGGCAATAGAGACATTAATTCTCATTGCTACTATTCCATCTCATTCCGATATACTATAAGGCAAACATACACAATAAGTTGAGCCCAATTTATAAGCGTGGTTGAGTGCATCAGCACTTGGCCCTAAACTTCAAATTTTACATCTTTAATAAGTGAGGATACCGTATGGTCCCGGCACAAAATAGACCACCCTTTTCTTGCTCGTGGGTGTCGTAAAAGGCGACTACAGAAATTTTATGCTCGAGGGATAGGCAACAGCCACTCTCTTAAAACATCACCAAGGCCTAACTACGATTATCAACCCGCCTGCCAAGCATGGCAACTACTGGCAAAACTGGGGAACTGTACTCAAATTGGGGGAGATTTATATTTAGCAGTGAACATTTAACGGCTGATATCGTAACAAGTGCGATATATTAGTTTATTATTTTACATAAGTTTTTAAATTTAAATTGCAAATAATTCGCTTACTTCGTTTATATATACTTTTTTACTTACAAACATTTCTAGAAATCTAATCAATAACCTACGAGTATAATCCAGCGGATATTCAAAAATGCAATAATCATGATTCATTGACTACTTTAAATTATTAAGGCAATAATACAATATCATGTGTAGATTAAGTCTTGCACACATTATCACGTCCACATGATTACTGTTTATTAATTATTATATTACTGCGTTAAAATTCTTCTGATAATTTTTATTTAAAGTCTGATATAGTTACGTTGATAACATTACATACAACACAATATATTATATATATAGCTACATGGTTCAACATATGTATTGTTCAACAAATCCTGTAATGTTGGTTCAATGAAGTGTTAAACAAATAAACATACAATATAATATCGAATTCATTAACAAGCAATTCATCATCATCATGCTAAAACCTAAATAGTCACCTACAGGGCGGTTCCAGAGAAGTTTTCTCCCGCGAACGGATCAGAGAGTTTATTTGACCGTTTACCATCAGACAGGCTGTAAGCTTGTTTTCCACCTTCGTGGTATAAAAAATTACATTTTTTACTAAGTTAGTAAACAATGTAACTTTTCCTTAATGTAACTTTCCCTCAGATCTGCTTGCCGTATATAAAAAAAATCAGTCATTCTCAAGAATCGTTAAAAAATGTACTTGATGATATTTTAAATTTTTTTGTCAATATTTCTGATATAAAATGATTTATAAATATACAGGTCTTATACATAATACAAATCTTGAAATTATTATGTTATATATTCTAATATACAGACATTAGATTTTTTTGTTGTTTTTCTTACCCATATTATGATGCAACCACCATGACAAACCGGTACACTTAGTCACACCATGATTCATCTGAAAACCATGCGAGATCCAGAAAAATCCCTAAAACAATGTGAAGTAAAAAAAAAACTATTGCGTTAAATTCCAATTCTCATTAAATACACATTCTTTCCTTTTTCAACCGACTTCAAAAAGAACGAGGTTCTCTATTCGGTTGTATTATTTTCATGTTTGTTACATCATAACTCTGTCAGTTATAAACCGCTTTGGAATTCTTTTTTATCTATAAGAATATAACTACAAATTGGTTCCATAGAAATTTTATTAAAATCGGTTCAGTAATTTAGTTTTTAAATTAAGATAACTAGTTTTGTTACAATTGAAGTCAGTTTTTTTGTAAAACACAATCTTAAATTATCAAAAATAAATTCGTACTGTACGTTAAATATATTGAAATATCTAATACACATTCTAACAAATGATCATTGTTACATCAAAATTTTGCTAATCTCTCAGCTACGTAATTATAATAAATCATGCTGTTGAGAATTGATAAATGGAGCTCATAACAGTCATACGCCTTATTTGCGTACTGTAACATCATTAATTACGTCGACTAAGCCAAGACGAAACAAAAAGTGAATTGCCTCTGTAACTGATGGGTCCATTAGTTACCTGGTCACAATTAAAGACTCAGACAAGAGCAGGTGCACAAAAAATATTCTCAGAATCGAGTATATTCCAAGAACGAAGTGTATCTTTAAACGAAGAATGCAATTCAAGCGTAGTCATGACGACATTAAAAGGAATTCACTACGAGGGGTGACTCATGTTGGAACCTATTAGTACTGTATTTGTACTATTACCGGTGTTAACAGTGCTTAGTCCAGGAGTATTCGTAAATACTATACACTATATACTACTTTATAATACGAAATAGTCTACCTAAATGTTTGTAGTCTTTTACCAAAATAAGTAAATAAATTTAATATAAATTAGAAGTGTAACAGTCTTATTATATATTGAATTGTAGCTCTAACATTCATCTGAAAGTAAATTCAATAAAACATAGAAGAAAAAACAATTAGAAATTAGAAAAGTTGATGGTGATAAACTATGTACAAAGCTATATCGAAATAATAGTATATCGTAGCACTGTCATACTGCAATATAGTTGAACGCAATACATATGTAACATGTAAACGTAAATATACCAAATAAAAACTCATAACAAAAAATCGTGAATTGTATTTTTTACTTCTGCTGTTCGAGTCACGGTAACATTTGTCAGTGACATTCAAAGGTCACTTTCAAGAATAAATGCGGGCCTGGGCGTTTATAAAAACTTTGAGTTTTGTTTAAATTTGAACGTTCATGACCCCATTATAATTTATGCACATTATTTTAGAATATTTTCAAAAGTCACTGTTGATTTGGATCCTTTTGTATTTTTGTAACGAAGCGTGAATGTAAATAATTGTGCCATCAGAAATTACATGATATGTATTTAGTTTTTATGTGAAGTGATTTTTAAGTTCATACATGCCAGTAGTAATTTTTTTATTTTTTAACTTAAAGAAAGCTTATATAACGCGCTGAGCTTATTCATAATTCGATAAAATACCGTACATCAATAAACTCTGTCATGAACAAATATTAATTTATTTTCGAGGTTTTCTTGTAATTTATCCAATTATTGTCCAAAATTATGTACATAATTGAAACTAATATATATATATATATATATATATATATATATATATATATATATATATATATATATATATATATATATATATATATATATATATATATATATATATATATATATAGAATAATCAATTATTTACATGGTTGAAGAATTCTTAAAACTCAAACTTGACTTAAAATCAAAATGACTTTACAAAATCCTGAAAAGGAGTTTAATGCATCATATTTTTTTGCATCGTCATGTGTCAAGTTTTTCATTCAAACCTAACAGTGACTTCATCCATTATGAATATACGAGTATGAGTCAGATGCACAGTCTCCTGGAATTTGTACATTGAAAGCAGTTGCACTCGCATGGCAACTTAATCAAATAATTTTTCTAAGTTTACGTGCCAATATAATAATATAACTGTGTAATTTAAATTACAATTATACAATTAGACAAATTTTTAGAATTAACTAAACATAATAATGTTTAGCTTATGTTTGCCCGCTCATTACTTATTTAGATTTTACCTAATATCTAATAATAATAATTTTGTTAACTGTATATAGTACCTTTTAATGATATAAGGTAGCTAGAATTTTCAATGACATCAATTGATATACATAGATATTTTGAACAGAGCAACATCATAAATTATATTACAATTACAGATTAAATTAATTTCACGAATTACAATACTCACAAAAAAAATTCAATTCAACCTTTTAATTGGCTTTCTGTTGTTATATATATTTTATTATTATTATAACTTTAAGCTTTCGTCAATACAAACAAATGAAGAAATGAATAAAAATTTTTCATAAGGTATTTTTTTATCTGTTACAAACTTATTTATGATTTGTTTTTTTTTCTGTTTTTTTTATAATAAATTATCTGTATACTTTTTTGTATACAAACCAGCATATCGTTTTACTAACATTTCGTTACAATATATAAGGAATCAATATATGTTATCTATAATCTAAGATATTATCAATATTTTAATCTTACATTTTATGGCGCGTGTTTAATATTCATAATATTATCTACTAATGTAAAAATAGATATAGCGTGCACTTAAATAACAATATCTACCTATTGATCGTTTGTAACGTTCGGCAGGTAACATCCCAAATCCCACAACGACGGTCGGAATTTTATATCAATCGAACCAAATAGCTTCTTTTTCCTGGAATTATTTTTTCTTGAACGCTTCCACTCTGCGTCTGGGAATCATTTTCGTCCGTCATGGACTTTGTACAATCCATTCTCAGTTTTCTTTGCTTACGACATAAATCTTTGTGAACACACAATATATTTGCTTTTTCTGTTAAAATGTCATAAATCTACAACTTTACAATTTCGTACTAAAAAAAAGAGTCATTATAATGGGACTTCATCCGTCCGTCTGTCACAAATATATATCAAAAACAAGTAATGTTATCGATTTCAAATAGCTTTTTTTGCTGATTCAATACTGTAGGGACCATACAGATGTAAAAAACTTTAAATATATTTGGTGCCACTTAGAATAAGAGGGTTGGCTCAAAAGATCAGCATTATGATAAAATGAGATACCACACACCTCTTACGCATCCTAAGAATGATACAAGAATACAAGTGACTACGAGAAAATCAATTTAACAGTGCAAGAAAAGAAAACTCCTACACCGAGGCAGCTTATCAGTAAAGCTGTACTAGTCCACTTCGGAGCTTTTGCCAGTAGTTACCATGCTTTTCGTAAGAGGCGACTAAGGGAAATTGAAGGTCGAGTAAAGGGCAGCAGCGTCCCTGTTAAAACATCACCGAAGATTAATTGCGGTTGCTAATCCACCTGCCAAGCGTGGAAACTACTGATAAAACTTCCTTTATGAGGAAGGCCTATGTTCAGCAGTGGACAGTTAATGGCTCAGATTATAATAATAATAAAATACTACGCTTTTGACAATGTTTAAAGAAGCGCTGTTTGTTTTTATACAACTTAGAATGGTAAACAAGCTGACGGCCCACCTTATGGAAAGTGTTAACCGTCGCCTATAGACATGAGCAGTACCATGGACATAACAGAGTATACTGGATCGCCCATGATACCCCCCCCCATGCGTTGCCATTCCTGAGGACTCAGGTGTTATTCCTCTGTACCCAGTAAATTCACGCCATATCCCACCCTTCAAACCGAAACACAGCTATGCAAACACAACTGCTTCACGGTTGAAACACGAATGGGACAGAGGTACCCAAGCAATCGACTTTTGTACAAAGTCTCCCTCTGGTAGCCATTCCTCAATCATTAAGTACCTTTAATCGCCTCTTATTACATCCACGAGAAAGAAAAGGATGGTCCATTTTATGCCGGAATCACACGGCAATTACTTATAGTAAGTTATAGTAGTTCAGTATGGAATTACACAGTCTGCGATCTTAAAACACTACCGCAGAAGTTTCCATTATTAGATTTTAAAATAATAATGTATATATATAAAAATTAATGCCACTTTTCATTGTAATTTTGTAACTCAAGAACGGGCTCACTTATCCAAACCAAATGTTTAGACTTTGTTCGGACTATTTAGTAGATGGTTTATGTGAAGTTTGCACAAAATCGGTCGACCGGTTCTTCATTTATCACATTTTTTGTAACAAATGAATTCAATAAATGGCGGATCATTTTGTTAATGGGGATTTTTGTGTCAAATTCGAACTTTTTTTAAGATGGGGATTGTGCTGTCATATTGAAACTTTTTTCAGTATTTGACAGTACAAGCATGATGTTGTGCCATTCATGCGGTCATTTTATTTTGGATATGTTTCAATTAAAGCAAATTGTCAGCGACAATTATTTGTGTTTATATTTTTAAACTTTAATATACCTTTTTTTTTATTGTTTCATTTTATAGGTAGCGAAGCACGTACCGGGCCGCTAGATATATATATAATTTAATACCTTAATTAGTTTTGACTAGCTTTTACTCGCAATTTCATCTGCATGACCTAAGTATACATACTGACTAAAATAAAAAGTAATCTCTGTACCTACTTCTCCATCTCATAAAATTCGTGTATATGTTTGTTTGGGCACCTCTATCCCATTCGTGTTTCTACCGTGAAGCAGTTGTGTTTGCATGGCTGTGTTTAGGTTTGAAGGGTGAGAAATAGCAGTGAATTTACAAGGTACAGAGAAATAACACCTGAGTCCTCAGGAATGGCAACGCATGGAGGGTATCTTGGGCGGAACAGTATACTCTGTTATGTCCATAACACTGCTCTTGTCTATAGGTGACGGTTACCACTTTCCATTAGATGAGTCGTCAGCTTCTTTGCCATTCTAAGTAGCATAAAAAAACAATATTCATAGTGTTTTTAAGCCGTTAAAGCACTAAGAGGTAACAAATGAAACAAACAAACTCACTTGCACATTTACAGAATTAAGTAAAAATATTAGTCCTACTAATAATACAAATGTGGGCATCTAGTAAAGTGATAGCCCAACTGATAGGAGGCTCTGGCATGGCGTCGAAGGTGACGATTTACGCATTTCTTCGTGATACGGGTACAAACCTCACCTGCTTTGAATTTTTCCAATCACACAATAATTAATTATTGGAACATGATTATCGTATTTAAATAATATATAATATATATTCTTTATGTAATAATCATCATCATTCATCATCATTTCAACCGTTAACTGTCCACAGTTGAACATAAGCCTTTCCCATAAGTAAAGTTTTACCAGAAGTTGCCACGCTAGGCAGGCGGATTAGCAACCGCAGTTAGGCTTTTAAAGATGTTTTAAGAGGGACTCTACTGCCCATCCTTTACCATTAGGTTCCTTTAGACGTCTTTTACAACACCCACAGGAAAAGAAGGGCTAGCTTATTCTATACTGGGACTACACGGTTATATAATAATATCCATTATTTAAAAACAAATAGTTTATTTGAATAACATACTCTTAGTTCATATCCTAAACTGACAATTAGGAAAACATCTATGTTATTGCACACAAAGTTGCAATATGTAATTGTTAAAATAAACAATAAAAAAATTCTCGGTGCATAATACCCGTTTACAAATTACAGTAATTAATGTTTAAATACCTAGTTTCCTTTATTTTCTTTTATTATTTTATGACGAGATTTCGTAGCAATTTGACAAAGGACGTTATCTTACCAATAAATATATAATATTTTATTATTCTAAATCAATATAAATACCCTTCGCTGAATATCTGAAACATAGTCCGCACGGATCGATACAACTAAGGTGAGTTTAGAGTATTAAGTATATCTATTCTTTTTAAGGTTCCGTACCAAAAAGGCACAAAGGAATCCTTATGGTGCGACTTTGTCCGTTAGTCCGTCTGTCTGTCACAGCATTATATCTCAGCAACTACTTATCTTCCTAGCATAAGTAGTTGCTGAGACTAAGTTCCAAAATAAAAACTAAAAATTTTGAAACTAAATACATTTTAAAACTGATTTTTATTTATTTTTATGCTGTGTAACTTTTTAGTTATAGTAAGATAGATTCGGAGATAAGGAAGAGAGACTTCCTTATCTCCTAAGTTTCTGATATGAAAAATCTGAAAAAAATACAATTTATAAAAGTAAATATGGATATTACAGGACAATTAACACAATATTTCTAATTAGTACCGTTTTTAAAAAATTACCCAAAAACCTCCGTAAATAAACTTAATTAGTCCAAATTTAGACAACAATTATGAAAATAATAAATTATAAATTGCAATATCAATAATAATAACTATAAAATTTCTGTTTTATATAAGAAATAAAATTAATTTTATTTCATATTCATTATTTAATAAAATATAAATAATAGTTATTCGGCGTGGATGACTTTTTATATAAATTTAGGATGTAATGTCATGATAAACATTCCTTGTTTAACTGTGAAAATGATATTGTAATATATGTTTCATTTGAATATGCTATGTTTATTTCAGCTACAAAATAAAAAAAAATGAAGACCTTCGTCGCGCTTTTTGCCCTAGTGGCAGTGGCCGTCGCTAACCCCCTGCCCTTGGTGCAGATCATCGTCAACGTTGATGCTCCCGCCAACAATAACCCTGTTTCCATAGTCGAGGAAGAACCAGTCGTGGTCGGACCAATTGTTTTGCCTACACCTACTCTGCCCGTCATCCAGCCAGAGCCTCATCCAGTGATCATAGTGGAGAACGCACCGGAAGTCGTACCTGATCCTATTATTCTCCCCGAGCCTGTCCTTCCTGAGCTAGTACCTGAGCCCATCGTACTTCCGGAGCCTACCCTTCCCGAGGTTGCCCCTGAACCTGTCGAAATCCCCCAGCCCGTCCTTCCTGAGGTTGTACCCGAACCTGTCGTACTCCCCGCGCCTGTCTTCCCCAACATTGTACCTCAACCTATCGTTCTTCCCCAGCCCATCCTTCCCGCTGTTATCGCAAATTAAATACAAAACTCAAAAACCTGCACATTATGTTATGGACTGAACCTTAAAAATACACCAAGCAATTGATCAATTTAAAATTCATTCAACTAAAGAACTTCCTCGAGCTATCTAATTAATCAGGAAGTCTGTATTTTATAATTAAATAAAAAACAGTATATTTGCAATAAAACTCTTTCTTTCATTATCTCTGAAATATAAAAAGAGCGTTTCATTCACTTATACATGTGTTATGTTATTCAAAGGGAAGTTGTTCTACTTGACCTACATTATAATGAGATATTATGTCTAAATAATCTGAGAATAATATGTTGCTAAGATTTATACCAAAGGTGACAGGAGTTCTCTGGATATTTAAAATGAAAAAAATTACTTTTTTTGGAATGTCAAAGTAACTATGTCCCACTTGACGTTAGTATCGTTGTCCAATCGTGGGAATTGCCTCCGTATCATAAACGCCAACGCGCTACTACTAGTGTCGATACTAAAGTACATATTATAAAATAATTAAATATGTCTATAATCAGAGAATCTAGTGAGAAGTATACTGACATGCCCACATTTTGCTGAGCGTATGAAAATCCAATGTGATAAATGCGAGATTTCCAAAATCGCATGAAATAATTTGTTTTTTTTATAATATTATTTTGCTTTATTTACAATGTTTTTCATTACTGGAAAATTAGTATAAAATTTAAACTTTTGATAAGTTCTTGGTGTCGACCAAATTTAAATTCATGATCTTTGAAGTGTATAAAGTCAAGATAGAGTACTAGTAGGCCGCACACCTGGTATTCACAATGGTTTCCAGAGGAAACCATGAGGACGACCCAACAAGACATATTGCTAGCAATGGCAGTGACACATTATGACGACGAATTACATTACGTATTACTAACTTCTCCCAAATAGAGACAATTAGAAAATTGTCTTATTGGACACATTCTTTTATTTACTCTATAGCAGTATTAGTTGAAATAAAATTACTTATTAGTTATATGCTAGACTATAATAGAGAAAGGATAGGTATACACAAATGAATGTATATTAAATTTTATCCTAAAGTTAAAGGTTAAAATTAATAATCCCACAATCCCCTCGATTATGATTGAATTAATTTATACCATAAAGAATACATTCACTATATCATTTAAGTGTCGAGACTGATCTTATATTCCTTTTTGGAAAATTAATCTATTGCTAGTGAAATTTTATGAACGTAAGTCAAAATTTGGCGCTTTACAAAAAAGCAATTAAAACTGTTTAAAATGTCCTTTTCTATTTTTATTGTATTAATTTGTCTAGCAATAAGATTCGATATTGGATAATTATTTAAAATCAAAATTTCTGATTAGTTCTAGCGATCTGCACTACTCTTAACAATGGAACAGAATCAAAACAAGAAAATCACACAAAAATGATTTACGCACTGTTAAAACTTCACTGACGCCATGCAACTACTTAGAAATACACAAAAACGTTTTTTTATACGAAGTGGCGTAGAATAATTGACCAAAAAAATACTAAACACCATAATAATGACAGATTGTAAGCCAAGTAAAGTTTAAAAAAGTTTGAAAATCACTACCCAGTTATACAGCAATACAGTTCATTATTTAACTTCTTTTTCTTTAAATTTTTATAGTAAGAACGTTGTCACCTCGACAATACCAATGAGGCACATTATGTCATCTATATGTTGAACTCATTAGATTTATCAGAATTAATAATAACTTTAACAAGAGTGCGTCTTTATACAAAAATAATTTGCGTGGGTAACTGTCTTTCTGCCGTCACCTGTGTTTCAGCCGTGAAGCCGCTATGCTTACATGATTGTGTTTGGATCTAAAAGATATGACAGTGAAACTACAGAGTATCACTATAACACCACAGTCCTCAGGAATAGCATAATTGAGTAAGTGAATATAACTACTTTATTTATAAATCCTTACTTTTATTAAAAATATGAAAGTTTGTTGTGTTTGTTTATTAACACTTGGCTCAGCGTGAGGATTAGTTGAATCCTCACGAAATGTCATATGCTCGGATAATACACGGACATTTTTAAAGGATGATAACAGGATTGTTAATAATGGGGTCTGATAGTCTCTTTACTTGCAATATACCCTATCAGGTATCGACGACGACGACCACATGGTTGCCCCTGGAACACATTGTGGTTAATTCGTGTGAAATTCGTCATAATGGGCTAATTGACCTGCTTTCATCCTTACGTATCATCCCTCACTGATGCCCAACGGTATACATCTATAGCGCAAGCAGGGCTACCATTCCATTCTAACTCACTAAAAAAATCCGTCCGCGTTTTTGTTATACATTGACGCCCCGTCAATGTATAATGTACTAATGAAAAATAATAGTCGAGAATGCATAGTCAGGGCATTTGGTCCATCGTAACGAATCGAACAAGGATTAACCGCGATGGTTTCCAGAGAAGGCTACGTGGAGACCTGACAGAGTATTATTAGCAATGGGACAGGGTTTGTAAATAATGGCAACTCAGTGGAGTTATTACTTACTACTACTTACACACCCTTCTCCCCTTAGTATATACATATGTTAGTATTTAGGACATAGGCAATTTTTTATTCCGATCAATCGATATATCCCGATCACGCAGAAATCGTAGATGAAGACTAGACTAAAAAGATTACGAACAAATAAAATTGATACTATTTTATACATATACTCCTAATAAAAAAACGATATGTTTTAATCGAGTAAATAACTAATTTATCATCATCATTATAGACTGAACTACGACTTATAAATGCAATAAAAAATCGTTATTGCAAATCTCGCTCTTCTTTAGTAAGAGTTGATATCATGACTAAGTTGCATTTATTTAATCAATTATTTGGAGGAACTAGTCGGATATTACCATTATCACAGATAATATATACTAGCCATTATGTAAAGATAAAATAAAAACATAATCTTTTAGTTTTCGTTTACACATCTAATTCAAATCACATTTTTTTTCACTGTTATTCTTTTCCTTCCTTCTGTAATATTTTACTGGATTTGTCATATTTCCTTGTGTGTGCTATGTATGTATTTAATATGTATTATACATATTTTTTTGTTATAATAAATAGTTTAATAAATAATATGTATTTGATATTTTTTGTGTAATTTAGGTTTTTGTATTTTATACACGTAAAAATTATTAATTAACTCTTACGCCACCTACCCACTTCTGTTCTGTTCTCTCTGTCTCCTTTAACATCTGTTCTCCTTTAACCAAAGGTTGTTTGTAAGAGATTGTCTTAGCGATAAGACAGCATTTTGTACCTTTATTATATTTTAATCTGCAATTTGTGTTATTGTATTTCACTTGAATTGTATAATTGTCATTGTATTTTTCTGTTTCTGGTGTAATAAAGAATTAAATAAATAATTACATACATTTTTTTTAAATACATATGTTTTACCCATCACACATCTGTGCAATTGTTATGTTAGTTAGTTATAGTTAGATATGTACTGAATATATGTATTTTTGGTCGGTGTACCAAGCAATAGCTACTTATAACTACTTTATTATTATGACTACTACTACTTTATTATTTTTTTCAATTTAGATTTACGCGCTTACAATTGTTTGTAAAATTAAAAAAAAAAATCTACAATATTAAGCTAGATAGTAGTTTTCATATCGCTTTACTTTTATTCAAATATGATAGATATTTGTAGTAGATAGTTAGATTACTAGATAGTTTCGTAAAAAAATAATTTTAAAGTTTGAGGTTGCAACCCATAGTTTCCAAAAACGGACACAGTTAAGGATATGATAATTGGTCAAAAATCATTTCCAATAACTAGAAATATATTAAAGGCACCGGTGTCAACAAAGACGACAGTACAGATTTCATAAGGAAACATGGCGACACCCTTTAGATTAATTAAAACTTCAAAATTGTTGAATATATATATTTATTGCTATTTACTTGTAAAATGTAACAGAAAATTATAAATTATGTAAACATATTGTATTCAAGACAGGTCATATTATGGCATCCAGTAAGACTTAGGAATGTCAAGTATCACATATTAATGCTAGTATCTTTTTACTCCAGAGTCTGTTCTCGGCACTCAAAAGCTATATCGCTTAGTTGAGGTTGTCGGGAAGGATAACAGGTTCTGGGACGATCTCAGGAACTACAGGCTCGGGGAGCACGATGGGTTCGGGGACGACCTCAGGAAGAACAGGCTGAGGCAACACGATAGGCTCAGGGAGGAGCTCAGGGAGGACGGGCTCTGGAAGTACAATAGGTTCAGGGACGAGCTCAGGAAGAACGGGCTCAGGAAGTATTATGGGGTCCGGCTGGGGTACAACCTCAGGTAAGACAGGCATAGGCGAAATGATAACATCAGGTTCGGGTACAACCTCCGGTAAGACAGGCATAGGCGAAATGATAACATCAGGTTCAGGCACGATCTCGGGCAAAACGGGCGTAGGCAAAACAATGGTTTCGGGTGGTGTATTGTCCTCGATGAGAACAGGGTTGCCGCTAGGGGGAGCCTCAACGTTCACGATGATCTGCACCAATGGCAGAGGATTGGCAGCAGCCACGGCCAAGAGGGCGAAAAGTGCGACGAAGGTCTTCATGGTTGCAAAGCTGAAATAAAAATATTCATTAGAACTATTATATATTTACTCTATAAGCACTTGATGCCCTCTAATTTGTTATATTCAGATTCATCATCATCGTTCTATTGATATGCTGTTCGCTGCTAAGCAT
This sequence comes from Galleria mellonella, assembly GCF_026898425.1. NCBI lineage: Eukaryota > Metazoa > Arthropoda > Insecta > Lepidoptera > Pyralidae > Galleria > Galleria mellonella. The sequence goes on along the minus strand of NW_026442042.1, from coordinate 1,611,686 downwards.
TGACCTCCCCTATAATCTACCGTAAAGAACAGCCCTGATCCACCCGCATCCATTAACTCCCCACGCTTATTTGAGGTCGTCGGCCCTTTTGTAGGGTGATCCATGCATTTCCCTATAGGGTTCACCTCTTAAGAATCTATGGATCACTTCGAAACTACGAATCCTATCACGAAGCGAAACTCTAAGTACAGCTCGCTGGAGTAACTTAAAGGTTCCTCCAAGTTTAAATACTTACAGATTAATAATAAAAAAAAACTACTTTTTAATATAATTGCTCACCTTAGGTTCTTAGTTCGGTACAAACTATAATAACGAATAAGTTCTGCGGCGTTTTTATATTATTTTTCATGATATGAAATTTATTACATATCAAAGCTACGCTTGTTATCTGATTACTATCTAATGCGTTAATAACTTTTAATACAGAATCTTAATACCAGCCATAAATTATAAATTAACTATTTCTGATATTTATATCAATAATAATATAACGTATACGTCTTTATTATACTATCAAGAGCAGTGACGTCATAGTAAGTAAGGAATAAAATTCATTCTGAAGTAATATTTTTCAAATATTTTTGAAATGCTTAATTCAAGATTTATTCTATAAAAAAAAACAATATGTAAATTTATATTGCATTAGTAGAATTTTTTAAATTGTTTAAATTTCAATTTAGAAAAACATAACCAGCTACCAGCCTCTATAAGTGAAAATACTATACAATAATTAATTCTATAACTGAAATACAGCCATATAAACAGCAGCTTTACAGCAGAAACAGAAATACAACAATAACGGTACCCATGCAGACCAGTTACAAGTTACAGTACGAGTACATAATCAAGTGCATAAGCATTTGCAAAGTTGTTACAACTGCAATATTAGTTGGAAAGCCTGTGACGGCGCCGCGCAGGGCGGCAGCGTACGTGCAAGCCGCCTCCGTGGAAACTGTGCCATGACTACTCTCAGTAAAAGTACTTTCTTCCAGCCGCTTTCGGAAACTTGTCTAGAACAAATTTCCTCACTACAGTAACCTTGTACGATGTGACATAAGGTATTCGCCTGCATGTGCACTATAATTAGAACTCACAGGCGTTTTATAACCGTTCCAAGAAATAGCAATCGATACTGATTCACGTCACACCTCTCATAAACACCGTGGGAAATAAATAGACTCGCTATGGATGCATTCGGATCAACTTACAAAGAATAGAAATTTACATTAAACACAAGTAAATATCTCATCACTTCCGTAAAATTAATTTATATTTACCTAATATCTTCATAGATAGATATTGCAATAAACTGTTTAGCAAACTGAAATTACTGGGGATCAATTATACACGTCAGTATCGATACCGAAACAGCAAAATATAGAATCAGGTCAAACAATCTTTTTATGCATTTAGGAAGTAGACATAATTAAGAAAATAGAATAAAATCAAAACTTTAATGTGTATTTTCTTAATAGAAACATTAATTTTTTATAAAATTTCTGGGTAAATTATATTTGCCTGTATACTTTTTAATTTTCAACCGACAAAAAAATAAGAAGGTTCTCACTTTTGGTTATATCTTTGTTACCTTATGACTCCGTCAATTCTAAACTGATTTGGAAAATATTTTTTTTATCTGAGACAAATTAGTCTCATAGAAATTTTATCTAAATCATTTTATCTAACCATAATTTGTCTTGAGATCAAAATAGCTAGATTTGTCACCATAGAAATCTTTCTTTTTTTAACACAATCTTTTATCAATTACACTATTCATACAATCAATTATACTATTATGTTTTGGAATTGGTAAATGTTAAGGTTTGGGAACGATTCATGTTTAATTCAAACAATGGTCCAATACCGCTACAGATGTTTATTGTTGCATGTTTCTAGATAGATTGTTAGATTTGGGCCACATTCAGTTAGCAGTCGCAAGTCGGTTGTTGTGTTGCTATATCGGACGGAAATCAAAACATGTCACGAATACTCCTGACGAGGAGTCACGTCCTAATAAACCTATACGTAATAATTTAGGCCACACAAATAAAATTCTTGCTTTCTATTAAATAGATACTACTATATACTTTAGCCACTTAAATATTGCACATTAATGATCTGTGCAAATGAGGAACATTTTCCCGTGCACAAAATTTGTCTTTACCTCATCTTTTTTTCGAAAGAAATCTTTAAATATAGTTATCAGTTGTTTGGTACCCGCTCTGATTAATTTGGAACTAGATGGTACTGTGTAATATGGGTATACATTAAATTTATTATTTTTATTATGAAATTTGAGTGCCTTACTCCACAGCCTCACTTGTTGTTATGTGATGTCCTGAGCTACAGTGAAGTACGCAAACTTAAATAATACCTATTCACTCAAATTAAAACTGAAACAAATTATAGAGTCGGAAAAGCATTCATACCTTGATTGTTCGAATGAGAAACAAAAAATCAAAACATTTTGTGTAGATGAATGAAATAATTACTTTTTTCTATTTTTTTTTTTTTATTGTTTAATACTTTTAGTCTTAATTCTCGGGGTACATTTTAGTCCAGTTATAATAAAACATCTAAAATTGCATGCACACACATAATGCATACGTACTGTATGAATATCTAGACAAATAGAGATTTTATCTGCGAACTAAATGTCCATCGTCTCTGCTCGCCTAGTAGTTCACTGAACTGGCTGAGAGAATAGAATATTACCCATTAATAAGTAGCCATAAAATTTATGATCATTGTTAATCAACGTAGAAACATCTTTCCATTTTACTCACATATACATTATTATCTACATAAACGTATTGTAAAGAGAAAGACTTTCGCATCTAAAAGTACTGAGTAGAAATGACATCAAGTGAAACATGACGGTGTAAAATCTAGGTCATAGTTATAATATTATTTGTAGTTAATAGGAAAGCTTTTAAACGTTGAATTGTTTTTTATTATCTATTATAAAGAGTATTCAATATATAGAGTATACTCAATGTATCTATACATGTTACAATCATTACTAGAATAATCATAAATTAAACATTAAAGCTTCTAAAATATAGTAGTAACAGATTTCTTGTGATCTTTCATGTGACCAGAGGGAGACTTTGTACAAAAGTCGATTGCTTGGGTATCTCTGTCCCATTCGTGTTTCTACCGTGAAGAAGTTGTGTTTGCATGGCTGTGTTTCGGTTTGAAGGGTGGGATATGGCGTGAATTTACTGGATACAGAGGAATAACACCTGAGTCCTCAGGAATGGCAACGCATGGGGGGTATCATGGGCGAAACAGTATACTCTGTTATGTCCATGGTACTGCTAATGTCTATAGGCGACGGTTACCACTTTCCATCAGGTGGGCCGTTAGCTTATTTGCCATTCTAAGTTGTATAAAAAAAAGATCTAATATAATAAAAAACAATTTTAATGTTCATTTATAATTTAGAATTACGTAAGAATAGAAACTTTACAATAATGCTTCATTATTTCTATGTATTGAATCATAAACAAGCCCTTATATTCTTTCATACTTTATTATTCTAGTGGTTTTTTCGCGATTGAAAAATGATTAACTGTAGTTGAAATTTAATAAAAATTATTCTAGAATTTGAGTATTTTAAAATTTTTATTCACTAAGTAACCAACAGGTAAAAATATACAATAAATAGGTAGATATAGAATAGGTAAACTAAACTAATAACGCTACGTTTTGTGACGTATAGACAGTATTTAGTTGTCTTTAAAGATTATAAATAATAGATCAAATTTATGAATGGTTTTTGATAATAATAAGTAATTTCTTGGACCGCGCCCGTAGACTTGATAAGATACCTCCAAAGAATTGTTACATTTTAGATATCTAAGACACGTAGTCAATAAGGGTATAGCAAATCGCTTCGACATCATAGAGAGAACAGAGCGTTGACAGTGCAATGCAATATACTGCTCTGAAGGTTTCCTAAGTACCTTATTCATATCTTTCGATTCTCATCTTGTATGCTGTTCAGCATAATGGTTATTTTACACCCTAGATTATATGTCACATATATACACACTTATCATACCCCCATTCCTCATACTTACCATATACAAGTACTACACATCATCCTAGATTAGCAGCTCCATCAGATTGGAAATCAGCTTGTCTCTACTGAAAAGGATCACGGTTTTCTAGTGAAATCGTCATTATGGACTGACTGACATCGCTTTATCTTCCCATATTATCCTACATGCCCGCCAAAGTAATTATCAAAGTAATTCTTGTGCATCCCATGTTTTTAGATCATTTACAAATAGGCATATACAAAAAACATAAAAAAGAAAGTTTACTCAAGAAATCTTAGTTTTTATGGTTCCCAGAAAGGTTCCTGTCATTTGGAATATTGTACTAAACTAAATGTGCTTTCGGCAATTTGGCACTTTTTATGTGTCTGGAACGGGACAAAGAGTCGTTTATAACTGTTCCGAAGGGCAATAAAGCATTTTCCATTATTTCTGATCACGGCGTTTTGGTACGCACACGTGTGTAAATAGGTCGAGTGAACTTTCATTTTGCAAATTATTGTTTCCTTAGTGAAACCATTATTCTTTAATTTATTGTATCGAATATTACTATTCCACTCTTGTACAAAAAGCTGATAGGCATATTATGCATATTACAAGACATTATTAATAAACAAGTACAAGTAACATAGTTATAAAAAAATAATAATAAATTTATTTATGTCTCCTCACAAACAACTTAAATTTACACATAGATATTTAGAATATAATAAAATAAAAATAATATGGAACTCTGCTGTGAGGAGCTGGTGTCTACGAGTATAATAGGTTAAGACCTGTAGTACAGATCACCAGGCCCCCAACCGATATGTGTTTAAATAATAATTAAACAAAATGCATTCCACTGAAATTACACAATCCAAAAATAAAAATAAAAAACAATAATTAATAGTAGGAGATAAAAAATAACAATAAAGATAATATTATAAATAAAAAATATATGTTTAATGTGCATTTTTGACAGCTTATTCCGCCGTATTAAATATATAAAGACATAAGGCTACTTCCTTTTAGGACTTCTATAAATAAAAGGAAACTAAGACATCCCAGTGACATAATCTTTCAATCCGTTAAAGGCTACACATTGCGGTAAAGGTTTCAAATTACGTATATTTGAAAAACATGACGCTATTTTCTTCGGCAGTCAGGTAACTAAAAAAAAATTTAATTTATAGACACGTTCTTTCATTGATTTTATTTTAATTAGGTAATAAACATATACTAATGTTTTTGATGATAGAGTAAAATTCCAAGTGGAAATTATTCGTTAATTTTACCATATATTTACATAACGTGTTTATTCGATGAGCATTGACGGTCATACATAATTAATCATTAAAATAAGCATCAATGTCCATCTACTAGGTATTAGTGTCTCCTAATAAGAGGTCGTATTAGTCTATTACCACGTTGAACCCAGGCCACTTAATATATATTAAATGTCATCACTAAAATAAATAACCAAATAGAACTCAATAATAATATTGATCCGTAAACATCCGGCATGAATGTCTATCTATTCCAGAGATTACAAAGACTTTTAGGCAACACTGGATTTCTAATAGATATTCTAGTCATTGGAGCAGTGATTCTGTTTAGATACCTACATTTAAACAGAATTATATCTTAGCAAATGCTATATTGCACTTTTATAAATTATGACTATAACATATTAAAACTTTCTTCCTCACCAACAATCTAAAGGTCGTTTGTAAGAGATTGTCCTTGCGATTAGACCGCTTTTTGTACCTTTATGTATATATTTCAATCTGTATTTATGTTACTGTATTTCACTTGAATTATTCAATTGACATTGTATATTTTTGTTTCTGGTGCAATAAACAGTTAAATAAATAAATAAACTATCTATTTTTCTTACTATGTAGTATTGTGGTCGAACATTGCAACTTCAGCTTGTTAATCTATAGGATTACGACTAATCCTATATATGATTGTTTTGTATTTAATAAAGCAGCAAGCATCCAGCAATAGCTCTTAGTAACAATTACGTTTTATTACCAAGTACCTACATTTACAACGGAAGTAGCGATTAGCAAGTATTAAGATAGTGATAACAATTTACGGCCATACGTTGTATACATATCTTGATGTAATGATAAATATTTATTATTTTATATGGATGTCACAGTCAACACTTTTTTAAGTCAAAACAGAATTGACTAGAATTCTAAATAAAAAAAATCAAAATTATAGTTTAGTAGTAATACGAGCCCAATATACCTAACTCGTAAACGTTTTATGGGTCTAATTGTTTTACTACCGATCTTAGACCTTCAAAAGTTAGATCAATAAATTTCTCCGCTTAAGCAATTATAATATATTGCTTACATTGTATATTATACTCAGAAAACGAAAATTGTGACGAAAATTGGTGATTATCATCGAGATATATGAACATTATTATTTATTCTTAGTAACACAAACCAGATGATATGATGATGATGGGCAGCAGCGTCCCTCTCAAAACATCTCTAAAAGTCTAACTACGGTTGCCAACCCGCCTGCCAAGCGTGGCAACTACTGGCAAAACTCCCTTTATGGGGAAGGCTTATGTCCAGCTGTAGAAAGTTAACGGCTGAAATAATAACACAAAACTACTTGAGTACTGTGTCGTTGTCAATTTCGTAGTACATGACATGACTACCTTCTAAAACGAAGCTGTATGGGGCTAATATAGACTTATATAGAAAGACTGGGTATCTTGTCGTATATAGAGGTCAAAGACATGGCGTGAAATAGAGTTAGTTGGAAAATATATTATTAATTAGTCCCCAAGATACAGGTCTGACCTAGTTTGGGGACTGATAGAATGCAGACTTTTCATAATGTAACTTCCTAAAGGTTCTGATATAAGTGATATTGTATTCTGCCTATGTTATTTCTTATTGGTAATAAACGTATTTTAATTTTTTTACCTCGGCAAGACGAAAATCTTTAATTAATACAGGAAATAATAATAATACTAGCAAGCCTGGCTCAGCGGCCATAAATCAGAATGCATATTATTGCATTTACAAACATCCTGTAAATTATGTCTAAATCTATAAAATAAAAAAATTTCAAAATTATAGAAAAAAATCATCTTTATGCAAAATTGTTAAGGCTATTGAATTATTTGATAATGAATAAATGAAATTTTTATATTTAGATGTCGCATAATAAAAATTGTTTAGTTTTATTAACTGTGTCTGAGAATTTCAGAAAGCATCGCAATAAAATAACTGGTGAGATTTAAATTGATACAAACAAAGGACAGACATAATAAGGTCCCGCCATCGAATTAAAAAAACTCCATATTTTAAATATATACAAATATTTTTATTATATAAACAATTTGAGATCCGATCCGTTTCGCAAGATTAGATAGAATTTTCAATTATATTCAATATATAACGTTTATTGGTCACTGATACTGTAGCATTGGATAGATGAATTAATTGTTAAAATCGATTTAGTTTTGAGTTTGTCCATTATTTGTAATAAACAGACAAACCTTTCTGCTCTTTATAATATATCTTTATAATCTATATAAGATTATATTTTGTTTCTATTAGATAAACAATTTGTCCTAATCAACCTCAAGACGCACACGGACAGGTTTCAGATTATTATTAATCAGTCAGTCCAAATATCCTGTAATGTGTAAGCAATTATACTATGTACTAACTACAATAAAATTAATTTTATTGAACATTAATGTAATATCAGACCATAAAGTTAATCGACGCTGAATAAATGTGTGATAAGTCTCAATGGCTTACAGTATACCTATGTATTACAAGGAATATTATCTATTGTTATAATTAGTATTACAAATGTTTTATTCAAATATTCATAAGTAATTGTAAAGACGTTTTAAAAAAATCAATTTTGTTATTGCTTTTCTTCGTCTAATGTTCATTGTACAAAAAGCAAGAAATTTTTTTGATAAATATTGCAAACATAAATAACCAGATGGAGGAGACCTAATATATATAAACTAACATAGATATTAAGATTAAATTATTATTTACTAACCATAATGTCATTAATACGATTTAAAACTCTTGTTGTTGGATATTGTTATTAATTCAGCTGTCAAAGGAATATACATGCATAACAGAGACCTAATCATGATCAGATACAAATTTTGACCTGTGTCGTTTGCATGACCCAAGTACAGTGATTTGACTATAATAAAAGTAGCATCGATCTTCATTGCAAATTCTAAGTGAATGTTAAATTTTATGATGATTAGTGAAGCTATTAAAACACTAAGGAATAAAAATGCAAAGTAAAATGACATATCAATAAACAATATAAGCTTCCGTCATTGGACTGGTAGCTAATCGAGTTCAAAACTCCGTTCCTTCCTTAAGTGTTACTTAGATACAGTAAATTTTCAGAAGAAAAATATGTTTTTACGAAAAGAGGAATTACTATTATATAATATACGTAATAAATTAAATAATATTATTTCGACCATGTTATTTTTAAAATTTATATTAATTTTTACTACGTTGTCTACATATATAATGGGAAATTAACGAACTTACCGTGTTTGCGACAATTGTTTCGACTTTATCCGAAAGTCTTCTTCAGGGTTTCTTCAAATACGGTGAATTCATTAATTTCCCGTTATATATGTTTATAGATATCGTGTTATTCTGATAATTTAGGACTTCACTTTCAGATAACAGCATCTGAAAATCGCACCTTATGTACCTACTCGTTATTTGTATTAATATAAAGTAGAAAAATGCTTTAAAAAAATAATGTCTACACTAATTACTAAAGTTTTCGCCAAATTTAATTACCATACGAAAACAATAGATATCTATTAAGACTGTAATAAATTATATTCGCGGCCTTTTCATCTATACCGTCACAATCAAAACTTCGACATTGGTACATAATGTCATAAATAATGCCATAGATACATGAATTAATGTTGTAAATCGATAGTAAATACTCGATAAACGCCAAAACGGTTTCTGAGGAGAGACGCGCGCGATTCGCTATAGCCGGCAACGTGCGCCGACGCAACGCAGCGCACGCTCGACTCAGCGGCGAATTTCGCCGCTCTCGCCCACTGATCTACATTTCACCTCCAATATGGGTCAATAACTGCCCACGCTCAGCCCCTCCGAGCGCGGCCATTCACCTCGCCACTCCAAATCATTGTTCGCCAAATGTATAGCGCAGCCGCGGGTCGTTGACCCCGTGAGTGATGCGGCTGCTGACGAGAGAGTCTTCTTCGAACGATACTTGACACGCTGTCATCAGCACTAATACAAACATCCTCCGCTCATTTGACAGTTTATATTATCAGTTACATCGTAAAACACGAACGTAAACAATATTCGCATACTAATCAGGTGTGGACTACTGGGTAATTATGGGTGTTATCTTTTTAATATACCCATACAGATAAATTACAGATATTCCTGACATACCTAATTATATCATGTTATTCGTAATGCGTATAGTAAATAATTGGTATTCGTGAAATTGAACAACTAGCCAAGAGTAAAAATATGAAACTAATTTTAGATTCCTATTAGATCGATTAAGTGTCACTCAATTTGTATAAAAAAATGGAAAATTGAAAAATTAATTTGAGATCTTGATGCTGGTTATTTTAGGCTTGCTATATTGGTAGAAATTTAAAAATTATTTTAGTTTCAGTAAACTCGTTTGGTTTTATATATGCAATCAATGGGGTTTGGTTTAGTATAATATACCCCTTACGACAAACATATATAATCAAATTATACCTTTAAAACATATATTTCCTAGACGTATATCTATTATTTTATGAATTTCAGCAATACTTTCATGATCTCAGCTTATGGGTATCACAACAATTCAGAACCACCTAACCTTTCGAGATTATAATTTGGATATCAAGAGATAAAATAGAAAAACTATCTACTCTAAATTAAACTTATCAATAGAATAATACAAATAATCAATTACTTTTTTTGTAATTGCAATGGATGTACCAGTGTAAGCGAGAAGAGCGTTAACCAAATATTAAGCCGCAAGGAAAGTGGCGCGCTGAACGGGCGCGCGGGCCGCTTCACGCAAGTGTCACGTTGAACTCTTACATAAGAACTCGTTGTGCTTTCGAAAATATAATGGGCAATTTTTGCCTTTTCTTGGCTGAATAGCTCTTTTGTCCTTAAAGTGACGACCAAAGAAAGTCTTCTTGTAGAAAATATTCCTGTTATCACATACTAAATCTGATACTAATGCGTTTACGTTGTACGGTAAACGACTACGTGATATTATTCTGCCGCCCGGCAGCGAGTCTATAAACGTCAAATTATGAATCTTCATGTCAACACTAACCAGATTGTTTGACCGAAAACCAGCTCTGTGGTTTGGCTGCGGGCGATTATGGCACTGTACGGACAGGTTGTACGCGGCATAAGGAGAAACACATCGGTGCTCCACATTCATCGAGTTTGAAGCCGATGACTCCTCGTGACCGTGTCCTCGTTAGCGAGTGCTGCATTATCTCGACGAATTTCTCTCTTCTGTTCCGCATCATCACGAACAAAAAGTCAAGACCCGTTGTGGAAGCGCGGCCTAGTTGAGCCAAGTTGGCCACATAGCCCCACTCGCAATAATACGGCTCAATAACGTCAAAGCAATAAAACAGTTGATAAGTTTGTATTCACTTAAGAAATAATTGTTTGAAAGAGAATGAAAAATTATTAAGGTGTACCACTACTGCGATACCTATGTAAATCCGTACCGAGCTTCTAGATTACTTGCAAAATGACCAACAAAACTTAAAGAGTATCACCTAAAAATTCGTTACGTAGTTTTATATCCACGGTTATTTCTTCAACAAAATTTTATCTACGGTATAATATTATGGATGTAGCAAAATAGTTGAGTAGAAATTTGACTTTCAATAGATTCAGGTATGTAATAAAATTATATTTGAACGGCACACCCTAATGGTGGTATTATGACCATTCGTATACAAATACTAAAAGATTATCTATCTCTGGATCCAAAAAAATAGTCAGACAAATATTTTCAACGTTGTTTCTCTGAAAGCAATCTCGCGCATAGTCGCACAGCTTCCTAAAAATCGAACTTGTCGCGGTACATTCAAAATGTAGGCATTTATAACTACCGTAGAACAGTCACCTACTGACCGACTGAGCGATGTAAATCGTGCGCCTCCATTACTTACTCTTTTTTCACTTTCCGGCATTAAATTCGAAAAAGTCATTAACGATTTTAACAGTTAAGAAAAATGGCAGTTAACGTTTTAAAGACAAATTAGCATCTATTTCTTTTATTTCTCAGTATTATTATTAGTAATTGTAATTACAATTACTTACAAGTATAAATTATTAAAGTATATCTAAAATTTTAGCACTACGGCGGCATTTGAAAATGAAAATCGAGAAATTGATTTTGATGGATATTGTCTTGGATTATGCATTTACATCAAATACAATCAAACAGAGTACTATCAGTCAGATATTTATCATTATACATTAAAATATAAGCATATACTTACCTACACTTACTATAATACAGTCATATATTTAATTGATTGTCATTCTTATTCCAATAGAATATTACAACTATTATATGAGTGGGTAGTACTAACAGTGGGTGATATAGAGATAATTTAAATATTCGCACGTTCGAGAATTTATTGTATATGTTATACATAATGGATATTAGACTATCGTAACCAACTATTTGATTACAATAAAATACTATTTCATTACTACACATGAAGGTTACGCTATTGACTATGTGCTTTTGGACTTATTTCAATTTAAGAATGTTATATCAAAGTTCTAACCTAATACAGGTATTGCAAAACTCTATATAAGGTTTTAATATACAAAATTAAAAATAAAATATTTAAAATGAAGTTCAAAATTTTCATAAGATTATTTAAAAAGTACTCTTATAGCTGAAACGTTAAACACAAAATTCAAATTATCCTTACTATTATTATAAATCTGAAAGTGAGTTTGTTTTAATTAATTTAGATACTTTAACAGTTCCATAAAGTATACACATTTCTTATGCAAAAAAGACATAGACTATATTTGTCTAAGTCAATATACATATTATTATATATGTATATTTATGATTAGCTTGTAGAGAATCCCATATGGCATTAAGCTCGCCACTTGTACAGTTTTATTGTGTAATAAAGAATAAATAAAGAAATAAATATTCCAATCACGCGGACAGTTATGAATAAAAATTTGTAGTTTAATAATAACATTATCGCATAAGAACTAACATTAACTACAAAGAAACTTGTTAAATAAATCATTCATAAATACTGAAAATATATTGTCTTTAAAAATTGACTGATTATGGCGTTACTGGCACACTCATAAATATGAAAGCGCTAAATGTAACTGTGATTTAAGACACCCTTACGAATAAATATTCTAACAGCGTTTGAGCATTGTACGGATTCTCTATTATTATAATTCGTACACATGTCAGCAAAGAAATACGCATTTTGTATTTAAGTGCAGGAAGTATCAAAAACTTTCACGAAGGCACATTATACAATGTGTAATTACGAGAAACGTATGAAAAACATCGCTTCCTGAAAAGTTTAAATAATTTTGTATCCGAATGCCTGCAGACAGACTACAGCAAATAAATAAATATTTTAATGGATAAAAACTATTATTATATATTACTTGTACTCTGTATTTCTAATATACATACCTATTACTGGAATTACAAACTTTATAAAATCGTTGTCTACAAACATGAAGCAGAGAAAATGTATTGCTTGTAATATATAATACTCTTCTATAATATAGATCCGGAAGAGGAAACAAATTTAGGTATTGTTGCGTAGAAGAAATATTTAAGTAGGATTACCTGCGCTTAGTACCTTTAATAATAATGTCTACCGATGTCATTCCTTGCACCAAAACGATCGCATATTTTTCATATGTAATACATATATATAATTTACAATAATAAAGTCATTTAATATCCCAAATTTCGTAATCATGAACGATTTATAATAACTATATATTCAATATATATTTTATGATGCGTTACACGTCACGCTTACGACGATAGAAAAAAGCGGACGCGTTGCAAATTCATCATTAATTCAACCGTTTACTGGCTGCTCTAGAATATTCTACCCCTAGGCCTCTTTCAAAGATTACGAATCATAATTTATTATATTTGTAACTATAGTTTATTCTTTAGCACAACAAAAAGAAATAAATAAATAGATTTAATTATACACTTGGTATGTAAGGAAAGGAGAAAAACTATTTGTTGAGATATTTAATTAAAACACAACGAAAAGATGGATGGCGAACGATATGTCCTTTTACAATGAAAGTTTTTATGTTCTCTACAAATTATACGATTCTGTCACTGCTAAATGTAAATTAATATTGCATTACTTATATTAAGATAACACAAATCAGCAAATATGTTGATAAGTTTAAAGTACCTAGTATTGCATAAGTAACAAAACAATATCTAAGAAAACACAAGTGTATAACCACTAATACCTACCTATAATGGAACCGATTTTTCAAATGATAACGAAACCCTAAAAAGAAAGGAGGTAGTATATTTAAAATTGCCAATAAAGATTTTCTCTTTTAAAAAATATCTTATATTTTTCATCTAAACTACATAGTATAGTTTCAGTCTTAATGTAACAAAAATAATAATGGTATATTGCCCACGTTGTAATTTAATATTTCTATATATAACTTAGAATTGTTGTAGATACTATTGTGATAAGCTTATAAGCATTTATTATATATTAAGAAAACTGGTGTGGACTGTATATGAGCTCAACGTGCGTCTATAACTTTCCCTTTTTATAATTATAAAAATTTTGTGGTCGTGCTGTATTTATGTTGTGCTGTTTACTACATATATTAAGATATACTATATTATATATATATATATATATATATATATATATATATATATATATATATATATATATATATATAGGAAGTCTAGGATGATGTAAAATATTAATCGACTAAGGGATAAAATATAAATAAAATATAATTAAAAAGTCGAAATATACCAAGTTATCTGGTCGCATTCATGTTAGTAAGCTATTTTTCTCTTACTGTGAGAGACTTAACCCAGGAATGGGATGTTAAGAAGTTGACATGATAATGATTTTGTATAACTTAAATTCCTCAATTCAAATTGGAAAAGAAAAGTAATCTTACTTCATCATTCCAAAAGATAGATACCCACGATCTTGTAAAAAATTTTACTGATACCAATAGTAAATCAATAGTATAGTAATCTGTAGTAAGTGATTTAAATTAATTTAGATGTTTTCTATTATATTACATAGTGTAATAAACCCCTAACAGTTGCGGTGCGCGGTGTGCAATACGGGCGCGGGCGCAGGCCGGCGCGGGCGTGTCCACCACGCTCTTAAATGTCGCGCGCGCGGCCTCCGCACTCACAAACGGCCTTTGCAGTTTGGCTCGGTCGACGACCCGTATGGGGTCGTTGACCGAACCCGCATTTAGTTTTCACTTTCGTTCACTAAGGATAACTGTACCATATACGTCACATGTATAAACACAATCCGCCTACTCACTCGGCGATGCGGTTCCTGTAGCTCGTGGAGAATACACAATACGTTGACACACATTTTAGGCAATAACTAATGTTATTACCTAGGCAAAAAATATACATCATTTCAATCTAGTCCTGAACAAATATATCAATGTCAATGTATCTCGAGTAAAATATTACGTACTATTTTACGAGTAAACATAAACACATACACACATTATGTAAATAATGCGTTTTACATATTGAAATGTCAAACGAATGTCTTCATGTCGAACGCTCGATCCACGTTCGTCATGAGCTAGGCAAATTTTAAGGTTATTGCACTAATAAGAGCCGATGTTGTAACTCAAGCGATAGAGCAGTGTCCTTTTAATGCATTTTGGGTACAATTAGGTAATTCGCTATGGTGGGGTATGAGTGACGGTGGTGAGGGGAAGTGCGGCATGTGGGGTTGCGGGTTCGGCGATGGTTGCACAAGCGCCGGTCGTCGACTCGGTTATGTCAGCGGTTTACGTAAGCGTCACCTCGCAACGCTCTCAGGGCAAGCCAATTGTAGCCCCGCGACCGTTTCGCACTTCTCGCGGACTATTTGCGGATGAGCTGCTCGTTAGCACCCGCTGTACCAACCTCATTGTTCGACGCCACCCCTCCGATGCTTCATGCTAATTGACATCGTTAGATGCACACGTGACGATTGCAACAGACGTGCGCTACAAGATTTAAACACTATCTATACTTTATGATCTTTACTAATACTCGTATATTATATTACTGTATCTGGGATCTTACAATTCATATATTTTTATTGGCTTTTATTTAAAGAGAAAAACTCAACAAAAAGGTTTTTGTTAAACTATTATAAACAATTTTGAATTGCATTGAAATCAATTTATCCATTTAAGAGCTACGATGTCATATATACGTATATACGCTGATATACACAAACAAAATATATGCCTACAATATGACCTTTATAAACCTTTAGGGTTAAACAACACACTATAACACTATACATATACACAAGGTACTATAGGTCTTTTTTGCTGTTATATAAAAACGTACTGAACACTAAGTAATGTAGATAATACAGAAACCACATAGATACAAGCAGTTAAAATCCGAAAGCGTAGCAGACAGTCCAAATATTAAGAAAAAAGTTTTTATTAAGATTTTTTCAGGGTCGGCACGTGACGTGAATAAAACATAGAGCGCAAAGATTTAAAATCTGAAAGGCTCCAAAACTTGGGTTAATTTATATTTGCAAATAATTCTTCATGGTAATAACTTTTTATATACCTTAGAGCTGTTTTCTGTTATATTAGATTAAGACATACTCGACGAAATGTGAACAAGATTCATGTTTATTACAATGGCAACACTCTGTAGAATATCTCTTGACTACCCCTTCGAGAATGCAAGCACATTTTTTACAATAAAAAAATATAACAAAGTTCTCCTTGAACCATAGACAAAATATCAAAATAATTTTTGAACCTTTCATACTAAATTATCCACATGGCCGCACGGTTTATATGATATACTTTTATAAATCGAATTCAATTTTTTATAAATAATATAAATAAGAAAGTGAAATTGTTTTTTTAGTGGCTCTTGACGGCTCAATCAAACGTCATACAATTTTATATACGTGTAACGCTTTGGATACATAAGGACATAGGCTACTGTTTATCTCAATCACGTTCACGGATAAAGTTGCGCGTAAAAATCAATTTATTGTAATAAATGTGCGTTATGTACAAATAGGCCGTGTGCAGAGAGTAAATATGAGAGTGTCTATATTTCCGGAACAGTATATATGTATAAGACGAGTTATAATTAAGTCGGTTAAAAACAGATGAAGTTTTATGGAAAAATTATAGAATCCTTTGCCACTCAATACTATCTTCCTAGCAAGAACCTTGACATGAAGATTCATATTTTATAATAATATTTTTTGTTATACTTAGAATAGCATCACATTATTTTTTAAAAGAATAGTTCCGAAACAATTACAATTTCAATGCCTTGTTTTACTTCTATTTCAAACACCAGAAAATAAATTGTATACCATCTTTGGATATAGACAAACAGTGGTACATAGAAAACACTAATACCAATACATCACAAAAATCATAATCATCTCTACGCGAGTGAAATAAATTAATAATAAATTTGTTAAACCTGCTTACTACAGCTTTGTAATATATATTTACTTAAAATAATCACGTACAATTTTATAAGCAAAACACGTTCAGTTAATTGATAAAATAGTTATTATAAGCGAAAACAAGATAAATATTACATAGACGTGATGTTTATGAGTTGCGTAAACCTAACAACCTAACCTCCAATTAAGATCAACCTTTCAAGAATCGATTAATGGTAACATCGAATTTCATTGTACCCGTTCAGAACAGGTGTGCCCTGAAGGAGCAATTATGCGATATGGTTGCGGTCGAAGTGGAGAAGGGGCTGGAGTGGTTGCGTCAGCGCGCGGAGAGCGGTCGAGCTCAACGCACAAGGTTGCAGAGGTTCAATGCTCTAGAAATACGACACCCGACCCCGGGCAACCGCATGCTGCGGGCCGAACTTACGTGCGCGCACTACGCCTACCGCACCACGCCGGCAGTGCGTAGACCGCACGACTACGGAGCGTAGAACATCAAAATATATCATTTAAAATTTACATTGGTAAAAGTTTGTATTATTTCCACTAAACACTGTCTAATATATAATAATAACTAAATATTCATAATATTCATCTATATCATATTCAACACGCACAACACATTTACATCTTTAATTAAAGATCTCAGCAGATTACGTGTATTATTTTTTTTTATTCAACTTTTGTTAAAATTTAAAGTGTGAATATAATATAACTGTATCTCTTTTCATAGTTACAGTTATATTATAAACTATTGTTAAACTCGTTCTCTATACTGAGGACAGTTTTGTTTTAACGGTATAGACACAGCTTCGCGGTGTAACCTTCAAAAGAGAGAACGTTCCTTCGTAAGCACGTCCAATGTGCCAACTCTTTTTATGTACGCGTTTCGCAATTTTTTATAAATTATTTTGCCTCCGACCTTTGTGAGCCGCCCAATTTAGCCCGATTGGTATTCCTGTAGTGACGGCGTCGTATGCTTTTCGTAACGTATGCTACGGCGCAACGCAAACACGCAACGTGATCGTCATAAATTTAGTGAATGAAAGAGCTCCGTAGGACCTGTAAAATTAATCTCCGAATTTAGTTAATAAGATTATAGCAATATCTGTACGCAAATCAACATATAAAAGGTTTCAGGAATTGTAAACCTGTCAGTTCCTGAAACTATCATAAATCTAACAAATTATCTGTAATCTAAAATATAATTCCACATATAGATAACATACTACGCTTCAGACTTTTTAGTAAGTATTAATATTTTTACCAGCTGTCGGAACGTGTGCCGTTTCTCTCATGATAGCATATAAGTGAATAAGTGATTATATTTATTTATACCCTGGTAGCAACTAGACAGCCAGAAAGATAGTGATGAATGGAATATTCTTCAATTCATCTTACAACCAGTTAAATGAAAAATTAATATCTGTTTATTTCTATATATTATTATGAAAGATATCTTTTCGTTAATATATTAAACAATCTTTACTAATTTTATAATTGATTTTTTTTCTACATCTGTTTTACAAAGTAAAACATTGACACTTTATACCAAACAATACATTTATAAAACATTATAAAAATATAAAACATTTCGACTCTATAAAATTATCATCCTCATATACTAAGCAATCTAACAAACTACTAATAATTATTATGCTTTGGTAAAATATAAAATCAGCAAAATAAAAAATATATCAGTAAACGCTGATTGACATGAATGGTAATAACAGTTACATTATTTAACACAAAATTTTCTATTTTTTTATATTATATAATAATACAGCCATCAGTAAAAAGTTATAGTTTTAATATTCCTAAAATTTTAAATATCCAGTGGATACTTAATTCTGAACCTAATTATTTATAGAAAAAATAATTTCTTTATTTTTGTTATTTTTCCCCAATTAGTTGTTTTAGAATTAATTACCAGCGAATTATAAGTAATATTGTAAATAAGATTTAGTCATACATTTTTAAATCTGTACAAGTATGGCTAAGGTCGGTCGATTACATTAATAAGTATTTATTTATCTACTACTAAATAAAAAGTTTTTTCTTTCTGATCAATAGTCAGGCTGATTAAAACCCAGTTTCACACAAATAAGTAAAAAATTACATCCTCATTACGAGAAACCTATTCAACTTGACAAGTTATGTAAAATGTACCCTATTCACTCATGTAAAGCGATAGTTCTACCTGAAACCCCCTAATCAATACATATTGATTAGGAGGTTTCAGGTAAAAATAGGCTGTGTAGCCCAAATTACCAATTAAAATATTTTATTACTTGAAAATATGTGAATGCGTGAGGTAAAGGTGTAAAAGTATAATATTTCGTTTCATAAAAAAAAACGGATACTTAGTAGATTTCGGTATGAATGCTCTTAATTGTATTTATGATACAGAGTAGTAAATTACGTGCTTATTGGTAAAAGGACAATAAGTATATATTTGTATAGGTAGGTATATAATTTGTTAACTATTTTATTTTATCAGTCGTAGTTGAATATTGATAAATTAGAAATTTCTGTACTATATTCACGGAATCATTAAGATAATCGAATAAACTGTTAATTTTATAACATACCAAGATCAAATAAAAGAAAAGAATTTAAAGAGAATCATCACAGCAAGTAACCAGACTTACTCGTTTTATTGTTTCCATTTTTAGCCAAACCGTTAAACGTTGACAATTTCTCCGTTCACTTCTTTACTTATTCTGATTTCAAGAAGCCGTAGAAAGCGTCTCAGTGCTTATACAATTCTTTAGCAGTATGTTATCACCTAGAATCAACAGTAGATAGAAATAACCATACCATATTTGAGTTCATAGACCCTTTCATATATATACATATTATACCTACATTAGAACATCATGAAAAGGAAATCCGAAAGAAAAATTGCGCTTACAAAACACAAAATTTCTTTCTTGTTTAATTATAAAGCTATATCAAATTAAATTTCTACTAACATTAAGCATTTAAATATTTGCAGTTTAAAGTATACATAGTTTCTTACTTATAGATAGGCAGTAGAAAAAATAATAAATTTAATTGTTATTTTAACTTAACGACCAATTAACTCTAAAACGGGTCCCTTTTCATAAGATTTGCCTACTATTAGTAGGCTAGCTTAGCAACTTAGTACAGGCTTTTATTTCAGTTTTCATTATCTTGCACTAGTGTATTGAACTTTGTTCACTTAGTCAACTGTTGTCCTCATGTCATTGAATTAATTTATCAATATAAAATATTAATAAACATCTACTTATTCCAGGCATTTCTACTCCAATCCTGAAATTCACAAGAAGAAACAATGTACCGGAACGGTTGCGAGCAACCTTTCGTTCACGCACTTAATTTGGCAGGACCCCCTTCTCACCTCGCTTTGCCGCGCCCCTCGCCAACTTCAAGAGAAAGTAGCTAGCCTACGCAATGCAAGGGTCAATGCCCGAGCTCGAAAATGCTTACTTCTGACGAAAAGACACATGACATATTAACAGCTTGAATTTCATATTCAGTATGTGTGGTCAGTTCTCGTACGGATGTTGAATGGCCGATTCGAATAGGTCAAGCTGGGTAAGTAGCTATTGTTAACATTATTACGGTGGAGTATGGTGGGTGGCACGTAGGTAGCCCCCCCAGTGGCTACTTGATTCATGAAATATTCTCTTTATTGAACGCGTTGCATTAATATTACGCGCTGTTGCTATGTGTGAATTCATGAATAGAAAACTTTAGCAATTGTCAATTACTCAACATGATGTGCCTACAATATTACTAATTGATCCTCTATTGTTGGATTGTCCATAGTAACAAATCGATGAACAATAAAAAGGACTTCCCGTCAAAAGTAGATCAAGTTAATATTTAAGTTTAATATTGATGCACCCAAAATATGTCAGTCTATCAAATCATAAGTGTGTGCTTTACAGTACAGCTGTGTACAAATCATACCATATTGATGAACAATTCTTTTGCCTAATTCTGAATATCAATACAGTCAGTCAATTCTTTGGTGTTATTTCTTATCTCTATTAAATGTCAGTTACTAATTTCCATCATGTGAGCCGTCAACTTATTATAGTTTGTTCCTTTTAGTTTAAATTGCAGATAAAGGATCTTTAGCAAATATACTATCAAGTATACATCCAGCCAACCATTTACTGTATATTTTCTATACCGATTGCTCATTTTCTCAAGTTCCTGATGTATTTAAATTAAACCTATATAAGTTTATATAAGTTTGCTCAATCGTCGAATTCAAGCTTAATGCCTACGTTTAACCGATTGTAGATGGTTCTGTTCTAGTTAAAGGGCTCAAGACACGATCAGGGTCATCAGCAAAAAAAATAACCGTATTAAAAACATAACAGTGCTCCACTGGTCTACTAAACGATGTGCAAAGTGAACGCCTCCTATATGGTGTCGAATTTCACTTCACTGAATGAGATGCTATTCTTTTCAATAGAAGAACCTACATCTCGAAGAACCATAATAAACTTGCTTTGTTGATAAAAATTGCCTTTAATTAAAAAAAAAAATATGGTAACGACAAAAAAAAACCAGCTATTTTAATCGTAGCAAAAATAATAAATATGGAATATTAAAAGGCAATATGAGAGTTAACCCATACCAAATAAAAGTGAAATTGGTTCAAAATTGAATATTATTGAACAGAAGGTATTATACTCCTAAACAAATATACAGCCAAAAAATATTGTGAATAAAGAACTTTCTCCTTTTTAAAGTTGGTATTTTTTTACTTTGTTATTATGTTTGTTGGTATTACGTTTTTAAAGATGGTGTTATTTTTTGTGTTAATTTAAATATAAAATAAATTTAAAAAAAAACATGGACACGATTATTTATTTTTTAATTATTATTTGACATCGAAAATAAAATCTGAATAATTAAATCTAAAAAGAAAGTAAAAAATTGTTATTACAACGTTATTAATATTTAACTCACGTTTGAGGCAGCTAAATTGAAAATTACATGATGGATAATGTACCTACATACCTATCTCAAAGAACCCACCCAAAATGTAATAAACACGAACTCCATAAAGTAAATCGTAATGAGCTATACCCAAGGTTACAGACCGCCACACCTATTCTAGAACGAGCTTTGAATTTCGATTTTTTATTTTTATTTTTAAGAACTCATTTCCAAAAAACTAATGAAATTTCAATTTTTTATTGATGGATTTATCTTTATCAATCAGTCATTTTAATTGCCCTGCAACAGAGAAATCAAGCCGTCACATCATTCGCTTAATCAACTTTAATAAAACATATACAAGTTTTTAATTTTGCAAATCTAATGAATTATAAACAATTTTCTGATGATGTGAGAATGAATATCACTAACAAACGAACTACAATTATATTTTTTTTTTAATTCTTAAGTCTGAGTGGTTAATAGTCTTCCTGATTTTCGATAAATAAAATGTAAGTAGAATTTTGAATCCTTACGATTGCAATAGTCTCGTTGGAGCATTGTCATGTAGCTTGTAGTATATCTTTAAATTTATACTATGTACCTGTACTTAAACTAAAAAATAATTTAGCGGAATTTAGTTTTATCTTACACAGAGGGTAATACCTAGATACATACCTTTAACATTTGTCTTGGTAGTTGTGTTCAGTGAGACATTAATTTATAGCAGTAGCCTGCATGAGGAATGAGATGTTGAAGAGAATGCGACGAGCCGAGAGTACTGGCACGTGCCACGGCACTCCGCCATGGAAAATCACAGAAAACAAGGACACAATGCAATGGTTCATTCAACCGGACGTTATTATTCAACGAGCGAACTGTGATGAAACTACGCAGATCTTCATTATTATTAACAAAGACCAGCGTTTCGAAATATTGGACCACGTACCTGTAAGTTATAAGAGTCATTAGGCACGCGCCAGGTCTAACATATATCCAAACTACATGATCTGTGCCCGGAATTTTTTTTCCAAATAACGCCTTAGTACTAGTGATGTGCCAAGTCAGACTGACTCGAATAATTAATAAGTAATCGAGTACTCACTACACTGAATTCAGATACACAGTATTGGAATACAAGTTTCGAATGTTTAGAGTATTCAAACAATAATCGAGTATTTATCGTGGGTACTTATTTCTTTTTCATTATTCTATATTTTTTTCCTTAAATAACAAAAAAACATTCTAAATTACTGTACAATTATGTTATTTATCTTCATTAAAACTAAGTTTCAAAAATAAATTTAAAAAGTTAACCTAAACTCGAGTCAAGGTTCGATTCTTTTTTAACGAGTACATAACACATTGATACAAAAAATTGCTGCCACATCACTACTTAATACTCTTAATTTGAAAGGATCGAAGGCATGCACTGAGTTTTATTTCGTGAAAATTATCGGGCGCTAGAGAGGTTAGAAATAAACAATGTACCGCAAATAGACTATTTCAGGTTATATTAGATTATATTTATTTCTTATTATCAATGGTATTATATCACTACTACTTTGCATAAATAATTTTACAAAATAATTTAGACTGATTTAATTTAATTTAGACTAATTTTTAACTGAGCGGGTGCTTTCATCCGTACCTATCTAAATCAACGTTTTTCATAACTTGATAGTAATAGCTGATAAAAGTAATAGACTAATTTAAAATAAACAACACATTGAACATCTACCAAATCATTTAATAATAAAGCGAGTTCCGCGGAACCTAGTGGTTCCGTAAAAAAGTCACCAGGGTTCCGCAAAATTATTATACAGTGAAACAATTTTATTCTTTACATTAAAAATTAAAGGAAACTGTAAAGTTTTATACTTTTAAAATATTTCTAATAAATGTTTTTATTCTTATACGGGGTTCTATAAAATAAAAGGTATGTGGTGGGCGTTTCGTTGTCTTAAAAGTTTAGTAACTCCTGATCTAATAAACTTCTACAGATAAGTAACAAGCAGCACCAAGAATTTTAAAGGTTACAACTGCAATATCTATTACAACCCAAAAATTTGAGGAAAAAAAGGGATTGTTAGTAATGGAGTCTAAATATCCCATTTCAAGCAATACAGTGTAAATAGCTGTCAGGTCGACCTCCACGCGGTTTCCTAGGAAATCGTCTTGGTTCATTCTTATTAAATTTACCATGATGGACCAAAAGATCTGCTTTCATCCTTGCCTATCATCACTCATTAATACATCGCCAGCGTATACCAATAATGCAGGTGGAGTTACCATTCCATTTTCATTTACTGAAACTTGACTATTAAAAAGGACTAAGTTGTTTGGTGTCAACGATATGGACATTATCTTTATGTATTATGTGTAAACTGACAATGGAAATAAAAACCATAGTACAAAAACATGATCAAACTTATGACACCGCGAATGTAATGCGTTGTTATTACTACTTCTAAGAATTAAACTTTGTTTCTTGTAGTTTTTTTTATAAAACTTAGAATGGTAAATAAGCTGACGGCTCACCTGATGGTAAGTGGTAACCGTCGCCTATAGACATGAGCCATGGACATAACAGAGTATACTGTTTCGCCCATGATACCCCCCATGCGTTGCCATTCCTGAGGACTCAAATTCCTCTGTACCCTGTAAATTCGCGCCATATCCCATCCTTCAAACCGAAACACAGCCATGCAAACACAATTACTTTACGGTTGAAATACTAATGGGACAGAGGTACCCAAGCAATCGACTTTTCTACCAAGTCTCCCTCTGGTTACACTTTTTACTCTATGAGTATAGAGTGTACTGTATTATAACAAAGCAGAAATCTGCTTAGTTACAAAAATAAAAAATACAGTCGCACATAGAAATTCATCTTTCCAGAAATGTTTAATTATCATCATTTTAGCCATTATTCGTCCACTGCTGGACATAAGCCTCCATAGACTACCATAAAGAACGATCCTGAGCTACCTGCATCCACTGACTCCCTGCAATGCATTTTACGTCGTCACTCCATTTAATGTTTAATTATCATAATTTCAATAACTTTATAAATCTTGTATCACCACAAGTTCCGAAACATATTACCTAAGTATGACCTGTATTTGTTTTTTTTATTAAGTGTTTAACATTTATATACGTCATATTATCATAATTTGTGGTTTTCAAACTGCTGCGTTTAACGTTAAGCAATTATTGGAATATTTTTTCCTCTAGGTAGGTTATTATGACGTACACAATGTATGTTACAAAAGTTACACAAGACGTAATGAAGTGGAAAAACCTTATACACTAACTTTCTTACATAATGAAAGCAAATTAAGTTTCCCGATTTTTTTATCTCCTTAAGAACATTGTAAAAAACAAGATGTAACTGGATCATCTGAAACCAAATAATATTTCTTTATTAAATTTAATTTGATCTCAAGATTCTAGAAGCATTAATTGGTATACAAATTATATGCCTATGTACTTTATATTTACACCTATACCTATAGATTCCTCATTGTAATTTTTTGTTGTAATTGTTTGTATCTATAACAAGTTGACTATTGTAAACTTTTGGAGGAAAAGAAATAATAAAGAGTAACTATCTATCTATAGACTTCTACCACATCTTTCCATGACAATTTCAAAAATCCTTTATCGCCCTTAATTTTAGTCTATATCACTTTAGATGACCCCGTACGTTGACGACAATCGGATTGAACCCCTCCTAAAGAATGAAAGACTGTGAATCATTACTCATGCATTAGATAATAGATACCTAATTAATATTAATTTGGTCAATTACTCATATAACTTACTCATTAACTACCTACTTAGATATAATAAAGAAAACGGAACAATATACACAATTCTTTGTATTTGGCAGAACTGAGTTTAAAGTCTACATTTTATCGATTCGAACTTCAACAAGCCGGTAGTATAATAGCAAAATTGAAAGGTAATTTTATGCACGGCATCGTATGACGCAGCCCTACATAAATGTCTATTTATAAAACAATACAAATAGCAACGGTATGATGTAGCGTGGAGAAATCTAAATATCACAACCCTAAATAAAGTACGATTAGTATGCATACCAGTACGGCAAACGCAGCCAAAACCGAGTGGTCTGATGGTGTAACAGCGTGAGTGCGGTAGTAATGGGCCGGGTTCGTTCGCCGTCAAAAGCGAAAGTACTGCGTTCAGTGGGACAACGACCGGCTCCTGACAGCCCCGGCGGTTTCCTGCACCCGACATCATCATCAAACGGTGCCGGCTGCGTCATCTACACCACTGCCAACTGACTGCGGAGTATGAGGTGCGTCATCCGTACGTCTTGCACGGAACTGCTGCGCGTTGATGCATGTTGATGTATGCATGCATATGTATGTATTGTAATGTTCATATATACTATTGTAATATAATAATCATCGTCAAAGTTGGTAAAGTTTACTTAAATGGATAATTAATATTTTTACGTACAATAATGGTAACTACAGTCCGACACTAAGTTGTTACTTGTATACATGCGGTTCATGTAAACATTGACTCTGGAGAAACCTTCTAATGCTTTTTAAGAAGATCCAAATTTGAACAAATAATAATAAATAATAAATAATCTATTATACGATAATATATAAAATAATAATTCATGGTATTATTATTTTATATATTTGTTATTATTAGTTATTTAACACTGCTTGATAAGGATAAGTGAAAATTATTATTTTTATTGCTATATGCTGGCGGGACACCAGTGAAATGATAGGTGACGATGATAGCGGGTCAATTAGCCCATCCTGATGAATTTCACTAGAATTAATCACGATGGTTTTCAGGGGGAACCGCGTGGAGGTGGCCCTGATAGAGTATATTACTAGCAATGGGCCAGTTAGACTTCATTACTAACAATCATTTTCCTCCCAGTGGAAATGAATTACCTGTGAACTACTCCCTATTAAGGATAATAAAAGTGGTAATATATCCCAAAGAGGGTTGACGTCAGACAGGTAACCGGTCCTAAAACTAAAAACCAAATCTTTTTATAATATGGATAAAACCATATTACGCCGACCCCAAATGATTGGGATAAGGGTAGGAAGATGATGATATCCCCACACTTGACCACTAGGACGAACGTTGACAACAAGTGAAACTGGCTATCAGAAATATGAGTAAGATAGTGTTGCCTATGGAGACGACTTATGTAAAAAATGAAATAAATACCTAGGCTATGGCTATTCGTAATAATGTAGGTACAATTACCTACCAATATTACAAACAGCTATTTGATTTTTGATGCCAAATTTAATATTACAGTAAATAACCTGATATTTTTACCATTAAATTACATACTAAATATTACAGCTGTTTAATTTAGAAAAATAAAACAGTAGTTTTGTAGCATTTACATATTATTATTTTTAAAGAGTAACAAACGTCCATGAACCTCCGTATGTTTTGTAACATTATAAAAATATAGTGAGAACTTTAACATGAAGCCTCTAAATTTTATCTGAATTAAATAATTCGTGTGTACACACTGATAGGTGTACTTTT
The DNA here is from genome assembly GCF_026898425.1 of Galleria mellonella. Classification (NCBI taxonomy): domain Eukaryota; kingdom Metazoa; phylum Arthropoda; class Insecta; order Lepidoptera; family Pyralidae; genus Galleria; species Galleria mellonella. The sequence continues at coordinate 1,584,344 of NW_026442042.1, read as the reverse complement.
CGTGCATCTAAAGATTATGAAGTAATATTTTTACGTAAAGTCATTATTTTTGACAATTTGCAATTAATCACCAAGTTGTCGTGCAGTATTTGTTAAATAGGTAAATAGCTTGCCGCACTAGTGTACAAGAGTTCGTTGCCTAAATTGGGCGGACAGAAAATCGAAAACAAGACTATACTTATGTTACGCAAACCAACGTACCTAGGGGGAGAAAGGATAGTTAGTGGAAACCATTGTGGTTTATTCTTAATTTTTTTTATGCAATTTAGAATGGCAAAGAAGCTGAGGGCCCATCTGACGGAAAGTGGTAACCGTCGCCTAGACATAAGCAGTACCATGGACATATTTCGGGATACGTCACGATAAGTCAACTGACCTGACAGTTACTTTCGTGGTAGGCCTGCTGATTTCATCCTATCATCCCTCACTGCCGCCCCGCAAAGATATACTGTTTGCGAAAGCGAGGCTGCCACTACTTTATCATCCATTAAAAAGTGCCTACCTGAAATAATTATCCTCTTTTGGATTCCGTACCTAAATTATTATAATCTTTTTTTATACAATTTCACTATCACGATTTCAAATTAAGAATAGATTTGGATATTATTGATCTAACCTTCTGACTATTCCAAATACAATTTAATTTTTTCACTAATATACCTATCAATTTCTCTACTAACTATAAACATAACGTAATACCTATCTAATTCATGTAATGAAACTGAGCCTAACAAGTTCCAGTGAACAGCTGAAGGTCGAACGAGGAGACAACTGTACTGAACCAACGTACCTATAAATTAAATCAAAACAGGAACTCATGTCAATGCTAATAGATAGATACCTACAAGGTCCAATAACAATGATGTAATACAACACGTATTATACATTTCAATGATCTATTATAACATGGACACAAAAAAATAGTTTTTATATAATAATAATACTACGGTTTTGTCTATTTGGAATCTGTTTCCTTCTATTCCCAGAGTAACTCCGAACACCTTTTCTCCTTTAGTCGCCTGGGTACATAAATAGTAATTAAAGCTCTATAAGAGGGGGGGGGGGGAGATTGTTAGTAACAAGAACTAGCTGCCCTATTGCTAACAATGTAGCTTATCAGGTCGACCTTTACGCTTATCATATAATAGACATAGATGACACAGTATATACTGAGCTGTCCACACGCCGCAACGTTACAATCAATTAGAAACTGAATGTATCCTTTGCAGTTTTATTTATTTGCGTCCATTTCAATAAAACCCCAGGTATCGAACATAAGAAATTCATAACCACGTATCCGAAGTAATCACACCACAAAATTATACTAAAACGGTCCACAAAATATGCATTCTGTTACAATATTGAGCTAAGAAATTGAAAGGAATATTATATGCAATAAAAATTAAATAACCTAAGAAATATCCTAAAAGATAACACTGGTCAATACTAGTCATGTTACACGGACTCTGACAGCTAATATTGTTTTAGCCACCTACCCTCATTAATAAATTGCAGTAGTTTTGTTTCGATTGGCCTCAGATTTTTTGTGATATGTTGATAAGCATAATCTGTACTAGGGCAATAAACGCAAGTAAACAGTTGCGAATAAATAGACATAACATTATTTTTGTATTGATTCAGATTTGGTGCTTTATAAGTAATTGTTGACATTGTGTAAATTAGCGAGAAAGTGTAATAACGATTCTGATTCATTTTTTTATATTTGTGATGAATTAACATTCAAAAACAAAGACCAAATTTTACTGTACTTGTGTTGGAGAGTTATCGCCAGTGTTTTGGTTTTTCTGTTGCTCATCAAGACATATATGTTGCCCTCTCATATTTGTTGCATAATTTGTGTTAAGAATTTAACTGATTGGAAGAAAGGCTGCCCCCATATGCCGCCATCCATGATTTGGACCGAACCAAGAGATGACGTTTCGGATTGCTATTTCTATCTTATAGACATAAACGGTATTAATTTCAAGAAAAACACAAGGCTGTTACTTGAAAAAAATCAAACAGTACATATTCTTTCAAAATCTGTAAGTATTTTAAAATTGTTGTCCTATTACTTGGACTTCAGCTTGGGAAGCAGATCAGCAGATGCGAAGATAAAAGAAGGTAGTTTCGTTGGAACTCAAATCAGGAAGTTAATAAAAGATCCAGTGTTTGAAGAAAAATGAATGATCTGGAAAAACGAGCATGGATATCTTTCAAGAAAGTTGTTTCTAGGTAATCATAAGAGTGACAACTACAGAGTGCTTGTTAGCAAGCTGTTATTGGCTTATCAAGCATTATGTTGCAACATGTCACTCAAGATTATTTTTTTAGGCTCACATCTAGATATTTTTACTGAGATTTTAGGTGCCGTGAGAGATGAGCACGGAAAAAGGTTCCACCAGGACATTTCAGAGATGGAAAAACGTTATAAGGGCAAATGGAACCACAGAATGTTGGCCGATTATTGCTGGATGATAAAAAGGGACCAATCAGAAGCTAAATATGCCAGAAAATCTAAAATTGAAATTTCATAATAGAACGTCTTTGCTTTTTTGTATCAGAAAATAATTTTTTTTTAATATTTATATTACAACAATAAATAAAATTCTTGGCCAATATTTTTTTAATAACAAATTTTTTTACTAATAGTCACCCATCAAAAATACAAATGAAGTCCATGTGGAGTGACAAAGTTCAAAATTTGTTGCCCAGTGTAATTTATGTATGTACCCATATATAGTCCCACTAAAAATCTTACTAATCTCTTTACAGCAGCCATGTATAATGCTATAGTACAAGAGGAAAATTGACTTAAGTACTTCACCGCAAAAATAATATCTGGTCTTATTGCACACGACAAATACATTAAGTAACCTATAATTTATTGATAGATCTTGTTGATTTCCCCTTTTTCCAGCTTCAGCCCGCACTCCCTAGCAGACTGCACAAGACACCTGCAATCCTGCATTCGAAATTTATTCGAAATCTTTTGTACGTAATGGCTTTGATCTAAACTAATTTTACTTTTATTCCAACATTCCACAGCCCGTTATAATCCATAAATACCCTTTTTAATCTTCCAAAGCATAGTAGGATTTTCAACGAATGCTTCTGGCTATATAATGAATCTCTAAATTTATTATAGCTAATAAAAAAGATAATTTCACAGCTGGAACAAATGTTTTAAAATAATCTTTAGCCCATTTTTGCATTGAATATAGCCATAAGTATTTGTTTTAAACTGAAAACCCCATTTGCACTTAACCACAATGTCATTTCTAGCCCGATCAACTAGTTCCCATGTAATATTTACTATCAAGGAACTGTATTCGTCTTCCATGACTTTTCGCCAAAGCTATCTATAACGTTGTTCAGTATCTTGTACAAACACATGATCAGCACAATTAAACATTTAAAAACTGTAAACCACACCTGGATCTCTAGTTAAACGTGTATCTCTCAATGAATACCTTATTTCTTGAGTCTCCAGCTCTTCTACATTATAGCCATGGTTAACATCTCTTTCATTTAATTCTAAATCTATAGCTCGCGCTTAGTGGGCCGAGACACGCAGTCAGGCTGGTGCTCGCGTCACAGTCACCCATGACTAAGGATCATGAATTGATTCCAAAACTAGTCGAGCTTTACCGATCTAATTACACGTAATTTAAACCGGTAGTTAATAAATATAATGTGTGCTTACGAAACTTTTAACAACAAGAAGAGTTTTAATTGAAGTCATGGGGAACGTAATACTAGAACCGACAAACCATACATTACTATAGCGAACATACAATAAACAGTACTTTCTGTAAAATAAAAATAATGTAAAATATGTAAAAATAAAATACATTACCTAAAGTTAAATCAAATCAAACAGTCCATTGGTCCTTCAAGATATTAATAACCATTTTGTAGTTCTGAGATATATACGAATACTCATTTCATCAGGCGCTCAATTTTAAACAACTGGAGAGAATTTAAACGTAAAATGTGGCAGTAAAATTACAAGATCTAAAGGCATAATATTTTAGTCCTCAGAAATTAAAATGATAGAAAATTATTGAAAGAAATCATGGACTCTACAGCATGTTTTGTGATGTCTATAGGTGTATAGTATATAGGTGACGCTCAATGAGAGAAATGGATTCTTCGTAATGACATATAATAAGCCCATTGCTAGCAATATACCCCATTTATTTATAGACCCATAAAATAAATTTATGTAGGTGACGTTTTCTACTTTCCGACATGTAACTCTTCAGCCTGTACTCGTATGTTCCATAAAAAAGTCAGCTTATTTTTTTATATATGAAAATGAAATGGTAACTCCGCTTGTGCTATTAATATATACTGGCGAGATGAAGGATGAAGATGAGGCCAATTCACCAAGTATTAACAAACAGTTTCCAGAGGACTTGTGAGGGAATTTATCTAACAATAACCTCCCTTAATTTTCAGATTTAACACTTGATGTTAAATGTGAAAATTCCTTAAATTTGATGTTAAATGTGAAAGTCCTTGGACTTGAAAAGGATTCTTCACATTCTTATGGTAATGGGATAATTCACTATAATACATAGTTATCTAAATTAAACAATCACAATTTTTCAAAATTTAAGGTTTAAGTAAATAAATATTATTTTTAAATATTACTATTTAAAATAAATATATTCAACTATGTACTTGTTAATTTGAGGCCTCCATTGCACTATTGTGTATAAATAAGATACCAAGATCAATTCTCAGTTGAGTCCATTTAGGAAACTACCCCCAGATGTTCGTTGCCTAGTTCCTCATATTAGAAGATATATTATTAATATAAATCAAGCACGAATAAGGGATTCCGTGCTCCAATATAATATCCATAGACATATTTAAGGGGAGGGGGCCGTGCCGATTCCAGAATTGTTTGGTACCCGCCCCAGTATTTGAATGAAGCTTAGCAAAGACATGTCTGAAAATGCATTTGAAAAGTATTCTTAAATACGCTAATGATAATATCCGGAACTATACAGAAGAGTCATAAAAAGTAACGATTTAAAAGAACTTATTACTTACTGGACTTCGCTGTGTATCATAGGTATAATTCCCATGGTGCTGTTCGCACCCATAAGAGACAATTACAACTTCCCGTAATACTTATGCAGCTAATAAGTAGCCTTTACTTATAAGAAATACGTACCTAGCAGTAGAATGTTACTTTTTTTTATACGCCTATAACTGAGAACAGTAGTGGGAAAACGGATTGATAGTAAATGGATGTAACAACCCTATTGCTAGCAAAATACCCTATCGGGTCGACTTTCACGTGGTTGCCCTTGGAAACCATCCTTGTTAATTCTTGTGGAATTTGTTACATGGGCTAGCTGACTTGCTTCCATCCTCATCTATCATCCCACACAAATGCCCCGCCAGCGTATACCGATAACGCAAGCGGGGATTACTATTATATTTTCACCCATTAAAAAAATACTGGGAACAGCTATCTATACGATCCATTTGATAGCAACTAGTAATCGTCGTCTATAACAATTGACATCACAGAATACACGTGGTCTTAAATTACATAAACGTTGCATTAGTTCGATGTGCATATTGCAAAACAAATATATGTAAACCACACTTTAAAAAACTGAAACTGTTCATAATGTCCTGTCTTTAGATATATGTATTATATTCAGGTAAATTATTTTTGATACCTTGTAGAATGACATACGCATGTACCTATATTTTGTAAAATTCGGTTTGTTTGGTTTCTGAAATTTATAACAAGTTGCCAAAATATACTCGATATATAGTGGAAATTATTAATTTTAAATAAGTTCTACATGCCCTGGAGACATCTAAATGTTACAGTACTGTAGGCTTCCTAGCTGATGTAGCACTTTCGACGTAAAATTTAAAAAAAAAAACTGGCTTATTTCAAATTAAAAACATAAATATATTTAATATTGTGTCAGTAACAGCCCAATAACAAACTAAATTTTCACCGCTTCCATCTGGACGTATTTAAAGGCAATTTCTTCCAGGCTCCATCCACACTGGAATCCATTCCCAACAGCGGTATTTCCGAACCGATATATCATAACCTTCAAGTAAACAACATATTTCTTTTGAAAAGGCCGACAGTACACCAAAAATTCCTTCAATGTTGCAGCTGTTCATGGGTAGTGGTAGTCACACCATCCGGTAAACCCCATACTTGCTTGTCTACTGTATTATAAAAAACTATAGAGTGAAACAAATATGCTATTATATTTCTACTAACCTACTAACCTATGCTCTTACTAATATAATAAAATTATTACTGGATGACGTCTGTACTTTTCCCCTCTTCTGAAATCTCTTCGTAAGAAATAGCAGACAAAAAGTTAATCCACAATAAAGATTTGAATTTGTTTGTCTGTGGTATGTACATCCTATGGTAACCCTCATACATTGGTTATGGAATCAACTTCCTGCCGAGGTTTTCCCAAAAGATTACAGCATGAGGTTCTTCAAAAGGGGAGTAAAGAGGTTTCTTCAGGGTCAGCAACGTGCGCGTAATGCCCCTGGTATTGCAGACGTTCAAAACCTACGGTAACCGCTTACCATCAGATGGACTGTATGCTTATTTGCTACCTCAGTGGTATAAAAAGATTGCCATTTTTGACCATGTCATATCATGTTACTGTCATATTTATTTTTCTCCTTCTTCCTTCCATTTATTAATTAGGTAATAATGAAAAATGTATCTTTAAAGAAAACAATAGTTTTAATTCATTCAATTATATCTATAACTATCAATATTATAAATGTCTTTTGCCTTTGGAATAGGAGAGCCGTGTTCTGTATCTGTAAAATCCTTTGTACAGTAAGTATACTCAATGACATTTCATTGCTCCTGTCTCTTCTGAAAAACTCAATAATATATATATATATATATATATATATATATATATATATATATATATATATATATATATATATATATATATATATATATATATATATATATATATATATATATAAAGTATTAATAAGCTAAACTATTCCTAAAGGCTAATTTGAAACGATGAAAACTGAAACCTAATACTTATACGTAGGCTACCTAACAGACATTATTAATACATTATATATACATACAAAAGCAAAAGATAATCACTCCAAAGATCATAGTGGCATTATTTAAGAAATAGTTCACAACAATATCATCGAAACAAATAAAACAAACAACTGAAAATGACAGTGACGCATTTACATCTGTTTGCTGCATTGTTCAAATTTCCCTCTTGTTGGTGGAGACAGCCAGTCGCGTACCTGTCTGGCAAACGCAATCGTTACAGAAACGCGGCGGTCTGCATCGGCGGGCATGCGCACTCCTAACGTATGAGCATTCGACCAGGAGGGAAGTGAGAAGGAACGGCGCTGCACGCTGCCTGCGAATGGTCGCCGACCGTCGCCGCGCCGCCCGCACCTACAGTCCTCCCGCCGCGCCGGCTCTGCACGCTCTACGCTAGCCGCATCATGGTGAGTCATTCCTAAGTGCGAAACTATTCATTTACCACGACCTTTGCAATCTATGTTCGGAACAAAATAAAACGAACTACTCTACTGGCTAAAATAAGCCGTGAAATTGACCTGTGCATTTAATAAACGCTTACTTCTTTAACTGAACAACAATTATCGTAAAAAATATCGTTTTGAACCAATTACGCGTTAAAACAATCTAATAAAAATCATGAATAGAGGCCGTGCAAAACAATCAAGGTTAAATGAAATTTAAACATTACAATCTCATACTTAATCATACATATTTCAGGTAATGGACAACCGAAAGAATGAAGATAATGAAAATGAACGTAATTCATCAATTTTTGTAACAAATTTTCAAAATGGAGAAGTTGTAAACTATTCTCTGGTTTTAATTAAAGGGATAATAACAAGAGGAAACTCCAACAATCATGATAAACTATTATGCACGATCACAAGTGACGGAATTAAAAGCAAATCTCAATGGAGTGTTTATAATGGAGAATTTAAAGTAATACTAGAACTTAAAAGAGGAGAAAACGTGATCGAGTTAGAATACGGTGAACAACAACGAAAGACCCTGCTCTTGGATTACACACCAAGGAAGACAAATCTCAGAGTCACCCCAATTTACATTATATGTCAAGGTCATGATGGATGTTTTCAAAGCCCACCTGATGTTGACAACTCAATCGAAAGTGCATGTTCTAGAATAGCAATAATCTCAAAGTTAATTCAAAGTATAACAGCTGAAAAATTATTTGAAAGTGGTGTTGGACGAAAGACGTTTCAGCTTGAACATGAGATTACTCTCAAGAAACCAGAATGTATCATTTTCCGAAGTAGCCTTAATGTTAATAAGGCAAGAAAAATGAAACAAGCAGAGTTATGGACACATTTTGGAAGAGAAATAATGCTTTCAGATTTAGGCAGCAACGAAAGAAAATTTTTAGGATTTATATCATGCACAAGATTTAAAGGGACTGACATTGATAAACCTATGACTCATGATGAAATAGTTTCCATAACTGAAGCGTATGCTGCACTAGGTGGAGGAGGACTAGCCTTATTTGGAACAGCTTGTTTATATACTTGGCCAACATGTATTGATGAAGTTGTTCCAAAATTTTTAGACTCAACACCAGTGAATACACATAGATTCATGGACGACAGCGGTTACCGTGGGACCTTAGGAGGATGTTTTGCAACTACTTTGGGTTCAGTGTTTCATGAATTAGGACATACCTTTGATCTCGGTCATACCAAAGATGGTATTATGGGAAGAGGATTTGATAACATCGATCGTGTTTTCCTTGTTGGTGAAAAAAGAGCATCTTTAATTAAAGATAATATGAATAATTACAATGGAAAACCAGTACAACATTCTACAGTGTCACTTCAACGAAATATCAGCGTTACAATGAATGTAGCAGAACCACTACGAGTTTTGGGGCCAAGAAGTAAAACTACACTCGGAAATTTTGCTTCTATGTCAAAATCTGACATAATAAGACGAAGTCCAAATATTACACCAATTACGAGACCCTCTAGTGTTTATTCCAGTATAACAAATAAACTCTCGGATTCTAAAAAAAACGTTAATCGTATAAATGGAAACGACTCCATATATTGGACGAGGAACTGTGCAGTCCTATTATCTTATCATCGATGGTTTAACAATGAATACGGAAGAGAAAGACAAGCCATAACAAGATATTTGAAATTTGATAAAAATAAGATGATGATAATATCCACAGCTGGAATAAGAATAGTAGAAGTTCGAGATGAGTCAAATGGAATGGTTTTAGATTCTTACGAATTTACCAACCTTTTACCTGAAAAAAGATTTTTGGTACCATTCACATTTTCACCTAAAAGTAAAGTTTTAACTATTGTAGTAGAAGATGACTTGGGAAATGTATTAAAACAAACATTTTCTTATTGAATTAAAATTAGGACAGTAGTGTTTTACGTAATGACAATAAAGTGAGGAAAATAGATATATCGCAAAGGAATATGTGGTGTACATAATAAAAGTATTTTATTCTATGAAAGATATAGAATATAGGACTAACGGACAGTTATAGTGCACTTTTTTATTCTCAATGCTATAATTTAATGTGGATAAGAAGTGATAATAATTCTCTTTAACTAATGGCAACTCTAAATTTGACGTTTCGTTGTTATGATTTTGATTTCAGGAATTCACGAAATCATTTCCTTTATTCTCGTAAAATAACTCAACATAGCAATAAGTGATGACTTAATAATTTGTGATCGTGTTTTATAATTCCTGCAAAATTTTGTGTAAAAAACCTAGTTCATCTAGAGTACATATTTATGAAATGGCTAATGCTTCTACACAAATAGCGAGTGAAAATGTTTTCTACGATATTATAAAACCATTTCCGCCCGTTATAGATGGAAAAATAAACGTAGTAAAATTCTTAGAGTCGGCATCAGATTTAGTGACTTTAGTAGGTAAGTGAATAACGTAAAACTATTCCACAAATCTACTTACATTTTCTCTAAGATTTTCTTACAGGGTTATTTGATAGTAATTAGAACCAATTCATAAACTTTGACGTTTTATAAGTGTCCATAATGTGTCCCAGTGTATGTTAAATTAGCTATTAACTAAATTTAAAATCCAGTTGAATACAAATGACCCAGTTATAATGTGTTCAATTGTTTGTGTTAAATGTATTTTTATAAAAAAAATTACACATTTTTAATAATGTTATGCATAAAAACAAACAAGATGTAAGGTTGTATGCTCTTGGATGCTTTTATCTAATCTTTAGTCATGAAACACTAATTTAATAATTATCTAATAATTTGGTGTACATCTTATTATAGTTAAATTTAATATTTATTATGTTTTCAGAACGTCTAGGCAAAACATATGCCCCAGTCAAATATGATATGCAAGGAAATATAGATGTAAGTATATTATTAAAGGAATGTTTTTGTTATAGGCATGTAGGATGTATCAGAGAATAGTATGGTATTCTATAATCTCGGTTCACTCTAAAGTTAAAATTATATTATCTTATTAAATATTATTAAATTTCTTTATCACTGAACAGTAAATAGTAATTTTTGGGATATTATTTTAATTATATAAATTGATAAATGGTTTCTAAAATATAGTGCTATGTTAGATAAAAAGAGATATTTTCTATCATTTTTTTATTAAAAAATTGTACCGTAGTATTTATGTGTCTAAAATGAAATGTAAATTATCTTTAGATTCACTATATAAAGGATACTTATATTTAGAACATGTATGTATACTTGCAGATTTTTTGTACAAATATATATTTTAAAAATATTTCTTCTCTTTGCAGAAAATAAAAAAAGCATGTGTGTTTGATAAGACATCATGTTTACTTGAGTTAATGCTTGATGAGATTGGTAGAGGAAAAACAGTAGCTACTGAGAGCATATTGTGGCTAAACAGGTAAAAAGCTTTTCAATTGTGCTTCATAACATTTGAAAGTCATCATGTAATATGTAACATTGTTATAAACTGTGTTTACTGTTATTAATAAAATATTTAGTATTAACACTCATTAAATAAAATAGGATGTTTTGAAATAGTAGACAATACTGAAAAATTAATAACTAAATATATATTTGTTTCTTTATGTATATATGTTAATATTTCTTTTACAGAGCATTATTATTTTTTGAGCTGATTTTTCAAGAAATAATTAGACATTTAAAATCAAACCACTATGATGTAAATATGAATAAAATATTCTTAGTGGCTTATGAAGGATCAGTTAAAAAATACCACAACTGGATCACTCAACAAATATTTGCAGTAAGTTTATAGATAATTATGGAAGACATTATTAAAATATACAATATTTAAATTTATTTTTAAATTACTGAAGAAAAATATGCAACATGGAATAGGAAATAGACATCCTATCTAGTGATAACCATCTCCAATAGACAAGAATAACACCATGGACATTATAAAATATACTATTATGCCTATATCATGCATATAATTCTTAATGTTAAGATGATAACATCTTAACATCTCATCTCTATTATTATAGTAAGAGTATTTTGTATAAAGTCCCTCACCAGAGGGAGATTTTGTATAAAAGTTTGGGTACCTCTGTCCCATTCTGTTTTAACCATGAAGCAATCGTGTTTGCATAGCTGTGTTTTGGTTTGAAGGGTGGGCTATAGCAGTAAATATACAGGGTACAGAAGTACCTTAGTCCTCAGGAATGACAATACATGGGGTGTATCATAGGCGATACAGTATACTCTGTTATGTCCATGGTACTACTCATGTCTATAGTTAATGGTTACCACTTTTCAACAGGTTGGCTGTCAACTTGTTTACCATTCTAAGTTCCACAAAAAAATTCAGCCTAACATATACAAACATAAACCTATACACCCAATAATTTCACTTAAATATTTACTTTACTGCCGCCACTACTAAAACCAGGACACAGCCATGCAAGCAGCTTGCTTAGTGACAGAAACATGAATGGGACAAAGTTACTCTAGCAGATAACTTTTGTGCAAGGTGTCTGTTTTAGTAAACTTAGTCTCAGTAAATGCAAATATTGGCAACTTTTAAAATTTGTAACACAAAATCGGTAATCATATCCAAAAATGTAAAAATAGTTCAATTGAAAATCTCTTCCTTTTTAAATTTAGTTAAAAAACCCATCCACGAAAGACGAAAATGACTTGAACAGCATAACATTAATGTTAGCTCTGTACACTGTATTCTAAGGCTCCATATTTTTGAACAAATAATTTGACACCAATTTATTCACTGATACATATTATGTACATTGTTCATTTACTTCAGCTTATTTGCAAGATCTCCTCCTTTTTAAGTTTCGTTAAAAAAACCTGTCTATGAAAGGCGAAAATGACTTTAACAGCATAACATTACTGTTAGCTCTGTACACTGTGTTCTAATACTCTGTATTTTTGAACAAATAATTTGACACCAATTTATTCACTGATACTACATATTATGTACGTTGTTCATTTATTTCAGTTTATTTGCAAGATGTCACCTACACTTCCCCAGATCTTGAAGTCGCTAGATGTTGATGATGTTAAATCTTTTGAAACTAAGTTATTACATTTTAATATAACACTACATTTAGTTAGATGTAAAATTGACAACTTTTTCAAAGACAACAATATGTTTGATGAAGTCAGATAAATCTTCAAAATATTTATTTTAAGACCAAGAAAAAGTAGATAGAAAAAAGTATTGATCATTGTAGTGAGAAGCTAAATTATATGTAGTATATAATTCAGGAATTGTTATCATAATTTTGTTAACATGTGAAATAATCAATAAGGACTTGAAACAAGCTATTTAAATTAATGTAACAAATATGATTTATTTATTACAAATTGTGCAATTTCTTTTAAAATATTGTAAGACTGTAAATGAAAAAGATTCAAAAATAATTCTCATCCAAACAAATACCTAAGAAAGTATTGCTACAAGAGGCTGTAATTAAAACAAATATTATTATATAATGTTTACCTACTAAAAATCATTAGTTTCATTAATAATATGAATTTTTGTAATGTATATCTGTGGGCTGTATATCATCATATGGCTTATTTTTGTGTTTAAAATGAGATATTATGTTGCAATTAGTCAATGTTAAATGTACAGTGCCTTGAAGTGTGCTTGCGAGGCAAAGTAGGTATTGATAATAATTTTAATTCACTATAAAACACTCAGTATTAAAATATTTTTAGAAATTATATTTGATACCAATAATAAATCTTAATTTGATGTAATGAAAGTATTAATTAAGATCAGATATAACTATGTTTTGAAGAAAGAAATATAGGAATTTATAGTTAATAAAACCTTGGTTATTTTAACACATGGATTTTTGTTTCATACAAATGCACTTTCCATTGAATCATTGTGATTTTGTGATACATGCCTTATTCATCGAAACTCAAACTATTATTTAACATTAAATGTTGTATAACAACACAATAAATAATTCCATTATATATTTTGTATTTTATTTAATATCATAACTTACATCTATGTTATAAGAAACAAATTGAAATTAGATCAAATACTGTGTGTGTGTGTGTATAAACACACATACTAACACAATAATTTTATTTCTCATTGTCACACCAATATTATTACTTTTTTACTTTGACTTCCACAAATAGCCTAATGTGAAATCAAAGCTAACATGTAAAATCTAATTTTATTCAGTTGAATAGTTTATTCTTATTTTCTCTAGTTAAGATATGTAATACTTCATATAATGTAAGATTTCCATAACAATATGACGTTACTGTTTTTATATAAAACACTGTTAAATTTAATAATTAGTATTGTTTAGATTTTCTATAATATTTAAATTTTATTTAAATTAATAAACCTTACCTGTTTGTGTTATTTGTCTTAAATAAATACTTTTTGCTAAAGAGGATGCCTGTTTTAGTGCTAAATAACTAAGCACTATTTCAGCAAGTGTTAGACCCCATAGGACAGCATGTAATATTATTTCTGTAGGAGTGCTTAATAAATATGGGTTGAATAAAAAAAAACTGACTAGTGGTATCTGCATTAATACAGTCACCATGAGAAATCCTGCTAATTCTGGCACCTGTAAAAAAATCTGTGATAAACAAGCTATAATAAGAACTATATATTCATTGATGGAAAGTGGTAACTGTCACCTAAAAAAATGAATAATAGTACCATGATATAAGCCATCACATAATGACTCATCTGAAAATTAACCTTAAGAATATATGTATATATAGAGATTTGTTTGAATCGAAACATTTGGCACTCCATTGTTTCTGACAGGTGTGACAGATATATATATATATATATATATATATATATATATATATATATATATATATATATATATATATATATATATATATATATATATATTACATACATATATAGCAGTGAAACTAGGCTACACTTTACTCTGATCTCACATCAAACTGAAACAGCCTTAAGACCAACTACTTATTAGCAAAAATAACACATTTCCAATTTTATAATAAAGTAATAATAAAACATAAAAACCACTATGGTTTCATGTGCAACAAGCAACTCTGCAAAATTTTATAGAAATTGTGATGAGATGAAATTATAACAAATTTGCAGACAATACAAGACAAGACAGACTAGCAGTTATAAGCTTGCCCCTAAGAGTATCCACTGACCTAAAAGAATATTTTTGTAAAATATACTGAATAAGATAAATCAGTTACTAAAAAGATAGCATTATTATATTTCTTACCCGACATGATAAATTTCCATAATGACCAAGATAAAGTCTTGCATATTCAATTACAACAATTAATGTAAATACAGTTATGGATAAATACTTTGTTAGGTGACCCAAAATATCCAGCTGGAATAGAAAGTGCTATATATTAAACTGTTTGAAAACATATAACTGCAATTTAAATATTTTTTCTAATAAATATTCTAAATTACTTACCTTTGTATAAAGAAAAAATGCTACTACAAATATCCAAGTTGTATATAAGTAAACATTTAGGTAGAGACACTTTTGTAACCAAAGCATTAATTTAAATTTCATTGTAACAGTACAGGGAACTTCGGTAATAATATTTTTTTACTATTTTAATAATTGGAAGCTACAAAACAAAATAAACTTATTTAGGACTTTTAAAAAAACAGAGATCATAATTTTGCACAGAACAGTGAACAGTCTAATCTCAAGTCCAATTTAATAATTTTAGCCAAAATTGTCTAATATATTAAATTCTGTAATTATAAAAATACTGTAATATTTTGGAATCAAATTTTAAAAATAACTTTTTCTTTAATTATTTTTAGGGCACTAGATTCTAGCCCTTTAGAGCCGATCTTCGATTCATTCATCGATGAGTATAACGTATTTAAGAACAAATATATGTATAATGCAAGAATTGAAAAATAATATGTCTAAGTAACAACCTACTAACAAGGTATTACATACAAGGAATGATAAAAGCATGTAAATCATATGGTTGCCTCCTTTCTTCTTATGCAAATATAATTAGTAAAAAAAGGACAAAAGATACACCATCAGTTGCTATTTTTGTCAAATCATAGCAGGTTATTGTAAAGAAAATGTTTGATATTTTATGTCAATGGCACATTTTACATTACTTGTTCTTAGGTAACGACTAAGAACAAGAAATTACATGGAAGGAATGGTAAAATAAAAATTGTAAGTGAAATAATTGCCTCATTTCTTCTTATTCAAATATAAATAGTGAAAAGAGGACGACTGATACACTATCGGTTGTTATTCTTGCCAATTCATTACAGGCTAGTGTATGAAAATATTATATTGCCGTATAACCCTACCAAATTTAGATACAATCTATATCACATACTTTCTACATAAACTGTGTCGAATATATAATCTACTAATGTTTGTAATTTTTCCTCTCCTCTTTCCGTTATCTGCAGTTATATATTTTACTAATTAATTACCTTATATACCGGTACAGGGTTTACAATTACTAAAACTATTATCCAAAATTACCAAAATTGCTCCAAGCCCACTTCACTTTTATCCAAAAATTTCACCAAGAATTATCTAATTCTTTTAGAAACTTTTTTAAACCAAATTTGCAAAAAACCTAATCTGTCAATGCTGCTACATAAGTAAGTATTTCTTGTTAATGTTGAGTCTGACCTGGATGATGGCGAATCTGGAAAATAAATCTATGCAACTACTAAAAAGTAGATATTCGAACATTGATTTAATTTTCACAGTATTATACACTGACGATTCGCACCGATTTCGTTTTTTTTTTTTTAATAAAATAAAGCTTGTGTTGCTCTATGATAATATAAGTATCTACAGAGGAATTAATTTTTAAAATTTGTTAAGTATTCTTTGCGTTTATTCATTACAAACATAAAAATCTTTTTTATTTAATATTAGATTATTATTTATAGCATATGTTATGTATTGTCCAAAATATCGATATCTATGTTTAGTCTGATTAGTGTCATAAAAGAGTTACCTATTTTATTGTGTAAAATAGGTAACTCTTTTGTTTCAAATTATTACATTGATTAAACTTAAATATTTCAAATTGATTAAACTGGTTGTATAAATTTTATACTAACATTTTTGTATTCAAAGTGATACATACCTGCAAAAAATAAAATAAAAATATGACAATTTGAATTGACATTGGGCGTTTATTAGTTTCTAAGGTTCTCTAGCTATTGTCCCTTTGTTCATTTTGTTGTCCCTTTGTCAAGACCCTTTTTCTTAGGAACGCATGGAGTTATCAAGTTGAAATAAATATCTTATACTCAGGTCTGCAATCTTAAAACAGCGGAAAATCAAGCTTCTAAATCGACGCAATCAAAAGATACGGCCGTTTATGTTCCATTTACATCGCATATTTTGATATTCGCAAAGGGAATCAAAACCTATAGAATACTTCCCATTGACCTAAAATAATGAAAACCGTAAATTTGTATATTATATTACAAAAAATATACTTCATGATTTTGTACGGAACCCGAGTTGCTCAAGTCCGACTCTCACTTGACCGGCTTTTTTATTTAAATAATTCTCCCATATACTAATTCATTCTTGAACATTACTTTTATGAAATATATTTTTAATTTTTTGGTTATTTAATTTTTCTTTTGCTAATTATTTAAAATATTAATAAAATTTTGAAAGAGAAACAAAAAACTTACTTAAACACTAGTAATGTGCTCATTATTATCCAACTCGAGTACAATACGAATATTTTAAGAATTCAACCTGTGTGGCGTATTACTGACCATCACAATACGTCTTTTATATAACTGGCCATCATATTCCGTCTTTCATATTTTAATATTTCTATTGTTTTTATGTTTTTACAATTCTGTCATTATTAGTCTTTGTTTTCCTACCTATGAAGACGTGATAAAAGAGAACTACAATATTTAAGCATTTTTATTATCAACCCGTTTCTCTTAACCTGTATTCGTATACCCTGCCTCCGACTTATGTACATTGCTTCTTTAGACATACTAATCTCTTTAATCTGTGTATTGCGTATTCGAGTAATTCAGTTCCAATTCCTATTAGTTTATCAGATTATATGCGTTAAAATACAATTCTTTATATGCGAAATACAATGAGAAAACCCAATGTAAACCATTAGCATTGGTATTTTCAAATACCCTTATATAATAAAAAAAAATATCTACTCGAATCATCCGTACTCGAATCATCCATACTCGGTACATCACTAAACATAACCTCAACTGAATTATATTCTTAACCAAGAACTTCATTTCATGTTTATATTTATTTCATGCTATCTATGAATTCATTTTAATAAATACACATTGATGTCTTTAAAAATGTTATTACGATCATTTCAGTGGTCATTAGGTGTGTGCTTGTTTGATATCTAACAAATCATTTTTTCTATTTACGTTCTGTTTTAACTTGATTAATTTTTTTATAATTTAATTTTTAGGTTTATTGCGACCAAATAATGTTGAACATACATTATCTGCTGGAATTAAATATTTTCCGCCTCCCAAAAACTATGACGGTAAGTAAATAATTTTTTATGCTAATATTAATATAATAAGCTAATATTATGAAACTTGTCTCTACACAGTTTCACCACCAATTTTGTACAGTGAACGTTCTATATAAGCTCATCGAACTCATTTGAACCACTTTAAATAAAAAAAAAATCTTATTAGAAAAAATTGTTTCTAGGGGAAAAAGGAGTATAAAAATACTTTACAGTCTGGAAAATATTTTTACTTATTTCTATTATTAAGCTGAGTAGAATAAATAAAATATAAATAATGTTGCTTATAGAGAGGTTGCTTATATAAAGCATTCACTGTATTATGATATTATTATTAGTCGTATTCTACTGTTGATATAAATTTTTTAAGCTCACAATGTTAAAATAACAAAACAGTGAATCCACTATCATCATAACAACTTATCCTTTGTCCACTGCTAATCATGGGTCTCACTCATATTACATCACAAAATATGATCCTGCACCAGCCTGCACATCCAGCGACATCCTGCAACTACTAAGGACAGGTGTAGCGGAGCTGCCAAAAAATGGTGGCCGCAGCATTCACATTCACACCGTCAGCGTAAATGTGTTAAGATAAATTATCATTATATAATTTTATACTACATAGTATACTCTTTGTGACAATAGTAATTAAATATAAACATCTTAATTAATTTAGGTCAAGTTAATAACTTTTAAGAGCAATCATACTTTAGCTTACCAAAGTGTAGTAACATCTGCATTGTGTGGCTAATAATCCTTTGAATGTCCTGGTTTAATATCCTCCTTTTTCTGTATTTCCTTATAAACTCTATGGATAAAAGTGATTTAGAGAATCTAAGAATATTACATTTCATTTTCAGACATTGAAATACCTGACCGTCAAAGGCTTCGTGTGTATGAAAAAGTACCAATGTATCCATCAAATTTAAAACCACCAAAGATGCAGAAACGATTAAGGTACATGAGAGGCCCTGAACCATTACATACTCAACTACAATTGAAGCAGTATGGCGTTATTGTGAGTTATTACCAAATTAGTCAATGTTTTTTTAATGGGAAAAAATGGAATGGCAACTCCGCCCGTGCTATTGGTATACACTGATGAGGCACCAGTGAAAGATGATAGATGAGAATGAATGCAGGTCCATTGGCCCACCATGATGAAATCAACAAGAATTAGCCATCACGGTTTCCAGGGGGGACTGGGTGTATATTGCTAACTATTGGGCTATTTGATCTCATTACTGACAATTACTTTTCCCCAATTAGTCAATGTTGTTATATTCCACTATAATTTTTATCTTGTTTTTTTTTTGTTTGTGTGATATCAGAACAAAGATACAGAAACAGACAAAATTTCTAAAAAAAAATTATTGTTTCGGCATCTGTTGGTTTATTAAGGCCCCTCATTATTTTTTCTTATTATCCTCCATATACAGACATCCTGTAGTTACAATTTTATTATATTAGTAATTTTTACTGATTGTTTTTATTTTTACTCTTAAAATATATTGTACTAGCTGTGTCAACTTTGTCTATGTGAGAGGGATAAAATCCTATCATAAGTCCTTCTTTATTCTAAATACAATGGGAATGCTTAATTTCATAATAAAAAGGATAAACTATTAACAAGTAAGTCATATTTGTAATATAAGTAATATTCAACAATAAATTTATAGTTTTTATAATATGTAATAAAATTTGTAAAATTGAAACAGTGGTTTTAAATATAAAGTAAAGATATGTTGTACATGTCTGTTGTTTAGTTAGACCAAAATAACATATTTTCCTTTTAACAATTATTCTAATATAATTGTAGCATTATTTTTTTTAAATCTTGTTTATAATTTGTATTTTCAGGCTACTGGTGGTGGCAGATTACGTATTGAACATTTTGAGATGGCACGTCTGGTAGTCGCTCGTAAATTAGATCAAAAAAGAATGTTTGCCATTTGGCGTGTAGATCCTCCTTGGCAACCTGTCACTAAGAAAGGACAAGGCCAGCGAATGGGTGGAGGTAAAGGAGCTATAGATCATTATGTGACTCCTGTGAAGGCTGGTAGGGTGATTTTAGAAGTTGGTGGCAAATGTGAATATGCTGAGGTATGTTATGTATCCCATACATTTAGTAATGAAAAAAGTAATTATGACACATAATACATTGTAATTTCTTTGATTATACTTATATATACATGGTACATTTTGCCTTGATATATTCAGTGTCAAAACTTTTGCATGACACCACCTATAGAAAATACCAAGAATAATACAAATTAAAGTCATGCTGATAATAGCACTGGCCCTGGCATGGTGTAGAAAGCGTGGGTTTAGGTCTCGCATACTTCAAAATTTTTTAATCAATCATTATTGGGATAATCACTTACCTTCAGGTGAATCATGCGATGCTAGTTTGTCGCGTTTTCACATAAAAAATACACGATTTTCATATTTTAATAATACTTCTAAAAATTTTTAGGTATATAATATGTTAAAAATAGTAGCTGAAAGACTACCATTTAAGGCAGAACCTGTATCCCAGGAAATACTGGAGAAAAAAGCACATAATGAGAAATGGAAAGAAGAAAATAACCAGAATTACTATACTATGAAATATATAATACAAAATAACATGGGAGGTTGTCATAGGATGCTATCACCATTTGATCATGTGTGGTATGGTAAATATTTGTAAATATTTCATAATTTTATATTATATATAAATATTTAGTTCAAATATAATAGTTACATAAGAGATCGAAGTTTTATTGTAATGGCGGTTTATTTTATGATATATCAACTAATATGCTTTTTTTTACAAATTTAATTTAACTTGCAATGTATATTAATTTGTCTAGGTTTAATCTAGCAAACTGGATAAAAATAAACCGCGTCTGCAAAATAGTGGTTACATTTTAAAAGTTTGTTTTTAAAAATATTTTTAACTGACTTATTATTGAATTAAATCCCATCCCATTGAATGACATCCCATTACTATAGTAATGGGATGTCAGCCATATAATATAATAGAATAATGTCTATAAATTCACAAAATTCTGTGGAAAGTCAGATTTTGTTAGACACAATAAAAAGATATTTTTTGGGGTATTGGTACAAAGCGAATACTTCTTTATTCTGACCCAGCGACTCATAATTTCGAATAAAGAAATAGCTTACTGTGGCGCATTCAGAAACAGAGTCTTTGACATATAGGCCCTGTGTACTTTACTAACTTTTGACCAACAGTCATGAAATTACTCAAACACGCAGCGTTTGATGAGAAAATTATTCATACGCGATAGACATTTCTCATACACATTATTTTTTATTGACAACTATGATCTTAGACCTTTTTAAAAAATTGGTACCTACATGCGAAATAGTTAATAGTAGTACAGGTATCTAAATAAGGTAATGTGACAAAACTGAACATATCTCTTTTTAGAAATAAAACCACGAGATTAATTAATAATGGTTTATTAAATTTGATATTTTATGAAAGGATTTTCGTGACAAGCCTCAGTTTGCATACATGTATATAAACCTTGTAGCAATAATTATAAACTCCTTTCTTAAATACTATGGCAAAAACTCAACAAAAAACAAATGTTACAGTAACAAATACTACAGCGTAGAGTACTTAGTATCTTGTGATTTCCCTAACCTAACGACAAAAGCCAAATAACACGCTATCAGTGTTTTATAGATTATCATGTTTTAGTTTTGCTAATACTAGTTGATCAGTACAGAAAACGTCGCAAAACGTCTTTTGTACTCCCCAACTGTCGCTAAATATTACTATATAGTTTTCTGACATTGTTTTGTTCTATTTAAGATCACATTAATACACAATTACAAGATCAAAACATTTACTATTTAGTGTACCACTGTAACAGACATTCCACCATACTGTGTGCAATTCTACTCGGTCCATATTATGTTAAGCGACTCTAACACATTTATTATCTATTTCTGCATTGTCATCTCCGTACCTATAAATTATATAACGTCATAACAATATTTACAAAGCCTAAGTAACTAACTTACGAGTAAATGCAATGTACATCTTCAATAAATTAATACAGTGTTTACAATATCATACAAGCGCTAGATTCATATATGATATGGGTTTTTTATTTATAAAATCGACTGCACATTAAATCGTTCCCTAGCAGTCATTTTATCACAAGTTAAAAACCATTGCTATGTTCAAGATACAATACGCGATTTGATAACCGACTATTTATATGAGGTCAATATTTATTTAATCATTAATCAGGTATGCAGTATAATAGACGAACATACAATATATCTAATGTTGATTTTCATATTCTGGCATTATAAAGTTTTTTTTTTATATATATAATTATTAACCTCTTATAAATAGGTAACATCTGAGATTATAGTTCCTGTAATACACTTGTAACAAAATGCACAATTATATTATTACAATATTAAACGATACATAATTGAAATATAATCTTTGCAATTAAATGTCTTTATTAAATATTAAATTACAAACGTAAATTAATGCGGTGGTACATAACAGAGGAACATGATCCATCAAGAATGCATTGGTTGAGATAATAAAAACAGTATAAATAACAGAATTGAGCAAACAATTAGCTCAGATTATAATATATTTGACTAGTTCTGTGCCTTACAATCTAATCTTACTAAAATATGATTAATTCCCTAAACACTGGCAATTTGCAGTCTTAATACCTATTTATTATTTATATATTACCATTCTGAAGAGATAGGATAAACAATATTTGCCTTCTAAGTGGAATATTTTGTTATAACATATGTTACTGTTTGCTTAAATTGTTTGCAGAATGATACGTACAGATATAAGCTAAGCTATAAGTTAGACAAAAGTGAGGTAGCATTTTTACCTTCTAATGGAAAAATATTTACAAATCTAGAACAAATGCAATATTAATTTGTATTTGGTATTGGGATATTGTGGCAGCGTCAATGTATATACTTATTTGGTGTAGGTCCGCAAGAATATGTTGGGTTTAAGAGAAAAGGTTAGCCCGTAATTTAAAGAATAAATATATCAATTAATATACAGATAAAACAACAGTGTCTTTATATAAATCTATTATAACCATTGACGTAATGAGTATTAACTACATGCACACAATTATTACTATTAGGTACTTAAATATGTGCAGCTTTGTAGATGACTAGAGTAAATACGTTATATGATAATATATGTATAAAACAGTTAACAGTTACATTGTGTATGTTTTCGTTTCTGATCACTGCAAGGATCCACATTTAGACACATATTGTAGAGGGCAATACCTTGACGGTCAACAACAAGTTTATTCGTAAGCTTCGCTCAAATGCTCCAACAAGAATTTCAGTTGTGTTTTCATAAAATTATTTTTATGAGCGATCGAGTCGCAAAGCATTTGTGTGGGTGCAACGACATTACCGTTGTTGATGTTCTCATAAATAGGCGCATCGTTTGTCGAATACGTGTTATTGTTGTTGTGCGTGTCAATGGTGTTGCCCTCGAGCTCGGTTGGCCGGGACGTATCAGTGGGTACATTGTATACGTCGATTGGAGGAGCTTTGATGATATGCTGATATTTAAACGTAGACAATATCTGCCGGATCTTTGCAATGATCTGCTCTACTCAGGCGTTTGATTCCTGCGAAAAATTTGAAAACGGGCATAAGTCAGATTTTACCAGTTAATGTATATTGTAATAGAATGTTTTTATAAGTATAGTGAAGATTACACTACTGTCTAGTGTCTAGGCTAATGATAGCTGCCGTCTAGCATTCTACTTTGATGATAAAGTAATGATTGGTCGACTAATTATAGGTGAGGGGTGCCACAATGCAGGCAATTGCCTTAAGATTAAAGTTTGCTGCAGGATAGTGAAGAAGTTAGAACCTTAATAGTACCTATATTAATTATAATACTGCACGGCATATATATGTATATTTGTATAAAAAGTATAGTAAGTAGTACTGATACAAAACTATGCTAGTACCACTTTAAACGCATCAAAATGTAGGCTGTATATAGTTCATAAGAGAGTAGGTAGACACATCGAACATCGAAACACGTAATGATAGAACCGCATAGGACGGCGGTGACCGGTGACGGAGCTGGTAACGTTACCGATGCAAGCGACAGCAACATCTACACTAGAAGCATGGTGGGACGGTGTGTGTTTATACCTTGAGGTTGTGGAAATAGTGCATGATCTGATTGTAGTCCATGTGTAGGTCGTCGAGGCCAAGCGCCTCGGTGCCGTCAGCACGCGGTTCACCGTCCTCCCGTGTCTCCCCGCCCCGGGAGTACATCGGGTTGCCCACGATTGTGGCGCGTTTTACCTCTGGGGAACTGCTCCCTGAACAAATACCGTCACCAAGTTAGTATGTGGTGTAAGTATTAATCGATAAAATGGTAACAGATGTTGAAGTGACCAATAGAACCATAATACTAGAAGCGGAAGAGATTACATAACCTCAATAAATTTGAAGTGACAATGGATTAGTCACTGCTGGAAAAATTTATATCCAACAGGAACGAAATATTTTTGAGTGGCTATTCTGTACAAGCAAGTAGAGCATAGGGCGCCCCCTCACTAAAGTGACAACCTCAAATGTTAAACACAAGAAGTCGATGGATACCAATCGTATATTACTTAAACACATTTTTAAAATTTCTAAAAAGTACTAACCTTTAGTCTGAGCTTCTACGAAGTTTCCTTTCGGCTCTTTCGATCTGGTTTTATGCCTCATCTGCAACTCAGGTAGTCCTGAAAAGAAATCAAATACTTATAATAATTATTGGTCTCATTAAAGTAAACATGCCTATTTACTGGTTATAGCAATCAGAATAGGTACCTATTCCTGAATCGTGCATGTAGTCGGGACTCTGCGGTTTAACGAACGTGCGTCTCGAGTCATCGGTACCTCTGTTGAGACCCACTATCTCTCTGTAGTCCTTGTTCTCCATTACGAGCGGAGCGTCGTTGTCGAATTCGAACAGTCTAGCGCAGTCTTCCTTATTAGTCAGCTTTTCCACGGGGTTGTCGCCAATGTCGTTGTGATGCATGGGGTTCTGTTCTCGCTTGTAGTCTTTCATATCTCGGTTTGACAGGTACGGGGCATCAACTTTGTTCAAATCAATAATTCTAAAACAACCAAAGTATGCACAAATTTATAAAAAAAGTAGGATAATTGAAAATTTCCAAAAAAATAAAATTCCTTAACTAAGCCTTTTCAATGAAAAAAAAAACTTCTGAATTGGCCCATGATTGATGTACCGTATATACGTAAAAATTATTCAATAATACAAAAAATAAATTAAAGTTTAAAACTTTCTTTAATTGCGATCAAAAAAGTGTCAGAGGGATACTTTAATTCCCAGAAATAGAACAACATGAGCCATGACTCGGTGGCAGTTTGTTTTTATAGGCGACGGTGTGTATTCATAAGGAGAGATATCATATTAGTCACTCGCAATAGTATCAAATTATAAATATCTGAATGTGTTGTTGAAATTACCGGTCTGAGCGGCGGCCATGTTCGGGAGACCTTTTCGAAGACTCGTGGTCGCGATCGTGCCTTTTATGATGGTTCCTGGAGTGACTCCGTCTAGTTGGTGGCATGACGGCTTCGGGTAAAATCTAAAAGAAACAGTGTATTTATTAGATACCTAACAAATTTGTTGTTGATATATTCCAATAATATTTTGGCTTACTTTGCTCGGGTTTCGTGGCGGGACGGGCAGCTGCGGTTGGGGCGTCGATGAGTTTCTGTGCGGAGGCACCGGAGGTCGGTAGTCATCTTGATTGGAAGCATCCACCCTGAAGTCCGAAAGTATTAAATTATACCTCAGTTACTGTTATACAGTGTGTAAAATG
This sequence comes from Galleria mellonella, assembly GCF_026898425.1. Taxonomy (NCBI): domain Eukaryota; kingdom Metazoa; phylum Arthropoda; class Insecta; order Lepidoptera; family Pyralidae; genus Galleria; species Galleria mellonella. The sequence continues at coordinate 1,558,329 of NW_026442042.1, read as the reverse complement.
TTAATTATCTAAATTCTATAATTTTTCTCAAATACAATATTGCTATTAAATTATCATTTGACAGAACTTATTCGGTCTACCAAGTGGACTATATTTGTTTTGATTTAAATATAAATAAATATTCTTAAATTGATATTCTTAGGTATCACACTACACATTAGGTACACAGTGATTACTTGTTCATTGAATATCCTTACCCTTACTAATATTATAAATGTGAAAGTAACAATCGAACTAAATTAATAATCAAAAGCGCTTTAACGACTTAATCGATAACTATGAAATTTGGTATACACATGTTGTATGGGATGGAGAAGGACATAGGCTTTTTGTCCCGATCAGTAAACATTTTACAATTACACCAATGATGTCGCGGTTAAAAGCTAGTAATTTTCAATGTAGTGATCGTATAAATATTGATAAATAATATATTATGTCTAATTTTAGTAGTAGCGAAAATTTCAAAATTAATTATATTTTCAAATATAAAGATAACTTGTAAGTAAGTATTCTAATAATTAAGGACAGTAGTATGATATAGAGATATAATTTTCCCCCTATTAAATTAATTGTACTACTTACTGCCAATGACCATCTCCGGACGCCTGACGAGTGTGTCGAGCTGGTTTCTTGCAATACGTGGTTGAATCGATAACCTTCTCCCTTTTATCGTTCTGCGATGGTAATTCTATCGAGTTTGGATTATCGAAACTGGTAACCATTACGTTTCCATTATCTTTGATCGCGTCATCAGGATCCACGTAATTGTAGTTGAGAGGGTTGGCAGTGATACGCATTTCATGGTTGCCATTTCCGTTATTCTCTGCGGGTTGTGTGGAGTTGCGGTTCGCGGGGTGACGGTTGCCGTTGCGTTCGATTGTTGCTCGTCCTAAAATTTGTATATTTTTAATATAATTTGTAGGCATATATAAAAATATGTCAAGGTCGTGAGTGGAATACTCTGTTCTGTTAGTAAAATTGAAAAAGTCTCTACATATAAGAGCTCACAGTTATTAATAGAAGTTGATTTACAGTATATTTGAACAAGAAGAAGTAGCAAATTAAAGTGCTTAGTGAACATGTTTGTTAAAAATCTATCAAATGTAGAAAAATAAAAGCTGTTTATATTCTTATTTGCATATCCTACTAATATTATAAACACAAAATAATTGAATATGTATTGGACGACTTGTTACTCTGTCACGCAAAAACCACTGGACAAATTTGAATGTAATTTTATACTAATTTATATACGCGTGCGAAGCCGCGGCATGTAGCTACTATTATATAAAAATTGAATTAAATTATATAAAAATTCACATTAATCTCAGAAACCCATCACACAATTTAAAATAGTTTAAAGATATGACATGAAATAATTGATCCGTAATGAGCAAAACAAAGTTAACCGAACCAGCTAGTATTAAATTAAGATTCTCAACCAAACTTACCTAGCCACACCCAATCATGGGCGTTAGTCGTTGACTCCCTAGACGGTTTCTCTCTCGCCAAGCCAAGAGTGGTACCAACAAGGCCGGCTACTTGTAATCTCCCACCTTCAACCAATGCCGGCATACTACGTCCGACGGTAGCGCCCCCTTCATTGCCAGCTGGCTTGAGCCGTGATGCGTACACTACGCATGACACTACGAACACCTGGAAATCATTACAATGTATTCATGTGAGTGTGCTTTTGAGAGGTAATGATGTAGTAGACAAAATATTTAATGGAATTGCTATAATAGGAATTGGCATGGCTATTAGAAAAATTTTCTCTTTTAATATAACTAATAACAGATATCAGATAATTTTCTAGTGGACGTAGGAGTGGGCATCGACAGACATCCATATCTAACTTCCCTTACATATCTATTCCCTATTTCATTCTACCTTTAAAATTACTCAACATCTACTATTATGACATATAGTAGATGTTCAAAAATATATATACATACACAGTATACTCTGTTATGTTCATGGTACTGTTCATACCTATAGGCGACGGTTACCATTTTCCATCAGGTGAACCATCTGTTTGTCATTCTAAGTTGCTAAAAAAAAGGAATATTTATATGTATTTATTTTAAATAAATAACATTATTATGAAAATTACTTACCACAATTGCGAAGCAGAATGCACCGAGTAAAACGTACATTCCTGAAAAATAAAATTTCAAATAAGTTGCTGGATAATATTCAAATAGATATTTCATCACAATTAAACAAAGTTATAAAAGATGATAATAATAATACATCGTAAGTTATATAAGTCAGTTGCTACCTTTACTGTGCTTATTATTATAGGTATTTATTACCTTTAGTTGCAAACGAAACAAATCATAGATATATTTTCGTGCGAAAGAAATTGAACAATACGGCGACGTAACGCATCTTATTATTTGTTGTGCTCATGGCAGTGAAGACGTATCTATCAATAAACTCTTTTGCCAGTTTTTTAGGAAGATTAATTTATACTTAGTAAATATACTATATATATACTGACCAATTTCAACGGGCGTCATATGCGGAGGCGGGTGCCGGGGATGCACGGCGGAGTTGCTTCGGAAGATGGAACCGTACTGCTGCGCCTGCACTGTCGGCTCGTGGTTGTTCTCATCTTTGAAGGGTGAGAATCCTTTAAAACATAAATTTATTTGTACTCGACTACCGGAAAAGGACTTACAAGATCCTTAAAGAATTGTTTACGACACTTATAGGCAAAATTAACACAACCATGCAAAAGATTTTCCCACATATGCTCGTAACATTTCTGAAGAGTATAATTCTTTATCAAAAATTGCATATGCAAACCTACCATTCACATTAAGACAATAATGTAATATTAAATATAAAAATAATAATATGTTGATAGCCAAAATGAGTATATAGGGTAGTCAGATGCAATTATCGACCGTTGTTGTTGTGATGATCGCTAGCTTTAGATTTGCTCACATTAATATTTACACCGGAGCCATTACATCGTCTTTCGGGTGAATTTGGTTTGTTAATGATATTTTTCATTAGGTACTGAATTTATCAATTGGAAGTTGAACTTATACTATGAGAAACCAAACGCAATCAGTATATAAAAGCACAAACATAGACAATTAATTTTGAAAAGTTCATTTATTAATTTAATTCGAACAATTTAAGCTATTACACCTGTAAGACGATTACCTCATCATTATTTACCTTTAAGAACGTCGCTAAGATCGGCCATTCCAGTTCTAACGCCACCTCGCGCCATAATGTCATCATTCTGCGGAGTATCAGGTCTCTGCGGAACATCCCCGCCACTAAAATCCACATCTACACTCGCAGCTGCGCTTGCCAAAGCTCCAGGTATATTTTTAATATTGGCTGGGGTCTTGGCATCTCCTTTCCCCGGGAGAGCGACTCTTCGGAGTGGTCCCGAGCGACATTGTTCGGGTGTTAGAAGAGTAACTCGTAGGAGTTCACCGCTACCTATAGATAATAACGTTAATACTTTAGTAAGAAACAGGTCCATAATGTGTCAGTATTTTTGTGTGTGTACGTTAGGCGATACCTTCACCAATACTGATCTAATTTTGATGATTCTTTTATCAATTGATAAGGTTTATTCTATATTGGTGTTGGTTCTATATTAATTTTATCACGATTGAAGTCAGTAGTTTGTGGTTAAAAATCTTATTATATCTTACAACATATTTCTCACTACGTGTTTATTAATAAAAATACATTATACTTTTTAAAAACTCATGTACATGTTCTTTTTATAGATAGGTACCTTCTAATGAATATTAAGAAAAAGTAGCTTGATTATTGAGTGTATGTTGTTACAATTAATTTTGTTATATCTATATAAAAACTTAATAATATTCATTTGCTGTTAACATCTTTACTTATAATTTTCATAAAATAGGATGATGAAACTTATGCATAATGAAGTCTAGTGTATTTATTATATTCCCCTATAATAAAATTGCTAAAATTATTAAAAAGAAAATCTGCAAACATGCACCTTCACCAACAGCTATAACTCTTGGGTGCCTCGAGGCCAGCATGGGTGCAAATGCCACCACTTCAGGGTCTAGACTCTCCACTAGCAGATAATAGTCAGATACTGCGACGTCTCGCAATGCTGTGCGACTACCATCTGAGAACTCCATGTCGATGTCGAGTAGGCCTTCCTAAAATACAAATTTTACAATTAAATAACATTACATTAAGGGGCCGCCCTAGACGGACGTAATGCGATCAAATAGGCGACATGCTGAAGAAGGCCTAAATTAAAAGTACCCGTAACCGGCGAGCGTGTATGAAAAGATTATTTGAATTTTAAACATTTAAGTCCGAAATCTAAACAACACCAAAAATTTTGTATCGATTTAATTATGTGACTATCATTCTGATATTGTAAAATACCATTAGAAATAAGGGTAATGCGAGATACAGCGATAGGCTCGAAATGAATGATGATGGTTCACCTCCTTCTATTTGTCAAATTAAAGAAATAAGTCTAAAATCTTTAACTATATATCCTGAGCGTTCTAATAAACAAATACCAAGTAAGTAGGTATATAAGGAGATTAGTATTACGTTGGCTCACCTGATATTGTGCGGTAAGGCGTCTTGTAACTGTGGTTTCTGATACATATCCATTTTCTATGGCTGAATCAGGAGATATGTTAAGCTGAAGACCAGAGATAACTCGCACTAGCAACCGCGAGATTGACACCTTATCATTCACTACTCGCACTTCACGGACACCTATTACACGACCTGTACAAGAATAGATTGTTAATATCCTAATCCTTACTAATATTATAAATGTGGATTTGTTGGTATATTACCTCTTAACGCTTTAACCAATCCTCAAGAAATTTGATATACATGTATAAAATATATTTCGTATATATTATACATGTGTGTGTGTATGTATGGCATGAGGAAGGACACAGGTTACTATTTATCCTGATCAATCACAGTAAAATATATACATGAATGAAGCCGTGAGTATAAGTTAGTCAATAACAAATGCAGGTTTGCATTGGGTCAGTTATTAACTCCAAATTCTAGAGAGATCAATGTTAACCCGCTAACTATTATAGCGGTAATTGATTATAAGTCAGAACAGAACTGTCGCGTCAGCATTGACTCGAAAATTCCCATTGAATATTTTTATGCTGACACCGACGCTAATAACTGATGCAATGTAAATTTACCTTTATGTTGTTTTATTCATAAATATGGTATTCATCTTTTGATAAACATAATTGATCAATTATTAGGTTTATCTAATTATCCGCTAACGTAGTATTAAATTTATCCTATTGAGTATATTTTTTTATAATGATAAGGACTAAATAGCTACACTAAGTTATTTTTCTGGACCTGATTTTAAAATGTATCGAAATTATAAATAAGCAGGAAGTTTACCAGTGATTGGGGACAACACTTGGACTTCGGTCCGACCAGTGCTTCTTCCTTGCAAGACGCGGCCCCGGAGTGACGCGATGCGTGGGTCTGATACACGCATCAGTGACAACACCAGTTCGGTCACCTTGAGCCAAGTACGCCGAGACACGAAGTATGACACGCGGCCAGAATCGTGATCTTTGGCAAGGAATCTTGCATAAACCTGAAATAAAATAATTATCAGGCATCCATTAAATAAAGTGTTTGGCTGTGAAGGATAAAATAAACAAAGCAATATCTAATACAGAAACAGGTTATAGACCTTGGTCCTCAAAAGTACATCTAATAAAAAGTTTAATGGGTAGAGCTATCATCCATCGGAATTTTCGTAATTTATCCTTTACTAGGATAACTACTTTGGCCATCACCGTGTGGGTCCTGGCATAGAATGGGCCACCTCTTCCTTTCCAGTGGGTATCGTAAGAAGCGGCTAAGGGAACTAAATGTTTGAGGGATGTACAACAGCATCGTCCATTTTAAAACATCACCAAAGTCTAACTGCTAACTGTGGTTACCAACTGGTGGTAGGATGGGTAGCAGCGTCCCTCTTAAAACATCTCCAAAGTTTAACCGCGGTTGCCAACCCGCCTCCCAAGCATTGCAACTATTGGCAAAATTTCCCTTCTGGGAAAGGCTTATACTCAGTAATGGACAGTTAATGGTTGACAATTATCATAATGATGATGATGATGATGATCGTACTTTGGAGGTCCAAAAGGCATTTAAAAATTAATTTAATAATAGTATTTCTTTTTCGAGATTTTTTAAGAAATATTACGAAAAAAGTACTCGATGTAGGTTAGGAAGTTTTTTTTAAGATATTACTTCCTTCTGTTAGGTACGAAGTCAGCTTCAATAGTAAAAAAAATGATCATTCAATTTATGGGTTAATTACTGTTTGTTAATATTGTTGTGAACTATCTTATAACAGCACATTTAAAACCTGTTGTTAACTTTTATAACAATAAAAAGAATATAGTTACATACTTAAATGTACACTCTTACCTCGACATTACTCTGCTGATACCGAAGCCGGCAGGTACGCTGATCCGTCAAAGAGTTGGTCCCGTCAGGTCTAGCGCCGCCCCAACCGCGCGCGGTCAGTGATCGCTTCAGCCTATCCTTTGAGTTCGACTCGTCTGATACTTTCCAACCTACGGAGAAGATATTATTGTAACATTACAAAAAAATCTTCATATAATAGGCAATACGGAGAGCTCACCCCGGCTTGCAATATTGGATTTCCTCATTGGATAGACATACCTAAAAATATATCAAATATTTTAAAGCTATGTATCCTTAAACTTGAATTAGCTTAGATTAGTACCATAAAAATAGAACATTAGCAAAAAAGAGATGACTTGTACCCGTTCTTGCATGACAGTCAACAAACTTCATTACAGATAATATTAATACCTTAGAATAATACTAATACGGTAAAGAAGCAGCTTCGACGTTGCTTTGTTAAGTATTTATAAATAAAATAATAAATACTTTTTCCTTTCAGGTTATCGAGGTTGACTGGAAGAAATACCTTTAAGGGATAAGTCAGCCTGTGTACATTTTGATATAACCTAATATCTATATTATAGGGGGGAAAGGGATTGTTAGTAATGGAGACTAAAAATCCCATCGCTAGCAATATACTCAATCAGGTCGACCTCCACGTGGTTCCCCCTGAAAACTTTCATGTTTAATTCCTGTTTTCATTCTCATCGATCACCCTTCACTGGTGCCCTGCCAGCGTATATCGTTAGCGCAGGCAGGGCTGCCATCCCATTTTAACCCGTCAAAAAAATCTATAAGTAAATGTACATGTAAATAAATAAATAAATTTTTGTGTATGGTGCAATGTCTCAAATTTAAAATAAAAATTCGAGAGTCCACACATTATTTGAAGAATGGCGTAATAACATATTGTTATGATTGCATCAATAAACGAGAACGACGGCCGTCTGGTATAATATATTTAAGCATTGATAAGGTTGAAATTATGTGTGGGCGAAAGCGTTGATACGAACAGCTCCATTCATAATAGGCACCTATGTAGTATCGCACCCAGATTAAGTACTTAATATAAACCTTTACATAATATTATAATAATATAGCATTTGAGTATTTTGCGCTGAATAATCTGAATAATTAATTATAAAGAAACGACCGGTGAATATCGCAGGTTCGCACGATTGTTTAATTTTATTCATTTGGGTTTATACTTATAATATTTCATATGTAATATCTATACATATTTTTTTACATACAGGTTTTTCCAAGAAACTACAGCATGGGATTCTTCAAAAAAGGGGTAAAGAGATTTCTTAAGGTTTGACAACGCGCGCATAATGCCCCTGGTATTACAGGCGTTCATAGGCTACGGTAACCGCTTACTATCAGGTGGGCCATAATGCTTATTTGCTATCTAAGTGGTATAAAAAAAAACATTATTTTACTTATGTGCGTAACGACTGGGTCAGCATTAACATAATTATCAAGTGTGCGTGTTAATTATTAACTTTGCACCTACTCTAATTTTCCAAAAAATAACACCATATTCAGGACATTGTTAGTAATGGGGATTAGTGTATCCATGACTAGCGATATATTATTTCAATTAACCTCTACGCGAAGCCCCCTGGGATTTGGATTCTTAGAAATCTCAATTTCAGGTGAAATAATCAAAATGATCCAGAAATCTGATTTTATCCTCGTCTATCATCACTCACTAAAATCCTGCCAATGTATACTGATTGCGCAGGCAGAATTACCATTCTATTTTTATCTCATTAAAAATACAAAAAATCGAACATACAACCGCCTCTTTTTTGAAGTAGGTTAAAAAAACATTAAGTGCAAACCCGCTCTGTGAATGGTTTAGGCAGATTATACTGCGTTAACAGAATTATTTAACACGCCTTTTTTCGCGAGAACTGTGACTTCATACAAGTTTAACCGGTTTTTCACACAATTTTGTGTTACAGAATAAAATTTACGGTGTGGATTTAAATTCATTATTTAAATACACTGCGAACGTTAACTTACCTTTGATCTGCGATAATCGATTATCGTCCACGTCAATTTCTAATGGATTCTCCGGCATCCACACAGTGAAGCGAGCTAAGCCAGTGTAAGTGCCGTATTTGACAATCACCGAGGCATTCGACGAGCCTCGTATCTCGGATCCATCCACATAAACTGAACTGCATGATGATGATACCTAGGTAATAGTATAGCTCATATTATATACCATTTTATAAAAATTACTGTAATATACGTAATATTAGGTTATATAGATTTATAAATACCAGTGGGAGAAAAATACAAAATTCGTCTGTTTAAGTACTTCTGTCCCACTCATGTATCAGCCGCTAAACAGCTTTATTTTAATGCTTATATTTTCATTTTCATTGGCCTAGCCATATCTCTATGTGCCCATATATTTACAAATTAAACTTATTTGGTCGTTATTGAGCGCATTAGCTACGCAGACAACTTTGTGCGAAGTTTGTTTCTGGTACATTAGTCGTAATTATTAAACACAAAATTTGCATTATTTTAAGGCTTGTTACAATTTTTTTTAAATTAAAAATAAATGCGCGCTTTCGAAGATATATACATGGAAAACTTATAACTTTATAATACGAAGGTGTTGTAAATGTCGAGTGCCATAATAAATATGCGTACTTATGTACTTGAGTATCGTCACTTACCTTCAATACGCTCTCGTCTTCAGAGTGGCAGGAGCTCTGTAGTGTAACATCAGCTACTTGACCCGCTTGGGACACTATCAGCACTTTCATAGCCTGTGACACTTGCCGCCCGGTCAACACTGCCGTGTTTAATACCTCCCAATTCTGTTCAAATTTAAAGACAAAAAAAATATTTAGGCGACAAAAAATCTTTTGAAAATTACATGCTTTTGGAATGAAGACCTAATTTAGCTATACGTAGGTAATATCTGGTACTAATCTACCAGTAATTAATTAAATGGCAATAATTACGATCCAAGTAGAAAATCCGTCCACGTTACTATAGTGGTATAACTTAATAATCGCGTTCGATTTTTAGATCACACTAACTTTTGTATTCATGAGATCCTGTGTTTATTTCTATCAGCCTGGAAATTTCTTTTGTGTATTATATATTACATATTTACAAAAAATATAAACACGTTAAGGGAACTTTTTTCAATTAATCGTCCCGTTGGTAGTCCTATCATGAACTATACATGGTAAACAGATAATGTTGTGTGTGTTAGAACAATCTTATGAAATTAAACAAATTTTCTTCAAAAGTTATTAGTGTTAGAATGGCAAACAAGTGTTGGAAAGAAATTAAACATGAGCAAATGGTTATAATAGAGTATATTATTTCCCATGATCCCCCATGCCTATTCCTTCTCTGTAAAATTCCTGATCCCATTCAAACCGAATGCGAACACAACTGCTTCACGGTAGAAACATGAATGGGACAAAGGTGCCCAAGCAAACAACTTTTGTACAAAGTCTCCCTGTGGTAAATTATACCTATTAAATTGTACTAATTTTGTTTTCTTATATTATTATGCTCGTATCTACATTCACCTAGTTTTTCTCGTTTCTAATATTCTTATCCGTCTTAATAACGATGATTTAAAATTTAATAATACGATGACAGTTAAGAGTTATAGTTGGTATAACAAAAAATTTAAATTTAAATGAAATAAAATCTAATTATGACCATTTGTTAAAACTAATACACACCTAGAACATGGCGGACCGGCATAAACGTAGCGGGAAGCGGTTGAGATGCTCTTTGTGTGACACTACTACTACGAGACTGTCTTGTTGTTACTCTATAAATTTTATTATAATATGTCTTTTTAAGTAAAACTAAAACCGATAAATATAACTAGAACTGCACCAACCAGTGTATTTATTAATGTTGTATCAAACACCATTACCGCTGTAATGGAACGTACCGATTTGTGCTTAAGTATCATTAAGATAGAACTTTCACTATTAACTGAAACAACAATGATGCTTCAAATTCTCCAACTAATTACGAACATACTATTCTACATATTAATAGAGCGGTTTACACTTCATTAGTCAAGCCGGTTTAATTATTTTGCAGAGTCAAGGGGCAGATAAGCAGTATTCATCCGTCAGTCAGCGATATGAAGAGGTTTAAGGTCGATAGAGCGTCCAGCCATGCTCTCTTAATAGGTCTACTAATGATTGATAAATCAATTATTATTTGCAGGGTGTAACAGAAAGGATATTAGGGTATATCTAATAATCTCAAATCCAGTGATAGCATTAAATAAACTGAACTATTTACTTCAAAAAATATAGGTAGGAATATGAAAATATTTTTTGAAGATATTTTGCTTTAAAAGTATTCTATACAAGCAGCTCTGTAAGGTAGATATTAATGTTGATACTGGTAATTAATGGTATTTACAATTCATCAAGTATCATTCAAGTGAGAACACTTGTATTACTTCTACAGGTTTTTATTTGAATATTTATATTCTTAGATTATATATCAAAGACATATATATATATATATATATATATATATATATATATATATATATATATATATATATATATATATATATACTGAGTTCTGTAAATGCATCTTTATACAAAACAAAGACGTAATATTTGTAAGAGAATGATGGATCATTTATCGGTTTTTCCTTCCTTTCAGAAAGTAGCAGTTTCATGAATATAAGACGTAGCTGGCTTTTAATTCTTGATTAGAGATATATCATTATTTTATATATACAAATCTCGTGATATTCACGTACCTTCAAATTGTTTACTGTAGATGGCAAAACAACGCTTGTCAGGGATTGCTAGTATTAGGTCCCACAGTATTTAAAACATGCCCTCGACAAGTGGCAAACGAATCCATTAATGGGATCATGAGTTATGGGTTCGAATGAGTTAATGATGTTCGATCTCTCATTCAATCTCATAGACTCACTTGCGGTAACGACTCCATCGATGGATTCGTTTGGCAGTTTCTAGAAGGTCTATATTGCTATAGGCTTCGGTTTAATCAGTCTTCTTAATATATTACCTTGGCAACTGTTGTTGAAAAAACTGACATAAATTGTCCATATAAGCGCATTTTAATACAAAACAATCACGTTACCATGTTGTTTGTAAGAGAATGATGGATTATTTACTGATTTTTCGAGCGTCCTTAGGCAAAGTTACAGTTTCGTGGATGTTGGATACAGCAGGATATTGGATTGATATGAACGTTCCATTATTTTTTATATAAATATATGAATTAATTTTACTTTAAACGTGATGAAATGGTACTAAGCTTAATTTTATTTAAATAGTTGTAATCTGTTTATTACACTGTGTTCATTATTAATCGAGTTAGTCTACACAAGGCGTACGCCCAATTAAATTTTGTGGGCTTCGTTAAGCTAACTTGCTTGTCTATCACTTACGTCGAACGTTCGGTAAGCAATAGCTGAAACTATTGTTACGTTATCGGTACGTTCATTATGAAGGTATGAATATATCTCAGAATTTATTATTTGCGATGGACGATATATATATATACTACGCGACATATTAAACTGTTCCATTTACGTCTTATTGCAGTTATATGAATATTCATTGCCTTTCTAACTATATTATATTTGACACAGTTCGTCCACTTCTTTCTAGAACTTCTTTCTGTCCTTACGATATATTCATAGTTGATGATATGGTAAATATAAGCATCTAAAGTATAAATTGAAACATTAAACCTATTATGTAAATAATTTATAGTAGTTAAATATTGTCTTTTTGTAAAGACTTCTTATATAAGGAAATATTCTTGGAAAATATTAAAGTGTATTGTAAAAATATTCAAAATTCATCGACACGAGGCCGTGGCAACAGCCGTGGGCGGGTACCTCTCAGGCGCCATTAGCTCGCGATAAAGCTCTCATTATACACCACTTCATTTATACTAAAGAGTGCACCATTACACGTTAGCCACTTCATTTTACTTTCACATAGTCTCTACGCATACGGATAGTGAGGTAAAATGATGTCCCATACTATTTCTCAATTAATTTTTAATTAAAACGTTTTATTTTACGGTTATATAGTTGCTACACTTTAGCGCTATCCATTATCATAAAAACCTTTGAAACTCGATAAAGATATCATTGTAGTAATAAAAGGAGCCCCCTTGGTTCCATTAATTGCCGAGAAAATACCTTTTGGTTAATTTATCGCCACAATCGATGTCTCTATAAATTGTTGATTTCGGGCACCTGCTACGATAATAACGACCGAATAATTGAGTGGAGAACTGAGATTGTAATCATCTTTCACATTTATTTAAGAGTAAAACATGTCTGTGTCCTGTTTAGATGTTGTTACTTTTATTGTAATTATTTTACCTAGATACGTTCTATTATATGGTAAATGAATTAAATAAAAATGGAAGACTTTGTGGTCCTAGATTCAACCCACAAGTTGAAAAATCAGTTATCAATATAAAAAAATCTTGGTAGATAGATCACACTTAAAAAGCAATTAGGTACCCACGTATAAATATATTTGATAAGCACGGACGATTAAATGCTCGAAAAAACTGAGATAAAACATAATACTCGACAGAAGAATTGTCACATTTATTTCTTCAAGCATTCGCTTTGAAAGCTCGTCTAATCCAATATGTAACTGAATTAATTAAATGATCTAACTAAAGTATTAGAATAAACGAAAGATATTATTATAATACCTTATTAAAAGAATTATATCTCAATATCAAATTAATGGCACTCACCTTGGAAATAGGTAGTACTGCTTGAATGTCATCCTTTTCAATGTCAAGTCGTGTATTAACTCTGTGTTCATGAGGTGGATCTTCAGTGGTGGACATTGAGGTAGAAGCAGACGATACTCTAGCAGACCAGCTAAGACGAGCGGTGCCACGACCAGATTCACCCTCTGAACCCTCAGTATCACCTTCTCCTTCAGCCCCAACTTCCACCAACCAGGTGAGAACCTCTTCCCATCCAGGCCCTCCAGCGCCACTGGTCTCTTCCATATCACTATATAAGAATCACAAGTTAATAGATATAATTAATGGATTTAATGAAATATTTTATTAGGTTCGCAAATATTTTGTTAAATAAAATAAGCACAAGATATTCACAAATGTATTTACATCGTAAGTATTTACAAATTTTATATATTAAATAGATTATTAATTATTCTAAGAAACAACCTACGTTTAAATACTAGTTTTTTATATAAAACTCACGTTTTTTCTAATTTGACTAACCCGTAACAATAAACCACCTGTTAAATAACTATTTAGATAATAGTAGATCCATGAATATCCGTGAGTAACTCATTTGTTAATTTAAGTGTATCATAAATGGCTCAAATGAAGTGTTTATCTATCTATCTTAAAAGTTTAAGTTCTAATTGTTGTGATTTAAAAATTATAGACATTCTGTTTCAAGTATAGTTTATGTTACTAAATTAAATCTATAATTATTATTATACTGTTAATAAAATCATCATAATCATCATCATATTAACCGTCTACTGTTCACTGCTGAACAATGGCTTGTAGTTGCTTTGGTAATGTTTTAAGAGGAACTCTGCTATTTTACTCTCGACCGTTAAGTTTCCTTAGTCGCCTCTTACAACGCCCTCAAGAAAGGAAGAGATGGCCTATTCTATGCCGAGACCACACGGCAAAATTAATAAAATATAATAGATAAATAGTTTTTTAATCGTTCCGTATAAAAGTTATACAGATATGGAATATAGCTATAAAATAAATTGAAAAAATAAAAATCTATAAATTTTCTCATACGTAGGTGACTTCAAATTTCGACAGTAAGATTCTGAGTGTTAGTGTCTGTATTTTTATTTTTGCATGATAATTAGAATGGCAAACGAGTAGACGGCCGACCTGATAAAAAGTGATAACCGTTGCTTATAGATACATATGAACAGCATCATGAACATTACAGGATAATTATGTGTGTGTGTGTGTGTGTGTGTGTGTGTCTGCGTATATGTTTGTACAATTTACTCGTATGTATTAAAATATCTCAAGTAATAAAGTTTAATTTTAACAGTCTTTTATCATTTGATACTTTGATTTCCCAACTGAATCGTACTGTTGTACAAGCTGACCCACTTACGTTAATAGTGTCGCGGAATGAATCGAAAAACTCGAAAGCGAGCGTTGAGAAAATAAAAATGGAATAAATCCTATAAGCCCGGTTGCATCGCCGTATTGGATTACCCGGATGCAACGTCACAAACACCGTATTGCAATCTCATTTCTATTTCGTACCTCGTTTATTATCAATGGTAAACAAAAACTTCCGTTAAGTAAACAAACAGGGCCGATGAACCTCACGTACGTGGTCCCATAAGGAAGTCATGTCTTTTGACACGTGTCTACTTAAACAGCAGATATTATGTAAATTATAAAATAACAATGTAATATTTAAAAAAATACACGGAAAAACGGTAAAACCAAGCTTTTATGAGTAGGTTTTGTGATTACATTCAGGCGCCTATAAGAATACCTCATGGAGATACATTGTAAACTTATCATTTTTATTAATTTTTACAAATCCGATAAACTTTTTAGATACACATTTTTTTTTACAGTTGTGTCACATTATAGTATATAATTTTTTTGTTTATCTTAATCTCTTTAGTTATTAGTTTAATTATTTCCCCATATTTAGTCATATTTATCTTCCAGCAGCTTGCACCACACTACGATTTCAAACTTAGTGGCTCTACGTTAGCTGTAGCGGAAATCCTATTTTCCAACGTTATCAGCTTAGTACTTGAATACCACAATTGTCCAATGTCATTGAGGTTGAATGCATTTTTAGAGTCAGATATCAAAATCTAGTTCAAACTTACAAATGATGTTAAAAAGAACTTCTACCAAACTAAAATATGAGCATTATAAACTAGTGATTATTTCTAGGGCGTTTTGTCGTCAAAAGTCTACTAGCAAAATGACCCTTTAAGTTGGCAGTTTTCCCGCTCGTTAACTGGAGTTCCAGCTTGAACTAGTTTAAATTGTGATACTCACGTGTCGAGTCCATCGTCATCTCGCAAGGGCTGCTCGAGTCGGGTCGCGGTTACTGTGGCGGCGCGAGGCTTCACTTCAGCGGTGACGGCCCATCGAGAGTTCGCCGCAGTTACGCTCACTAGTCTGAGTCCTGATTTCACCTTCATTCTATCAAAAAGATAATAAATACGTTAAGGAGAAAGATTAATCTAAATTATAAATAGTGTAATAATAAATCTGCATTATATATAAGTGTAACGGAGTATGTTTAATAATTACAAAAAGAGCAACATATTAGTGAAACTAAACATACTAAAGAACTTGGAACGAAATACGTAGAAAAATAAGTTCGGAAAAGCGATCGCACGGGGACCGCCATATTTTAGGGTCCATGCATATTTTTTTTAAATTGTTGTTAATGCAATGGCACCGTTTGACAAATAGCATGAGTACGGTAATTTGACAAAATTTAGATCCTAAGTTTGTAAGAATAAATAGTGCTATACGATATTTATATACTAACATAAAATGAAGAGTAAAATTAGAAGTTAGTGCACTACATAGGTTCCTAATGGCCGGTACAATAATGTTCTCTGTGTCTTGTAGGCTATCCAAAGTGGTTATAAATTTCCATTTAGGCACACATTACATTAGCTACAATACAACGTTATTCCCGCGCCGCCCTCGCTGCTCGTATTTCAAAGTACTGATACAGTATAAACTTTAGAAGCAGGTGGCGTACATATAGAACGTGGGAAAATGCGCTTTACATAAGCGTGAATCTCGGGAACCTTTCCGTATTTTACTCACTGAATATAATATTCTAGGCTCTGAGCCATATAAAGCAAGAATTAAGTATATGAAATACAAAACATTATGCTGTACAAAAGTATCAAAGCAGAAATATAAGATTATTCTAGAAGATATAGAATAGAGCTAAACCGTTACTACTCTAAGGATATTTCTTTATAACTGTAATAGCAACGATCAATAGATCAACAAGAATTAGAACTGATAAATTCATATTAAAACAGTTTAATTTCACTACAATTTTACAAATATCTACATATATAACCTATAATGATATTAGTATCTTAGATCTTAGAATTGAAATCGACGTTTAAACAATCGGAACAAAAGAGTATTATCAATTATCGGTAGGATACAAGATTTTCTTTACAAAATATATAAATATAAGCTTTTACGGAAAAAGTTTTAATTGGAACTTGGAGGCCGACAGTAGCTAGCTCTATGGATTTAACCACAATGTGGCACACTTTTGTATTAAAGGAAAAAAGTATTTTATTTAAGAGTTATTATCATGTATACTTTTATACAATTTTTGTCTATGGAAAATATTGCTAGAACTACAAGCACGGTCAATATACTGCCCCTATAAAATACCCGTTCTGAAGTGCCTATTTGCGTTAGTTTACATGCAATAAACCTGTTCACTTGGGTGGAATAGTGAGTACAAGTACATCTGATATAATACAAGAATAAAACTTGTTTTGTCATCGTCAACATGAAGGGCCTCATAGAGTGAAAATATATTGAAATGTGTGGGTACAATAAACACATTGTTAGGTCAATAGGTATAGTCCCTGGGAGGTAACACAATATGACTCGTTAGATTCACTTACAATAAACATTGGAATGTCACACAACTTAGAATTTATTTAATAAATTATTGGTGTTACTAGTACTAATAGATTCTGTTATATGCGTAACGTCAATAAGACGTAATATTCGGCTGTGTGTAAGTAAAATCAGTTTCATATATTAAATGCAACGACAAGTAATTTTTGTTATCATATAAATGAACAGTATTCTCTATTCATACAATAATATTAAAAGTGATACAAACCTGATAATAACATGCCCAATATTATGGTTGGAGTCTCGGCGAACTACGAATGGCAAATGTAATCTTGAATGTGGATACAAGGATGCTCGGGGGAGTAAAAGAGCTGCATCTCCTGCTCTTGCTTCTCGATATCCTGCCCGAGCACCAGCTAACGTAACAAAACCCAACGGCCAAGCTGGCTGTACAGAAACACGTCCACAAGCCCCATCTCCATTGTCACTACTACTAGCTTCAGCAGCACTATAAGCTAACCTAACAGTTCGAGGTGGTCGTTTGCCCTTTCCATCGGCAGGCCACCAGGCCGCTGGTACAGTTAACTCTGCTAAACAGGCACCCTCCTCTCCCTCTGGTCCACATGTAGCCGTCAATGACCTCGATCCAAGACTAGCATGTAATGTTATGCAGACCCGTCTAGGGCGCGCTGCTGCTCGTCGAGCGCCCCCTTCACCACCAGTATGAAACAATACCCTTAGAACTGGGGAATCTCGTGGCAACTCTCGGAATACAAGATGTGCTGACACATCGAGTCTATGTGCTGTTGCATCTTGTAATTCTAATAATGTTGCATTCCGCCTGGGAGGCTCTAAGGGGTCTGGTACAGCGTATCTGGCAGGTACAGTTTGTTTCGTTGAAAACGGTCCATACGTGGCTCGAACTGAAGCTGGTGATGAACCTTGCAGGACTGTAAACCGGTCAAGGGATAATAATGCGCCAGGTAATGCGGTTCCCATAGGCTCGGGCGGTGGTCCAGCGCCACTCCATCTTGCTGTGTGCTTCAAGAAGAATCCGCTGTCTTTGTTTTCAAAATGAACTTCAACAGCTAGCACCGTCCCTGGGAAAAAAGAAATAATATTAAGCGAAAATGATGCGAAATAAATTTACCTTATTTATCAAGAGTGCACCTATAGCATGTGTGAAATGTTAAATGTTTTATTTTGGCATTTGACGAAAGATAAAAGGACGCCCAAACTAAAATTTGGCTCGGTTCCAATTCCGACTGCATTTTATGCAATGAAGTGGGCTGTCAGTTCGGTTCACTTGATGTTTACAAACAACCCTGCATTTTTGAACTGAACTATTTGTGTACCCGATCGATGACTTCATCGAACTTTTGTATAAAGATATACTTACTAATGTAATATATTGCTCAACAACTTAAGACAATAATTATTTACCTAAAATACATAAACATAAAGAGAAAGTTCAATAACAATGTAAATATTTTTTTTTGTAATTTTAACCTATTTTATTACCACTCGGTACAGCATAAAAAAATTCAGTGCATGAGCTTCATAAAAATATAGGGCATATCCATATGTGGTGTTTTTCACTATTTATTACTAACGAAAATGTGAGTATTATCAAAGAGTACGGTGTTAATCAAATTAGGAGACATGTAAATTCTTTTTTGTTTCTATTTCTTGACAGATGGTCGCGACTCACGCGTTACGCTCACTACGGTTCGGTGCGACACGTCACTCATCTCATATTGAACCGGGATTTGTGTCACGTCCAACTGTAGGAAAACTTCGCGGAATTCATAACACCTACTTGTATTTTATGAATCTCGGTGTTCTCCATGTTGTTACTTTCACTCACACTCCTTCCTTAACATTAAGATAATTTCTTTGTTTTTAAAAATAATATTTTTTGTATACGGAGCCTACAGCATAGGTTTTCAACAGATTTAAAAAAGAAGGAGGTTCTCAATTATATTCGGTTATATTTTTTTATGTTTCATCATCAGCCGTTATCCGTTTGCTGAACATAGGCCATAGCCATAAGGAATGGTCTGAGCCACCTGCATCCACAGATTCCCTGAATGTATTTGAGGTCGTCACTATGCCCATATGGGATCGCCACTCAAGAACCTTTCTTCTCCATCGGATGTCGGTTCTTTGAGCTATGTAATGTGTAGTGTGGCAATGGACTAGTTGCCCATTGCCACTTCAACTTGCTTATTTTTCGGGCTATGTTGATCACTGTTGTTCTTTTGCGGATATCCTCATTTCGAATTCTATCACGCAAAAAACACCGAGACTTTTTTATCTTTGTAACCTCATATTCCATCAATTTGTAAAACGATTTAAAAATCCTTTTTTTGAGAATATATTTACGTATTCGTGCCATAAAAAAATTATCAAAATCGGTTTAGTAGTTTAGTCATAAAATCAAAATAACTGGTTATACTCCAATTTAAGTCGGTTTTATTTGTGGAATAAAATCTTAACAATGTAGGTTATATAAGATCTCTTCAATAGGTAATGAACTTGTCTGGGTATTGCCCTAGCGATCAATAGTAATATCTTTCGATTGACTTTATATTGATTGTGTACTAAATCGGTTTGTTTGCTAGTTTAAAGGCATAAGTTGGTAGATTAAAATAATATTCACATAATTAGTGTTTTTAAAGAATTAATCAAGAAATTTTGTAATCTAAAGGAATATTAGTAATTGAGAAAATATTCGGAAGTGATCAAGTAACTGTAGGGTCTATATGAAAGATATATTTTTGTTTATATTTTAGGAAAATTATTTAGTTTAGTAATAGTTACACTATCTGTTACACTCTGTATAATGATTACATAATATAAAGTTCTAATATAAAAATAGAAATAAGAGAAGAGGAATGAGATATTATGAGAAATACTCTACTACGTAGATACTGAACATGAAAACAAACTATAGGTATATCATCTCCTATGCAGAAAGCACATTTAACATCAGAAAAGTCTTAGTTGATAAAAGTTCCGCTAAGTACAGGTACAGTTAAGGAAACTTACTACAACTTTGCGTAGCTTGTACCAACTGTGACACAGCCGAGGTAGTTAGGAACGAATTTCCTGTTCAGGGTATGGAGTTATTGCTTCATTTGCAAGGAAACGGCACCGCTCCGCCAACACGCGGCACATAACCCCGTGAGTGTGGGAAGATAATAAAAGGCTTTAGCACGTGACGCTTTTAGAACAAAGAAAAATTCACAGCGTTTTCAGTTTTCTATCCTTTTTCGTATAAGTTAAAATAGATATTCAAACTAGGTATAATATAATATTAATTTTTAATGCTTAGTTCACTTTCTAAGAACATAATAATCCTTGGTGGTATAGCGGTTTAACACGCTGCACTGTCTTATTTTCCAAAGGTTGCCCCGAAGGAACCCCATACAATACAAGTAGGTATGTTATGAATACATTTATTTGTATAAGTTTTTGTGTTTTCTACGTATTCAATGTAAGTATTTACAATTTATTCATATATATTATTTATTCATAATATGTTGTCTGGTACACATCTTTGCTTATTTAATGTTAGTTGGCATTCTGTAATATGTCCAATTTATTTACTTAAACTACTGAAATCTAAGCGTATATTAATTATTCGTTAAATAAATGTACTATATTTCTCGCTACATTACTGATTATAAGGATGCTACATTTCACAACAACGTCAAAATTAATATGTTATTATAGGAAGCATATTTTCCTGTTTTCCCATCCATTGCTCCAATGAACAGTGCTATTGAAAACGTGACTCCGCGTGCTTGATAGATGGCTTTTGTTACAGAAAATATTAATAATTCAATTTTATAATAAAGATAAATGAAATTTATGGACGGTGTATGTAGATTTTAAATATGCCAAATTATTTCATTTATACAAATATATTTTATACGAGTTGCAAGGCTAACTCTAAATAAAATGTTGCTGTCTCTTATAGATCAACTGTGAAATACAAACCAGTTATAAAAATCGAATCGTCTACACGCAGTTTATGGATGTAATTAAAATCCTTTATTAAGAATCCAAGGAAAATAAATATAACTACTTTACACATAAATTTCAGAAGGGTACTTTAAATAACATCCAAACATTGCTCCCAAGAGTAAATACCCTTATTTGCAATATAATTTATTTATTCTTTTCCTATTAGTGAACATAATTAGTTGTTCTCTTCCTTGTTTATTTAGGATTCTGTTTTTATTAATATGTACATGAACGAGATAACGAGTGCAAGAAATTAATTGTATTAAATATGTCTATGTATAACGATCTAGGTATATATATGAGTCAGAATATGTTTGTATTATTTTTTTCTGTTTATTCAAATTCGCTTGGGTATATAGGACATGCATACCAATCTGGCCAGTCGGTTTGTTATAGGGTTTTATCAGACATTATCTTTCTACTGCATAAATATTTTTTTTCGAATATTTAGTAGAGTTTTCTGATAGCCCGATGAAAAAAACTGGAAATATAACATTCTATTCTTATTCTACAACCAGGTGAAATATATAAAGATTGCAAAAGTGAGAAGTGGTTTGTGTTTGAGTATTGCTCTCCATAAGTAGAAATAGCTATCTATTATCTCCCAGATAACTGATATAATGTCTGATACAAAGGGCGAACAACTTTAATAAGTCTTAACTTATTATAAATATTATAAATGGTCTCCACGGGCGGAACTGTATATTCTGTCCAGCACCTACTCAGATAGGCGCTAAGTAAGTATCAGGTCGGTTTGTATTTTCTATAAGTAAAAAAGCTTTAATTTTTAAATATCAAGTAATTCAAATTTTTAAAGCTATTTTTACAATTTGAATTACTGATAAGGTATATCTACTCATTTAACTCCTAGTAATTACGTACCATACCATACCATCCTTACCGTAGATATTCAACTGGCAATAACCTAAATTTCTGTACAAATAGTCTATCTTAGGTAAAAACAAAACTGAGAATATATAATATTACCGCAGTGCACTATATTTAACTTATGAGTGTAAACAGTCAATAACATTTTTTTTAAATCTGGTGACATTTTTAGAATTCTGCTAACAGTGAGTCAATCATGAAAGTGACGCGTTAATAAGGATAGATAATGAGAAAACACAAGTAGTATACGAGATGTCATTCGGTTTAGTTGGATATACCGAAAAGATGAGCTTATGAAGACAAGAGTAATATAATTAAGGGCAATAACTGTATTGGAAAGTACTCAAACGTCATAACAGCGGTAACAGAGTTATGAATGGTCAAATATTTAGATATTCATTTAATGGAGTCGGAACATAATCGCTTTCACTTTATAATCGAAACACTGATGATTTATTGATCACTAAGTATTCATACGCTTATGCGTTCATTAATTTGATGTGTGATTCAAGTCTCCATTTAAGCTAAGCAATCTGGCTGGAGAAATTGACAATTGATTGGCACAACTATTAAACAATGAAATGAAGTTCTATTATTTATCTAAAAACTGAATATTGTAATAATTCATTTATATATCTCTTAACAGCAAAAACTTCATAAATAATGAAGAAGCCAATGAGAACGTATTGGAAAACGAATGTAGTATAAAATAGGCAGTACAAAATAATATTACCTGGCTGACAACGCACCGTAAGTCGATGCGACTATGATTTTAACCAGAACCGCAAAATTTTACAAAAAAATATTTTGTAATATAAATAAGTATTAAGAAGAAATTTTCGTGAAATTTCTACGGGAATAGACAATAATGGTTCAGTGCAACCAAACCCACTGACTAGGTTTAATGAATTTAAAATTTAGAATAGTGAATGTAAGTTACTAATACAAAGTTCAGATTTAAATCAATGCAAACAGTCTAAGTATTTTAATTGAATAATTTTTTTTTTAATGGATGACAAGGGAATTTTGACCCTGCCTGGGCTAACGTTATACGCTGGCAGAGCACCAGTAAGGGATGATAGGTGAGATGAAAAGGCAGGTCAATTAGCCCATTCGTGATGAATACACCAGGAATTCAGCACAATGGTTTCCAGGGAGGACCACATGTAGGTCAACCTGACAGGATATATCGCTAACAATGGCACTGGCATTCCGTATTACTAACAAGCCCTTCCTTCTAGAATAATATTAGTTGATATAACAATATCTGCTAAGTTCACAACTATCCATACGTTAACCACATTAAATGTTATTAGCTTTTTTTATAATTATTGTGAAAGTAAGAGAAGTGAATAACTTAATCTAAAGTTCACAAAGAAATTTATAAAAATATCTAACTCATTAATACATATTATACTAACTGCAGATTATTTCATTCCATCTTGACCTAAACCAACGCTCCACGTCCGCCTACCACGATTTTGTGCTAAAAACAGTAGATATCGAGCTGTGGCCACGCCTGGTCCGTATCTAAGGATTAGTTCAGTGGCAGTTATACATCCCCTGGAGTGAACCCGCCACCCTCGTTCGCCGGCCTCGCCGGCCCGAAATCGAGGGAGCGATCGGAAAATGTGATATCAATTCGCGAAACTTCTTTTTTTATAACGGAACACGCCGCCACGCCGCCGCCGCTTGCCGTCAACTAGGAAATTAAAGTGTGGTGAAATAAAATTCTATAAATAAAAAAAAATTCTAATACGTATTACATGATAAAAAAAGTACCTACTACCTCCATTGATATTGTAATAGTAGAGATTATAAAATTATACTTATTTGTTAAGTATTCCCAAGTAGATATAACCGAACTGAATTGCTCCTGAAATTTGTATAAAACGACAATAAACTGGGAAAAATTGAGGTAAAAGAAGGCCGCGTAAAAAATAATGGCCCTCCCTGCGCGGACTGAGAAGGGTGGACTGCTAAATAAATTGTTTGCCTTTTTCAATTCTAAGCAGCCACATGCTCTACATAGCTACAATGGTACACTCGCTATATTTTAATAAAATAAATTATTATACGTTTGCAAAATACTTATTACTTCGTTCGCACCTGAAAATTCAGTGCTAAAATTAGAGTAATTTTGCCGAGAGAGAATTTATACAATGATACTTTAAAGGATTATTATGAAAGGTACAAGTGTACCAAATTGTATATAAATTCAGTTTTTCATTTTCTGAAATCTAATTTCTAAATCATTCTTGAAAAATCATAAAAAAGACAGCGAGTTAAGTGAAATAATATTATGAAAAATATATTTTTATTTAAAAAGATGACAATTGAGCATGTGGCTCACCTGATGGTAAGTGATCATTAATAAATACTAACACCCTAAGAGGAGTTGCTAATGCGTTGCCAGCCTTTTTAAAGTCACAATTTCTATTTACCAATACCAGTCACATAATTGATTTTGGGATATTAATTTGTAGTGTAACTGTGGCCAGATTCAGTATATGTGTATTTATCTTAGTGATACCGCAAGGGATTATGCATGTTTTGTAAAGGGTTATGCTTCAAGATTATTAGCGGGTGAGGGAATTAGTTAGTCTGGTTGAAAGGGTAGCGATAACCTTGAAGGGGCATTAAATTACTTTTAGTTTAAATAAATAATTGTATCTAAGTACTGGTATAAATTTTGATTGTTATTTTAGAAGATGGTCAATTAAATTGTATTATAGTTAAGATTTATAGAAATGTAGCATTATTAGCTTTGTTATGGTTTTAAAAGTTTAGAATAATCTGGAATAAATATTTTCTGTGGTTTGTTATTAATGACTTATTGTTTAAGGCTATATATAAAGTAATGGAAGAAATATATATATTGTCACAAACAAACATCGATAATGTGCTAAATTCTGTAATAATCGTTGCATACAATTTTCCTCAAAAAAGACACTTTTCCTTGTTGTTCAAAGGCATTTCCAATAATGTTGGGATATGGCTCGTATCCACCAGTCTCGTCTCATTATGGCCCATCAATAACTCGACATGGATTGTAAAGCCTTGAGACGACGGTTATTGAGTACAAGCCCTTATGTTTGTGGCTTTTCTTTACGACGCAAGCTTGTCACACAGTATCCGGAAACATTGTATTTCTTTTATCATATAAAGGTATTAGCAATTTTTCGGGTGGTTTATCTCTGTGATGGATCATGTATCTACTGACTGAATCTACATCTGGATTACAAATTATTTTTAGATATTTATTATATAAATATATTTTCCGAGATGTCGATATGTCTCTCGACAATTCAGTGTATTTGTTTTTCCATAATGTCGTCTGATTATTCGTCTTTTTCCTGTAATAATAAAAGTACATTCTAAGGCTCAACTAATGGGAAGTAATAAGGTGACCAGAAGTAAGGAATATATATATATATATATATAGGCTTACCCTTATTGGAGGTTTTGTCAGCAGTAACACAAGCTGTGTGAAGACAATGTTACCGGATACTGTGTGAATATATATATATATATATATATCTCTGTGATGGATCACGCTTGGCAGGCGAGTTGGCAACTGCAGTTAGGCCTTGGTGATGTTTAAGATGGGACACTGCTGCCTATCCCTCCACTGTTAATTTCCTTAGTACCACTTACGACACCCACAGAAAAGAAAAGAGTGACCCATCCTATACCGAGACCACACGGCGAGATAAGTCAGTAAAATTAGTCTATGGAAACATTTTTGTTCTATTCGTTTGACACCCATGGAAAAGGATGGGGTGGCCCTTTCTATGCCGGAACCACACGGCAATGCTTATGATATTCTACTCTTCATTTCGAAAGCGTTCTGTTCCCCTTGAGTCAAAAGTTTTTCTGAACGAATATCGATGCATAACAACACAGATATTGCTGCTTTGCTTTAAAAATACATGAGAAGCCCGAATTGGTTAAGAATCAATTAATACAGAGCTGAAATTGCTAGGAAATCTTAACTTTTCGATGTATTATCTTACTAGCTCGTGATTACACAACACAAATTAAATAAAGACTAATTAATTGCTTTATAAAATAACATACTCGTAATTACTAATTTTGTTAAAAGAAACAACAAGACAACATAATATGAGTAAACACATAATGGCTTCGTTTTCTGTTGGTACATAAACGTTTTGTGTAAGCTATACAAAATGTCTACTCGCACAGAGCGAGTAGAAACAACATAATAATACATGTGTACGATGAATTGGTCTTTTGTCTGCAGCAAATACAATAACAGTCCAAACAGTAAGTCGGCGGTGGGCGGGCCCCATCATTAATCAGAGTAATTGCGGCCGAAATCGGCATCACTACCTTTTGGCTTTTCGCAACTCTATCTCAAGCGTCAATGGCTACATTTTGTTACGAAAAAAAAGGACCAACTTCAGTCATAATAAAATACAGCGACAAATAGCGAGAAGTTCCATATACATATTAGATAATGCAGTCTAGCGTGTCTTGAATTTTGTATTTTACTTTGAAAAAAAAAAAGGCATCATTAATCATCACTACATTGTTATGGTGTCATCATTAAACTCAATTATATCTGTAAAAATTATTATCAAAATCTTTACAGGTTTAGCAAAGAAATCTTGTATAGTATAAAAATATAGTAGAATTAAAAACCTACTTATTTTGAGAATTGCTTAAAAATTTAAATATATTTCTGGTTTGTAATATTTTAAACAGGCCACAAACAATGTTGGAAAAAATTGCGCAACCAATTTAACCTATAGCAGATTTAACTGCTCTGAGATTTATTAACGAAAATCATGCAAAAGACATTTACGTACGTATAACGTTTCAACTTTCACCTTTATATTTTTAGTCGATATAATATTTTTTACGAGTTATTGAATGTTACAATAACTTTTCACGTAGAAAATAATATTTTATGATTTATTGTATAGTTAAAAGTTATATTATTGTTAGGTACATTCTACTAAAAATAATTACTATAATATTATTTCTAATTAATCTAAAATTGTCTATAAATAAACATATCAATTCACATACCTACCATGTACGTAAACGCGATTGTATTACTTTTTAGTAAGCCGTAAAATTGTTTATTTTGTTTGCATACTTTTACTACAAATTTTGAAACAAAGCAAAATTTTATGATTATTTATGATGTTATTAAAGTTTAGTATTACTAGCGGATATTAAACAGACTCCTTTAACCTGTTAATGTGATATCTGTAGTTTCGCTTTCGAGAATTATTTTATACACTTATAAATCTATTCTATAGTGTAACCACAAAACAATTTCACAAGAAGTAAGTACCTACATAACCATAATTACAAAAGAGAAAAATAACCAAATTTCCATTCATCCTTTAATTTCTAAAACATATAATAATTCATAATCGAAATTTATTAACACAATAATTAGCAATTTTGAGTAACTCTTATTTTGACTCTAAGGAACTGCTACAAACACTATGATTCGTAAAGGCAGTGTCATTTGTATTCGAATAGTTGCATGACCAACTCCCACTAACTTGCTAGCTCAGTGCTCAGCAGCAATTTAACAGAGACGCAGTTTATTTTTAATTTTATTTAAAATGCTGCAGTTACTCAATGGGATAATTTTGTTCTGCTATAAATATTTTTCATCAAAGACGAACGATTATTTGTAATCTTTTAAATTATAAGAAATTTTTAGAAATTGTTTGGATTTAGAATGAAGACATTGTATTACAATACAATGAATTACGTACAAAGGCAAAACAAAAGCTATACGTAAAATAAATGAAGTTATTATTCTAAAGGAAAACACAATTCGCGAAAAAGAAACACGACAGAAAAAATAAATGTCAGCGGAAAAC
Organism: Galleria mellonella; assembly: GCF_026898425.1. Lineage (NCBI taxonomy): Eukaryota > Metazoa > Arthropoda > Insecta > Lepidoptera > Pyralidae > Galleria > Galleria mellonella. The sequence goes on along the minus strand of NW_026442042.1, from coordinate 1,530,412 downwards.
TTCCAAGGTTATCATACGTTGTGGTCCAAACTAATTTAACACAGAACTTCTCCCGTGGAATGAGACAAAACCACACGCCTGTCTGTGAAATAGGCAAAATATTATATGAGTAACGAAGACAGTGCAATCCTAAAAGGAATGTGTGACACGTACCCGTAACTCATTACGACTGGGTAGGGTTGCCTAAGTAACTAATTAAGTAACTTGGGGAGAATAATATAGATTACCCGGACAAGCCGTAGCATTATCCTTTTATTCGTGTGGCTGTGTATCTGTAACATATTATGTCAAGGTATTTTATATACTTACAACATATTACCTCAGCTTTAATAAAACAGACTGACCAACAAACAGCTATGTAAGAAGTACAGCGAATTTAGATATATATTACTATTGTAATCTTATGGAGGAAACAAAAAGGAGTATCTATCTATCTAAATATATTTTTTTACATAACACTATTTATTTATATCAACGTTGGTTATAACATCAATAAACATAGATTAACAACTTAATTAAATCGACTAATATTGAGTGTACTTAAGAGAAATTTAAACAAAACCAGATAAATATATTATTTTCTCCCATATTTTACCCTTATTACATTTACCCACTAAGATTCTGGATAAAATTATTTATACCCAGCATGTTAAGCATCAATTTATCATCGACGGAAATTAAATCGTTTGCGAAATCAAGTTAATGTTGGAATTAGATTAAGGATTATTAGGACTCATAAACACCTTGAGACGGTATAAAAATCCCTTGTCCGGATTTTAAGCTAATATCTTTGTTAAAATTCAAGTAAAATTTTTTTATGTATAACTTAATGAAGTGCTTTGGTTATTATTCTTAGACTAATAGAAAGATCGGCATATCAGTCTTTCAACCTAAGAACCATCGTAAAAACATTATAATAATAAAAAATGGGATCTTCCCAAGTATCTTTACATATAAAACAAAATCGCTGTCCGGGTCTGTCTTGTGTGTTTTGCTATTTATTCTCAAACCACGTAACGTGTGTTTTAATTGTCAGATATTTCTTGAAAGCTTTGTTTAATTTGCACTCGTGTGAAGTAAGACTGGCTGATACAAATTTCCTTATAGCTTAATATTGCGCTTCTGTTATATTGTTTGTTGTTCCCCGCTCTATATTAATTCTATCCATATCATAAGGGACCAATAAAAAAGGAGTCTATATTATATCTATTCAAGGTATTCCCATACCAAACTTTTCTAAATCGATTCCGCCGATTATCCGTCTTTCATACTTATAATCTTACTCGTATTTGTATGGTCAGTACCAACCCTGCGGATCACAGATTCTTAGAAAATGTCTCGTCTGACTCACTGGATGGTATGAACGATAATTCAACTCCTGAAATAGAATAGCTTCGGTAATATGTGCGCTATACACAATATGGCATTAGTTGTGTGTATACATATTATATGTGTGACAGTTTAAACTTATAGTGAAATAGACACTTTTTTTTTTAAATTGGAGTCATTCTCCTTTAGGTTCTTCAGAGAAAATCCCGAAATTAAAAAAAATATAATTCAAAGAATGTTCCCTGAGACCTTTTATTTCTTTTTTAATTAAAAACTTCAAACATCTAAATTCTTAATCTGTACTTTTAAACTAAATTAAACCTTGTTTGCTAGAAGATGCTATAACTTAGATATAAATAAGAATTTTATTACTATGATTCGACCCTCGAGTAAGAACCCACTACGAGCTAAGGATGAACGATAATACGTCTCAACACCTGTTTCATGCTCTTGTTGATTGATAGTGGAGAAACAATTTTGCTAATGTTGATTTATTCCACACAAACAGCCCTGAGTTATTTGCCGAAGATAATTCGTTACACTTGGATATCTCTAATTCTTGTTATGTTTCGTTTAATATCAGCAAATAAATAACTGAGTCGTTTGGTATTTCATTGAAGTACATACCGGAATGAGATCAAAGTAAAGTGTTATGATGGAGATTTTGCCGCAATATTACGGCTTCAAAGTGAGTAAACCAATATAGTTACCGGTGTAAATTTTACACAAATAGATTGACTGGCATTACGTTTTCTTATACCTTACTTTTTGTTTAATCCACTTTTAGGTACCATCCAGCTATGTTTCAATAAAATTAACATTAACTAACGTCTAGATACTGTTATAACTTTATTATAAATGTCAACTCTTGAGTAGATCATAAATAAAAGCATCAGTCTATAAGACTTCACCGAACTCAACTTATTTCTTGTATAGACGGCACCTACGAGCACCTACCCACTCGACTCGAGAGCTCTCCTATGAAAAGCTTCTACGCGCAATATGCCTCTTGAAAATGATTTACGCTTCACTACATAATTTATAAGGGTATATACACAGTGAGTAAGATATGAAAATTTCTAAAATTCACACATACATCTGTAGGAAAATTTCCTCTAGGGAAATTTCCACAAGTTTAACACTCTCACGCTCTGTATTCGAAACCTCCCTCAAATGAGATGATGCTTGACGCTTTCCTTTGTGTGAATGTACATTCACGTGATTTATTAAGGTCAATTAGTAACAGAAACCATTTCATGGCTTATTACGCAAGTTTAACTAGTAGGTGTTCATCCTTCGTTTCAAATAATCGCCCCCGCACATTTTCGGCTTATTTACACATTTACGTTGACTCGTAAGTGCATATGTGCTTGTTGTCGGTACAATATACATGCGGTTTTTCTTTGCTTTGTTGTAATATGCGTAGGCCTGTTGGAGCGAATGCACCCACTTGTCGCTTGTCGTTAGCACTTAACGGTACACCTTTATCTGATATTTAATGACAATAATTTACAATCGACCACCTGTTTGTGTATGACGTGCTACATCTGTTTTGTTTGATTTACACTTGAGAACTGTGAAAGTGTTGCCGGTTTTTGAATACCGAAAGATATGTAGGCACTTAGATCGTTAGTGTGGTTTTCATTGAAGTCATGGCCTAATATGTCAAGTTGTTTACAATTTAGTATAATATTAAATTATTACGCTGACATGACTCAATGATGTTTTAACATAACGAACTATACCTAAATAAAGATTTTTTTTATTGTAGTGAATATGAAATAAAGTCAGAACGACGCAGCAAAAATCTAATTGAAATTATGAAGTCATTGGTCCTTTTTAAGATAACTTAATATATATCATAATTATGATTGAAACGTGTGATTATAATCTTTCGATAAGTGTACACCAATTGGTCTATAGTATTTTAATACTCCAATATAAATCACGTATATTCTATTAAATAAACCAACTAATAACATTCGTGAACACTGACAACAACAAACATTATTTAAATTAAATGTTTGCGGCTTGAGACTCTTAATTTTGTGATACAGTTTGGACATGCCATAACGTTATTTCAGTTAAAATTTATTCAGGTTAGGTTGTTAGTGTCAGTAATTAGTCGGGTTGTGAGAGGCAGGCGACAGGCGTCGCGGCGTCGCAGTGATTGTGCGCCGGTGACGAGGGCACTGTCTCTACCACCCTTCTCTCGTTGTCGCCCCGTACAATAACTCGCGGCGCCCATCTAAATGCAAATAGACACGGAGAGCAACCCTTGATCTTTGTACTCTCATCCCTCATTTGTAAACTTGAGAAATAAGGATTTACGAATGACTTATATGCTTGTTAAATAAGGTGACCTGGAGCTCTACTATAGAGCATCACAGAACATATTTTTTCCATGAATAAAACTTCAATGGTATTTTCATACCTACGTGTTATGATTTATTTTATAACTCACTGGCAATGCCCAACAGATGTAGCCTGCTTGTATATTTATTTACCTATATCTAAATATAAATTTGTTGTCGATATAATTTTTCCAGACGGTTGAACGATATAGAAATGGATGTGTTACAACGCTATCTTGTGATGAGTTGTATAGTGTAAGTGGATAGCGTAATTTTCTCTATAAAATATTAGGGCCAATAATGAATATCACTATGAGGTGATGTGTGTTTTGTTGCCTATATCTAACTCTGCCTATATAGGAATTCTTATACCAAAGTATAAGACTAAGACCAAAGCATGCCTAGGTTCACGTTCCTTAAATACCTACTGGCCACATCTGTTCTTATTTTTCTGAAGTACTTTTGTATTCAGTTACCTAAGCTTATCTAATTTTTAATTGTAGTTAGTAATTTTTATTAAAAAAGAAATATCTATGACTTTTCAAGCCTTACAATTTTGTTATAGATACGAATGAATATCGTATTCACCATACTGTTCGCATTTCAACTGAGCCATATTAAAATTGGGACTACATATACAAGCACGTAGGCGTTCAATATTTTTAAAGAGTCGTCGGACTGAAAGAAGTCGGCTAGCGACATAACGAGTTTCCACGTCGTAAAGGGCGAGAAAATAAGATTAGGTAGGATAAAAAGAGATTACCGTCGACCGCAGGGCCTTTTGTCGGAAGAAAATGTAAATGCATAAAGAACACTATTACAGAATTTACATTAGTTATTTTTGTCAGAAGTAAAAAAATTGGAACGGATTAACGAAGGTATAATACACTGAGAAAAGAAACCCAACAAACATGAACAATGCTGTTTTCCATAGTTGGAAAATATTAAGTTTTTTAGTTCTTACATAATGGTGAAGAACAAGATGACTTGAAGAAGTGATATACTGCAGATATAATATGATCACCTAAAGCCTAATGGGATAGAAAGCCGTGTGGTCCTAGCATAGAATAAGCCACTCCTTCCTTTCCCGTGGGTGTCGTAATAGGGGACTAAAGGAACTTAAAGGTAGAGGAATGGGCAGCAGCGTCCCTCTTAAAACATCTCTAAAAGCCTACGGTTGCCAACCCGCCTGCCAAGTGTGGCAACTATTGGCAATACTCCCTTTATGGGGAAGGGTATATATTCAGCAGTGGATAAGTTAAAGGCTGAAATGATAATGAAGGACTAATGGGATAGAAGCATATGTTGAAAGTTGTAGTGACCGTAGCACTTGACTTGCCTACATTTCGTTGAATATATCGTAATAGTCGTAGAATACTGACGGATCTTTATATGTAGAATTTGTTAGATGCGTCAGTATTCTACGACTATGACGATATTAGAACGCATCGTAGCAGAAAGAGAACTTATCACAAACCGTAGGCGCGCTAGATATTTTCCATCACCGGACAGTTAATTAAAAAACATTGTCAATATTTTTAGTGTATATCATTAAGATTCAAAGTCATGACTTTTGCGGTAGTCGACATAGTATACCTACCATTGAGCCACAATACTCTTTTTAATATGTATACCATTTTTTAAGTTAATAATATACCATACCATATCCATCTCAGCCGTTAATATATCTAATGCTAAACATAGGCCTCATAGTTTTGTCAGTAGTTGCCACGTTTAGCAGGCGGATTGGTAACCGCAGTTAAACTTTGGTGTGGTTTTAAGAGGGACTTCACTGTTTATCCTTCAACTCTCTTACGACACCCATGGGAATGGAAGGGGTGGCCCATTCTATGCCGGAACCACACGGCAGTAAATAATATAGTTCAGATTAATTACAAATTCTCTAGTTTCCCTATGTTACGTAACGTACAAGAGGATACGTATTACGTACAATGTATCCGTGTACCCTCTTATAGTACCTATTAGGGAACCGCATGACGGCGGTATATACGAGCTTTGCAACTCTGCACACTAGGTATTTATGCATAAATCTTATTTAGTACCACATAGTTAAACAATTTAACTTCCTGTTGACCATAGTAAGCAAGTCTCGGCACATTAAACCGATACCTATACCTCTATAAAATCGATTTCGTCATGCTAGGGTCCATACCGTATCAGCAAGGGTGCTTATACACCGACAGGAATTTTAATAGATATCGCAAGAGAATGTAGTTTTTGTGTCAATTTGTGATCTTAATTTTTTTCTCTTAGTATTTTATTCAATACAAAGATATAATAAATTTATTGTACATTTTACTTGCAATAAAAACAATTAAATGTTTATACCGAACATTTCTTTTAGGTTCAATAAACTTTAAATGACTCCAGTATGGTTATAGTTCTGAGTTCCGACATAATGCATGAGTTCCTACATTATGTTTGTATGTCAAAAAAACATAAACGATACTAACAAGTAGATTCTGATCTGCAAAAAATAATAGCTTTAATCATAACTCAATTAATATTGACAATTTTCTTATATTTTATTAAATTTCTTATATTAAAATGTATAAAACACACTGATATTATAGATAAACGATGAGATATTCATAACATACGAATACATAACATATTTGAATTTAGAACGCGGAATTATGAATTATAAGTAAATATTGCTTTGCAGTTGCTTTAGGATTTTTAAGGTAAATAATTATTACATTACATTGATAATAATATTTACCGATATATTACGTTGTAGACTAACATACATATTAAATATTATAAAGAGGAAAGGTTTAATATTATATGTATTTGTTTGTAATGAATAAACTCAAAAACTTATTTTACATATTATTTCACCTATACAAAGCTATATTATCAGCGAATAACATGTGCTGTATGTTATTATCAAAAAACTCAGAGCTCTCTACGAAAATAATGTAACCTAAAGTATCACAATTTTGATTATTAAAGCTAATTTAAAATTCTAATTTATTTTTTTACGAATATATCTTCGCATGCGAAGCCAGGGCGGATCACTAGTAAATTTTAGTTATATTTACAATGGTGTCTACGATGTATGACGTAGAATATTATTAAAATAATTAGCTATTGGTTTTTATAGTATTTTACTTACATTGCCTATTTACTTAATGTAAAATTATTTTAATCTGATCAAAGGAATCACCGAAATTATTCCGAGTTAGGTGCAGTTTATTCGATCGGTAAAATGGCTTGTAACAATTGTTCCAGTAATACGTGATCCCATGCTGAGATCACCTTTATCACAGCAGGGAGCCATTCAGTCTCGGTGGTTTGTACACAGATATGCGATCAACAATATCAAAAATGAATTATGTATTTTAACCTGTGTATATAGAGTATCTAATAGCATATAGCCTTCTTGCAGGTTATACTAGCATAAAATTACTTGAAGTTACATGACGTAGCTGTGCATCGAAAAATGTATAGTCAAAAGTTTGATTATGCGCTATTTACTATATTTTAATTATTTTTGTAAAATTAAACTAGTAATAATTGGTTTCTTCAAAGAAGTATTTTACTTTAAAAAACGAGAAAGTTTTTAGTTATATCTGTACCGGCTAATATATTTATATAGACGATTTTAATATAAATAATAATGTCAAGTCTACTACAGTCTTATAAAAAAGTATACCTACATAATTTATACGTCAGGTATGCGTGGGCTAGTAACCGTATTTGGATTCTTGCAACTATTGGGGATAAACTTAAGACCTACAACGCTAATCCACTTAATTAAACCTCTTTAATTTTATTAATTCCTAGTGACTGCTACGAAAATCTACGTTAAGTATGTCCCGACATTCTTTTGACTACATTTTTTATGTTTCTAAACCAATTGGTTTGTGTTATTTTTTTTATTGACAAAAATGCAATTTCAATATGTTAAACATATGAACCATGTTTTTACATTCTACGATCAGTTATAAATTAAAATCTTTTCGTTAGATTGTAAATATTTGAATAAATAAGCTATCCCTGTTGGTTGTGCAGGGGCTCATAAATCCGCCAACCATAAAACCTCATTGTACTAATATAGTATTATATTATGTAACGTTAGTTCTATAAATACGATAAGTATCTAAATAAATCTTCAAAGCAATTCAAAATAGCAGTTTGAGAAATAAAATAGGATATTCTAACAAGAATAAAATTTATCAGCAACAAAACTATTTACACGGAAAAGGTCGTACGATTTATAGAAAATCCGAAAAACGTAACTGTGCGACGCAAATCCCACAAAATCTTTCCTTTCAACTCGTTACAGAAAGGGTCCATATTTATTGAGTTTTTTTTTTTTTATAATTCGTATTTACCAGGAAACAAGTATTTCTTCTTAATCGAATATATATGCATTTACCACGTCCGTGGAATAGCTAATATTGTTAAAAGCAGTCAGAGTATATAATTTATATAGTTAGCTAAATAAAAAATTGTGGTATTATCAAGTGTTCTTGCTTGTAAAGGTGATTATGAAATTTAGTGTAGGTATACTCGTATATTACTTGCGCATAATTAATATTGTAAAAATTATTTAGTTATCACAGCTAAACTAGTTTTGATGCTGTTATTGCTTAAAACTCAGACAAGAAGAAGGTAATTTTGTATATCCAACTGAGTTAAAAAAGCGTTTCTCAATTCGTTACCTTTTTTGTTACCTTGTAACTCCGTTATCATAAATTCAGATTTTTTTTTAAACTGAAAAGATATACTTTCAGATTGGTTCCATAAAATATTTAACAAAAACTGTTCAGTAAGATAGTTTTCAAATTAAAATAAACTAGTTTTGCTACATTTGAAATTAGTGTTTTTTTTTTTCGTGAAAATATGAAATTATTTTTATTCAATGTTAATTGGTGGGAAATTTATTTATTAATCGACCGTTATGAAAGTGAAATTAGGCGTATTAAGTCATGGACAAATTAATATATGCTTATTTAGTCTTCTCTATCTAAATTTTTACACTATCTCTCTGATAGTATACACCGTTAACAACCTAGTTAATAATAATAAATTTATCTTATTTTTGCCGTGATTTCGATGTACATTTGCTTATATGGTCCATTGCAGCCGAATTCAAAGTCGCAGTTCTACATCATCATACACGTCTGTCCAATCGGTTTTTCAATCGCTTCGTATTGGCTCCCTATGGACTTGGACGACCCAGAGGAACCAAAAAATATAGGTAGGTACAATTAACAAATGCCACTCAACATAAATAATCAGCGGGGGCAATAGGGAACTGTAAATTGGCATCCACCCTACTGAATTATAAATGCGAATGTTTGTTTGTGTCTAATGTTCATTACTTAATAACGTTAAAACTGCTGAAAATTGAGAGTTACAAATTTTTTATTTGATATAAGTTGTTATGATGATAACGCAACGGTTATCATAACATAGATGCTAACCAAGTAACTAGATTATTTCTTCGAAAGTATAGTACAAAATTACCGTGCAGTACTGCCGTAGAATGGGCCACCCCATCCTTTTCTGTGGGTATCGTAAGAGGGAATTAAGAGAACTTAATGATCTATCATTAAGTTAGGAATGGGCAACAACTACCCTCTTAAAACATCACTAAAGTCTAACCGTTGTTGCCAATACACCAAGCGTAGCAACTATTGGCAAAGCTTCCCAATAGGGGTCTATTCAGCAGCGAACAGTTAACGTTGACATGATAATGATGATAGTATGAAATGATCTGTTTCAATAAAAATATAAACAATCAAATAACTGACCTAACCATAAAAAAGTAAGGGGAAAGGAATTATTAGTAATAGGGATTTACCAGTTCTATTACAAACAATATACCCAATCAGGTCGACTTCCACGTGGATCCCCCTGAAAACCATCGCAATTAAGTCTTGTGGAATTTTTCACGATAGGCAAACAGGTCAGTTACACCTGCTTTCTTCCTCAGCTATCATCTCTCACTGGTGCCCTGCCAACGTATACCGAAACAACAGACGAAGTTATCCTTCTATTAACATCCCAAAAAAAGCATAAGACAGTCTGTTGGTGTCCAATAGTATAGTACGATCCAATAGTAGTTTAAGGATCGTCTAAGTGTTTTGAAATGACTTAATCTGACTGTGGAACGGGAAGCCAAAGCCGTAACATCCATATTTTTAATATGTTAGTACAATCTAAATCTTTGAGTAGAATAAATGATTATAGAATAAATGACAGCTTTTACAGCTGTCATCGAACTAATGATGAGAATTGAAAATCTATTGATTATTATTATCAATGTTTTGCAATTAATTGTTCTCGCGGTATTTTGCAGTAGACAAAGTATTGGATTATCGTATTGTCAAAGTATTAAAGTTGTAAATAGTATCTGCGCCTTTTATTTCTGACCCTTTAAAATAACTTACGTAATTTTTTTTCAGTATTTAATATAGTACTATGTATAAAATGGTCTACATTATATAACATTTAATACAAGACGAAGCCATCAAGATGATTGTGAGATTTGTGGTGTCACACGAGATTGAAAATACAAAAGCGTGATGCAACGATGCAAGATGCAATGCACTCACAGCTTTTAGGGAAATTGTAGCACCGAGCGCTAAATCTGCAGTACAGTTCGTGAACGAGATTGCTTCTCAGGCGCATTATTTACTTTGGTAAACGAACATACTAAAACTACAGATAATATAGACAATACCTGCCTATTAGATACATAAACTAGGAATATCATTATTGACGTATTTAGATTATTTTTCAGGTAAAAGGTGGGGGGAAGCTTTTTAAAACAGGCGCATATGTACTCTCAGACATGTCTTTACGAAGCTTTGCTTGCATCTTGCAGTAAGCACCACGTCACTGCGTCTATAATTCCAAATCATCAAGTTGTTATTAAGATTTTTCGCATCCAACGAAAGAAAAATGACGAATCATTATTAGTAGTTATTAGTATCTACGTCGGTTACAAACAAAGATTTTTATTCACATCAATATTTAAGTATTTCAGTTAAAATATGATAGTAATTGATATAGGCAGCGAGGGTGACACCGACAAAAAATTTAATGAACACTAACAGAGATCCAATGAATAACCTACATTCATTAATGAACAATGATTGATCAATAGAATACAGCGCGACTTTAATTATAACGTTTGTATAAGTTACGAAATACAAGGCAATTTGATCGACAGTTAAATTATTAATCAATTCACGTCTGTATGTTTATTCGTTTGTTACTCAATCTCAATTAATAAGCAGAACGGATTTGAACAAAATGTGATACATGGATATATATCTTATTTATTATACAGGATACCTTTTAGCCCAATTGACATACAGACAAAGCCGGGATACCGCTATAATAATGTTATATTAACTACGGAATTTTACCCAAAAAACCAGAGGGAGACTTTGTACAAAAGTAGATTGCTTGGGTACCTCTGTCCCATTCGTGTTTCTACCGTGAAGCAATTGTGTTTGCATAGCTGTGTTTCGGTTTGAAGGGTGGGATATGGCGTGAATTTACTGGGTACAGAGGAATAACATCTGAGTCCTCAGGAATGGCAACGCATGGGCGAAACAGTATACTCTGTTATGTCCATGGTACTGCTCATGTCTATAGGCGACGGTTACCACTTTCCATCAGGTGGGCCGTCAGCTTGTTTGCCATTCTAAGTTGTATAAAAAAAAATCTTTCTGGATATTTTTTGTGGTTAATACTTTTATGGCATCAATAAAATTCTGGAAACTGTTTTTGCTGTCTGAATAAAGTTAGGTATTGATAAAATTACTATTGTACAATGTACATAAATGGACTTTTCATCTCACGTACACATTCACAACCCAGTCTATTTTTGGAGCAAAATTGAAGGAGCATTAACTTAATATTGAGATATTACACATTCCTTTCATTCAATATGTGAAGCTACTAATATTGAGTAAAATTTCTATCTAAAGCAATGTAGAGAGTTCGATAACAATTTCATTGAATGAATTCTTATCTAATTTCACCTAGTTTGAAGTAATTAATGAAAGAGAAATGTGTAATAAAGTGTCATCATATACAAGACACGAAGTAAAAGTGATTACAATGAGTATTTTAAAAAATACCTACGTTTACGGCATTGGTGACCCTTAAGGTAGTAGTAGAGTCTTATATTATTTCTATCTATAGGTCTCATACTACAGCACAGACATGATAATGCGATGGCTCATTGTCTCTGTGTATTAAAATTTGGGAAATATCAATTTCAATTTGAATTCAGTGTTATTTAAACATTTCGATAGCAAAACTTATTCTATTAACGATGCGGTTTTATAGTCGTTTCAAGTCTAAAACAAAGTATCAAAAGGGTCGTTCAATAACGTTTACTCACATTGATTCCGGGCAAAAGGGCTCTAACCGATGTCTTTTAGATTTTAGTAAGCGTGTTCTTTGATAGAATCCTGGTGCACTTTTCGATTACCCAAGCGGTAATTTAATTAAAGTGAGTATGCATTAGCGATGCCCAAGAGGTAAACGGGGAGTTTGCTTTACCGTTCCCGTCGCTCTCTAAATTAGTTTTTATTAGAATGACAGAAAACTTGTGGCGCTACTGCCGGAGATATTTAAGGCACTGCTCTAATTTATGACAAATAGAATATCTCATATATTTGAATTTATCGAGGATTACAGATACCTAGTATCATTATTTTCATCTACTTAATAAATAAGAAATTATAGCATGCCCAATATTTAATAGTACTATCTGTAAAATTACATAAAAATAATAAGTTTTTTATAAGATGAAATTTTAATGAGAATTTTCTTACTTGATAAAAAATCTACACACCATACTTAAACTTTTTTTAATTAATAATTAAAGATTGTGTCTCACAAAAAAATCTGATTTAAACTGGGAAAACCAGTTCTTTCGATTAAAAAACTAAACTATTGAACCGATTTAATAAGATTTCTAAAAGACTAATCTGTAAATATATCCTTTCAGATAAAAAAAAAAGGATTTTCCAAATCGGTTTACAACTGACGGGGTATGAGCTAATAAACATAAAAAAATAGAGTCGAATTGTGAAGTTCCTTCTTTTTTTAAATTGGTTGAAAATTCTAAAAATCTTGACTAATCAAAAGCAATTACCCAATTTAAGTTTGTAATTGCCAACTTCAATATGATAATATAAAAATAATGGTCTCACTAGTATTTCTACCACCAATCAACTGGGCTCGCATTGCTGTGCTAAGGATGAGATATAGAGATAAAATTTATGTTGAGACACCATAAGTGTTAGTGTATTCAATAATGTTCTTAGTGCTGCTCGTATTCTTTAAGCGATGGTTACCACTTTGCGTCTAGTTGGACATTACCTTAATACTATTACAAGTTGTATAAAAGAAAGATTTACATAATGAACAATTCGTGTTCACGACGAACAATTTTATGTAACTATGTACTTAATAACAAACGTTCTGTAAGTCACGATTTTAATATCCTGGAATTTAGGGAAAACAATTTGATCGACCGCGGAACTTTAAGTCTCTTCATTAAAGATTCATGTTAGGATAATAGAATGAATATAACTCACTGCAGAGGTGTGACTATAGATCAACACTTTCGATCACGAATGATTCATGGCTTGTGCATTGGAAAAAGAATATTATTTTGTAAGCTATAACACGAGCCATTTAAAGATCTACATGTATTTTAATATACACAGAACCTGTTGTACTGAGTATACAGGCTTAGTACACCTCATTAAGATTACTAGGCAGTAATCCTTATGAGATATTTCATTAAAACTTGTGATTTTTCTTAATTATTTCATTTAAACTTATGGTTAATTCTAACAATAATAAAACTTATAATATTTATTTATCTGTTATATGCCATGAATACAAATGCAAGGAAGTAAAGATAAAACTTTGTGATTTACACAAAAACAGTTTACACAGTAGAAGTTTCTTAACTTACAAAATCTTGACTTGTTTGTGACTTGCTGATTTTCATTAGCTTTGCTTACCTTTGCTTTTAGTTCTCACTTAATGAGAGTAAGAGCAAATGAGGAAGTCACTTAATAACTTTCTAACTACAACTATGTCATTCTTTGGGATTAAAACCATCGTGAGTTCCAAGACAGCTTTAGCTTTCTCCCGGGACGGTACGAGCTTCATCGATCATTGTCAAAGTGGTATGTCCTTGTAAATTCTGGCAACACAGGAATACAGCTGTGGGATAAACAACATAAAAATACCCTTATAATAAATAAAGACTTGAACTATAAATGCTTGGTAGAAAATGTTTTAAAATCGAAACAAATTGAATTTTTTTATGTATGCTCACGAAGATTTTCACAACAAGTTTTATCTATTAAATCAGATTTGTTTAGTTTCAGTAATAAGACATACAGTATTACAGGTCATAATGGTGAATAATATCTTGAGTGAACGTGTTTGAAGAAATGTATAGCCTAGCGTGCGAACTCGGAGGCTGGCATCAGCGTTCAGTTCCAAGATCATTTGCATAACCGGACGTGTCACGAATAAAATGGAAATGAACTAGCTGAGGAAGCAATGCCGACAGAACCTGAGTCCGGACCATTATTGCTTCAATTTACAACCTGGAAGCAATCTGAACATTGTTAATGAAACGTATGTAGTAGCTGAAATAACATGATTTCTATAGCGTTATCTATCTCTATGTTGATAACGTGAATTAATATAGTTAAAGATGCATGAATCGACGACATCAAAATATTTTCAATAACGATATGCAGTAACGCGAGGCTAACAGCATAATTTCAATTAATTATCTGGATCCCTTGTGTTGGCAGATAAATGAGTCCCGAGGGCGCCGTCCGTGCTGAAAACATGAAACTTTCCTACACATCCTCACCCGCCCACAGACTGCTTCAGGACCCCAACTTTTGAATTATGTATCCTTTCAACTTTTTGCACGAACTGAAAATGACAAATAAAATCCGCACAATTCTGAAAGCAACGGTTTTAACATTCTATAAATTATATATTACATGAAATGAAATGTATGAATAATTAATTCTTAAGAAAATAAATATGCCAAATGCATTTGGAACTAACGTGGCAGAGGGCTAACCCAACGCTTTCTCAGATTAGCATAGCTTACGACGTTTACCATCAAGAAGCTCAGGCAGACAATACTTGATTGCTATCTGGGGATTTTAATTCTAAAGTCCTGCCTAGTTGAGCAATTTATAAATTGTTATGTCTAGTACCAGAGAATTAGTAAAAAATGTAGATTACGATACTGTCATCTTTTTTGTCGTTCAATCTCATTCTCAAATAACATAGAACTTCTTAATGTGAGTGTATGGCATAACAATAAATATCTTAGTTATTTGTTCTTATGGTATAAGGTAATTACTATTACGCTTTCGACATTTTTGAGAAACTTAAAGTAAAGATGATGAACATCTAACTGCCAATAAATACTTACGAATTTAGTATGAGAGCACCGATGCTGCCAGATTTCCGAAGCGAACAATGACTTTAACAGAGGGTCGAACTCAATTTCACGCGTGATTTGTGCACTTTTATTTCATTTCCACTCTGACTGAACCGACGTCGGAACGAGCTGAGATATAGAGCCAATCTATGAATTCGATATACTGTAAATTTTTATACTCGTTTATATATTTTTTAAATGTTTAAGAAAGAGAAAAATTTATATATATAATTTTTTTATTTTAGATTTTATCTTATTATTACTGTAATTTCGGTATTTAACAATGTAATTTGTAAATATAACAAATCAGAACTTAATTGAACGTTAAAGTAGCCGTTTCCTTACTAAACAAATTTACTTGTAGACACACGATTTCGTATTCTAAATTCCAATATTTTTAAATGTGTCTATGAACAATCTCGGCATTCATTGGTGAGTACGCATTATTTACTAGTAATATCACCATAATACCAGCTGTCCACTGCTGAACACAGGCCTCTTATATAGACTACCACTAGTATGTTCTTGTTTATTTCTGTATTTTACAATAATAAAATAAAATAAATATATAACATATGAAAAAATATTATTTTATCTATTCTTAAAATTTGTATGTGTAACGGAATGATTGGTATCAAGAAACTTGACAAACAGTAATAAGTTACAGGAGACTCCTATAGCAATATCTCGCGGCACATAGCAAAGTCGAGCCGGCAATTTGATATATTGGGTTGCTTTGTGCAAGCACCCCGGTAAACATACGCAACTCGAGCGCCAGCTGATAACATGCTCAGTAGGGGGACTACTAAATTATTTTTATCTTCAACTTGCACGAGTTACTCGCACTTATCTCAAGATGTGTTTACAAATGAATGCGTTTGAATGTGAACGTAAAACAAATTTGCCGAACGTGCTCGATTTTCGATGTTACGATGTGAAGCTGAATTTGTATGCGTTTTATACCCATATTTACACCTATAGATAAATATGAGTAAATACGTAAATAAGTGATTGGGCAACTGTAATATGATTACTTTGAAAAAATAAATGTGCCTCTATTTTGATGATGAGCGGGTCTTTAAAATTATTTAATATTATTTATATTAGTAGAAATACGTATGTGCCTACTGAAAATTATGAGCTCGCGACGTCATTCGCACGGTATATTTTTGTATGTTCCTGTGAGAATGAGAGATTTTCGCAACGTAAATAAGATGTTATGTGTCGAGCTAGGTAATATACATCACCATACCACCTATTTCACCAAAATCCATGCAGTAATTTGCACAATTTATGTACCTCTGACTACCTTGTAAGAAACCTGATATAAAAAGATCAAATATATCAGATCAGGGACAGAAAAATGAAAGAAATTTTGGTTATTATCGTACACTTCAATAAATACACAGATAGATTATATCCTAACGTAACACATAGAATACTTTATGTATTGATTTACGCGGGCGATAACACGAAATACAGCTAGGTATATACTGGCATTTCTTACTGTTTACATACCTTTAAATAAATATAAATAGTTTCACTGATACTAAAAAGAATGACTATATTATGAACAAGAGCCGACGAAAATCATGAAAATTGTCAAGATCCGACGGTTCAGTAGACAAGTCCTTGCAGTCGGAACTTTATGACCGGCAAACGACGCATATATGTACGACAGAAAAAGACGATGTCTCGATAAAAACTCCATTGTCGACACCAGGGTCGCTTAAGGGCTTCGCAAATGACGAGAGGAGTACGAGGAAACGCGATAAAAACTACGGACGCCCGTCTAGATGGCGAGAAATGACAAAGAAATGTTATGTTTGGTTGAGACGTCGACAAGCGTGAAATTTCATGTCATCTCGAAAGCTTGAATGACGAGCCGTCTCGGGTGACAGCATATGCTTTGACATACCTACAACATACTTACGAGCTCACGACCACATCGATGTTCGAACACTTTTGCGAACATCTCTTGATAAAGTACTAAATGCTTATTACCTGAAACAAAAGGTGTAAGTAAAAATTAATATTTATGATGAAGCTCTTAGAAAAAATAATGATTTTGTTCAAAGAAATATAATTTATTAAATAATTATTCCTACTTAAACCCTTTCTTATGAAACATAGCTTTGATCGACATTAGAATTTCTTGTTTCATTAAGAAATTCTTCGTTCAAAGAAATGTTTTATAGGAAGTCCAAGAAAATCCCTTCCTGCTAAGTCAATAAACCTTTCTATGTAAAAATATATATAAGCCTACAAAATTATTATTAAAATCGAATCTATACACGACGTGCCCCACTATCAACATTTATCTAATAACGTACGTATAAGGTAACGTACTTCAAAAAGGAATAGATTCTCTAATTGCCTATAGCTTTTTAACCTGCAAAATTAAGGAACTCCCTTCCAAACTCTCACGTCAAATTCAGTGCAGTAGAAATAGTTAAGTATTTGTAGAGTAGGTATTAACTAATTATAACGCAGTAGGATACGATAACAAAAAACTATAAACGTTGCTGTTACCATAAAAAATATTTAAGTGCACGAAACAAAGATGGATTTATACTCGTAAAATTAGTTTTGGCTATATTTATTAATCTTCTACCTAATCTCTCTACTGCGTTTTTAATTTTTATTCTACGTTCATTCGTAGAACATTAGCATTTAGGAAATGGATCACTTATTTCAAATACGAATCTATTGCGTGACTCGGCAAAGTCGCACTGCGCGGAAACTGTGTAACTTGCTTTTGAATTGTGAAATAGTTTCCTGAAGCCGCTTCGTTGTTTTACCGCAAGCGTTCGATTTGTCGGTCGCTTTTCAGGTTTCGAAGGGTGCGGGCGTTGCCTGTGTCCATTATGCAAATGAGGCCTCGGCAACAGTATACGTATTTAGCTGATCTATTCACAGAGTTAGCCCCGGAAAGCGGCAAGGATTCGACTGTTACAAGTTTAATCATTCTGTCGCATTGGACCGTAAATAGTAAGGGCAAATGTCGGGTAGTTACGGAAAATACCAAGTTTAGAGTAAAACCAGATTAAAACTTATAAGATTTTTCTTATCGCTTGTAATAACAGCCTTGTACCTTTTGTTGTTTTTAGCTATAAAAGTAATTTATTAAAAAATACATTTGAAATGGATGAATAATGGGTTAGATAAAGATATTCTCAACTGAATTTTAAGTTATATGTAACTTTTGTTACGAAAAAATCTTGATAAATGAACGAAGAGAAAATTAAGCAGTTTCGCAAACAATTTGATCAACAATGGTAAGCATAGTCTAGAAATATGCACAACCATGAACATTATTAATTATAGTGTGGTATAGTTAAATAGTTTAAACGAAAGGAGCATATATATATATATGTCATATTAGTATTTATAGTGTACGATTCTAACACTTTAGTGAGATACTTTAAAAATATATTATTATTTTCACACATAATAAATTACAGAGGATGTTTTCTAGATGATCAGAGCACTAGGTCGTATAATCATCGATATGTTTCCATTGGACGTTTCCCCTGGCGCGGCCGCTTGCCTCCGCCATAACGCAGAGTGGCGACACACTTCGACAAGTGTTTTGATGCTATCACGCTAATGTGTTACGACATGATCGATATTGCCACGCCAGCAAATAGAATTTTCTGTCCTTTCAGGGTTGGTGAATTAAAAAATTTTAGGTTGTTTTTGTAAATATCATTACCATGGTTTAAACAATGATAATGATATACAAGAAAACATTAATATAAAACCTATAATATTTAAAATAAAAATCTATAGAAATGTTATATAAGTACCTACTTTTAATTTTTTTCTAGAGCATTCTAATGCTCTAGATCGATTCTGAAGGTCCATTCCATTAATACTTTAACAAAATTATTATGATAAGAACCATCTAAAATTAAATGTAGAGTCGTTGTAATGTAATTCTCCTAAAAATTGAAATTACACTGGCTAGAATATTTAATTCCCTGTTATATTAAATTTAAATTTTAGAGATAGAGATAATTTTATACATGATGATACGAAGATATCCGACATTTAGCTATTGTCAGGAATATGGTTTATAGGTATTCATATCGTCTTATCGATCAAGGCCATGCAAAGTAAATACACAACTACCTATTATAGTAAGTATCTATAAAAATCTACTTGTATATTTTGCGTAGTTCCCTTTCTCGGGCTAGTTCGGGTTCGGAGAAAGTAAATAAAATAGTTTATAAGGGTACTCCCAGCGGATGCTACACCCGTGTTACATTTATTTGGCTGGAATTCAACCCAGTACATTTTCCACTAAATCTAAAATACCGAAATAAGTTTAATCCTGGCAAGATTTGTAAGACTCCCTTAATGTCATAAAGATAATCCTAGTGTGTAGTTACAATATTATAAAAAATGTTAAAATTTGTAAAGATATTTGTATGTATCAAAAAATACTTGTTAATAATCGACTAACTTTACAATAATGGAAAACTTCGATAAAAAAAAACTAGTAATTTAATAAATGTAACGAAGGTAAACTTATATGTCATATATATTTGAGAGATATATGGGCATGTCAACTGTTACGTACACCATCAACGGCCACAGTTGACAAACGCCTCTGCTATTCCCTTACAGATTACAGCCATAACTCATGTACAAATTTATTTTAATTTATTTATTACACAATCATGATTAAACGATCAAGCAAATTCGAATATTTTCATAGACAGACAGACCGGAATAACAAATATGGTATTTTTTTTATGCAACTTAGAATGGCAAACAATCTGACGGCCCACTTAATGGAAATTAATAGTCATCGCCTATAGACATGAGCATTACCATGGGCATAACACTGTTTCACCATGATACCCCCCATACGTTGCCATTCCTCAGGACTCAGATGTTATTCCTATGTACCTTGTAAATTCACTGCCATATTCCACCCTTCAAACCGAAACACAGCCATGCAAATACAACTGCTTTACGGTAGAAACACGAATGGGACAGAGGTGTCCAAGCACACGACTTTTGTACAAAGTCTCCCTCTGATAAACACTTTTGTATCCCAAATCATATAAATAGCACGTTAAATAGTTTTATAAAATTACGAAATTGCAATTATTATTTTTAATGCCGAACGGACAATCTCACATACCTATCGTGTTACATATGCACATTATCTTCGCATGCATATAATTTTAGTAAGAATAAATAATGAAAGTTATACGAACAGCGCTTTAGCAGGGCGGTATTATGTAATAAAACCCTTACTAGCATAATTAATGAGCAATATCACGAAAGTATGGAAGTATCTTCCATATTTTTTGATCCTTCGAGTTGGATTTTAAATATAAAGCATAGCATATAAAGTATCCGTACAATTTATTGTGTAGAATTTATTGGAGGCAATCCATGACACATACATGATGTCAGTAATGTAGTGGACGTAATCGATGTTTATGGTTTTATGGTTACAACCGTGACTATCAATGGGTGAAGACATTCTATTATATTATATATTTGCTTATGTACAACTTTTGGTAAATAAGTATAAAAAATTTGAATTTAAGTTTGAATTGGATACATTTCTTCATAATGTAATGTAAAATATAGAAATCAGTCATAGTAGTTAATTTTTGCTAATATTACAGATGTGATAATGACATTTTTCTGTTTATTAGTTACTTACTCTCATGGTGGCGATCAGTTAGATCAACAAATCATTATAAAAATTGATATACGCCTATTTGGCGTGATTAAAAACTTCTGTTTCCTACTGATTCAAAAATGAAATTTAATTATTTTATTCCATTTTTTTTAAATGTTGAGGATATTTATTATATTACTGGATATTTATTTAGAATTATTTTATTTCATTCCGCGACCACTGGTACACTGCGACGACTACCAGCTCTCAAAGATTGACTACTATTATTATTACCAGAAATTCTACAACCTTCCATTTTAGCTAACAATCCCCAACTGTCATTTTGTCTACGCACATTTGGCGATATGAATTTAAACTTTAAATGAGTAATTTTCAAGCGAAATAATAGATTACTGCCTAGTGTTAGCCGTTTGGCGCAATAACTGCGAAATAAACATAAAAAAACGAAAAACAACTGGTTCAGTAAAACATATGTCATTATATAATTGTTTTTTTTTTTTAAATTCAATTTTTCGATACAAAATGAATACAAATTTATAGGTGCAAAACAAATAACGATACATTGTAGTGACAATTGTACTAATGCAGAAACATTGTATGACAGATGAAATTTAAGGAAAGTAGCTTATATTTTTTTTTGTTAATAAAACAAAAGAAAATAGCAATAAGTATCTACCATACAAAACGCTAATAGCGTGGTGCCACTGCGTACCAATTTAAAAAAAATATATTAATTTGGTTTAGACAGACTTCACAATAAATGTGATATAAGAAACTATAAGGAGACCCCATTAAATCGCTTAATGTCTTTTGAATCTTAATATGTTCGCATTTTTAACTACATATATGAATATTGATTAGCTATTGTTATCAACGCTCAGCAAACAGTGATGAATATAATACGTAGAAAGTACATTCCTTACTTAACTATCTATTAATGCATAGCTGAACACGAGTTCTCCCATAAAAGAGGGTGTAATTCACTATTGCCACACTGGCCAAATGACTTGTTATAAGGGACTTATTTAGAGATTTCCTTACACTGTAATTTATTAATTTAGTCACCTATTTGGGCATCCTAGGTATGACAAAGAGTGGTGACATGTTGATAAAATTTTCTTTAACAAAGATTGTTTCTGTTTTTTTTTATACAACTTAGAATGACAAACAAGCTAACGACTCACCTGATGAAAAGCGGTAACCGTCGCCTATAGACATGAGCAGTGCCATGGATATAACAGAGTACACTGTTTCGCCCATGATACCCCCCATGCGATGCCACTCCTGAGGATTCAGATGTTATTCCTCTATACTCTGTAAATTCACGCCATATCCCACCCTTCAAACCGAAACACAGCCATGCAAACACAACTGCTTTACGGTTGAAACACGAATGGGATAGAGGTACACAAGGAAACGACTTTTGTACAAAGTCTCCCTCTGGTAAACGATTTATTTTCAACGATTTCATAAAATTTGATTAAAATGACAAAAAATATAGAAGAGCATATAATAATATACATTATATATGATTTAAATAAAAATCTAATATTATTTACGAATATGTTAACCTATATACAGATGTAATATAATCTCAAATTATCTAAAAACTGCAAAAAAACTGTCATTACTTTATTTGTCATTCTAAGATACAAAAAAGTAAGGAGATATTGTAATATTTCTCCACATTCCCGCAGCGCTAATGAACCAGTCTGATGTTTTTATCTTCCTACTAATTTTCACATAAATTTCATCGTCTAATGAGAAGTTTTGCTCAGAGATTGTACAGGGAGGTGAATATATTTACATAATTATAAAATAAAAATAGAGGGTTTTAATTAGGATCAAGAACTAGTCTTGATCTGAGTTAAGGTATATAAATTTATTTTTTTTTTTACAATAACCGGTCAACCCTAAGTTGAAAACTTAGAGTCGATCGTCTAGGATTCTAGTTTTTGATATAGACTAGATATCGAGGTACTCGCAAAAAGCTCATTTTACATAGAAACTAAACACATTATTACTGAACTACTTACTTTGGGATTTTATAAATTATTTATTGACGGCATCTTGCACTAAAACCTTCTGTAATACTGTTTTTGTTAATTCTTTAAATGTCGTTTGACATAAATTTTATGTATTTTTTTATTCGATATAATTAAGAACTCCGATGCAAAATTTAGCCATACTTGATTACAGCTATAATTGAAGCTTTATTTAAGGCCAAAACTTGACGCATTACATTACATCAACAACATACATATCACGACATGTATTAAAGCCATATCGATGGCATAGATCTCGAAAAAACAAAAAGAAAATTATAATGAACGCCAACTGCACCCCTCGTGCGTGACAATGCATAAATTTAATTTTAACATATTCTTATTTAGAAATAAGTTTTTTATGTAAGTTACATCGAATTAGACACGTGTATTGCTGCTCGATAGTAAAAAATATTTAAAAATTGCAGAAATGGTTGTAATGCCCACGCGGGACACTTAAAACTACTATTAAAATTTTAAATTAAAATTTACTGTATTTATTATTTTTGTAACTGGTGCAATGGAGTGTAAAACAAATAAAACACAATAATATGACATAAAATATGAATTTTTCATCAATAAATAAATATCTTTAATTAAAAAACCAAACTTTCCAGCCAACGTACTGAGCTCAAAGTAAGATATTTCATAAGTTTTTAAAAACATACAAAAATGGCTGAAATTATAACAAATGGTTTTAAATAATGTTTCCCTTAACTTGATACAGTAACAGTGAAGTTTCTGTCGATAATAGTGAGATGCGACTTTGTGAAAGTTAATTGAGAACGTGTCCTATCTGCATAAACTTAACAGCAAACAAGTACTTGTATGTCATCATTTTTAGTTCGTATACATCTCGTAAGAAACTGTTTTTTAATGTTTTTGTTTTTTAAAGTAATCACACCGTTTCTTTAGTTCTTAAACTAAAAATTTGATATTGTAAGATTCTTTCTTATAATATTAATTTCTGAGAAAAGTAAATGAGAGTTTGAATGGCAGAACTCATTTATTTAACACGAAAAATTTCATTACAATTTAAACATTAATTTTAATTTATTTAAAATTTTTACCAAAGAGAGACTTTGTACAAAAGTCGTTTGCTTGGGCACCTCGTCTTCCCATTTGTGTTTCTACCGTAAAGCAGTTGTGTTTGCATGGCTATGTTTCGGTTTGAAGGGTAAATTTACAGGGTACAGAGAAATAACACCTGAGTCCTCTGAAGTGCGACGCATGGGGAGTATCATGGGCAAAACAGTATACCCTGTTATGTCCATGGTACTGTTATTGTCTATAGGTATTGGTTACCACTTTCGCTCAAGTGAGCCGTCAGCTTCTTTGCCATTCTAAATTGCATAAAAAAACATATATGTAAACCTACTCAGGCATTATAAAAAAGGTCATGGTTTGAATTTGAATGACTGATGAATGATTCAAAACGTAAAAGGGTATGGGTAAAAGGACGCTTTTAAATAATGTAGGAATATACAGTAAGTACAAGCTAACATGTTACGCGGTTATTTCACGTTTATTTTTATAAGAAAGATAGTTTATGTAGTACATAAAAGTTTAGCTACTGTAACAATATTATTACGGCAGAAGGGACGTGAACGTATAATTTATTCAAAAGTCACGTGGGGCGCGACGGATTTTCAACTACACAAAGGCTAGAATTACTGTTGTGTTGAATCTAAATCTCGTAATACTTAATTAAATTTGAAACAACTTTAACGACCCATGTCTTACAAAAAGGGCACGGGTATTGAAATACCTTTTCCAGTTCGCGCAGACCAGACTGAATTTTGAAAGCTAAAAAGTCAAGAACACGAAAGGAAAGCGGGAGCGAAGTTTAATTGGAAATGTCTCCTTAAATTGATAGGTAGCGTCTTACGAAGTTTAACCAATTTGCTTCGGGAATTCGAGAAAGCGTTCGACTCGTATTTCTGGTGTATAACTAGAGTAGATATTTGACTTTTACTATAGGTCAATATTCGAAAAGTTTATTTTTTTTTTATTTTATTCACTACAATAGATAAAAAATATATCTATATATGTACAAAAACACGTAGTCATAAGTACTAATATTTTTACGAGGGTTAAAAATGAAGTTTTAAGCAAAAAACATAAATAGTGGAACATATTATATATTCTCGTATTAATAGTGAATTTACAAATTAATAAGTATATACGAGGTCTGTCCGGAAAGTTCGTATAAAAGTGTTCTGGAATGCGAGAAAGAAGTCCCTAACAATGCTTCAGTTCTGGTCTGACCGCCGTGCGGTGCGAACTGGCTTGTCACGCCATCTGTGAAGTTACCTCTTAACGAAACCCCGTCGGCATGGAGCCCGCTTCCGTTGAAGAGCAGCGCGTCGTAATATTTCTCTCGAAACTCGGCAAGAATATTGAAATTTTTGCCGATCTCAGAACAGTTTATGGGGATGATGCTGTGAAGGAACCAAACAAGTGGCTAAAAAGATTCAGAGAGAGCCGAGACAATGTTGATTGTTTTTTTCGATATCAAGAATTCGTCCCTCCAGGCCAGACAGTTGATGGAAAATTCTACGTCGATGTGCTCAGACGCCTCAAAGCTCGTGTGGCACGAGTTCGTCCAGAATATATTCTTCACCACGACAATGCCCCTGCCCACACCTCTCTTGTTGTCCGTGAGTTTTTGAGTAAAAATTCCATTACGGTGACCGAACACCCCCTATTCGCCGGATTTGGCCCCGTGTGACTTCTTCTTGTTCCCAAAAACCAAATTGGTACTTCGGGGGCGGCATTTGGGGGACATAAATGAGATAAAAAAAGCTACGACGGGGCAGCTGAGAAACCTACAACCAGAGGACTTTCAAGGAGCCTTCTCACAGTGGAAACGGCGTTGGCACAAGTGCATTATGTCACAGGGGGAGTACTTTGAAGGGGATAAAATTGATTTACCTGAATAATTGTAAAATAAAATTTTTAAAAAACTTTTATACGTACTTTCCGGACAAACCTCGTACTATGATAGATATCACTCAATTTATAAACTGACTGGAAGTATCCCTCCTCATGTTGAAGAGAGAGGTCTAAAGGCTCTTGTTAAATACATAAGGGTTGCGGAAGGGAACAAAGCAAAACTTGTACTTATGTAATCATGAAGGGTAATGGCATCTCCATGCTGAAAGAAATGAGTGCCATCAGCCTCCTTATGCACTTAATATGATAATAGAAACATATAATCTTTTAGAGCGGGAGACAGGCGTGACAGATATGTATGTATGTATATATAATCTTTTAGAGCTTCATTACCATGTGCTGGTTATGAAATCTTGTTATAATTAAGATGTTTGAAATATTTACATACGAAAGTATATGAATCGTTACATGTTAGCATTACCGTATCTCAATGATTTCATGTGCCATCGAGGACGGTAATATTAAATGTGTTTCTACACATATGAAGAACAGTACATGATTGAATCAATGATATACGACTAACACAATATCTTAGAATAAGAAATATTAAGACAAATGAAATAATTTAGTATTATTTTTAATCTAAAACACTTTGGATATCATAATAGCATGTGAAATTAAAAAATAAAAAATCTAAATTGAAATCATCTTTATTCAAATAGACATTGTAAACACGTTTTTAAATCGCCATTTTTTTGTAAATACAGGGTTCGGAAAGTTGTTATCTTTTGAGAAGAGCCCGCAAGAAACTCGACAGTTATTCTTTTAAATTTCTGTCTTTGAAATCGAAAGACGTAGTTAGATTAGAATGAGTGACAGAATATCATGATCAGTGGACCAACACCACTTCGTTTCTCTGTCAATATTAGCACTACACTTCAAAAAGACACAAAACAAATTTTTACGCAAGATGACGTAGGTGTATAATAATTGTGTTAGCTAGGTTCATATTATTAAAAATAGACATTAGGTAGAAATGTTTAAATTGACTCAGTGTAGGCTAGTGGTCATGATGACAGGATTAGTAGGTATTTAATTATTTTATTATATATTTACTATAAGCCATTTAGGATATTATTTTTTAACTAGGTTTGTAACAATGGTTAAAAACAATAGTAACAATGTTTGTTTTTTCTAATATTTATAATTCAGAAATGTAAATCATATTCAAAATACCTAAATGACATTTAATTTAATAATCAGGTAAAATTACTCTTACAATGCGTAATTTTGTACAGTTTTACATTCTTTTAAATGGTTTAATACTTTAAATACTAACAATTATTTAAATTACGCAATAAACTTGATAATGTACTTAATGGGTCGTAAAACTCAACAGCTCTGTGCTCAGCGTCCACGAACAAAAGCTTTAGCTTTGTTTCTAAAGAAACAACATTTAGGTAAGCAGAATTCTAACTGTCTTTGCAAGATGAGCAATACGTGCACCTAATACAAACAATTGATTATCGTTTTATTCTCGACAGTTTTCTCTACTTGTTATTATTCTCCGTATAAGGATCTTTTTATTCCAGCCACTTAGGTATTGATAAGAGTTGGTAATATATACACAGCAACTCAGCATATTACACCGTGCCTACCACTACGTTTATACTTTTCCTACTGAGGCTAGCAATATACCCAACCAGGTCGACCTCCACGCGATTCTCCCTGGAAACCATCATGTTTAAATCTTGTCAACTTAATCATGGTGGGCCAACTGACATGAATGCAGATTCATTCTCACCTATCATCTTTCACTGGTGCCTCGTCGGTGTTTACCGATAGCGCGGGCGGGGTTACTATTCCATTTTCACCCATTAAAAAAAAACTTTTCCTACTTACTTACTGTACTTATAAGTATATTGCTGTCTACAAGTATGCTTAATTGGGGGAAAGGAATTATTAGTAATGGAGTCTAATTTTCCCATTACTAGCAATACAATTGTTAATTCTAGTGGAATTCATCAGGATGAGCTAACGGACCTGCTTTTATCGTCCCTATCACCACTCACTGGTGCCCCGCCAGTATACACCAATAGCGCAGGCGAGGTTACCATTCCATTATCACCCATTAAAAAAAGTATGCTTTATTGTGCCTGCCTATAACGTGTCGATGTCCTGTTGGAGAAAATAAGAATACATAAAAAAAATAAAGAGACACCTACAATTTCGGATCACAGTATAAATTCACTATTATTATACCTACATATTATTGCATTTATATACTATTAACTACGAGTATACCTCCAATAATGAGTTCTTGAGCGGCGACCCCGTACGGGCAAATGCAGTGTAGGACGACCACCTTAAATACATTAAAGGGAATTTGTGGGTGCAGGTGACTCAGGACCGTTCCATATGATAGTCTAACAGTTATGGTGGCCTATGTACAAAAGTGGACAAAAGTGCGTAATTACTGCAAAATCACAGTCTTGTGAGAAAAACTGTATCAGCGTTATCATCTTAACCATTATTAAATTGAAAATATCTATAAATTTATTACGGATTTTGATGAATAAACCCCTAAAGTTACGTAAGCAAATACCTACATACATACCTTTATGGGTTTATACAACATCAACATTCATTCAACTGAACTGAAACGAGAACTGTTAATGAAGGTGCCGAGTGCATTCACAAGAGCGCATACCAAATTATCTAGTAATGGGCTACTCCTTTCTAAATGAAGTCAAGTAAAATTGGAACGTTGTCTCCTTAATAGAGCATTGTGATGAAGTGAACAAGAAAATGAGTTCTTTGCGTTTGAGTAACACGAACTTTATAATTTTTTTATTAAAAGAAAAATAGAGACTGCCACGCAGTGCAAGTAGAGTTAGTTGGTCAACTTCAAATGTTTGCTTCAATATGTTTAATTAAATTGTTAGTTCAATATCTATAACAAAACACTAATTCGGGTTAAAATACATTTTGTGTTTTGTTATAGACTACTAATATATATTAAAAGAAACTTTTAACATAATCAAAATATAAGTTGAATAAAAATACAATAGTAGTTATATAACTGAATGCAATTGTTTTTATAATAATATCAATAAAGTATTAAATGTTTATTACTTATTCTCAGTTAACAGGATATTTATAAAATTTTGTAAATAGATGGAGCATATCTTGGAGTATATAATATATTAAGATACTTTTATCGTAATTCATACAATCAATGCCACTGATAGATAATTGTAATGATATTCCATTCACAATGTTATTGAATAGACATCTATACAAATTGTAGACACTACGTTAGGATTCGCTTCAATTATGACGTATTAAACAACCACCGTAACTATTCTCATAGAAAGTTTCATTCCTTTTTAAGCGAGTGTGAAAAACGACAACAAAACACCTCATTAAAATTATGTTTACCCTTTTTTAGATATTGAACTTCATATTATATATTTTTTTATCAATTCTCAATGCGTTGTAAATTATGCGGGTGTAGTATTTGTTGCAACATTTGCAACAGAAATATATTCAGTAAAATGTTCGGACTCGAAATCAATTTAATCATAACTAATACTTTATAAACAAAAAAATTATTTGACTGCATCCAAAAGTTACTTTTTACCAATTTTATTTTGTATAGATTAGTGGCAGTTCTATTACCTATAAAATACTATTTGTCTTATAAATTTAATTAAATTTAGTATTTTTTAATTAAAAAGCTAATTATATAAATAATTAATAATACAATACGTATTATTTATTAATGTTTCATACATTTTGTATGATTAATAACCTACAAAGTACCAAGAGATAATTTTAACATACTCATAATCGAATCAACGTAAAGGTACCTTATAAAATTTAAGTACAACAAAACCATAGACAAAATTATGTAAATAATTTAGACCTTGTCTATTATTTCCTTAAAATGGAGAATATTATAGTAAATCTCAAACACCCAAATTTTGTTCGAACTAATGAATAGGTAATTATTTATATCTCTAACATTATAATATTGAATATACTGTTAATGATCTCGTAAATCGAAAGGTTCTCAGAAGAATGTTCCATTAATATTTATGACCGGAAAATTATAAATAAATATGTTTTGACTGCCCGCAGTCGTACCGATCCGCCCCATTCGATATTCCACTATAAGGGTCCGCCTAATATGTTTTAAGCAAAAAAAGCCATCCAACTACTATCATTATATTTATAAAACCTAAAAATAATGAGATGTGTCAGTTTATATTTTACAACTGAAATTATAGATGAAAGTGCTTTTACTTTTAGTACATTTGATCTTATAAATCTTCTTATGTAAATATTGATTAAGTGTAATTACTCGTACAACATTGTTTACATCATCGACATAGTTTTATTAATAACAGATATAACTATAAACAAATAAGAAGTAGCGAAACAAGTTGGTTTTAAAGCTGTATTAAAGATAATATGGCTATGCGGTGAAACCACATAAAATTTTGAGTTTTTATTATATTTTGAGTTTTTTTTATTTTACTGATTGAAATTTTTGGAGTCAAAAGTTTAGTTAGTTTTTAGATGACTAAAATGTAAATAAACATCATTTATTATACATTATTATAGATCACTAAAACTATAGAAAAGGTATGAATTTTTCTATGGTTTTAGTGACCTATTATCCGCTCATACCATCTTATGAGAACCACAAATATAATACAACTTTTTCCTAATAAATAGGTACATACAGGATAATATGTGTTTGTGTATGTGTGTATGTGTATGATTTGAAGATCAATTATAGGTTGTAGGTATAAAAAAATACAGATACGCATTATGATATTCAATTATGAAAGTACCTAATTCATTAGCAGTATAGCCTACCAATATTTGAAAGGTTACTTATCGAACTGCTTATACTTTTTCTTTCAGAACATATGCTGTTACACTTGTTTCAGCTCACCACACTCGGTATCCAGACCACACATAATCAATTTGCCAAGCATGTGTATAAGTGTTGAAATTCAAATATTTATCGTTAGTTCCCAGGCATAAGCGCAACCCGACCGTTGACCCTGCGCCTGCGCGCCCATGTCGGACGAGAATGCGTCTGCTTTCTGTTCGTACTATGTGCCCATGCACCCGGTCCCGGACAGGCCTGACAACTACAAGTTCTCAATTCCCTTAAATATGTTTCGAAACATTCACGGCGCAATGCAATGACATTAAAATTTGCTGTTATAATATAAATCAAAACAAGAAAATATATGCATAGCAACTTAGTAAATATAATTATTATGTAAAATTATAAATGCAGAAGATTGTAAAGATTGTTCGTTTCTCGATATATTTAAATGAAAGTAAATACATAGACCATATTTTAAATACCACTTGGTCTTTTAGGTACGTAATATTATATTTTACTACATTAACTAGCTACTGATGTATACTGATATTATCAAAATATAACAGCATACTTTTAACAGAATATTATATTATTGTACTGGTATTGTATGCAAATACAAATTAACACATGTGAGAGCAAAAAAAATTTACTGGCACTCACGTAAACTACGTATACTTAGATCTTTCTGCCTTTCATCTCACAAGATATTCAATAACTTGAAGTGTATATTTCCCACTAATTTAAAAATTGATTATGTGCCCCATAAACTCACGATAGAACTACCTACAGCACTATTTACTATTTATCTACTATATGTATCCTAATACTTACAACATGATGCCCATTGGTTGCCTCTTCCCAAACAACAACATCAATTAACTGACCACTTGACTTCTCGGCTCGTATTTAATAAACTTCTATAGGAAGTCATCTGTTAAGCAAACTGTTTAGACTATCGATAAACAATTATAATTTATCTTTCGACTGAAAATATTAAATGTAAACATTTAATACTAGTAGGTAATTAATATTAAGTAAATATATTTATATTAGCATAAGGTAAATTGTTTGAAAATGATGAGAAAATAATGATACTACCGTTTCTATAGTTTCAATTAAAATAAGATCCGATAAAAAGTTCTTTGATTTTAAAAGAAAAAATAATGAACGAGGGATTATGGAAAGATAGCGATAAATCAGGATCGATTTTTTTATAGTGTAGATGTCAATTAACCTTTTTAGCTGCCTTTTCTTGAAGTATGTGGCTGCATAAAATCTGTAAACTAATAATGCCGATAATTGAAGGCAAGAGAGGTTAATCGCCTTTAATAACGGCCTGAGAGTCGCTTTCTTGGATCTTAACGGACGTAATAAATTTGCACACGAGATGACGTAAGGCAATCGTATTCTACAGTATGTTGCCTAGGTAATGGGTTCTAATAACTTGGAATAATATTGCCGTCATCGATATGTTGACGTTATACGTATTTGAATTCTTCCCCCTGGGTCCAATCTTGAATTAATTTCGCGTGATTTGTTTACAAACTTGGCCAAATATATGGGTAAATTTGAATAATGGGTTTTTTGTTTATCTTATACATACATACTTACATTAGCTTTTGCTTGCAAGTTCTAAGCGTGGGTTTTGGAAGTAGGTAACCATTTCTAGACGTCATATCAAAATAAAATATACACCAAATTTTAAGGTAGACCTTCAAGAATACAATTGTGAAAATCACATTGAATTTAATGTAGCAATTTTTTGCGGATGTCGGAACAAATATACAGACTGTCAAATATTCCAAATACCTAATATTGTTTTGGCTTCTGTTGCTCTTATTAAAAGACTAAAGGAATAAGTCTGAAACAATACTGTATAAAATAAAAAAAAATCATACTATGCAAATATAAGACTCTTTCATATGATATCCCACTTGAAATAATAGGTACTTTATAAAATTTCAAAGAAAAAACAATACTATTACAATTATTTCATTTGTTATGTGAATTAACAACAATATTTAAAACATATTTACGATCGGGACTCGATGATATAAAATAAACAACGCTAAAATTTAAAATTAACTAATATTCTAAAACTATTCCAAAATCCAAATTAATAGTTCTAGTACTCGTATACACGGACTGACATGATTTATTAAATTAAAGATTGTGTTCCACTTAAAGAACCGACTTCAGTTGTAGCAAAACCAGTTATTTTTATATAAAATTAAACTACTGAGCCGATTTTTATAAAATGTCTATAGGAGCAACCTGTAAGTTTATCCTTTCAGATAATAAAAGAATTTTACAAATTCGCTAAGATTAACGAAGTTAAGAGGACAAAAAAATACAAACGAATTGAGAAACCGCTTCTTTTGAAGTCAGTTGAAAAGTGAAGGACTGACGACGAAGAAATTAAATTTATAATTTTAAAACAAGTAATTATAATTTTAAAAATTTCGTCTGGTATATTAATAGGTTTCTCGACAAATTTAATATATATAAATTTTATTGTAGTCCATCAGACAAATGGGTGGTCAAGCGATTCGTTGCGGACACGAGTCAATTTAATTAAATGTCATCGGGCAATGCACCTAAAGCGAATGCGCTGGATTAATACGAGACACAACCACTCATATATTGTAATTCTGTTTATATAGATTGGTCGATATGTCTAGAGAGTCTTTATTAATATAAATGTGAAAGTGATCTTGTCTGTTTATTATTGATCTCTTGGCACCTTAACGACCCAACCAATTGTCATAAAATTTGGTATACGAAAAGTACGTATAAAAGTTTTTTAAAATATTTTACAATTATTCAGGTAAATCAATTTTATCCCCTTCAAAGTCATAATGCAACTGTGAGAAGGCTCCTTGAAAGTCCTCTGGTTGTAGGTTTCTCAATTTTTTTATCTGTTTATTTGGTTTTGGGATAGATTGGTGTTCGATATTGTCGTGGTGAGAGAGTCTTTATTAATATAAATGTCTGGCCTGGAGGGACGAATTCTTGATGGACAATCCCCCGAACATCGAAAAAAACAATCAACATTGTCTGTTTATTATTGATCTCTTCTTGCCGAGTTTCGAGAGAAACTTGATTACGACGCGCTGCTCTTCAACGGACGCGGGCTCCATGCCGAAGGTGTTTCGTTAAGAGGTAACTTCACAGATGGCGTTACAAGCCAGTTCGCACCGCACGGCGGTCAGACAATCTGAAGCATTGTTAGGGACATAAGGAAGGGGTCCTGCGCTTACCTGGCCTCCC
Source organism: Galleria mellonella (assembly GCF_026898425.1). Lineage (NCBI taxonomy): Eukaryota > Metazoa > Arthropoda > Insecta > Lepidoptera > Pyralidae > Galleria > Galleria mellonella. The sequence goes on along the minus strand of NW_026442042.1, from coordinate 1,496,448 downwards.
CATATTCCAGAACACTTTTATACGAACTTTCCGGACAGACCTATTATTATTATTTGATCGAGAATGGCATAGGCTACTTTTTAACACAATCAATCAAGTAGCGAATGAAGCCGTGGATAACGACTAGTGTTTAAATAAAGTAGAATCAGAAAATATATTTCTATTGGTTCCGAGGATGGAACATTTTATAAGCGAATTGAAGTCAACACTTCCTTAATTACTAATACCTACACTCAAGACCAATCAAACAATTTTATTATCCTGTTGCTATGGATACCTTTTTTTTTTACAACGCAGGGGGCATACGAGCATACGGCTCACCTGATAGTAAGTGACTACCGCCGCCCATGATCACCTACAACACCAGCGGCATTGCAGGTGTACTGCCGGTCTGCTGCTGTCATAAGACTTTGGCCACTATCTGTAATCTGACAGACTTTGGTACTAATCTTAACATATTCATTAAACCCAAACACAATTCAACTAACATACAGCGATTTGCTAAGGATTGAAGGGCGAGATCATATCATATCAGCGGTTAACTAACCATTGCTAAATTGTGTTAACTGTATAGGTATAAACAAGGATTACCAGTTTCCATCAAATGCTACGAAAATCACAGAATATTCTGTGATGTTCATGGTACTTCTTATGTATTCCCATTCCTGGGAAATATGGTGTTAATCTTTCGTAATCTGTAATTTCACTGCCATCATCGTATTTGCCATTCCATATAATATAAAAAATAATCAAATATAAGAAATAGTTTATTTTTCTTCCATACATTACTATGCATTAATCTTTGTTGAGTTATTAAGTTTAATATAAATTTATTTTAAAGCTAACATAATTATTGAATGTTACGATAAAATCTGCTTAAAATCCCGTAGGCATTTCAACTTAAAATATTCTAGATCTGCTGAAAAATTGTATAATAATAAAAATTTATCCTAGCTTTGTATTTATAATCGCGAGGCAAACTGGCCACAATGCTAATATTGAGTTAAACAGAGTTTTACCTCAATTTCCCCGTCGTTAGGTCGGCTGCCATTACTGGCAGGTTCCATAATACCGGTGCCTTGTGTTACGGCATTCAGCGTTAATGGTATATCTTAATATTTTTAAATTTTGACATTTATTGAACTATCAGTCCAAAACAACTTAACTAAAAATTGAAACAATAATCGTTATTCAGATACATATGAGATTCATACCTACTCCATCATCATCATCACTTTATCAACCGTTAATTGTCCACTGCTGAACATAAGCCTCCCCCGTAAGGGGGCATACCTACTTATGATACAAAAATTCTCATACACGTATATATTTATTTATCTATCAAAATAAAATATGTTTCAAAAGGTACTTAACGCTAGTAGCATTCTCTACCAGTCAACCTTTGGTATGAACAGTGAATTACGAACACGGTACTTCAGTATTAGGATAGACAATAATGTATACCTATATACCTATATTTATGATAGCATTTAAAAAAATATAAAGATGTTAACTGCCAAGACAACTTTGCCAACGTAATTCATAACTTTGGTTTCATCATTTCATTACAGCTACTCATTGATCTACTGCTAAATATAAGTTCTCAATTATATATCGTTAATTCAATATGTCAGCCGACTTTAATGTCGGCTCATATACTGAATTATAATATTGATATTGTACATATTGTATCTTTGATAATTATAATCTCTATAGAGTACATCGAATAGGTAGTTTTATTACTTATATAGCACAAATCGAATCAATCGATTTTCCCCGCAATGCAGTAGATATAGGACATCAAAGATTGTATGATTCATATAGGCTGACCACAAATATAAATATTCGGTATACAGCAAACTGCAAAGTTAATATATTTTATTACAATTCTCATAACGAAAACTGTAAAGTTCCACAGTAGCATCCAAAACATTAACACCCGCAAATCATCATAATAAATTTTAATAGTACCGTGTGTAAATCTTTTCCCCTTTTATGATACTTTTATTTTACTGTAAATATTTACGCTTCTCTATTCGCAGAACTTGCATTTCCGTTCAGGAACTTTTAAGTTTTCTTGAAATGAGTTCTCAAGAAAATTGCACAGAGCTCTAAAGAAATAACTTTATACAGAAAGTTACGTATAAGAACATTTCATTATTTAAGGTACAACGCACGAGTATTGTTATATATAAGCTATAGTTTACTATTATAAACACACTGTTTTTTCTTTTGATAGTGACCACAATATTCCACAAGCTTTTATTCTGAACCATTTCTTTTGTCTACTATACATTAACACACAAAAGATTTCATAGACATTATCAGTTTTACATTCTTAAGAATATTGTCAATTTAGGTGATTACTTCTTTGACGAACGCACCCTCGACCAACTTTTCTAGTTACTCTCCCTTTGTATTCCATTTACACCATTAACTATTCAATTCTTTTCAGATTTTTTATTTATGATGTGCCTAAATTTATATAACCTATTTTAAATAAATCTTAATTAAAACTTAAACACATAAATAATTTATCCGAGTATAAGGAAGACATTTTGCTAATGTCCAATAGTAGTACAAATCAAAAGTCGTTTAATTGATCGAATGAACGATTCGTTACTATTTTCATAATAGAGACTGTTTCTGTAATAATTTCAACAATAATGCATACTTTTTTACCTATTTTTCATAAGTTTAATTGAAAGAAATAAGTAAATAGTTACTCGGAGTACTCATACATTGTACTTAAATAATTGAACAAAATATACTCATAAATGACAGGAAATATCTATTAAAAATCCGGTTCAGTCACTAGTTCACTAGACGATAAATTATGCTTTTAACGGACTTGAACGATATTCTAAAGGAGTTAAGCACCCTCTTTCGATAAAATGGTTTTATTAAAACTTCGTTAGGGCATTTAACGACGCTAAATGGAGGATCGGGAGAGGTAGTTAACAGGATTAGCAGGGTAATGATATCTTTAACCATGCACGCTATTTATAGTACAACTAGTTTACTACATTACTTGTAAAATATTGAAATTATTTGACTTAGCGCTTTTTTTGAAACAGTGAATATGAAAGTTGAATGTGACAATAATCCTGATTAGATTTACACCGAGTAAATACGTATAAAACACAAAATATCATAGATTAAGGGGAGCACCTGTTTGTAATTATCTATAGTATTTCATATTCAATTCGTATTTCATATAAACTCCATTCAATGCAGCTGTAAATTATATATATAATATATAATTTACAGCTGAATAACCAATAACATATTATACAAAACCAAATTAGAATTAGGACTCGATTTAGGAATGTGTGAATTTAAAAATGTTGTATTAAAAAGCCGGACGTCCTCAATCTAGGCACCAATGTCGAATTACATATTCTGTGCTTTCGGGACTTCATAGTATATACTTATTCATTAAACAGTTCCAGTTATTTGTAGACCCGAAAAAGGACTAAGATAGCTCCTAGAATTTATACTAAATTATTTATATAATAGTATTGTTTAGCAATTGTAATGGGTATCAGAGCCATTCGACTAATGGATAGGGATAGCACAGAATAGGTAGATAGTATAAAAGATCTATACATTCGCCTAACCACAAAACAAGCCTTTGAATTTATATGTAGCCTAGGTACAACATACCGCTTTGTACTGAAATTTGATGTGATATTCACTGAACAGAAAATACAATAGCTGTGACCTGTGACTGTGCATATGTATGTGCCCTCAAAAAGCTTCATATACGAGTATTTAGTAATACAAGTATAAAATCTATAATCTAAATCTCATAATAACATATTGATATTGAGCTTACCATATTATAAAAAATAACACGTTATACAAAAACAGCAACGTGAGCCATGACAAAATTAATGTACGACCAACAAACCACTAATGACACACTGATATTTAGCCATAACCATACAAATATAAAAAAAAGAGAAATATACACAAGGTTTCAAGTGCCTTTTCAACCAATATAAAAAAGAAAGAGGTTCTCAATTTACTTGGATGTTTTAAATGTTTGTTACCTCATAACTCCGTCAGGTGTAAATCGATTTGGAAAATATTTATTTGAAACGGCATGCTTAGAGAATGATCTCTTAGAAATTTACTATGCCACTCCTCCTATGCCACGGTGTTAAGTTGACTGGAAGAAATCTCTTTTAGCGATAAGTTCGCCTTTGCTAACATTGTCATTAACTTATTGTTGTTACTGTATGTTTTAGTACAATAAAGAATATATATATATATATATATATATATATATATATATATATATATATATATATATATATATAATTTATCAAAACCAGTCCATTCGTTTAGTTTTCAAATCAAAAGAACTTGTTTTGCCACAATTGATGTCCGTCTTTTTTTTTGTGGCACACAATCTGAACTATAGTACGCAAAAACAATTTCAATATTGTACTTGCACACATACCCATACAAGAGAGACACATTGTATATAAAAAAAATAAATAAATAAAAAGACGGCATGTTTCTTTTATATCCGAAATCGAGTTAATAAAGTTAAGTAATGAATGATACAAGGCTAAAATTATAATCTTAATGCTTACAGCATTTACTTGCACTCATTCATCAAGTGCAGCCAATCCTTAACAGATCGTTTCTGCTATCACGATTTTAAAAAATTTTTAAAGCGTCCAACTGTTAAGTTAGTAAGGAAAACCGTAAACTTTTTTTTTAAATATTCAGATGTAATGGATGATTAAAAATTTAAATGGATGATAATGATTACGACTTTCCTGCCTTAGCCTTCTACTGATCCCTATTAACCGTCATAATTGGACTCACTACACTTTTATAATATTATTATAATTTTTCACATAATTCAACTATCTTTTTTTTTTTCATCGTCTCCTTCCTTTATACCCATCCACGTTTAAATTTAATTAATATCTTATTCAAAACACGGATTTAATATCTCCTATTTGACCGTTTACACACTATTTATTATAATGAAAACTGCAAAACCAGCAGAATGATCTTCTGCAAGTAAAATATTTGCTTTGTTTGATTGAAATTCCGATTACTGGCATTGTTATGTCAGTAAAGTATCATTAAGCGGTGTTTAGTTAACGTTAATTAACAACTATTGATGGAAGCTGCGAATTCTGTACCCAGTCCGACCTTCTGTGGGTGAAATATCAGCTCCAATTGATTGAACATCCGATCACTAAGCCGGTTAATCACGGTTGCACGCTGTGTTGCCTCGCTGTTGGTATAGAATTTGTATTGTTGTTAAAGGGCAATTTAGGTAGAATATTACAGATACTTTGTTAATACAATTAATTAGAATTATTATTAAATGTTACGTTATTAAATGACGTTTTGTTGCATACTATCATACATCTAATAAATAAATAAAAATAGATATTAATATCTTAATATATTTAAATATATAACAAAACTTGTCCAGATTAAAACATGAAATTTGGAATGTAAGTTCCTGCTAGAATTAGGATAGCGGTATTTGTATATGTAGCGGCATATGTATTAATCTAGAAAAAATCTATATGTATACTAAATTTCATTTAAATTAAAAACATACAAACACTTCTACAAACTTTTACGTTTACAATATTAGTAAGGTTTTAAGTAACTCTTAAACAGTTAGAAGTACAAGTTGAGAACGGTATTAAGTACAGAATAATTAATAGTAAGACGGTATCTTTACGCAAGTCTATAAACTAAATTATAAAACAAAGTTCCACGAATCTATCGACTTGGAATTAAATTAGCAAGTTGCATGTCGCAATTTTTTCTTACATAATCTACTTAATGTAAAAATATAAATATATAAGTAGTACCGACATGAAAGTTCCATTACAAAAGATCACATTAATAGCGCTGATAAATACAAATAGTGTGTAAGTAAGACTTATTAAAAATTATATGTAAACTTCAGAATAGAAAATTAAATATTTAAGTGGGGCGACGATGGAATAATAAAATATTCTCAATTTTAAATCTTTATGTATCCAATTTATGAAATATGGTCCCGATATAGCATGAACCTCCCCTTCCTTTCCATTCCTGTGGATATCGTAAGAGGAGATTAAAGGTGATAATCAAAGCCTAACTATGGTTGCCAACTAGAGATGCGCGACTTTTTTAATACGACTAGTAATTATTCGACCGAACAAATCATTCGGATTATTCGAATGATTTTCAAATGATTCGACTACTAATGTCGTCCAACTTACTAATATCATTCGAATACTAATGTCATTCATTAGTACTTGTTGATGTACAAGTCGGTACGAATATAGCCGACTCGACCCGATCGCTGGTATGTCTTTTTTTATTAATGAGTAAGAGTGTTGCCAATTCATATCTAGTAAAAATTGCTAAATATTTATAGTAATAATTAAAATAAGTAGGAAAAGTAAATTTTATCAATTAATTATGTAATAGTAATTATGTATATGGGAAAGGAATGTTGTTAACCGCTGTTTTTTATTATGTACATTGGAAATGTTGATAGGTGTCTGTTCATTATTATATATATTGGAATATATTGCCGTTTTTTTTTCTTTAACTGTTAACCATTAACCTGTTATAGTAGTAGATGCAAGGAACAGATTTAGTAGTAGTAGATTAGATAGAATAAGTTGTTACTAATTAGTAAAATCTTTCGAATACGAAAATTAGTACATTACTAATTTAGTAATCAAATTATGAAATTAGTAATTAGGTACTAATTATTCAATTAACAAAATCATTATGCTAAGCGTGGCAACTATTGGCAAAACTCCGCTTATGATGCCTAATAAAGGGAGTTTTTGTTCATCAGTGGACAGTTAACGGCTTATATCATCAATATGATGAAAAAAAGTAATAAAATTTTCGAATTCAGATTTCAATTCAAATAATTTAAAAATATACCTCCTTTGAAATGAAACATCGGTTATACACAAGTTCAAAAATATAGCATCGACAAATCACTACTTATTTTTCATTCTTAGGATGTCGTAAGAAGCAACTAAGGGTTCTCTTAATACTATATATAGACAAGTGTAAGAGAAGAAATACTCAAAATAAAACCCAATAACAAACATGTCTCCTAACCATGTGAAATAGTAAGATAATTAATTTCTTTCAATTATCTTCGAACTATAAAACAGTTTACTTAACTGTAACAATAGATAATGATTGCTTTTCTTTGATTGATATAATAGCCATTTAATTGTCCAATTAAAATGTACATCATGATTCAAATTGGAATCAATATTCTGTTTACTTCCCTAATCTTAGAAAAACCCGAGAAAAATGACACTCATTCTATTTTTAAAGCATTCTGATATTGTCATAGAATATTGTACATTCAATTTTATTATATAGCCATTTTTATTATTTTTATAAAAATATTTTTTTTAATATAATTTCAGTAGGTAAATGTAATTAATAAAATAATAGTCTAAGTGAACTGTTAAGTTTTATTTGACTATAAAACACCCACATCGACCGGCACTAGACAAATTTTAACGACAATGTATAAAACGAACAACGTCATAAAACTTTACATTCGTATCTACAGAATGAATTAGTGTTTCTCGTGTGAGAGTTTCCTAACCGCTGATACGTGGGAATGATATGTATTCGTGTTATAATATACCTTATAATATTATAATAAGCCTTGTTATAAATTATACTAACTTTACCACGACTATGATAGCGTGATGATATAACAATGTCTTGTACTCGTAAATTATAATTTTCTATTAGTTCTCAATCTCTACCCCAAAATCGCCCCACTGACATTCTCGGTTATTGACATTTTAGTAGATATTTAGTATTTACTTGATATCGAAATAATAACATAGATATCGAGATAGTCCTTATTATGCCTTATTAAAAGCAAGTGTAAAAGTTATAATGTTTTTATTTATTATTTTAAATACACAGAAAAACTTACATCAATTTAAAAACCACGAACTATGCGTGATGGATTTGTATTACTATAATATATTGATGGCTCAAATTGTGTATCAATAAATGAAAATCATGAAATGATTTGGATCAGTTTAGTGGACAGAGACGCTAATTTACATTGCCACTAAGCTACATGTGCCACCATATACAATGCAAAAATCTCTACAACAGTCGTGCGTCGTAATATTCTTTACAAGAGATACAGAAACAACGAAATCAACATTATGACTAGGTAGTCATAATGTCAACTTGGTTGTTTCTAAGTTTAGGAGAAGGGGATTTACTCCCCAGTTTGTCTCGACGGCGCGGCGAGGTGGCGGCGGTAGAACGCGGTGACACTGAATGGCTAGACTACTCGGCTCCATATTGCGCGGAACGCAACTTTGTTACACAAACATGATATAATACAACTTGTGACCTTTTGCTAGTAACAGGTGCATGGCAGAAATAGTTAATATTAGGCTTCTTTGATAATAAATGGGATCGCCTTTGAGCAAAATGTCAACTCCATTTTTATAAATAGGTCGCTAAAGAGATATTAATTATTACAATCGAAACCCTATAATAATTTACGTAACATGTATATTTTGTAGAATTGCACAAAGTTTTTATTTAGTAAAAATAGCTAGTACCTACTAGCTCTTCGGTCGACCTACATTCTTTCATAATTTTAAAGCGCAACCCTGGCCTTCTGTCAAGACCTTCATCGATCCTTCCATGTGAGTTTTTTATTGTAATGTTATTCATTATAGCATTAAATACATATTACAATAACCATATTATTTCACGAAGTGCATAAATAATTATACAATTCATCTGTACAATTCACTTTATTTTTATTATTATAATAATGTTTTTATTTTTGCTATTTAGGTATATATAAATAAGTTAATTTGTCACAAGTGTATCTAAATAATAATATTTTAGATAATGATATTAATAATACGTACAAAACTTAATACATCTGTACTGCAATTCTATCTCTATTTAAATATTGTACCTTAGTAACGAAAGTACTAAAAAATGATAATAACGACTCAACAGAGCCAACCTTTGTAACCCTAATCTAAATGAAAAACAATAGTCATGCCATGCCCATTATGTACAGTTACAAAGTCAGCGTGCGTCAGTATGTTCCTAGATCGATAACGAACCGTCCCTTCGGCTACGTAGTACTACTTCACTATTTATTCTGTACCTCAATTACCAAGCATTCTGTAAAAATTACGATATTATAAACCATGATAAAAGCAAAAAAATTTAGGAACCAAAACATAAATCTTTACTAATAAATGTAGATTCAATTTGAGTTCCACAAAGTTTATGACGTCGCTTTAAAGTTGATTTAGTCATATCTCCTTAGAAAATTGAGAAGGACTGTAAATACATAGCATCAACTAATATAGGCTGCGGTATCAGGTTGCGTAAATAAATGGTTCGTATTTAGTTAACCTTTTGCAACTGTTCTTGTTGTTCTACTTGTTTACTATGAAACTGTAATACATCTATAGCTCAAAACGAACTTGAACTGTAAAATATCTATTGCTTTGACCAACATTTATGAAGATAATTTCTAAACAAATGTGATACAAATTGTAAAAACTTTTTTATTTTATAATACCATATCATATCTTATCAACCATTACCTATCCATTGACAAACATAGGCTTCCTCCATAAAGGGGTTTTTGCTAGTTATTGGCATGCTTGGCGTGCGGGTTGGTAACCGCAGTTAGGCTTTGGTACAGTTTTCAAAGGGACGTTGCTGCCCATCCCTCGACCAAATTCCTTTAGTCGTTACGATACTTCCGGGAAAGGAAGCGGAGGCCTATTCTATGCCGGTACCACACGAGTCTTATAGTACAATAACTTTTATTTAACTTTCGACGTATATTTGCTAGATTAAAAATTATTAAAAATGTGTAAATAATTGAAACACAATTATTTTTTTATCACGTATGTACTATGATAAAACTTTGAATTCTGTATTACGATTATAAAGAGCAGGAAAACTTTTATACTTTATTCATTAAATCTGGGAATAGTTTATTTGTGAATGCTTGGGTCATTGTTAGTCGTAGCCCAGCTTACGGCAAACATTCGCAAGTAGTGAGCACAATAGGCGCTTCCAGTTAATCGTTGTACATTTTACCAACAAAAGAAACTGTTTAATGTTGCGGCACGCGCACCTCACATAGCTTTGCCATCAGAAAGTTTAATAATACAAAGCTCCATATATCGGCGGTACAAATAAATTCTTTATATCAAAGTCACCGTACGACACGACTATGTTGGAGCGAGACACTATGAAACACCGTGATGTAGGTAAACATATGTTTTAATAGTTTGATATTAATCTAAGTTACCGACTTTTGTAGTGATTATGAAATAACAATACATTACAGGACGTGATTGTCGGAAGACATTAATCGTTATGTCAAAGAAATGTTTTGAACTTTTACCTAAAAGTTTCAATAGTTTTCAACAACAGTTATTGCTATAAACATGCAATATTGTATTTAAATATTCATAAGGTTTTATTAACAATATAACCTTCATTTATAATAGTAAAGTCAGGGCATAGCGTCACGAACTCTGCAATTCTTACTTAGTTACAAGCTAACTATCAACTAGTCAAAAACAATGTTGAACAAGCAAGTCCTAGGAGCACTAACGAAATTTTACGTAGAAAACTCTACAGGCGTCACGTCTTTAAGAGTGCTTAAAGTCAGCTGTTCTTGGAAATTTAAAAAGTTAATTTTTCGTCTAAAAACAAGCTGCAGTGCGTGTCTTGAATGGTGGTTGAGTGGGCAAGTCGTTAACTTTAGCGCGGTTATAAATCTCGTCAATGGGCAGCTTTATCGGTTGCCGCTGGTCTCAGCGAAACTAATGCTTTAACGCAATATTTGAGAATTCTTAATTGACCACTCACCAGACATTTACAAACAATAGATACACGTCACTAAATAGGTTTAAAATGTTATAAAATAAAATCGATAATGACGTGTTTATTTTTGGCAACATGAAAGACGTCAAAAAAGTTTATATTCACTTAGAAAATTTGAACGATCATGATGGCAGAATTTGAATAAAAATAGTGGCATTTACGCCTTTTTATTTTCTGGTTAAAAGCGAAGACTGAAAAAGGTGTATCCCTTAGGTTAGCAAAGTCTCAAAAAGAGTTCATGGCAACTTCATCTGAAATAATTTTATTTTAAAAAAGTATGAATGTTGAGATAGTAAAAATATTCCATAAGAGACCTTGATTGGCAGGAATAAAAATAGACTATGTTCTTCTCCATAACAAATATTAACTATATCAATGACAAATTTAAAAAAAATATATCATTATGGGTTTTATTAACACCTAAGGATAATATTACCAGCAAAACAATTGCAATAGGTGTCTAACATAAGTGGAACGCCGAACAACTCGGAAGAGATTAATGGACTTAAATTACATCAGCGCCGTGCGGCGGTGCAATAAAAGCTGTTGGATTCAGTGCCGCAGCGGGTACCAAATGCAGTGTTTTATCGGGAGAGGGTGAATACACGGAAAGCGTAATGATGCGGTTAGAGCCTGGTACAAAACGAAATATTAATGACTATTCATTTGTTACTAATCGTCATTGAGAGCCAGGATCGTTCTATCTGCACTTCGAGCTATCTGAATCTTTTGTGCTCTTTCCTAATTCTACCAGTATAGCTCTTAAACTCTTGCTCTTATGTAAAGAAATTTAATATAATAATCTTTCTGATTTGAATAATTCTAAGAGGATTATGTGCATATTTACTATAGAGGACACACTAAATACTCCATCAATTTCGATTATTCGTCATAAAGTCTAGACAGGCTTTCAGACAGAATCAAAAAACATTAGGAACACTCCCAAAGTTGTCTTTTATTTGCTCTTATCATAGTTTAATCTTCTGTGCAATATTAGAGTGATTTTTTTTTAAAGTAAGAAGAAATATTTATTTTGTTCAAATTTCATGTTTCTTATGATTGTTCCAAGTGTCATTTGTTAGTAAAAAAGCCATCATTATTATACTGGGTTAGTTCACTGAAAACTATTAATATATCAATGTATAACAAATATCGCAGATTATCTAACAGACTCAAGTAAAATTTATTCGATTACATTAAAAACGAAACAACTTTAATAGAACAAAAACAAATTTTCCTAATTATTTCTAACGATAATCAGTGAGAAATATGCAAAAAAAAAATCTATAAATCTCTTCAAAGTAATAATCAAGAAAATAATACAAAAATACAAAGTGAAATCTCATCGCTGCCATCATTTTATGCTTTACGTAATTAATTAATCTGATGCTTGTTTGACACCGACTTAAAATTAGTTAATTACATTACATAAATTATAGCTTTGTTTATTAAGACAAAAAACTTTATATTCTTATTTTTTACATTTTATTTAATACGTTGCCAAAATTTTTTGTTAAAACGTTTTTCGGGGCGCAAGTCCTGATTTGTGGCTCTAAGCCTGTATATTGGCCTTTATTAATCTAATAACTGCCTGGTATTCGTTGAAATGCTATAATATGCTATGATATAAGCAATCAACCTGCTTTTAAAATCGCATTTGTATAAGAAGTGAATACTTGTAATATCCTTGCCGCAACCTAAATATTTCGCATTCTACATACAAATAGAAATATATGTGTTTAAAAGATACAGGTATATGTGCAAAGAGCGCGTGTTGAAACTTCATCAGTATTAATTTTAAATATGACTTTTATAAAACTACTCATTTCGTAATTTATCCAATTATAAGTTTATTACACTATATACTGTGTAAGATAATTATATTATAAAATTTTTCGCAGTTTCGCCTGCGCGAATTTTATGTCCTTTTTTTGCTGGAATTTTGAAAAATGGAAGTTAATCGCATATAAAAAACTTGTGAAAAATTTCATGTTTCTGGATGCAGTTTTAATTAACAACATGAAATTCAACTAATTATATATAAAATATATTAGGTATATTCGTATACATACCTATTATTTATTAAATAAATAAGATGTTATTTCATTATAAGAAGTAAGTACTTTTATTCTGCAATAATTTCGCAAAATTTTTAATACACTTACTTTTGAAATTATGAGTTACATTTTGGTAGAAGTGATTACATGTGTAGCAAGACATTTAATGTCGACATTTCAGATTTGTATAACAGATCTACCTTAATCAAAATTATGCTACATAATAAAATAAGGTGGACAAGTTGACTAAATTATATATTACAAGTTACAAAATAGGAGGTGTTTTCATATTTATGATATTTACCTATTAAAACTTAAGTTAGTATGAAAATCAGAAATAAAATTGTGGACGCATCTGCCCTACGTTATATGGATTTCTTTTACGACTCCCTTGGCGAACCAATTTATATGCGCGTATTTGTTTCGGATTTATGTATTATGTGTGATGTCATGGCAAAATCCAGAAAGATAAAGTAATGTGAAAATTACTCATTTATATTATTTAGCCTTAACTAAAAAATGCATACCTACTCTTCTTTAAGCATATATCAAGATATGCGTCATAGCACATTAAAATATCATATAATTACTTGAGTAACCGCACAAATTTTACTAGTTTTTTCTTGACCTAGGTATATAAAGTATATAATGAAACCTCCGGGATATTCCAGATAAGTAAATCTGTCAATTCTCATCGAAATATTGAGTAAATGGAACTCTCAATTGAGCACGTTGTTGAACAAATTGCCAAAAATTCCTTTTAGCGAAGTTATTTCGTGAAGTGCTTACTGTCGCACTCGATAAAGTACTTTTAAAACAATTAATATGTATAACATTGGCCGTTTTAATAATTAAAATGCCTCAGTGAGGACTACAACAGCCGAGAGAGCAATAAAATCATACGACAGCTATTACTGTCGGCCTGCGACGATTATAACTCACGTTTTATGGTTTTCATCAATATTAGCTTGCAATATCGTTTAGAATAATACCTAACAAAAAATCTTTTATGTATTCTGAGCATATACCATACATAATGCACATAATAAAACGAAAAACGACTAATTAAAATAGATTTACGTAAATATTGACCCTCTTTAGTCCTTGATCTACATGATACATATCCTATTTTTTTTTTTATTTATTTAGCATGCATAAATACATTAAAAAAAAACTGGATTTTTAGTACCACTTAAACCTCTTGGGCTTTACATACCCTACTTAATATAAAAATTATGCAATTTAAAGAAATCTTTTCTACTAGTCATCTAATGGACGACCTCCGTGGTGCAGTGGTGGGCATGTTTCTTTGCGTAAATGAAGACCCGAATTCAATTCCCGGCCAGGCTAAATTAAGAAATGAACTTCGGATCTAGGAGTTCTAAGCTGTACCCCCCAGTGTTGGTTCCCTGGTTCCTTATAACTAGGGTATAGTTTGAGAACCTGGTGATTAGTGTGATTGGGTGGAACAAATTGGACTTATCTAGACAGAGCAATTATATATTTTATTCATTTATTTATTTAAACTTTAATATACAGTAAAATTTATGTATTATACATTTAAAGGACTTAACACTGAACGGTGTTCTCTACCAGTCAACTATTGGGCAAACCGAGAAATACAAGAAATACGAAAAATTATCGTGATGTAACAGTAGCATAATAAAAGTATTGGACCTAAAGTTCCTTACTCTGTGATAATACTAAGTAGAGTAGGGTAGTTGTTATCTTATCGACACGAGAGCTAGAAGTGTTCTGATTATATTAGTAAGGTCCAACTAATTAGCATAATTTAGTTAGTGCTAATAGTTACAGTTTGAAGTACGTCGTTAAGTTATAAACAGATCACAAGTTAACGAGGTATTTATAAATAAATAGCTACAATATGGCCAAACTGACATTAATTAAATAAGTCAGTGTACAGACTCTACAGTATGTGATTTAAAGAGAACATTATTTTAGTCTTTCATCACCTTTAATGGAACTCCTTTAAAAGCAATTATGGAATTTTTTTATATTTTCTCTGGCAATCTATGGAAAAGCCAATGTTCCGAAGTAGACAACACACTTCTTTCAATAGAGCATAATAAGAGTAAAAAAGAACGCTATAATTAACAAATAAATAACAATTGATTTATTACTAAACTAGCGGCCCGACCCGACTTCGCACGAATGGTCATTTTTACAACATTTTAAAAAGTGGTTATTGTGACATAACGATAATAGTTGGACATATAGTATCGCGGAGTTTTTTGTAGTTATTGATATTTTCTTTAATATTGTAGAACATACTTTTGTTCTATCACCAATAGTTACCACAGCGCACGCGACGAAAGATATTTTATAGCATTTTTTAGACCTTGAGACGTTATTAAAATTTTTGTAAGGATCCCTAATCTTTTCTAGCAATAAATATATCTATGTTACTCAGGGTGAATGTACCTTTCTAACGGTGAAAAATTTTTTGAAATCAACAAAATAGTTTTTGAGTTTATTCATTACAATCATACACACAAAAATACAAATCTTTCCTCTATATAATATTAGTGTAGATAAAAAACAAATGTTCCAGCTTAGATCCATACATTTAATAGAAGTTTTATGCTAATTACCTACCTGACTGGATCCTAACTTTGGTACTTTTTGAAGATAACTGGACCCAATGTTTGGCCCTTATTTAGGTATATTACGAATATGTCTTAACATTTGTGACAAACATGGCAGCATAAAATATAGCTCTACTTTCTGCGCCCGCGCTAACTTATGACACAACACGCCTGATAACAAACGTCGCCGACAAAGGCTTCATTTACCCAGAAACATAAACTTGCTACGTTTTAAATTTTATCTAATATTATAAAAATGTGATGTCTGGTTAAATAGATAAATTGTTTTTGTTGTCGCAACAGGCGATAAAAATAAACGATTACGATAATAAAGCCCATTTCGTTTGTCTGGCAACAATTTAAAGGTGTGAGAACATTTGGTGTTTTAACTCCCTTAAAAGCTTTTATGCAAATATTGTCGACCATTGTAACAATTACAACACATTAGCAACGCCCAAACCTACATTTATTCTCTCGGAAATATTTTCTGGTACATTTTTCCCCGTTACACTTAGCTAGTAAAAATCTAATGTCTACAATTGTCTGATAGACTCGAATAAGAGGATTATCCCAATAAGTGTTCAAACCAAGCTCCAATTATATGTACAGATGCTTAATGGTTAAGTTTCGTAGCTATACTATTTGAACTCGTACCTTGGAATGGAGTGACACAATAATTTTTAATTAGATTCTCATCGAAGAGTAACTTACTAAATGTCATTAGACAGTATTTTTATAAGATGGTCACATACTATTTAAAACATTAAGTATATTTATGATCCATTTCTTGCCTTCTCTCTTTTTTTAAAAACAATAAAACGTTTAGTTAGATAATACAAAAATCTTTATATTTCTCTTATGAACATATATACAACCATAACATTAAAATATTGACATAATTATTTTGCTCCACAAAAATAAGACTACTCCATCGTTATAAAATTAATACGAAACCTATACGGGATGTTAACTTTATCGATTGTTGAATCGGTTCAAAAAGTTGGTAAAAGTATCACGTAACATACACACACAAAAATATAGGCGAATTGAGAACCTCCTTTTTACTGTTTGCTGTCGCTTAATAATGAGGGTGGTATCACAATAGGCAGTTACGTAATACAGTACATATTACAGCTACAGCCGTGCTTCGGAAAAAGATAATTATGCGCTATCTAATTTCATTACTGTGTACGCCGCATCTTACGTCATGAAGCTATAAAAGAAAAAGGTTCAACTTAACATGTGCTAATACATACATTATAAAGGTCTCCAACAATATCCACATTACAATAAGGAGAACAATAGCATTGGTTTAAAAAAACTTCGATGTATGAAGATTTACTTAACATATCTCTTTGAGACCTAGGTTAGGGATAGCCTAGGGATTTTATTATTTGTTACCTAGGTAAACTTAAATTCTCTTTATCGTGAACGTCTTATACGAATGGTATCCTGTATGGGTTCCCAATGTTCTCCCTTGAGTTTTATTTAACCTACCATCGCAATTTATGACGTCAACTACACCTTTGACATGAGTGTTTTAATATTGAGGATTATATTAAGATTAAGATTAACATTGAACTAAAATTTCTCTTTTGGATTTCTTGCGATGTACAAAACCCAACAAAAACTATCACAGCTGGTTTACAACATGCCCGATCCTCACGTGAGTGAGCTTTGGCTGTCAAACTTTAATATTACACAAACTTCTTTTATTTAAAAATACGCCATGTGACGACAAAAATTTTACAGTTACGAGTATCAAATTTTTAGATTGCTATAAATAAGTATTTATTATATATCATATAATATACTGAAGTCTTTAAGACGCATATAATTCTCAAAACGCCTAAGTAGGTCATACTTTTGTACAAATTACGCCAAAAGATACAAACATAATTTTAAGTTAACAACAATTTATCTGTCTTGTTTGTTGGAGCTAATATAAAGTAGAAGTCAGTCTAAATCGATAAAACAAAAAGGGATAATTACGAAGACATATTCTTATTCGAAAACTAAATTGTATAACCATAACTCCGTATAATAGCCATAAGAATCTAAATTAAACAAATTCGCATGGCTACGAACGGATCGATATCAAAATAAATACTTAGGGTGGCGACCCCTCCATGTTCTTAAGGCGCAGATGCCCATACGCGGGGCGAAACATAACGACAGTTAGACCGTTTAATCTGCCCATCAAGACCAACAGGCACTCGTAACACAGATGGGATGAACTCCATTACAAAATAGCATTGTCTTAATACTGACATAGCATTTGTAGTTAGTATACTATAATAAATATTTGTATATACCAGATATATGTATGACAGACCTAATGATTTAACGTAAATCATTGAGATTAGATACTTGACAAATAATAACAGGTCTCAGTTATGACGAAGACATTCAGTTAGAAATGATTTTCCTAATTCCATTGAAAACGGTATTTCATAAACATTTAGACATAGAGGCGTATAATGCCACTTAGTAAGACGAATTTTAATCTTTATTAGTAATCCTCAATTAATATACATATATAAAAAAAGTTTGTAAGTGAGGGAGAAGATTTGATCTCGTTTTCTTCATTAGTATATCGTGCGAAACCGACAACTAATGACATATATTTTTTTTTAATTAAACCAACGGTTTGATTTCGATAAGAATTGGTATTAAAAACTTGACCGTAAGTGCACAGATAAGAACTTTTTCTGAGAATGGCAAACAAATCGACCCATCTGGACCTGAATTCTAGTTACTTATAGCGACTGCAATTTAAAATGTGATTAAATTGAACCCTATGCCATATAGAACAGAGCTGAATTTGATTAGGTTCCATGGAGTATGTCATTGGACGCACAAATATCCGACTATAAAGCAACAATCGCTGACTGCAAACACAATGCCATCACAGACTAACCATTCCCAAGATCAAGACAAAACTAATTAGATATCGTCTTTGTAAAATATTTATAAGGAGTTAACGAATTAGCCCGTATTTTTGTATATTTCGTAATGTCGTAAATTTTAAAACCCAATTGAAGATTTTTCAATATTTCTGATCGATTTTTTAAAAAATTTTCTAACTACAAACTAAAACGTGAAACATAGAATACATTACATATAAATCTACCACTGAAAACTTTACACCTTCTTTATACTTTGTTATGGCGTTTTTCAAATACTTTTTGCATCAAAATTCCATTTAAAAAAAATTTTTTTTTGGTTCAGTACTTTTAAAATAATCAATCAGAAACATTGATAATTAATAAATTATTTTCAAAAAGTGACAGATAAATGCGTTGTTTTCACACTTCATTAAGCTAAAATAATGAACGGTCTTAATACGATTATAAACTGACAAGGAAATAATACTTGGAAGAAACATAGCCGTCCGTTGCATTTACGGATATTTTACAAGCAATATAAAATCTAATTTTAAAATAAAATTATACAAAAAATACCAACTTACAACATTTTAAAATTTCAGTTTAACCTATCCGCTTAGTCTGTGTTTATTTTTTTCCGTTTATTTAACTGTCTAATAGTACATGGGCACAGTAATAAAATACAGAGAAAATATGAAAGTTAATTGCAATATTTTAAAATTAATAATCACAATTATATTTAAAAAAAGTTAAAGTAGTATAAAGTACTTACTGACTTCAGTCGAGTGCTAGAGACACAACAAGTACTACGACTTTGTAGTACTTGTCATAAGGTCAAAAGGTTAAAAAACGTTTTATGGTAGTAGATGGAATAAATATAAAAGTGGGCAACATGGTTCCATAGTCCATAAAATATTTCGTGCTCTACATTATCGGGCACTTGGCAATAATCCCCTTGTGAAGTGGCGCCAGTCTCCAGACCTCGACTATGTAGGCCAAATCCCCGTCAACCTAGCCCTAGACACATCGTTCTTGTCTTGAATCGACATCAACATATTCTACACTCACACACAACGCGCTATAAATTCTTTATAGTCTATAATAAAATAAGACATGTAAAACTGCTTTCTGGGACTCGACTGGATATATTTTTTATGCAACTTGGAATGGCAAATAAGCTAACACGATACCCGACAGAAAGTGGTGACCGTCACTTAAAATTATAAACAACATCATAGTCATAGCTAAATACGAGCACACTGTCATGTGCCCATAATGCAAATAATTTTACCGCCATATCTCCGCCCTTCAAATTGAAATAGCCATGCACAGCTGCTTAATGGCAGAAACCCAATTGGGACAAAGTTACCCATGCAAACAACTTTTGTACACAATCTCTCTCTAGTGAATACTACATATAGTATTTTTTACAAATAGTATTACCGACCCTAGTTAGTTCATATGACTAAGTATACCGAGCAATGCTTTCGTGTAACAAGTATCAAATTACGTTTAACCTTTACATAAGTATTAAATAGCGGGTATGTATCTTGTCTGCTACTGCATTATGTGGCTTCATGAACCACCACAAATGTCTAATGTTACGTATTGTGAAAAACGGTATTGCAATGATTTAAGGTTTTCTTCAGCTAAATAGGTATTTCGAATGTGGCAAAATTAATATTGGACCATGACGAAATGAAATCTTATTTATTGCAAAAATATCAAAATCTCTTCTAAACTGGCGAAGATATCGCAAAAAAAAAAATACAATCGCATTGAAAAATAATGTTTTAATTCATAAAAAAAAAACTCTTACACAATAAATACCGGGATTTAGAGGCTAAGTGCGGAAAAGAGGTTCCAATTTACATTACATTAAATACCGGGACTAACAAGGGATAAACGCTTTAGGTAAAAATAAATCGTCAAAATTATAAAAAAAATTCAATCCCTATCGTCACCATACATACACCATACCATCGTGATAAAAATAGATAGCACCTGCACATAGTAGTATATAGGATATAAACATCGATACTAAACCCAAAAAGTACAAGTTCGTTGCGGCTTTGATCCCATACAGCGCGGTTTGATATCGAGACGGGGGCGATCGATTGGTCAAGCCCGAAATAAAATAGAACAATGGAGGGAACCATATTATTAGAACAACGCTTAAAATGCTTTCCATGTTCCACCGCATCCGGCGGTGACCGCTGCCAGTCCGGAACTAAGACATATAGACTTAATCACTCCACTCTTATCTATGAGCATATCTAAATATTATGAAAATAAATAATCGTCATGTCAGAGTGTCATTAATTTCACTCAAACGGAATATTATCATGCGGGAAGTACGAGATTAATTTATGATAAGCTCTATGAGCTTAATAAGATTTTATACTTATTTAAGGAGATTGTAGTGACCCAGTGGTGGTACTCAATACTCAAATCTGACCCACTCCTTATATTTATATACCCAATTATAGGCAAACCAAATTCATTTCTGATTCATTCATTATACATATCGTGACCACAATATGTTTTTTTTTTTATTAGACATTTACTGTGACCTAAATAAATGGATAAAATATATTTTCAAAGCAAAACATAAAGCTTTGTGTAACCCAGACATGCGCCCAAAAAGTGAGGGTGACTCAGCAAATTGTAACTCTAATGGATCTCCCCAAAACTGACTCTCAAGTCCCACATGTCACTGAGTAAGCTACGGACAGATTTTATAGTGATGTGAGATTACGACAACTGAGATTTATTGTCATGGAAACTTGATTATAAAAATAACAGTTTATTCAATAACAAGTTATCTATAATGCATCAAGTTTTTATGGCATCAGTATCAAGAATAAGAAGTCAATATTAATGAATATATTGCTAAAATATAATGCGTATTAGATCTGCTATTAATCATAACGAGTCATAATTTGCAAAGAGGAATAATTGGTCTGAATTAAACAATGAACTGAACATTCGGTAATGGACTATAACAATTATATGTTAATGAATAGAGCGAATAGAATTCTTCGTTCTCATTTCTAATTAACAATAGATTCCTATGCATAAGTACTTATTTAATATGAGTACTCTGGCTAAATATTGACGACTTCAATTGGTTATCTGCATTTACAACTAAAATATAGAAAAAAAATCCAGAATCTAGATCCTTAAAATTGACTTAAAAAATAAATCAAATCTTTTAAAACAAAACATCAGATTTCTATTGCATAAAAGCAATACAATCTTCTAGGCACACATGCAGACTTCATAAATCTCGTGTCAGATCGGTACATACGAGTTATGTGTCATAAATACAGCGGGTATGTATGTCAAAACATGGGGGATTTAGGCGCTGTCTCCCGCCGTAGACGGTACAGGCGACGCCAAGAGA
The DNA here is from genome assembly GCF_026898425.1 of Galleria mellonella. Taxonomy (NCBI): domain Eukaryota; kingdom Metazoa; phylum Arthropoda; class Insecta; order Lepidoptera; family Pyralidae; genus Galleria; species Galleria mellonella. Next base: position 1,474,562 of record NW_026442042.1, on the reverse strand, counting down.
TAATGAAAAAAAAAAAGATTTATGATCAGCTCTAATCAAATTTTATTACCGTTGTACGACCCCTCACACTATTATATTGCATGTAACTTTGTATTATATTTGTAGTTCACTATGTCATCTCAATTGAAAATACCGAACGAATCATAGTTACATTAGAATAATTTAATGCAGATTTACCACCATAATAAGAAATAGCACAAAGAACTGTTATTAAAAATATTTGCTAGATGAGACAGCAAAAACCTGGCCAAATTTTTTGGCCAAAGGGGTCGTGAGACACATTTCCATAAAGTTTCCAGTAGAGAATGTGGTGTTGTAATATCGAGGGCAATAATATAGCTATTCGTACGCAACATGGAGTAATGCTAGCACCTTTCTCATACCACTATAACCCCACGTCCTTCACCTCTTTGACCCAATTATACGCGACTCGTAATAAGCCTTTTAGTCTTTAATTACATATTACCTCCTTGTCTTGTATTCGTCTACGGCTGTATTTAAACTAAAGAACGGGTTGAAAGTCCTATAAGCCCTTTCATGTCAACGTTTCAGCTTAACACAATGTCGTCAAAAATACTTATAATCTAAAAGAATATCGTACATCTATGCAATAATATAAACGCTAAATTCAATGTGTTATATCATGGTACTTTATTTAACATATACCAACGCAAGACAATTTTTAACATTTAAGTCAATTAATCTTTTAAAACTATAAATTTTAACATATTGTCACTACATTCCGGTTACCTCGGTGGCATTTAAAGTGGGCATATACTCTCGTATTGTGGTGTCAAGTACCAAATTAAGCTTTAACATTTTGAATATGCATTTAACAACCTACCCTTTCAAAATATTTTCATGAAAACATCCTTGAAGTGACCCTCTGCTCATACAATCACACGACGGCAAAGGGTGCCACAAAAAGGGCCATTACAGAGAGTAAAGCGCAATGACTTGAATTAGTTATTGAGTTGATTATACCTCCCCTCTGGCCACTCTATCATTATCGTTTCACTCGACGCACGTGCCGACGTACAACCCTCGTGCTCGTCAAGGTCGATAATCATGACTGTTGTCCCTTGTTCTTCTTAAAAGGTCTCTCAAACTAGGGGTTATATGTTATTATTTACGTAGTTGAAAATGGGCATACATCACTAAGCAAATTTGTATAAAATAGTTTCTTATTTGTGACTGTTGTCCAAAATACGTAGTTCAGAATCATAAGGACTTGAACCTGAAAATGTTAAAATATGTTACTAAAACAATAAACTGTATTAACTTTCATAATAACATAAGGTAGGACAATGTAATGGCTATCAAGCTTATATAAAAATTTCTGTATTAGCAATTACACAATTAAAAAAACTCAACATATGATCAAACATTGGTATTCACCAGGTAAAAACCAAACAATCAGCTTATTTACTTTTTACCGCTGTGACACGTATAGCAAGCAAGCTGGAGCTTTAATTTTCATTTTATTAAACCCATTTTAGAATTAATTTATATATATATATATATATATATATATATATATATATATATATATATATATATATAAATTAATTGAGACTATGATTGTGAATTGATTATCAATTACGCTCATTTTCAATAATACGGAAGGCTTTACATGAAAATTACGAGTCAATAAGGAACAAAATCTCCAAGGCACACAGTTCATGGATCGATTGTGGTTTAATTACAAATTCTGCTTTGAACAGTTATGCCACAGCTGGATCAGTTTGTCCACCCACTCCCGCCTCCCCAGGGAAATAACTTGCCCACTTATCTCTTAAAGCGATGTGAGAAAATATATCCCTATTTGCAGAACAATAGCCTCTTTGTTTAGATGCACGATCGTCAGTGAGACAATGTTGCATCTTCTACTTTGTTTGAAATATTAAATTTTTTCTAAACATCATCGTAATCTTCCTGTTTCAATTTAAATGCGAACATTTTATATTATTGATTACTTAGAACAACATATTTCTTACGTCTTGTTTATTGTTCTTAATTTAGATATAATTTATTTAATGGAATTTTTAGTTCTATACCGTACTACTCGTAAATGGAACAATGTAAGCAAAGGTGAACTTATCTCTATATGCGATAGATATGCCTATCGGAATTATAAAATGGATAATACATTTCGTTAGATCCTACACGCTTAATGTAAAACACGTAAAAAAATGTAACATAAAATACAGAATGTCAATGGACACGTATTTTTTGTTCGCGCCCATAGATTCCTTTGTATTCTTAATGTAAGCAGCAAATGAGGAAACTTTTGTGATCCGTTTATTTATACTAAGGTTTATTTTGGATGGTTCGAATTCTTGAGGGAAACTCGGAAGTAGCCCGACTGGGAAATCTCTTCTTACAAGCTCATCATGTTTTTACAAATTGAAATTTTTGTTCAATTTTAGTCCCACCTACACTCATGAATTTATAAGTAGGCAATTTTGAACCACGGAATAATGGAAGATGATAGAATAATATATTTCATCGAAAATAAAATATGTTCGAAAAGGTAGTAATAATAAAGGTAATTTACATATGATTATATGGTTATGCAGATGTTTATACAAAGGCTAACTGTTTATCACAGCTTTAACCGCAAAAATGTCTTCTATTTTACACCATCTTAATTTCGTAGAGACATGTTACAGTGGATATCCACATCATAAAAAGTGCAGTATGATACCGGTAACAGTCGACATATTGATAGATTTTACTATAAAAGAACTGTATTGAATGTAACTTTTTGGAGTTAGTTAATATAAATAATTATAATTGATACATTGCTAGACATTATAATTAAACAAAACATTTAAAATTTTCTGTGTTCACTGATTTAACCTGTGTTCTAAACTTGTTCATAGAAATGACTAAAGCGCTCATGTTGGTTAGTAATAAAATCACAAACGATACAAAATATTAAACTATATATAATGCTAAAGATATAGAGACAAGTAAACTATGATAAACTAACAGCGAGAGCAATAGGATCTATAATGAACCTTACTGTCAAGTTTCAACTATTTTCAATAGGCACGTATTTCCGTCTTCACAAGGGGCAAACTTATAGATAATTATAATTATGGAACCCCAAAATGAAGTTTAATATTCCTTTGACTCTATCAGCTTACTACTTACAACTGTTCCAAGAGTGTTCTTCTTGACTATTGTGTATTGAGTATTGGAGAACTATCTACACGTAACCTTATCTAACAGTTAATATTATAAGATACACTTCATATATAATATGATATATACATATATTATGAATCGCAGTTATGACAAAAGAGCTAATTTTCTATATATTTATTTCTTGTTCTGTAGTATGCTAAGAAAATATGAACTTAAACGCCTGCGCGACTGCCTACCAATCTCTATGGTACTTTTTATATACAGGTCAGTTTTTTTAGTAACTAAATATGTACCTTTTTTATCAGTACTAACAATGTTAACAGTTAGCTCTACAAATAAGTCCTTACTAAAACACCGCCTAATGTACCGTTTTGCTTATCACAGTCCTTATTTAGCATTACTATCTAAAATATTTGTAGTTTATTTGTCACATCCTGGTCAATTTCAGAACATTTTTGACTTAGATTTATAATGTGACTGTAAATCTAAGTGATCGTTGATCTACCTACAAAAAAGAGCGTTCATACTTTTATCTACACCTTAGCTACTCTTTCTCTTAAGATAAAGAAAGCGACCTATACATAATGTAGTATGTATAGTTAACTTTTTAGTCAATTTAACATAAAATAGTCTAAAAATAAAATAAAAATAGAAATTTATTATTTGACAAAAACACAAAGTTACAAACACAAGATACAATGGGCCCCACACTAAGCGAACGTGGGCACCCGACAAAGATTAACAATTTACAATCTGTTATAATAAAAAATACATAGTGGGCGGGTATTAATATAAAAGAAAAGGAATATATAATTGGCATAATGATCATTTGCTGATCAGTCAAATTAATTGAAAGTATACAATTCCATTATAAAATATTTCATTTTTTAATTAATAAATATCAAAATTGTAATAAATTATATCAGCGTAAAATGTACGAACTACATGTTTGGCCGCGACCCCTGCACCGCCGGTTGCTCAGGCGCAACGTATCGCGACGCGTAAGCACTCACACACAGCGAGATGAAAGCTGGCGCCGGCCACTTATCGACTCCTGCACTCGTTCCGATTATGCGCTCGCTGTCAGCACCCGAAATAGAAATAAACAAAAAGCCCGTGAAGTTATCCAAAACAAATGACGACTGTTATATAACGGGAAAGAAAACATGTACAATATGCTAACTAATAACAATCCATTTACACTCCCGCTTTCACAAGTATAACCATAATTTGAGAAGAACAATCACTATTTACAGACTGAATAAATAACGGCTTTAACTAAGGAATTTACTAATGCAAACTGTGGTTCGAAATTTTTACGTATTTCAATATCTACGGTTTATACTATCAGAAAAACATCCATTTATATAATCCATTAATAAATTTTGCTATTTGTATCTTATTTCCAAATATATGATTTTACAAATCGTAAATCATAATTTGAGAAGATATTGACATAAATAGCTATAGTATACAAAGTGATACTTACATGGCAAGAAACTATGTCGTTCTATGGAGCTCAATCATTTTAAAAGAGGCTAGTGGCGATGGAATGATCTATGATGGGTATCTCACTTATCACATCTCCATCGCAACAATTAGAAAAGGAACTGGACTTGCAAACTTGCCCCTAGTAGTAGTTAAGATGGACATGAGTAGGTGAACATTCACGATGGTAATCCTTGGACATCTAAAATAGAGAAATGGAGACCAAGAAAATTGACAGGAGACAAACCATAGTGCTGGACTGGCGACATTACCACAGATTACAGTATTAAAGTAAATTAAGACTTATAAGATTGTGTTTGAAGTAACCTGGATTGAGAAGTAAAACTAATAATATCTACTGCTGTATCGATACTAACCCTACAATCCTACTAATATTATAAATAGAATCTGCCATAGATTTGTTAATTATATTGACGCTATATATTAAAATTTTGAGCAGATGTTATGGTGCTCACGTAGAAGGCAACTAAAAAAATTAAAAGGCCAGGTGCAGACTACATCCGTCTCTTCAAACAAAAAAAAAATACAAATGCACAGAAAGAAGTTTGGTACAAACTACATTTTCATTTTGAATGAATTTAAGATATGGTTAAAATTTTATGTTTCAATTGATCAGCGGAAATAAAACGAATTTTATGTCCTGGTGTATTTATTACCTTAGGAAACTTTATACTATCTTAGGGTTGAAAAAAGCGATTACTTACACAGTGATACGCTGTATTTTAGCCCATAACCACATGAACAAAAAACTTAAAGATTAAACTATAAGATTATACTAATTAATAATTCTTATTATATATAACGACAGCAATACTGAATCAAAAATAAATGATAGGTACTACAAGTAAAATATTATAAACGGAAAAGTTTTATGACATGCTTTGGAGGCTGTCAGTCGCGATGCGACCTAGCAAATTCAATAACCGTAGATTGATGAGGGTACTGTGGGGTCGAAATTTTTTTCCAACTTTTGTGTTTTTTCACGGGAAAAACTTTGAGATTTATCAAATTCTCTTTGAATAGGGTTCTGCAGATCATTTGAGAAACTTTCCAATGTCGCTGTCTTTCAATAAAGATCACGTAAAACTTTCAGACAAAAAGATATGAAATATATATTAAAATGTTCGAGGAATTTAAAAATAATTTAAGAATTTCATAATAAGAGTTACTTTAATCAGCCCTATTGATTTTTTCAATGCTAAAAAAACAGAAATGGACTGCAAACTTATCTAAATAAAAGCATTCATCGTATTGTTGCCGAAATGATTGCGGTGTTCCTACCTGCATCGAACACCTGTCGCCAGCTGCCATAAATAAATAAATCTGAGAAGGTGCCTCTTTGGCTGATACAGACTTTAAAAAGACATTTAAGTTTAAAACAAGCCGAGTTATAAAGAAATATTCTTATTATTTTTTAATTTTTATTCAGTATGTATTACATTTAATAGTATTACTCGTTTTGTTTATTACGTTTACTGTTTGCAAAATGTAAAGCATAAATTACAATAATTATGGCGTTTTTGCCATTTTCGTTTTATAACTAATCAAATACAACATTCTCAGCATCATACAGATAACGTTATATTGACAGATGTTCATATAACAATAGAATAACTTTCAACAATAGTATCCATGAGGCGAATTGTATCCTCTTTTACCCAGAATTCGATAGATGACCTTCATAGTCTACTACCATTTTAAATCTAAGGATGAAAAGTAAACCTGTTGTTTACATAATATAATAATAACCCACATATACAAAATTTTATTTCTAGGACAGAATTTGAAATCAGTCAAAATCTAATATCAACATTAAATATAACCGCAACGGTTAATACAAAATGAGATTGACGCACGTAAAAAAATGCTCTTTTTTCTGCGAACCTTCCCATTTGTTCTTCGGAGGGTCGGAACGAGGATATTTTGGCAACCTTATAACTTATTTTTCACAGGCCATGATAAATAGAGCGGTATGACAACATTACGACGGTAAATTTTAGTGAAGAGGAGTAATAATGGACTAGAGCATACTTTACTACATTTGCTTAATGTTTAAATTAATTTATGCGTTATGTGACATGTAAAAACAATTTGTGATTTGAAATACTTATACTCTTTACATTTTATTATACGGCAAATTTGTTGCCCAGACATATATCTGGGCAACAAATTTGCCGTCGGGTTTTTATACATTTCTCTACAGTTTTGCAACAATATCGAACTTAAGGTCCTGATACTATGAGACCTGTATGTATAATCAATCAAACACACATTTTAAAACATGCAACAATTGCAAAGATAAATACCAAGAATATACCATAACGAGAACCTTATTTTAATGAAATAACGAAATTAGAAATTGGTATGTTAATTCGTAGACGCGGATTGCATGGATGACGCATTCGGATGGTACAGGTAGCCCTTTTAACATCTTTGGGTTCAGGCCTGGTAAACGTTTTTATGTTGCCTGTACTATAACCTAATTAGAAATACTTATTCCTTTTATGAATAAAATACCGATGTAATATATAAATAATGGATATAGAAATTACATTCATGAATTGTATCGTACAGAGTAGTACAGAGTATTTACCAATTCTACAATGAATAGATATATTATAAATCATTACCATTAATTATATCAAAACTAGATATAAAAAGTATCGAGACTTACCTGTTAACAGTAGTAGAATAAGGCGCCGCATGTTTGTATCCTTGTCAAGATTTGCAAAGGTCTTAAACAGGAGACGTATATGGTGTCATCTCAAGTCCTCCACTGAACTACAAAATACAATGTTTACGCGACTCAGCTGATGCTGCCGATTGTATTCGCCAATTAAGCACACACTCGCGCACTGCGGGATCCACCGCACGCTGCAGTGTCAACGGCCACGAGCTTACGAGAAAAACTTGACACTCGGCGAAAGTTGTCCTTCGGCGTCAATTCCGCGATTATTGTCGTATTCCAGCGCGTTACTCATTCATATCGAAAGAGATCATGTGCGGAGTATAGTTGACAGTTCCCCTCTGTGATGAAAACATCACACATGGTACGATCGAGGACGAAAGCTCTCTCACGAGCGATCAGAGCGCGCGGCGGCCGACTCGCAAGTTGCGTGAGTGGGCCGGCGCGCTGAGACGGGACGGCGGGCTTCGGGGGGCGAATACGCCTGCGCACCGCTCCCGCACCGCGCCACCTCCACCAGTATTGACCGACGACGCCTTCTTCCTACATTTCACATCCTTAACTAGGTACCATCGACTCTCCTTTGAAAAATCCCCTAATTCCTTCCATAAGATTGAGATAGGCCACGTCTATGGACATGAAAACGTACCTAGATATTTGCAAGCAGTATAATTATTAATACAATTTAGATAAAACTACCATGATCTATAAATACAATAGCTAATATTCATGCTTAATTTCTAAAACTAGTGGCCTAGGTTGATAGAAATTATAAAGTGAAACTTATTCCAATCTTTTAATGTCCTTATGACATGAGTCCTTTAAATAGATAGACTCTAGGTTAAAGACCTACATATAAAAATTAAAAGAAGTACGTATTATATGATGAAATATAAACTACTAATCAGTTACTACAAAAAATATCTACACTGATTAAAAAACTATACATTCTAGAATACTAATATTTTTTTATATAAACTTTAAGAATAATGATTTTGTACTCAGTTTATAAGTACAATGCAGGACGTACGAGTATAAGCAAAAAGGTAACGAGCCAAAATTCTGCAAGTATTCTACAGTAGTAACATGAAACAAACACAACAACTTTCCCCAAGGAAAATCAAAAGTCAGAATACAAATAAAATTGATTCTTCATACACGCAAACCATGCGGTTACCACCCCTGGTCGATTTAGGGAGTAGATACGAATGGTTAAAAAATTGTATCCACATTTCAACCTCATACCTTGAAAAAAAAAATTCTAATTTTATGGATACCATAGCTGGATTACAGATTTCTTTATGCATCTTACTTGTTTACTACTCTCTTATTCATGAAACGTCAATCTAAAAAGCTTTATAACAGTTATTGAGGAATCGTTTTGTTTTCTGCGCTATAAGTACATTAAGAATTAATAATATATATGTATATGTATACCTAATTTTCAAGTAAAACACGTTAATAATTAATATAATCAATGATTATAATTCTTGTTTTATTGGAATCGTATACCATTATATAATATATATAAATTGAATATATTATTAGTTCAATATGCAATTTATAAAATATATTTTTCTATAAAATAACACCGTTCGTTGACACCGTAAATTCAATGTAAATAGGTATAGGCCCAGTTCGGAATATTTCAGATCAAAATCTTGTTTTATGTCATTAAAAGTAAGACATTAGTTTTATAAGAAATACTCCTAATTCACAATAAGGCCAGTGGCAGATCAGTATCTAGATCAGAAAGCGCAGTTAGAATTACGCCTCCATACGCATATTGATGACGTCAAATAAACTTGGCAGCATTTTAGTATGTGCATTATTTTGCGATAATCAAATAAGCTTAAATATTAAGTATATTTGTTTGTATTTTGGCACGTTTAAGAAATAATTCGGAATCCATCCCGAATTCAGAAAACTTTCTAATGGTCGGGTACCTAAAGTTTTTCTCGAAGTCACTTCCTGATTCGGAGTTACGGTATGTGCTCAGTTCAATGAGCTGAAGTTATTTAATTATAGGGATTCGATACAGAATCTGTGTTGAATTGGTACTTATTCGATGCTTTAATTCAAAATATTTAAGTACTAGCTGTATCTCGCGACTCCGCTCACGTGACTAACACATAGTCTCCTATGCGCTAACTTAGGATATAACCTACCCGTGTACAAAATTTCATTCAATTCCGTTTAGTAGTTTATGCGTGAAAAAGTAAAAATTAAACAATGAAAAAGTAAACATTAATCCATTGTTACAAACTTTCGCATTTTTTTTTTTTTATCTAACAAGCGGAGCAAACGAGCATGCAGCTCACCTGATGGTAAGTGACTACCGCCGTCCATGATTACCCACAATACCAAAGGCATTGCAGATGTATTGCCGGCCTTTTAAATAGGAATATGTTCTTTTCTTGAAGGTTATGATGTCGTATAGGTTCGGATACACTGCATTTATTATAATAATAGAATTCCTATCAGTTGTCTAGTACCCATAGCACAAATTCTGCGTAGTTAGGAAATAGATGGCGCTGTGTCATATGCCCAATAGTATTTTATATTCTTTTTAAAACTACTACAGGTTTATCGCGGTTTCGATGATACCCACTCTTGAGGACAAGCATGTTAGATACTGCACGTTACCTAATCCATTTTAAACTAACACTCGAGATCTCACTCAGTGCATTGCTTCATTCATACCAGAAATTAACTACATAAAACTATAAAGAATTATCAACAATCCTTTTCTCCCAAGCGTTACGAGGTCACCGTATGTATCATCACACCATATTATCTATTTAAAAAAATAACTACTATAAAGTCACTTGATTGCCAGGGAAAATGATTCTAATGTTTGTATCAATTTCACATCCTCCTCTCACAGTCGATATTTTAATTTGACAACAGGTAATTTTCTTAATAATAAATAGATATTATGACAAAAAATCTAACAATCAGCTTAGCCGTTGGTCCCTTAACTATTGAACAGCATATCCAACAAGTCAAAAATCAGGAATATATTTTAAGAAAGCAAATAATTTTAAGAATGATTGTATTATGAAATTTAATAATTGGAAATATTACAGTAGAAAAAGCAAGTAACTATAACTACTAATAAGAACTATATAACTAAAACGAGAAATAACTTTAGAACTAATACTCCCTAAATAATGTAGGAGATCACTAACTGTGGTATATCCGTAGTTATGTACAAACACCAATTGATATCAAAGACTTAAGTTTCCAAAAAAGAAAAAATAACCAGTTTTTTTTAAGCACTCGGATACTTACTAAGGACCAATAATTACGCAATATATGTGATTTAATAATAAAAATATTAATTATTTAGGGATGTTAGGTACTGTGTGCTTAGAATTTGACACACTCTTTCAAATAATATTTCAAACAATATACCGTGGACGAAAAAATATAAAATTATAAAACAAAAAGGATGCACGATAGTCTCACACTAGTAGATTAGAATAAGGAAAAATAGCCACAGAAGATCACGAAGGCTTCATATCATAAAAAGAAATTTACTTGGAACATTTCCTACAACACATTCGTTGTAGGAAAGCGAATGAAGAAATAACCCCGATTGGACATAAAAATAAAGTTTGGTCTCCACTGTGGTAGTCTATACGATTATTAAAAAATATTTAGTACTTTATTTTGGCATTTATGTAATTAACTTAGGTAGGTACATATATGCCAATGCTCTTACGTTAATGTCACTGTAGAATATATTTTTTCGGAAATTTCATGACTGAACTTCATAAATAAAAAATGCATGATATATATATAAAAAAAATATTCAATTACATTTTATTACTTCTAAGGTTTTATTTTATTATATAGACCCATACCGCCTTGGTGAAACATGATAAAATAACCCCACCACCATAACTTGAAATTTGTCCCATAAAATAAATAATAAATACAGTAAAAGGAAAATATTGTGGACTGAAAAGTGGTGCCAAACCCATCTCCTCCTTTATTTTAAGCTTATATAATTACCGACCCCCTTACAATAATATTTTCATTTAAATAATTTAAAGTAATTATAAAAAAGTCTGCAACACATTCGGGAAGTTTTTCTTCCCTACTAAATATGCATTACTTGTTAAGCATAATTTAAAGTTTAGAATAGCAATAAATTCTAATGTCTGCTAAGGAGATTAAGGTCTATTGGTTGTTAGCCGCAAAATGCAAGACTGTCAACTGACTCAATAAACCGTAGGCTGCTATTTCTCGTTCAGACAAAAATTGAAAGCATTTCATATTTAAAGTGCCTCCACCTAGCGATTAAACTCGGTTTTATTTAGCAATTGTACTTAGAATGAAGCGTGTTAAACATACATGTGCTCCGTGCTATACTTTCTATCCTTGGTGGTAATATCTTTGGAATAAAGCAAGAAAGGCAGGTCAACACATACACTGAACTTTTCTATTATATAATAATTATCATTTAGATGTTATTGATACATACTTATATAGATTTTAAATATTATAATAAAATATTCCTATTTATATGAAATAAAAGGTTCATTATAATTTCTTATGAATTATACTTTTGTTACCGCAAAATAACATTGTTTGTATATAGAAGATTATATAAAAAAACCTTGCTTTTTTTAGTTAGTAAATAATTTGAAATCAGACCTGACAAATATTCAATTCAAATTATATTTCTTTTTCTTTCCCTAAATTGATTACAATTTCAAATGTTCTTCAACTCCCTGCTTGACTTCTTAAATTTTATATTTTTATGATTTGGCAAACCTGCTGTCTTTTTACACCAAACTTAATCAATCTTATTCTAACATGAAAAATAAAACCATTGTTTTATTAACTCGTGTATTCCTTACATATAACTACAAAGTTTCTAAACTACTATAACTACACTATATAACAATAATAAAACATACTATGTAGCATTTAATCCTATCCTCTCCAATTTTTCTCGCGTCCAAGCTTGTATGAGTTGTCTCCTTATTTCAAAGGCAATAACAGCTGCAGCCATGCCTGTGTTAAGGCTATCGACACCTCTTTGCAGGGGAATGTTCACTCTTAATCCATTTTTTGTCGCTGCAAAACTGAATAAAAACTTCATTTATTTTTTATTTACAACACTTAAAGTTCCAAAACAGCATAGTGAAATGGTATTTTAAAATACAAACAAGCACTCAGTTTCACTTTTTAATAGGTGTTTAAAGCCCTCAATTAACAGAATAATTAAGCAAATTTCATTCATTTGCCAGGGTGGAGGGAGAGGAGGATCTCCATTTTCAACTTATTTTTATAGTGTTCAAGTCTCTATATTATTTCTTTGCCTATTTTGAGAAAATCAGTACTCCCGAGAACTTTCCAGAGTCACAACAATAGTCTGCATCCATTTTTACGAACTGATAGTGAAGTATGAGAAATTGAATTTATCAACGTTAAAACCCTTAAAATATTTTAATATTTCAAAACCAAGAAAAACTTTTTTTACCATTGAAGTGGCAAACAAGTCCACCTTATTTTAAACGATTAGCATAGATTATGATCACCTACAACACTAAGGAGATTATGCGCACATCCCCGACACTGAAGAGAAGAACTCTTTATCCCATTTTTTAAAAACCCCATGCTGTGGACACTTGGAAAAACCTTGATAACTAAAACTATTGTTAGTGTCATTTAATTACCTCTTGCTTAATCATAATCTGTTTAACTGCGGCCTTTAGAGGTAAACAGCACCATTGATATCACAGAAAATAATTTGTTTCCCATAAAGTTATATTAAATTGTTTATTTATAATTAAATTAATAACAAAAAAGATTACAACTTACGCATAACTGTCATTACTAATTCCTTCTGTCTCACCACCGATTATTAATGTTATGTGTTTAAAACTTGTATATTCAATACCATAATATGGAAGCACAGGAATATGCATTCCTTCACAGCTTTCATCTGTGTTACCCATTGAATTTTCATCCAATACTTTTTCATTACTATCAGCAATGAACACTGTAGTGTCCTGATTTAAATGTTTGGGAATATCTGTCCACTCTACAGAATTGTATATAGGCAGTCTAAAATGGGCGCCTGCAGCACTTCTTATAACTTTTGGATCCCAAATGTCAACACACCCTATAAACAAATTAGCAGTATAATAGTAAAAGAACTTTTATTATCTATGTTTAAATTATTTCAATTTCTCTCAATAATAGTTTTAAAGTAACTGTAAAGGGGAATGATATTAGATTACATACTTTATTAACCTTTCAACTGCTTAACTTTGTAGCAGTTCTCAGGCCTCTAATGTCTGACTCACATCCATTTTATATTGTACTAGAGTTTTTAGTTATTAGTAATTTTTCTATAATGGGTAATTTAAAAATTTTGCAGCCTTCTATTCTACATTTTATTTCTATTTTATTACTGTCATAGACAGTAGATTAAATGCATATATAAAACTACAACTTAAAAATTGCATTACTTAGAAATTATAATAATCCCTACCTTTTGTTAATACAACTTTTTCACATCCAGCACCTACTGCAACCCTGAAGATAGCACCCAAATTTCCTGGTACTCGTATATTGTCACATATAAACTGTAGAGGCAAAGGTCTGGAGAAACTCCTCACATTGTCAGGTGATGGTATATCAAATACACCTAAAATTCATAGTTATATAGTTATAAAACATTTCTATTTAACGAGCCATTTAATTCAAGTTTAGTTACATTTACTGACCAGCACACCTATAGGTTAGTAAAATTCTTTTATTCTATCTTTCATATAATCTGTCCATAAATTTCTATTCTAATATTTAAAAATTAACTAAAAGTAAAACTAAGTAAATATATATTAACTATTTGTTAAGTCTTCAAAACCAGCTCTAGTTATAAGTTACTCAATAGCTACTATATCACATAATGCTTATGGTTATATATATATATTTATTTATTTATATTTATATATATTAAGAGTAGTGTTTATGTATTATGTATGATTATTTATTATTGTCACATATTTTTTACTACACCTACCCTTCATATGCTCCCTGTTTTTAACTAATGGTTAGCTGGTAGAGAATGCCATATGCATTATATATTGCATTAAGCTCACCATTTGTGCAAACTTTTATTGTGCAATAAAGAATAAATAAATATGCAATAGGAATTAACAATTCCCATAATAAGATAAAGTTGTGGATCAATTAAGAAATTATCAATCTATGTATGAAATATATTTAACATATAATTAGTTAAGTGTAACCCAGTAACTTGACTTGTAAACAATGCACCTTGTTGGGTTTTATATCCTCTTTTTATATCATAATATTGTTGTTTGACCTTAAAAATTTATCTGACACCTTTTTTGCTCCTACTATATATCATATATATATGAAATATATATTGTTTGATTAAAAAGATATTTCACTTTTTTTACCAGTCTATTACAGTCTTTTATAGTCACAGTTAAACAAAAAACCACACAAACATATACATTAAAAATAGTCAAATTACCAAATATTCCTGGAGAAGTTTCAACATCAGACCAAAGTGCAATTTGTTTATATGGTATTTTATATAATTTCACCCCTTTGGAAGGCAAAAATGGTCGCAAATTATATAAGTCTTCTGTGCGGCTGAATATAACATATTTTAAATTGCATTTAGCTTCCAAACCATCCACAATCATCCGCCAACCTTCAACTAATATCTGACCTGACTGATTCCTTCCTTTTTTTGATTTTAATTTTACTAAGAGATTGCTGTAAATAAACAAATTTAAATAGGTAAGTAACATGATGAAAATCACTAATCATAACCTATAGAAATTAACAAAACAAAATAGACTCTCATAATACAACCTATTATAAATAAATTATAGTAGGTTAAAAAATTTTACCTACTGTTAATTTGGCCTAATAAACTTAAGATAGATAGATAGATAGATAGACAATTTATTTGCATTACTTACAGCACACAAATTACAATAAAAAAAAAACATACACGTAATACACAGCAAAAGAGACAAAAGAATAAAAATAAAAAAAGCACAAATAAAAAAACAAAAATACAAAAACAAAATACATAATCTAACAATCTCCTTTGTTAACATTCCTTCATGCGTGTGCCATAGTAACACAAAATGGTCACAGCTCAGTTTATTGCTTTGCCCTTAAAAGAGCAAAACACTGATATTCTGCTGTGGCCAAGAGTCAGTCGCGAAACTTTTCATTAAAAATTTACAATATAAAAAAAAATATATATATATAAATAAACTGCATTGTATGTGTCCATTATATTTGCCTCCACTTGACATTATATTCTACATAAATAAATAAATAACAGATACCATTAGATGAGGGGTAGTCAGAGATCACTTTCTGTCACATTCAGATATTCAGGCAATAAATATTTCGGCTATGTACCTATTGGGTATTCCAATTTTTTGTTTATTAATTAAAAAGATTTTAAGTTTTTTTTTTTAAATGTGTTTACTATTAGACAATCTTATTGGGGGTGGTATATTATTCCAGCATTTCGTAGCTTGGTAGCGGAAACTTCCCTCAAACGCCACAGTTTTATGAGGACGCCCTGCTAATAAGTAGCGCGTGGGTCTTGTACTATATTTGTCATGGAATGAATTAAATTGTAATTTAGAATATAGATATTCCGGTCGCCGATACTTTAAGATGTCAAATACTGTACAAGCGAGATGAAAGTTTCTCTGAGAGGACATGTTTAAGGTGGAATAATTATTTAAATATGGCGTTACGTGCGTTCTAGGCGGAATATTGTGACAAAATCTAGTACATGCATTTTGTACTCGCTGTATAAGACGTTGAGTTTTAGAATGCAATCGAGGTCCATACACTAAATCGCCGTAATTCAATTTAGACAAGATCAATGATTCACAAAGAGTGACACGAACTTCCTCATTCAGAAGATTTCTAATTTGATATAGAACTCTTAGACGATAAAAGCAGCTTTGAACTAGTTTTAGAACATGAGTCTCAAAGCGTAGTTCACTATCGATTACTATTCCAAGATTCCTAGCTTCTTTAACATAGTCAATTCTTTCCCCGGTAATATATATGTCAGGATTCTGGCTAAATATAAATTTTACTTGTTTTTCAGATCCTAGAACCATGTATACAGATTTTTTGGGGTTTAACATCATTGCATTTTTAACCGACCAATTCGCAATACGTTCAAGATCCTCATTTAATTTTGAAACACTTCCTGAGACATTTCTGCGAGAAGCCGGGATATAAAGTTGAACATCATCTGCATAAATATGGTATTTGCAATGTTGTATCTGTTTTATAAGATCAGCACTATATAAAATAAACAGTAATGGACCGAGTATTGTGCCCTGAGGCACTCCGCGCGTGACTTCCGAAGAATCAGAAAACGCAGGTCTACCAGCTCTCCCCACCAATTTAACAGTCTGTCTACGATTATCGAAGACCTGGAAGGAATTCTTTTAAGTGGCAAATTTCTCAACTCTACATAAATAACCCATAAATATTCTACTGCTGAGCCCGAGTCTCTTCACATGTAAGTATATATAGCCCACTATTATCACACTAGCCAAACCTAGCTTGGTATAGTAGGTTATTTTGAGTTTTCCCTTTCTCAAATATATTGAGAAAGAGAAAACTCGAAATACTTTATTCTTTGACCCTCTTACAAAATTCTGGAGATGAAAAGGAGTGGTGGCACATTTCTGGTCTTAACGTCACTAACTAATTAGTATTATAACAAAGAAGAAAATGTAATATGCATACTTTCAAATTATAGGATTTTAACACAGAATTAGAAATTTACCTTATCCTTCCATCATTTTCTTTTGCTTTCTCAAAAATAATCTGATTATTATCGTCAAAAACCTTAGTTTGACTTAGATAAAAAGCTCTCTTTTTTAATTTATCTTCTCGTTTTGATTTAATTTCTTGAGACTTCTCAATGTTAAAAATTTTTGATTCTTTCTCCGGCTTTTTGTTCTCATCTATAGAATCCACTGACGTTTCCTTGGATTTATTTAGAATTTCAGGATCTAAGTTAATAACTTTTTCTGTTTTTAAATTAACTTTAGATTTTGGTTCAAAAGGTAACATTACTTTAGCAGGATCTCTATGCATCCATCTTCCATAAAATCGAAATGAACTATCGGTCAATAATTGGCTAGAAATTAGTGTTTGCGTTAATAGACGACTAATATTTTTCGACATATTGTATAATTAATAAAGTATATAATTTTAATAAAAGAATAACCGGATAAAAAGAAACTACTTAGATATTTTAAAATAAACAAAAAACACATGTACATCTATGTCAGTATGACAGTATATTTCTTTTTATTTATTAATATGTCTTAGGGCTCTGGATGCAAGTGCTTTAATACTGACATTATAAAGAATACACTTTTTAAATTTAAGAATGTACCATAAACGTCATACAAGGTACTACCAAACTACCAGAGACCTGAAAAAAAATTGTAGGTAAGTAGTGTGCGAGTTTTCCTAATGTGTACACGACCTATATCTAGTTCAGCCATAAGTTTTTTTATGAAGTAATGTAATATTACTAAAATTTATACCTATATATTTATTAATCTTAGTTAAAAAATTAAAAAATATTATATTCGAAATAGCCACCTTTGGCTTTTATACAAGGCCTTTAATCTGTTTGCTCGGGGGAAAAGGGATTGTTAGTAATGGAGACTGAGAATCCCATTGCTAGCAATATACCCAACCAGGTCGACCTCCTCGCGGTTCCCCCTGGAAACCATCATAGTTAATTCCTGATGAATTCATCACGATGGGCTAACTGCCCTGTTTTCATTATCATCTATCACCCTTCACTGGTACTCCGCTAGCGTATCCCATTAGCTCAAGCGGGGCTACTATACCATTTTCACCCATAAAAAAAAAACTGTCTGGCCACAAATCTATAGATTTACGCACTTTTTCCACGAAAAATTTCGTCACTGCTTGTTCCAAAGATTTTTTAAGAGACTCAATGTTGCTGTGTCGTTTAGAGCAGGTCCTCTAAAACTGACCATAATTTGAAGTCTAAAAAAAATATATACCTATCCAAAATTGAGAAAATATACTCATATTTTCTCAATTTTGGATAGGTATATATTTTTTTGTTCGCGAAATTTTGAAAAAAATTATTCTTAGACAAAAGTGAAGACCTATAGAAATTTGAGTAATTATTTTTTTGTAATTTTGGGTAATAGTTTTAGTACTTGGTAAGTTTATAAGTATATAGAGGTATATGATTTCAGTAAAATTGCGCACAGAAATACAATAATAACAGAAGACTTTCTTTTAGTCGTTTATTTAATGCACATAGCAAAGCGTAATAAAAATAAGTTTGTGGTTGGGTAACAGTCCTGTAAATCGTATCGATTTGGGGAATAAATATAGGAGGTAACTCACATCTGGCAATCCTGATTATCAGCAATACCAATATTGCCAAAACAATTACTAATTCTTATCACTGTCATCAGCTGGAAATTTTGTGAATGCGTAATAAAATAGTGTTTATTTATAAATCGCTCTATACATTATCAAAATGGCAACAGGAGTAAAACCTCGTGATGAAGAATCACAACTTACTAAAAGCGACCTTGAGACCATACAAGATGCAATGAAGTGTAAGAAGTTTCGAGATTTGTTAACCGATTACTGCGAGGAAGTACGTGACCCGGCAAATCAAGCGTTGTATCAAAAAGAAATGACCCAACTTGAAAAGGAACGTGGCTACGATGTAACTTTCATTAATCCGAAAGGGGGTTATGTTATTAAAACTAGTGTCGCTGGCGACAGGAAGGCGTTTATCAACATTTGCAGTAACGAGAATGTTGATAAGCCGTCATGTAGCGTTCAAGAAATAAATGGCATAAAAGGTATGAACTGGTTGTTGCCGTACTCAATAATACCTCCAAGAGAAGATTACAATAATAAAAAAGAACGTTGCGTGATATATGACGTAGTGTTCCATCCCGATACTTTACGTATGGCGGAGGTTAACAAACGGTTTCGTGAGTTAGTAAACAAAACTGCTTTCGACGGTTTACAAAAAACATACAATATTCATTTCGATAGTAATAACTTCCGATTTCCAAAGTCGCATTACAAAGGAACGAGTACACCTGCTGTAATTAGAAAAGAAGATCCTAATTATGTACCACCAACAGATGAAGAAACTGAGAACATCTCGCCAGAAGTTTTAGAAAAAATGTACCCTCAGCATATCTATAATGAAAAAATGGATAAACCCACTGAAGAACTAATATCACACCAAAATCAGAAACAAAAAAGACAGTCTAGGAAAGTTAAAGAAGAATTTACTCATACTACTGAAAATGGATATACTATTCCTAAGTATGTTATAAAACAACAAAAGAATGTAGATCTTCAAGAGTTTACTAATGAAAAAGATAGTAAACAATATTCTGCTATTCCCAGTCATATAGTTATTGAAGTTAATCTACCAATGCTTTCATCTACAAAAGATTGTATATTGGATGTTAAGGAAAAATCATTGAATCTAATATCAGAAAAGCCAGCAAAATATAAACTGAACCTCACTCTGCCATACCCAGTGAATGATGAATGTGGTAATGCAAAGTTTGATAAGTCTAAGCACATGCTTATAGTGACTTTACCAGTTATAAAAAGAAGTAACAACCATAATATAAATTCTTTAAAAGTTGACAGTGGAGTTGAAAGTGAAGAAAATTCAGGTTCCCAAAGTGATGAGGGTGGCATGGATGGTTTGGTAGTTGACTTACCCTCAACTCCTGAATCTCCACTTTTAAAAAATTATGATCATCCCAGTGAAAAGCCTTTGGAAGACCCATTCTTGGTATCTTCTCTTGGATATACATTGCCATCATATACACATAATGTTATGGATGAAATTGTAGCATTTACTTTCCATGTGAAAAACACTGAACCTGATTCAGTAAAAGTAAAAAAAGATGACAATAAAATTTACATTAAATTTACTTCAATTGGTTCAGGCTTTGTTCCTGTTCACTATGCAGCTATTATTATATTTGAAGAACAAATCAAGTTTGAAAATGTCAGTGGAGAAGCATGGGATAACAATGTTATATTGCAGTTAGAAGTTGTTGGTGATGTACCTCAGAAGTTCCAAATTGGTTTAAGTGAAGACTCCTTCACTAGTGAATATTTTGATATGTCTCAGGTGAGTAGGTCATCAAAACCTAGAATTGTAAATGAAACAAAATTGGATTATCATAAAGAAGTTACAACTCCTGTTGTTGAAGTGACCAACTTAGGTACAGAAACAAATATTGTAGTTTCATCAAATAATTTTGATTACAATGAAGATAATATAGAAAGTCCAACTACAAAAGAGAAAGAGATTGT
This sequence comes from Galleria mellonella, assembly GCF_026898425.1. Classification (NCBI taxonomy): domain Eukaryota; kingdom Metazoa; phylum Arthropoda; class Insecta; order Lepidoptera; family Pyralidae; genus Galleria; species Galleria mellonella. The sequence continues at coordinate 1,453,795 of NW_026442042.1, read as the reverse complement.
GTGGACAGAGACTGAAAATAATGAAAGCGGAGCAAAAAGTATACTCCGTAAACAAATATCTATGACAAGAAGCTACTCTGAGTCAAGTATGGGAGATGTTGCATCGTCTATGGATTACATAAGTTCTGACTGCATACCAGAAGAATCTAGTTTGAAAAAGACTGTTAGATTTAATGATGTCATTGCAAGACAATTCTACAGGTGAGTCAGAAGCATCATGTTGTACTTATTAATCAAATTTGAATTTTCCAAACGAAAAGTAATTTGTATTTAACAAATATTTAATTATATCATAATTTAGACAAATGCATAAAAAATTTAGATCTGTGAATTTTATATTAGATATATATGATAATCAGTTATAAGATTTATTTTAATAAAATCACATCATACTATTTCACCAGCAGATTCAATTTATATACAATACAAATACACTCCTCGCAAAAATTAAGGGAACATAAATTTTTTTTAAATTTTTGGGTGATTTTCAACAGGCTGTATTTCAGTGAAAAATAATCGTACAGGAAATTTAAAAAAAGAGTTTTGAAGCTTGAAAACTCTAGTTTTCAGATTTTTTGGTGAAAAAATTCTTAAACAAAGCTGAAAATAATTTTTTTCTAAATTTTCTAGGTTTTGTTTTTCACTCTATGGGCATGGAAAAATTTTTTCGAGCTACTCCATTGTATAGGTCTCTTAGCGTGTTTATTCAGCTTCAAAAATCGCTTTGGATGGCTCAATTACGACCATTTGTCTCCGAGATATCGAACTTTGAATGCAAAAGCATCCTTTTCCATTCAACTGCTAATATCTCTGGAACTACTGGTCGCACAGCAAGCGGGCGCCGAGTTTCTTTATCTGAATAAAATTTCCAATTAAGCACAGTCAAGAGTTAGTGAAGAAAAAATTTTTTTCCACCTCTAACATTAAATTGAAAAAAGTGGAAAAAAGTGACTTTTTCTCCTTTTTTGGTTACTTGGCTGTATCTTCGCTAATATGGGCGGGAAAGCTAAGGTTTGAGGAAAATTTTACAGTCTATTGTTCCTTAAAGAACCCCCCAAATCCCTGGAGCGATCGGTTCAACGGTTTTTCCCGGACCAATTGATTGAAATTTTGGAAAAAATAAGGGAACAAGGTTTTTGTCCCTTAAACTCACCCTAATCCATTCAAAAATCAATAATTTCATTTGTTTTTCACTTTTTACTCAATTTTTTGTTTTTTAAAAATTCATTATCAAAAAAAAAATCGAAAAAAATCAAGAAAATTTTATGCAGATAAAGAAACTCAGCGCCCGCTTGCTGTGCGACCAGTAGTTCCAGAGATATTAGCAGTTGAATGGAAAAGGATGCTTTTGCATTCAAAGTTCGATATCTCGGAGACAAATGGTCGTAATTGAGCCATCCAAAGCGATTTTTGAAGCTGAATAAACACGCTAAGAGACCTATACAATGGAGTAGCTCGAAAAAATTTTTCCATGCCCATAGAGTGAAAAACAAAACCTAGAAAATTTAGAAAAAAATTATTTTCAGCTTTGTTTAAGAATTGCATGGAAACCGGAGCTCAAAAAATTTTTTCACCAAAAAATCTGAAAACTAGAGTTTTCAAGCTTCAAAACCCTTTTTTTAAATTTCCTGTACGATTATTTTTCACTGAAATACAGCCTGTTGAAAATCACCCAAAAATTTCAATAATTTTTATGTTCCCTTAATTTTTGCGAGGAGTGTATTTGTATTCATAAACTGTTTCAATTGCTCTGAACATTTTCTGCATGTTTTAAGTACATAATTATTGTACATATATACTGTGCATTGATGTATTTAAGAATATCTATTAGATATCTAGTACCCATAGTACATAACTCTGCTTATTTTAAATAACTATATAAAATATTGAACACAATACACTTAAACTAAGTAAAGCTATTAATTGTCCCATACTATATTGATTTTTGAAATATCCCATAATAATAAGCATCTAAACATTTATGTTATCATTCATTACATAGATTAATTCAGCTTGTTACACCAGATAAATTAATATTTTCCATAACATTCTTATCATATTGTCAACATTGCTGTCATGACATGACAAATTAGCAAAGCATGTGCTTATTTCAATTATTTAATTGTTTATTTCAGATATAACTCCTCCATAGAAGGTCAGAAAAAGAAAAATCAAAGAAGAAAAAGCAAAAAACGAAATCAGGAGCAGCGCAAGAGTGAAAGTGAGGCTGAGGATGATGTTACCAACTCAAATATGGTATATATATACATTAATTACATAACCTGAATAATATAACTATTTTTATACATAAATAATAATGCATTTTTCACCAGAAAAGCATGACTCAAAAATAATGAATATGAATATTATCAGCCTCATTCAGCGCATTCAGATTATACAGAAGCTTGAAATTTTTTTGTCTTATTAAATTTGATTCAATATGTTTGTTCACTCTAATCTTTGAAATTGTTCAACCAATTTTAATAAAATTTGATAAGTGTATATTGCTTCCTCCAACTTGAGATATAGGAGTTTTTATCCCAATAAGAAAAATGCAACCAGTAAGCAGCAGTGAGGGAAAAACAATGTTTACAGTAATAAACAAAATAAATTTGTTCATATAAATATAGGTATTCTCATGAATATCATATATGCATTATTGTATGGTGCAGGTAACAGCTAACATTTGGTCAGTTTTTACTGTAAAGTATATACTGTATCAAGTAAAATTTTTGGAGTTGAATCTAGTAATCATAACTTTTGGCTATCAAATATTAAGTTATGTTACCTGTAAATTTTTTTATGGTTTAAATAACCCGTCACATTTGCATACTATGATAATAATATTCTTATTGGAAACATATATATATATATATGTTTTGTCTACAATAATTGTGAACGTATATAAAACAAAACACTGTATAATAATGCAATGTAATATTGTAATACTTTAAAATATTATCTATTTAGGCCTTAAATGTTCCCAGATGATGTATATAGCCAGAGGCAATAGTCATCTGTTGTATTAACTTTCTCAAGTACATTATTGATTCCAAATTTGCTATAGTCTAAGATAGATAATGTTAAATTATTTTTATTTATTAATTGAGAATTAATGAATGAGAATTTATTGTTTAATGAAATTAAATTGACATACACAATTTTAGTTGTCCACATTTCAACATAAATATTAGCACAGATAATGCTATACAATCACATCATAATACTATACTTATTAATATTTTAGTTATAAGGCAGTGTAGTGATTAAACCATTAAACTACATCTCTTATAGAATACTATGTTTCTAACAATAAATTCTATTTTGTTGTAGACTTCAAAACCAAGATTGAAATCTGCTCTCAAACTAAGACGTGACAGCGGACTCGCCGATACCTCAGATGCTGAAGCTGACTGTAAAACGACGCCACTGGATTCACCCATTTCCCCATCCACTTTCAACATTCCCACTAATAGTAATAAATCTACCAACATATATGATGATGACTTCAAAGATAATGTAGATGAGAAGGAGAAATTTAAGTCTATTTTAAACATAGATTACAAAGCAAAAGCTCCATCAGAGCCTACGATATGGGAATCAGCAAGTGAATCCACAAAAACACCAAAAAGACAAGATGATTCTAAATCATTTAATAAGATTACCTGTGATAACATCAAACATAATACAAATCTTTACAACCCAGATAACTTAAATAAAGGCCAGTACCTAGAGGTAGCGTTTAAAAACGATCTCATATTTGATTTGGATATGTGAGGTTTGCAATTTCCATCTATTCAGTTCAATTATTTTCTGTTAAATTTATTAAAAAATTATATATTATTGAAATACTTTGAGTATTTAAAAGAAAATGTAGTATTTGGATTTTGTAATTGTTTGAAGTTCCTTTGCATTGTGAAGATACTTAAGAATTGTTTGTTGGATGTGCTAGTTTATGGCAATGGTTTACATTAATTATATAATTTTCTTAAAATTTTAATCCCAGTGTGTTCAACTATAATAAAGTCAATTAAATTATATTTTACAGATTTGAAAAAATAATATCATTCAAAATGATAAAATGTTGGCATGCAGAAATAATTTTCATTATTGATCTTAATTATTTTTAATTTTTAGCCATGTTAAAAGTAAAGTTAAAAGTAGATTTATCTATAATCATTCAAATGAAGTTATGCTCATTTTAGACAATATTTGGTAGAAAAATTGCATTTAAATGGTACAAACTAGATACGTAATTTACTGATGTTATATAGGTCAAGTGCTAGGAATTTATTTCTGAATAAGAATCTTGAGCCTAAATTTTATTTGTTAAATTGTTTAGTCTAATACTGCACTACATACACGATTTAGAATTTAGGTTTGCCCACTAAAGAATTTAGAAACGGCCTAAGCAAGGATGCTAGAATCTGTTTGCTAATATTGTATGTTTCAGTGGGTAAAATATAACACTTGCAGTTTTGTAAGTAACATTTTACACATTCACCAAAATCTTTTTTATACCTCTACTTATATTTATATACTTAGCTGATCTTGATCTGCCTCGCAATTATTGTATTTTTTTTTCTAAATTCCAGTTATAGAACCAGTTATTAATTTACAATTAAATTATTCTTGTGCCTTTAGTCTTTAAAAATATATTTATAAATAACTAAAAGTTAAACCAGTGTTTATATTAATTTGGTATATTTAACGTCTGTTGTCATAAACAATGCATATTATTTAATATTTTATAATATATAACAATAACTATGGTGTATGAATAATATAATTTATGTTTTGTGTAAGATACTATAAGGTTCTGAAAGATTGTGATTTTGTGAACGTAGTATAATATACTAGTTTACTGAAGGATGGTTTTTTAATTAACACTGGCTTTATTTTGTCTTTAGTGAGATAGACTCACTCTGACTTATGTCCTTTTTTTTTTGATGAGTTAAAATAGTATGGTAACCCCGCCTGCGTTAACGGAATACACTGGCGGAGCACCAGTGAAGGGTGATAGATGAGAATGAAAACAGGCCAGTTAGCCCATCATGATGAATTCATCAGGAATTAAACATGATAATTTCCAGGGAGAACCGCGAGGAGGTCGACCTGGTTGGGTATATTGCTAGCAATGGGATTCTCAGTCTCCATTACTAACAATCCCTCCCCCCCATGTCATTATGTTACATCTCTTTTATATTAACAATCAATATATTTTATAGTCTAAGTTATACCCTATAACTGGCATACATTTGTATCACCTCATGTAAGGCTATATGTGTGTACGGTTTTTAAAGCGTTGACCTTAAAAATATAAACTTAAAAAGAGCTGTCCTACTTGTGTAATTAGCGTTCACTAAGCGGGCATACCTTCCCAAGAGGTAAAAAGCAATGTGAAAAGTATTTTTTAAAGAAAATAATTTCAACAGACGTAACCGGAGAGATCATTTATTCTCGCAATTTCTCCCAGAAAGGTACTTAAGTGTTTTCCTCGATCATTAGTTATCTTCATACCAAAGCTTTTAATTTTGGATATATTGCTAGCAATAGAGCCCTTAGTCTCTATTAGTAATAATCCCTCCCCTCGCCCCTTCTATATATAGTTCTTTTATTATTGTGAAGTGAAAATTACTACTGTAGACCATAGACATAGTATAACGTATACTATATATCGCAGGCCCACAGTAGTAAATTCAAATATTTTCTATGAAAGATACCGTCATTTAATTACGCATCAAAGAGCATCATATTTCAAAACATTACTAGTATAACATACTTAGTATAATGTACTTATATAAACTAAACATACTTTATAATCTAAGTTTGTAAATTACTTAAGTATATTCATCCCGTAAAGACATCATATAATCAAAACTTGAACGTAAATCGTAGTTATGTCTGTTTTTATTAGATTATTATAAATTTACAACAAACTTCTGTTCAATCAATACGCAATAAAATATAGAGTAATTTATCTGCTAAAACTAATTAAGCAAGAGTAATTACATTGAACAATGGCTTGAGGCCCAGAAGTGAAAGATATTTAGGTAAGTTTCTACTCCGGAGTTTTCGATACAAATTGTTTTATTAGTCCACCACTAAAGTATCAACTAGCTTTCGCCCGCTACTTCGTCCTCGTGGCCGGAACATATTTATTGACTGCGATAAAAAGTAGCCTCTATCCCATATAGTACGGACTGTAGTCATCCATCCTAGTTGGAACCACGGTCGGGGTTGCTTAACTTACATTAGCGATACGACCTCTAACCAGTCACTCATCCCTTATTGTATTATATACTATAAGGGATGAGTGACTGGTTAGAGGTTATAATTATGTACCTAATACCGTCATAAAGTTTCAGCCATTTCAACTGATTGTTTATTTTATAACAGTTTATATGTGATTCTTTAGATTGATATAATAATATTTTATTTATTTCTGAATCGATCCAAATAAAACAAATACTAAATGTTAAGTAGAGCAAACTGCAATACATTAGTGAAATCCGCATTCAAATCAGTTAAGCCATTTCATTAGCTATGAAAATAGAATTTAAAATATTCGTGTAGAGTAAAATCCGTCAATCCCTTTAGATATATATTATTATAATGAAGTCGGTTAATAATAGTAGAATTTTATATATTAAAAAGAACACTCATTAATTTTTAAAGTGATTTTACTGGACACGAACATTCTAAAATCTAAAGTCACCGTAGATAATATTTCGATGACTATGTAAAACATTTATTACAGGCAGAGGTCATTTATTTGCTCAAGTTTTTTTTTTATTTTATGCCTAAGCTTTATGCGTTTTTATCTTTGTGATTGTCAATTTAGCTTTTTTAACTGTGTCTGTATAATAATAATACATAATGTTTGTGAGTTTAATTCCGGTTAGATGAGGTTAAATTTATTCATTAAAATTTCCATGACGGCTTGGTTAGGTAAATTCTATTCGATATAAAAAATGTAGGCGGTTTAAAATACTTAGGCAGCAGTTGTTTATTTAACTAATCGTTGAAATAGTTCAAACTGAGAATAGGATACGAAAATCAGACAACAGTCGCTTGTTTTAATTTATTGGAACAGAACTTCACCACATGTAGGTTTTCTGCATCAGAAACCGAATTTGTTTCTAAATTGAAAACGCGACGTTTCACAAGATTCCTGAATTGCCAATGCCATTTTTTTCTTTCAGATGCCCATACTAAAATCTGTCAATATTCTAAAATATTTAAAAATGCTGGAACAACAACCTAAAACGTTAATAATGCAATGAGATTTGTATTAAACTGTCACAAAAAGTATTTTAGATATTTCTAAAAAATGTAGTTAAGATTAACGTTTTAGTACACTATAAGATTATTTTAAAGTTAGGGGCAAGTAAAACCAAATATGTACATGTAAAAAGTATTTAGTTAGATAACTAAATTAAAACATTCTGACAAGTTCTTGGGAAACCGATTTTTCAAGACGAGTAAAATTGCCTAATACTATATCTATAATCTTTGGAGAGGGTTATGCTCGGAGTCTCTTTGCGTGAAAGAATCCGAAACGAGGATGCCCGCAAAACTAACGCAAACTAGATGGAGCGACGACCTGAAATACATTGCAGGGAGTCAGTGGATACAGGTGGCTCAGGACCGTTCTTTATAAACAGTCTATGGGAGATGCTTATGTCCAGCAGTGGAGGGAAAATGGCTGAAATGATGATATCTGTAACTGGTATAGCGTCTTATTTTAGTTATTAAACTAGTTTCTGTCTAAAAATTACGTATTGAAAATTCAAATTATGTAATTGATAATACTATATTAATATTTTTTTTGATGGGATGAAAATGGTATGGTAACCCCGCCTGCGCTAACGGGATACGCTGGCGGAGCACCAGTGAAGGGTGATGGATGAGAATGAAAACAGGACAGTTAGCCCATCATGATGAATTCATCAGGAATTAACCATGATAGTTTCCAGGGAGAACCGCGAAGAGGTCGACCTGGTTGGGTATATTGCTAGCAATGGGATTCTCAGTCTCAGTTACTAACAATCCCTTTCCCCTCACTATATTAATAAAGTTTATTTATTTTAACCAACTGCGTGCCTTGATAGTAAAAATAAATATAAATATGAAAATTCATATTAAATCCGGATAAGTCAAGATAAAGAGAAAATATATATTTATTATATTATTTATGACAAAATTTAAGAAATGTCTTGGTGAAGCGCGGACGCTGCAGTACAATACCTTGATTTATGATGTATAGACATGTACTCTACGAATCTATGTAACTCTCCACGACTCTATAAATTATGGTGGTCAAAGTTTGCCCGTAATTGTCAAGCTTGTGTATAATACAATATAAAACTCATTAAAGGAATACCCACGGTAGACAAAATGTATAATATAGGGCAAAATCGAAACTATTAATAGTATGAAAAACTTAAAAATGTATCCGTGATATTTTAATCTAATGTTCTTTAGATTAGGACAGAAATTTCGTAAAATGAAAATTCAAATACGACAGCAAAATTTTGATTACTCCTCCATGCCAACTCAACAGCTGAACGCGCCTTATTAATATGGGGAACTTTGCATACTTATTTATAAAACATTTATTCATCCTCAATGCGACGTATTGTCAATATTATATTCACCTGTTAAAATTATAATTAAACAAGAAAATGTTCCAAGAGGAATTACATTCATGGCTAATTAAATTATTTCCGCTATAATCAAGATTCTCACAAGGCAACGATATATGCCAATTTCTATACGAAATTATCAAGAAAGCAAAATCGTGTTTAAGGTTTTTAAGCAAACTGTAATGGTTGATATTAAACAGATTTTCATTACATACGAGTTTCGACAATGTTAAAATATGATGCTTACGTGAGATCATTAAACCGTTATTTACTTATCTACTTCATGCATTACATCAACATAATTCCGTATTTTCATTAGCTTCGCTTGGTTTATTTATGAAATAACATAGAACGAGAAATAACATGAATACTTATAGTAAATTCACGTGTTTTGTTTAGGTAGCGGTATAAATCCGTGCAGTAATGAAATTCGTGCAGGCGACCGGATCAACGTCGCAAAACATATTTTCCTTTAGGAATCAATGATTCCATTGAAAATATGGACAAACCTAAATACATATTCACATGGTAAAAATAGGTACATGAAACATTTTAGTGCAATTGAGTTTAGGGATAGACGGAGAGTAAGTTTCTGTATTGTGTTTTAGCATATTCGTAGTAGTTTTGTGTAAAGGTAACTAGTAGGTGGTCACCATCAGCTTATTTATCAGGTATTCATGGAATTTCTACATATTACAACCACAATTAACTTTCATACATATTGCTAGACCGTTGAATTTTATTCCGAGTTTGTATTGTACCTGATTTTCATAATTTTAACCATTTTTTATCAAGATAAATTCTGTTCTTCTTATTTATGATGTAAAAGTCTTTTAATTGCTCCTAGTTATGGTAATTATCCAGAATGCCGTTATTGTTATTCTCCTCTTTACTTCAAAGCCTTCTCGATAGATGAAACGTTCGTATGCTGGTCATGATTTCAAAACACCATTATTGGCGATTATGTTGCTCTGTTATGATCGACGATGTAGTTGTTACACTAAAATGAACTAATTCACAAAGGTAGGCGGTATTAGTTATTTTTAAGAACCATCACTTATAAATTAAATTGCTTTTTTTACATATATACCAACTGAATTTTAAATCTTTTTTTAGCCATAGAATTGACGAAGATATCGAACCTACTTCTGTAATAATATGTTATACACAAAACATCTTTGTTTGAAGTCACTTGAAAATTAAGTAAATAAGTAAAAGATTTCATTCCCTCTCGTATTTCTTGTTAAGAATTTGCAGTATTCTCAATATTTACGGAAGATATAAAATTTCGCTTGATCTTAAAATTTAAATTCTAAGAAAATCTCAACTTGGCTAAAAATGGAAAGGTTTGCTCCTTTATACGAGTATTATTATATACAAATCATTTTTAGGTAACTAAAAGGCATTAGATTCTAAATTTGCAATTTTTTATGTTGATATTACAATTATGAACCGATTTTGATATGAATTTTTCAAACGATATTACTTTTATGAACAGAATTTTAAATTACGTAGGTAATTAATAACAAGGCTGTTATTTGAAAAGTATTGAAATTGTTAAATAGTACTCGTATAACAGTACCTACTTAACTGTTAAACTTTCCTGATAAAGATTGTTTAACTTTATTAATTCAAAACTTTTTAGATTTAAAATATAATTTAAGTGAAGCCTGATAAAGCAATTATGCTTTTAAATGTAAAAATTACAATCAGCATCATTATCATATCAGCCTTTACCTGTCCACTACTGAATATGAGCCTTCCCCTGAGGGGGGGGGGGGGGTTGCCATTAGTTACCACGCTTGGCAGGCGGATTAGCAACCGCAGTTAGGCTATGGAAATGTTTTAAGAAGGACGATGCTGCCCCTCTCTCGACAATTAAGTTCCTTTAGTCGCCTGTTACGACACCAACGGGAAAGGAAGGGGTGGCCTATTCTATGCCAGGACCATACGGGAAACATTCCAATATTGTTTTATAATGTTTTACTTATAAATTCGTCGGTTCGTGCTCATTTTATACCGATAAGCTTGCTTGTAAACACAGATTTAGATTTAAATAGATGCAATATCTATTATACGCGTACTTGGCTTTTCATCTTTTGGTCCTATAAAATAGATACTGAAGAACCTATGTGACTTCATCTAAATATTCATTCCGAGTTCCGAAAATAATAATTCTGCGTTATAGATGCTATATATTAGCGTCACAATATAACGTAACCAAGTGGATACAATTATATTGAAACGCTTTAACTTCGCGGCGTCATGGACATGCACAGCATGAGAGAGCATCTTCAATTCATACTCGTACAACTGCATATTTTGTTCTTACATCGTGGCAGTAAAATCGTACAGTATCGTGCTTTGTTACGATAAATTTCTAAAAGTACTATTATCGTAATTTATGTTTATCTATGTTTATGCTCGTAAATGAAACAATATTTTGTAACTACTGTCTCACTTATCGTTTAATCCATTACCGTGTTTTCGTAATGGAAATCAATACCTCACAATCTGATGAAGTTACTTTATTAAACGAGGGCCTCTATTACAGATTAAAAATAAACCGATGTAGCTAAATCTATATACCTCTATTCTTCATACTCATGCTAATCTAATGACCTAATTTATGAAATAGTTGATTCAATTTGGTTATTTATTAATTAAGAACGCTAAGTGCGTTCCTAATCTGATTATTTATAAAATCGATATAACGCAATATCGATTTTATAAATAATGATAAAATATACAAACATACCAAAGACCGTCATTATTCTTAATTTCATCTGTACAAATTATCTTTAGGACAATTTTTATCCAAATCTGTATAATAAATAATTTAAATAACTGCGAAAAAAAGCTTATAAATAAATAAGTACAAAACATATTGTTTAATAGTCGCGTAGGTCCCAGCATAAAATAGGACATCCCTTCTTTCCCATGGTTGTCGTAAGAGGCGATTAACAGAGCTTATAGTGGAGGAATAGACAGCAGCGTCCATCTTAAAACATCACCAAAAGCCAAACTGCGGTTGCACACCCGCCTGCTAAGCGTGACAAACCCCCCTTATGAGAGAAATTATGTTCAGCAGTGGACAATTAACGGCTGATACGACATATCTTTAAGCGATTTCAAATAAGAAGGAGGTCACTACTTTAGGGGAGTAACTTTCAATTGTATATAATTACCTATGGCCGTGTGGTCCCAGCATAGAATAGGCCACCCTTCCTATCCTGTGAGTGTCGTAAGAGCCGACTAAGGAGGGCGAAAGATGGGCAGCAACGTTCCTCTTAAAATATCTCTAAAGCCTGACTGAGGTTGCCAATCTGCCTGCCAAGCGTAGCAACTATTGACAAAATACCCCAAGGGGGAAGCGTATGTTCAGCAGTGGACAATTAAAGGTTAATATGATGATAATGATATAATTACCTAATTATTAGATAATTTATTTATTTATTTATTTATGGCAACAGTCATTTACAGATTAATTAACAACAATATACATTACAGTTTTAGAACAATAGACCTAACAGTGCCAATAACAGTATTTTTAAAACATAGAGATAATTATTTATGAAGTCCCATGGAAACACGCATGAAATTTAGCAAAAATCCAAGGTACTAATATATATAAGTATCAAAGATGAAGAAAAAAAAGAAGAAGCGCCGATTTAATTTAATTTAAAGATACTTATTGTTATCGGTCATATTAAAGGAAACTCTTTTTCCTCGAGGAAGGAATCGAGGAAGAGCTCCAACACGATGGAGTGATATAATAAAAGAGGCTTACCGGACGAAGTATACTCAAAAATGTATACGGAAGGCTGAATACCGCACGGCTTGTAGAACCATGGTGATGAAAGTGGCTTTATTGTTATATGGAAATGTGAATCTTGAGTATTTTGTATATCAATGTCTACTATATAATTAATCTATTCAATATTATAACGTGACGCTGATGTCAGTCGAGGTTTGTCTTTTCTATAGGCTTAACGGGAACGTAACGCTATTTTATGAGTGAAATATTAGTTCGTGTACTTACAGCGTCTAACAAATACACGTGGTGTAAATAATAATATTTAATATGTTTATTTTTTATATTTCAAAGGCGTCTTTGACGTAGTATGTGGTACTTAAACCTATGTGGAGTCAAAGGTCAAAGTCTTAATTTTTATTCTAATAAATCTAAAATAAATCTTAATTTTTATTATTTGAAAAATACACATTTTTTCATAACACTTTTTGGAGAATAATAACATCATGAATATTGTTTTTTATCGCTATTTACCCGATGTAAACATATTTAGTGACGATAGTTTATGTAGTAGTTATAGTGTAGTATATAGTTTATGTAGTATACACACAGTACTCAATAGTTATATCATTATTAGTTATAGTTATTGCCATTGCTATATATTGATATATATATATATATATATATATATATATATATATATATATATATATATATATATATATATATATATATATATATATATATATATATATATATATACATATAAGAGGTATCGTTTTTTATGTGCCCTATGGAATCGGTGATAATATATCTTTTCCGACTTATGAGGTCAAAGCTTATTACTACGAGTTCCTATTCCATCTTTTTTTTTAATTATGACTCCATCAGGGTTCTTATGATTTTGTGAATATCAAGGTTGGAAAAGATACTGTTGAAGTTTTATCGGTGATGCGATATAATTGTTTTGTCCGTGTTCGTTGAGTTTTTATCCTTTTATCATTTCCCTTATTCCATCTTTCGATGTGAATATTTGACCTAAAAAATCCGTATCCTGTATAAAGCTTAATTGGAAACCGGAAATCCTGCCTACAGCTATTCGAAGACGAAATGGGATAGGTATGTAATAGATTGGTTAACCCGAATTAAAGCTGCAAATTAGGAAAGCTAACGACGTTAACAACGAACACGCTCTCTTGGTATTTGTTTACTTCCAATTTGGTAATGCAAAAATGTTATACGAAAACAAAAACAAATATTTAAATTTGTAAATTGAGAATCTGGGACTTTCCGTATGGTATAGAAGGTTCTATTTTCAACCGTTTTGAAGTTTTTTATATCTTGTAATTATCTTTATTATAAATTATTTTAATAATTTGCATTTATTAATTTACCAAGTATATAATCATAAATGGTTTGTTTGAATCGAAGCATTTGGTGTTCCATTGTATCTTCCCACCCTAATGGGAGACAGGCGTGACGGATATGTATGTATGTATGTATGTATAATCATAAATGAACGTTTTTATTCAAGCACGTCTATAAGTAGCCCACAATAAAAAAAAAGTTATGTTATAACAAACGATAAATCGCTTTTTATATATATTGTCTATGAGACGATTATATACGACGATAGAGACGTTCTGAAAATTACTAGAAATAATAACATATAACAATACTTACTAATTGTACTTCAAATGAGTAATACAAACATGTGAACAATAAGAAGTTAAATCCTGTTAGAAACTTTCTCTGCTAATTTATTTATTTATTTTTTTGAAAACGTACAGCTGAATTACAGTCAATACATAATCAAATTTATATCTATGTTAAGCCATGAATCGTTTTCACATTTGCGTAATGACACAATTGATCGGTTTTTATATAAGCAAAATATATACATACATACATATATACACATATACATATACATACACACGCATATATACACATATATATAATAATTAAAAAGTTATAAATTTTGATGAGACACCTTTTAGCTTAATATATAATAACAAAACAAAAACAATATAAAGCAAAACAACGTTACTAAAATAGTCAATTAGGTGCAGCAGGGCGAGAACCAAAGAATGATTTTGCTACATGCAATTTAATTGCTTGCGGTTTTGTGTGGAACAGATCAATATCATCACAAGTAATCATAAGTACTGCCACTTTTTTTATATTATAGCAGGACAAATGACCACACCATTCTGAGCACACACAAATATAATATGGTCCATGAATACAATCAACCGAAAAGATTATTATTTACTCCAACGGTTGGCTGCACTGAATCGGTTCACTGAGTACTTTTTCACGCTACCTTTGAAGGATTCGTGGTTATATGATGAAGGGAACACGTCACGGGAAAGGCCATTCCACATTGTTATGGTACGGTTCAAGTAAGAGTTGACAAACTTACTTGTACGCGACTGCGAGCGGTCAACCGTGTATGGATATAATCTTTAGCATAACCTAGTGGTGCGATATCGAAAAAGAAAGGTGGAATAAGAGAATTAAGTTCCTCTGAGCACTCCCTATGAAATAGGCGATAGAAGACACTAAAGAAGACTACATCTCTCAGTCAAGTTTGTCATTTTATTTTTCGTTAGAAAGAAATAATTATTCACGTGAAGAGGATAAACGATACTATAATCCAAGATATCTATTTTTTTGCCGTATGCTTGTTTGCTACCATTGAGGTGGCAAACAAGCATACGGCTCTCCTGATGGTAAGTGGTTACCGTAGCCTATGAACACCTACTATACCAGAGGTATTACGCGAGCGTTGCCGACCCTGAAGAAACCTTTTTACCTCCCTTTTGATGAACCCCATGCTGTAGTCTCTTGGGAAAACCTCGGCAGGGAGCTCTGAGTCAAAATTTTATTTATTGAGCCATATTGAGTAATTAACGTTGAAGTATCATTACTAACTTCACATTTATAATATTTGTACATAGTAATCAGTACCATTCATACTTATTTATTAAGCACTAAAGATTAAATAAAAAAATATATAATACAAAAAGCTTTATTAAACATTTATTATCACGTAAACTCATATTTATATATTTCTTCTTTTCATGCATGCTTAATTCAGATAGTTATTGCTGAAAATGAAAATATAATCTTTTTTTCATTTTCTAATATCGAACGTAATGTGTATAAAATATTCACAATAGGAATAGTTTCCTATCATAATTTTAAACTATCTCATTTGACAAATCTTGGAGAAGAAATTTCGTAAAATGTTATTCTGAAAATCAGTAGGTAAATTAACTAACCTAGAAATTTAACTTCGTAGTAAATAATAATAAAGTAAATTTAATACGTTCCATAAAACAGACTTAATATTGATAAAAATTGTATGGGTAAAATACGTGTGTACACAATATTGATTAAATAATCAAAATATACAATAGAAAACAGACCAAAGATAATACATACAGATATATAGTAGGAGAAAAGGAATGTACAAAGGCGGGCTTAACTCTATAAGAGTTTTCTTTCAGAAAACCCAAAGAGGAAAGAAGCATTCATGTCAGTGAATAGTATAATGTACAATATAAGACAACTTTTAAACAAAAAGAATTATATAAAATTGTATTATACATAACCAATTATACATAACCATTAGTTTTATTTTATATATGCGTTTTTATTCATTTCACGCAAAAAAAAAACTACTAAATGGTATTGTATGAAATTTGGAAAACGGATAGGATATATACAACCATAATATTCATAAAGATAAAAGATACACTTTAAGTTTGCTCTTAAAAATATTTAGAGATTGAATTTTTCGGAAAGGCATGACAAGGAATGGAAGTATCATCAAAATCATATTAAAGTTGAAAAAAATATCAAATAGCACAAAAATGTTCCTCTTTGAAGCCGATTGAAACAAAAGAGAAAAGAGATTTATTTTACACAAGTGTAATTATAATAATGGACCCGGAGCATAATAATAGGCATCGACAATAATTATGGTACAAAGTTAATAATGATTTAAATCATAACGTAACAGTCAAATTAATGTTGGTAGTAAAACTATAAATAAATACGAGTACAACACGTATCAGAAAGTTCTATATCAGTTCTATAAAAATCATAGAATAAAATTACCTTCCTAGTCAATAAATATTCTCAAATATAGTTATTACCCTTACGCGTATATCTATATTTACTGAAGACAGGCTAAAATACGACAGCACTGGTAATCCTCCCTTTGATATAATATACTTACCTACCATAAATTCCATTGTAACCAATAAACGTTATAAGCTAATAGTATAATATATAATACCGATCAGAAGCATATTAGATATCAATATATATTTTAATAACTAAAAAGATCTTCTATTTAAATTATGTAAATAGTATCTATCCGTATGTGAAATTATGCAATTTCATTATTAAATTTATTTAGCTTTGGTAATTTGTAAATGTCCAATTTTTTGTAGGTACCTACTCTATACTTTTTATTTCTTGAAACATTCTGTATTTTATTATAGTTATGTAAGTGTAAAATTATATAATTTTTCATGCAATGGATCTATTATGTGGTAGTGAAGGTCTAAAGTTGAAATTATGGTGCTATAGCTACAAACCAAATAAAATTAATCGGCTCGATATGTAGGGATGCTTGGAATTTTGATGCGTGTTAGAATCGAAAATATGAATATCTACAGAAAACCAGAGTAGATGAAATAAAAGATAGCAAATAATGTAAACGAGTGAGGTGTAAAAGCAATTTTTTTATACGGAGGTGAATTGATAATTGGACGACATCATAAAGATCTAGGAGTGTTTTCCAAAGTGAACTATAATGACTAAAATAAATATAATAATATAATGAAATGCATTACTATATGTATACGATGCAATTAGTCAATTTATTTTTTATTATCGATGTAACAAACATTGCTACATCGATAATGTAATTTCCTGAAAAGGCGAAGGATCAATCATATAAATCCTTATTTTTACTTAACTCTTTCAGTTTTCGTTTAACGTTCTATCAGCATCTTGAAAACATTCTTTTGTTGCACAACTACATGACCGTATTTTGTTTTTTTCCTATAAATCTAGCTGGTTCCAGGTATGTTCTAACTCTTTGTCCTTTGGGCTTTATTCTGAGCCGAAAATCTTTGTTCTGATGAAAAGCTTTAGTGTTTTAGAGAATCTGGGGTGTGAGAAATGCTTTCTTAGATATAAATATACTAACAGTTATGTATACATACTTATGTACAAATCTACTCCGAGTACGTATAGTAAAACTCGTTCAATGAAATTGGGCTTTTTTATTTACGAGTAGTGGCGAAGAGAAAGGCAGCTAGTGGTGCGTGGAAGGTGCCACTGGATGCTGACTCTGGAGGCGATAATGAGGATGTAAATTGGCGTGTAGAGTCGGGAGGTGTGGGCGCTATGGCGGGGGGTGGCCCGGGCCGCCCAACCTGTGGCGTATCTGTTGCGCCACCCGGCCGCGCGCCCGCGCCCCTCACGTATCTCGTCGCCGCCCGACGCGCCCAGCGCCCGCCCGGCCCGAACGCAGTCTCACGCCGCGCACTCGCTGCTTCGCCGCGCGACATCCGACACTCGTGGTAAACAACGAGTTTTCCGCTCAAAAGCACGTGTCTAATGACTGTTACTTGTTCAATCTATTGTGCGAAGATTTTTTTTTCTTTTGTTGTTGCCAATGTAAAAGTTATGAATTGAGTTTAGCTGTCAGTTACAATATATTAATGTTTATTGGATGGCATTATTGGTATGAACTATAAAATAATAGTATTCAATGTATATGTAATCAGCAAACAGTGCAATTTTTATGGTTTATTTTTATTAATTTAATTGATGAAAATTGTAAGTGTACTAATTACAATTTTTTTATCTTCTGTATTACCTTATTTCTTTATGCTTAAATTTAAACGATTTCTTATAACAAGAGCTAAGAATTAAAATAATCATATAGTTAGTTTGTTTAGCCATTTTTTCTGATCTTTGTTTAGAAAGAAAATTTCATTTATCTAACAATTATAACATCTAGTTACGTTAATACTTTTAGCTTTCGTAAGATAAACTAAGTAAAAGTAGATATTTTTGTTATATTTTACCTTCACAGCACGTTATCTATTTTTAATGTATTATAAATCTGGTAAAATTTAGTGAGGGAACTCATTCATCGATATTTACATTCACATAATAGGCGCCTTTCCGCTTGAACCCGAGAAATATCATCCATCATTATACCTACCTTTGCCAGCATTGATACCAAATACCCTTTGTCCGTTGTCATATTCAAAAGACATCCCACAAAGTTTGAGACTTGGTTATTTAAAATTATTGATAATCGCACGTTATTATGTTACCTTATATTATTTAAGTATTTAGAAATTTCACAGAAAACAGATAATAAATAAAATTAAAACGTAGATATATTGTCTATTTTCTAATTTTTTCTTACACACTTAATAATTTTTTTTTACAAATACGGGTCGTATGACCC
Organism: Galleria mellonella; assembly: GCF_026898425.1. NCBI lineage: Eukaryota > Metazoa > Arthropoda > Insecta > Lepidoptera > Pyralidae > Galleria > Galleria mellonella. Next base: position 1,434,885 of record NW_026442042.1, on the reverse strand, counting down.
GTATTTGTAAAAAACAAATATTAATATATTCTTTGTATCTCCCAATTGTATCCGATAATAGATAAAAGCATTCGCTGTGTCTAATTTAATTTAAAATCACAGCAGAATGGTCGACCCTTGGCTGTCAATACCGTTATCATAAATATTCGATATATTACCTATCTCCCGCACGATAACTGAATCGATATTCAAACCAATAGATATCATTAGATAAACGTAACTAATGGAAGTTCGTATGCCACCTAGCGGTAAATATTTTGTTGATAAATTGGAATAACAAAAAAGAAGTAAATACAGAATACTAAGAACAAGAACTATAAACAAGACCTGAGCCAATTTTTTAAAATTCGAATACCAGTAACTGAAAGATTTAATAGTGCACAGTGATGTTATATGAAACTAGACTTCGTGGATCTGATCAGTGAATAAATCAAGATTATTGTGGAGGAGTGTAGTGCTGTGTGGTGGTTTCAAGCATTGTCGACAGGGATCCGATGGCCGGCGGTCCCCGGAGCCGCTAAATCGATCCCGCCACACCGGCGCGCCTCTCGTTCGTAAGTGCAGCACATGCATCTATGCAATCATCATCATCATATCGCTTTTTTTCTTTTGTTTACGTAAACATTTCAAATGCGCTCCAATCAGTAATGAAAACTTGTTATAATTATTTTGGAAATAACTAGTCATTAATCACGTAAAGCAAAGCGGATTTACGTCTGTGTTTATAAACTAAAACCGTACATGTTATAAACAATTTTGTTTAGACAAAGAGAAAACTACGACGTTATTTGAGTTGCAACGGTTCTGATTAGATTTTTTTTATACAACTTAGAATGGCAAACAAGCTGACGGCCCACCTGATGAAAAGTAGTAACCGTCGCCTATAGACATAAACAGTACTATGGACATAACAGAGTATACTACGCGAGAGATACGCCCCATGCATTGCCATTCTTGAGGATTCAGATGTTATTCCTCTGTACCCTGTAAAAAAATATTTTCTATAAAAATATGCTAATAAAACTTTTTATACAGAACTTTAATAAATCATTCCGTTAATATTTGATAACAAGTAGGTATTTGTATATTATAAAATATTAGTATTTTACTAGTCAATTTGATTTCTGAATAATTGAAACTTGTGTGCATGATCTCAAATTCGTAGAAGTACTATTTGAATGCTTTTGTCGGATGCAATGGGATTCCCAATTTGAAAAAAGAATTGATAATTTACCGAATAATAATATTACTTCTGTGATTTAACTAGGATTATACTTTGGATATAAAAGAGATGTAGATTCGAATGCCACCTAATCGAGTCTTTGTAAGGATTTTTTTTCAAAGAGGATTCACAAATAAAAGGTTATGCATTAAAAATATTTTGAAATACGGTCAATAATTTTGTATCCTTTATTTTCTCTTAAACCACCTGAACCTACTTAGATCTATTTCAATCATTGCTTATATTTATTATTACGGGTACTTGACATTTACTCGTCCGTGTAAGCCGAGATGTATGAAGATCTATCATTTCTCTTAATAATTCATGCACGATATATCAAATGTCACGCCTGTCGCAATTACCCTCAGTAAATATCAGGAATATTAAATATTTTCATGTTTCAGTCAAAATGCACACCATTGTTGCATGGAGAATTGCCAGGTACAATGTTTTCTGTTTCTTTTTAATCAACTGTATACGACTATAATTTAATGAAGTCAGTTTATTTGGGTGTTGGAGCATGGCAGCCATTACCAATACACAAATACTTTCACGAAAGCACAATCATAAACTAGCAAGCGGGAAATATTTATTTACGTTACACTAAACGCCCGATAGAAATATTTACGAAGGCAACAGTTATAATTACCTATATCAAAGTTCTTATACCCTTTTCATTATACCATACAATCTTTAGTTACATAAAAGTAATAAGTATTGACTGCGGATATTACCTACACACTAATACATAATTATCATGTACACAGTCATATGTATGTGTATATATATATATATAAATAAGGTAAAAGTTGGACCTTATTACATTATCCAGTTATTAAGATAGAAATTACTAATTACCACGCAAAGAATGTTGCCACATGCTTAACTGAGCCGCATTTTTTTAATAACAAATCATTATCATCATCATTTCAGCCAGTTAATTGTTCATTGCTGAACATAAGCCTTTCCCATAAGGGGAGTTTTGCCAGTAGATCCTACGCTTTTCAAGCAGGTTAGCAACCGCAGTTAGGCTTTTAGAGATGTCATAAGGACGCCACTGCTAATCCCTCTACCATTAAGTTCCTTTAGTCATGACAAATAACATTGTTTAAAACACAGAAAACAGATTATTTCGCCTATATATTGTCAATTCCTAATAAATATAATATATTATATGAATACCAAAGTCTACGCAAATTTTTTTTATTTTATATTACGAAACAAATCTAAGACACACATTTATATAGTATTTTATTTAACCAGTATAATTAGGGAAGCGTAGGGGAAGAGTATAAAAGAAAACACGAATAATTACTGCCAAATGAATAAGGATCACGTGGTGGTTTTTCCATGTAGAAACGGAATACGAACGCGTATATATTATCGACTTATTTTGTTCTGTCATTAAAGGCGTTTAGGAAACAAAACGAAATGCACCAGTGCGAGAAAAGAATAACTATAAAAAACCTATTCGAATCCACCCAATTTACTTAATAGTAAAAGGCTATGTTCTCCTCTAATAGAAAAACCTGTGTCCTAAAGTGGGATGTTATAGCAAGATAAGGATGTATAAGGAATAAAACTGGATGTGTTAGAAAAAATAATGAGTGAGTATCTATTGTGCGTCGTATTAAAGCAGCACAACCTAAAAACATAAGCGAATAACTGTGTAGCAAGTCGCGTTAGGCATTGCGTTCGCAATTCATGCCATACTACATGCAACGCAACTCGCATATGTTTTCTTGATACAAACTATTGTATACAAACGTTGTAAACGTTTAAAAACCCAAAAAAGTGTTGTTATAATAAAACTAGATTTACCAGCGATTTTGTCCTTGTGACCTGGATAGATTTCTTGACGCGGATAAAAAGTAACCTATATCCTTCTCCGTCTCTTGTACGAGTACCATGAGTATACCAAACTTCAAAACGATAAACCAAGCCTTTGAAACGTCAAGTGGTAACAAACAATCAAAGAACTCTCTCTCACACTTATAATATTGGTAAGGATAATATAATTAGTTAGGTTAAGGCAATTATTTTTTTTATTTTCATTATTATTTATCAATCTTCTAGATAGAAAACAAAGTACATAGGTATTGGTAGTTAAATACTGCTCAAATAGTATTATATAAAAATATAAATAGTTATACAGATTACGCCTGCCATATACTTGTATATTTTCTGAAGTTTTCTTATACAAAGTAATATAAGCAATAGATATTTTCCTCGATATGCTGCTGCGGCATTGAGGGATAAATTCTAAGCCGTATACGTGATGAATTTTCAAAATACAACTTGCAACGTACGCGTATATTTGTACCTAAAACTACTCAAAAGATATTTTCATATTTTAACAATATTTCTTTAACAATTATTCGCATCGCATATATATATAGCAGAATATTATAAAAATGTGAAAAACTATATTTATTTTTAACCCCTAGGCACTTTAACGTACTAACTTATAGAATTGTCATGACTCATAAAATTTGGTAAACTACTAAGTTTAACTAAATAGGAGTTCTACCATATTTGGAATTTTGTTGCTCAGTACGACTCAGTAAACGAAGTCATGAACATAAATAGTCATAAATAAATGTAACAAAACATTAGGTATAGAATCATCATCACACAAGCTACCAGTTATTACGAGCCAATGGTTAGTTTAATAGTTTAACTATTGCTGGTATATGCAACTTTCGTTTGTACCTATCTATTTAACTCAGTTAACTTAAATTTTACAGTCATTCGTCATGTTGTCATGCCGATATGATGATGGATTACTATTCTATTACAAAAATTGAAATAAAAGCGCGTAAGTAGTAAGAGAATATAAAAATATTTCATTATAGTAATAATTCAACAAGGCAATTAGACCCATAGATCCTTGTAATAGCACGATTAAACATTAATCCTTTTACACGAAACAATCGTTTCTCGAATTAAGTATCGCAGTTACAAGTAATCATTAACAAAAATAAGTGAAGTTATTAGACGTTGTTAACTCGACGTAAAATATAATTTAACAAAAAAATTTGATCGTTTTATAATATAATTCATTTCCGTGAACGTCTTTAGGTATTTTTGTTTTCACTGATCTTTCTTGATCGAGCACCACCCTAACACCTACATTAATTTCTATTGCATTACGTTTACTAAAATGTTTACCGATGACCTCATCTCTTAATGATCGCCAGTCCTTCACTGTTAGAAGGTAGGTAGATATAAATCAACAGTTCAACACGTGTTTCACCTCTTTTAGCAGATAAATAACTCGTATTTTGAGGTCAGGCTGTGGTTAAATAAACCTCATAAAAGGGCCACGCCATAAACGGCCGTCGCTTTCCATGCAATTAATAATTTATTCTTAATAATTTAAAAGCGTCTCTATACATATGTACAGATAGCAGCAAATAACTTTATATTTATCATTGATATAAAAAACAATGCATAATTAATAAATAAAGTCAAATTAAAAACAGAGTGCATTCAACTAAATTATGTACAAATTTTTAATTATACAATAACATTTCTAGTCAAATGAATGCCGAAAAATTCATTATTCGGCATTCATTTGAATATTAAAATTTTATAGAAATAACAACTTCTAGAATTTAGATACGAAATCTATTATTATCATATCAGCCATTGCTTGTTCACTGCTGAACATAGGTTTTCCTCTGATGCGTGATTTACCAACAGTTGCCACGCTTAGCAGGCGGGTTGGCAGCCGTAGTTAGGCTTTGGTAATGTTTAAAGAGGAACGTTGTTATCTATTCCCTGGACTATTAAATTCCCTTAGTCGCCTGTTGCGACACCCACGGGTATATATAACATATTTTTTATTCAAGTAAACTTAATTACTGACACTGCTTATTTAAATAGGATTATTATATATTTAATTCAGCTACTATTAGCATGTGTGTAACTGCCAACACTCGAAGATTGACTATCATTGTTACTGTCAGAAGTTCCACAAGCTTTCATATTAACTATCAATCTTCGACTGCCATTTTGTTCACGCGCCTTTTGCGACACATGGTTCATCTCTAAACGACGTCTTCGTTTAGAGGTGAATTTAGGAAAATTATTAGATCACTGCTCGAAGTCTAGTGTCACAGCTAATATAATACTATACCTAGTGTTAACCGTTCGTTTCACAGTTTGGGTGGCGATTGTTATAAACTTTCTCATTTATAATAATAAAGTCAGCAACACGCATATAACATCTCTAGCCATAGTGACTACTTACTGTTAGGTGGGTTGGTGAGCTGTAAAATAATTCAACAATACTAGATTATTAAAACGGAGTTTTTTTTATATAACTTAGAATGGCAAATAAGTTGACGGCCCACCTGATGGAAAGCGGTAACCGTCGCCTATATACATGAATAGTACCATGGATATAACAGAGTACACTGTTTCGCCTATGCGTTGCCTCTCCTGAGGACTCAGATATTATTTCTCTGTACCCTGTAAATTTACACCATATCCCACCCTTCAAACCGAAACACAGCCATGCAAACACAACTGCTTTACGGTTGAAACATGAATGGGACAGAGGTACACAAACAAACGACTTTTGTACAAAGTCTCCCTCTGGTAAAGTAGTTGCTTTTGATGATCTGATGTTGCTTTTGTATGGCAATGTGAATCTGGTATTTTCATATTTACGATATTTACACATATTAATAACAATTATAATAGAATGACCTGTCTCGTGGTGGTTTTAGCTGTATCATGAGTTTACTTTATAAACAAAAAGCGAAAATTAATTCTGATGAGCAGCAGTTTGTGTAAGTACGTATTTTGTGTGTATTGCCATTCGGGCGAGATTTTAATACCACATATAAAATTATAAGTAGATAAGCGTCTGAGTATTGTTCAATGTTATGTTCAAGTTATTTGCCGCAAACTGTACTACCTACTTGATACTTCTATGGACATAAATACAAACTCTTTTACGTACCTACTTAATGTGAAAACACAGGAACATTATTCACGAAACTGCTCAACAAATTTTAATGAAACTTTTCAAATATGTTATTTGCTCTAACTTTAAATATAGGATAGTTTTTATCTCCTTAAAAAGGCGATCAGGTGTTTGTTGAACTCGTACACCCTGGTTCTTTACATGAATATGAGATTATTTTTTGTATTTCTCATATAAAATAGATGGCTAATAGTATATTATTATTGTGATTAAAAACGGGACTGCATATCATAGTTTGTTTTTGAGGTATTTTGATAATTTTACAAAACCGGTGCTTATTAGAAAGAACGTTTTATTTTTCCTTCAATATTCACATATATCTTTATAAATTTTAAATATTATAGATTTTACGCTTCAGAAAATTAGGATATAAGAAGGTAGAAGGGATAATCCTTTTTTCTAACTTTTGCAATATTAATTGGAAAAATTACGCGACATAAAAATAAATAAAAATCAGTTATAAAATATATAAATGAAGTCTTATCATATAATACTCTATTTGGACTAGTAGCCCAATTTTGAAATTTTGTGTATGTACTATAATTTCGAGTATTAGGTCCTGGCATAGATATTAAAAATATTTTGTAATATATGTAGACCAATGAATTTGTAAAACTATTCCAAATTTTAATTTCAAATGTTTGATAACATTATTAGTTGATGAGATATAACGCAGTGACAGACGAATGAACGGACGGACATATCTTCACATTAAGGAACCATAAAAATGAAGCCGGTACATGTCAGTAGGGGGCAAAGCAATTTTTGCCGGGTTAGTTAATATATTATATTAATGTAGTTACTGTAGTAGAAGGTAAATTAATATATTCCAACTTTTCATTAGTAAACTGGAATTAAATTTGATTGATTGATATGAAGATACCACTGGTGCATTCAAACACCAATGACCTAGTTATTTGAGAATCAACGTTTGCAATAACTATTACTGGGACTTCCATGTTAATTTCCAGTCCGGATGACGTATGTGTTAAGGATTGCATTAGAGGTCTAATAGCTTTGAAAGTAGTAATAACAATGCCATATTTCCATGAATTTACATATAGTTACAATAAAAATCGTTAAAATACATTATATATAAATACAAAATAAAAATAAACCAAAAAATTTAACATTTATACCCAGTATAAAATATTAAAAAAGCATTCAGTAATGGATAGGTACATTTATTACATAAATTTAATATTAAAATTATGGAAAATAATAATAACACAAATGATATATGATTTTCAACTATATGTTATTTACTAGATAAATTTGTTTATTTTAATCACATAAATATTACAAATTTGTAACAATGTGACAGGATTGTTATGACTGAAAACATATACATTTCTTTATCACATCACACAATCACAGCTTTCAAATTGTAAACAATAAGCAAGTTCCAAACTAGAATATTCTTCGAATTGTGAGTATTTATTCAACTAAAATTCACACAAGATCGCTCCGGAATGGATTGTTTTACCAATTCATCTTTAGCAGCCCAGTTTCTTTCAGGTGGCGATATTTATAAATTACTTAACTGAATCATACTTTTTTACTAAAACTTGACGTCATATGTTTAATATCAGTAATTTTTACGTTAAACATTTTAGAGTACGTCTATATATCATAATGTGTATAAAATTAGCTTACTAAAACAAATAGCCCACGCAATTTTGCTTTCGTCATAAGGTATAGTTTGTGCATTATAGCGTAATACTGGTGACGAATAACTAAAATAGAAGAAAAACTATTACTGATATTTAAATAATGAGATATTTGACAGTGAGAAAGTACCAATTATAATTAGATCAACTTTTAAAAATCTGAACAAATATAGGCAGTTGTTTTACAGTAAAATCTACCGGAATATTATCCCCATATATTCCCAGTTAGAATTATTTTGTTTAATTCCACTACTATTAATACGCGTGCGACTTGCTACATTTAAAGACTAACTACTAATATTATTAGTAGAATTTATACGACGTTCAATGTTAGACATCAATCTCCGATTGTTATTTAAATAAAAATAATTGTAATCAATGCTATGGACTTAAGCAAAATTACACCTAGTTCAATAAAATATCCCCATTATGCTACAACATAAAAATAATAAAAGATTATTTTGCCAAATTTTAACTTGATCATTGTATCATTAAGGAATACTCTTTGATAAAAGCCCACCTTTAAACAAAAAAAGCAATAACAAATAAAAAAATGAAAAAGGTATTAAAGTTACCAATGAAAACAAAACTTTATTAAACGCAATTCTTTATTTCCGATAAAATATGATTTATGTATTTTTTGTATTCATTGTTTTTATAAATTTTCTCTTTAAGGGTCGGCAGCCGATGTTTATTGTAAAACTGAAACTCAACTTACCTCTCATCTGTTGGCTGTCATAAATATAAATTTCAACAGGACTTATATGTTCATATATTTATTTATTTGTTTATTGTTATCAATCATAGACCTCATTTTTGCTCTTGAAATGCTGATTTTTTTTTAAATGTTGTGTATTTGCTAAACTAAATAACACCTTAAAATTGCTAATCCTTTCCTCCTTAGTTTAATAATAGTTTGTATTTTATTTGCATTCATTTGATTATCTCTATGGAATCTCCTAATTGAATAACCACTCACTTGTACAAAAGTGAAACAGTAATTACATCCTATTGGTTAATTACTTTGTGTGTGTGTGTGTGAACATTACCTATCAAGTTATTGATTTATGGACCTCAATACATAATTTTCGATGGGCAATTTAATTACATGTATGAATTTTTTGTGTTACTTTAATTTATGGTTTGGAAATAAAACTTATGTTCCGTCAAATGATAATCGGTACCTGCAACCTATACATAGATATTATTTAAAATATTCATTTAGTATGTTATCTTGTTACTCGGTACTGGTGGAAACCGTCCTTAGTAATTTTCTGTTCAATGTAATTCTGACGAAAAAGGAATGCTATTAACTCTATAATTTCCTTATTTCATGAAAATATATAAAATAGATAATTACTTATTACACTCATCTATCTTTAATACGTAACCTACAGATGATATATATATTTTTTATATATTAATATATTGAAATTTATGTTCTTTAGAGTCTAAACGGATTATGACAAGTTTAGTTGATAAAAAAGGACATTTTTTTTCTGAAAACCCCAAAGGGTACCTAACATCTATTCATATAAACCATAGTTAGGTATCAACGAAAAACAATACTACTTAAAGAATATTGCACGGATTTTTTTTAAACGACTTATATTACTGCAATAAAAATTTGTACGTAGTTTAGTTATATTTTAGCGGTAATTCTAACATTGATAACAGTGACCGACAGATAAGTTATCCGTAAAGTACCAAAAACTAAGTGGTCCTGATAGAGTAATCCACAGAGATAGACGATAAAATCTACTTATATGGAAACCACACATACTGAAACTATTTATCGTAATATAACAAAAGCTATTTAAGCATTGATAACAAGTTTATGAAAGTTTTAGTGGGGGTAAAATTTTCTTTTTAAAAATTTTGTCTTAAATACCTTTTTTATCGATCTAAATTCCACGTAAGGACTTCGAAAATTCATGATACTTTTGAATTTTTTTAGAGTTGTCAGATATATTTAAATATATATTTTTAGAATAGTCATGTTAATAATTATCTTGTTGTTTATTATAGCAACTAATAATAAATGCTTGATGCCCATAGTCGTATCCTTGATGAAACACAGACCGCAGCGCTAGTTATATTTACTTATACTGTACTATACTATACACTATAAAATTACACAATGCGCCTATCTAAGTAAACCTACCCACACCCAAAAAGTATTTAGACAAACCTTTGGACAAACCTTATCAAAAAATGTCATCCAATTTCAAATATATTTTTACCAACCATAGATTAAGAACCCACCTACGTTTACAATTATTTATCATATATATTTTTGCTATAATTTTATAAATTAAATATTAGATTACTTTCAAAACCGAATTCCTGGGATAGATTGATAAATATTAATTCATATAGATAAGTAATGCGACTTGCTTAGGTACATATCATCAAAAGAAAGGTATTATATCATAAATTAAAAAACCTAGGTGGGACCTAGGTTGGGCTTTAAAACAAGTAAGTAAGTACTACTACCTACTTATTTGATATATAAGCAGATCAAATAAAGCAAACATCTCTTCTATTAACATTATAAATGTAAAAGTTTATAAAGATCTTTAGACGTTACTCAATTAAGCTTAAACTACTTAACGAATTTGATTGAAATTTGGTACACAGAGCATTTTCACAGCAAATGAAATCTTGCATAAATTTGGGAGATAGAAATATTTTTGCGAATTTAACTTTTAAATATTGAAATAGAATGAGCTCCTCAAATGCTAATATCTCATTTCAGTCAAAATGGCTATTAGTACATTTGAATCCCGAAGGATTCATATGTATTCAAAATTTTTAAGTTTGTAAAATAAACCTATGGCTCACTACACGATTTGGGATACTATAAGTGTGGTGAAATATTTATAAATAAATAAATAAATAACAGATGATTTATAACAGCTAGATACTTACAACGTTACAATGAATAGCTAGCGATATGACCATTTTTATAATAGATTATTTATTGGCATTTATTATATATTAACTAATCTTTTTTTGTAGCTATCTGGTAAATAAAACATATAAATAATTAAAAAGCTATTTTATAATAGATTTTTTAAAGGTGTTTTATTATTAAATGAAACAAATATCGTAAACCCTATCGTACTAACATTCTCGACTAATATATACGTAAATTAATTCGAGTGTTCTTACATTAAAGTTAAAATCTAATATGAAAATATAGTCCTATTGTAGTCAATAAAAAATACCTAATTATCGTAATGTAAAATTTTATTAAAGATATTTATTTTTTCTTAATTAGTCATAGTACTTGTGTTAAAGTGCTACAACGAATTAGTTTTATTTAATATTTATCCAATTATAAAAATAAGTCGGACAGAAAGTAAAGATAATGAAATGTTACAAAAAGGCTATAAAAATAAAAGCTGAGGGAAATAGACACATTTAAGCATCCATGTATTTACTTAGTACCTCTAGAGCTGAAAGTAGGCCACAGGTTATTCAGAATCAGAGGAACATTTTTTTAAGAATATTTATGAAATACATTTTGCTGATGCACACAACTTTTTTTAGTAAATAAATGGTTATGTGCATGTTGAATCGAAATTATATATTATATCCTAATATATATACTATGTGCCTTCTAATTTTTAACAAAAAAGGTCATTAGGTGAAGACCTTTATATGTCACAAAAAAAATTCGACCCTTCGACATAATAAAATTTATGTATAAATTATTTAGCGTTTGCATTTAATCTCATAAGTTTGATTTTATTTGTACAAAATCTTGTTGTAAATTCTTAAAATATGTTTGTATGCTCAAACATATTCAAACAACTTACAACAATGCAAAGTAGATTTTACGTATTTTTTAAATAGATAAAACCTCTGCCTCTTATTTACTTCCTTTATTTCCCATTCTGCAAATCTATCGGATTTAGCTTAGTTACGGGTCTATTCTTTTGAAGGGATATAGGAAAATAACCTCGTAGATAATGCACACCAATGGAAACACTCAAATCCCTGTAAGATAATCCTGAGGCTCTAAGACGTATTGGAATATCCATGGCTGGATACCAAAATATTATTTCTTTTTTCTTTAAAAGAAGATTTGATTAGCGATTTTATACTTTAATCTTTTCTAATATTCGTCGTCAAACATCATTTTCTTTTTAATTCCATCGTATTGTTTTATACATGTAGTGATTAAAATATATTTATGGCAGTGAATTTACAGAGTACAGAGGCATTACGCCTTAGTCCTCGAACTGGCAAATCATGGGCGAAACAGTCTACTTTGTTGTGTCCATGATACTGCTCATACCTACAAGCGAAGGTTACCACTTTCTATTAGATGGCCCGTCTGCTTATTTGCTATTCTACCTGGTATAAAAAATATTAAAAAACACTTTTTAAAACACACTCTTATATGTAGTTATTTCAAGTGAAAATTTAGACCTAATCCCTGTTTAAAATTAAAAGATGCTCAAACTCAATGGTTGGATTATTTTATTATAAATTTCATAAAGATAGCTATTTTGATAATAGAATATAGATAGATATTTCATCAGTTGTTGATGTCAATTATACCATAATATTGTATTGTCATCCGTTTTACAATACGCAAAATTTCCCCTCAATTGAATATCTACCAAGAAATGGATCAAATTTAACTTGCAAGATTTAATTATAGACGTCAGATAGGTAAAACTAATTCAATGGATGTAACAAATAGGTATATGAGTAAATTTAGCTATACTTATAACTAAATTATTAGGAATTACTTAAAACCTATTGTTGTATTTACATTTCTATGAATCTGTCACAAGTCTGTACGTATTAGATAAAATTTATGAGATGAGATTTATACACAATATGTGCATCATGAAAATTATTTAAAAAGGTTAGTAAAAAATACCAGTTCAAACATTTTTTCGCTTTTTATGAGAATGTTATTTTTGAGAAATTTACTTCTTGAGTCAAGTTACATTTACAAAATAAAACGTAAACACAGATGCAAAGGAAGGAAAATTTGAAATTTATAAAACAGTACATAAATTCTGCTACCTGACGAGTATGATAATAATGTGACCATAAAATAATCAATTAAAAATATCCTTTTCTTATGAAAAGAGACCCAGCTAGCAGATATTTAGCAAAGGGGAGTCAATTAATTACTATGACATGGCTATATTTTAATTTTATATCAGGTTCTACAACAATTATAAAAAAATAAACGTAAAAAATCAAATAATTATAAATTTCACTATCCGATTCTAATCTTTCTTATTAAAACATCTTTAATCAATTTTCTACTAAATTTTATTCTAACGATATTAATAGATCTAACGAGCAATAATTTAAAAAAAACTCATTACAATATTATGATCTTTTCAAAATTATTGCTGCAACTAGGAATAGTAAACAAGCTGACAAACTCATACCTCTGTTACCATTCTGTGATGGAAATTGGTAAGTATCACCTATAGACTAAAGCATCACCATGGACATTACAGAACTCCAATACTAATGTTTATGGAACCTCATGTTGCTGTTTCTGATAAATATATTAAAATATCCGTTATTGACATTTAACTTATATACATATAACAAATTTGAGCTAGTTGTTTTAATCTATATTAGTTAATATTATTATGTTTTCATTAGGAAAAAGTTTTAATGCCTTCGAACCCAGTTATTTTCTTTATTTTTCAAGTGATACTCCAAAAGAACCCTTGAACTAAAAATTTACAATATTATGAAAACAAAACTAGTATTAATTACTTTAAAAACATTTATAGTAAGTTTTTTAAATAATTATTAGTAAATAATATAATAATTGAATATATTAAATAATATATTAATTGTTCAATATTCACTCTATTAATAGATGTATGTTATATATGTTTTAATTATTACTTGTTGCTGTTACACAAGGTCAATCGGATGTTTATTCCTAGCCAAACACAATTATTTCTAGCAATATTTATTTTATCAAGTCCGTGTACAGAAACACCAGTGGTTATTTTAAAACGGCATTACCTCAATCCGAAATTTGGATTAATTTGTAAACCATATTGTTCATTCCTGTACCAATTTTTATTGCTCCCAAAAAGTAAACCAATTAACGAGTCAAGGCAAGTTGCATTGTTTTCCAGATGTTGGGAGATTGCCAAGCCACGTAACCAACAATTCTTAATTCTTAATAATTTAAGATTTTGTTTCACAAAGAAAAAAACAGAAAGAATATGCAAAAGATTCTGTCATTAAGGTAGGATCATTATTCCACTACACTTCGATCCATACATCCAAAAAAAAAAGAATTATATTTGTATTAGATTTGAACAAAAATAAATTATAGATCCATACATACTTCAGTAAAATTACTTGGACCTTATTCATCATCATCATCATCATTATACCAGCCGTTAACTGTCCGCTGCTGAACAAACCTCTTCCAGTGGAGGAGTTTTGCCAGTAGTTGCCACGTTGTACAGGTATGTAGTGTAGGTTAGGAAACACAATTAAGCTTTGTTAATATTTTTTTTAATGGGTGATAATGAAATGGTAACCCGCCTGCGCTATCGGTATACACTGGCGGGGCACCAGTAAAGAGTGATAGGTGACGATAAAAACAGGTTCGTTAGCCAACCGTAACGAATTCCATTAGAATTAATAATCATTACTTTTCAGGTGAAACGGAGTGAAAATCGACCTGCTAGGGTGTATTGATTAAAACAATTAGGAAATTAGACCCCGTTACTAACAATCCCTTTCCCCCTCCCTTATTAATAATTAAAGAGGGAAGTTGCTGCCCATCCCTCGACACTTAAGTTTTATTCACCTCTTATAATAACCACGGGAAAAAAGACGACACACGCACAATCCGCACGACAAAGAGCTTTATTATTCGTGCTTAAATCTTGGTTAATCCGTCATAACATGCAAACTGACCTAAGATCATCCTCACTTATCATCCTTCATTGATACCACATGCGCACACATTTACGCAAAAAATACCTCACTATTATGCCTGACCATGTCTAATGTTATATTTTGTTCTTATAACGATGGAGGCTGGAGTCTTCAAAAACAGCAACACATGAAAAGTACCATCGGCGGCGGGATATACTATATTCTGTAGACTGCATATAGATGACGCCTAATGGCTCTGCTTTTGTTCGCTGGTCCCCTAGTCAACTGTTCTAACTTGTATAAAAAAAATTATAAAGTGAAATTAGGATCGACGTTATTTTTTTTTTAATCAACTAATATAGGTTTCGACAGAAATTGTATGAAATAAACGGGGAGTAAACTCTTTCAATAAAAAAAAATATATTCTATCAGTTGACAAAGATATTTTAGTGCAGTCGGTTGAAAAAAAGCAGTGAAAATATCTCTCAATATGGAACCAATCTAAGACAATTTTACCATGATCTTTACACATCAATCATCTAACAAAGACCCAATTTCGCGCCAGCATGTCGTAAATCATGCAATATTTAAAACTCGCTGTAACTCATGGCTTTGCCTCTAGGAATAGGTTATAAAATATCTTTTGTGATATGATGAGTTTACGTAAGTACTAAAATTCACTCAAACCAATCATTTAAACATGATTGGGTAACACACATACAAAAATGTTTATAATATCTTTAGGATTCGAACAATATTCGGTTTATGCTGGAATAACTTATAAAATAATGATACGTTGTATGAATTCTTGGCCTATTTTGACGTATCATAATTGTGTTATTTACGGATGAGTTTAAAATTTGAAATTCCTAGTTTAGTAGTGATCCAGAATCGAACCCAAAACAAATGATAAACAAATCTATTGATAGATACGTTTAAGTCAGTGTTCATATGAGAAACAATGAGACCCTGCATGTCGCCGTCGCGTTTTATCTCATACATATGAATTTATTTGTAATTTCTCTAAAGAAATTAGACTTCATTTCACAGCGTTCATTAATAATCGTAGTAGATCAGTAGATAGATATATTATTATAATAGATTACAAATATAAATTTGTACGAATATAATACAAATAAAAATTAACACTGAATCACAGGCATGTCGTGAAACATGATGTATCCAAGGTTAGGTCGAGTCCGGATGTTGATCTGCTGTCAGCTTGCTAGTTAAATCCGGAGACGTCATTGGTAATTTGTAAAATACCACACATAACCCTCATAGATATTGCGTTCATAAGTCGTCATGTTTTACGACTTACTAATTTTTCATTTTTTTTTTTTTTGATCAATTAGTGCTACAATGATAATGCATGGTTTAGCTTATAAAACCAATTAAATCCTTCCTGTTAATTCGTTGTATTTTCAGAACGCTACTTATATTTTGTTTATTAATTATAACGAGGATTTACCTAACATTGTAGATGAACGTGGCTAATTGCGGTCAACGACGACCACCGTCTATATTTAGGGATAAGTAATGCTATTTTTAATACACCTAACAGTTATTTTAATAAAACCCATTGTAGAGTGCGCGGCGCGCGGCGTTGCGCTAGATATTGCAACGGTAGCGATATGAGTGGTACGCTGGATCACAGCCAAAAATCAAACGACACTTTAATTGTTTAATAGCTATCGTTACATCTGTCATCATCCCAATTTTTCATTTTATTAGTTTGTTCACCTGAATTTAAAAGCATTATTGCGTTAGTTGCTTACCGCAACTTTCCCGCGTGGAACCCGTTATCTCCTATTCTCGTGGGATTTTCAGGAAATCTTTTCCTATATTCACTACATTCATTTAAATTAACTAATAAAATAAATTCAAATTTCAAATTTCCAAGTTTCTAACCCCAATAATTCATTCTGTATGTTGATAAATCAACCATTCCGTCAGAATCAGTTATTTTTATATGCACCCTAGATTAATTGTCTGTATTAGACAATGACGTAGGGTTCCTTATATCGATGGTAAACAAACATATTTTTGTAATAATTATATATAAATACAGCGGCTCTGTTCACATTACTTGTTTGCAAATAGCGCCGAATGATTTCCGATGCTAATAAATTTGTTCTAGAATGTAGGTAAACCATTATATGTCTTCTTGGCTTAAAACAGATGTTACTTGTTCTGCTTTTTATTAAAAACCGTTTAAAAGTGTAACACGTACACAACAATTCTGCGTACTGAAAATATTTTTTGGTCACAATTACGGTATAAAATTTTGGTTAAAGGTTAAAATATACGTAATAAAAATTATTATAACTTTGTTCTCACGGTAACTGTTATTTTCCGTTCTCGGGGGAAATTGTAATAACTTGTTTTTGTCTCCTGTTTCCACTAAAATACATGGCACAAATCAAGTTATGTTCACGTGTTGCGACATGTATTTTAGTGGAATCGGTTGTCGTGACATTTCCACAAGCAAAAGTTATATGTATTATGTACGTAAATATATAAGACTAGATATAAACCGTTTACATATGTAAATACGTGACGTTTTGTTCAGTTTCATAAAAATATATATCTAGATTTTTTCATTACTTGCGTAATTTTTTGTATTCAAAATCTTTTTTTGACAAGAGAAAAACTTGGTTTTTCAAACTAAGAGCAAATCTAAACCATTATTGACTGCTACTATTATGGTCAATGAAACACTTGACTTGCCTTCATTTTCTGGTAATATTGGAACGTAGTAATATCCAAGAAGGCTTTAATAAAAGATCTATATATCAAGTGAATATTAATAAATTTTTTTACGACCTCTCCATAATTAATAAGGATTTATGTATTCGAATATCGAATAACATATTTTCGGGATAGTCAACCTTTATGTTGCTATCATACTTACGTAGCTTAACTTTAACGTTAATGAAGTTCAAAATTTGATTCTCAGTTAGGTCAATTTAAGAAACGAATTTTTCTAAAACTAATCTGGTCTAAGTATACTGTATTGTGTCCTAGATACCTGTTTGCCTGATTTTGAATGACATAGAATTATCGTTTTTTGTCTAAACTATGAAACACGTGTCATTGCATGAGACTTAATTAGTTATTTGTTTAAAATGATCTCATTTACTCCAAGTATATGAAACTACTGGAAGATAACTTGACACAGTAAATCGTTTTGATGAATCACTAATGTGTTTTTGACTTTACTTATAGATAAATACCTTTATTGTTGGCTTATAGTCAGGTCATAAGATATATTTAGATGAACTATTAGTTAATCGATTAACAGAGTTCAGTAGTTATAACAGAATATTTAATATGCCTTTACAAAGTACCTGTATAGAACGAGTATAACAAAACGAAATCATATTCATGAAAATGAACAAGTTTCCGCAAAATTTTCATATTCAGACTCAAGTCATAATGGTTTAAAGTATATTTATACATATGTATTCTTTAAATTTAAATACTAAGTCAATTGCATGTCTACCACCGTAGTAGTTAAAAAAAATAACTCTATCATAAACTGTGTATACGTTTCTACACAAAATTTAAATTAGAATTATTATTAAATTTTGTAACAAAATGTATTGAACGTAATATATTCAATACGTATTTTGTGAAATTCTTCCTATAATACATACAGAAAAGGAAATTCTACAGGAAAAATCCAAAAATTGCAAAAAAAATCTATTTCATATTGCCTTGATGTATCGAAGCCTAACGTTTAATTGCATGAAGCCATGAAGCCTTTTCAATAACAAGACATGGTCTGCTTTATGTGAATTTTAACATATTTTTTTAAATTATGTATATAATATTATTTAAAATACTCTGTTATCTTTATTAAAATATTTTTATAGGTTTTTTGCGTATTTTGTTTTCTTTTACGCAACTTAAAATAGTCAATTTGCTTTACAGTTTACCTAAAAAAATATTAACTATCACCTATTAACACGAGCAGGATATTATGCATTCTAAATTAGATCACAGTATTAATGAAAACCCCCTAAGAATGTAAATGAAGTTTAAAGTAAAAAATAATAAAATATATCATACAAAATATAAAAATAAAGAAAAACAAAAAATTATTTCCTTAAATTTAGATTTAAAATTAAATTCAATGACCACTTTAGAGAGAGTAACAATCCGAAACCCTTTTCACACGGGAAAATTATAGCGGTCACACCATGCAGAGTCCTTTTATCTATTTTTAACTTAATTCAAAAATTATGCATACGACCCCTATGGAACCCACTTCTCCTATTAAGTACTAGCAGAAAACCATAACCGTCTATCCGGTTCTACAATTGGTATCTTAAATAATATAACCTCCTAAAGGCACCCAGTTTTAACCGGATAGAACTTATCGTTCCTTGACGACTAGTAACACAATAATAAATTTATTACCACCCCTTGTTACAGACAATTATTTTGATTAATAGCTACCACAACTCGTCTCTTTCTAATACGTTAGCATGTAGGAAGTAGGTAAAATCTACAATTTGAAGCATTTTACTGTGTGATCAACAAATTATTTCCTTATTTACTAATACTACACATTTCATACTTTTATGTAGATACCTTATTTAATATTTACTTATCTATACAAATATAATATTTTGTGCCGTGACAAATTACTAAAGTATATAAATAAAGATAAAAATTCATAAAGTAGTGGCGCAATAAACTAATATACAGCACCAAAAATCTTATCAAAAAATATTATCATTTCACTCCAAATAGACGCTAGTTGTATCCAAGCGTGGATTACAGTAAAAGTTAAAAGACTTTTATTGTAATCCACGCTTGGATTCGTCCGTGTTTAAAATTTTATTAAAATCCGTTTAGCCATTCAAGCGTAACTGAGCAACAAACATTTATATTATAAGATATTTGAACCGAACAAAATAGTATGTATACCTTGTACCTAATAACGATAAAGTAACCACAACTATCACAGGTTTAGTCGAAATCTGAACAGTATACACTAAAAACAAGTACCTACTTGAGGTTTGTAACTTCCACTAACCGCGCAGCTTTCAGTTGAGAGTTGAGATGAAGCGATGAGAAATTTAACCCGACCCTCTCTCAATCAGGACAAAACTTGACTCTTAGAGCCGTCCCTAAGTCATCAGTATGAGTTATTGTTATCATATTTTCAGTTCTATCAACTAAGTAATATATATGAACATAAAGATAGTAAATGGGCAATTTATTAGTTTATTAACATAATATTAATTTCATCTTTTCTAACACCTACTTTAATTACCACTTACCATCAGATGGGCCGTATGCTCGTTTGCCATCCACACTGGTATAAAAAAGATTAATATTGGCATCGTTATTCTAAACATGGGTCTAGGAGGAGGATATTTACAATCACTGACATATAAATCCTCTAAATTTATATTGTTGTACAATTGTTGCATTTGAAGCTTCCCCAAATAAAATTTAATAAAAGAAAATATAATTTATTTCGTAGGACAGCGTACAAATTTGAATACTTGCCGTAAATAAAACACCGAGGCTAAACATTATCTTAATATATAAAAAGCTGGCGTTTTGTGTCTCCTTTCAGAGATTAGCGTAAACGAATATCTTCGAAACCGCACAACCGATTTTAATGATATTTTGTAGATATTTGCGAATAAATGTCACTTGACTGGTTACAAATGGGTGCATATAGTTTGGTTGAATGTGCTCCATTTACCCTACTTACCTACCGCTTTTTCGTCTCTAATTATACGTCTTGAGCTTTTTTTATATAACAATTCCTATAATATATTGATACTACTCCAGTTATATCTCTAAGCAATTTGAAGTTGACTGGAAGAAAACATGATCCCTTAGGGATATTTAAGTCCATAATTTGACCTTGATGTTTATTTTTTCTCATATTTATTGTGACAAAAGTTATATTTACAATAAACAGGTGTTCAATATATGTTTTGACGATATTACAAAATCGTATCTCTTTTTATATATAAATAAAAGAAAGTCTTATATAATTAAAATAAATTGTTTGAATTAATACATTTAATTATATTAATCTATTTATTTATAAGACTTTGGCATTTAAACTTATAAATAAACAGTATTACACTGACTAAACAATAGGTATTTAATCACTTAAACAAAATTTTATTATACACTGTTTAGGTAAACATTGTTTTGAATATTTTTTGTAGTATGATCTTTAACTACAAAGTCATGTATTAGATTAGTATTAATTTTCTTGCATTAGAAGATCCCTTTGATCTAACGTGATTTATATGAACTCTGTATAATCTCTATCTACCGCCTTCCTTTGTTATCTTGCCAAGTATATTTCCCTTGTGGTCAACCTTTATATGGTTGGCCTTCAATTTGTACAATGTGCCTATCTATTTCATATTAATTTCGCAGTACTTATACGCAGAGAATTAATTTTCTGAGAATGCAAAGATTCGCATTTTAGCCAATTTCAATAAAGGAGATCAGTTTGTATGTTACGGTATAACTTATGAATATACTTAATTTATTGATATTTCCTGATAGAATAACAATAAGCCTAGACTAACCTAGGCAGAGATAAACTCAGTATAGTTACATTAGTATTCGGAAGCCTATTGGTATATGGATTAAAAAGTAATTCTTAACTGGTGTTTGACTTTGACCTGCAAGACTTCAATCAACATTTTTTTTTTACATAAAATTACATTCCATAATTAGATTTTTACTTCCACGTTCGCCGTGGTGCCGAGATAGCAAAATATTCCAATGCAATTTAAAAAATTATTGAAAAACACTTTTTTACACACGAAACCATTCATAATCGTTAATTGTTTTTTTTTTCTTCGCAAATATTGCAATCAATTTATTAATTAAACAAAGTTATTTTTATACAATTTCAGTTAGTCATAAACGCTTCTTATTTTTTCTTAATAAAAACAAGCATTTATACTGTTATTGTATTATGATTTAAGTTTTTAATTAATACAATTTACAAGATAATTAGGCATAATTATGTTTAGAATAACATATAAATAATAATACTAATACATTTTTATTCTTGAAAAAGATATACGATTTAATAAAGGTTTAGAAAAATAGTAAACATGTAATATAACTAAATAGTAAAAATAAGCACTTAATTATAATCATATGTTCTGAATATTTTCATTCGTCATTTATTAAATTTACTAACTGATAATTATTTAGGTACAGATTATCCATTGGATTAACTACGCACATTGAAAAATGAAACAGATGATATCACTACGAGAATGACGGATTGCTACTCATAAAACGTTCGTATATCCAACGCCATACATAATAAAAACCTGTAGAAAAGCTTATCCGTCTAATCGTACGCTATATGCTTTGAAGATATATTTATAAAAAAAGTTATTTAACATTAAATCTTCTTACGTTGCGCTGATTGCGGTTCTCTTAGAAAACCATTTATAAAACATTAAATATAGATATTTATTACTAATCTCCATTGAGAGTTTCTGTAGGACGGAAATTATTTATACACATATATAGATTTTGTATACACAAAAACTATGTTCAAAGTTTGGTCATCTGCAGTTATAGTAGTAAAGTAGATTTTTAATTATGTAAATAGTAAATTAAAATGACATAACTTCAACTGAAGATATTTTTTAGCAAAGCTATATTTATTTATGCTACTATAAAACTCTTAATAGTTTATAACTATCCATGAGCCTTATTATAATTTCTTCTCTAATAATTAATTATTCCTAAATATCAGAAAGTTTTTAAAGGTATCATAATGATTCTAACTATGAAAGAATAGAATGTAAGTAGGTAGGTAATATATATAAAAAAATAAAAAAGTTAAAATTATGAAAGATTAAGCATAATAAATAAATAACATTCATAACAAAGAGTAGCGATTTAAATAAATGGCTGATTTTAGGTACTTGTTACTTCTGAGTAGTGGCTGTGCGCAACACCAATTCTTTAGAAATATTATATACATAAATTCCACATGATATAAATGTGCGTAGTACTTATTGGAACTCCATTGAACTGAATAATTGCATCATTTCCGTAATTTTCAGTTTATCGGTTAATCGAAAATATCGAAATAATGTGAAAATCAATTTAAAAATGCAATTTTTTTATACCACGAAACAAGCATACAGCCCGTACGATGATAAACAGTCACTATAGCCTATGGACGCCTGCTACACTAGGGTTGTCACGTACGCTATCACGTTGACCGACACTGAAAATTGAAATGTGGTGACATACATATAATAACAACGCAGATAATAGTTATCAGTACAACAATAATAGAATTATTTACCAAAATAATTCAGGTATAAATAGAAAAATTATATATATATATATATATATATATATATATATATATATATATATATATATATATATATATATACAGAAATATAGATATATTACTCACACACCACCTAACGCGGTTCTATTTATCTTCACACAGAATCCCTTTCAAAGTAAGCTGGGAGTAAGTATGCATACCTATTAACGCCTTAGAATTATTTAATTGTAATATCAATCAACTCATCTGCATCCATAATACTAAAAGATGTTTTCATAGTAGGTTAATAATATATTGATAGTATTGTTTAAATATACTTCTTCAGTCATATTTATGTTTGTATTTCAACGCATTACTCTATAACTTTAACTTTTGCTCCAAATGAAATTATAATAATATAAATCTAAAGTTTACTTTAGACTGTAAATAATAAAGATTAAATAAAGTCGTTTTTGAATGAATAATATTTATTCGTAAGTCCTTAACTTTCTTCGTTTGTTTACATAATTTACATGGTAGGTATTATGCAAATTTAATCTTATAAAGTAGCAGAAACACTTCACAAATAAAATGTCATGTTGTTAAATATTTAGAGTTTTCATTGAAACATAAAAATATTAACGAGATACATATATAAATAAGTAGGTAGTGTAGTAATAGTAATGAGTTCCACATGAGTTGTCGTATGTTAGTAATGGGGACTAGCCTCATTGCTAGCGATGTACCCTGTCAGGTCTAAGATAGAAATTCGTAATGATAGATTAATTAACCTAATTCTAGCATCACCTATTTTTCATTTTGTTCTCTTGCTAGCGTAAACCAATAGTAGAGGTAGGGTTACCATTAAATTCTTTTCGATAAAGAAATTTTATAAAAAGACAAAAAATATTTTTTATCATTTTTATGAAAATAAATAAGGGTTTGAAGTTTGTTGTCAATATGTGGCTATTACGTGGGGTGGAAAGCAGAGACTATAAATGCGTTCGCTAATATTTTACATTAAATAATCTAATATTATTGTGACTGGAGAACAGTAAAACATATGGCACTTGAAACTATATATTATAAATAACAAGGAAAAAGCTGTCAAAAATAAATTTATCAAAAAGAATATGAAAAAGAATAAATATAAAATTACAAATAGACATATAAAAAGGTCAGCTGGCCAAGTTGCCAGCTACAAAAATGTTTATTATTTATGAATATGAATTTATTATCTGTACATTACTCCAACACATATCATATATATACCAAAGGAAGACTGTACAATAATCATTTGCTTGGGTATCTCTGTTCCATTCGTGTTTCAACCGTGAAGCAGTTGTTTTTGCTGTTTCGTTTTGACAATAGTCATTTGTCCTCAGAAATGGCAACATATAGGGGGTATCTCTGTTATTCCCATTCTTGTTTCAACTTTCCATCAGGTCAGCTTGTTTGTCATTCTTAGTTGCATAAAAATTTTATCTATATAGTTAACTTGTATCATTCTTAGAGTAATATTTATTTATCATTATTTTTAATTACTTATACATAAATACTGACATAAGTTTAATATTTAATATGACTTATTATAATGAATAAAATAAGTCGAAAATACAGAGAAAAAAGTTGCCTATAAAGTTTCTGAAAAATGACGAAAAATCTTTGAAGTGAGTATTATATAACATAAAGGGCATTGTTAAAGTGAATAAAATTGTGTTTAAAATGCTACTTAAATCATTTTACATAAATTAGATAATTGCATTACCTCAGAAATAGTAACAATAAACAGTTACCATAGCCTATGAACGCCACCATACCAGTATCTTGAAGACGATTAACCCCATGCCATAATCTCTTGGAAATACCACGACAAGGAGTTCATTCCATAATTTGAGGGTTCTATTATGTCCATATACGGTACTGGTCATGTGATTGGGGGACTATAGCAATGGGACAAATAATCCGCATTACTAATAGTTACCACTTTATCCATCAGGTGAACTGTACGATCGTAGAAAGCGGCCGTAGGCATTATATTAAACAATTCCTCTAAGTACAAAGTTAGATAAAACATACCTAGGTAGTTACAAATAAACTTAAATTTCATCCCAATCATCTGGACGAGTGGCGGTCCTCCACCGTGCGTTTTTCAAGGCACTTTCTTCCACCCACAACCATTCTTTGGAAAAATAATAATAATAATATCACTCTCTGTCATAATATCACTCTCTTCAAGAATCAAATAATAATTGTTTTAATTTCATTTTGTGCGGAGGATGAAATCATATGCACAGCTAGACTATTAATAGAATTATATAATATTCATACTTTCCAGATATCTATCTAATACATCTGAAGCATATTTGAGAATTTATTTCAATATTCGCAAAAACTTGACAAGCCCTCTTGAGGCAAGCTCAAACACGCGGAGGCGAGCGAATGGTTATGGAAAAAGTTTCGCTTAAACATTGAAAATCCTAGTAAAGGTTGAATATAATATATAAATACTACCTACTTTATTTCCAAAAATATAATGTATGTAGACCTAAAGACCTCTGCTAATAAATAAACAATTGATTTTTGTATACTCTATCGTTATAATTTGTACCTATTCTTAGCATTTTACGGAGAGTATGAAGTAAAGCCACGCTGTGCGGCCCAAGGTCAAAATCTGAGTGTTTACAATAAAATCCAAGCTGTATCTAATTACTTACCCTACATGTTACAGTTTTTTAATGGGTAATAATAGTACAGTAGATCCGCCTACGCTGTCGGTATGTGCTGGCGGTGCACCTGTCAGGGATGATAAGTGAGAATGAAAGCAGATCAGTTGGCCCATCGTGGTGATTTCAAGAAGAATTGATTACGGTTTCTTGGAGGAATCACATGGAAGTCAATCTAATAAAATATATTATCACCAATGGAATTTCTAGTCCATCATTACTAACTATCCTTTTCTCCCGCGTGATACAGGTATACATCACGCGAGGGATATATTGCAAGTTATGATAAGTCCGTGTATCACGTCCGTCATTTTAGCTGTAAATGTAATGACTAGCTATATATCGCAGCTTCGTTCGCGCTAACCCGGCTATCAACTTCCGTGAACACAGCACAGATCACCATGACCTAATTTACTCTTACCGACCTACTTTTTTTACGAATTTAAAAAAGAAGGAGGTTTCCAATTCGGTTCTATTTCTGATGAATATATGTTATACGACATATTTGCTAATTGTAAACCGCTTTTGATAATTTTATTTTTCAATCAAAATTTTTATTCCTTAATTAGACGCATTCACTTAATTTTATCAGTATTACAATCAGTTTACTTTTTTACAATAATTAAATTATTAGATACTACGATTAAAAAAACCTCAGTGCTCGTAAGTTCTAATCTGGCACCAATCAACAACAACACTAATTTATTGTGGGTCTATTTATAAGTTTTCAGCTAACATTCTGTTTGCAATCATGCAAATTACAAACCAAATCTTAAGTACGACGCAAACATACCAATAACCCCAAGATATTACGTAGGTACTAAGAATAACTAGACAATGAATATCTGAGGGCATAACCAGTTATATTATAACTATTATATAAATAGGTGGGATATACCCAAAACAATAAATACACTGAGATTTATTCCTGTGTTTTAACCATGAATACCAGACCCGAGCCATTTAGAAAAGTTTCTGTCTTAAATTACCCCAATCAAGCATGGTAGATATTGTACAAAATCTTATATTTATACGCGATGCCACTATATCATCAATTAATCGGAGAAACGAGTGATATAAGAAGGCTGTCCACTATATTCTGATTTAGATAGTCGATGCTTGATAAAACGTAAGTGACTCGAGTACCTATGCCGTTTTTTTTTTCACAACGGTGGCAATAGACATTGTCTTTGTCTGAATTTCAAATGTATTCATCACGATGGGCTAACTGGCTTGTCTTTTCATTCTAACCTATCATTTCTCACTAGTGCCCTGCCAGCGGACACTGTTAACACAGACAGGATTACCATTCCATTGTCATCCATTAAAAAAGAACTTATTCCTTATGTAGATATAGAGTAAAAAATTTCCTCTAAAGAATAAGTTCACCTATCTTTAATAGAGAGACTATTTAGATATTCCTATTAGCTATAACTGCATTTTAATATAGGTAAGTATCTAATCTGTTATGGATAATAACGTTTCAAAACAAACAATATGTATTTCATGTAAAATATATTTTAAGTTTATTCAAATGGTATGAAATGAAGTGAAATTTCAAGCAAAAATAAAATACTTTATTTGACTTACCACAGAACCGACCTATCTACTAATTGGATTATTTTGAAAAGACGCAAGCCTTTTGAAAGCATTAATTAACTTTACAGAGAAAAGGAAAATAAGATGAGACAGTTCAATTTCTAAATGATGTTTGTATAAAATATGACCCTGTAAACAATGTACAAAAGCTTGAAACTCTAGTCCTTATTAATTGTTATATAAACATGGATCTTACTGACTTTTAACATCAAGAATTGTTTAAGTAAAAAATCGTACACAATTTTTTTATGCAATTTGGAATGGCAAACAAGCTAATAAATCACCCGATGTGTCTTTGTTGGTAGACATAAACAGCACACTGTAATGTATCACGTACTCTTTACCGTTATTATTCTTCACGCGTTGTTATTCATGAAGATAGTGGCGTTACACCTTCAAACCAAAACACAACCATACAACCTGCTTCGAAATAGAAACATAAATTTCACACGTATACCCAAGCAAACGACTTTCATGGTTTATTCTATTACTGATAGAAGGATATTAGCCTGTTCTTACCACTTTACCTGAATTGTTTGGTATATATGGATTCTAATTATGCAAAGATTTGCAGTGGTATAATAAGATTTATTCCCACATTTCAGTCAAATGTGAACAGATATTAAATAACAATTATTTTTAAAAGTCAAAATTTAATTAAATACTTGGAATTTTAGAAAAATTGTACTCTAATAATATTTGTGTTATTGTTAGTTATAATTTAATACGAGCACAAGTGAATATCATGCCCCGTCTATTTTGATGGGACACTAGATCCTTTGACAGACTGACAACGTTTCCGTAGTAACTTCTATTCGGACTTTGGACCCTTCGTATACGGAACACTCTATAATATTGTTCACAATCAAATGTTACCATTGTTATAAGGAAACTTCACAATGAAGTGTAATCTAGCTATAGACTATACATATATTGATACGACTACAATTTCGAATGGAGTAGTCAGAGGCGTTTTTGAGGAACATATATATAAAAATACTGTTTTTGATGTATTTTTTGAGATATCTTCGTCAATTTTGAATAAATGGTATATTGGAAACGTACAAAGCTCCTGAATTTTCTCGCACGGATTTTCTTAAAAATGAAGTCGATTTTTTGTAGTACATATTTAAACAGTTGCATTAAATGTAGTGAGTACAGTTGAGCAGGCTCAACTTACATTTAACATGATAAATATGTTCTACTAACATCAGGAGACTGTAGGTACTA
This sequence comes from Galleria mellonella, assembly GCF_026898425.1. Lineage (NCBI taxonomy): Eukaryota > Metazoa > Arthropoda > Insecta > Lepidoptera > Pyralidae > Galleria > Galleria mellonella. The sequence goes on along the minus strand of NW_026442042.1, from coordinate 1,406,240 downwards.
AAATCGTTCGCTGACCGTCAGTTGTTTCTATCAGTAATCAGTTGTGTACATATTTTATAGGCTTTATTTAGTTTGGACGGTAAGGTTATACAGTAAAATTACAATTATGAGTTACGTATTTTTATGTGCATTTAATAATTCGGAAGAACCTAGTATCTACTCGTATGTAAGTAGATAGTATTTATCAATACACTACAAAGGAGAAATGGAAATTAAAAAATAAACACCAAACTGAAATACATGCATAAAGCTGAAACTCAGCGATAGTATTCATAAAACCGAACAACTTTCCCCAACAAACATATGTAAATTGAAATATAAAAATATTTTTCTACCTTTCATATATACTAAATCGAATTCGTAACCACAGCGTTTGCATGGAAATTTTAAATATTATTTTCGTGGCTAGCGACAACTAGCTACTGCGAACTACCCTGCGGCTGGGAACATGTAAATTACGATAAAATGTATTAATCCAGGTTGATAATCCAGGCTTTGTTTTAGATGAATATTTTTCATTCATTAAAATCCAATTGAATGAATAACAAACATCAAAAAAAATCTTTAATTTCATAGTTATAATATTAGTATAAAAAGAATAGAAACCATTGTTACTTGGGGAGAGTTATTCAATTTGTTCATTATAGTTATTTAATTAAACCCAATCTATTTATTGGCTACAATTAAATCATAAAGAAGTATATTATTATTTTGTTTGTGTTATTATGAATGAATACCTACATAGGCATAGGTAATGCCTATGTAAACTAAACATAAGCAGGTACATATGAGTACATGTAAACGTATGTATTTACTTACGTTTACACTTTATATTTTAATAGGTACAAAATATAAGGCGAGTTGTCTGTCTACTCTTAAATACAATTCATATTTCATTCACTTCCTAAGTTTACTTTGAAATTTTGCCTTAAAGACATTTTGGACTAAGTCAAATACATTTTACCTTTTATAAATAATTAATACCTGCTAAAGTCTAAAGAATAATAAGTAATCAACAAAATAATGTTTTTATGAATAAATATTACAAATTGATATTAATATTTGTTATTAAATCTAATTTTAATAACAGCCTTATAAAATAATACCTAATTAGGTTAATTAGCTGTAACGTTTTAGCGAATTGTATTTAATCTTTTCAATTAGACACATAAATATTACTTAATAGTAAGTTTATATTGTATAATATTATATATACATATTAATTTACAATGAAGTCCACGCAAAAGATTACAAACATGACTATTGATAAATAGTATTAAATGTCATAATTCCCAAAATAAAAAGATTGAACGAATATATACCTATGTAAATAATTCAGGTAAGTTTGTCTGCTTACATGTGTAGGTATAACATTTATTTACATGATAATATTATATTTTTATATTACATACGAAATCATAAACATCATAATAGAAAATAAGATAGAAGAAAGGAAGGGAAAGGGAAGAGCAAGGCTCAATTACATCAAGCACATCAAAGAAAAAGTTAGTGTCGTATCGTAAGTAAAGAGACTTGCCGCAAATCGTAGTGAGTAGAGCAAGAGCTCCACTGACAAAAGCGCACCTTTTAAATAAGAATTAATAAAGAATAGTGTATTATACCAATAAGATATTTTCAATATATTACTAACGTAGGTATTTGAATAAATAAAACTTAAACGTAAATAATTCAATCCGAAGCGGCAATTCCTGCCTGAGCATGATAAATGCAAAGTTTTAAATCATGCGTTGTTGAAAATTCAGTGCGTTTCACAGGGTACCGCCTGATGCCATCTAGGCAATAAATTACAGTTAATTTCAGTGAACATTGTTCCCAAGATTGTTTCTGTGAAATATTTCGAGACAATAGATTTGGCGAATGCTAGTATAAATATCCTGGAATCAGCATTTCTTGTTTACAATATCGTGCATTATTTTCCCTGTTATTTGTTTAAGTAAAAGCTTTTAGAGTATTATCTGCTTTTAAGAAAAAATATGGGTACTTCAACTCGAACAAATTATGTATAAAATAGTGTTTCTCTCGTACTGTTAGTCCGGTGAGCGAAATAACGTTAGCAATTAGCGTGCTCTAATTAACACGGAGCTACATCAACCCTTAATATAAACTCTTGAACGATGCACAGTAAACACATCAGCGGTAATAAGTAAGTCAATAAACAAAGTATTGCTATTAATCCCATAAAATCAGCTAATGAGTGACGTTAATTCATCACTTGAATAATGATCATTAGTAGCTTCTGTCGGAGATTGTTTGTAACTAAAGGTAAGATTTTTTATAAAATTACCGAAATACATCGCTCCATATAGTCTAATATCCAAGAATCATATATCCCATTCCCTTCATTTCCCAAAAGAAAACTAAAGTTTTTCAGATATATATGTGTGTACAGTGCGAGTAGGTATCTAATAAATCCATTCATTTAGCGCGTTCTGACGATGTGATACTAATAAATAATAAAAGATATTATTCTAATGCATAATGAAACGTTAGTATACTTCGAAATTGGATTTGGAAAAGTTTTCGAAAATTAATATTGTCTCATTTAACCATCATGCGTCATTGCTTTTGATATCTTTATTTTCGATTAAATTTTCGTCAGTAAATTTTTTTTTTCAAAAGCATTTAGTTTAAAAAAAAAACTTTATATGGAAAATAAATTTTAAAAACTCTAAAGCTAATTCAAACATAAAACTAGGAATATAAATAATTATTTTTTATTTATCTAAACAAAAATATACATTTTTACAATTTTAGAAAAAACTATTATTTACTTTTATTTCAGTATTCATAATTTTCATTCTGAATTATTTTATAGAAAACAAACATTATACGTTATATGTCATGTTCAGATTTGTTTTGAATCTTCTGAAATACAATTTTATATTTTATTTTATCCTGTATATAAGAAAGAAAGAAAGAAATAATTTATTCAAAGAATCATGCGACTTACGCAATAACATACAAAACAAGAATAAAGGAAACAAAAAAAAACAATAATATACAAATAAAAAACGTCTACCGTTTCCTGCTCCATTAAAATCTAAATAAAAAATATACATAAATAAACAGTTGAACAACTCTTGGATTTAATATCGATGTAAATCCAATCTATTACCAATGACAATTTTGTACTGCACTCATTACCACTCTAGCTTGTTGATCTTTTGTTACTTTAATTTTCTTACTAATTCTATTAATATAATAAATGCAAAAGTTACTAATAATAGATGGATGTTTGTTAGGTTATATCCTAACTTAGCATACTTTATGTACTGATACACATGGGTAAAGCTGCGAGATATATCTTATATCATACGACTTTATTATAGAACTACAAAACTCTTGTCGTAAAAACAATTCATCTGATGCTCTATAGCCAAAAAGTAGCAAATGAGCTAAAATTGTATTAGTAACTGAACTTATAACCCTCGCTTTGTAGGTAATATAGGTAATAGGTAATATTTAGATTATGACTAGCGAAGATGAAAGATCGATTCCTACTAAATTTCAAACCTTTAAAACTAGAGAAACGCTTAAGATAGTGGACTATCCATATTGTGGATATTGTTGTTTAAATGACTTATACAATTTATAAAATTGTATAATTCATTTAAACAACAACAATTTAAACAATTTATAAAAAACTTTTTTAATAATTCTACTCTCTAATTCTATATATTATACATATTATGAAAACTAAATATATAATAAAACTAAACTCAATTTATACTACGACTATCATATAATTACATGTAAGATCGTATGTAAGATACATACGATCTTACATGTATAATAGCTTCTTTGTTTTATTAAATGTTTGGCTCTAACTTAGGAAATAATTAAACTTATTGTACCGTGTGAGCCAACTCATTACTCAATTTTTGTTTAACATTATTATTTGAATTATGGACAGAGCTTGCCACGAATATACAAGATAAGCGGGTGTCCATTAATTACGTGAGCTTAAAACAGGGACGAGAGGAGGAGAGTGACAAAATCTCACCAAGTCTCGTTTATAGAGGGGATTTTATGAAAATTTAACGTTAACTTATTATTCTTTTTTTTTATACCACAAAGGTGGCAAACAAGCATACAGCCCGTCTGCTAGTAAACGGTTACTGTAGCCTATGAACGCCTGCATCATTATTTTTCTTATTATTTCATTGAAATAAATAAATGAATCAAAATGAATAAACACAATGGAATCAGTTTTATTATATAAAAATTTCACAGGTAAATACCACATAAGGGGGAGGAAATCACAACATTCCTCCTAAAGATTTGTAGGGACTCAATTTAAAAAAATCCTCACGTACTTGTTAATAGACATTGCTTAAGAAATCTTATAAAGTTTACATTTAAGGATTAGGTATATGTTCGGATATCCTGGTTATTATTATACATATAAGGATGGAGAACTTTAGGGAATTATGGATATATTAGGATATTAGCCGCTTTACCCAATCGCAGATTGCTGACAACTAATGATAACACCTTACACACTCGGTATGACAATTTCAGAGCTTGATCTATAAAGGAAATTACGTAATTGTTTAAAGAGCCAAAAATGAGCATCGGCAAAATTGAGATAGAGGACGACTGACGACTAAAAAAAGCATGAGGCGGTGCCGCTTATCCTACACATACCGGTATTACTTATTTGTTCGTCATGATTTCTTGTTCGTCATCAACACAATACAATACTCAAATGGCAGCAAGTATGTTTTGCCCGAATTGGGAAAATAGCTTAATCGCGCCCTGAATATCTTTTGTTCTCAGAATTCAATCAGTAATATCGATCCTTTGTCACGTATTGGAAAAGCATACTTATCTACATGCTTGGGTAAAAGGAATTAAAACTTTGTGTTACGAATTAGAAAATAAGCGAGTGCGCTCGTCGTATTCAGGAGAATAAATAATTTTCATTCTACAAAGTTTAATGAGATGTTACATTAATCACGCAATTTTACATGTATTAAAAAATAAAATCCAACGTAGTAGGAAAAGAATTTTTAGTTAGCTATTAAAGTATTTTAAAACATTAATACTGGTTATAGGTTTAAAGTAGACAAACTGTCTATTAAAATATGAAAATCATATATATTCGTCTGGAAATTTATTTTAATTCACATAATGTAAATAAACGTTGGAAAACGGAGATGGGAAAATGTGAATTTTGTATAAGTAATAATTACTAGAAAATATAAAATGAAATATGGATAATAATAGCTTGTTTAATACAATATATACCTTTCTCCCAGCATTTCTGTTTCAAATACAATATAATGCGTATTTACGTAATATATGTCACACATGTGCCAGAAATGTAACCAAATCGGATCAAAACCACAACGGAAGGAAAATTACTAGGAAAGGGTCAATTCGGTGTAGAATCGTAAATACATAAATTTATATGATTGTGGTATACTCAATAATTTAAAAGAACAAAAAAACAAACTCTATACAAATTTTTTTTTGTTTTTCTTAGTTTTTTTTTTACTCCTTTGGTATATTTTTTATGTAAAATGAACTGTTAAGTACTTAAAGACATAAACAGCACAATGGACATTTAAAAAAAAAATTATACAATTTAGAATGGCAAACAAGCTGACGGCCCACCTGATGGAAAGTGGTAACCGTCGCCTATAGACATAAGCAGTTATTTAAAATATAGCGTAATGCTTATGCTTCATGCGTCGTAATTTCTGAGGAAAAGTTCATATGCTTGCGTGCTCTATAATTTCACAAGCATGTTTTACGTTTCAAACCAAAATACAGCAAGTGCAACTAGTTGGTGACAGAAACACGGTGTAACAGAGATCAAGCAGACGACATATTTAGAAAATTTCTCTGACTTAGAATAATAAAATATTAATCATTTTGATAAGCATCTAATTTAATTTAATCCCTAGTCAAATAAACAAATAGATAGAATCATCATAAAGATAGCATAAAATTATTATTTGCTTAGTGGAACAAGCGTGCATAGCGCACATACAGAGCACTGTATGAATTGCGAGAACTCGTCGCACGGCGAATGTGTGCTTGACGTATCCGTAGTTCGTCACAGAAATTAATACACCGCTCAACACGCCGTAATTATAATACGCGCCTCCGGCAGAAGCCTGCTATAATTTGTCCCTGCGAAACGTTCGTTAGAACTAGGGACGAATTGCGAGAAGTTTATTTGAAAATTCTGTTTAGCAAAGTGTTACTAACTTGTATTGGTTTATTCATTTTATTAGATTGGGATTAGCAATAAGATGGCAAAACGTTTCATTCCTGAAGACTAAGCAGTCATGCCTCAGTTCCTTATAAGTTAATTACCTCATGTCACCATTCCAACCGAAACACCTGCGTACAAGTTGGGTTAGTAAACATTATGACAGCAGATATAGAAGTCGGACAAGAAGTCATTGTGAATTACATATGCACAAAATCTCTCTTTAATTAATAATTAGGTAATCATTTTAAAATTAGGTTTTTGATAATGACGATACTACATATTCTGATTTTACATTTAAAGTACTAACTCAATTGTCACGATTTCCCCATTTTACCTAGCAACAACATCAGGTACGAGGTAGTGTGTATGACAGGTAAGATGGTGATTATCGGTTTATTCGTCCTATTTCAATAACGTGACAACAGGGAATTATCGTTCAATTTAAAAGTTTGAAACGATCAGGGCAAACTTGTACATACCAAGATTCATCGATCTTCATAAACTATTCCAATTAATTAGACGGTCGAGAATAGTCGTTATGTAGAATGTCTTAATAGATTAATTACTTAGGTACTTGTTGATATTTTAGATATTTCATTACTTGTCTGATTGCAAATAAAACGATGAAAAGCAGATACCGAAATACGATACTGTTTGACTTATGGTAGAAAGAAACTGCTAGTAGATAATTATTCCTGCTACTAATATATCATATTTCAATGAATATAACAAACCATTCCATCGGTGTCGGCCAGATAGGTTTGGAACTTTATAGTATTGGAAAGTTTTTGAGTTGTGATCCACTAATGAAGTAGTATTTACAGTAATGTTAAGTTAATATTTATTCTAATTTCTGATAAAAGAATCTGATCCTTACAACCGAATTAAATAAATTCAAAATGAATAATGATGAATGAATAATGATGTACATTTTTTTTATATTTAAATATTAATTAGGAATACATTATCAAAGAAGAAATTTTAATAAGTAATGAATGTATATTAATCCAATACAAATAATGTTTAATTTTATACTTCTTACAATAAATAAGTAGTATTCATTAATAAGTACTTATTCATTGCTCATTTTTATAAGTGGTCATTATTCTATTCACTTGGTTGGTGAGCATTGAAACCAATCATTAGCGATCTCTAAACGTATAGATAAAAGCTGAGCGGGGTGTAAATACGAACAGCTGGTTATAATTACAGGAACCATAATAATGGATTTATGATCAAATTATGGCTTTGGCCAACCTGCAAGATCAACACAGCGTGTTTATGTCAAGCTAAAAGAATATGGATAGAGAAAGGACGTAACCTCGAATACCCATTAATTCATATTTACTGCCATCGCATTTATGAAACATAAAAAGTTTACGAGAAGGTAGAAAGGCTGCAGGCATATTCCAGCATCGTTCAATTTATGGGTCACCTTAAATAAAGCTTTAATTATACAGCAAGATTTATAGTAGTAGCTAATGAAAATCCGGACCTGTTGGAAGCAGTAGCTTTGATTATTTTAGGAGAGATTGCAATAGAAATATAATTAAGTAATGAAAGTCCAGAAACGCGATATGTCCTCAAATGAAAATACCATAAACTTCTGAAATAAAGAAACAAAAAATTAACATCTAAGCACAAAACACAAGTATTAAAATAAAGTTTAGTACAGAATTTATAATCTATCATACTTTACTATAGAGACCGGGAATAAAGTAATTGGTAGCTGAGTAAGATTGGAATGACGAGGCGAAGTCGAATACATCCCAAGGGAGTTTAAAAGTTGAATTTAAATCTCAAGTTTAATTCCTTTTTTAACTAAACGAGACTGTTAACTGCTATTTTAGCACATACTTTTCTGCAATTAGGGTGTAAGAAATAAACTCATTTATGAAATATAAAATTTAATTCATATGAAAAGTTACAGTTCATACAGGCCAATAATAATTGAATATTTTTATCAGATTAAATAGTCTTTCTTAAAATTCATTATACTCAATTCAAACATACGCAAAATTATTTTATTTTTAGTCTTTGAAATACACATACACAAATAGAAATACACAAAATATTACATATATAATTTTACTAGTTCTTCAAGTTATATACAATATTTATCATGTTAGGAACTACTTAGGTGCTTTCATGATTGAAAAGAGCTAATTACTTGTTTTTTAAAAATAAAATAATACTGTGTTAGAAGAGATATTTGCACAAAATTCTCAGTTAATTAAACTTTTTTTATACAACTTAGAATGGCAAACAAGCTGATGGCCCACCTGATGGAAAACGGTAACTGTCACCTATAGACATAACAGAGTATACTGTTTCGCCCATGATACTCCCCATGCGTTGCCGTTCCTGAGGACTCAGGTGTTATTCCTCTGTACCCTGTAAATTCACGCCATATTGCACCCTTCAAACCGAAACACTGCAAAAAACTCGAAAAAACTGTTTTACAGTATAGATGTTAACAATATTAGATATTGTACAATTAATATAAATAATTTTTTGATTAATGTAGTGATGTTTTCGTACAAATCGATTTAACCGAACAGTAGCATACTCCCTAATGAATTGGTAAATCGATATCGAGGGCGGGTGTATTTTACCATCATTAAAACATATACGAACGTAATGTAGCAATATATGAAATGGTAAATTATGCAATAAAATATACACCATATTTTGCTTTGAAATTTTTTAAATATATTTTTGCCATCAATATCAAAATTTTCAGTAACAGGAAAAATTAATAATAATATTATTGCATGATTAACGTTTAAGTTCGTAGAGTACTTTTAAATAATCAATCAGAAACCTTAGAAATCTTCAATTATTTTTAAAAATTGACAGATATTTGCATCGTTGTTACGCTTCGTTATAAACGCTCTTAGGATAATGGCACGCCGAATGTACTTGAACATAACATATGTAATACTAGTTTTTATTCGTGATATCATCCGCGTGATGAAATACATTGATAGAACGGGATAAAAAGTAGCCCGTGTCCTCCATCAAAAATAGATACATTATGAAAGGTAACAGCTTCTTTAAAGCGATATCTGTACTCTTCTCGTAATGTAAGTTTAAATCAGTTACTTTAATATCCTAGCATATTTACCATTATTGTGTCTGCATTTATCATGCGGTCGGCTTTCTCTGCCTTATCTGTTTGCATTTACACAACTTTCTTACGCCTAAGACACTAATCGTAGATCTTTTTGATCTACTGTCACAATAGAAGATCCGGAAGAGTTTCTACTCTAACCGGTGCGATGTGCGGCCGCCAAAAGTTTTCTCCTGAAATGCTTTTAGCAAGTGATAAGGGTGAAATGCAATTAAAACAAAATCACTATGTACATTATATTTTAACAAATGAACCTATGTAATGACTTGCATCCATATAGGTAGATATATGTAATAAAAAACATGACAAAAAGGGGGTACTTTATAAAGAGCAGATTACACATACATACTTACTATGTTTACTTTCAAAGATTCGTATCTGTTCAAATACTCGTAGTTTCCGACGCTCATGAAAACTTGCTTTGTAATATTTACTTAGGATATCACTATACTTGTGTGCAGGTGGAGAGTGGCGTGCGCCGGGTGCGCGGTGCGGGGGGATGCCCGCACGCAAGGGGCTGCTCGCGCCCCAGAATACCTTCCTCGATACCATCGCAACACGGTTTGATGGCACACGTGAGTTTGTCTTTCACTTTTTACTTTTATATAATTGTTATGTAAGTTGGAGTGGCGAATAAGCTAACGTCTCTCATCTGATAGCAAACAATAACTATCACAACAGACAATCCTGTGGATTAAAATGGTATACCTTTCTGTCCTTCAAATCAATACAATTTAAAAATACTATACCATAAAGAAACACGAAAGACAATTTCTAAATCCATAAGTGAGACAGAAGTACCCATGGAAATCATGAGTGTTTATTTCGACTAATATACAGTTAAAAAGGGAACTAAGCGAAACATAAAATTATACAGAAGCATTCCTTTTTAATGGCAACTACTATTGTATGCGGCCAATTCGATGCGTTATCTTTTGCTGATTGAGATTTCACTATATTCTTATAAATATATTAACGTAAATAGTATTATATCAATAACCATAAATAAAATAATTTCAATTTGAAAACGCATATCGAGTTTTTATGGATTTTGAAATGACAATGAAGCTCTTTAAAAACGAAGGGCCTTTTTTTCTATTAGTAAATATTTACATATTTAAGTATTTTCAAAATTAAATGTTTGTTTCTCCGATATAATCTAACTTTAGCAAATTTTTATTAAAATTAAAAAATCTTTTAATTTAAGGAGTTTTTATATTTAAAATATTTATTTAATTTACAAATTTATAATAAAGTTTTTATTTATATTAAAAATATACTAATAAAAACTTTGAATAGAAAAGGCCTTTTATTCAAAGCAAAATTTGCATAGTCTACCAACTTGTTTGGATTTTTTCCCTTTTCACAACCTCCAATAGAAACTAAATAGTTGAACAAACACTGTAACGAAGCTTTTTCATAAATCTCTAACTTACGATTGGTTCTGAATAACAAGTAGGTGAATAAAATAGAACGTGGCACTGTATGAATGAAACGTCCGATTCCGAATCTTCACCCTGCTGCTCTGCATAGATGAAAATTCAATCCATTCAAGGAGCTTTTATTGCGTTATCTTTATTTATAAAGAGATCGTTTCCGTGTATACTTGAGTTTTCTGTTGTTCCTTTATATAAAAGAGTCTGTAATAGAAGAATGAAATACATTGTAATCGGCGTAAAGATCTATTCTAAACGGAAAAAATCAACAATAGAAATAAAATTATTTTTATATGATAATAATATTGCTTTTTCAAACTATATATATATATATATATATATATATATATATAAAATTAAATCTGTACAAGACCAAAGTAGAATTATTTTTAAAAAAGAATTAACGTGCCTGGCGGAAGCGGTTACAGCAGTTTGTGATGCCTGCATTTTATGAAGCGACGCTCCCGTGAATAATAGAGCTGAGGGACTAGCAGCGGTAACTTTAGCGCAATATCAACGGGAATGATGTGGTTACATTACACTCGCTGTCTTCTCATTTCTATGTTAATAAACTATAGAAATAATAAACAAAGTATAACTATATACTATATATGTACTACTATACTCTTTTTACTAATGTGAAAGTCAATTTGATTTACCAATCACTGTGAAATTTGGTATATACGTTCCATATGAGACAGAGAAGGACATAAGCTATTTTTTATCTTAGCCAGTGAACATATTATATTCACTTGAACAATATCATTAGTAAAAACTAACGATACTTACTTTATAAAAAATATTATTTATTACCTCAACGACTCGACAAATCGTCACGCAATTTAATAATTAAGATAGTCATGAGGACAAAGTTGTGGATATAAATTGGTAAAGATTAAACTATAGAATTCCTCATAAACTCACTTGTTAGAGCAGATCGTATATTTTATCTACGTTTTGTTTATAAATCTTTTAGATTGTATTAAGCAACAATTACTAATAGCTATACACGTTACAGATGATTTTGTGTACGAACAAATAATAAATACGCAATCAGTAGCATTTGATTTCCGCATAGCACTCGTCAGCAGTTCTGTGTTGCGAGAACGTCAGCATATGCTGTTTATTTACGCTGCTTCATCGGCACGAACCGGCAGAATTATCTCTGGTTCTCGTGGAAATTTCGGAAAATCCTTTCTTATTGAACGCCTACGTCATCCATCTGTAATAACCCCATTATAATCCCATTACTGGGCACGAAACTTTGAGAGATATAAGATGAATTGTTATCACATTGACCAGGTGGTTTGATATAAAATTTTATTTCTAATGTTTCTTATTCAACACGGGTATCCTTACTAATTATAAATGTGAAAATGAGTTTTTACTTGATTACGTCTTAACGGCTCAATCAAACTTTATAAAATTATATATAATTATAATTATGTATGTAATTATGGAGTAAGACAGGCTACTTTTATTCAATATATCTAGGATATGGATATGGACTAATATATGATATATTATTTTAATTTATGGTATATATAAAAGGTAATATTGAAAATCTTAAACTACTCGTATCATCAGCAGTTCTGTTGTGACACCCCTCCACGAGTAATAGTAATATGAAATTACAATCACTCATTTTCACAGAGAAAATCTAATATCCTGAAACCTTTCATAAATCCTATCTGTTTAGGAGACTCTACGGAGTTCAGTTATTTCTCAGATATGACTTTCTCGTAAATTAAAACTGTCTCAATAGCGAAGAAGATATCATCTTTCTCCGGTGCCTCTTATAGAATTATATTACAATCGATTTGAGATCAATAAAACCTGAATTATTAATTAACGTTCACTGATTTGAAAATGTTTAATGGATATGAAAGATACCTACAAATTCTTAATAAACGATTGAACCTGAAATATTAAATGCTGAGTGTTCCCAGTGGGGAGAATAAAAAACTCGTAAAGAGGGCGGTATTGAAATCTACAGCGAATGTGAACGCAATTCAATGGGCAATCATTTTTACTTTCCGCAATGCTTTATATTAAATAATATATAGCAATGGATTAAACATTGCCATTATACCTACCTCATCGACATCTTACATAGTAAATATATCATCTATACAAACTTTAATGTTCCTTGCTCAATTGAATTCTACATCTGTACGTCATTTATGAAGTACAATTTCACGAACTGCAATTTGTTATAGGTATGTTATACTGTAAGTACTATATAGTACTTTAAAATTTCAAAGTCTATTTCTAGAATTTATTTCTATGAAATTTGTGCTTACGCAACCCGTAGTACCTACTTATGAGCTTAAATTTGATGTGCATCATATTACTGAAGTAGTTTGATTGCAGATTAAATCGGTGAATATGGCGCCAGTTTCAATTAAATAGTTATTTCTGTGTCTTGTGAATCGTCGGCGCATTGACCGGCCATGCAACCAACGGTTGTAAAATTAGCTACAGATTCGCGAGCATGCACCACGGCAGTCATGACCGCGATAAAGTTATTTCTAGTGTTATAATGGAATTCATATTATGCCACAACGGTAATCCCACTAATATTATAAACGTTAAAGTTTACAAAGATGCATGGATGACTGTTTCTCAGTCATCTAAATATTGTTTGCATGAATAACTAAACACATTTGAATAATACTTTGGAGTTAAAAACAATTTATAAAAAATAGCTAGCTACATCAATAACTCAGACGTGGTTACCATTCCATTTTAACTAATTAAAAAACATAAGCAGATTTCATATATTTTAAAATTATTCTTTGAGGAGCAAGCTTCCGTGCTTTGGATATGAAAATTAAACCTAAATGATTTTTAAGGTTACAATAAGCGACATAAACTGCAATCCTATTCTATATATCCTATTCTATGCCGGAACCTACACAGCTAAATAATATATGTACATGCAGTATATTGAATGGCACACAAGCCTAACTCATAAACTTGGATACCCTAATTTATAAGAAATCAGAGAACAAACATTTGCGGACTCCACAGAACACCCAGAAACGAGACAATTAAAAAAAATGTTCCTTAATTATCTTATTGAGAATCAAACCCAGGAAATTAGGAATATTTACTTACCAACGTGCCTACGAAGATGATAAATGCGCGAATCAAAAACTCTTTTTATAAACAAAACTTGTAAATTAAAATTTCTAAAAGTTGCGTCTGCTGCGATCGGTAATTGTTCTGACAGTTAATTAACTAATTAGAGTTGAATGAAGCCATTACTGATTGATGAAGTTTTAACTGCGGTTTTACTTTGCCTTTAAAACAAACAGTATAATGTCATTATATAACATTTTACGCTTTCATGAATAAGTACAGTTTTGTCTCAATCTAAATATTTTTCTATTATTATGATAAATCTAATACCTTCATCATCATCATCATGTCAACCCTTAACCGTCCACTACATATAATCCTCTACATAAAACACAACATAAAATCCCCCAAGGCCTCCCCCTTGGAGGATTTTGCCAGTAGTTTCCACGCTTGGCAAGCGGATTGGCAACCGCAGTCAGGCTTTAGAGATGTTTTAAGAGGAACACTACTGCCCATCCCTCACCGTCCCTTAGTCGTCTTTTACGACACCCACAGGAAAGGAAGGGGTGACCTATTCTATGCCGGAACCACACGGTCATATATATTTAGTTCTCAGTACCTTCATATATATTTATAATTGATAAAATAATTTTTCCTACCTTACTATCAATACAAACCCAAAAGTACTAAGTTTAAAAATCTGAAATTTATAACAGATAATAATAATCATCCACTAAGAAAGAATTTTTGAAAATTTCAACTTAAAGGAGAAACACATGACATCACGCATATAAAGCTTAAACGTAAAAAACGTAAACAAAAAAAAGATTTTCACAATGACAACAAAGATCCCATCGATTGGAAAAATAATCCTCAAACATAAACACAGATACGTAGAAAAATACTGAATTTAGAAGCTTTTCCTTTTAGAAGTCGCTTAAAATATATATAACGCTGTGACATTAGTACGAGTACTTGCACGTATCTTACTTACCCACATGAACCTTACAAAATTCTACGACATATAACCTTTCCATTGTGTTATTTTGTTTTAGACAGCTCAATTTTATTTACTTTATACATTTTTTATCTTACCGTCGAAATAACAAAGGTGATGTTTTTCTGGTATATGGATGTATATATATATTAATATTAAGTACGTTCACGCAACGTGTAGGCTTCAATTGTGAATAAATCTAGATTTTTTTTTATTATTTATTAGCTACACCTGCGAGAATCAGTACATAAGTACCTATATTTGCTAAATTAAGATATAACCTACCCATGTACCAAATTTTATTTAAATCATCCATCCTTACAAACTTTCACATTTATTATATCTATTATAATAATAAACTATAATGTTTAGTTAAGCTTCGTATATTATATCATATATTATGAATGTTTTTATACAAATTACTTCAGAGTGACAAAACTTATGACAAAGAAAATTATAATTAGGAAGTAATGAAATAAATTTTTTTCTAAAGAAAATACTAATTTAACTTACGGCAATTCGCACTTGACCGTTTTATTAAGAGTGTCATTAGATTCCCCTTTATAGTAGTTATATAACTAAACTTAAGTATTTTATTTAAAATAAATACGGCATTAGTAATCTAGCAGTTTTGATTTTATTACTTTGCCATACACATTTACTTGTTTAAAAACGGTTTAAATTTGATCGCTTCAAATATCCCACGTAAGTATAGAGTATCCTAATAAACATCGAAATATTTTAAATGTTTATTATACACACGAGACAACTTCCTATTTAGAGGTCTTGAATTGAATACAATTATTTATTAATTCATCACCATATTTATATATGTACTCGTAATATAGTATCTAAGAATACATCTATATGAAATTGGCTATATTGGGATCTATTAATTAAATAGGTACCTAATATTTTTATTGAACATACTTACCTAATAAATAATGAATTGCTTAATTATATCATTTCGTAGGAATATAATAAAACAATTATCGATTATCTGGCATATTCTCCTCTAAACAGAAACTTACATTAGAGACAGGTAAGGAACACAAATACTAAGAGTACTTCTGTAGAAATGTAGAGATGTGGGCTTGATGATATTTATATATATAAATTCAGAAGGAGTGAAAGAAAGAAAGACTTAGTACGAGATTGTATAATTAATAATATTTACATTAAATAAATCTAGATATAATAAGTCGCGATACAAAATATAGTTCCGTCAAAATTGCTAAGACAAGAAGATTGTCAAGAACGTCACTATTTATTTTTCTGTCACTATATAGGTTTGAAAAAGGTTGGTAGCCTACATCACTCTCCCCCATGAGACCTGGTTAAGGGCGATAGAAATCTGGAAATCGGACACGACGTCCAGAACGAGTAGTCCTAGCTACAGGATTGTTCGTGTCTTGGTTGTTAAGTGTAGTGTGATCGTTTAAAATGTAGGCAGGTTTCAACCTATCTATAGAAACAGTGACTTCTTTACCTTTGATTAGCAATTTAAAGGTTTTGTCACCTCTGAGCAATACAAGATAAGGTCCTGTACGAGGTTTGTCCGGAAAGTGCGTATAAAAGTTTTTTAAAAATTTTATTTTACAATTATTCAGGTAAATCAATTTTATCCCCTTCAAAGTACTCCCCCTGTGACATAATGCACTTGTGCCAACGCCGTTTCCACTGTGAGAAGGCTCCTTGAAAGTCCTCTGGTTGTAGGTTTCTCAGCTGCCCCGTCGTAGCTTTTTTTATCTCATTTATGTCCCCCAAATGCCGCCCCCGAAGTACCAATTTGGTTTTTGGGAACAAGAAGAAGTCACACGGGGCCAAATCCGGCGAATAGGGGGGGTGTTCGGTCACCGTAATGGAATTTTTACTCAAAAACTCACGGACAACAAGAGAGGTGTGGGCAGGGGCATTGTCGTGGTGAAGAATCCAACGCCCCTCTCGCGCCAATTCTGGACGAACTCGTGCCACACGAGCTTTGAGGCGTCTGAGCACATCGACGTAGAATTTTCCATCAACTGTCTGGCCTGGAGGGACGAATTCTTGATGGACAATCCCCCGAACATCGAAAAAAACAATCAACATTGTCTTGACATTTGAGCGGGATTTTCTTGATTTTTTTGTTCGTGGTTCCCCGGATGTCTTATCGAATTAGATCGGCAAAAATTTCACGGCCATTCTTGCCGAGTTTCGAGAGAAACTTGATTACGACGCGCTGCTCTTCAACGGAAGCGGGCTCCATGCCGACGGGGTTTCGTTAAGAGGTAACTTCACAGATGGCGTGACAAGCCAGTTCGCACCGCACGGCGGTCAGACCAGAACTGAAGCATTGTTAGGGACATAAGGAAGGGGTCCTGCGCTTACCTGGCCTCCCCACTCCTCTTTCTCGCATTCCAGAACACTTTTATACGAACTTTCCGGACAGACCTCGTATATGCTGGTTGGAGAGAACTACGCAATGCGTCTTCGCGAAGGAAAACGTAATTGGTAGTGGCAAGATCTTTGAAAATAAATATTTTGTCACTTCTATGACGAGAAGCAGCAACAGGTTTGATTTTATTGGCGAATAAACGTAAACGAGCCATAAAATCAGTGACATCAGTAGAACCTTCCAAATGGCGGTCGAAAAATTCGCCTGGAAGCCTTAAAGGTTCTCCATAAGTAAGTTCTGCTGAAGAAGCTTGTAAGTCTTCCTTAAAAGAACTTCGTATGCCCAATAGTACCCACGGAAGAGATTCCGTCCAAGTACTATTCGCATGACACATGATGGAAGTCTTAAGCTGCCTGTGAAATCTTTCAACAAGGCCGTTAGACGCTGGATGGTAGGCTGTAGTTCGTTTGTGTTCGAACCCTGTAATCTGAGATAATTGTTCGAACAGCGCCGATTCAAATTGGCGGCCACGGTCCGTAACAATTTGTTCAGGACAGCCAAATCTAGCAATCCAGCCTGAAAGTAAAGCCTTGGCGACAGTTTCAGCTGAAATATCGGTTATCGGTATTGCTTCAGGCCACCTTGTAAAACGGTCGATGGCAGTGAGACAATACCGATAACCCTGAGACAGAGGCATGGGACCGACAAGGTCAATATGTACTACCTTAAATCGTGCTCGAGGTAAGTTGTAAGTGCCTAACGGAGCAGACACGTGACGACTTACTTTAGATCGCTGACAAGCCAGACAAGTCTTAGCCCACACTCTGCAGTCCTTTCTGATGCCGGGCCATACAAAGCGTTGAGCTACCATTTTAGCAGACGCGTTAGACCCGGGGTGGCTCAGAAAATGAAGGCTGTCGAATACTACCTTTCTGAGGGTTTTGGGAACAAATGGTCTAGGAGTTGTTGTACTGATATCACAATACAATGAGATACAACTCCCAGGTAATTCTCGTTTCTCTAGACGTAAAGAATTTGGTTCATCTAGATAATGAGATAATTCAGGATCAGTTTCCTGTGCTTCAGCTATGGCTTTCAAACTGACTGGTGTTTGCAATTCATCAACACGTGATAATGTATCAGCCACAACATTATTTTTACCCGAAATATGACGAATGTCAGTGGTAAACTGGGAAATATAATCTAAATGTCTATACTGCCTAGGCGAACAGTTGGCTTTCCGTTCATGGAAAGCGAAACTGATCGGTTTATGGTCAGTATAGACTGTAAAATGTCTAGCCTCAAGCATATGACGAAAGTATTTTATTGCATCATAAATTGCCAACAAGTCTCGGTCATATGGTGAGTACTTTTGTTGAGAAGGGCTGAGTTTCTGGGAAAAGAATGCTAAAGGTTCCCATGCACCATTCTTAAATTGTTGAAGTACTGCACCAATAGCTGTATCAGAGGCGTCTGTGACTAAAGCTAGCTTACATTCACAATCTGGATGAGCTAACAGTGCAGCGTTCGAGAGACTTTCTTTACAGGCTTCAAAGGCTTTCAATGTGTCTCCAGTTAAATTAATAGGACTAGAGCCTTTAACTGTACCTGCCAAAAGAGAATTAAGTGGAGCCTGGATTTGGGCAGCATGAGGCAGAAAACGCCTATAAAAATTTATCATGCCCAAAAACCTTCTAAGCTGCCTTACATCTTTTGTTGGAGGAAAGTCCTTGATCGCCTGCACTTTAGTATCCAGGGGCCTAGTACCTTTTTCGGAAATTCGATAGCCTAAAAAGGTTACTTCCGATACGCCAAAGACCGATTTTGCAGTATTAATTACAATATTGTATTCTTTCATCCTGGCAAAGACAATACGTAAATGCTGCTCATGTTCAGCTTCAGATTTGGAGAAAATGAGGAAATCGTCCAAATAACAGTAACAGAAATCCAATCCCCTAGTCACCTCATCAACAAATCTTTGAAAAGTTTGACCTGCATTTCTTAAACCAAAGGTCATATACGGAAATTCGTATAGACCAAATGGGGTTGTAATGGCAGTCTTCGGTATGTCCTGAACGCTTACGGGTATTTGATTATAGGCTTTAACAAGATCAATAGTAGAAAACACTTTACATCCAGAAATGGAATGAGTAAAATCATGAATATGTCTAATCGGATACCTATCAGGAATCGTCCGTGCATTTAGCATACGGTAATCTCCGCAAGGACGCCAACCGTTATCTTTTTTCGGAGCTAAATATAATGGCGATGCCCACGGACTCTCTGAAGGCCTAGCTGTGCCATTAGCCAACATGGACTCAAACTCTTGTTTGGCAATTTTCAACTTGTCCGGAGCAAGACGCCGGGGATTGCAATGCACGGGTGGGCCAGGTGTAGTGCGTATGTGATGAACTGTGTTGTGTGAAATAGTCCTATGTACCCCTGCTGGTCGTGTAATTTCAGGAAAATCAATTAAAATATTATGAAATTTAGAATCACCTATCAAAACTTTTACAGACTGTATTGTATTGGATGGGTGTGAAAGTGAAGCTGTAGCAGTGAGTGTAGTGGTATTATCTACTAAACGTTGATTGCGACAGTCAACCATTAAATTGTAAAAGGATAAAAAATCTACACCTATAATACACTTTGTTACATCAGCGACTACAAAACGCCATGGAAACTGTCTACGTAGACCTAAGTCTAGGTTTAAATGTGCGTAACCGTAGGTATCAATGACGCTACCATTAGCAGCACGCAGTTGATAATTGGTCTTGGGCCGACGTTGTCGTAGTAGTGATCGTGGAAAGACACAGAGATCGCTTCCGGTGTCGACGAGAAACTGAGTCTTTGTATTCCGATCCATAACGAAAAGGCGACTACAGGAGGTTGGGCAATCGCTGGTCGCCGCTATCGATTGCCTTGTTAGTTTTCCTGATTGTAATCGCATGGCTTGATACAATTGTTAGCTTTACTGCCAAACTTATGGTGATACCAACAAACGGGAAATTTCTTATAATTAGAATGAGACCTTGATGCTGATCGGCTACGTTGAGGCTTCCTAGATCTGGAGCGCTGGCGACGATTTAGTTGCATGGTAAGTGACTTTACTTGCTTGCGCAACTCCGCTATTTCATTCGCCATATGATTGCTAGAACTTGGTCCTGCAGCTGCATCATCACGAGCTGTCGCTTCAACTTGAGGTGAACGTGGTGCGAGATCCATAATTCTATCTGCTAGATCCGCTAACACATCTAAATCTGCGTTAGGTTGTGCCACAAGGATGGTCTGAATACGAGGAGGAAGACGGCTGGTCCAAATAGTTTGAAGAAATTCATCTGGTACCTTAGGTCCGGCTAAGCTCTGCAAATGCCTTAAAAATTGCGAAGGCTTACGGTCGCCTAGCTCCTCGTGCATTAGCAATTGTTTCACCTTCTTCTCTTTGGATGCACTAAGGCGCTTAACCAACTCCGATTTAAGCTTTTCATACTTTCCCTCTGCTGGCGGACTGATAATAATGTCTTTAACTTCTTTAGAAAATTGATGGTCTAGTTGTCCGACTACATAATTAAATTTTGTTAGATCGCTAGTAATTTTTGAAATAGCAAATTGGCCTTCGACTTGAGCAAACCATATCTCTGGCTCTTCTGGCCAAAATGGTGAAACTTTAATTGCGACTTTAAATACCTCGGATGACGTGTCGTCTCGTACTGTGGAAACGGTGCCGCTCTCCGTCATTTTTTTTTCTTCCAAAAATCGATGAATGAAAATGTTCAAAAGGGAGTCACCAATGTAGAAATGTAGAGATGTGGGCTTGATGATATTTATATATATAAATTCAGAAGGAGTGAAAGAAAGAAAGACTTAGTACGAAATTGTATAATTAATAATATTTACATTAAATAAATCTAGATATAATAAGTCGCGATACAAAATATAGTTCCGTCAAAATTGCTAAGACAAGAAGATTGTCAAGAACGTCACTATTTATTTTTCTGTCACTATATAGGTTTGAAAAAGGTTGGTAGCCTACACTTCTATTTTTAGACACATACATATGTGAAGCAAAATGAAAAGACTCGCGTGTTAAAAGTGTCTCTGACGACCGTTAAGAAAATTGCTGATGAAAATCGTGTTTACACAACAGGATTACCTAACATGTACTTGCAAATGACAACTAACGAGGATATTTTTTTTAATGCAACTTAGAATGAACTTTTGTTAAAAATATTCTTTTTTTAAATTGATATTATATTAAATTATACTAAATGGAAATTATTAAAATTCACTTAACTATTGCTTTTATATGCGATCTTCAACTAAAGTCTTTCCTGTAATATTGACGTCGTTATAATTAAGTTTGAGTTTCATTTCACGCTGTTCCAGCGATGCGTGAACCAGTCTGCCTCAAGTATAGAGCACTAAAAGGAAAACGCCATTTCGTGGTCTGCTGGAAAAGGAAAAGCTATAAAATCAACGCTGCCAGACATGCCAACTATATAAATATAACAACATTATAAAACTATGCTGGATTAAAAAAGTATATAATATAACAAATGTTTTATTCAAATTACTTTGAAAAAAATATCCAGCACTAACTTTTAAAATTTATTTTTAAAACTTATGTTCATTTTTAATTAATGATCCTGAATATAAAAAAATATATAATTTTGCTATGTTTGTCGTTACCGATAATTGTTTCGTCTTCACATGGAAGTCTTCTTCAAGTTGAATACGGTGCTTACGTCACGGCGTCTCGCTTCATTAAATTCCCGATATCCAGTATCGACTTTAGAATTCGTATCTATTGAAAAATTCAATCTTGGCTTAGTAACGCCTGTTGGAATCCGAAAGGTTTAGATCTAAATGAAATTAAAATGTCGATAAATTGTGTTACGGATTTTTATAATTTTTGTGTCTGTTTTTATCTATTTATGATGATAATGATATTGTTATATAATTTATACCACGCATATGTGGCCTTATGTGATTGCCCCTGGGTGTCGAGGCAACTAACCATAGGTACGTTACTAACGAAATATTACGCGCCTATGAGTAATCAAGTTAACTTCTGGGGAGAAATATATCACGTTGCTCACTCTACACCGTACCTATTTATTTTATATAGCACTAGTGTTCTACCCTGGCTTTACATGATTGCAAACATATAGACCTTCTATAAAAATATCTGAATCCATGCCTGTCCAAATGTTCTTCAGAAAAATCCGATGCGTGATTTAAAAGAAATAAGCGAAGTTACAAACAATTACTTTGTTTTATACTGCTTAAAGTTTTACTAAAAACGGTAATTGTGAGGGTCATTGTAAAAAAAAAAAGCATCTTCTTATTTATTAAAAATATTAATATTTTATTTTTATTTTGGGATACAAAATTAATTTTATTTAAAAATTAAACAAAATATAATTGTTACTTACACCACTTTGCACTAACATAATTGGGCATAAGTAACTAAAATATAATTAATTCAATTAGTGATTATTAGAAAAGCAATTATAATTTTTATTTATTTAAACTTTATTAATAAATAAAATGTACGCTTGTCGATGGCGATTTAATAGTATATATTAAAACTAAAAAGTGAAATTTATAACTTAATATACTTTCTATTGTTTTTAGTTAAATAAGCTAATACATCTCTAATATTCTATATGGAGTTAGGAAGATAGCAAAAATCGATATCAAAATAATTCAGTAATCGATATGTGTATGAAAAAAATGTTGCAAAATTACGAATAAGTTTCCTCTTAATATAAAATAAAGTAGCAAAATATGTGCATACGTTACATTACTACATTATGTGTAATACATAACGTGAGATAGTATTTAAGTACCTACTAAACAAAAAAACATTATATGATTACTTTTTTGAACTGGAACGCCATCTTACCCGGAAATTTTAAATCGTAAATTACTTCAGTTATAAATCATAAAGGCGTTTATAGGATTTTAGATAAAATGTGAAATATGACCACGAATTTTATTTTTAAAATATTATTATTATAACATCTGTTATTAATCAACCAACTGTCAGAGATAGACTCCATGTTTTTGTTTCTTAATGCTCACTACAGAAATATCAAGCACAGTACGAGTAATAGACAGTTATAATCAAATACGAGTATTATGAGAAAAAGGATAACAAAACAAGTAGATTTTTTTCTATAAAAAAGCCACCGGCTTCAATTGAGGTAAAACCAGTTATTTTGATTAAAAACCAAACAATTACTCCAATTTTGATGAAATTTCTATGAAACCAATGTGAAAATATATCTATTCAGATTAAAAAAGGATTTACAAATTGGTTTTATAAATGACGGAGTTCTAAGATAACAGACATAAAAAATACAACCGAATTTAAAAACCTCCTTATTTTTTCGAAGTCAATTTAGAGTATATACTAATGTAAATAAACATGTAGAAGCAAGACTACCGTTATTATGTTGTAACACATTTCTTAATTGATGACTTTCAAAAACCCTCGTTTCATAAGTAAAACCCGCCTAGAAGCGTGTCAGACTCGCATTAATTGGGTTCCATAGTTCATGTGTTACGGTTTTAACTTGGCGTGATTAATATTAAGTGACTGAAACAATTTTGGACTGTAGGTGGTATTCTACTTATAATACTTAGCTGCGGAATATAAGAGCAATCCTATTACGTAACTTTCTTACCTATTTTTTAAGTAAGAATGACAAATTAACGGCACATTTATCAGCTTCCTGCATGCTTAATAATTTCACTGTATTTATAATTTTTGTAACAGCACTATTGGGACAGGCAAACAGATGTCTTTTTTATATAAAAAATATATTTATCTGCTATAAAGTAGATATAGATTTTTAAATAAAAACTACTTAAGCTAACCTGGTTTTAGTAAACTACTTACAATTGTTATCCGCATTAAGAAACAAGATTATCAATCGTAACAAAATTAATATGGAACCGACACGAGAGTAAACCCCGTAGATAAGTTAAATCACATCAAAATGAATTCTCTATATCAATTTAAAATTGTCGAAAATAGCATTAAAAGGATACACGGACGATAATATTATGTATATTGCAAAAAAAAAACAAGCGAATTGAGAACCTGCATGCAGTCATTGTAGTAAATAACATTTCATAGCACATTGCACATTGCTTAACAAAATTCTATATTCCCTAGTTAAGTTGAAGGATTTTATATCTAGACAACAAAGAATTGAGTTTCAGTAATATTACTTATTACCGTAGAAAATTTTAAAGTTTCTCTAAATTATAAAATTTTTTTGACAATATTTAATAAATTTGGCTCATATTATAAATTAAAAGTCATAACAGAAGCCATGCTTTTTGCCACTATTTTACATTATTATAGAAAGAAATTTTCCCAACAGTGGCAGGTTAAAGATTGTGAACGCCACGACTTATTGTTGTGATGATAAAAATGATTAATGTGAAAGTTTAATGATAAATAATGAGATAGTCTGTACCTAGAAATCCAATGTTTTGGTTTTTAATAGTTCTTTTATTTTATAAACATCAAGCAAAACAAAAGAAATCGATATTTTCATATTTTTGAAATTTTTCATATAAAATGAGATGCCTTTGAATAGACATTATAAAATAACCAGAAATTCCAGGAGTTGTTTTGATTAGGCACCACCTCCGTGAGAAACAAACATTCAGTTTGTGGTAAAAATAGAAAAGTTTGCCATTGCCTTTTTTAATACTGTAAGTGAAAAATTAAAAATAAACTTAATAAACTTTTATAATGGTTATTGTAACCAAAACATAAATCATTTATTTATTTATATGTTATTGTAAAAGCATCAATGTCAACGGGTAATATGGTGTACAATATATAACTATTTACCAAAAAAGAATTTTAAAAATATTACAGTTACAAAGAGATTATAGCTCCAACATAGATAATAATAATAATGTAAATCAATATAGATATATCTGTAACTATTTATCTACAACACTTTTCACTTTTTTCACCACATAATCACATTCCTGTTTTACCAAAAATTGACTGATAGAGAATGCTATATTCAGTCCGCCTTTTGTACGTAACATTTTTTTATAATGTCAATAAAGAATAAGTAAATAAAAACATGGTTTTATTAAACATTTTATTGATATAAAATTTCTTCCAGAATGTTTCATTTAGTACCCTAGAGCTGAGTTCAAATCAGTCATGTATAATATATACATACATATTGGTCGCGCTTGTATACATACCTATAATACATAAATCTATTTACTTTAATAGAATACGATTGATCTGTATATGAATAAAAATTATCAAAATCATTTTTAAGTCAATAATATTTTCACATTAAATGAACTATTTGTAACTTCAAGCTATTTGCGTGTAATGCATTTAGCCGGTCGGTTTTAATTAATCATCATCGTCGTTCATCTGTTAAATCTAGTTGACCCTCTATTAGGAGGTTTTGCCAGTAGTTGCCATGCTTGGCAGGCGGGTTAGCAACCGCAGTTAAGCGTTAGAGATGTTTTAAGAGAGACGCTGCTACCCATCCTTCGACCATTAAGTTCCCTTAGTTGCTTCTTACGACACAGACGGAAAAGAAAGGATTGGCCTATTCTACGCTGAGACCACACAGCAAGATATATAAAACTAATTAAATATTTTTCCACATTTGATATCTCTTTATATT
This sequence comes from Galleria mellonella, assembly GCF_026898425.1. Lineage (NCBI taxonomy): Eukaryota > Metazoa > Arthropoda > Insecta > Lepidoptera > Pyralidae > Galleria > Galleria mellonella. The sequence continues at coordinate 1,380,282 of NW_026442042.1, read as the reverse complement.
CTATTAATGTAAATTGGACTCTCTTTTCCACGCTTAGTCTCTCATTTGGCCTATTGTGCGTATTATATTCTATTATACATATGTAGCTTTTATTAATTAAAAATTTGACTCGAAAATATGTGAGTGAATAATTAAAAAAGTTAGCCATAAAGACACTTTCGTAATATACGAGTGCATATAACATATGACAGATATGGGCCATAGCTATAATCAGCCTCAACTTTTTAATACTGCCCACAACAAATTATAATAACAAATTTCTTATAAAACTTCTTGTCAGATTAAATTTCATTTCAAAATAACATATTAGTTTTTGCGTTTTAAATATAGAAAGAGTCCCTTTCAATACATAAAGATGAACAACTTTTAGTATGGGTATAAGATTCCATTTGGACTTTTTTAACATAGCTCCTTTAAAGTTACACAAGAAAAAGGTCTTAGTATGCATCAATGGGGTTCCTTCGAAGGGCAAGTGCGTTGTTAGGTAAGTTGTTTTTTAAGTGGGAGTTCGATAATAATAGCTCTTATAGTACAATTTTGAAGAAGACTTGACCCGGTGGGTTAAGTCCATTTTTAAATAATGCTGAAAGCAAATATTTTGTAATAATACGGGAAATTCCTTTTCAATGCCAACTTACATAATGAGGACAAAAACCTCTTGTTATGAGTGCGAACATGCGTAAAATTTTCTTTTTTTTTTTTTTTTAAGTTGCAGTAATTTTGTTGGTTATGCGTTTAGATATCATACAGATTTTGTTTTTATTATTAAATATATCAATAAGTGGATTTTTTCATAGGTGAAAATAAAATAGTATTCCAAGCGCCATCGGTACACGCTGACGTGGGCATCAATAAGAAACGATAGGTGAAGATAGGTCCGTTGACCCATCATGACAAATTCAATAAGAATTAACCACGACGATTTCCAGGGAGAACCTCATGCAGGTCGACCAGATAGGATTTATAGCTAGCAATAGGGCTGTTAGACCCCATTGCCAGCAATCCCTTCTCTTCTATATAAGTAGATTAAAATGAAATGACATACAAAGCTATCATAGACACATCCTATTTTCTTAATAAGGTAAGTATCCTTATTACGTATTCGATGGTAAAATCTAGTTACTGAACCTATCTACTTAGGTACCTACTTGCAATAGTCAAATAAAAAAAAAATATTTTGCCAACTTCACAAAAATTGGTAATGAAGATACAAATAGACAAATATATTGAAGAGTTTGTGTTATATTTGCCATGAAACAGCATTACACAATGATGTCTATTTAAAGAGCAAGGAAACGTGAGTCTTAGCAACTTAATCTTTTGAAATAGCAGTACGTGAAGAATAACATGAGCATCATTTTGATTCGTGATGTCCATTGTCATATTTAAGTCTTTAATAACCAATCCCGTCGAACTTAGCCAGTGGCCAGTGGATTTTAATGAATTACAGAAGCTTATTAGAGAACAAGAATTTAGGGACTACTCACACTTATTCAACTCCATTCGCGTTTCGCTGAACGATTTTGGTCACACTTATACAGCTCAGCTTTTATCAGCCGCATACGGCTTTGTAAGAATGAGAAAAGCCGTCATAGCGTGCTATCTCCGCTGAAACGCTTATCTACTGCGTACGGCGTTGAATATGCTGCATTTCGTAAAAATAAAATAATTATAATTACTATAAAATATATTTGCACTCTTTAATCCTTGCGTACATAATGATTACGCAATAATAAATCAAATCAATGCAAAAACAATACAGGTCGCAACTTGTCGACAAGGAGTCGCGAAACATCCCTGTAAAGAGCTGTTTCACCGCATTTGTCAGTGAATACGGCGGAACAGCGGTAAACGCAGCAGAACAGCGCTGAACGCTCTCTATAGCATTCGCATGATAAATACACATTTATCCACATTTTATACTGAGTTGCCACGAAAGCAGAATAGACGCGAAAAGCTGAATGGGTGCGTACACCTCTCCATACAAAATCGTTGTTTTCTATGGACAAAAACTGAATAGAGCTGAATAAGTGTGAGTAGTCCCTTAATCATCGTCCACCTAGCTGTATATGAGTTTATAAGTTCTTGACTATTTAATTATAGTGTGCTGAAAATCATTACTTTTTTTTATACTACCTTAACACGATCGCAATTCTAATATTTAAATATTTTAAACCTACCTATCTGCACTAAGTACATATACCGTAAATTATTTTAAAATGTATAAATGACAACAAATATATTTTTATGATCTATTCTTAAGTGGTTTTTATTTTATATCACCCCCGCTCTTAAATAACACTCATGATTAAAAATGATAAATGACTCTACTAGGTAACATATAAAATAGCACTGTACAATGTCATATGTGATGTACAATCTAAGAAAGTTTCGGGGATTACAATTCATCCCATTATCAAAATTATCTTTGAACAATTCTACGGCTTATATACTAATTTTCTGAAAGCGATTAAAAATCTCTAATATACTTCATTTTGTATTGTTTACAGATAGCAATTTCGTCCTGGGCAATGCTCAAGTACCTGCGTACCCAATCGTATATTGCTCAGATGGATTCTGTGAGCTGACTGGGTGGGCACGAGCACACATCATGCAAAAGGGCTGTGCGTGCAAATTTCTACATGGACCGGACACCCGCGAGGAGCATCGACATGAGATCGATGCAGCTCTCGAATCCAAACACGAGCTCAAGCTCGAACTCATATTTTATAAAAAAATTGGTAAGCAGCATATTTTAACAATAAAGTTGAATAGGTACTGACAATGTTTGTATACATATACTGTTTATTTAGGTACTACTACCCTCATTCATCCCTTGTATAGTGGCTTAAACTGCTAAGTTAAATTTCTATGTGCTCTTTAATATTGCACTCTATAATTATAATTAATTTTAAAAAATCATCTATACATATTGATAACTTTTATTCGTTTATAAATTTTTTTCGAGGTTTTCCCAAGAGACTACAGCATGGGGTTCTTCAAAAGGGGGGTAAAGAGGTTTCTTCAGAGTCGGCAACACACACGTAATACCTCTAGTATTGCAGGTGTTCATAGGCTACGGTAACCACTTACCATTAGGTGGGCCGTATGCTTGTTTGCCACCTCAGTGGTATAAAAAAAAATGTATAAAATTTCATGATTTCTTCTGTTCTCTTTAATAAATCTATGGAAATAAATAAATATATAAATTATTGGAGATATTTATTGAAAACTTACGAAATTTGCGGCAGTTATTCAATAGATTTGATGCTCGTTCATTAAGAAAAATTCTTAACTACTATGGCAATATCCTATATTCCTATTCCATATCTCTTTACAATGGAAGTACGTATACTATACCTATATGTGTAGTGTTTAATTCTACTGAAACCAAAACCAAAATAATTTCCATGAAAATTCAAAGAATACATTGTTTATATTTTTCCAATCTAGTCACATTTAAACAATGTCAGCCTCATCAAAATTTCACATACGAATTGATCAAAGCTACTTTTTTAATTCCATTTCAAAGCGAGCTAGTGTTTGATTTGGGTCAGATCCGGAAATCAATTTATAAAATTACGGACCTTTTCTCTTTGAATCCGCTGCGTTTTTATGTTGAGTGGATACTACGTATGACTCGTCAACTCATGTTCCGTTTGAGCCAATTAGCTAATTTAAAGAATCTATTTTTTTTTATTACACAAAAATATTTTTAAGAACTTGTTGAAGTCTTTTCAAACAGTTTGCAATACGTTGTCCGAGCAACAATCGTAAACTCAAAACCAATAAGGGGTTTACGATTTCACTCGACAAAATTAAACTTTTACAAGCACGCAGATGTTTGTCGTCACCACTCATTTACTGCCTCTAAGAATGACGTAGTTATGGTATCTGGTATACTTGGAATCATTGCAAAAAGAAACAATAAACATTACATATTTAATTAGCTTAAATAATATTTTTTGTAAAATGCGTAACTGGCGGGTGTGACGGGGATCATGATTTTAGTGACATGTTGCCGTTGCCCCTGTTGCAGAAGTCAATAACACGAAATATTTGCGTATTTCCGTAAATCAATAATTGTGATTCAAAGATAACCACAACAATTTAAAAAGTATTTTCCTTATGTTCAATATCAATATACAATATATTACATTCATCAGTAGTTGTATCTACCCATCATAGTTGAAGGATTTCGTTGATCTTAAAATAATATTATTTTTTAATTCACAGGTACTCCTTTTTGGTGCTTGCTCGACATCGTCCCAATTAAGAATGAGAAACGAGAAGTGGTTTTATTTCTCGCCTCGTTCAAGGACATCACAAACACCAAGATGGCCGCCATGAACTCTAATGAGGATTTTGATAGCGGTAAGTACTTATAAAGGTTGTCTCTTGAAACTCTTGTAAAGAAAAATACTAGCTTCGAAAGTGATTACGAGAACCTGTTTTGTATTATATCGAGGTCTTGCTACCAGGCTATTTGATAACAATAATAATAATAATATTAAGTGAAGTTGTTGTCGGTTATGCATTTGTATTAACTCATACTGAGCACGTTGTTTTAGTGCTATAGGTACTTCTATAAGGTTGATAGCGTTAGATTGAGCTCCTGTAGCTCCCAGTTGGGCCTTAGCGAGTTGCGAGCATCACCGCACGGTAAAGTTCCTTACGACTGTTTGTATCAACTATCCACTATGTACCTACTAGTAGCATTGATATAATTAGTCTGTAGACAGTCTGAGTTGCATTACTTAGTTCAATTTCACTTTACAATATCTTAGTACACTTCATTACTTGACTACTTTTACCTACACAGACATTGATTATATTACTATTCCAAAAAGTACATACACATGAGGTTTTTAAATTGTTAAGGTAAATAACATGCTTATAAATCATTACGAATAAATAAACATATTTTCTGCTTCTATAACGATTATTCGTTCCCGAAATTTTTCACATAATTACATAATTAGGTATATACCAACCCAACCCACTTAACTTACATGTTTTCACATTTCAGTAATTTAATTTTCTCTTATTTCAGTAATTTAAAACCACCCTGAATTACTTCATTAATATTTATCTTATATGCTTAACATATCATTAGCATAAATAAACATTTCGTCATTACTATGTCGCCAGTGTTTGCTTCTTCGATACTGAAAATCATTTATTTTGCTCATTTTTATATTAATTAAACATGTATAACTACGGCAATTTCTCATTAAAATATGTAATTATGTTCATTCAATATATATATATATATATTAATTATCAAAAAAGTGTACGTTATTTAATAGCATAAAAGAAGCATATACCTATACAATAATCTAGTTGTCTTATCAAGGCTTAACCGTACCATAAAGAATGGGGGCATATGAAAATTTATAACGGCAACCAAAATCCTCAGGCAAAATTATGATGTTCTCGCTGAATATTTATTAATATAAATGCTTCATTATGCAAAATTGAGATGTAAGAAATCGAAATAAAAATAAGCAAAATATTTTATTACACTTCATTTCTGACTTTCTGACAACGAAATCTCTGAAACCGTAAAGCCCACAAACTTGAAAAGGGTTTTTGAAAATTCCGAAGGGATCTTCTATTTACACAGGGATTCCTTTTCATATTCATATATATTATAACATAGAAGCTTCGATTATACATACGAGTAGAAGTAAAAACCGCAGTTTTATCTGTATGAATTCTGTTCTTCTCAGTTGACATTTGCATTTCCCAAAACCCTACATACATATGTCTTTGTCACAAGAAAAACTGAAGTAACTTCAAGATTATTGATTTTATAATTCTGAAGATTTCGGGGTTTGTCAGTGAATGATAGATATTTCGCTTTTATATTATTATTATATATCGTCATATAGAAATGTATTATTTAATCCTACGTATATAGTTGGCTTGTTGACTTTCCGCTCATCAAATAATATTATTTCACGAATATCAAAATGTTAGTAAAGTTTAATTATCTATTGGTAACAAAGTGACTACATTTTGAGTTTTCATTTTATATTTTCATATAAACATTCAGTCATAACATGCATGGATCTGTCATTATTCTTATAAATTTATTTATTAGATAGTGTTGTAGTATACATATTGCATCGCGCATACATACATATCTATCTATAAATAAATATATATATTAAGAGACACCTTAGCATGACTTCGCACTAAATAAGTAGATAGCTTATTTACATCATTAGAAGCTGCCAAATTTTACTTCTTTTATTTATATTATTTATAAGTCAAATATATTACATCATTTACTTATTTTTATGTCATGGTAAATAGTTTTGCTTAGCTGGTGACATTTACTTAAACGCTAAATCTCATAATTGAATGGTAATAAAATTCAATTTATTTAGTTTTACTATTTGATGAAACTGAAGACTCATAAAAAGTATTTTCTTTGATTAATGTTTCATTAATGATTATTGAGATTTGGCTTTAATCCCATAATTTTTAAATTAAACAAGATTTTCTGGCTTCTCTTGAAACTTAGAAAGAGAATTCAAAGATCATATAGTACTTAACCTCGAATAACTTGCTTAATGTTAACGCACTTTGAATTATTTTTCATCTTAGTCTTCTGATAATATGAAAATAAATCGAAGTCATATTTAAACTACGATAACTAAGAGATCTCTTTCTAATAGCATATTAAAGATAATCTTGTTTATTCTTTATCAAAGTAGTAATTTGTAGTTTGTTAAAGATATCAATGTCAAGATAGTAACAGGGTGGTTTATGCGTGCAGGAGCCGCGGTGCGGCCTTCAGCTGGTGTGGTCACTCTAGCGTTATCCCCATTTGTACCCGCAGCGGCACTCTTGGGCGCCCGGTTTCGCGCTGAATCTAGTTGCCTACTTCCAGACCCAAATGGCAATCTTGACCCTGAAGCACCCTCGCCTGCCAATATGGGCAGAAGGCGCTCGAGGGCAGTACTATACCAGCTTTCGGGACATTATAAGCCAGATAAAATGAAGACAAAACTTAAACTCAACAATGTTAGTAAGGTAAACTTTATTATGAAACTCTCGCTGAGAAGACTCAATACAACTTTATTATAATTACGAATAAGTAATATGGGCCTTGGTCTATTAATTTTCTTACAAATATTATATAATTTCATAAAAAGAATTGTGGATGATGTGAAATGAATATGTAAGTATTTGTTTTACATTTTAGAATTTGTTACACTCCTCGGACCCACCGCTACCTGAATACAAAACATCGGCAATAAAAAGGTCAAGATTAATAATATCACATTATGGTGTTTTCAAAACATTTTGGGATTGGCTTATTCTCATAGCCACATTTTACGTGGCAGTTGTCGTTCCTTATAACGCCAGTTTTGTTGACGAAGGTCATCCGAGAATTAGTGTAACAATGGACGTCCTAGTTGAAGCTCTGTTCATTATTGGTATGTTAAATAAAGATATTGTTTAATTTACTTCATAAGAATATTCATGATACTAATGTATTACATTATTTTAGATATATTACTAAACTTTCGTACAACGTTTGTAAGTAAAAAGGGTGAAGTAGTCTCGGACTCGAAAGCGATAGCTCTTAATTACATCCGATCCTGGTTTGTGGTGGATCTCCTGGCCGCGCTACCATTTGACCTACTTTACGCGTCCGATGTCTACAGCGGAGCGGTAAGCTAACAAAACAAACTAATTAATTTTACGGTGCTGTTATTTAATTATTGCTAAAACGAGCACTTTCAATTGATCGGCTTCCAAGAAAACGAAAAGTTAACAAGCAATTCCAAGTTGTCCCTAAATCTGGAGACCGCAAATTGAATTGTAATTTGTCTGTTTCAGGAGTCAACACACGGTAACGTGCATTTAGTGAAATTAACGAGGTTATTAAGACTTGCGCGCTTGTTACAAAAAATGGATCGTTATTCGCAGTACTCTGCCTTGATACTGACACTGTTGATGTTGTCGTTTACTTTGGTGGCGCACTGGTTGGCCTGTATCTGGTTCATAATAGCTGAAAAAGAAATTGAACATCATAAACATGAAATTTGGGATTTAGGTAAGTAAGTACATGACAACGTTATTTTCGGATACCACAGCCTTTGTAGATTTTCGGATACCACAGCCTTACCAGTGGGAGACTTTGTACAAAAGTCGATTGCTTGGGTACCTCTGTCCCATTCGTGTTTCAACCGTGAAGCAGTTGTGTTTGCATGGCTGTGTTTCGGTTTGAAGGGTGGGATATGGCCTGAATTTACTGGGTACAGAGGAATAACACCTGAGTCCTCAGAAATGGCAACGCATGAGGGGTATCATGGGCAAAACAGTATACTCTGTTATGTCCATGGTACTGCTCATGTCTATAGGCGACGGTTACCACTTTCCATCAGGTGGGCCGTCAGCTTGTTTGCCATTCTAAGTTGTATAAAAAAAAAAAAGATAAAACAAGTTTGGATAATCATAAAGTATAATTTCAGCGTTTGTAAAGATCAATTGATATTTTTTATAACTTAGGTACGAAGCCCTAAAATATATATATACAACCTTGAACGCCAGAAGAAGTGGGTATAAACCTGATAAAATTAAACTCCTTGAATAATCCCACACATTCAAAATTGCGCATCTGTAGGTAGCTATTGTTACAAAATTAGTTAAATATAATATTATTGAACATTCAATATTATTTTAAAGTTACTTGTTACACATAAATACTATAACGTAACTTAAATGCACTTTTTATCAATATAAGAGAATATTAATTAAGGATTACAAGATTTTAAAAAAATATATAAGTAAACAGAGTCGAATTGTTAAAACATAGATTGATATAAAACACTATATTCACCCATTGATCGAAAGCAACAAGCCAGCTTTGCAATAAGCGACTACCATTTGTCATCGATTGTCGAAATGTCAATGCCATTGTTTGCCGCGATTAATCGACATAAGTTCTATTGTTAATACCTCCTAAATAACTAATATTTTATTATATTAACTTTATTTAATTAGATATTTTAATTACTTAGTAGTAAACGTAAAAGGTGGTTTTAGAGATTTACTTCATATATAAGTATGAGTTTGGGAGCTTTATTTTGGACGACATATTTTTTTTAATAATTTTCAATCATATAATATACCATTAAGAAATCTAATGACATGGAAAGTTTGGAATTTGTGTTAATTGATCTCTTCGTTTATGTAGTCGATTTTTTTTTTAATTGTATTTATCTAGGTGAGGTCCCGGCATAGAATAGGCTACCCCTTCCTTTCCCGAGGGTGTCGTGAGATAGTGAGTTTGAGGCAGCATCGTCCCTCTTAGAACATCTCCAAAACCTAACTGCGGTTGCCAATCCGCCTGCCAAGCGTCGCAACTACTGGCTAAATCCTCCAAGGGGAAGACTTGTGTTCAGCAGTGGACAGTTAAAGGCTGATGTGATGATGATGATCTACTCTATTTCATAGTAAGAATAGCAATGTTTAGTTCTTAAGCGACTTCAAAAAGGAAAGGGTTGATGATATCTTCGCCTATTCTAAAGTTATTTTTATAATTCTTTTTAATCCATATAGTGTACCTACATCATACTGATTCCATATAAATTTTATTATATTTGATGACGCTATTTTTTTTTGCACAACAAAATCTTAAATTATTGTAAATCAATAGTACTTACTATCTATAAAAATAAATGGGTACCTACAAATCACTGATTCACTTATTTCTAAAATTGGCTGTTTCTGATAAAGCATTCGATGTTAAATTGACCGTGAGCATGACCTCACCCGGGCTGAGGGAAATTGTAATCCGAATTCAGCTGAAGCAATATTATGAACGATGTGTGATTAATTTATTCAAATTCCATTATATAATGAAATTGTAATATTATTGTTGAGAAAGTTATGGCCCCCTGGTTTTTGCCCCATCTTCAGACCGTAAAGGTCATGAGTTCGAATTTAGTCAATAATAAATTATTTCACTGTAGCCGACTAATTCTTTGGTATTGGAAAGCACCTTTATAATACTCGTAAATCAAATTAATCTTAGTGACAATGGTATAAAAATGTGCACAAAATTGCATTGTATGTATTTTTTTGTGCACCTACCTACATTTGTAGCGCAACTGTTGCCCGCATTTATTTATGCAACAAAGAATAGTAAATAGGCAAACGGACACCCTGATAGAAAAAGGTAATCTATAAACAGCACCATGGATATCATAGAATACAAAATAGAATAAAAAATACAACCGAATTGAGAACAATTTTGTGAAGTCGGTTGAAAATAAAAAGTAACCAAAAATTTTCTCCCATATTATTTAACAGTTCAACGCGCTGTATTAATATGGATGGCTTAAATATTTTTGTCGTTATTCGCCCCATGTTTGTTTAATAAAACTGTTCAGATTTGTTATTAAAACACTCCCTTTAAAGGATTTTAACGATTTCGATTGTATTCTAAAAAGATATTAATAACATGTCTACTTACATCACTTTATTTTTCATCGATTGTCCCAATGCTTCTCAATTATCGTACAAATTCATGAAACAAAAGCTTTTGTTAGCTTTTTTCAAACCCGTTTCAGGGGTGGTTGATCTCGATACCGAGTTAAGTGCTTCGCTGAAGGATCATTACTTTTTATATGTACTTACCTACATAAATGCATACTTATTCGTTTATGTTTATATTTATTTCTTATGAAACACGAAATAATGGCAAATATTTTATTTTACTTTTGTAACACCATTCAATTGCGTTTATTTAAAACTGTAAATCAATATTGTTTATTGTTATTAGTAAATTTTTATTCAATAATACTGTGATTCGCAACTTATATTTAACTTATTTTATACTTGTATACACAAAGGATATAAAAACAATGTGATAATAGCCAAACAAATCTAGATATATACAAACAAGCGACCTTACCTCTATAGATTTCGTCCCACCAAACTCGTAATATATAAAGAAGCTTTATAATTTAAAAATTCAATGTTATATATGTAATATAAATGTGTAGTGTCTGGTATGTAATAGTATGTGTGATACTAAAACTTTGTAACTAAAATAGCTGTATCCCACGACTTCGCTCGTATGAATCAGAATATAAAATACCTTACTAGTATTCGTAGTCACAAGTTAGTGTAAACTTGGTTACTCGTATCGTGTACCAGCTGTTTAAGCATAATTGAGTAATAAACATACAAACATCTTTATAAACTTTCATATTTATAATATTAGTAGGATGTTATAAATTACAAAACTGATAAATATACAATATATTTAATAATATTAAATAAATGTGAATATAAATCTATAAGTAATATAAATAATTATCACGTGTAGACTCATATTCGTAATATATCAATATTAATAACTACAAAGTTCCACTAATTGTATTTATTTGTCTATAGGATGGATCAATAACTTAGCAGAACGACTGAAAATGCCAATTCCCAACATTTCCCATAGCGAAACCTACGTCACGGCCCTTTACTTCACATGTTCATCGCTGACGAGCGTGGGCTTCGGTAACGTTTCCGCCAACACATTGCCAGAGAAGGTCTTTAGCATAATAACTATGCTAATTGGAGGTATGAATATCAAGTTTAAATGTTATCTAAAAGATATATTGTTTCGCTATAACTTAATGAAATCTCGTTGAAAATATCATAGAAACACTCACTATACAAATTAGTAATAAATCGTAACATTCGTTCGATTAATCGATTGTTAATATATCCTACTATTGGACATCAACAGATTCATAATCGAGTCGATTATTCGTTTATTTACAATATAATAAAATTCTATTAAAAAAACTATAGTTGCATTTATTTGATTACTTAATTTACTTGATTATATTTTATAGCATTTCTTTAAACACTATATTGTATTTGTCTTTGAATTCTTATGTAATGGATATCACAAATTAAATAGAGAAATATTTTTTTTAAATATCACTGTAATAATCAATGCCTTTTTTAATAGTTTTATTATTTTCTTAGATTTTCTTCTCCTTTCATTGTATGCATTGTAAATTGATGGAATTCTTATATATTATGATAACATGTCCTGTCCTGTATTATCTAACGTTCAATTTACTGACACTATGAATTGATAATACTACTTAATATGAATTGGTACTACTTACTACCTATAAAAGTATTTATTTAAAATATTTATATCTTGTACTCTATTTGCTTAGCAACTTCTAGAAACCCGCTCAATGCAAACATAAAGGATTCAGTTAAATTTTGAAACATATAAATTTATGACGTAATAATTTATACATACTTAAGGGTATAACTACGTAATAAAATTATCTAATATTATTGTTACATAATCATATACATAGTTACACCACTTTGCATAATAAAATAGGGTCACGGGTACAACGATTCGGAGTCGGGTCCATTTAGGAAATGAACCTTACAAAATTGGCTCAACTCAGCGTTATGGGTTGTGCTCTCAAATGTTTGTTATCTGGTATCTTAATATTGTTTTAGTTTGAGTACAATAGGTTTATTCCATAAAACAACTTTGACAATTTCACTAACAACTTTAGAGTCATCATCTCTCATAATCATCATATTTTAGTACAAAAATTACATAAAAGTGTAAATTTAGAATTTTAAATAAAAAGTAAAATTAGATTAATAATATATTATTTATTTATTCATTATTGCATATCAAAACTTTGTACAAGTGTCGACCTTATTGCCATATGGCATTCTCTATTAGCTAACCATGAGATAAAAAAAGAAAGCGTATGAAGAGCAAAAGTGATGAAAAATCTGTGACATAATTATAGTACTTACATAATTATTATTGTAACATACTGAAATTATTATACATATTATATAAGAAATACACATATAATACATAATCATTTATTTTAATATATAGAGGTAATAGTAATGTAATAATATATTATATTTTAAGTAAAAAACAACAAATATCTAATTTCATAAAAAAATGAACGACGCGGCCTCGGCCATTATATTATTTTGGTGCTTTTATAATTTACTTTTGAATATCGTTTCAAATTACTTTAATTTCCCTAAATAAATTGCAAAATTTTGACTGTACCTATTTTGTATACTACCTACCTACCTACTATGAATACTTACATATTTTAAAGTCTTCCGAAAGTTCATGAAAAATTTATACTTATTAAAAATGTTATTTGAAAAAGACAAATTCGTGTCGAACAGTTTCATGAAAGTAGACCTAAAATAATTTATGTTTATATAGAATATATTTATAATTATTATTTCAGCATTGATGCATGCCGTGGTATTTGGTAATGTAACAGCTATCATACAGCGAATGTACTCACGTCGTTCCATGTACCAAACAAAATGGCGTGATTTAAAAGACTTTCTGTCACTGAACCAAGTGCCAAAAGAATTAAAGCAGCGAATGCAGGACTATTTTCAGACCATGTGGTCACTTAACCACGGTATAGACATCCATGAAGTAAGTATATTAAATAACTTTTAATAACAACACATACATATGGATAGATACCTAATTATTCTCCTATAATTACTTGTCTGATAAGCGTAGCATTACTACTCACACACAACCCAATAATATATAAGTATGTCTTTGCAGTAAAGCTTTTCGTATTCTTATTATATTTCTTCTGTGACATTTTCTGAACTTCATTTTTCCTGTAGAAGTTCTTACCTATTTCACCATTATTAATGTTGTGACAAGAACAGAACTTTCTTAACTCAAGTAGAGTTTTGTCACTAACCAATTGTTATCTTATATCCTTACATCCAAAGTATAGGTATCAGATACAGGAACGAGCTATTGTAACATTATGATACGTCAAATGACATAGGATTAAAAGTATCGCTAAAATTCGACGTCAAGTCATGTTTTGTAATTCAATTAAGTTTGCAATTAAATGAAAATATTAATTTTGAAATAATAATTTTATATCATATCAAGTAATAATAATGTGGTTAATGAAATTCATTCAATACAAACGCCTATATATATGTAGGTCTTATTCCCCAAAAATAGTAAAACGCACGGGGGCTATTAGGGCCTCACAGAGTAATTCTGTGATAACCATAATATGAATTTTACTATGAATAAATACTTAGTAAATAATAATAATTATTATGAATATGGTAAAGGAAAAATATATACAATACTTGGTCTTAAAATTAAAAATGTAATCAAAATAGTTTTCTTTCAATATTATTTATAATGAAGGAATCAAATAAGAAATATCGATATCTTCAGAAAAATACTTCAAAAGTTAAACTCTATACAATCCTGACTAGCTATTATCTAGCTAGCAAATAAAAATCTAATATCTTCTACTTATAGTGAGAGACCCACGTCCTTTATGTGGGCCTGTTATACTTTGATAGGATGATGTGATTTGATATCCATGATGTCGTTCATATCTATAGATGACTAGCATAACTTTCCATTAAAGGAGCCATTAATATGTGTGTTATTACCAATAATATGATAAAATGTATTTGGAATAGATTCCCATAATATTTTTGCTGGATAATTATCATCTATTGTTATGATCATCTATACACCTATATTACACTCAATGCATTGTACAAATCATATACTTTGTGATGTTCGTGACGTCGACATGACACTTTGATATTCTAAACCTGGCCTCATTAAACTTCGATGACTGATTTATTAAATAAGGGTTAATATTTCAGAAAGATTATATAATATTTCATAGAAATTTTGCTTAATATTAAACCTCAACATCAAAAATAACGTTAATGAAAAACATTATACGGATGTCATCAAAAACGTTCCATATTAAAAATGGAGCCAATCTCGCTGTAAAAGGTTATGAAATCTTATTATTAGATATTGAAAAAAAAAACTGAATTTAAGCTTATAACACATTCCACAACTTTTTATGGTAGATCATTGGTTAACATATTTTTTAAACATTTAACATTTTTGATAGATTCTTCATTTTTTATAAAAAGTAGTGTTCCTTAGAATATACCAACGATATCTAGTTAACGTAGGGCTTTAGTTTCAAAACAAATTCAAAGACATAAAATTCAACACATACGAGTACGTAACTGTACAAAACCGGAGAAAATAACAAATGCTTTACATTTGTCACTTTCTCCAGCCTTGTGCCGTTAAAAAGATTTGTTTAAGAAGTATTTACGCGTACACATGCAATCTGACAAGGAGGTGAAAAGTAAATATTTGTACTTTGTTTTTATACTTAATTTTCTTGTGTCGTCTTCTTTTGAATGCACTGAATTATCGTATGGAATTACAATAAGAAAAATATCAAATATATATTTATAATCTTACTAAATGTCACATAATACGGTTGTATTTTACTATTTTCCTTAATTTTACATAAAAAGATATTAAAAGTTAGTAGTATTTGGTCAACAGCGTTACTACCGCGTTATATATATATATATATATATATATATATATATATATATATATATATATATATATAAATGACACATTCGATTCACGGTTATTAAGTAGTCAGACAATAATTTTCTTTACTAACTTGGAAAGGCAAGCAAGCTAAAGACTCACCTGGTGGATAAAAACCAATATATCATTTGATCCTTTCGTTTTCTCTTCATTTCACAACAATTCTCTTTTTTATGTACCTACTTTTATATATCTATATAATATCTGATGAAAACAACCAAGAAAGACGATATTGTGTAATTAATATGTAATTTAAACTTAGGAAGTGTCTAGAGTCTCCGTAACAAACTTGGTGATCTAGCAAAAACACTTTGAAGCTATAAACTTCGGCTGACGCTAATAGCATAGTTAGACCACATTTCTAGACTCACAATAAAAAGCGTCTGAAAACGTTCTATGTCTGATACGACTTTCGCTTATAGATAATATAATAAAATGGCAAATTTAATGATCATCGCTTTGAAGTCGTAAACGAGATGAACTTACTCTGTCGAAAATCTTATTTTATTATCTGTTTACTACGGGTCTACTTATTTTAGACGTTGAAGGAGTTTCCCGAGGAACTCAGAGGCGACGTATCATTACATTTGCATCGGGAGATATTATCACTTCCGATATTCGAGTCAGCCTCCCAGGGATGTTTGAAGTTGCTCTCTCTGCATATCCGTAACAACTTTTGCGCCCCAGGAGAATATCTCGTTCATAAAGGAGATGCGCTCACGTACATTTACTACATTTGCAACGGTTCTATGGAAGTTATGCAGAATGACATGGTGGTCGCAATTTTGGGTGAGTATTCTAATAGTGTTTATGAAATTTATGTTGATCGTATCAATTAATTCAACTATTGTAATCAAACAGGGAAAGGAGATTTAGTGGGTTGCGATATGAATACTCATTTGCAAGCTTACAATGGAACGGGACAACCCCAATCTAATAATCCTGATGTGGTCGTTAAATCGAGCAGCGATGTGAAGGTACATATATTAATTTAATGAGTAATATTTAGTTTTTAAATAGGTATCAGTTATTTGACCTTTTAAGGTGAATTATATTTTTAAGGGTGATACCAATTTAATTATAACTATAAATATATAGCTGTAAATTTTATTATGTTTTTATTTTGTAAAATAAATAAATATATATTTACATTTACAATTTAATTACGTAAAAGATGATTGTAACAGGTAGGAGCATAATAAATTTTACTCTGTTTTACGGCACTGAGGTGATATAATCATGAATTAATATGCAGACGTCTAAATTATATGAAAAGTACTGCGTACATTACCGATTCTGCATCGGCGACACCATCTTCAAGCTTGTTTGAATAGTTTTGTTATGGGAAGTCTCAGCCTTTCTACGAGTACTTCGATAACTCAAATTTAATTAAATCTTTCTACGTATGTTATTGATTATTTAAGATATATTCTAGTATAACTTCTTAGGTTGATTATTTAGGATAACTATTATACCCACTCTCCGTAATAACTGTACAGTTATAACACAGACTGTACTGTTTTATCTAAGATCCTGTTATTTAAATTTTTGAGTTTTTGAACTCATCAAATTACTGAATGTAGTTAAATAAATTCAAAAGTATTAATAAGAGTAAAATAAAAACAGGCTGACAAATATTCATAGAATACTTACTTGAATGTAATAAGTATTAGAGAAGATTATTTAAATTTTATATAATCTAAGTAAGTTGAAAATAATCTTATATCTATTTTATGATACGATAGCGACTTGAGCAAAATCGAATGAAAATATTTACATAATATGTCAAGAAGCACTCATAACCAATGTTAGGTACTGTAAATACATTTACCTTTCATGCGTTATTTGCATTAATCATGTTCTTTTTACTCGTCATCTTGCAAAGGATTGCGTACTTTACATTACTTACATATGCATGAACTTATTAGATCTTCGATTTTAATAAAGAGCTAAAGTGATGCCTTTTGCATACCAACCAACCCACCGCCTACCTCCGTACAGTGGTACTATTCTACCTGTACTGTTAGCAATGAAATTAAATCACCGCTCGAGTCAAATTACGAAATCAAATCCCTCCTAAAGAAAATCTCAATTTGATGCTATTCATATTCCGTATCCAATTACCTATCTACATAATTTATATTAAATTAAATCTAATTTAAGTGTCCAGTAACAGCTGTAGGAATTTAGTTAATTATCAAACTATGTACTCGTATATTTTAACTCTTTCTAACGATCCCTTTAAAAGTTATTTTAAATAAATTTCTTTTCAGATATATGTGTAGCTTTATTTATTATTGCGGAATTCATTCAACTAGAAAAAGAAAATATATATATATATATATATAATAATTTTATTTCATACATATTTATAATTCCAGGCTTTAACCTATTGTGATTTGAAATGTATTCATATGGGTGGCTTGGCTGAAGTGCTTCGCTTGTACCCTGAATACCAACAAGAATTCATCCATGACATACAACACGATCTCACATACAACTTGAGAGAAGGTTATGAAGCAGAACAAGAATCTGAAGGAAACGGTCACCCTTCACTTACGTTACCGTCAATATCAGAAGACGACGAGAACGCTGCCGAAGACCACGCTCTATCACCGAAGAAACCTACATCTAGTGCGAATAGTCCGCGCCATCCTAAATTCAGGTTTGATAATATTTTAAACTAATAAGCACAGTAATTTATCCAAATTTGGGAAATAATTTGAATAATTATATAAAATAAGAAACCATCTACTTAGGTAACATAAAATTATACTTCGGTGAAAAACAAAATTTGTTAAACTAGGGCATCTATTTCGATATATGTTAAAAATTATATCGAAGTTGTGTACTATGTCTGTAATGTACGTATAAATTTATATTCCTACACTTAACATTTAGTAAACAATTAAGTTATTCCTTGTAAAATAAGATAAAAAGTAATCAAAAGAACCAATACCAAACCCAATTTATAAGTATATCCTTTTAGATAAAAAAAAAGTTCAAATCGGTTTATTACTGACGGATTTATGAGGTAATGAATATAAAAAATACGACTGATTTGAAAACCTCCATTTTTTCAAAGTTGAAAATAAAAATATTTTTATTCTAGTGAAATTACGCATGTGGGGTACCGTGGGAATTACAGTATCCCCCATGCATATACACAGTTGGTCCTGTTCATTTCTATGGACGACATTACCACTTTTAATCAAACAGGGCATCAACTTGTATGCCGATTTAAGCAGTATAAAAAAAGTATTAGTTTATTTTATGCACTGATAATTCCATAAACAAAAATCATTGATTGTTTATGGTACACATTTGGATTGTTTACTAAAGTGTCAAGCGTATAAAACGAATGTGTACTTAGGTATATGTGAAATGCCACTCACTAGCTAATCCTGAAATCTCTGGACACACGAAGCCTCCAAACAATATTTGGCGCAGAGACTCCTCGTGTAACGTAGGCGTCCACTATTAAGGAAAGATTTTTGAGAATTCCCATCGGAACTAAAGAAATCGATCTACGAGCGGACGAAGTTTCCTCCTAGATCTAATTTTATTTTATACGTGTCTTAAATTATCACTTGTTTTAGCATATTTTATAATTTATCAATTTTTAATAGTAATAACTTATTTAAATTATAGACATTATTTCGATTAAACTACACAATCAAAGAGAGAACTATCTGTCTCTTTCTTTCAACTTTATTTCTGTCTCTGAACCTAATTTTCCTTTTTTTTATAGACTTATTTATATTTTGTTCATTTACATTATTTTTTTTATTTTTAAAAGATTTTTGTAATATTTTTTTCCTTCTATTCATCTCCACTATACGTATTTTAGTTAGCTACCCTATTCCAAACTTACAAACAGTCCCCAGTAATTGAATTTATTCCGTATAATTAAATTGTAGGTACAAAACTTAATGTAGGCGCCTTAAACAATATTATACGAAGAACTAGCCGACTTTTCCTGGCCTCGCACGAGTAAAGTATAGGTATAACCTCGCATTACTGTCATAACCAAATAAAATAACGTAAATATAAAATGATTAACTCCGTGAATTGCATATAATAATGGAATTCTCACTCTAATTTTATGTATCAACTATTATTACTAACGTTATAAATGTGAAAGTATCTCTTGGCACCTTAACGGCCCAATCGTCATCGTCATGAAATTTAGTACACACGTAGTATTTGTCATGGAGAGGACATAGGCGACATTTTATCACGGCTAGTCAATATATCCTAGTGACATGGGTGAAATTGCGGATAAAACTTAGGGGAAAACAATGTGTTGATTTCAGTAATACACACGAAAAATAATTCTTCTTCAAATGACAATTTTTTTTTTTCATTTTCTTGAGAGAAACTAATTTCTAATTAGTATTTGCATTGCATGCATGCATTTTGCGTGCATTTATGTACCTACAGTAAATAATGTACTCTGAGCTTATCTTATATAAATAGACAGAAAACGCGGCGGTAACTTTATATTATGTACTCAGTAACAATTAATTTTCAGGTCGGACGGTCAACAGCGGCTTTCGCATCGGGAGTTACGAGAAAGGATAGAGAGACAGCGCTCAATTGCTACTCCAAAGATAACGAGGGCGGATTCATTAGAAGGATTAAATTTGGAGGTGCACAACACGAGGTCATCTGTAGAAAGGCTTGACACTCAAGTCTCCAGTCTACATCACGACGTAGCCGCACTCAGTATGGAGGCAAGTCAAATAGTAATCTCATATTAGCACATTAACGTTAACCCATTTGTCACGTACTAAACAAATTCTTACCGCCGTGATATCATTCAGATAGTAGGAATAATATTATAACATAATTATGTTGCCAAATAACAAATAGACATTTATAGTATGCCTAAATAATTAGATGAGAATATTGTAGGTGTATGTTAATTTTATTTTATCTTATTTACATTGTTAATAGGTTAAGGCACTTCTTAAGATAGGTATATTACTTCAAGGTTTTGATAAATGTTTATTACTAATGGAAATAATACATATGTTTGTTGTTTCCCCATTATTCTCCACATTTTTCTTGTCTTAGAAATTACCACCTACTTAGATTAAATAGGAGTGACACAAATTCCATTTTCTCGGTTTTATAATATATAAGAAAATGCTGTTGACTTTTATTCCCTTAAATCCATATAATCGCCGTACTCGAAAAGTCGTTCGCATAATAATTTTTGTAAATTCTCATAAAAATAAAATATTTTACCGTAATAAGGAGTTCGTAATGGATATAACGTATATCCATCCCAGGTAAATACTATGTAATTACACACACATTATTTCTTAAATAATTGTCCAGTAGATCTAGCTTGACAAAGACAGTCTAGTTACTATTTTATTAGATACATGTACCTGTATAAAGTGCGAACGAAACGCTCTGGTTAAATCAAATTCATTATTGTTTATTATCTAAATTTCACCCCCATACTAACTTAACAGCTCAATGCGCCATATTAGTAATGAGAAACTCAAATTTTTTCATCGTTTTCGATCTATGTTTCTTTGATAAAAATGTTCAATTCCGCTTGCGGAATACTAGTAGAATACTCACTTCAAAAGATGGTAACAATTTCAATGTCAAACCGTATACAACAAATTAATCAAAGAAGATTAGACCATACTACCTACTATACCACCTATTTAATACCTGTTGCTTTTTTCTGAAGTTTTGGTATTTTTAGGTTCGAAATGCAATCCAAGCTCTACAAGAAATGACAGGGCCAGCGGGCTGGCACGCAGCGCACTCCAATCCGAACTTGCAATGGAACGCACCACCCAATCAGCTTGCACGCAGTTGTAGTCACCCGCCAGACGTATTTTGTTGGGATCAGGCAAGCTTCCATGCTCTTATTTTATGTAAAGGCTGACCATATTCAAGCCTATGGTCAGTCTTCTCCACACTTTAAAGAAGTTTGTTTGAAAATGAAATTGTCATTAATTTTTCACAAACATCATTCGAATTGATTTAGTTTTATTATCAACATTTTCCATCTTCAACAAGTGAGGCAGAAATTTCATTTAAATAACAACCTTCGCGGTCTATAAGTTTGAGTTAAAAGCATAAGGAGTATTTAATAAACTCATTTACTTTATTTTTTTCCTACAGCAAGAGAGACCACTTACACCAGAACGACCAAAATCAAATAGGAGTACACAAACCGAACCATTCCTTCACTGCGTCACGCAATACATTATGGAGCATCCGGCCACAGTCATGCTATTACTAGGCTTAGACCCGATGGCCAATCTCGCGCCTGTTATGACACAAACTCTAGATTACTATGACCCTCGAGCCCGTAGATCGAGCGTACTCGAACAAATAGTGGAATCTGAAAATGGAAGTCAAACGCCGTCCAGTTCGGCTAGCGAGAAATTCGAAACTACAAGAAGCCTCAGCGGAAGTGCCAAGGATCTCAATACACAACCAGAACTGAAACGCTTGCTTGAACCAGAAAGAGTATCAAATTTAAAGAGAAGTAGACACTCTACGAGTGACCTACACGACGCCTCGGAGCGCCTACTAGCGACCAAGGCCTCTCATCCTAGCACGCGGAGTCTTAAATATAACATCAACAGTTAAATGAATATTCCATTTTCATATTACTTAGTACATTCTGCTCATTAGCCTTTAATAATGAAATAAAACTACTAGATTTAAAATACTTTTAATATCAATATAATTTATGATCATTGTTACCTTCTTCTTTAGTGTGATTCGCTTGTTGGATGCCTGTTTTATAAGCTTACAAAAAAGATTTTATACGTGTTATTTTTTCTATCAACGAATCTACTATTTTAATCAATTTTTATCTTCGTATTTAATACAAGATGTACATATCAAGTGTTATTGTTAGCTTAGTATTTAGATATTCTAGTCACTGTCTAAATGTATGTTGAAAGATTTGGGAACGATTATCATAAAGTATAACACCCCCCCCCTCTGCCCTCCCAAAAATAAACACGTTAAAATATAGACCAATATTTAATTATTTAGCGTTACGTGCTCCAAAAGGGGACCTTATAAAAATTTATTCAGGTTTATCTTTATATACCAACATAAAAATTAGATATAAGAAAATATTTTTTGTGATTTATGAATAGTTAAATGAATATAGTATATAATGAAGATACCGATAACATTATATTGGTATATATGTAGGACAATACTAAATAAGCTATGTAGATAAAATCTAAGCCTAAGGATACCTATAGGTATGCATATATCAAAAATATGTTTTGGCAATTTTCAAAATGATATAAAAAAAAAACATCATTTCTTCGATGATGTTGACATAATTGTGTCAAATGTAGACGTCTTCCTTTCATTTTACTAAACAGTATTATTTTTACATATTTTCCTATTGAGTAAAGGTGCCAAATTCTGATAAGCTTTTTTCAATAAATTATATGAAAAATTACATAAAGTGATATTGTTATCAATGAAAACTTTTCATTTTACATCTTATTGAATTATTACATAACAGTATTTTTAGAGAACTAAAAACATTTATGTAATCATTAATATGAGAACTATTTTTATATAAGAATTACACATAAACGACATAATTGTTTTCATTTACGAGTAATATGTAATCCATGTTAGGTACTTAGATACCCAGACGTTGATGTGAGATTGGTTACTCCTTTGTTATATTAATCGTATGATTAATTAGTTACGTCAAAGATAGTAGCTATATTAATTAATTTATCCTTACTGAGCTTCTATGCAACGAATGAACAGTAATATAATACTACATACCTTAATATCGCTTAGTTTGTTATGGTTCTTAAGTGTGTTACCCATTATAGTAATATTATACATATTATAGTAATCAGCTTATTTTATATCCGTATTAAAAATTTATAATCTAATTTTCTTTACTTCGCATAATTATTAAATAATCAAAAACAACTTTAAACAATTTAGTCATCTAAAAATAAAATAAACAAAAATGTATGCTATAAATATCCCCTTTTATCCCCGATGGTTATACGCGTGGTTTTTGAATAAATCATACTCCAGAATTTAAATTCGACCTTCAGACAATTGTAAAAATTTTCAATAAATTTGATGCAGTAGTTTTGCGTAGAAAAGAAACTAGGGATTCAAATTTCATTCACAAATTGTTTGTTAACATTTAAATGTTTTAAATTACACAATAATTAAAGTTCTAATACGATAAACTTTTTATTATTTTTCTTTTATTCGCTGTTATTTAAATAAAAAATAACATCCTAGGAATATTTGTTAGATAGTAGTGCCAATTATATAAAAAAATATATACTTAAATTGTACTTAAACGGCTATACTCGGCTAATTTAACTACTTTAGTGCAGTGTTGATTTTATTATTTTATCTACATTCATTAAATTGCAGACTGTTTGGTATTTAATCTATATTCACCTTATCACCTAGACATAATAATAGTGTAAGTAATAAGTATAAAATACAATACATATTGAAAACTTATCCAATATTGTCAGTATGAATCGTTAACTTGAATAAAAGGTTTATTTTATTAAATAAGGCATATTTGTTTAAGATGATTGGCTAAAATCCAGTATTATCCTTGTTATTTCAATGTTTTTAATAAATATATGGAATGTATATAAATTCCTTTAAATTAACGTAGTTAAAGAATGTTCCCAGGTAATTGTCTATCTACATAAACAAATAATGGTATGGGTTTACTTACACTTTACTAACAAAGGTATGTCAGCTGACCACATATGTCTGATGTTTGCCTTAAAAATAAAGTAATTTTTGTCAGTAAATACCATAACACAGAATAAAGTAAAATTATAAATAATAAGATTTAGAAAACGTGGCTCATTACTGACGTCAACCTTTTTTAAAAAAAAAACAATTTAAATTACTTTTCAAAGATATAAATATGTATTAGTCTTATTATTACAGATATTTATCGCACAAATCGTAATTTTATATTTTTATTACTTTTATATATTATTATTGATTATATTAAGAAATTATTCTTAATATAATCTAAATATCTATAATATAATATAAAGTGTCATACTTATGTACAGCCTGAAAAAAAACTGAACATTTAAACAGCCAGTATGAAAAAGTACAGATCCAGTCGTATTTGTTACCCAATTGTGGAGCTTTGGACGTTTTCTTACACTCTTTATTCTATTTAAATGTATGTAACCTATTAAGTAAAATTATAAATAATACCCAAGTTTCATATAAATTCGTTCATCAGATAATTGTAATGTTTCAGCTACTCTTAAATAGTCCCCCATTCCTGACATAAGACATTTTAATGTTAAACTGACGATAGTATATCTTTCAATTTTAATAATAGCAATGTCGTTAAATCGTAGTAGTTAACATTACATAATAAATTATATTATATAATAGGATATATAAATGTTCTTTAGAGTGAAAGACAAATAGGTATCGCTGATAATGTGCAATTATAGCTTTAATGGTTGAAATTCATTACTGAAGAGTGTACTAAACTTAATACTTACCTTTCTAAGCAATATCATTATTATTTGTATATACCTACACTATAAAATTGTTTCTTGATAATGGTATTAAAACAAATTTAATGGGACAGGCAATTTATAAGCAAATGTGCTTTTTACATACACACTTCTCAAATATATCCAACAATAGAATATATGTATATACATAGTAACTCTTTAAATGTTCTGAAAAGTCTTTGTGTTGACTATTACAGATACGTTTTTACAATGTTATAAAAGTTTGGGAAAAATAAATGTTCAACCTGATTATTTCACAGTGTAATGGAATCCAATTTCTCTCTGATAATAATTGATATAAGAACGGAAACGCTTATTAGTATAATTGAATAATAATCGTGGTGTACGTTGTATAGAGGCCATGAATGTGATATGATGTTTAAACACGTGCAGTGCCTAAATTCTCATTTATTGATTTACTTAATCTTTAACATTTATTGAAATCTAAACTACTTATTACATTGCGCATTCAAAATGTGCGTAAGAAAAATATTTTGTACATAAGTATTATTGTGAATCCTTATCTTGTAGTACAAAAGATAGTTACAGTAAAATTAATAAAGACAATTTGATGTTGAGGTGGTGGTATTTCATTTCTTCTGTGTAATCCAGTGGCCTGTGATCTCATTTCTATACATGCTGCTACACATATACTAGATTTACTGTATAGTCCGCAACCTGCAGTCGGTAGATATGTGTACATATTTTCCGCTCCTTACAAGGAGCGGAAAATTGTAAACTTGTACAAAAAATTGTAAAATTGTGCAAACATGCAAATTTGCAAAATCTGCCGTCCATACAAATTTGTAACAAGTAATTCATTTTCATTTTATTATTTAATAGCTAATTAATTCATTCTCATTACAATATCTACTTTACCTACATGTACTTACATAAACGCCTAAATAAATATATACAAACGAGTGCCTCTCACCTCCTAGAAAAGTGGCGGAATATAAAACTGGTTATAGTTTAAAAAAAATCGGCTTATATGTTAACAATATGTTGCATACTATATATGTAATAATCTACAGACACAATATATTGTTCATATAATTTATAAATTATATCATTTAAAATACTTATTTGACCTCCATCGCAAATGCAGAAGTGTTTTAATGATATGAAAATTGAATGGTGCACTTAACTATGCAGGGCACCAATGGAGAATGAACAATGAGGATAAAAAAGCAGTTTTTTTTTAATGGATGATAATGGAATGGTAACCCCGCCTACGCTAAACGTATACACTGGCGAGGTACCAGTGAGGGATGATACGTGTGAATGAAAAACAGGTCAGTTAGCCCATCATGATGACACTTGGAATTCAGCACGATGGTTTTCAGGGGGGATCACATGGAGTTCGTTCTTACAGGGTATATTGTTAACGATGTGAGTAATAATCCGCATTACTAACAATCCCTTCTCCTTAAAAAAAAGCAGCGTGGCGTAGCCAATTCAATAGGAATTAATCTCAATGGTTACTAGAATAGACCACGTGTAGGTCGACCTACATAACAAATGGCAATCCTTACTTCACTCTTCCTGAATTATCATACACATATCTACAACCTGTAAAATATCACTATATATGCTAAACATGTCTTTAGAATTATTCAGATATCTATGTATATATAATAAGTATTTCATGGTATATTATGACTAATAGATATAGATATGATTTCAACTAATATACTATAGTAAGCTTAGGTACAAAATCGTTACTGAACTAACCCGATTGTTCGCAGTCAGGTAAGCACTCAGTCGGGTTGCTTTAACAGCTTTTAAAGTACATACCTAACAAACGTAATGACGTAAATGTAGGTCGTGCGAACGAAGCACTGCCTACTTTAATTTGCCGCTAGTCGGTAGTTGGCCTGTGAGCGTTCCCGTAAATTTGCATATGAATGCTGCTATAAATTTTAATAAAAACTGTAGAATAAATTATCGATTTTATTTGTATATTTCTGTCACAATAGTACGATAAATTTAAAAATATAATCTAGATATAATATAGAATATCGATAATGACAAACATTTTTAATAATATTTTCAAAATTTTGGACTTTTGAAACATGGGCCAAATAATTAAATTATCGGGAATTAGTATTATTGTTAAGTTGATAGGCGTTATTGGTAATATGCTTAAATATTACATTTTTTATAGTTCTGTATTACCTAATTGTGGATACGTTATACTATGTATATGGGTATGACAAATATCCTACAAAGTGTCCCCTACGTAAGGTAAGATCCTACATAAGATAGGGAATATTTGTCAATCAATATTAATCAATAGGGATTAATATACAATTTACTGGTAATAAGTATGTGTAGATGTACCAACATTATTGCGTCTTATGTGAGAGTTTGCCAGAAGAGCCTAATATTATTTTACAGTTCAGAAAGTTGTCGCGTGAACAATAGCGAAAGAAAAACAAAGAGAAAAACAAAAACTATGAAATACAAAACAATGTAACGTATTACTGATACCATAATTCATCCGGAGGCCGTCAGTACGTGTTCCACTTCAAATAAAAAATAGGCACCTAAATTGTGAAATAAATGTTTTTATATCATACTTATGACACATGTTTTTATTTAATACACTGAATTATACATTTTCGACATTCAGTTTGTCGAACAGTCATTTAAGTCAAGTTTTTCAGTCAAGTTCACGTAATAATCGCAAGTTCATTTAAATCTGAGATCTAATTGGCACATGATATACCAAACGGAAACTTCTATAAGCGACGATTACCACTTTCCATAAGGTGGGCCGTCAGCTTGTTTACTATTTTAAGTTGCATAAAAAAAAACTTTTAAGGTTCTCAATTCAATTTTCTAATAATAACAAGCTCATAAAAACATCTATAAATAATAACAACGTACATATAATCGCGCTATAGAAATGCGACCCAAACGAATTGCACGTATCTCTATATTTGTATTAGCATCTATAACCTACATTTTGTGTATTGCACTAGTAATTTCTCTACTTCCAGTTTGTCAAAGTACCGTTAACCGCATATTCGTTTGTCATAAACATAGACATTACTATAACATACTAACGTACTATTCGTGTACTAATTGTTTTCATTGAACTTGATGTAAATAATAAAGCAGCAGACATAAAGTCTAGAATGCTTGATTTTCATAAATTTAATGAAATTTAATAGACGGTACATAATGATTATAATGTTACAGCCGGTCAAGTGTGAGTCGGACTCGCGCAACGAAGGTTCGGAACAAAATCATCAAGTTTTTCGAATTTTTTCTTTACTTGTGCTACATGACATTGCTTCTTGCCAAATAATTTTAAGTCAACGAAAAGTACCCTATAGGTTTTAATTCTCGTTGCTTGTCAAAATATGCGACATAAATGGAACATAAACGGCCGTGACTTTTGATTAGATCGATTTAGAAGCTTAATTTTCCACTGCTTCTTAAAGCACCTCTTAAGTCTGCAATCTTAAGAGAACAGACGACAGACGGACGAACTAACAAACAACTAAGTGATCCTATAAGGATAAAGGTAAAATGGAACCCTTATAGGAGGATTTCATTTTTTCCTCTGGAGATACGGAACCCTAAAAATACATGAATTTTATTATGCTTCCATAGTAGTAATATTTTATAGATTTTTTCACTTCAACAAATTTATATTCTACAGAGACTGGGTGATTTTTTATGTGTCGCATTTCTAGCTAATAAGGTGATACAAATGATACCTCATTATTAGTTTCTACGAGAATTCAAAGAATAGGTACATATACCATATATTCATGAATGAATTCGGATAAAAACATGCGGCGATTTATTTAAATCGATTTTTATTTATTTATTTACTTATTTCCTTATTTAGTTATTCATTCATTCATTCACTCAATTATTAATTTATTTACAATTATGTTTAATGTTCATAAAATGTCAATTCTTTAACTTAAATCCACTGTATAATAATCTTTTTTTCTTAATTTTATTGTAAAAATTACATTTTGTTGTACTTTTTCATTTTAACAATTATTGTAAATCTCTTATATTTCGATTAATATTAAATTCAATATACTAATTTGTAAGAAAAACTGCCAAATGTTCAAACGCAATATTTTGTTTTGTGTTTTAATAACATAATTTTATTTTAAAGCAGTCTCTTAACAACCCCCTTTCAATTTTCTGTAAGAAACACCTTCAATTCACTTTTAAAGCAACATCATACAACAAGAAGAGACAAGAAGTTAGTTTGATGTAAAGGTAGAAGTAAATAAATGTTTTGCCATTAAACTAAATAATAATTAAGGAAGATAAGAAAGTTTGTCAAAATCTTGAATTATATTATCTTCAAAGTTTGGATATCTGCGTAAAGTTATTCTTTGGAGTTCTTTACAGATAAGTGGAATAAAACTTTCATAATAGATTTTAAATTTTGATTAAAATTTTATATTGAAATCGACAAATTGCGAAACTTAACATCAAGCTTTTCCTTCTGAAATTATTGACGCCTCTATATTATTTATTTATGAATAACGTTAACTTAAGTACCTAACGTAACTTAAGAATAATATTTGTGAATTTTACTCTCATCGTGCTATACTTAATGTAAGTGTACTTGATATATTATGTCTTGTCATAAGAGTAGTGGTTTGGTACCAGGTGAAAAAGGTCGTGAATTTGCTATTGACTAGGTCCTTTTTATAATATTACGCTAAAATTCCCTTAAACAGGATTCTAGTCTCAGACTAAGTAAAAGTAGTATGGCTACCAAAAATTGATAGAAAAATACTTTTTTATAAATATCGGCATTTATACTCGTATATACATGAAAGACATTCAGATCAAGAAACATATATGTGAATACAAATGTTTGTACTGCGCAAAGATTAAATTATAATTACATTTATTGTTTAAAGATGAAATCCACAACCATTGGAACATGAAGCAGTGTTTTAAAGCGACGCTTACATTTTCAAGGTTGTCAAAATTATACTCATATGTTTAGCTATGAGATTAATATATTTTTATATTCTTTATTTTACTTTTACGAAAACTCAAATAATGTACTAAAATGAGTTTAGTAAATATTCGGTCTTAGCCATAGGTTCTATCAACCGAAACGTGAAATGCAATTTTCTGTCGCAACTAGCGTGCTACGCTGTTACGCTTGGTACGCCGCTGCTAGGCTACGACACAACGGTACGAGTCTACGAAAGATTTAATTTGTCAGAAAGCATTTGTACTATTCTGTTTGCAGTATTTACTGTATTATTTGAGATAGAACAGAACTGTAAAAACTATTGTTTTTTCTATATCAAAATGTAATTAGTTAATAAATATATTAAAATAATTTTATTGTATCCAAAACATTCATACTATACGTAATCATAATAGAGTACAACATCAGATAAACCTTGTGCAGCTTGTTTGTACAGTCCCAGATAGTTAATAGTTTAACTTATTTAATTCTATCGTGAAACAATATTTTATGATGCATCGTCTATATTTCTGTAATAATTGCTCTAGAAGCTTGTTCTCATAATTTTCTTTCGATTTATAAATTTTGAAAACAGTCTCTATCAAAGTTCATACTCATAAAGGCGCATTATTTTTGAGGCGCGGATAAATACCTACTATCTATACGTGTACATTTTTTGCCTCTAGTAAACAATTGAATTAAGTAGAAACTTTACGAACTTTTTAATACTAATGATGGCTCATCTCGAATTGTAAAAATGGATAAAAAAAAGGAGCGATACGCGGTTTAACAATAATTTCTGAGAACCATGAAATGTTTTCTAAAATTTCGGGGCCAAACGAAACAAATTTGATGTCACGATTACATAATACATATCGTTTAAAAATGTAAAATATTATTCCTTTGTACTTTTATGGTAGAATTTATGACGATCGAAATGTTAAACTACACTTATTGCACCGATTTCGATATGAACGAAAACACGAAATCGCGTCCGAAAATTTGGAATTTCCTTTGATGATAGACAACCTGTTTACAAGGGGGAAGAGATTGTTAGTAATGGTGAGGTTAGTCCCTATTGCTATCAATATATTCTATCAGGTAGACCTCCACGCAGTTCCTCTGGAAACTATCGTGACCAATTTATCATTGAATTCGTCACAATAGGCTAACTAACATACTATTCATCCTCACCTATCACCGCTCACTGGTACCCCGCCAGTGTATATCGATAGCACAGGTGGAGTTACCATGCCATTTTCACCTATAAAAAAATACCCTGTTTACAAGTGATACCAATCAGGATAACGCTTGTAGTGAATAAAAATAAGCAGCTCGCAGTAATCGCTATTACGAATTAATAAGGACTGTAAAAACTAAATAACGATGTGGATTGTTAATTTGGAATCTCTATGCCTAATTCTTGATACTTAGTTAATAAACATACGTCTATCTTTACAACTCGGAATTTATTTACTCCACACGCCTACAATATCTATGTTCATTTTTATTATCGCAAATGAATATTATATGATAGCCTATAGACACCATCATTTCGAACACTACAAATTTATAAGAAGCCTTTTTATAATTTACCATTAAAACACACAATCTTATTATATGAGTAATATACTCATAATAGAGCAAAATGTATGCAATTACTATGGGAACTCTTTTATCTTTGCAAAATAAAAATTCATTTCTCCTTAAGTAAGAATTACTGTTATGCGCACACTTACCCGTGAATACTTTCTTCGGATAGCTAAAATACAAATTAACGTCGATACTGGTTCTTACATATCCACAAGAATATGCTCATTCATCATCATCTCCCTACCCTTATCCCAATCATTTGGGGTCGGCGTAATATGATTTTATCCATATTACAAAAAGATTTGGTTGAAAGGCCACCTGCCTGACGTCATCCCTCTTTGGAAATATGCTCATTATCAAATAAAATATATATAATAGCAGTACCAGATCCGACACATGAACATTTGCCGAAATGCCAAAAATTACCAACGAAACTCGTAATTTTTTTTTATTGCGAATTAAAAGATAATGAAACGTCACTCTAGCGTTCTTGTTTCATTCAAATTAATTCTACTTCTCAACACTTAATTCCGGAGATATAAGTAATGCGTTCACTTACCCACTGCGCTCCGATACTCCGAATGACTGTAATAATAACAGTGAAATCATACGATATGGTACTGTGTTATGGTAAATGCCTAGCGATGCTGCTTAACACCCTATTTCCCCATGAAAATATTCGTCGAAATTCTCATCAATAATTTCAAAAATATCTATTTTAAGAAATAATTTTGATACGTAAGTTACAATATAGTTTTCTTGACCAACGGATTTCAGTAAAAGTGTGTCGAACAGATGTACATACGGATATTTATTAAATGGTTGCCTGGCAATCAAGCTGATGCATAATTTAATGTAATGATTAATTCTGCAAAACGATGTAAAAGGTCAATTACCAATTTATACGAAAGTACACTTCAGTTTCCATTGTGAAGCAAATTGAACGGTAATATAAAAGGCAATTTAATGTATGTTGAGTGCGATGGACAATACTGTATTTTCTAACATGTTTATATGCTACACAGAGTTTTAACCCTGTCACCCGTATCTATATAATAATAAATCTTTATTGAATAATAAGTGGATCATTATAGTTCTGACTCCTATCATTAAAAAAAAAAACAAAGTTATACGCGTATAACACGGTAAAACAAATTTTTATGACTCAAATAAATAACCATAGAAAGATTTTTTTTAACGAATGATAATGAAATGATAACCCCACCTCTGCTATCGGTATATACTGGCGAGGCACCAATGAGGTACGATAGGTGAGAATGAATCAGAGGGCCTACCATGAAATGTTTTCCGAAATTTCGGGTCCGAACGAAACACAAATTTGATGTTAAAATTACATGATACCATACCGTTTAAAAATATTAAAAGTGCTAAAGTACCGTTCCTTTGGACTTTTATGGTAAGATTTATGACAAACAAAATGTTAAGCTCCATTTACTGGGTCGATTTTGGTATAAACAAAAACACGAAATTGAGTCCGAAAATTCAGAATTTCATTACGTGGTAGACCCCCAGGTCAGTTAGGTCAACGTCATAAATTCAACTATGAATCAATCACGATGGTTTCCTGGGGGAACCGCGAGGAAGTCGACCTGATAGGATATATGTAATAAATAAATAAATATTGTTAGTAATAGTGTTGCTTATCCCCATTACTAACAAACCCTTTTCCCCTGACTATAGAAAGTAGGTACTACTATTCTTAAGTGAATTACTATCGCCATTATCATCAACCCAGATCTTTTCCGACTAACTTCATTTCGGATTCTGTTACGCAAAGAAACTGAGCCACCATGTTTGGATTCATAAGTCATCCCTGGCAACACGCACTGATTAAAGACCTTCGTCGTTGAACCTTTCTAAAATACCTCATGTATTTTAGATTAAAAAATGTTGCGTAGTTTCCATTGATGTTTATACGATATCTTTTCCAATCCAAGAATTACTTACTGTATATTTATAAACCAATTAAGTGTCTAAAGTCTGACATACAATATACACTACAAAGTAGGTACTAGTTAAGTAACAAATGTTATCTTCAATTGTAAAAGATGGTTCATTGACATAAGAATAGGTGAACGTTTTTCTTGTCCAAATAAGAATCACGGGTTAGAAGTAATTAATCAAGAGTCGGGATATAATATGTGAATATACATATTTTAATATCTAGTAATACGTGTCGTATTACTTTCAATAAAATTTTATATAGCTGTCGATAACTAGTCATATCAACAACAAGCGACCCGGTTTCGCACGATGTTTTATAAGTAAAATACAGCCCTTACTTACCTACCTTATTTTATTGGTAAAAGAATTTTCATAATCGCTTAAGTACTTCTTAAGTTTATTTAAACAAATAAAAATCTTTCCCCTTTATAATATTAATTTGGATAATCATACATAAATATAATTAATACTACTACGTTACTTATGTCGTGGTATATTGTAAAAAGCTCTCTTACTTATATCACTATTGTACGCCTAACAACACTAATCTGCGGCTTGAGATGGGTCAAATGAGTAGATGAATCCAAATAGGTAGTCACTTTATACAAAACAAACTTACTTCTCTATTTTATTTATAGCTACCACATTGTTTTCTCATTTTGGTCATTTGTCTAAACGTATCTAACTCAAAATTATAATATCTGATTAATCAGTTAGTCCCTAAATAAAGAAAATAGCGGCAGCGTTTGAAACGTACCGGGATTGACTTCCTGTGATGTAGGTTGGAATTTACATCACCTGATAGTACATAAACATTACCACTTTTCGTGATAAACATTTATAACAAAGGGTTACCACTTTTCATCAGATGAGTCGACGGCTTATTTTCCGATCCAAATAAAAAACCTCGTCCATCTCTCGAACACTATAGCGAAAAGGAAAAATCGATAAAGTAGATAAATATAAGTATACTAGTTTTAAGTCGTTCTCGTGGGTTTAATAATAGCGCTCTCTAAAGTAGCTAGGGTTAGATACTTCTTTTAGAGAACAAAACAATATACCTACCTACTAAGCAACCAATCAATAATGCTATTCCATTGTTATATTAGTATAGACTTTTAATAAAATCCCCCACTTGATTGATGTGTAATCTTCCCAATATTTCCACAAAATCCAATCGTAATGATTGTTCTGTTAAAAACCGGATAAATTGACCCACATATATACATATAGGTAGATGTCATTCGTATCGTTTGCTTTATTGTATCACGTACTTACCCAATCGGCCATTGTCAATAAAGCATTTATTACCCACAACAAAATAACCGCCGGTATATTTATATTCGGCGAAGGTAAGCTGAGTGTGTTCATAACAACGTTAAAAGATCAAATAAAGAAAATATATTTAAAAAAACTTTTCGTTTCATGACTGTAGGTGCCCATATCATGTAAATAATTATATAATTATTGCTTACTTGCTTATTTTGAATAACGTCAAACATTCACCACATACAAACTCAAGCTCTTATAATTTACATATTCATGCAACATTACATATATTGTAGAATTCTCTAATAAAAAAAATTATAGTTAAATATTGTAGCGCCATATGGGATCAATTACAATTTGTACAGTGGAAATATATCGTGCTTTATTTAATACATATTATAGTTGCGTTTGTCTGGGGCAACTAAGTGAAATTCCGATATCTGTAAAAGTACTGAGTTTAAGAAATATAGAGACATAAGGTCATCGACATTTCAGTACCAATTGACCTTTAACCTTTATAGAGATATATGTATATATATATATATATATATATATATATATATATATATATATATATATATATAGTGATTGTTAGTAATGCGAACTACCAATCCCATTGCTAGCAATATACCCGGTCAGGTCGACCTCCACGCGGTTCCTCCTGGAAACTATCATGACTAACGTATCGTTGAGATCGTCATGGGCGATGGGCTAACTGAAGTACCTTTTCATCCTCACCTATCACCTCTTACTGGTACTCCGCCAATGTATACCGACAGCGTAGGTGGGGCTACCATGCCATTTACACACATTAAAAGACCTGTTTTTTAATTCTCACCTATCATCCATCACTAGTGCCCTACCAGCGTATACCGTTAGCACAGACGAGGTTACCAGTCCATTATCATCCATTAAAAAAAAATATCGTTTCACCTATCATCTCTTACTGGTGCCCCGCCAGTGCATACGTGTTACAATTAGCCAAATAACCTAGGGGCCTACCATGAAATGAAATTCCGAATTTTTAGGGCTCAATTTCGTTTTTGTTCATACCTAAATCGACCCAGTAAATGGATCTTAACGTTTCATTCATCATAAATCCTATCCTAATAGTCCAGAGGAACGATATTTTAATATTTTTAATAATTTTAAACGACATGTATTATGTAATTTTAACATCAAATTTTTATTTCGTTCGTCCCCAAAATTTCGGAAAATATTTCATGGTAGGCCCTCTGCAGTGCTCATAGGCTCACATATCGCTTCGAAAGTGGGCGCAGACTAAGACTCGCCACGAGTTGTTGTGACCCACAAAAAAAAGCTTTCTGTTATGTTTGTCGTATAATCGTGAGTCCATTTCTTTTTATATTAAGTAGATACAGACATATGTATATGAATATAAAATTAATGTGACGATTATAAATTATCAAAAGGTTCAAGTGAAGTTTTCTGCGTGTTTGTAACTAGTTACAAACACTTTCTGCACTTACGTAAAATAAGAAAGTATTATAATATCTGTGGTATCAGAAATGGAACCGCCGATTTATTTACTTATGTGACACCCCAGGTATCCATAGGCTATAGTGACTGCCAAACAACTATTTTAGCACAACTGTTTTTCAGTTTTACAAAACAGTTAAATTTTTTTATACAACTTAGAATGGCAAACAAGCTAATGGAAAGTGGTAACCGTCGCCTATAGGCATGAACAGACCATGGACATAACAGAGTATTATACTGTTTCGCCCATGATACCCCTCACCCCTCCCATGGCATGCGTTGGGATTCCTAAGGACTCGGTGTTATTCCTCTGTACCCTGTAAATTCACTTCCATATGCCCTTTAAACCAAAACACAGCGGGGAAAGGGATTGTTGGTAATGGAGACTGAGAATCCCATTACTAGCAATATACCCCAACCAGGTCGACCTCCTCGCGGTTCTCCCTGGAAACTATCATGGTTAATTTCTGATGAATTCATCATGATGGACTAACTGGCCTGTTTTCATTCTCATCTATCACCCTTCACTGGTGCTCCGCCAGCGTATTCCGTTAGCGCAGGCGGAGTTACCATACCATTTTCACCTATCAAAAAACAAAGAACCAAAACACAGACATGCAAACACTACTGCTTGCGGTAGAAACACGAATGAGACAGAGATGCCTAAGCAAAAGACTTTTGTACAAAATCTCCCTCTGGTAGTTAGAGTACTTGTTAACAAATGCTGCTTGTAAGGACTGGTCTGCTATGTTAACTTGTTTCTTTCATATTGAATAATATATATAACTCAATGCTAATTATACTCACAGTACTCGTACAAATGTAAAATAATCTTGTAATAAATAAAATTTAAAAAATTTAAAAGAGCAACTATTGAGTTTTTTTGCGGGTTCTTCTCAGCAGATAAAAACATTTCGAACCCAGTAGCAGAATCATAAAAAATTGACAATTTGAAAGAGATTTTAAACAAGTCTATTTGATTGAAGATTATTTTTTTCTACTACTCAGTTTAATTTGTACCGCAGCATTATACGTACAGTAACATTTATTTTTTATTGTTACACTGACTAATCCGACAAATTTTATTTTGCCCCTATCATCACCTACTGTGTCTAGATTTTATTACCGGAATAAAAACTATCCTATTTGTCAAGATGGAACAAATCACATACCTTCACATTTACAAAATTTCTGTAAAATCGGTTGGCCGATTTAAGAAATTGGCGTGAACGCATATCGTGACAAGATTTATATATAACTGGACAAACGATATTAGATAATAAAATAAGCATCATTGACGTTCTTAGTAGTAGCCTGCCAAAGATATTAGAAACGGCTCAAAAATATTTGGAATCGGATTAAATACCATTAATATAATTTTATATGTAAGCACTAGGATTATAACATTGATTTAGTTTTTACTGTCAATGTTATAATTATTGTAGTGAAAAATAACATAGAAACAAAGAAGTAACTGGAAACATCATATGTTTCTTGTAACTCAACAAATCAATTGACAGATAATATGCGAATATGTTGGATGAAACTTCTATATGAATGACTTTTTAAACTTTAATGATATATCACTGCAGAATTGTTTTTAAAAGAATCAATGTACTGGTATTGCAGGCATCCATAAACTAAAAAAAATATTAGAAAAGGAAAAACAAATTAACTAATTTAACGATAATAATTAAAATTATTATTTTTTCACTTACATATTAAGTGTTGCTTATCTGTCATACTTAAAATAATAATAATAACATAAAGTTTCTAAATAAATATAAACAATAATGAAACAATTTAAAAATACTAAAGAATACCGTTATTTGTATATTAAAAAAATAAGTACGAATCGCCTCTGTTTATATAAAACAAAAAACGACACTTAGCTTAAAATAATTCAACAAAGTTGAACAAAAATCATTAAATATAACATGTAAAATGAAAATATTATTGAGCTTTATAATAACAAGAATTCATTAATTTGTACATCACTCTCGAATGTAAAAACAGATCTATAATGATCAAAATCAAAATGGTATTTGTACACATCTGAACTATTAAACATTTATTTTTATATATTAGTAACTATTTACATAGAAACTATGACATGCCTTTAACAATACTAATAATTCTAACAACAATATAGTAGAGCCCAAAAATAGTCTAGTTTAACTATTGTCTAAATATAATATAGAATTATTATATAAGTATTACAACATATACAGACAATAAATGTTACATCGATGATAAATATTATTGCATAATTTTTAAAGTGATTGTGATCTGGTATCTACAATTTAACACTTTACCAGGGGTTCCCAAAGTGTTTCAATTCGCATTGCACTTAGACATTAACCTCTATAATATGTGTACATACAATTTTGAACTACAAAAAAAATTAACATCAATCAACACAATTCATATGAAACCAAGAAGAAGTAAATCAGCATATCATTATCATGCCAGTAGATGACTGCAAGAAGAATTAACCAAATCTGTTTAGAATTAATAAAATTTAACTGATAACCTTAAAGTGGCCATCTTTATTGTACCAGTACCACAGGGCACACACTTTGAGAATCTCTGATTAGTACATACTAACCTCACACAATGAACAAAAATTAATCATACCATCACATATTTAGCGATAGTGAATGCAAGCTGCTGATTCCTACTCATAACAACAAGTGTATCTGTATAAGTAATGTGCACACACTGACACTCAACTGATTTTAGAAACCAAATCACAATTACAAAGCTGCTATACAATTTTCAGAACTGCACCCAATTTTGTTGATTAGCTGGCGTGATGGGCTGCTGTTGCTGCTGTTGATTTGGGGTACTGAAAATTATATTTTTATTTAAGTATTAATACATCTTAAAGAATATAATGAAAATCTTTTGATTGCAGAGTGAGCTTTTGGCCGAGGTTTTTCTTATAGGCCACAATATGGAGTTCTTTAAAAGGACATATTAAGGTTTCTTCCAATTAACAATATACATGTGACACTTAAAATATTTCAAACATGCATTAACCATGGTTATGGTAACCATAAACATATTGGGAAGTGCTAATTAAACCATTTCAAGTTTTTATTGCAATAAACATACAAAATTACAAACAGAAAAACTCGATTTTTAAATATTGTACTGAATTTTATTACATATTCTCCATTTATTTATTAAAAATATAAATAGCTTATAACACAGACACGAAACTTACATATATATATATATATATATATATATATATATATATATATATATATATATATATATATATATATAAATTATAAATGTGAAAATTTGTAACAACATTTGGATGTACTAAATCATACTTAATAGATTGGACAGATTTGAGTAAGTTACTACTACCACCCTTTCTAGCCTAATTTACGTGAGCAAAGTCACATGTTCCATCAAGTAATAAACTGTAATATACATTAGTGATGAATAAAAAATGAATAATGTGTTAGGTATTTATCAGTCTATTTACCACAGTTGTTAGATGTTTAGCAACGCTCAAGGTCGCTATTATTAAATATGAATAGGCAGAAATAACAGGTTTTTGTATTTGCTGACAGTGTGTTCTATGTAATAAATCAGTAAATTTTATATTTTATAGCACTTGTATTAATTTTGCTGACAAGCAGCTGTACATGCATGCCTGCATTTCTATGTAACTATATGACTGGGTATAGATGAAATTAGTATTGAGATTGAAATATGATCATTGCCATATTTCACTCTTCATAATAGGCAATAATTTCACAAAATTACTGAATATAGAGATATGACATCTTAGTTTCCGTAATTCAAGAGTAGCAGTGAGGTAGGTTATCATGGATGTCACAGTAAGGCACAGTATATGAATGATAATTACCACCACTTTCCATCAATTGGGCTCTCAATTTGTTTGCCATTCTAATTAAAATAAAAAATGTGCCCCTGTATTTTAGCCATTCCATTTTTTTAAGCTTATAGAATTCACTCCTCACCTTGCAGAATTAAAATCACCCCAATCTGAATTAGCTGATCCAGGAACTATAGCAGAGGGTGATGGGGCATGCTGAGGCGATGGAGGTGGGGGAAGCCGGGATCCTCCTGGTGGTGGTGGCAACAGTCCACCTCCCCCGCCAACTCCTCCACCACGTCGTGGCTTGCTGCCCTCACTTCCATCCTTCTTCTGTAAAAAATTAGCTAATTTATAATATTTTTTTTTACTAGAACAGTAAACATGACATCATATAGTGTCAAGATTTTTTTGGATCTGGATATCAATTGCCCTTTGAAACAAAAACATTAGTTATTACATTATCTAAACATGAAATTTTAAGGTTCAGGCTTAATGATTTTATATTATAGACCCCACAGAGCCAATTTTATAGCCCACTTTGTTATATTAGATATAGGACATGAAAATTTTCTTTTTTGTACTCTTTTAATTATATTTTTGTAGATATAATTTACTTACCGTTATTTTCATATTTATCTTTATTGTTTCACCTTCTTTAAAACCAAGATCAAGCTGTTGCTGAGGTGTCTGCTCGCCTTCTTGCTCTTTCCGCAGCCATTTGAAGTGGTCTTGTAGAGCAACATTAAGATCAAATGAGTCTGATCTGTCCCCAAATCCTAACCCTATATAAGCACTTCTTCCTAAAATATAAAAAAATACTTGATAAAATAATTTCATAAAATCTTAACAATACTGTAATTCCTTCATTTTGTCATACTGATACTTTAACAATTATATTACAAAGTATACAATCGCTTGAAGTTAAAACATAAGCATATTCAGAGCAAGGGACAAGTGATAGGGGCCATGCTCATCCCAGAGTAACAACCTTGATGCCTACCTCATGATGTGAGCCAAATTTTCAGCTATGTGCAATGATATATCTGAGTGTGAATATGCATCTTTTTTAAGTTACTAGACCCTCCAGAAAAATAATCTTAAATACTCAATGGGTAATGAGTTAAATAATTATTTGAAATTATTCTTCATTCATAATTTGTATGAATGAATGTATATGCTACCTATGTTAAAAAAATATAAAATTACAACACTAGTTAATTATAGAAATTTATAAGTTCATTTTTTTAAATAAACAAAGAGAACAATAAGTTCAATCACAATATAGAAGAATATACTCAAGTTTGAGACCTAAATATCAATATTCATACTTAGAAGAAATATTCTATTTCAACCTTAAGGGTTCGGCTAAAGAGACAAAATTTTTAATAAAACATAATATTACATATACACACCATTATCATCTTGAATTCTGACCACAAAATAACGTGAGCTATCCGTCACAGCTTCCAGGGCCACTCCAGGATATTTATCTATAGGACATTTAGCAAACAACTCTCCTGATGTTTTGTCTTCTAACTTCATTATTAATTCTTCTCCCTTAGCCACAAGCCTCATACGACCCGTCCACTGGGGCTCCTGTAAATTCCAATCTGCAGCCCTGAAAACGCCTACTTATTTAATACTGTTAACATTTTAATTATAATATCAAAATAAATATTGTTCACAATTTTAACAACTTACCTGTACCCTCTATTGGAGGTCCTGGGCGGTATTTTGAACACAAACACTTCATTCTTAACAAGTAAAACACTTTCATATGTTTCCATTGTTATTTATTAAAATCAAACTCCCATGTAATGAGTAAGACAAAAAATGAAACGTCAACTAAATATTGAATACAGAAAAATGAATTTTATTATTATTCACAGTAGACACACTACCATAATAATACAATACCTAACTTAGGCGGATAACTACCTACTAATGTAGGTACAAGAAAAGAAAAGAAAGTATTAACTAGGTACAGAAGAGGATCAAATATACAGCTGATCAATCAGAATCACACCAACACAGTCATATTAAATAAAAAGGTAGGTACGTAGACGCTAGGCGTGTATCTAAAACCGATTAACAATCGAATGAAATTATTTAAAAATTTCGATTATTTTATATATATAGTACTGCAATACAACATATCGATATTTCATCCTAAAAAAATTAAGGTTGATTTTTTCTGTGTTAATAAGAACCATAAAATTGTTTAATAAATACTCAAACACATATTTAGTAACTAAAAGTTTGTAAAATAAATTCTTTTATTTAAAAAAGTTATAAAAAATAAACTTAAATTAAGTGCCCGTTTTGTTTTCTATAATTGGAATTAAATTTATATGCCTATATTCATCAGTTAATGGCTGATATGATACATATGATTACAAAAAATACGAACTCAGAAAACAAAGTTTTTGAGAAATCGAATTATTAGACTTTGTGTTTTTAGATAAATCAGATGAATTTAAATGAATTCAATTAAATTGATTACGAAATTTATACGTTCGGATATAATCGCATCACTAACATAAAGATGCACAATAGTACAGGTACCAAAGAAATAGATGCTTTTAATAAAACAATATCTTTGGGACAAAGAATGAATTGTGGCAGTGTTTCCCAACCTTTTTTGAGAAATGCCCCACTTGAACATTTCTAAAATTTTTATGCCCTCATACATAATATTTCCCGACAAAGTTTACTTGACGATTTTAATTGCCCAGTTGATATTTAATAACGTCAAACAGAATTATACCTAATAAATATTTACAGTTTTTTTTTAATTTATTTTTTTTTTATTATATATGGCACCGATGTCTACTCGTAGCATTTTAATGGCTCGGAGCAAGAGGGTTAAAATTGCTTCAAGTCCATTTTTTAATTGCCACAATCTGGGAAACACTGAATATGGGATTATAAGAACAAGGAATTAAGGAATGAAAAAATAAAAACTATAAATCATATGATTGCCTCCTTTCTTCTTATGCAAATATAATTAGTAAAAAGAGGATGAAAGATACACCATCAGTTGCTACTTTTCACAATTCATAGCAGGGTAGTGTATAGAAAATGTTTGATATGTCAATGACAAATTTTACATTACTAGATTATTTAAGAACAAGGAATTAGATAGAAGGAATGAAAAAATAAAAACTGTAAATCATATGATTGCCTCCTTTCTTCTGATGCAAATATAATTAGTAAAAAGAGGACGAAAGATACACCATCAAATGTCATTTTTCTCAATTCATAGCAGGCTAGTGTATAAAAAATGTTTGATACGTCAATGACAAATTTTACATTACTAGATTATATATTTGACACAGTTTATGTAGAAAGTATGCAAGTAGGTTGTATCTGAATTTGATAAGGTTATACGGCCGTATAACATTTTCTAAACAGTAGCCTGCTATGAAATGACAATTT
This sequence comes from Galleria mellonella, assembly GCF_026898425.1. Classification (NCBI taxonomy): domain Eukaryota; kingdom Metazoa; phylum Arthropoda; class Insecta; order Lepidoptera; family Pyralidae; genus Galleria; species Galleria mellonella. The sequence goes on along the minus strand of NW_026442042.1, from coordinate 1,336,636 downwards.
AATCATCAACTTATCAAATGTGTATTTTCCATTGTTTTTATCGTTATAAATGTTTAAATATAAATTTATTATACTATATTTATAAATATAATATAGTATAATTTGTTATATTAATTCCAAATCTAGAACAAAAGCTATACAACACTATATAGATAGTAGTACAACACTATTATCGACAGTTCGAGCGATAATTGTCGATAGCTCAGATACATTATCTTGGAATGACAGTAACATAAATTAAAGATGGACTTTAAAGAGATATCCAAAGCCGTAAACAAAAAAACACACATTGTCTCTTTAATCTGTGACATAGTCTTTCTAATCTGTGTGAGTGATTAACAGTAAACATACCAAAATAAAATAATTAAGCTTAAAAATAATTGTTTTTAATTAACTCTATAATTAATTCAATTTACAAAGTAGAACAACTAGTTGACATCACGTAATTTGTGAGTAAATACAGTGTACCTACGTATTGATAATAAAAACTGATACACTATTTATAAATTTCATAGGCACTTATACTTTCTAATTATACGTAACTAGTGTTCTTACCGCGAAAATCTAAAAAAAATTTACTTTCTCTACTGACGTACTTATATTAATTAATTTTATAATTATGGATTAAATAAAAAATTACAACAACTGTAAATATGATGGTATTACTAAGTTTATTAAATTTAAATGTAAAAAAAGAACTGTAGTAAAAAACCCACTAGCAGTTTATAACAGCCTTATCCGTGTAAATTAATATATATAGTACATAACCTATATGTTAAATTGGGACATATCGTATCTATGTACCAAATTTCATTCAAATTGTGCTTGTGATTGTTTACACACAAACATATAAAAATCCAAATATCTTTGCAAATTTTATGATTTATAATATTACAATTTTACAATATTAATAGATGATTGTTGTCATTGGTGTCTTAACATTAATTTTCCAGAATGGGCTTCACCCCATAAAAATGTATATATATATATATATATATATATATATATATATATATATATATGCTCAGACATATCATCACCTCTATGGTAAACTTACGAAACTGAAAAAGATACATTTTACAGGGGAACATTTTGAAACATTAGAATGCAAATAACTTTTGATAGAAGACTACTATAAAATATCATGCTAACATTTTAGTTTTAAAATCCTGTTTTTTATTGAATGCGCTTAATTAATTATTATTATATTACAAGTATCAGAAATAAATGCAGATTGGTTACTTTGCACTTTCATACATGAGAATTCCTAGGTATTGAGTTATACAACAGCAAATCTAAGAAAGTGGCAGTTTCATAAGTTGCCAAAGAAAAGAATTTATTTTAATATCTGACAAACTAACGAAAGTGCCACTTTTGTAAATATACTAAGGTATAAATCACATGTTTTGAAGAGAACTTCAGTTTAAACAACAATGTTATAGCAATCATTCATGTAAAATAACTAAATTAGGATTGAAAAATTGATAAAATAATTATTGAAATTTTCAAATTAAAGTGTTTATTATAGAAAATACAATAAAAATATGCTAAGTATGTTTACTTTGGTATATTACAAAAATATGGAGATTCAGGCTACTCAATTTCTTTAACTGTTAGAGATAGAAATTTGAAAATAAGTCACAATAAGTAGTATGAAGCAAAATGTAGATTTTTAAAGAAATGTCAAATTTGAAAAAACTGCAGATTCATAAATTTGCGATAGAGGTGACGATACCTTTGTAAAACTTTGGGAATCAAATCCTGGGAAGGACACAAAAAAATAATGGGATGGGAACTTAAACCCTTTTAGCCTGTAATTGATATTGCCTCATTGAATGACTCTTAGAAATGTATAATTTAATGATCTTATATACAATTTTACAGATAAGCTCAAGACTACAATGGCATACAATGTAAGTAATATAGTTAATGACATTTCTACCTTAGACTTCACTTAATCATATTAACTTTGTTTCTTTTTTTAAGTTTACTTTTGTAATTTTTGATGAAGTTGCCTTTCAAGAAAAAGCTTACACAATATTTCATCATCAGTTACTTTGTTGTTCTGTTAATAGTCTAAGGTTAAAAATGGTCCACACCTGTTGTTACAACACAACTTGTTAAAATACCATTTACTAATTATTATCATTAACACCTTATGAATTGATTAAGTATTCTTACTGTAGCTTGGCAAAATATGGCAATGTTTCAATGATTGTGGTTGATTGTCTGGATATTGGGATTATGATGGCAAAAAACTGTTTAGAACAATTCTAAAATAAAATATGGATATCGGTATAAAGTTTTTAGTGGTAGATTTATGTATATGATATGTTTTCTGCTTTTTACTAGTGTTCGACTAAACTTTTGATTTCAGCCAGAACTTTCTGCCTTAGTTTCGGTTTCGGCCAAAAATTGCCCGAAACTTTCGGTCGCACCGAAACTTTGTGTGTGTATGTCAAACTGAAAGTTGTTTTTTTTTAAGTTTACTTTCAAGAGTAAGTCATAATTTTAACATGTTTTTACATATAAATATATATGACATATTCGTTACATACATTAATTAATGTTTATTATTACCCTTCAACTATCTGTGTGTTTGTGTAAATAATTGTGTAAAAAATACACTAGATTTCAGTATAGAAGAGAAACTAAATATGTTTCAGTAAGTTTTGGTTTTGGTTATGGCCAAAACTGAGACCAAGGCCGGAAGTTCGGTTTCGGCTGTAAAACGTGTTTCGGTCGGACACTAGTTTTTACCCACTATTTAGACCTTGTGACTAAGATATTTATTGGCTGTTGTAAAATGTAACTTATATTCCCTATTCCAAATATTACCTATGTATCAAATTTTGGGATGATGAGCTACCAGTGAGACTTATTGACACTTTAGTGCTTATTTTAATATTTGTTATATTAGCAGCAATAATAATTATAATAAATAAATACCAAATAATAATAAGAAAAACTAAGCAGAGCTTGTGCTATAGGTAGATATTAGACAACTGATAGGAATTATACCTACTTTTTGTTGATACATACTAATTATACATAGCAAAACAACTAGCAGTCATCCTCACAAATAGTATACAGATGTTTGTATTGTGCAGGAATTGAATCTGTAATATGTTGGAAGGTAAGGTGATATCTACCAGCATGGTCGTCAAGATAGTAAAGATTAATTATTTCAAATTATCTTTTAGTCCCTTTTTACAATTGGCAATTTGACATCTATACATATAAATAAAATTGGAGTGTCTGTTTGTAATATTGAAATAACCGTTTTTTACTACATGTATATGCATATATATAGGATACATATACCAAAATAACATTTAAATTTTTTTAAATGGCTGGACCGATTTTACGGAACTTTTATTGGCAGGTTGCTGATGTAATAAGGGTAATTTATATATTTTTTTTTAAATAAACCTAGCCGTTTATTTTAGAATAATTCTTTTATTATAGAAAAATAAAGTAATGTTGCAATGTCCAAATACTGACCAGTACCGTGGGTAGCTCACGCGCATTCCACACGGACGAAGTCACGGGTACAGCTATTGTCAATAAAAATATAACTTCATTTGGAATAAGTAAAAATAAAATGAAATTAAGTTGGTATCATGATAAAAGAAAAAACTAAAAAAATATAGAATCGACTGTTTTTTTTTTAATGATAATGGAATGGTAACGCAGCCTACGCTAAGGCATTTGCTGGCGGGACACCAGTGAGGGATAATAGATGAGAAATCAGGTCAGTTAGCCTACCATGATGAATTCGTCAGGAATTAATCATGATAGTTTCCAGGGGGAACCATGACGAGGTCGATCTGGTTGTGTATATTGCTAGCAATGAGATTCTCAGTCTCCATTACTAACAATCCTATTCCCCCCAGATTCGACTGTTAGGCGGAACGAAATTCGCCGAGTCAACAAGCATATTACGCCGGGTATAGTAATATGCTTAAAACCAGTAATACTAAATTTCATTACTTATTGATTTCTCACAATTCGGGATAAATGAAAATTGCTGTCAGTCTTTTGTTTGATCGTTTTTCATTATCAAAAGCCTTAAAATTAAAAATAAGTGTATTACTAGTTAGTGCTGCTTCTACAGTGCAATTAAGGAACTAAAATTATTATGGACTAAAATATTTTTATTTTTTACAATTTAATTGTTTAGCAAAATTGCTATTTTATAGACCACCGAGATAATATTTTGATTGATATCTATTAGAAATTTAGATTATATTGATCTCTGGAATCACAGATATATAATAATGAAGCAAACAAAGCATAAGTTGAAACCATGCGTAAGATATTTCTCTAATAACAATATATTTGCAATGGCATTTTCTATTTCTGTAATTTATGTAAAATATATAAACTGCAAAATAAAATATACAAAATATTTACTTTCCACGTTGTAATAATAAGTACCAATATAGTTTTGTTATATTAAGGAAAATTTGAATAAAAATTTCTATTTAATTTGTCAATTAATTATCACCACTTCCCTTCTCTATCCACTACCTCTTACTGTAAGATGATGAATAAGATGTATCATCCCCTTAGATGTATCATTTTATCTTCATGGTTTTATAAGAGGGGACAATGATTGGTAACCCCGCCTGCGCTATCGCTATCTATTACTTACTTTTTATTTATTTTTTTTCAAATTTTATTTTTTATTATTTCTTATTTATATAATAAATTTATATATAAATATTATAGCTGCATACGTAACGGCCTGTTGCCTTTCTCATTTGTAAATCGATTAGAAGTTATTGACACTTCTTGGCAATCTCTAAGGAATTGGAGTTAAAATTTATAGATATTTACAAATTTATATTACATTTAGGTAAAGCACACTTTATTCTAACTAACTATATTCACTTAAAACTAATTCGACTTCAATGCGTAAAAATAATTAGAAATTATTTTCTTCATACTCCCGCCAAAACAGCTTCATGCTTATATTGTGCATATTATTATCCTATTGTCTATCACGCTCTAACATACAGGTTAAAATATTTTCTCTCTCGTACATTGCCAATCTATATACTTTATAATTTAAGGTTCTCCCTACAATCGTCCTTATTTTTTTATAAATTCATTGCTATACTGCCAGCACAGGTATAACAATAGTGCAAGTGAAGTAGCTATTCTTCCATTTTCGTTTAAAAAAAAAACATTTAGAATAAGTATATCGTCATATACTTAGTTAAAGTATTGTTTTTACTTACCAAGCGATGATAAGAAAAATAAATATGTGGAAAACGAGCGTAAGTCTTTAATAGGTAGTTCACCAGAGGGAGACTTTGTACAGAAGTCGATTGCTTGGGTACCTCTGTCCCATTCCTGTTTCAACCTTGAAGCAGTTGTGTTTGCATGGCTGTGTTTCGGTTTGAAGGGTGGGATATGGCATGAATTTACTGGGTACAGAGGAATAACACCTGAGTCCTCAGGAATGGCAACGCATGGTGGGTATCATGGGCGAAACAGTATACTCTGTTATGTCCATGATACTGCTCATGTCTATAGGCGACGGTTACCACTTTCCATCAGGTGGGCCCTCAGCTCGTTTGCCATTCTAAGTTGTATAAAAAAAAATACGCAAACGGAGTTACTGCTACAGCTAGTTTCCTATAAAAAAATACAAAATCCAATTCAATTAATGCATAATAATAGTAGTTGTAAATACTCCGCACAGGATGGATACAAAAATAATAAGTTAAATTTTTTTTACTTTAAAACGGCAACACCAAATCACCGCTATGAAATAAAATGGCGGCTTATCCTATCGCTACTGTAAATATGTTGAGTTGTTTTTCAATTGTAACATCGTTTTTGTTAATAAAATGCTTAGTAAATATAAAGTGAGGATAAGTGAAGTGAAAATTTACATGAACTCTCTATGTATTTCGTTATCATTTGGAATTATGTAAGAACAAAGACGCAAATCTATGATTTCTTCAATGAATCTTGCAACTAATGAGTATGATAATGGGAGACTCGCATTTGTTGTTGTTTATAACTATTATCTCAATAATTCAACATTCTGTAGATGCTGAAACTTATGCGTGCCCACAAAAATGTGATTGCCTAGAGCAATATGTGGATTGTTCTAAAAAGAATTTCGCTTCTGTGCCAAAAATTCCTAAGTGGGTGGAACAATTGGATCTCAGCTACAATAGATTGAATGAAAATGTAACTGGAGAATTCAAAAAATTGTTAGATATGAAAGTATTGAAACTTGATAAAAACTCATTACAACATATACCTAGTATTCTCCAACATGATCAAATACAAGAAATAAGTTTAAATAGAAATAATATTGGATCCATAGACAGAGGCCACTTTCCAGCTAATTGTTCTCTAAGAACATTGAATTTAAACAGTAATCATATTAAAATTATAGAAGAAGGAGCTTTAGACAATCTGACAAACCTTGTTACATTAAAATTGAATAGAAATGAAATAAAATCACTTCCTAATCACCTCTTTATGTATCAGTCAAATCTAAAGACATTAGAGCTCAATCACAACAAACTGCATACAATTACGGGCTTACTATTTCAAGGATTATCAAATTTAACAACTCTTAAGCTGAAGTTTAATAATATTGATAATATAATGGATGGAGCCTTCTTTGGATTTATGTCTGTGAATCAACTACAGTTAGATCACAATAAAATAAAAAGTATTTCTAAAGGATGGATGTATGGTTTAGAGTCATTAGTTACATTATCATTATCAAATAACATAATATCTGTTATTGACTTAGGAAGTTGGGAATTATGTACAAATTTAAAGGACCTCGATTTGTCTCACAATTACTTACTTGAAATAGAAGGTTGCACTTTTCAGCATTTGGATAATCTTCAAATCCTCAATTTGAGTTACAATAATATCTCTTCAATTCTTCAAGAAGCTTTTAGTCATATGTTTCTTTTACAAAGACTTTATTTAAATAACAATAAAATTTCCTGGACAGTTGAAGACATGGCAGGACCATTTTCTAAGTTACATAATTTAGTTATTTTCAGTTTGGCTGCTAATCATATAAAATCTATTAACTCACGAGCATTTGAGGGGTTAACAAACCTGGTAGAATTAGATTTGAGATGGAATAATATAACATCTATTCAGCAGCATGCATTTGATTCAATGCCAAAACTCAAAAAGTTTCATTTAAATAGTTCGTTATTATTATGTGATTGCAACATATTGTGGTTGGTGAAATGGATAAGAGAGAAGGTTGAACAGAAATATATTACTGCAACCTGTGCCTATCCTTCTGAGGAAAGAGGGGTATCAATATCCAAACTGAAAGAAGATAGTTGTGGTGATTCTCCAAAGCCAAGAGTAGTGGAACATCCTAAAACACATCTTGCCATTAAAGGTCATTCAGCCAATTTAGTGTGTTCTGCAACATCGAATCCATTTAATAACATGACATTTTTATGGAAAAAGAACAATGGAAATATTAGCAATCCTACAGTGTATGAAAATATTACAATGGCTATGAGTGGTCAGCCACGTGCCACATCTGTACTTATTATACCAAATGTAACTCATGCGGATTCTGGCAAATATCAATGCATTGTGAGCAACAATTTTGGTACTACATACTCTTCAAAAGCGAAAGTGAACATAGTTACTTTTCCTCGATTCTTAAAGACACCTACTAATGTAACAGTAAAAACTGGAGAGACTGTAACATTAAACTGTGCTGCTACAGGGGATCCGACTCCCGAAATATCTTGGAAAAAAGATGGTGGGAATGATTTCCCTGCAGCAAGAGAGAGACGCATGAATGTGATGCCAACTGACCACCTATTCTTTATTGTAAATGCAAAAACCTCAGATATGGGTATTTATAGTTGTGCAGCTAAAAATCCTGCTGGTACCATAATAGCTAATGCTACATTATCAGTATTGCAAGAACCATCTTTTGTAAGAGTCATGGAGAATAAAGAAGTAACAAGTGGGGATTCTGTAGTATTACAATGTATGATATCTGGGTCACCAAAACCAGTATTGAAGTGGTTAAAAGATGGGACTCCAATAACTCCCACAGACCGCCATTATCTGACAGCAGATGATCAGCTGTTGATTATCATAGGTGCAGAATCAAGTGATGCAGGACGATATGAATGTGAAATCACTAATGAGTTGGGAACTAAGAAAGACATGACAGAATTGAGAGTATTGCCTCCAGTGGCCATCATGGTAAATGAAGAAGATATGACTGGTATTATTATTATAACAGTTGTTTGCTGTGCAGTTGGTACATCTATTATTTGGGTGGTTATAATATACCACACAAGAAGACGCATGGCCAGTACTGTGCGTTCATTTCCCGCCGAAAGTATAAAAATGACTCAAGTAGTGCATAGTGATAGTGAATCGCCTCAAATGTTCCCAGACAATATATCGGAGCACTCATCATGCAAAGATAGTGGAACAGGTGATTCAGCTAAACAAACGAGCTTTGATGGTGTGCCTACAGATAGAAGTGATCAAGTGCATTTTGAGACTGTTGTTTGCCGAAGTTATTCTCCAGTGCCAGAAGCACACAAACTTCTTCCTTCATCTTTTAAACCATCTATTCAAGTCTGTGTAAATACATCTGTAACACCAGCTACTTATAGTTTTTCTAGTCACAGTGGTAATATTTAGGCTTAATTAAAGAAATATTTCTGATGATAATAGCAAAAAAATATTTTTACATTGCATTTTCACTATTTACATTTTGTTTACTTACCAGTACCTGGATGATAGAGACTTTGTGAATAGATGGTTTAAAAATTATTCTCAGTTATGTTTCTATACTCTATTGTATTTAAGTATATTTATTTGCTTATTTATGATTTAACAACCTGATAATTCATGTGTGTAGTTAGTGAAAAAGCATTGTCATTAGGCATCTATTAAATATACTTGTTTGCTTAGTACAAAATAGAACAAACTTGCCAGTATTGGTTTTGATGCAAAAGACTGAATGTCATTTAAGTGTATGAACATTGTTATTTTCTTATAGATAATAAACATAATTATAAGGGATGTTATATATGGAAACACTTTTTTTTATTCTTTGTTCAATATCCATGCAAGTATAAGAAGTCTTGAGATTTTTATTTTAATAAAACTGTTTTGTTATAATATATAACATTAATACTTAATTTATTACTAAATATTATTTACAGATGGAACACTATAAACAGTTTAAATAATTAAACAATTTGCTTATACTTAATCCCTAAGGAACAAAATGTAAAACTGAACAATAATTTATAGACTCAAAATTACTATGTATGTGTATTAATGTAGTGATTAACAGTACTGCCTAGGATAAGTATTAGCTACTTAAACTTGTTCACAATAATACTGTATGTATACTTACCTATACATATACTATGGTCTACATATTTGTGTATTTACTTTCTTGAGTCTAAAATATATAATTGTTTATTTTTATCAAGTATTATTAAAAATTATTCTACTTATTCCAATGCAGTGGACTAGATTATTTTGATTATTACTTACATAAATATATTTTATTAATACTTTTATGTGTGTACACTTACATTTTAGACACTGATTGTATTAAATATAGATAAATAAGTGTTATTGTGAACAAGAATATTATTTGTAGTATATTTTTGTGAGAACATGTATGGAGTGAGATTAGAGAATGATGGGCACAAATAAAGAAAAAAAAATATTTGAAGACATTTTAAAATTATCTTGTTTTATACACTTGTTTGTTACGTCATAAAATCAACATCAAATATTTAAAATAATTTTGTAAGGAAGCTTTATTATAGAACACAGGTTCTTAAGTAATGTAACCAATGTTCTAAATAGCCTGACAATTGTAAACTGTTAATATATTTGTTATAGTCTTAATACAACATTGCATCAGCATTATTAAGATGCACCAAAATATAGAATTCTTAGATACTAGTTATACCTATAATGTAGAGTACGGCTACATGCTACAAATATGACAGGAATGCATTAACAGGCTGTTATAGACTTGTGTTAACGAACCTAAACTCCATCATTATTATTTATCCAAAGAAATACCCTATCTAATTTATTTATTTGCCTATACCTACCTTTAATATGGCAGCTATGTATATTTCATGTAGTTTCATGGATAGAATATTTCACTTAGGTAATACGGTAATTGTCGTCAGATCTCTAAATAAATACGCGTAATCCAATGTGTCTTGTCTCGTATTAATTACATACTTACTATAAGCATATTTTGCATGAAGTGAAGGTACTAAAATTTTGCGGTTTTATAATGTTTATACAATGTATATAAGTATACGTAACTATTTAAACTTTATTGAATAAAGTTATTATTAAGAATAAAAAATTAATTATTTTTCTGTTTCTCTATTACCAGCTTTTATATTTTAACTGCTAAACCCACACAAATTATTGTTCTCAGTAACACGTTTCTGAACCCCTTGTATCAGATGATGAACTATTGTAGTTATTAGGAATAAAGAGCAACATCAATTGATTCTCTCTGTCTACCCAGTAAGTAATTTACCGTGAATATAATATTATTATAAATGCAAAAAAGATATTTTTTATATTATTTAATCACACTTGCACCGTCTAAATCAACACCGTCGCTCCCTCAAATGACTCTATTTATTAAAAATTCATAATTCAATTTCTGTTGGTCTTGTTAGTTATTTGGCCTGAAAATAAATAATACGCTTCATTTCGTTAGTACTATTAATTTCGCAGGGCGTATTACAATTTGTGTAACAGCCAAACTTTAACATCCTTGCCACTAGATAAGTGGCAAACGTATCGATAGAATTGGATTTTCTTAATCAACTGAGTGATTTTTACAGTCTCCATACGCTCACCCAGGAAGGCATCAGTACAATAATATCATATAATAATATTATTATATATTAAATAATAATATTAATAAGATTTAACTTAAATAGAAATAACATTAGATTTTAAATCTCTGAACACAAACACTGTGGTCATCCGACGAAACTCGGCAAGTTGCAGGCAAACAGTAATTGCGGATACGGGCTCAAAATATCATTGAGTAGTTTAAATGCAAGAGATAGGGGAGCTTGCTTAGCTAACTGTGTTCTTTTTAATGAAACATCAAATAAGTGTCATCTACATGTTTGCACGTAGTTACTAGACGCTCCTATTGAAATTTAAAGTTAAAGTAAGAAAGAAAATTTAAAGTTCAACAATAGAACACACAGTATTTTAAATTAGAACACGCCTTTCTACGCAGCAAAACTACACTTTTTTAGAAATGATTTTCTAATAATATTTTTTATCTCGTTTTCTAAACTACACCGACCGATTAAGTTTTAGGTGTTGTGGGGGATCATGGGCGGCGGTAGTCACTTATCATCAGGCGAGCCGCATGCTCGTTTGCCCCGTGTTGTAAAAAAAAAAACTTAAGTAGTTACTGTATGTATATAGTAGATATTGTTTTACTTTTTAATACTTATGTCTACTTAGAAAAACTAAAATGTGTTCCAGCGATTTAATTTTGCATTTATTTATTCCAGCCTGGGTATGGTCAACCTCAATATGGCGGACAACCACCCACTGGTCAATTGGAAATGGGTCATGGACCATATCCCAACATACCAATAGGAGGCGGAGTGTCACCGCAAGTCCAGCAATGGTTCCGAGCAGTTGATAAAGATCAATCTGGGTTCATTACAGCTGCTGAGCTAAAAGGAGCCTTAGTTAATGCACAGGGCCAATCATTTTCAGATACAGCTTGTAACTTAATGATTGGTAAGTACATTTTATACAATGGATGTAATCTCTACAATATGGCTAGATATCATGCCGAAATTTATACATCCAAATGGAGCAGGAATTCAGGGATGGTCGATATACAAACAAATGGGCGTTACAGTCACAATATTCCGTCGTTATACAAAATAAGTTCGAATAGTTTATAACCGCCATATTTATTTTGTGGTGTGAATCTGTAGCTCCCATTACTAATTAATTAAATAGGTCATTATATTATTGTAAGGGAATTAATGAATGAAATGTATTTTCAAAGTATTTATTTTAAAAAATCACGTTCTTTCTCTTACATCATTATACCGTAGTTAAATAGTAAAATAACATGGACATACCTACATACTTAAGGAGAATTTGCTGGTTCCTTCACTTTTATTACAATCAATTCTTAAATGGTTAAAGAATCTTAAGAAAAAATAGTAAACTTATATATATACCTATATTAAATTTTCAGGTATGTTTGACAAAGATCGTACGGGTACTATCAACGTGGAAGAATTTGACAAATTATATACATACGTGAATCAATGGCTTACAGTTTTTAAAACCTATGACGTTGACCAGTCTGGACATATTGAAGAACAAGAGCTATCAAAAGGTACCTACAGATAATGATATATATTTATAACAAAATATTTAACTTATCACAAACTTTCCATATATAATAATAGCAGAGAAAAAAATGTACAAATAAATATATCGCTTTAATCTCAAATAGGATAATGAGAAACATTGTCGACTAAATACCTATCTACTACTGAGAATGGCAAATAAGCCAATGACTTATCCTTTTTTATATCACGATAATGGCAATCAAGCATACAGCCCGTCTGTTAGTAAACAATCATTGTAGCCTATGAACACTACCCTAATGAAAATTTGACGACCCTGAAGAAACCTTAAAATACCCTTTTTGAAAAACCCCATACTGTAGTTTCAAAATCTCTAATGTAATGGAGCAACCTTCCATACAGTGCAGTTTTGTTCATGGCTTCACTCATATTGTCTCATAAATCATAAATTCAAGTTTTAATTGTTTGTAAAACATGCGTATAAATGCATGCAGATGTTGACAATATAATATCGTTCGACATGTTTAGCCTGTACGGTATACAAAAATATGTAGTTACACAAATAGTTCACATTATACATCAAGTCCATTTTATACCATTTATCGTCATAACTTATTTTTTTAAATAGTATAAAGACTTTTAGTATCAAAGAACGGAACATTTGTAAATTGTCTCTTGTGAGTTTTGCAAGGACTTTATTTTGTATTATTATATTGTTTACTATTTTTTCAGCAATGTCACAAATGGGTTTCCGTTTTACTCCGGAGTTCATCAATTTTTTAATAAAAAGAAGCGATCCAAAAGACGGCAGGGTGTCTGTTGATCAGTTCATTGTACTGTGTGTTCAAATACAACGTTTCACTGAAGCATTTAGAGTCCGTGACACTCAACAAAATGGAACGGTAACCATCGCATTTGAGGATTTTCTAAATGTGGCACTGAGTTGTTCTATATAGTTTTATTTTATTAGAGACAATTTTCATACATAAACAGATAAAAATGTATCAGTCAGGCGATCTTCACCGTTACTTTGTCATGCTTCATTACTCCTACAGCCTAATATCTATCTTTCGCCCACCTATTTGATTGCGTTATAGTTTTTAATTTGAGGGCTGTATAATCTCTTTTTCGCTTATTTTATAAACCGCCAAGCAAGTTAAAGACTATCGGTAGTTATATACATCAAATGAATTTTTAATAGTTTAGGTATAATTTTTTCCCATGTGCTTGGAAATTTACATACTTCGACTCTTTTCGGCCCCTTTCAAAATACCATCAACAATTCTAAACAGTATCTACAATATAGGAAATTGCTGATCAGATTAATTGTATCGTATATCTATTGTATCTTATTCGCGTCTCCTATATCAAAAGCAGGCAATTTTGAAGTGACATGAACTACAAGTAGTACCCTGCTTAAGGTTTCATCGTCTTACATTTTATTTGTAGTTACCTCATATATCTTTATTTTACTTATTTATTAATTTTAAAGGATATCGTTGCATAGGTATAATACATTTGTTATTAATAAAATTAAAGTTCGGTATTCATTCGTTCGTATCTCTCATACTAACCTAATGAGGTTATGGGTTTATGTTAAAGTTGTTACAACTTTAGAATAGACGTGCGCATTGCATCTGTCACCTTAGAGTACCGCTGTCATCGCCGGTTTTAAATTCCACATAACGCCGAGCATGATATATTCAAAGAAGGTCATTAGCATTATTATAATTATTACACAGTAATACATACAGACTCCACTGTTAAACTTAGACCTAAACTGCTAGACCGCCATAAAGATCCTGAACCACCAGTAAAACGCAAGTTAATTTTAAACATATTAGTACTTTAAAAGTACCTAATAAATCTTTGCTGGTAAGCGCTGAAAGCAAGACAATAGTTATCTCTTGCATCCTTGATAAATGTCGACTGCCATCAATAAATACTTCAAATAGAAGTTTTGAATAATAGTTTGAAAGTCACAGGCAAGCTGTAGGCTAGATAATTATATTTAATAATTTTCTCTTTTTATGCCAGAAATGCCAGTTATATCTATTAATTAGGAACATGAACTTTGTTTATTTAAGTATCAGAAAATCAATGTTTAAATCAAGTACATGTTTATTTTGACAAAATAAGAATATTTTCTAAAAAAGGGAATCTTCTGAAAATGAAATTCTAATTAATACTTACATGTGAAATGAAAAAAATAGTTATTAATTTCATATGATCATAGATTTTAATCAGTTTTAAATATGATTTATATTAGTTATATTAAAAAAAATAAACAACACAAAGAAATACATATTTTAAGTATAGCGATAAAGACAAAAATTGCAAACGTAAGAAGCTACATTGTCACTGCTAGAACATTATGTGGCCAGTTTCCATAATTTTTATAATGGTACTACATCTCTCTACTTTTGCCTGGATCTAAACAAGTTCCATATAGAGTTTCTTCCTCTAAGAATTGAGGAGAGCTGTGTAGGCTCCTATTAATCGCCAACCACCATATTGACAATAAAACAAATATTTCACTCAATTTCACGTGACCATTTAACTACTGGCACTAAAAAGAAGACAAATATAGATATGTAATTTGTATAAACATAATACAATAAACTTATGTATTTATGCTTATATAGAGGCTAACAATTCTTAAATTTTTATGAGCGTGGAACAAAAAATCGACAACTATCCCATCCAACCATCGTCGTTCTTATTACCAAATCGCTCTCAATATCCTATTCTCTCCAAATCTGTAGGTATCTGTGCCATTTTTACTTGAAATTTGTGGAATATTTGTTTAATCATATCAACTTTATTTCCTGATCCAAACCAGGCGACTTAATCTGGATAATAAATAAAAAGCAGTTGGTGGAATGGACGCGACCAACTGATCAGCTTCCGTATTGCTATCACAATTATTGCATTTTATATAAATAAGTGCTTATCTTAAGAAATGGATATATTTTCTATAAAAAATAAACAGTCGTTTTCTGTACTTTTGTTGTATTATTTTATCAGCTACTCATACATTATATCAAAATAAAACAAAAATCTACAGAATAGACAACAAGCTGACAGCCTACCTGAAAGAAAGTGGTCACCGTCGCCTATAAACTGACCAGCGTCATAACATCACAGATTAAACTGCAACTTCTCATACGTTACCAATTCAATTTTTAACGGCTAAGATATTATACCTTCGTGACCAATAGTTTCGCTATCATATCCCAACTTCGACACTGATTCAAAAGAAATTCAAAATACGTGTTTCTGCTGCGAAGCAGATGGCACAGACAACGAAGTAGGCAACTCTGTACAAAATCTCTATCTGATGAATAAATCCCCAAAAACCACAATTGTTCATAAGACTAAAATTGCTGAAGATAAATTCAAGTTATACAAACTTTCGTTCCTCTTCGTTCAGATAGAAAATTATGACCTCATACGAACAGAAATAAACCCAAAAATATGACAACTGTTATCTTGACCATAATAATTTCCCCCTTATAAAATTTTTGTGCTGATTTGTTAAATGCATAATAATAAAGTAACTTTTGCAAATGATATTCTGCAAAACTATCTTGACAACTTAGAGTCGAATATAAATTTAGCTATCAGATTTGTCTTCGGTCTACGTAAGTATGATCATGTTTCCGCTTTTCGCGCTCAGTTAAAATGGCTCCCAATCCGACGTCGACATAATATGCACATCCTCTCTACTCTCTATAATATTCTTAATAATCCCAACTCTCCATCTTATCTCCGCTCCCGGTTTCGAATCCTGCCCCCTTCCACACGTCCCAAACGTGCTTGCCTGTGACAATCCAAGTTTTTGAACTCCCTTCTTGTAAGACCCATTTTTTTGGAAACTCCTGCACATTTCGTGCTGCGCAACTGTGGAACAGGCTACCTGCTGACATACGGAATAGTCCTTCCCTTACTTCCTTCAAGAGAAGACTGAAATCAAACCTAACCAATAGTACATGATAATTCTATGCTCTTATACATGTATATATATTTATCTATTTACGTATTTATTAATTTATTTATTTACAATTTGCGTTTGTTGTATTTACATTATTTTTACCGGTACCTTTCCTGCACTGGATTACCCAAATTATTTTCTCTAACTACACTGGGTTGGCTGGAAGAGATCTCTTTGATATGAGAGATAAGCTTTCCCTTGCTAACAAGTTGTTAAACTAATCGCTATATGTATTGTTTAAGTGCAATAAAGAATATATAAATCTCCATGAAAAACCCCAATACTAAGCATAAGTAGCAATGTACCATGTCAGGTTGACCACCATGGGGTCCTACATGGAAACCATCACGTGTAATTCCTAGTAAATTCGTCGTGATAGAACAATTGATCTAATTCCCACTTACATCAGCATATACCGATAACGCAGGTGAGGCGACTATTGAATTTTCATATAATATGTCTCTCGTACACTAATCTACTAATACAGTTTAAGTTTGCATTTACATCTTACCAATCTAACTTTTAGAATTAATATGTCATTTGCGAATTAAGTAAAAAAACGCATTTAAAAACATACTTTATTATGTTACATTATCTGCCTAGATACATACTTGTGTGATCGTAAATAATCAAAATTAATTTTACACTTTTCAAAACTCGATCGAAGTATCTGTAAAAAAATAAGAATGATAATTAGTATCCATAACATTCACATCTATACCATAATATTAGCCCAACTTAAAAACTGGTGTTTAATCATACTACTTATTTTACTGTACATAAGTACTTCATGTACTTATGTACAGTGAAAAATAGGATGCATTCACATTTATAAAAAACATTACAGATAATCCATGATATGTAACTTGAACTCTTTTTATTATAGGTAACTAATAAACCTACAGAAACTATTTTAACATATTTGCGAACAAACTGATGGCCCATTCATTGGACAATAGTAACCGTCGCCTGTAGACATGAATAGCACACAGACAAAGAATACACTGTGACGCTAATGGTACTCCTCAAGCATTACAGCTTTTGAAGATAATTTCTATTATGCCCCTCAAAAAGTATAATGAAATATAATAATAAAAAAAAAATATTATGTATTCTCAGACATGTCTTTGCGAATAGTTAAAAAGCTCCGCTCCTATCTTCAGGTAAACGTGAACTCCACCCCCTTAAATAACGCCTGTGACTCTTGCTGATAATGTTTGTGAAGTGTGAATATTACTACAGCTACTATCGCACTGCAAAATAGTTCGTAACGGCGGACAAAGCAATCTAACCAACAAGAAATGTTATCTGATTGAATTAATCTATAGTACGTTATAAGTCTATGGAATAAAATTACCTAATATTAAAGGGGGGGGGGGGGGGATGGATTGTAACGGGGAGGTTAATCCCCACTGCTGTCAATATACCCTATTAGGTCGACCTCCACATGGTTCCCCTTGGAAACTATCGTCACTAGTTTATCGTTGAATTCATCACAGTAGGTTAACTGACCTGCCTTTTCATCTTCACCTATTATCTCTCATTGGCACATACCCATAACGCAGGCGGGACAACCTTGCCATTTTCACCCATTAAAAAAAAGTATATAGGTGAAGACATCAACACTTATGGTTGTATGTGGATTATATAATAAAGTGAAATATATAAAATCGAATTATATTTATCAAATTGAATTGAATTTTGTATTGTGTATAAATGACTTTACAAATACTTATACAACTTATACTTACTAGCATTATTTCTTTTCCTCATAGCTTCCGTTTTTTCGCATAAAAACACAACTTCTTGGAAAGTCTTAACTGCCTCTTTCATATTATTTTGATGGACAGAACTATCTGTAGACATATCATCTAATAATGTATTAATAGTAGGAACTTCATCCAATTTGAAGTTTTTAACGTTACTAGATTTAAATACAATAGATACTTTTCCCGTTTTGGGATGTATACTGAAAGGAGACTTTAACAAGTGATTAAAACCTGTAGTCACATTTACATCAAGTCTAGGATAGCAGTATTGTATTTTAATTTCTTCTGTGAGATATTTCAACTTGCGCATAGCATTTCCATTCTGGAATAAAAAAAAATATAGTTGATTTACATTACAGGCAGAAATTACAATTTATATTCTATATACATTATTGTTGTCATAGAAAATAGAGTATATTGAATCAAATCTAATATTTTTTGCAATTAGTCTCGCAATTTGATGTTGCATTCAATCAAATTATGCATTCAGTTTTAATAAAATGACGTAAATGTATTTATCAATAATATTTTGACAAGAATATTTTAATCCAAGGTGTAACAGTTTGGTTGTACAATGATCTTTGAGGTAGTTTCCACTAGAGCAGTGTTTTACAATGTGTGGGTCACAAAACCTCTATAGGAAGGTTGCGAAAACTACCTCAGTAAAAAAAAGTTATAAAATATAAATAATAGACAGGGCGTAATAAATTTTATAAGGGCCGACAACAGTCAAATGTTAAACCTGGTGTTACATGTATCTATGGCTTATGGTGACCGTTACCATCAGACGGGACATATGTCTGTTTGCCTTCACTGTATATAAAAGAAATCTAGATATGGAATAATCATAGGATTTCACTCAAATCTTAGCCTATAATAATTATTTTTCTTATTTCAATTCAGGACAATTTTAATAGAAATACAAAACTTTGTTTCTTCTTACAGTATTTATTAAGTTTTATTTTGCAATTAAAAACCTTTGTCGTCTTAATAAGTAGTGCTTCTTAAAAGTAAAACAATTATAAATATTATAATAAAATACTAACTTCTCTACAATATGCCTCGTACGTACTCACAAACGAGGTCCACCTCTCCAGAGAAGATTGTGGTAATTTTTCTAATTTTTTTGCCACTTGCGATCTTAAGGTTTCATCGGGTATTAGTTTTAAAAAGGCATTTAAACCTTCAGAAGTTGCAAAAAAGTCTTGTTCTTGTAGAAGTTGTTCAAAATAATTATCTATGATATTTAGAGAACGTCTGGAATTACGATAAATATAAAAATAAAGAATCAGGCAATAAAAATTATTCCCTCATAAATTTCGAACAATACAGCAAAAGATTATCTGTCTATATAATCATAGCATGCAATAATGTTAGATTTTAACATTTTGATTTACCACATTTTGTATGTATGGATTTTAGAAGCACAAAAACCAATTAAATAGATTACTTCTAAAAGAAATATCAAGATTTGGAATAAAACTGTATTCAATTTATTGCAATAGTAGCAGAGGTGTGTAATCTACTTGACAAATATAAGTTTGATTCTTAGTCAAAACAATTTACAAAATTAACTAATCAGCTTGGTCCACTAGGTACTACAAGATATCCTCTGGACAATCAGGAAATTAGTTTCAGGTAAGCATTAGCTATTTATATTCAGATTGATTATAATTAATATTGATTTAATAATATCTTTCAAATCACTAAACAGTAAAGATCAAAAGGCGCCCTTAATACTTAAAAAATCAAAACAGAAACATTCATTACATTAGGCAGCTTCAGCAGAACAAATATTTGCCTAGTTTTTTTAAAACAAAAAAATTTGTTATTAGCAAGGTCTTACCTAATACTTGTATGTAAATTTTCATTTCCCAAATGTACCTTTTTACTTTGATTTTCTCCACCTGCTATTAAACACAGATAGCTAGCAATAGCTCCTCTTCCAGGGCTGTCCAGTATTCTAGCCTCATAGTCAGAGACCCAACAATGTATACCACGCCTACCAGAAAACACCCATAATATACATTGAAAACCAAAATCCTCTGTGAAAAAATATTAATACACAATAAATATTCTAACTTCAAATTATTCATTCCATTTTCAAATTATTATAAGAAAGTTGGATTATCTAAATTCAAGATTCAAATTATTCAAGTTTAAAATACAACAGTGTGAAAGTAATTTGTATTTTTACTCTAGTGCCACATTCATCATATCATTACACTAGTTATTAACTGTCCACTGTTGAACATAGGCCTCCTCTATAAGGGGGGCAAAAGCCTCCTAGTAGTTGCTACCCCTGGCAGGCAAGATGGCAACCGCAGTTAGGCTTTTGGTAATTTTATTTTAGTTTTAAGAGGAATGCTGCTGCCTTTAACTTTTAAGTTCCTTTACCACCACTTTGTTACCTCTTATGACACCTACAGGAAAGGAAGGGGTGGCCTAATCTCATTCATGACCACATTGCATCACCCATGTTGATACATTGACAAACACAAATTATATATATATTATATATTGTTATACATATTTTTTTTATATTACAGTACTGGAAAAACAGCAGAGCTAGTATATAGTGTAATTAATTGATAGTTTAAAAATAATCAACTACTACAAAAAATGACAAACACGTAAATAAATACCTCTTAAAGTTTTATCAATAATTTCACAGGCAATGACCATAAAAAGCCAGCACTTTTCACAGACTTTGGCCTCTTGGCAACAAGTTCGAATTTCATCATAGTCTGTTAAATCTATATCAAACACCAGTTCTCTAGCAAGTACAACGGCATTGTGACGTCCCACTGATGGCCTACAAGTCATATAATTACTAACAAATATATCAGAAATTTTATTAATTGTTAATGCACAATTCAAATATAGAAGTTACCATCATTTAAATTATTTTAATGTATATAATACAAACAGAATAATAATTATTAATAAATACTTAACATAAAAATAAATTTATTTAAAATGTCTTTTAGTAAAATTATATTGTTAAAAATAAATAAATAGTAAGTTGGTTATATTCTATTTTGCCCTTAATTTTTAATAACCAATATTTTTTAAAATAATATACAAATATAAAGGTCATTGGATAGCCTTAGGGGCAGAACTATAAAATTATAACAATAAAATGTACCTACTTAGTATTATACACAGCTCCAATATCCAGTTTATAAGGACATTTTTTCTGCAACAACTCTTGCAATTCCTTTTGATTACTTATTGATAAATATCGCAAATAAACATCATCTGCTAATGTGAATGACATTTCTCTATTTGAAAGTGGTTGAGGGCTACATCCATAAGCGAGCCATCTACAGAATATTTTTTGTGGAAAATGTCTAGTATAGTAAATGGGTAACATATCTGGTAACAAATTAGCATCATACTGCTGCTTTACCTGTAATTAAGGTTCGATTGTTATATTTTCTGAAAAGACGTTATACTAAAGGTGTAAATAAATATAGGGAGAGTCGACTAAGAAGTTAAACAGATGTTAGCAAAACAAGAAATAAGAGTTTTATAATGATAAATAGGATCTTCATAATGGTGAAGACTCTATTTAAGTACAGACCCATCAGTGAGACAACAAGATATCTATATATAGCTTTAGAAATAAAATTGGCTTGATCTCTGCTGTACCAGATTACAATTTAATAATTATATCATTATATAATATTATTATAACATATTTAATATTATACAATATGTTTACCATTTTTTATTTAACTAGGGATGAAAATATTTCAATGGATGATCACTGAGAAAGTAATTGTAATGGGAATTTGAGAAAGCACGATGACAAAACAATATTACTTTATGTAATTATTATAATCAAACTAAATAACTTGTAGTTACTAAACAACACTGGAAGCAAGAAATGTTAATTTATATATGTAATAAAGCAAAAATAAAAAAAACATTGAGAAAACAAATACATGTCAAAAAGAATAAAAAACGCGCGGATTTTTAATAAAAAAAAAAAATTATTACAGATAGCACAAATTTAATATAGCAAAAATGGGGTGGATAGGAACAGTTCGTAATTTTGTTCAAAATTTTTGTCCTATTACTCTATCTGTACAGAAACATTTGATAATCCGGCATATAATCTGATCATTTTTAAAATTTGGTTTAATAATTCACTAAATATCCCGGTTTTATTGAAATCTTTCAAAATGTGTTCATTTTCTATATACCCCGAGGTAAGGCTGATTAGAAATGAAAAACGGACAGTATAAAAATTAACCAGGATCGTCACTTTTATTAATTTAAATTCGTGATTAGTTACTCTTAATTATTAATCTTACATTGGACATTAAATATATATAAACGAACTTATTCTAGTTCGTTTTAAAGTAACTGTGTATAAAATAAAAAAAGTAGCTAACATAAAAAACACAAAATTACTTTCTCACTTTTAAATAACATTATTATAAAGTAACATTTTATAAGGTTAAAAAAAAGTAGTTTTGATAACCCCATAAGAAAAAATCTTCACATCTCGTAATATTAATAGATATTTAAATGATGAGTTAGATGGTTGAGCATTATGCACGATGACCGAATGTTGCTTTTAATCTGTCATATGACAGATGCTAACTCGATACATACCTGCAACCTAAGAATTAATAATAGCATTGAAATTAATCTACAACTCGATTTCGATATATATTGGATACCATTGTCCGTGCAATTACAATGACTACACAATGCTTATTAATAGGATTGTTCATTATATTTTCAAAATCAGTATAGATTTTAGAAATAAAATTATTAATCTTTATTATTTTTATTAATATTATGAATTTTAGGTCTGAACCTAAGTTTAAACAGATTTTAGTATCTAAACAATCTTACTCAAACTTAAATATCAATAAAAGTATCAAATGTAAATGTAAGTGTAAGTCCAGTACAGTTATTTTGACAATATATAGTTATATAGAATTTTGTACAATAAAATGTGATTTTTTTTAGTTTCTTATGTTAATCACGTAGTTTTGTTAAAATTATAGTTGTTATTAGTACAGTAGCTTATTTGTGAAATATTACAGAGGCCATTTATTATCCCCACTTCCACACTCACTAAAAAAAATTAGACATATAGACGTTATTTTGAAAAAAGGTAACCAGTACTGAAAAATTGCTTAGTAATTCTTGTAAATTAAAAAATGGAAATAAACTTGAAAAATACATTTCCATTGGTTCTTAAATATTGTTGGAGTGAGTACCCATAAATTAATTATACCGATATATTAACAAACCCATCAATTACTAAATAAACATTTTAAAATACTTATTTAGTTATTTTATACTTAGTAGTCTTCGATATTTCGAATCACGATAATTCGTTATTATTCGATAGGATACTGTGTGTTTTAAGGAAACTACACAAATATTATGTAAACAATTTGCTTAGGGTAATAAGTGATGTTCTCTATCATGGTTGTCGACAATTACTTCTATGAATATCTTTTAGATGACCTGATACACTTCCCCATTTCCAGACAATTGTGCGCTTTTCTATTACGAATTAACTGTTATGGACTATAACTTCCAATCCTCTCCTTACTGCGGCATGTGGACTATAAAGCACGGCCACTGCCGCGCTGGGTACACGCAATAATCTCTCTCTTATCGTCTTCCTGTTCAGATTCTGTTATCTCTCAATATTCAATATCGTGTTATTTTATAATTCAATAATTTGTCAAGGTTTACCATAAGTATTTTTATTTTGTTAAAGACTGAGTGTTTGGAAAGTTAAAACGTTGTTTCTCAGACGAGAACAAATTAATATATTTTCAACTAAGTTTAAAAAAGCACCAAAAACAAAATTAATTATGCGGTTAAATTTTTAACCTTAATTATGGCAAAAAGAACAAATTACCAATTGTAATATCAATAATAATTATTATTAAGTCTCTGTACCGTATCAAAAATAAAAATAATTTTGTCTTTTATTTATATATTAGGTTCTTACATATGAATTTAATATTTTGTCCTACTGACCACTTTGCTCTGAAATATCTCCTCTTTGGTTAAGAATTCCAAGTTTATAAATTCATTTAGCTGGTACTTTTGAGTTTTGAAAACAGTCATTCACTTGTTTTTTTTTTATCATTATTTTTTTTGGCGTCGCTTATTACCGCAAAATGGAAAACATGAAATATCGGTATATTTACGAGTACGAGTTCTACCGTGGCACTAGTGCTGCAAAAACAGCTTGAAAGATTAATAATGTGTACGGTGCTGGTGTCGTAAAAGAAAGCATGGTATGTTTTTGGTTTCAACGTTTTCGTTCTGGAAATTTCGACCTTCAAAATTAACCCCGTGGACGACCGGAGACCAAAGTGGAAAATAAAGAATTAAAGACTATTATGGAAGCGGTACCATCACAAAGCACTTCAGAGGTAGCTGCAGGCTTTGGGATAAGTGATAAAACTGCATTAATCTACTTGAACCAAATCGGGAAAGTAAAAAACTTGAACGATGGGTACCTCATGAATTGAGTGAATCGAACTTGCAAACACGCGTCGACTGCTATGTTATTTTGCTCAACTGACACAATAATGAAGGGATTTTAAATCGAATCATTACTTGTGATGAAAAATGGATACTGTACGATAATCAGAAGCGCTCTTCGCAATGGCTGAACCCTGGAGACTCAGTCAAATCCTGCCCTAAACGAAAATTGACACAGAAAAAGTTACTTGTGCGTCTTTGGTGGACTAGCGCCGGTGTCGTTTACTACAACTTTCTAAAATCTGGCCAAACAATTACGGCAGATATTTATTGTCAGTAACTGCAAACCACAAAGGAAGAACTATCTGCTAAACAACCGAGATTGGTCAATCTCTCTAGGCCACTACTACTTCACGACAACGCAAGACCACACACTGCACAACAAACAACCACTAAGTTAGATGAGTTACAATTGGAATGTCTGCGACAATCACCGTATTCCTCGGACCTTGCTCTAACAGATTGCCATTTTTTCCGGAATTTGGACAATTTCTTATAAGGAAAAAAATCAACTCCGATGCGGCAGTCCAAACCGCCTTCAAAGACTTTATTGATTCTTGCCCCCATAGTTTTATTATTAAAGATTCTTGAACCCCATATATATATATATATATATATATATATATATATATATATATATATATATATATATATATATATATATATATATATATATATATATATATATATATATATATATATATATATATATATATTATATATGTATATATATATAATATATATATATATCTATATGTATTATTAATTAAATATATTTCATAGGTAGTTCATATATATATTGGGTGCTTGTGTTGTGGGTGGTGGTGTATGCTTATTGGGTTCTCTGCGTAGGTCTACTGGAATTTTATTCCAAATAAAAGCAGTGACGGTAAAAGAATTGGACATAAACCAGACTGGTGTGATGGGGTTACGAGAAGGAGATTGTGAGATGATCGAAGATTACGGGAATGGGAGTCTTTGAAGAACTGAAATTTATTTTTCAAATATCTCTCATGTTACAATTCTACTGCATTTGTATAATAAAACTAGTTAAACCGAAAGACGGTGTTTTGTCATTGATAGCTAGACCTATTGTTGTGAGTGTGAGATAAAAATAGGGTTTTTATATATTTCTCAACAATTTTTCCTTCCAAAAAGTTCAACAAATATTTGACAAAAATAATTGCTGGCTTGGTCCAACAGATCTAGAGTTTTGTGTTTAGTAATCCAATTAACAATTCATTTTATTTGAATATAAGTTTACTTACTAAATGGCAATACTTTTAAAAATAGACTAAAGTTTTTATAACTTTGCCCACAGGACTAGTTAACACTGGTTTCTATTCAGTCTTTGGAAATTTTGAAGAAACATTTTACGAAATCATACTGGTTTTGATGAACAACCCGTTTCCCACTTCTTTATTTACTTTAGCAATTATAATATTTATCACAATTTTATTAATGATACCATTAATCGCTGTCATGAGTGTATTGGGTTTGGTTTTAATTATTTTATTAATACAAGGTATGTTTTCTTTTTTAAGTAAGTATCGCTTTAGAATTACCGCTTTATAACTCTTGGATTATATAGATGGACTGTCTTCATACAAATGCTGTGCCAGAATTAGGTTAATTTTTTTATTCCTATTGTGTGAATAAAAAAATACCAGAATGTATAAATAGTTATTACCTTATAGGAGAAGAAACGACCTAATATACGTTTTTGTTGTCAAAGTCATTGAAAGTGAAATATATGTATAATTTGTAAACTAAATATATATATATATATATATATATATATATTACATGTAAAAAAGTAGTTGATAATTCTAATTGAAAAACGTTGACGTGTATGGGGAATTTTCAATTCAATTACCTTGAACACTGGCGCATTTTGTTTTAATAAAATAAATAACAATAGTTTTTCAATTACCCAGAGTGCTATTTGGTATACTGAATTTTGATTTGTTTTTGACACACGGTGTATACAAAAAAAGGGAAGGGCTATATTTTTAACAAAACCAATTAACTATTCGTAAATGTATGGTTTTTGTCACAATATTATTTACTATAATTTTAATTAATGATTTTTGTTCCAGGTTTCATTGCTATAATTATTATACTATCTCTTTGTATAATAATATTAACATTTTCTTTTATTTCAATCGTTTATCGTTTAATTGATTAAAAACCAATAAAATTTATTAATGTTTACAACAAAATAGTAGTGACATAAAAAAATATATATGTTTTATAATAAATGAAGCAGCTTTTTAATTGTATTTCCTTAAATTTATACATGTTAATTTATTTTCTGTTTATATCGATTTACATTATCTGAGAATATAAAACTGTATCATAAGATACTCTATTTACTTGACTAAATTATTTTTATTAATATTGTTGGCATAACTAGCGAGTTAATTTTTTTTTTTGTTATATCGAGATAAATATGTTTACTATTTTTTCTTTGATTGTTTATTGTAATTACTAAATAACTAATAAATAAGTAATAAATGAAAACAATTTTATTGGAAGAGATTTTTTATCAATAAATTTTTTTTTTTTTTTTTATGCAACTTAGAATGACAAACAAGCTGACGGCCCACCTGATGGAAAGTGGTAACCGTCGCCTATAGACATGAGCAGTACCATGGACATAGCAGACTATACTGTTTCACCCATGATCCCCCCCATGCGTTGCCATTCCTGAGGACTCAGGTGTTATTCCTCTGTACCCAGTAAATTCACGCCATATCCCACCCTTCAAACCGAAACACAGTCATGCAAACACAACTGCTTCACGGTTGAAACACGAATGGGACAGAGGTACCCAAGCAATCGACTTTTGTACAAAGTCTCCCTCTGGTATAATAGATTTTAATCTGTAATTTTTATCTTAATAATTAATTAAATCGATCAAAAATTGTAATTCACAATTATTTTTAATCCGGTGTTTTAGTAAAATTAATATTTGATTCAAATTATTAAAAGTGGTTTTTGTTATATATTTTATAGTTTGTTTCAATAGAACTAAATTATAAATAAACTAAAAATTAAAAAGTCTGTTAAGGTCCAACAGTACAAATAAAAATATATTTACATTTAAATGTTTCTTTTATGTTTTATTAAATGTTTAATTTAATGATTACTTCTTTGCTAATTGTTTATCTTTTCATTAGGTTTTATTGAAACAGGCTATAAATGTACATACATACATACATATCTGTCACGCCTGTCTCCCATTAGGGTAGTCAGAAACAATGGAATGTGTATAATTATGCTATAAATGTTATTATTTTAAATTCAATTTATAGATATTCAAAGCTTTATTCTATTTACGTGGTATCTATAAATAAATATTTAATAAACGTCATTACTTTCTTTTCCATTAAATTTATTATTTCTTCTTTTTTAGGACTCGCTGCACAGACATGACAGCGACGTTTCTTCTTGCATACATTTTTATATGTTATCCTCTGTTACAATCTTTCCCCTTTCATATTCTAAGGAATACAAACACAATAATTATGTAATAAGTACATAATTCGTAACTTTCTTGACGTGTGTGAAAATCGTCAATCTTCCGAGTGTTTGTAATCATACACATATTAATAGTAGTGGAATTAAATAACATAATTCTAATCAAATAACCAGTAATATGGACTCCCACAAGATAACACCTAGTTCAGTAAAATAATACAAGTAATCACTACCTTATAGAGGGTAATAAAATAATGTGTATAATTTTATCATCTTATAATTATATCGACTTTAGTTAGCTTTGGCACTATTGAATATAAGCCTCCCCTTTGGGTAGTTTTGTTAGTAGTTCCCATGTTTGGCAGGCGGATTGGCAATCGCAAAGAGACGCTGCTGCCCATTCTTCGCTCTCCCTTAGTCGCCTCTTACGATACCCACGAAAAAGGAAGGGTTAGCATATTCTATGACGGTCCACACGGTAATGTCAATAATGTTAATAATGTCCACTCTTAATAATATCGACTTCAAAAGTACTTGCATTGAAAGCCATAAAACATATTTATAAAAAAAAAAAATAATAATAATGAAGATTAGGATTAGAAAACGTATAAAACACATGTAATTCCACATTACCGATAAATTGAAATCTTACTCTAGATTCTTAGGTGTTTAATGGAATTTTAAAAATATTTTACATTGAAATATCAAATTTGTTAAAGTACCAAGTTTAGTGATTAATTAATAGTTAGATACATTTATTGATATTTAAATTTGAGTCAGATAATTTTGATATTAAAATCTATCTAAATTTAAGCTCAGAGATCGCTCTGTTAGTTTTGGCAATATAATGAAGCATCCAATTAATGAATAAGTATACTTTATTTGCATTATACAATATAGGAAATAAGCATGAATTAATGAGTAAT
The DNA here is from genome assembly GCF_026898425.1 of Galleria mellonella. NCBI lineage: Eukaryota > Metazoa > Arthropoda > Insecta > Lepidoptera > Pyralidae > Galleria > Galleria mellonella. The sequence goes on along the minus strand of NW_026442042.1, from coordinate 1,307,526 downwards.
TTTGTAATCATTGCAATTTAAGCAGGCGATGGTACCCAACGTATATCTATGTCAAGTTGTAGAATAATTTCAATGCTATAAACTAAGAAATCTTTGACTATGAATTTCTAGATTAAAGAATTGAGTCTAGTTGACATTTGTCAAATGCGGCAACAATTGGTTTCCGTACAAAACGTTCATCTCTATTTAGATATCTATGTTCCAACTATTTACTTTTATCAGAGATCTTGAAATATAGTTGTTATTTATTGATATTGCTTAATGATATTATAAATAGTTAATTTTAAACTTTCGCGTTGTTACAAATATTTTAAATATACAATCGAGACTTCAATGTGGTGTAATCCACGTCGTAACCTCGGCAATAAAGAAACAGGTATGTGGGTACTGTGCACTTGTAAAGGCACAGTACCCACATACCTTACACAGCGTTTAGTCCTGATTGTGTATTTAAAGTATTGTAAATGTTTTTTGTTTTGGATAATAATAGAATGGTAACCCCGCCTGCGCTATTGATATATACTAGCGGGGTACCTGTGAGAGATTACAGGTGAGGATGAAGCAGGTCAGTTAGCCCACCGTAATGAATCTAATAATAAATCAATCACGATGATTTCCAGGGGGAACCATGAGTAGATCGATCTGATATACTGGGCTACTTATCCCCATTACTATTATAAACGTTATAATGTGTTTGTTTTTTACCTTATAATGCCTTAACAACAACCAATCACTATATTTGATGTGCACGAACTATGTGGGATAAAGAAAAATATCTGTTAATTCTTATTCTGATTAGTAAACATATTCGGGGAATCATTTATTTCAGGAAGAGGTCCCGAGTAAAAGCAAATATTAATGTTGATAATTCTAGGCCGGTAAGTTGCATAGATTCATCAGTTTTGTGAATGTAAGAGCAGTGTCGATTCTTAAAGAACGTATTTATTACTTAAGTACTCTGTGGAAACGATTAAGATTAAGCATAGTACTAAGAATAAGGTTTTTGGTATAGTACTCGTATCTGCAGTCCTAGAGAAATGAAAGACCAGCCAGGGTGGCAGTAAAAACAGGATTCCTTTTGTTTATAATTATTTCTCGTATCTCATGTCTGTTTATTTCATAGACTTAATATGACGATAAGAACAAGAGATTCTTTTGGTATAACGTACTATGCACTAACAGACTAGCAATACAAACTTATTCCGAAATCTTTAATGCAAGTACAAAAACGAGACGAAAATGTGATTAGACTTGTTTGCGTTAAATGTAAATGCGAGAATGTTAAGAACAAGCAATTACATAGAAGGAATGATAAAATAAAAACTGTACATCATATGATTTCCTCCTTTCTTCTTATGCAAATATAATTATTAAAAAGAAGACAAAAGATACACCATCAATTACTTTTTTGTCAATTCATAGCAGACTAGTGTTTTTTTATACACTAGTCTGCTATGAATTGACAAAAAAGTAATTGATATTTTATCTTTCGTTCTCTTTTTACTAATTATGTTTGCATGAGAAAAATAGAGGTAATTATATGATTTTCAATTTTTATTTTATTATTCCTTTTATGTAATTCCTTATTCTTAGATTCTATTGTTACAAGTTACGTAAATATCGATTCTAATAATATGATCTACGATTGTAAATAGAAACTTAAAACTCAATTTTTTTAACAATTAGTAATTTTAAATAATATGTAAAGTAATTACATTTTTAGAAACCAAATATCTTTGTGGACTTTATAGAATATATAATATTATACACATAACATTGTATTTTTAACTGATTTCAAAAATAGAAGAAGATTTCAGTTTGGTTGTATTTTTTTTTGTTTGTTACCTTAGAATTTCATTATTTATAAACCAATTTGGAAACATTATTTTTTTTATTTGATATAGTCGTATACTTTCGGAGAAGTTTTATTATAATCATTTTAGTAATTTAGTTTTGTAAACAAAATATCTGGTTTTGCCACGATAATGTATGTTCGTATACTTGGGTACGTATATGTCATTCGTATTTCTGCCGTAAAGTAGTTGTATTTGCATGGCTATGTTTCGGTTTGAAGGGGGAATTTGTGAGATATAGCGGTGAAATTACACGCTACAGGCATAAGTGCTTAGTCTTTAGGAATGGCAATGTATGAAGGGTATCACGGGCGACATAGTGTACTCTGTTACGTCCATAATACGTTTCATATCTACAGATGGTGGTTACCACTTTCCATTACGTGGGTCGTCAGCTTGTTTAAAAGCAAATTTAATGTAATATCCCATATTTAAAACTGAAACACAAATAATATAACAAATACAGAATTATGCCTCTTTTGATTAATAAAAGACTTATCAAAATCGGTTTACAATTAATAAAGATATAGTATAACATGCACAAAAAAAAGTCGAATTGTTTTTCAATTGTGTTGAATTTTTATTCATGTGAAAAGAAATTATTTATTGTTTTGAAATTCAAAAATAATTGTTCTAAAATACTAACTTGGCATTCTTAATTTAATCGGAAATGAAACTTCATATCAGAAAGACAAAACTTTACTTCATTTATTTATTTTTAATATAGGTATTGAATGAATAAATGAATGAATGACGAATGAATGAATGAATGAACTAATGAATGAATCAATTTTATTGCTATAAATATGATACAATAAGGAGACATATGTAGTTGTTAATACAATGGTTTCACACATTTTGTCATTACTGACGTGCAACAGTCATTACAAAAGTTATGATATATAGACTAATAATATCAATTATATCACTGGGATTCAGAATGTTACTTTATATCGTAATATAGATGTCTTTGATAGAAGGTTGAAATAAGAATAAGAATAAAATTTTGTACTACAATTGATTAACGATGATATAATCTTAATTTTTGCGTCTGTGGTTATTCAAAAAATATTTTTAATTATTTCTTTTAATTTATATAATAAATTTATATATAATTATTGTAGCTGTATATGTAACAGCTTGTTGCCTTTGTTAATGTGTTGAATTGATGCAATTGATTAGAAATTATTGACACTTATTGGCAATCTCTAAGGAATTGAAGTTAAATTTGTATATATTCACGTATTTGTTATTATTTTAATTTGAATGTTTGAACCTTCAAAGTTTTAATTATTTTATATGTAGTAATGTTCTGTCGATTCATATATAAAATATGTATTATAGTTCTAAATATTATATTAATTATTGCCAAATACATATAACAATGTATTTAAAATCGTTTTTGAAAGTTGTTGTGCGAATGTGCAATACTTTCTAATGTTTTTTTTATTTTAGTATTTCAGTCGGAGTTTGTTTTTAGCCGTGTGTATGTCTCGAAAAGTATAACTAATATATCGTTCTTATCTTTATATGTAATATTTGTCAGATCCGTCAGTATTCTACGACTATAACGATATTAAAACTGAATATTTAAAAAGTAGGTAGTAATTATTGTTTACAATAAGTGAATTAAATTACAATTGATATCCTTACATATTATACTATATAAAATTTTGTAAAAATTTAGTGATTCGAATTGATAAAGAATGTCGTAGAATAGCTAAGAGGTAAAGAAAAATGCTTATGAAGTTAAAAGATTTTGTGATTTAGGGTCATTAAATTTGTTTCTACCAACTATCAAATTTTAAAGTTTATAAACCCGGATTGTGTGATTAATATTCAAATATATAATAATGTTTGATGATAAATTAATTTAAAAAAAATTAAACAAAATTTCATTGGTCTTATTCACCCCGTTGTGCAATATGCCAATGAATCCAAGTGAATCTATGGATCTGACTCTACTGGGGTGTATGTGTAAATGTAAGTTCTCTAAGTGCCTAATCTGTGGTAGAAATGTTCAGTTGAAAATGAGATCATCTACTCTGTAAAGGAGAGTTAGTGAAAAGTGTTGCTTGCAGTGCATATCTTGAGGTATAGACTTTATTTAATTATTTGTCATTTATCATTTTTTATTTATACTAGTGAATTTGTGAATTGTATTTGAAACCTCATGACATGAGACTTTCTTTATTTAGAGCAAGCAAGTGAGATGTGAAACACTCTACAATTTGCGTACTACGTAAGATTCAGAAAATTAATAGACCCGTAGTTTTGGATTTTGGCGATATATCATTTCAAGGATGTTGTAAATAATGACCGTAAGTAATCTAAGTTTCCTAGAAAAAACGGCCTTTAAACTCATAACTGTAAAATTTGTATTTACTAAAATTCTTTATGCTAATTATGTACCGTGATCTAAAACATTCAACCGAGAATATTTGAATGAGAAACCTATAATTACAATAACTACAAAAAGGGCTACCCTTTGTTCACAAAATAATTAGTTGGTTCAAAAGTTAACATTATGTTAAAATGTTTATCATTATATGGAGAATATCAGTCTGTAGTCTTATGTCCAGCAGTGGATGAGTAATGACTGAAATGATGATGATCAGCCTGTAGTAGTTAATTATAAGTATGTAACTTAACTCTCTATGAGTTAATTTTAAAAATATTTAAATTATAAAAATTATATAAATTGTAAAAATAAGCCACATATTTGCTTTAGAAAATAATAAACATCCAACTAAGCATTATAAATGTGAAAGCTTTTGAAAGATACTAAGTTGAGCTACAATTAAAAGTTTACTTAACAAACTTAATAAAATAAATATTTAAATCCCAGGGGTAATCAGAGGCATGTAGTTGACTTGTCATTGTAAATTTTTAATGTAACATTCAAGTTTAAATTAACTTTTTTCACTGAAAATATCAAATGTAGTATTTTGTAATAAATTAATAGAGAAATATTTAATATAAATTGTATACAATATTATTAACAAAATAATATAAAACAATTCTTATGGCTATCCATCTAGTGTTATTACAAAAAGTGAATGGGATAAAAAGTGATACAGTCACTTTGTTAGTTATATTATAACCTTTAAAGATTTTAGGTTTTGCACTAATTTGTTATATCATGGTTAAAATAAGGTTGATTACTACCTATGCTAAATTAAACACATTACCAGTGCTTAGATGTTTAATAAAATCTAAAATGTTTACCTGTTTTAAAACTTAACATTTTTTTTGTATATTCTTATGTTATGAAATAAGCATTAACAATATTCAGTGTCTATGAAATGTATATAAGTTTACATTTCTTGTATCATTAAAGAATATATTTCATGTATCATTTATTCTAATAGAAAATAAATATTGATAGTGGTTGAAAGATAAAATTTATTAAATATAAATAAAATTGGTTAGAAAGATATGTAGGTATTTCCAAATTGTGAATTTACATTACAGTGTAGTTGCATGTCTATATAGGAAAAAAGGCAACTTAAGCGACCCAATAGTTGCTTTCTTTCTTTAAACCAGTGCTTTTCAACATGTGGGTTGCAACCCCTTAGGGGTTGTAGAGCCTCTATAGGAGGGCTGTAAAAACTATCTTAATAAAAAAAAAACAAAGTTATAAAGAAAGATTTATTAAGAATAATTAAAACATTTGTCTGTTAATGCAAATTAACAAAACAATAAGTTGGGGGTTGTGAAATATTTTTTCATACTTTGGGGGTTTGTGTCATGAAAAAGGTTGAAAAACACTGTTTTAAATGAATAGATAGACTGGATGTTTTACCTTTCCAATTGATACTCTGTAACATAGTGCGACAATAGATTTACAGAAATTATTATGAAGTTTAGCAGTTTTAAACAAATATGTGCTATTTTTTTATGCAGTTGTTTAATAAATTTTGTTTCTTTGCAGATTACTAAATTTATATACATAGCGAGAAAAGTTCATTAAATTGACTAGTAAGTATATATATTTTTAATTTTTTTGTCTAGTATTTACCTGATAACCCAGTTATTAAAGTAAACCTTTACAAATTAAAAGAATAATCAGTATCAGAATAGGCAGAGACATTTGATAAGCATAACATATTAAAAAAATACAACTGTAATGAGAGCTATGTACCTTTTTATTTGATTGTCTAAGAAGGAAGCATTACCCTCCTTTTTTATCTATGTTGTTATAATGTAAATGTTTAATGGATAATAATAAATGGGGTATATTTATATCAATAAAATGTTGTAGGTGGCATGATACTATGTGTATAATAACCATAAATTCTCAAAAACGCATAGTTGGTTCTGTTATGATAGTGCAATATAATGTTATCAATGTATACTGATTTATAAAACTATTGATGCCTTTACAATATAATTTTATAGTTTGTGAGTACCTTGTAAATTAATTACAGTTAAATTAATTAGATTGTATCTATCTGGATAGAATTATGTACATAGATATAAATTTGTCATTTTTGATTCTCTTTTTAACTGTTTTTGATATATATTTTTTAATATATATTTCTATGTTAATGATTAGGTTGTCATAAAATCGAATGCAGCAGAATGGCTCGATTCTGAGGCACTATTTCTATAAACCTATCTCTAAAATTAAAATTTTAATTTGATGTTACAGTGAAATCTTTATTTTAAAAATCAACAATGTAAACTAATTCTAAAATACATATTTAAGTAAAAATTTAGTTTACGGTAGTAAATAAACGACCTTTTTAAAATTCGTAATAATTTTTGAAAAGAAAAAAGGAATTTTGGTATATTGTCTGAAATATAATGAGAATATTAAAATATTAGGAGAAAAGTTTGCACAAATGGCGCCACAGGATTGACCTCAGTACCTATTCTCCTGTATTTACTATGTTATATAGTACAATTATAGTACTCATTCCTGAACATGATAAATGTATTATTAAATTTATAGGGCAGTCCGTCAAGCTGGCGGCCCTCCAGGATGTCGCTCGCGCGCCCTCGCTAGCACCGCGCGCAACTCGAAACGTCTCCACACTTACTGGTTAGCATTTAATTATTTGTAATGATCATTCATAGCAATTTTTTTTTGTTATATAATACTTAGAATGGCAAATAAGCTGACGACCCTGAAAGTGGTAAATTTTGCTTTTAGATATGGACAGTATTAAATACTGCATACTGCTCATGCATTGCTATTCCTAAGGATTGCGGTGTTATGCCTCTCTATCTCGTACTTTTAATACTGTTACCTTCATCCGAAACGCCTTCAAACCAAAACGTAGTATTCCCAACGCAGCTGTTTTATGACAGAAATGAGTGAGATACGGGTAACCAAGCATGTTTTTTTTGTACAAAATCTCGTGTCTGGGAATTCAGTATGGTCTTTCTTGAACACTTTATTGACATGGTTTCGTGGGTTCAAATTACACTTGCATCATCTCGCGACTTTATAATTCCAATATACAATTATTACGAAAATCAAATGTTGCTATTAAACATATTTTAAATACATTATCGGGACTTAACGTGATGTAACAAAAAAAGTTTAAAATTAACTATTAGCAAAACTCCCTAATAGGGGGACACCTATATTCAGCAGTGGGAGTTAATGGGTTGATATAATATCAAAGTTGTGTAAAGAATTTTGTTTTTAATATTTGTGTATTACTTAATAAGAATTGGAGGCCTCTAGTCGGCAATTGAGTTGCAATATAACATTATATATTTTTATTACTTTTAACCAGCCTGTTTGTTATCGTGATAGGGATGTATTGATTGACCAGGATTAAATGCACAGGTAATATATGTCCTTTTTCATCCCAAAGTGCTATATGTTGTTTTATAATTTATACTGTTGCGTTTATAATATGGCAGAGGAATTTTTTATATAAATCGTTTAATGTTTAGATACAATTATTAAATTTGAATGCAAACAAGTGCACTGTTTATTGGCATGTAATAAAAAAATGATAAATGTGATGATAAGGCAAAGAGATATCAGTCTACTGCCATTGAAAGTACGATTCATGAGTGATAGGTAGATTGACTAAGTACTTGTTTCATCGAGTTGGTATTTGTTAGTAGTTAAGTCATTGATGACTATTTGCTTAATGTAATGTAGTTTATTACGTATATTGTTATTTTACTTAATTCTTAAATATATCTTTAATACATATATTTATTGACGTACCTTGTAATACTTTCTCATGTTATACTCTTCGTAGACAATTATGTTATTCTTACTATCCTTTTATTTATTAAAACATCAAACCTCTCATAAACCTATTTTAGCTATTGAACTGTTTTGTCTCTTTCTTTTACGCTAAATTCCGGATTTGAATCAAAGTGACAGAACGTAAAATAGTTAAAATAGCTTTGTAGAAGGTTTTAGTTTTAGGAAACATTGTCTCTTATCATGGCAAAACTTTTTGATTTAAAAATCAAACTACTGAATCGATTTTGATGATTTATTTGATTTCTATGCTACCAATATTCTTTAAGACAAAAAAGAGTTTTCCTATTTTGTTTATAAATGACGTAGTTCTGAGTTAAAAAACGTAAAAAAATAAAATTGAATAGAAAACCTCATTTTTTAAGCCGGTTAAAAAATAAAATAATAACTTGACAATTTTTCGAGATTAGATTATGTTTTTAATGGATGATCATTTAGTGGTAATCCTACTTGCGGTATTGGTTTACACTGGCGGTGAAAAGTAGACAAGTGATAATAATAACTTTGTTTGTGTGAGTCATTCTGTTCATGATCGAGGCTTCAGGCTATTTTCCAGGAAAATTATATCGAAATTAACACAATTACTTTTAATTCAGTCGTAATAAAACATATGTTATAGAGCTCATATCGAATTTATAGTTTTATGAGTATTTATTACTAAAAAAAAAAAATTTGCATCTTTACATGTTGCTTAAGGAGAAAAGTAGCCAAATTATGTGTGTGATATATTGAAATAATATTTACTTTTTTGTGATATAAAAATGAACAAATGATAAATAAATAGTATGTAGATAATATTATTGTAATTATAATGTATGAGTATTTGAATTTTTGTTAATTAAACCCGCTTAAATGGCTGAATGGATTTGAATTACATTTGGTACAAAGGTAGATTTTTCCAAGCGACAGCATGGGGTTTCTTAAAAAAGGGGTTAAAAGGTTTCTTCATGGTCGGCAACGCGCGCATGATGGCTCTGGTATTGCAGGCGTTCATAGGCTACGGTAACCGCTTACCATTAGGTAGGTAGTTGTATAAAAAAAGATTATATTCTAATATAACACATGGGATATTTTATATACTAATGCAAGCGGTCAAAGTCGCGAGAAACTAGTATTTTATATAATTTTACTGTTTCTAGTGTTTAGCCAAGAAGTAGCCAAATCTATTATATATTATTATCAATTAAACATGAGCCAAGTAACCACCTAGTTAGAAAATAACCTCTGTAAATGATAGGTTATCAACCGGCCTTGCTCATTAACGGCAATGAATGAGCTACTTAAGTATGTGAAAATAATTTCTCTATAGTATTATAATTTTTTATATATAGTACATTTTTATGCCACTTGTGTAATTTTTTAAATTATTAAAATGTATAAATAAATAAATTCTCATTTCGCCTGTATCTTTATTATTGTATTATTGACTTCTAAAAGGAGATTCTTCTCCTTTTACAAGTCAATAATTCAATTACTCTTTTTATAAATTCAATTAATTCTTTTTATAAATGATATTGTCCACTTTCATGTTGATACCATATTAGGTGACGTTTGATTACAATGTGTTTTTTTGCGAAGCAAATTTTGCTTGGTTCGAATTTAAACACACTATTCCATTTTCCAAATTATTTCAAGGGTAATGTGTGTACGATAAATTTTGTTATTTGCCACTGTTTAATATGAGTTTTAAAGCTAATATCGATATTAATTTTGATACTATCGAATTCGTAATTTTTTGGAGCAGAATATTTGCGGAGAATCGTGTAAAAATGAATCATTAATACAAATTGCAAACCCTGTTTGCTGAAAGCCTTGACCAAAAAATACGCGTACTTGTTACTAGAAACCTTGCTTTGGAGTTGCAAGTATGATTACAAGTACATAGCGACATCTGTATATTGTGAAGATTGAGCAAATATTGTCTCTCTTGGACCTTGGTTACACAATAAATTTTAATTATCCACAGCCATATGAATACACAGATTTTTAAGCGACTTCATATCATAAAGGAGGTTCTCAATTTATCTGTATTTGTTAGCTATGTTTAATATCTTCTGATTTCATTTTGATTTTTTTTGCGTTTGATAGTGTTCACATCCGTTTTGGACCTAACAAGTCATGATTGAAGTGGCCTTTTGGCGCAGTAAAATTTTAAGTTATTATTGAAGTATTACTATTTAACAAATATGTTATATTGTCATATTAAAAAGTCCTGTAAAGAGTAGCAATACTAGATAAAGCAATATATAACTTCACTAAGACGAGAGTATGAATTTTGGTTGAATTTTTCATTCTTCATTTTCTGTTTGATGTTAAAAGGCTAAGGAACGCCTGAGAAGATTCTAAAAATATTCTTTTTTTATTCAATTGGAACAATTTTGAACTTACGTTGTTGTTTTAGTCTATTTGGCTATAATATGATCGTGTTCTAGGCTGATTATAATTTTAATTTAAACTCACCGAATAATTAATTTGAAACGAGAATAATCAAGTTAGAGGAATGCTCCAAACGCGATAGTTGAGCTGTGTGTAATATATTTGTGAGATGTCTGCAACAAGACCAGAATGGAAACAATTCATTCAGCCCTGAATTTGAAATCAGTTTTCTCTTTTATGACAATTTAAGAAGATTGTTTTTGTCTATATTTGTCTCTACTCTGGCTTTACTGGTTAATAACTTCTACAGCCTTAAGCTCGCCTTTTGCATTTTTTTTACCACTATGTATTTGTATTTATTTAGCGTGTACACAGTGTATAAATAAATAATCGATGAAAAAATCTGAAAATAACGGTGATAACAATTGTGATGTAGTTTTCATGAATGGAGTGAAATTAACGCGACACCATATGATTGGCTGCACGCCAGTTGGTGGTTATTCTGGGCGGGCGGGCGGCGCATACGAGTCGCGAGCAGTCTATCGCCGCGAGCCCGCCGATTACGAGTCGCGAGATACGCCTGTGTACGCGCAACACTCGCACTGACACGGCCTCATTTACTTTGTTTATTGTCGTATCCTTCCATTGGTCTTGTCCTTAATTTGGTATACTTTAAGAAAAAACTACTTTATTATTATAAATTATGTTATTAATGAATGCCTGACGTACGAATAAAAACGATTTCATACATTTCATAAACAAACATTTAGATTCTTATATAATTCGAGTTTTATAACTATGTAACTAATTGTGATTATATTTGACAAGGTCCAGTTTGGAACAATCATCAAATACAAGACTAAGCAATGAAAGGTATTGCATCCTATTCTTCTTTTGGAATATGTTAGCCCGGCTTGCTATTCAATTTACCAAATACCGACTTGCATTTTTCGTTTGTAATCCTTAATATGGTGGTATGTTAATATCTTTATACTTTTTAAACACTATTGCACCGGTTATAATATTACAACACGTAAATTATGTGCTTAACAATATAAATGTTGCAATTGTAGTACTAGGTACAGAGTTACATACACGTAATCAACTACTTAGTAGGTTTTCCTATTCCTACTAACCTACTGATTTTTTTTCGGTTTATGAACCATAATTTTTTATGTGGAAATATAAAAATGTATTACTTACCTATTTAAATGTGTACGTGCGCATTCTTATTAACTTTCTTCATTTGTAATTAACATAGGCGTTGTTTTGCTCACCTTAAATATGTATCAAGTCGTTATCAGTTAGGTCATACCTATTTTAATTGTAACAAGAAACGAGAAAAAAACCTAAACATAACAAAAGCAGAGCAGGTTTCGTGATTGATAACATGAGAAATTGGAAGAAAACTATTCAATTGATAAAACTCCCTCTGTCAGCTAATATTACGTAATGAAACAGTGGTATTGGAAGTCAGCGTTCGCTGAGTTGAGAAAGTTATAATTTTGAGATATCTTACAAGTCTTAGAGACAATCTTTTAAAACATACGTTTGCTACTCTATGGAAATAAAAATATACGTTGCTCTGTTATGTAACGTAAAACGTAGATAATTATCAGACGGTTTGTTACAATCTAGTGAATTTCCTAATTGTTTGCGACGCGTCAGTGCAAGGTCACGGATAATTACGTCACAAACATTCACAATTTTACAGCGACGTTCCATAGCTGGACAAGCCCGGAGGTGACCCTGCTATGGTAACGATGCCAATGTATTGACGACATCCTTATTTTTATTGGTTATTCAAACGAGTGCGACGACCGTACCACCTCCACAGGCGAACTGTGCGTGTGGCCTCGTGCTGCTTCTATTTACAGGCGTTTGACAAAATGAAAGCCCAAACGTATGCTAATTTCTTAGTCAGCGCCATATCTTTTTTATCAATGTTCAGCATGAAGTAAATCTTTAGACGATAAATGTGATAATATTTCTGAAGTCAGGATAGATTTTATGAAATGAATAGATAGATAATAAAGATAATCTTATTGATTTATTAGTTTATTCTAAATCTACTGCTATTGTTAAATAATAAATATTATACTAGAATAATAATTAATATACTACTGCAACTGTTATTAATAAATATATAACACTGTTACGTGTACTGATGATGTGTAATTACTTAGTTTAGAAGATACATCAAACAGAATTAATTTGGGGTTTTGGGTGTAACAGAAAGATAGGACTTAAGTGGGTCGGGCCACTGCCTAACAATTAATCATCGACTTTTTCTTATCAGCCATAACATCTTCCACAAAATTTTAAAATCGATGATCATATATACTAAGGGATTTTAGCTATTCTCAACAGAAAATTGATTTATGCTCCATGAGGAAAAGTTACCTCTTTATATATTTTACTAACTGAAGAGTTATCAAGCTGCATTATAAGTATTTTCTGTGGTTTCTTTTTCATCATAAGCTACGCAAGCTAATAAAAAAAAGGAAACTATAATTTTATCATGTCATGTTTGTTCGAGTCATTCTGGTATTTTTTTTATGTTAGAAATCTGAATTAAATTAGGATAGCGACTTTTAATAGTATTTTTAGAATTAAAATTGTAATGTAATATTATATGAGTAGTCATATGAAATACTTGAGCCAGAGTGCTCTTAATATGTGTGCAATACTCTCGCTAACCTAAGACATCGTCCATAGGAAATTTTCATTTTGGGGTATCGGTGTATTTATTACCTTTATTAAATTGGTTCAGTAGTTAAGCCACATAATTTATTTAATTGTATATGCAATATTAATTTAATAATAGTTGAATATTGCATCATTTTTATTCTCCGTATCCAAACGATTGCGTTATTTTTCAGCGTGAATAAATCTGCGGGATTCCTTATATTAATACAATGAACAGTTCTGCAAAATATAGGCGATGTCCAATATTGGAGTAGCATAATTCTAGGCCGTTGAATACATGTGATATAATAGACAGATCGGCATACGGTTTCTTTTGAAACGTGTTGGCTTTTTAACATTTAATTTTTAAAGCTGGACCGAAACAGTTTCTGTTAGTAATTATTTCCTAATATTTATGCAGATTTTAGAGGTTTTATATATAAGAATAGTTTAATTATAAACGTATCAAAAATATATGGCTACGTGCAACGTAGATATTAGTCATGTGATGCTTTTGTAGATAGAGTTACGTCATTACAGTAGCAAAGCGTATTTGCAATAACTACAGTAAAAAACGAAAATAGTGACGTTAATTTTAAATATTCATAGAGATTTGCAGACATATTTATTCACTTATTATCATCGTAGGTATTAATCGCGTCTCTGATTCTATGGGTACAAATCTTGTTTTATTTCACTAGTAACACATCCAGGTGATGTTTTATAAATATAGAAAGGTATTAGCTTTGTTGTGTGATAGACAATATATATTTTTTTTTAGTCTGCGGTAGTTTCTATAATCGCTACAGAGGATATTCGCTACTGACAAAGACTGTTTCTTATCGATTATATGACGTTTAACATTTTATCTATCTTTATCATGTTTCATTACACCGCTTGTTATTAGAAGTTCATTGCTTGTGCACGTACACAGATCTAGGTGAAAGTGTTATGTTTATATGATTGTTGTGATGTGACGTTTTATCTGTGGTGGTTTACCGGTGAAGGTTCAGTTATAAAGTATAAAGATCGAGAGGATTATGTACGGGAAACAGCGACCGCGCCCGCGTCGACGGGATGATTTCCATGACAAACGTCAGGACTTGCTGCTGGCTTGGAACGATGGTAAGTCCTGTAGTTATAAACTTTATTCGTGTTTAGTAGATCCGAATGTCTGGATTTGTACCCGTACCTACTTTACCCACTCCCCGTTTAGTCTCTAGGTTTGTTGGTAGTTTTGAAATATCTTTGGTTTCTCCATCATCATTTATCATAAGTTATATGAAAACTTTTGACCACAATTATCCTTAATAAAATTCAAATCAAAAATAGTCTCAATAAAAGTCAAACTTACGCTGCATTTATTAAGTTAGCAGAAAAGAAACGCTTCATTTGTATCGTTTGGTTATTATATATCCCTTCAGTGAACTGGGAATAAGATTGTCAGAGCTACTCGCAGGAACAGTTTTCTTTTAGTTGCACTACTGAATCTAGTACGTATGTAGTGTTGTAACATTCCATGGTACAGGGTCCAATCTAGGGAGTGCCAGCCGAGAAAATTCTCAGAGCGGCTAAATGTATTCATTGTGAGTTAACGAAATCACTCGTTATAAAAGCGGCAAATATGATTTTTTGCCCGAAGTTAAGTATTAGTTTGCTACTTCAGTAGCAAAAGATAGTAAAATAGAGTTTTATTTTATGACTGGGTTCGTAGAGAAATACGTCAATTGATAGCAATCTGGTCTGTGGCTAGAGAGAATCTTAGAAACTACTCAAGTCCTTATGGTCACAAGTGATGCTCAACGCTATATACATCCCTCGACTTGTAAATAGTGAAAATATTAATTGAAAGGTGGATTATCGGTTTTTGGGTGATGATTACTCGAAAAGTAGGGGATAGGCATTTGTACATCAAATTTTATATACAAATATTTAATTTGAGGACTACAAATGAAATTGGCCTGGCGAAGACCCATGGCCATGTTTTCTTGCTTGCAGTTTTCTTAAACGATAGATAGCATTAATAATAAGATTTATAATGTCCATGGCATTTTTTCATTTAACAGTATCTATGTATATAATTAAACTGACTTACAGAAGGGCGGATAGATATGTCATAAACGCTTGTACTTTGTTACAATGATATTAGTAATAATAAAGGCTTTTTACCCGATTGCTATATCTGACTGAAGAATGAAGGGTAATGTTTTTGGGGTGCAAGTATGTCTAGATCTTGCGTATAAGATGTAGTGTTGTGGGTTTTTATAAACGTCTTGTCGTTAGCCTACATGACCACTGTAGATATATAATATGTCAAGCATAATTTTTAAAAATTGTTGGGTTTTACTACTTCATCCACATTTTAATATTTGGAAAATTAACTACACACACTTTCTATAAAGTAACTTTTGAGTAGATCTGGTAAAATATAATGATAATTAATTATAAATGTACCATTGTGTAAACTATTGTTGACGTGATCTATAACTATACCTAGCGACCAAAGTGTAATCTTGAAGCCGATTTTAGTGATATATTGGGATCTGCTTTTGATTATTTCCTATAGAAGAGATTTGATTAAGCTATAAAACATGTTATATTTATTATAAATTGTACCCTCTAATGATATTGATTTTATAGAAAATTTGAGTAAATTGAAAATGGTCTTCAATATAATTTATTGTCAGTTATCTTTTATGAACGTTTCTTATGATCTAACATAAAATGTTAAGGCCGATATTGAAGTTATGCAATATGTTTTGTCTCTCTAGAGATCGTGTCTAGTGTAATTCGCTGTATTAAATGGAAAATAACTTATTGTTTTCTACTGGGCAGTAGGGTACGAAGTGTAATGCAAAGAGTCTAGTTATCAAAATCTAGGGATAATGTACTTAAAACTGAATAACCGTTTACATACTAAAAACACTCGATACTTCTTGAGGAAATTTGTTTAGTTTCGTAAAGAGTGAAATATAGCAGTGAAACTACAGGGTACAGACGACAAGATAGAGGCAAGACGAACTGCAGGGTATGATGTCCTCAGGAATGGCAACACATCAGGTGTACCATGTGTATCACAATATATTCTAGTCATAGGTGACAGGTACCACTTTCCAGTAGGTGTGTCGTTTGTTTATAAGTATCATAAAAACAAATCGACTGTTACCGTATTTCGAATTTTTAGACGTTTTTATTTGTATGACGACGGCGAGTAAGAATACATGGTGTCACCACTTTTTTTCACGCCCTAGATGTCGTAAGAGTCGATTAGGGAAACGAAGAACTTCAAATAGACTGCACCAGTGCAAGGGAAGGAAAATTTAAACCCGTACCAAACTTCCTAATGAGTGTGGGGCGATAGTAGTATTGATTTTCAGTGGTATGTTAAGGGTTGCCACGGAAGGATATTGCTAATATCTTGTTTGTTACCTTTTACGCCTTATATAGGCAATAACAATGTGTGTTATATATAGGAGATATTTATTGTGATCATATGAGGTTTGACAAATGTTGCCACTTGTTGTTTGTACACTCTTACATTTAAAAACTAATAATTTTCTGTCCAGTTGCTCAACAATTTTGCTAATTGCTCTACATTAAATATAATGTAACGATATATTGGTAGGTACCATGACTATATATATTCTGCATACTTCGTCATTAGACATACTTTGTGTAATGGAACTGGATGTGAAACTCTGAACATTTTGCGTGATTGATTGATAATCATTATTTAAAACATGTTATGACAGTACTTGGTAATATTGATATATTATTATATATACATATCTTTTTGTGATATTCTTTTTTCTAATATTTTTATAAATAAGGCCCAGTGATCAGTTTTTAATAGTTTTGATATACTAATTATTGTAAATAAAATTTGTAATATTCTACCAAAACATTGTTGTTGTATAACTGCGTAATTATTTAAAATATATTTGGAAATAGTCCAACGGATGTATAAAAATAAGATCGTATAGAGAAGAACTGCTTTAAGTATCTACGTATATTTCTATGTGTCTTTCGATTGGTCACAGTTACCTTTCTTTGACTGAACTGTCTCTTTGTTGTAGTTTATGTAATGTTCTATTAAAATATTATTCGCGCATCGTTATCAACAATATAAATCGTTCAAATCTTTATTATGTATCTTTTGATTCATTCAATGGATCTTTCTGTTGATATAATTACATAATTAAAATACCAATTTATTATACATGTTATTTTATTACATCATATTTGATAGATCTAGCTGTCTATTTTAGTTCTGCTCGGGAAGTCGAAAATTATGATATGATATTTTATCATCTAATGTGAAAATTAAGTAACACGAAGCTTTAGAGGATGTAACTTATAAAATAATATGTTTTGTTTTAAAACATTGTTGTTTTGTAAAAACTAGCCCAATATTCAATACGAGACTTAAGCACTGTAAAGAATTATATATGTTAATATATGGTATTTCCAATAGAACCTAAGTTCTAGATAGTGAGTAGGGCGAAAGAACTGTCGGGGTGCATGCCCTGCAGATGGCGCGGTCAGCCGCCGCGCCAGGACCGGGAGGGAGCTATCGATTCTGTCTGCTGACTCGCCTGCCTCTATACTAAATACGGAAAGTAGACACTGCGTAGGTACCATACACTATACCTCCCTATACAGTTAAATACTGCATTGCGTTGAAGTTGACTACTCTAGTCACGACATTGCATTCAAACTTGTTGCTTTCCAACGATTCATTATCTCAAGGTTCTATGATCGTACTTAGAAAGTTAGAAAGAGATTTATTGTTATAGTTATAAGTTAGATAAAAATAAAATGGATATTCTATTAATTTTGTCTTTATTTTGCCGACAGAGGTGTGCAATAGCGAGGAGGTGCCTGAGGTAGAGATTGTTAGTCTGCTGCAAGAACATATACCAAAATACCGCCTGAGAGCCGACAGTCTTACGCAGTTTGGAGGTAAATATTATAATATTAATTACTAGTGATCTGGTCCGTTTTCATTTTGATATGAAATGGATTTCGATTAAAATTATCTGTTCTATTAGTACCTATTTTGACAACAAACAAAACAAAATCATAAATATATAAGGCTATGATTATAAATATTTCCCAGTGTATAGATTGGGTTATAATAAGTTTGTTATTTTTTAAACAACTCATTAACTGTATTTTTCGAACGTCCATTCGCTACTGTATTATGCATATAAAGCATATCCCAACATCACATGTGTTAATAATTAATGTACTTTTTACAATTGTCGTGTGGTCCCGGCATAGAATGAACCACTTCTTCCTTTCCTGTGGGTATCGTAAGAGGCGGCTAAAGGAATCAAATGGTTTAGAGATGGGTAGCAGCGTCCCTTTTGAAATACCATAGAGGAAAAACTGGCTGTCAACCCGCCTGTCAAACGTGGTAACTGATGGCAAAAACCCCTAAGGGGGAGGCTAATGTACAACAGTGGACATACGGCTGATATGATGATGATGATCATGTTGAGGAACTTTCACATTTTTAAGCAAATTTAAAAAGGAGGAATTTGTACGTTTATTGTGTGTGTTTTTGAAAGGTTGTGTTTGTGTTGATCCCATACAAATTTTGTTATGTTTGAAGTTGATACAGTTCGTTAATATATTGGTAGGATAACGGTACATTATATTATTGTTTTTGTTATAATTTACATTTACTAAATTAAAGCTAGTGCTTTAATTTAGTAATATATAAATTTTTATATATAGTTATACTAAACATGAACGTGATCAGTTAGTGAGATATAAATAGTTTAAATTCTTAGCTGGAATTGTCCCAATTTTCTTTTGAGGCTAGTTATACGTTTCAGCAGGTCAATGCTCACATGAAATGGAACGGCGCCTATTTGCTTTCAATGTTTTATTTTTTGCGAATATTTTTAAATAAGAATAACAACTGGATACAGATGATGCAGAATATTTTTACTCTTTAATTTCACTCACCCATAAAATTTAACAGTATGACAGATAAGAGCTCCACCGACAAGAGCGCAGCTCTTAAATAGGATAGATAGATAAATAGACAGATAATAATCGGACTTGAAAAACTGGAGCAAGTGAGTGAGTTTCCATATTTGATGACCCCAAATATGGAAATATTTGTTTAGGACGAATGGAAATTGTGAGGAAGATATTGATAGGAGAATGAAAGCAGGGTACGATGTTAAGGGTGCACTGTTTTCAGTTATGGCAAGTAGAAATGTATTGAGCAAGATTTGACGTGCCATAATTCAGGGAGTACCGACACTTGTGTATGGAAGTGAAACGTGGTTATGGCAGAAAAAGCATGAAAGCAGGATAAAAGCCGTAGAGATGAAAGCTTTGAGAAGTATGTGGTGTGGTATTATATTAAAAGATAGAGGGAGAAGTGGTGAGATTAGAGAAAAGTGTGGACTGAAAAATGATATAGTGACAAAGTCGAAGAGGAATTTTGCCTTGTTATGGATTTTTTATGGATGAAAATGGAATGACAGCTCCGCTTGCGCTAACGGTATACGCTGGCGGGGTACTAGTGAAGGGTGATCGATGAGAATGAAAACAGGTCAGTTAGCCTATTATGCTGAATTCATCAGGAATGAAGCATGATAGTTTTCAGGGGGAACCGCGTGGAGGTCGGCCTGGTTGACCTTTATTACTAACAATCCCTTTCCCCCCTGTTGCCTTGGTTTGGCCATTTGGAGAGGAAGGATGAAAGAGGAATTAAAAAAAAAAGATTTATCAAACACGAATGAATGGAGATGTCGATAGGGGCTACCCTAGACGGACGTATGTCGATCGAATAAATAGGCGACGTGCAGAAGAAGGGCCAAATTAAAAGTACCTGGCGAACGTATATGAATATATTGATGAATTAAGATTAAGCGAAGGAGGTCTGTATCTGAGCATTTGACATTCCATTCTTTCTGTCTACCCCAATAGGAGACAGGTGTAACAGATACGTGATGTAGATGTGTATTTAAACTATTAAGTAATCTGTGAACTGTATAATTAATATGTAAAGATTTATAATCTTTACATTACATAATAGTTTAAGTGTATCATCAATATTTATTTTGTTTGCAAGGATGTTGTTAGGAATTTAGAATTTGGCAATCTTGTATTACAAAAAAACTAATTGAACATCATAATTATCAAAGAGCTTACATGCAATATTTTAAATGTTTGAGAAAATCTATACTATGTTATTATTCTATTACATAATAACCATTTAACTAAAAACTTTTATAAAACGCCATTACCTGAATCTAGTTTTAATAACTAAAATGTTGATTATTATCATGGTAAAATTTTTATTTTGAGAATCAGTACAATCGTATTGTACTCCAACTAAATTTTCAGGTTGAGTATTGTTAAATTCTTTCGCCTTTATTTTACTTTAGTACATGAACCTTATATTGTTGACCTCATAAAGGCGAACATTCCTAAATTAATTGTTTTTATGTCTATGCTATTAAACAATCAAACACCATAATTTGTGATATCTTCATACATTATGAATTAGTTTTGATGATTGTAATGAAAACAATTTTATTTTTAGGTTTCACTCTAGTATTATCTATTTTGAATTCGGCTTTGTCATGTGTGTATGTGTTTACGATTGAAGTGGCTGGGATTTTGCAAAACAAAACAAATTTGTTTGAAACTTTGTGAAAAGGGTTACAGAATGAAGTTGTACCTACGCGAACTAGTGACGTTTAATAAATACCGGTTTTACAAGGTCTGTTGCGAGATGTATGCAAATGTCAACTGTTAATACAGGCCGAGTGCATTTTATTTCTGTTAGTAACATTTATGCCTAAAAAATGTTGCAATCTTTATTAAAAAAAAAGGCGACGATACCGTTTGATACGAAAATAAAATGTACTCATAACAAAAATTCATAACACGATCCATACAAGATGAACCCACCATCTCACTGATGGTGAGTGAAGTTTCCAAAATAAACGTACTTTGTATACTAACTTATCATGAATGTTCTTTATATTATTTGATAATATAATACTTGTATTAAAAACAGATATACACATTTTTTTTGGGACAGTTGATTCGCAGTTTATTGGTTGAGCCCTTGCGCACAGTTGTTTACTTTTGATTGTAATAATTGTAGATATTTTAGCTGTGCACGCATTATTACTTAATATTTAATTACTGTATATATTATAAACATCTTTTACAGATTTTAAATAAAATTAAACAATATATGAAATAGTTTTTATTCCAAATAATCATTCGGAGTTTGGGGGGAAAATAATCAAATGTGCCAAGAATTCACTTGCCTAGATTACCATACCATTGATAGTTAAAAGAAGAGTTAAAAGAAAACACAAATCCTCTTAAAATGAGGAGACCTATTTCTTCCTTCCGCTTTACAAAGAATCCGTGACCTTATGACAATAAGCTGCTAATGCTTTTGCATTCTCATATAATATGAAATTGAAAAAGGATTAAGCAGTTTAATAAAAATATATATTTAATAATGATAAAATGGTGTACAGAGTGTAATATAATTAATTATCTTTATAGTGGTCATATCACAATAATTTTAATTCAAAGGTTAAATTGAATTTGTAGTCATATGATTATAAAAATTATTTTTTTACTGATTTACATTTTGATTAAGTTATCTAAACAGTAAACATACAGACTAATTTCTCATAGTTGTGTCCGGACCACCCAGAATGCTTACTATTTCATGTTTACGTTGATTTTCTGTATTTTTAAGCGACTTCTGAATCTTTTTTTCCTACTCTACGGGAATACGTCGCTAGTCCTGAATTAGTTGCTAGTTTTCACGTAGGGGTTACTTTTGAAATAAATTCCAATAGATCAATATTGGAATTGGGATGTTTCTCACTCTCGAATTGCAACACTAGCGATAAAACGGTTTCATATTGTTCTGATAGATGCATATTAGTGCAACTTGCCAATGCAAACTATTGCAAATCGATCCCAATTTTAACTTAATTCCTAATTGTTATTTCATGAGTGCAGCACAGCATTGCCATTGACATTAGATTGAATCAATTCAATATACATATCGATATTACCTTCAAAACTAATTTTTCTCTGCGGAATAAAAATCTGTTTTCTGTGAGGCAAAATTAATTTGTAGGCACTTAATTCCGTATTGATCACAATTGATCTAAACTGTACTATTAATCTAAATAATCTAACTACACTAAATAATCTATTATATTGTTGTATTTTATGGTTTCACCTTCTCGACTTATATCGGCTTTAATATATATCTCGTCCTGTAACCCACACTGTACATGAGTCCCTATTGATATTCTTTTTGTGTCCTACGTTGCCCTCTCTTTTGTTGAGTATATACTAAATTTGTGTGTTCAGTGTATGAATTTTGTTGGATGACTCTGGTATATTTGTTGAATGTTGTGTGTTAGTTGTCTGTTGGGTGGCCGATGATTGGTGTGATGATTTTGTGTATTGTGTACAAATACGATATCTCCTAATACTTTGCTGAGTATGTTTGATGTATTAATAATGTCTTCTTGTTTTTGTAAGATGGTAATATCAATGTTGGATATCATATTATATGAGTAATTATATTTTAAAGTATTTGTTACAATACTCCATTTACCATTGTGCTGTAACAAGTACTTGTGAAGTTTGTCCAACCGTGGCGCGTATAACCTTGACATTTATAGTGAAACAAGTGCATTAAAAAAATTACGGCGTTAATGAAACAGATGTTGAATCGTATATTTGGCCAGTGAGCCTAATTCGAAGTTGAACTCCGCCTATGTTTAATTGTTGTTGGTGCTATTCAAATATGTTAATTGTAAAATGTACTACAATTTTTCTATTATTTTTATTAAATGCCTAAGTATTACAGTGAATACAGATTATGCTAACATATATTTTTTAATATTTATTGTAAGTTCTTTGGTTCAATAAATTTTAATTAAAGGTAAACTAGTTTAAATATATAAGACGTTAAAATGTTGACACACTTCATTCTTTATATTTGTGATAAGGAAGTAACCAGTTGTAGTGATTGAAATGCATCGCAACAAAACTTTTTTCTTCCAAGTAATTTAGAAAATTTCCAATATAGATATGTACAGTATATTGAATATATCGTAGAATTTAAATAGATGAACACAAATGTCAACAATTGTCACTGAAAAAATCCAAAGTTTTCTGAACAGTTACATCGAAAATCCTTAGCATCTAATTTTGATAAAGTTCTCGAGGAATCGGCATCATTTAAAAATTTTATATATTTATTATTTTTAATTTTATACATAATTATTTGTGGATGAAAGTCGGACGAAATAATGATAAAACAGATTTATAATTTGAAAGTGGAGAAATATAGTCCTAGGGCGTGTACTGAAGGATGAGTCATGAGTTTTTACAATTGTTGTATTATCATTATCATCATCTCAGCTATTATCCGTCCGCTGCTGAACATAGGCCTCCACAATAGACTGTTACAAAGAACGGTCCTAAGCCATCTGCATCCACTGACTTCCTGCAATACATTTTAGGTCGTGCAGGACAACCCCCTACTTCATCTAGTAGGGGGTTGTCCTGCACTGCGTTTGCCCGTACGAGGTCGCCACTCAACCTTTTTTTCCCCACCGAATTAGCGTATGCACACGACACTTTATGAAAATGTATAAAGCAAATGTATGTGAGGGACTAACGATAGAGGTTTTTGGTACTCGGTTTTCTGTGATGACCTGGTGTGAATATATAGATAAATTGAGTATTTATTGTATTTAATACTTATTGTAGTGGGATTTTTACTTATATATATACATACTAATAGCAAACACATTTAGTAAAGAAATATTTCTAATATGTAATTTCTATTTTAGCCGAAGAGATAATGTTTTTCCGATAACTTATAGACCCTCTCCGTTATGTTATCATATATATAATTAATTCAGATAATATATTAAATATAATAATATATTTACCAACCTTATATTCTGTGTATTGTATTATAATAATAATAAATTAAATATATAAAATAAAAATTTAAGTGATATTTACGCGTATATTATTCTTAATTATTTATATAATATTTTTCCTAATTAGGATATGTGAAGTACTTAGTTCAGTTAGGAAAAAATACTTTTTTTACTAATAGTGATACTAGTAATTAGTATTAATAATCTATAATTCGCATTTATTTAAAAATAGATTTTATGTGCATTTTCCTTTGTTTAACCAGGATACATTAATTAATCAGTCTATCCAAATACATTGTGTATTGTATATCTTTGACAAAATATTAATGTAATCTATCTGTGCAATAAAATAAATAATTATAACACATTTTATGATGTTTGTTGATTACTGTCCGGTGTTATGTTCGCCAAATGTACATAGAATTTTACTGTGTATTAAAGTTTAAATAAATAAATAGTACATTACTGCAGCGGCCAGCAACTGAGGCATTGATGGACGAACGTGCAAATGTGGACCGAGATGTAGCCGAGGCACACATACATGAGTCCATCAATGCCTAGTTGTGGCCAAGGCTTGTATAGTACTTTTCTCAAACAATGTGCAAAAAACACAATTTTACTTTTCAAGTTCAATGACGAATAACGAACAATAATAATTTTTCAGGCGCCATAATGTTCCTTTGTTTTTTTTTCAATAAACAGCCTTCTTTTTGCAAGCCAGTTCGAAATTTAAACAAAACCTTTTATTAGTTACCTCCTTGGTAGCATGGCTATGAAGTAAAAGCTCATTCCATTTTTAAATTACAGGACATATATGAGTTTACATAGTAATTTATCTGGCCGCAAAACACGACAGATATGGATTTTCATACAATTTTTGCTGGCCACTGCCCGCATGTACATGGCCAGTACGGCAATTTTGATTTATCTCTAAGAAGATTGTCAAAATAATGCTCACATTTCCAAGCATGTTTTAGAAATAAATATTAGTTAGGATGATCGTCAACTTAACTGAAACAATATAATGTAGGTATGTGTATATATAAATGTGTGTAAGTTGTTCCGTCCCAGTAAGTGTGCATAAGAGGCGCGGTTTCCGGCGCCGGCGCTCGGAGACGCTATTAATAATGGTGTCTCATCGCTAGAGTCATCGTCCGGTGACCATACTATGCGCTGTATGCGTCCCCGACCGGTTTCGTGCATTCCGTCTGTCAGCTAGATGCACTGGGAAATAATTTAGAACGATCTATCCCTACAGCGGAATTTATAGCAGATAACTTTTGATCTTCCTATTAGCATAGTTATTTGGATGTTCTAATATAATCAATAGGTATAGGCTAAAAAGATTTGAATGACATTTGGCATATTGACAGATCTTCGATTATGCATTTCACTTGCAAATAGTTCTTAATTTGTTACAGTAATTATTGCAGAATGAAATTCATTGAAATAGACACTCGGATTATTATATATACATATATTTAGAATTATTATAGTCATTGGATGTTTAATTGACTAATTGGTGAAAATTCTACATTATTTTGACTAATTTTATAATAGGTGATATATAGTATGCCATTTATGAAAATAGTAACGCGGGTTTTCGTTACCAGGTGTTATAAATTTAATTACTTATCCTCTTAATTATAATCGACTGATTTAAAAAAACACTTATTTACAATCACTCTTTTATGTCATATAATATATACAACTAAACAATTTTATAACATTGGGTGTCAATTTCATAATTAGTTAAATTCAAGATAGTAAAAATGCCGTTTTTTAAATAAATTGGTTGTCAATCTACCTGTCTAATATTTATTATCACAAAAATGTGGCTTTGGGGTTGGCCTAATTTTTAGCTAAATTTAAATTTAAGTAAACTCAGTGATTACTGTAGTTATAATGTGTTGTCCAAATGATTTCATTACACTTGTTGGAAGCGGTTAGGGAATGTGGTATGATTCAACATTCAACACGCACGCCCGTGACGTCAATCATCCTAATCGGGCCTCTTATAAATTGTTTTTATTAACAATTCCTCTTTGTTGAACTACAAACCATGTTTGTGCAGAATTATCCTATTTATCCATTGTAAATTGTCAAGTCTGTATAAAGATATCATGTACGAACTTGAAGCTAGGAAGGTATGTTGGAATAAAAATAGGTGGCTATCAGTATTCTTTGCTTAACCCTAGTGTTAAAATATGCCATAATAATTATAAAATAATCATCATAAATTGTCGTGATATTTGTGTTAAGTTTTTATAACTTTAAAAAATCGCTCTTATGTTCCAGGGTACGAGAATCAAGACTGGTTTATTCCATCGCCAGCTTTACCACTCAGTTCAGAGGATCTCGCACTTACGCCTGACCAGATCAGGGAGACACTAAATTATTTCCGTGAGTACTAATTTTAAATGCATCGTATATTTGTAGTTATTATAAATAGATTACTATTTCATTCATCGGTGTTATGGCCAATCGAATTGTTAACGTCTGTTTTGTATACGACTATAAAGGAATTCACGGAATGTACGTAATGTGGAGTATTCATTATGCAGCCAGATATTTAGCGCGACATACGTCTGTTTATAATGGTATTGATATTTTATTAACGGAAAATAAGAACGAAGATTCCACTCTGAATACAGGTAACTCACGTGTTCGTCTGAAATTTTAAGTGTTTTTATGTACGAATTTACGCTATTGTTATTAAATTTCTTGTTAGATGTTAATATACACGGATCGCCATATGCTCGTAAAATCCAGTGCACCAGTTTTAGTACATATATTTGGGCCTAATGGTAAAATTGGTTTCTTATTTAATATCATTCAATGGGTCGCAGGTCAATTCCTCGTCAAAACATTCTTTTTTGCGTGATTTTATATGCTATATTAGTTTTCAATGTGACTTTTTATTCCAAAGGCGTATGATATGACTGATACAGAGTACTGGAACCGTAGGTTTTCAAAAAGCTATTAATTTTGTCAAAATATGTTTAAATTGCCCAATTGTATTAAAAACAATTAACCTATTTTACCGTTATATATATCTACCCTCTTATTCTAAATCATCCTCTAATTTAAATACATGTGAAACCTCTCATAAACCTATTTTAGCTATTAAACTGTTCTGTCCCTTTCTTTAACATTAAATTCCTAATTTAAAAGAAAGTGTCAAAACAGTGTAATACTTAAGTAGATTTGCAGGTTTTATTATTGATAAATAAGGGAGCGAGACAATAAAAATATTGTAATAATTTATAGTAACTAGACGTTTAAATTTAGAATGAATATTTTAAAATCAAAGTATGTACGTATGTAAATATGTTACGGACCTAGAGTTAAATTTAAAGCATTTCTGACTCAAATCTATCATTTCATCCATACAAATCCAAAAAAAATATTACTCATAATATCAAGCGGAATTTATAATTTATTAATGTAGATAGTTAATGACGTCGACCATATCGTAATTACATAGATTTTGTTTGTTTTCTAAACGTTTTTGGAAACTACTTATATGGCAACAGACTAACTAAACAGAAGTCCAAACAACTTGTTTTAATGTTCTGCAGTACCTTACTATTACTAAAGCAGTGCGTCTCTGTATTGTTATTCAAATGTACACTTATGTCAATGTTCGTTAATGAGCAGCTATTACAACCGTTATACACATCGACTACCTACGTAGTAACTACATACTGCAGATTTCAGATGTATTGTAATGTAAAACATAAAATTCTGTTTTTGACTGTAATTTTTTTTAATAAGCATAATATGTCTATATTTTAACTGTTAGATTTTTGCGTTGTTTAGTTTATCATTCATAATAGACTGGGAATAACGCAGTCATTTTGGTAAACTATGATAATTTACTTCAGTTATTTCGACGTTTACACCGGCCGTGCTCACGAGTAGATGTGAATGGTCGCGTTAGTTTCCTTCTCTGATAAACTATATATTTAATTAATAGATCCGACAGACGCAATCTTGTTCAAATTTATTTTTTTCTTTCTTAAAACCTTAATCGGATTATTATAACAAAAAAATAAACCTAAATTCGTTCAGCTGTTTTTAAATGATGCACGTACCAACATTGTTACCAGCATTACATTTTTTTTTAAAGTTACCAGTATTACATTTTTTTAATAATATTTACTTTGTCGTTAGTTCGTCACTAACATTTTAGAATTTTTCTTTTGTATTATTAGATTTGAACTCTTACGAGGTTTTAAATTTAATATGTATCCTTTTTTTTTAATATTATTTAAAGTCCTAAATTTTTTTCATTCTGGTATTTGGTAAATATTACACTAAACTTTTGCTTCTTATACAGATTAAAACTACTAAAAAGTTGAAACTGAACTCAAATTTTTATAAGATATGAAGTTCCAATTGAAGCTTTGTTTTGTTTTGATCCAAGAAACTAATTGAAAATATTACTATTACTCTAACTTAGCTACAGTACGAGCACAAATGTTATGTTTATTGTTTATTATCATTAAGGAGTTCTGCACAGAGATGTTCAATGCTTCGTTAACACTGTACGGTTGCCCATCAAGATAATCTACCGATACTCATTCGCTCAATTTGGATTAACCTTTTTGATTAGACTTTGTAATTTATGGACCTTTTTTCTTTATGAAAAGTTAGTTATATTTATTTTCAACCGACTTCAAGAAGGAGGAGGTTATATATTTTTTTATATTTGTTATCACATAACTCCATTAGTTCTAAACCGATTTAGAAAATTGATTGTTAATGTAAACATAGTTTGCCGCTGCATCCATAGGTAAATGAATAATATTTACCTTTTGTTTTCTTTTTCTATGATGTGAGGCACCCTAAGTGTTTTTTTTTTATTAGTGTATTTCATTAAATTAATGTTATTAAGTTAATAATTCTTTTTTGTCGGAAAGAATATACTTACAGATTGGTCCAATAGAATTTCTATTAAAATCGGTTTAGTTATTAAATCAAAATAAATGGTTTTATCGCACTCGGTGTCGGTTTTTTTTTTGTAAGACATAATATTTAATTATATTATATTTATTTATATTTTATTTATTTATTCTTTACTAACCACATTATAAAAAAAAAAAATATTTAGTACAAAAGTTGGACTTCATTATCGTACTATACTTAGATCTATATTACAATGATTAACTTTTAATTTGTAAAATTATTATTTGTAGCAATGACTTCTAACTTTTACAATCTTGCTAGGCGCCTTTATGACCACTTTTAAGTTTACGCTCCTTTCTAGTTCTCCTCCTTTTCGAAAAATTTTGAAAACACTAAATTGTGCTCGAACCTTGGATGTCCGAAAATATAATTTAAGAAAAGATTTTTAAGGCGCTGATTCATGGTATTTATTTTTGTTCTATCTATATAAAAGAAGTGTTGTTGTTCATCATTATCAAACAAATCATTTCTTGAGAATGACTACCGCTATTTTATTTTATTTATATTTTATTAAATAGTTAATTAAAGATTTTTAAAAGAAAAAAAACTAGTCGACAATGACATCTGTCGAGTTCATCAATTGATAATAACTAAATAAATTTGTTTTGTAATGTTTTTAATAGTGCGATTAATAATATTTAATAAATTACTATTGACTTTTATCAATAATTATATAATTGATAAATAAACAAAAGTTATACATTAATTTCTCTTTTATTTATTATATGTATAAATAAATTGTAAGGTAGGAAAAGTGTCTGTCTAGTCCGAAGAGGTGGGCAAGGCGCTTGCGCGACGTTCGGATAGCCAGTGTTGGTCGCGCCGCGCCGGTAGCCACGCGGCACGCGTGCTCCCTCCATACAGATCGATAGCAAGCACCGCGCCCGACCGCCCGTCGCCGCACGCAACACGTCTCGCGCACCCACTGTAGCCGGCCCCATGCTAAACTTAGCGGAGTTGCATCGCTGCACCGGCTCAAAGCATACTCGTTCGAGTAGCACGTGCCCTGATACGCTGCCAAACGTGCCCCATTGCGCTCATTAATCCCACAATTAAAATATCTATCGAGTGATACAAATTATGTAAGAGAGTGACAAATTCCGCGTACTATCTAGTGTTAAGTTAATCGAATTTTTACTATAAGAAGCACGTGTCCATTTATTCATACAAAATAGAATTGAATGTAAAATCGGTGTATCGATTGGGGGTGGCTTGGGCGACGAGAGACACGCGTCGCGACGGCGACGCGACGCCGCATCGCGCAACAGCTGTGAGCCAGATCTGTTATCTTGACCGTGAGAACATAGTTATTACGTTCGTTCATCGTTGTTATTTGTAGTACCATAGACAATTATTAAATCATTACAGTAACTAATACTTAATCTTTTATAAAGTGTAACTTATTGCTTTTCTGCAAAAAATATATTTTACCTAGTAGGTATGTAGAAATTATGCTATTAACAATCTCTTTTTATTATTGAATTGTTTCAAGCTATAACTATTTATTACAGTGCAGTTTAGCTGATTACGGCAATTTATTCTATTAATCTGAATTTTTATTATTTTGCTGTGTACTGCATTTACATTGCAAATATCTATTCCTTTTCTACTTTGTTATTGCAGGAGGGTAGCTCTCTTATATTATCACTATCAAATTGGTGTTTAGTAAAACATTTACCTATGTACGTATAAAACTGACAATCTTATCCATACAAATATTAGATTCTTAATACTAATGTAGTATTAAGCCTATATCTATCTTAAGGCGTTTGTATTCAGGTATGATACCATATTTTTGTTTCATTAAATGTTGCATAAAAAGCGAACCAGTACGTGTATCACGAGTGAATATGTAACCTTATAACCTTTATATATATTGAAAATGTCTGTCGTCATGATATGTTGTTAATGACAAAACATAACGCGTACCGTAGTGACGTCATTAGAGTATCTATGGTTGCAACACAAATGAGCTCTCCCCGAACCCCGAACATACAAGTTTTGGGTTATTGTATTAGAAAGAATACAAAAGTATTTCGACCCGGTTTGTTATTTTGTTAAAAAAGTTGGTGTGTATTCGTATTTATCTCATATCATTCAATTCTGTTTTAACTCTTGACCCTCAGTTATTGATTGTGCTGTTCATATATTCAATTTTAAATAAATTTTTATTCCTAATATAATCCCGGATGCGGTGCTGGCATGTTATATATATCAAGGTCAACGAATTTTCCCGTATCTGTTTCACCGCCAGTCATTTTTATTTTGGTCTATTTGTTACCTATCGAATGTTATTTTTAAAATTGAATTTTTATCATAATTATAATTTTATATTTTTATATTAAGTGTATCTATTATATGCCATAATTTCCATTATATTAGGTATAGAAAAAAGAAAATATCAATGATTTGTGTAAAAATGATTTCGTGTCAATATAAAACGACGATTGATAATGTATAAAAGAAAATATACAATTAATGTTATAAAGACCAAACACAATGATGATCTTTCAAATCTCAATTTAAGGATATTTGCATGTTAAAAATTACAAATTTCTAATGGACTATTGGAAAGAGATAACTATCTTTTATACCTATATATTAATAATGACATAATTTGCAACCCATAGTAAGGTATTATTCAAGGGTTGGCACTCTAAAGAATTTAGGTGTAATGTCTTTTATGCTATCTCTAATGTTGCAGATTAAAACATTAAAACAAAGCACAAAAACGGGTGTTTACTATTTACCTACTCCGGCAAATGACAAATATTGGTTTGCACAAGTAGACGTAGAATTACAGATCATAATGTAAACATAGTTTGCATCTCTCTGTTTCTGGATGCAGCACATCCATAAATAAATGAATAATATTTACTTTTTGTTTTCTTTTTCTATGATGTGAGGGACCCTAAGTGTTTTTTTATTAATGTATGTAATTAAATTAATGTTAATTAAATTAACGTTTTCGTCTACACCTTTAATGTTTAAGAAATTTAAAGTTGCAAATGACCATTAGCATGCGTGATCTTCTACATCTGTTCGTGATCATTCAAAATTACAAAAACAACGATACAAAGTAAGAAAGTGTAAGTTGTATTCGCGTATTGATGTATTCGTGGATTATAGAAAAAATAACTAATTTATTTCTTTTGGTGTATGACTATAAATTATTAGAATGTCTTTTTATTTTTCAAGTAGATAAGTGGAACTTTCTATTAGAGCGAAATATTTCACTTTTGCCTCTCTGCTATATTTGAACTCAATCGTATAAGTAGTACTAAATAATTTTACGTGATATACGGATATTCAATTATCTCTAGCTCGATGGAAGATTGCTGAGGGTTACTTATTTTTTGATGTAGGTTCTTAAATTTTTATCAATACCGACTCAGTCATGGAAGTGAAACGTAAAGGGTAATAGGAAAGTAGCAGGCGGGGCTTGTTTCGTTGACATACATACATATATACATATGTATCTGTCACGCCTGTCTACCATCAGTATAGGCAGAAACAATGCTTCGTTGAATGGCTTATAAATACTCGAAAAGCGAAAAGACAATTCGCCAGATATTTCATATACCTAACTGTTAATGTCCTGTGTGGATAGCAAAACTATAGTAATAAAGTCTTATATAATTTACTCTTCTAATCCTTTTTGAGGTAAACGTCTGCGTTGCATAGAGACCAACCCTGTGAATAAAACAATATTAATGCATTTTTAATTTAAAATAAGGGAATATTAAGCTTAAGTAATAATATGGCAAATTAAAATTAAAGTCGTTATCGCTTCCGATATTAATGTTTAATTTGAATTTAGAATCATACATGCAAATGTGGCGGTAATATTTTTACTTTCAAATTTTTTTATAAAATACCGAACAGTAGTATTTTTATATAATTATATAAAACATGTATTAATATTTTGATTACTATTGATGAAAGTATAAAAAATATGTTATATAACAATAATTTAAATATAACATATACCATAATATATGTGTTTTTACACCGTGCACACAACTCTAGCATATATTAAATTAAATATTTTTTTTTAATATTTTGTATATTTAAAACATATAAAAATATAATATAAACTTGAAGACAAAAAAGTTTAAATTTTGCCTTAGTCTTGATGTCACACATTCAAGAGCATTTATTGCTTTTTCTACAGTTCCGCAAAGTTTTTATCAGCGAATTTAATTTATGCCATGAAATAAAGCATAAGTTTATGATGGCATACAAAAGCAATTACTGTACTGTCATTAGATAGTACAAATGCTGACTATAATTTACACACGCCACTTTTATATTAGCGAAAACATCACTTATAACAAATTACTTACATTAAAAGTAAATGTTATAGGTATGTAACAATCGTTGAGGGAGTTATTAACGAACACTGCAATTGCATGATACTTATCTGTATATTTATATAAGTATTTTATATGCATTTCAATTAACATACATTTATTAGTAACTGTCAAGTCTCATGCTCTGGCACTTCAATATTATTATCGGTCCCGGATTGTTTAAAATTGATTATTGTGTGTCGTTTGAATTACGTATATATAACTTTTTTACATTATTACATTAACATTTAATGTGTTTGTAGTACAACTAAACCTAGATGTAGGTGCTTTATTTGTAAACCCGTAGTTTGTTTGACAGGTCAGCAGTGAACTAACTACTCTTACTTTGCAAAATGAATACAATTTAGTATGTTTAATAGATACACTTACCACACCATTATCTTATCTACTTTTGGCATAAAACATTAATGTAACATTTTGCTCTGAATACTTCAAATCTCACCCTACAGTGGATCATTCACGGTTTCGTTACTAAATTGTGGAATTCTTTTCCCATACAAATTCGTGAAAGTCGATCGCTAAAAATGTTCAAGAGTAGATCAAAAGAACATCTGTCCTCGTAAACCTATATTATATTTGTATATGTATATGTACGTATTTTATATAAATAGGTATAATATTTTATATAAATCTATTATTATATACTAACATTTATGTACTTTGGACGTCAGTATATTTGGATATTATAAGTTAATTTATATTTAGGTAAGGTTATTTTCTTAATGGCGAATGAAACACCACAACTATATGGGTTCTTCTTTTTATTGTGCGCATACTACTATTCGCTCCTAATTAATGCTATTGTACATCTTTGGTTAAAATAATTTGGAATGAAACAATGTAATCTTTATGTGCAATAAAATAAACATAAACTGAGTAATCTCTAACACAAGAGTTACAAAGTGTATTCTTTTGATATGAGAACTGAGTTTTTAAGATAGACGACGATTGAGAGATTATATATACGATTGTTTATTCTGTAATATCCGTGGTGTACTAATTTCCATCAGGTAAGCCATCAGCTTGTTTACTTTTCCCAGTAGTATAAAAAAAGTTAAAGTAGGTTCGTTATTTTACCCTGACAGTTTAATAAAGAGAAAGTTTAAAATGTGTGTGATTTTTTTTTTAACACGATGAATTTTTAAAGTTGTTTTATATTAAGTAGCCATAATAATTTGGCAGTATTTATTTTAAAATTTTCGCTTTACCAGAACTAAAGTCGTGTAATATTTGAAATAAGTGATTTTTTTATGGTTATTTGTTGGATAAATGCTTGAATAGATTCGTGAAAAAACTCGTATACGCACGGACGAAGTTGCGTGTGGCCGCCTTTCTTCCATCGAGTCTGACGCTGTTATTTCTGTACGTCGAAGCGATATATCAAGAATAGTTTAGGGTTAAAACTATCCAGTTAAACTAATCGGGTGTAGCGCTAACGTGAACATTTTAGCGTGTGTCGTGCTAGTTGAATGGCGCCCATGAGTTAGTGAGTGAGCAGTCGTTTTAGTTATTGGTATGGTTTCGCCGGTAGTGGACGTGGTAGTATCCGGCGGACGGACGCGCGCGTTGTCCGCGTCGTGAATTCGTTTTGAAACAATTCGCATGTGTCGTGATCGGACTAATCGCGTACTTCTTAGTGCTGCAGACACCTGCACTTGATCGTGAAAGTTTATTACTGCTGGCCTCAAACATTGGACCGTTACTAAAAGAAATCGCAATACCTTTACTGTAATAAGATTGTTTTAGTGTTTTTGTAACATGTATATGAAGGTGTGATTTGAATACTGTTTAAAACCATGTAAGAATTTTAATGTATTAAAATATGCTTTGAATTCTGCTAGTGTTCAAATGAAGTCTGGCCTTCGATTATCAAGCGGATCTTGTAGTAGATCTATTGTATATCGTAAATGGTTATCAGAAAGTTGCTTCGGTTATAAAATTATTTTATTTCTTTTCAATAGCAGTGAATGAAGGTAAACCGGAAGAATAATTGCGATTGAATGTCTTGACTACTTTTAACAACGTCCGTTACGTTCTTGTCATATTACATTATAAACGTCTATCTGTCATTGTGCTTTATTTCATTTCTATCGTCAAAGAAAGGTGTTTTACTTAGGTATTTACGAACTATACGTACAGGGTCGAAATTACGTCATATTACGGTGGTGGCCTACTTTCGTATTTATTACGAACTATTGTATTCTTATGGTTAAGACCGGTCTGATTAATTTGTAATAAAAATGTAGATAGCATAATTATGTACATGAAATCCTAATGATAGTATCAATCAATTAATAGTTGCAGCATGGAAATATACTTCCGTTTTATAAGAATCAGTCATAAATTATTTTTTAGCTGTACCTGTAACTATGTCCACGTGAGCGGGACATTTTGATTGATAGGGATAAAAAGTAGCCCATATTTACTTTCATGGTCTATACGTGTGCCAGATTTTATGATGATAGGCTCAGTTGTTTACACCAAGAGGTAACAAACAAATTCAGTTTCAAAGTAAAGATTTTGCACAGTGATTTTGCACAGGGAACGGGTTCATCAGTTTTTTTATGCAACTGAGAATAATAAACATGTTGAAGGTCCAATTGAATGTTTCATTAATGATTTCGTTACGAGTTGTCACATTTTTCGTCACAACGTAAACATATCTTTGACATTTTGTAAGATACTAATAATAACGTTGAACTCAGTAATGTTAATTAGGTTGACGCAATCTTACCTATCATAGTTATTTTATTTTTTTTAATTTTGGTAAATATTAATCGCAATTTAAAAGTAAATGAAAATGGTTTACTGTACTGACATAAATTACCTTAGTCACTTTTTACTTTTATACCTATTCACTGGTAAATATTGTACTCAGAACAATGTACAATATTGGTGTAAAGGACATTACAGTTAATTCAATCCCAAATCCGTCGTATTTTCGAAAAGATAACTACATAAAATTTCATTATATAAAATTATACTTATTCTTTACATAGATACGGATTTGGTATGTAGTATAATTTATTTAATCGAATGTGCCTGCCCTCCCCCACACCCCGAGCTCGTTCACATGGCCAGTATCTATTGTTTAGATTGATTGGGATAAAAAGTAGCTATGCTCTTATTAAATATATGCCTATGCCAGATTTTAAAACGATAGGTTGGTTATCGTCATAACGCCAAGAGATGACAAAATTGATTTCTATTTTGCATCTGTACTATTCGTCAGCACACTGTAGTATCAGGATGTTTCTAACTCAACTTTTGAGCGGTTTCCTTCAATATTTAATTTTTGTCTTTCAATATAAGTAATTAAAATTAACTCCCAGCAGTCGTATTTCCGAAAATATACTGAAACTTTCAAAAAAGCATATTCCTCCCGAAAATGTTGGCAACACAGTTGCAATTTCTCCGATGTTGCGGGTGTCTATTGATGGCGATAAACACCGTCAGGTGAGCCGGCAAGCTCGTTTGCTTTGTATGTTATAAAAAAGGTAATTTATTTCATTCTTATTCTAATAAAATTAGTTCTATTAGGTAAGTAATTAACTACTTTTTTTTGTAATGTAATCACTAGATATTACTACTAAAGCTGGTATTTCTAATTGGGTTTGGTCTATTGTCGAAGTTTTTGTTAAGTATTGCATTGTAACTAAAATACGCATGTAGTAGTTTGTTCATGCAGAAAGAAAAAAAGTCTATGAATAATGAATGTATGTCTAAAGAACTCAATGTCACGAAAGTACTTAATAACAATATTTAACTCGAGGTAAAATTTTCAGAAAAATATCTTCAACTTTAAGGATAACAGTGAAGGAAATTATTTCTAGGTTATAGTTATGCGTAATATAACCTTGTGCGGAAATCTTAAAAAAAAAAAAAAACATTGAATTGTGAATATTTACAACTTTGTATATTGTCTATTTACATAATAAGGCGGATCCATAGTCCGAATTCAGTGTAATGATAATCGACGTGCTGTCAAACTGGTCATATACCTACTACTGTACATGAAGTAAGGTATTTATTTCATATTCGTTTTTTTTACATACTTTAAGAACAAAGTTCACGATATTTTTCGGAATGATAAAAATGTATTGGGAGAGATTTGGCTGTCGACTGTCGTACAAATGTCATGTTAGATCATTACCGTATTACTAACTGTATTCCACAGTGATATCCGCGTGAAATAGAATAAAAAGTATCCTAACCTGAGTTAATTTAGGATGTATTCCATCTTTGTACTAAATTTAGTCAAATATGTTTAAATGTGATTGAGTAACGTCTAAACATCTTTTCACGTTTATAAAGTTATATTTTGTTTAATAATAGTAGTTCTTTCTATTCCTTGATGGATTTGATAGCTCAACGTAAATAAGTAGATGATGATAAGTAGATGATAATATGAGTAGCCAAATTTTTTTGTTATTTTCTAACCCTCCTAAATTTTTTTTTCCGCAAATAAATTCATTCTTTCATTACTCCTTTTAAAGGGTGCTAAATGTCGATTTACTTCTATATATTAAATGAAACAAATTAATAACTGTTTTGGTTTGTAATTATATATACAATTTTATGATATTTAGTAACTAATGAAATATGCGTTAAATAATAACTAAATGATAAGTAAGTCTCTGCATATCTTTTCCAACAAAATTAATACTTCGAGAGATCGAAGATTTTTTAAGATATTCCTTTGGAGATGTCGTCACGAACGTATGTATTTTAAATGATTTAAGGAGGATGTTGATTTACATTATGCTGTATCTTCACCAATTCAAAACCTGTTTTGAAAAGTAATTCTTTTTGCGATTGATTGGACTTACTTCCATGTTAATTTGTCGCGATTGAACATGATTAATGGAACAAAATCTCATATAATCTCAAAAACTACCTATTATTTTTAAACCTTTTGCTTATGTAGAAATCATAAAAGAAAATTATTATTAATTAGGCTTCAAATTAAAATCCATAATTAAAATATCTAAAAAATCTATCCTTATTCAAATATAAATATAACCTCAATGCGAGGTAATTTGACGTCACTTGTGAATCACGTGCAGAGTGACCTTATACCCATACTACCCATAGCAAACAGTTGCGTTGAAGTATGATTTGGTATCTGTGGATTTAGATATGTAAATATATTTTCTCTCTGCAAAGAAATCATATATCTATGACATGCAAATTTGACATTCCATGATTTCTTTACATGAAATAGTTTTCTGTTTTTCGACATGACTAAGCTTTACGACGAGATCAGAATTGAGATAAAAACTTTTTAGAAGTTTTAACTGTATCCTACGTTTAATTATATTTGAAGTATCATGGATGAACTTATTAGGGTAACCATGCCATTATCCTCTATTTTTATGTTTATATTCGTACACCATTGTAGTAATTTTACTATATTGAGCCAACTGCTTAATTAGTGTAAATTGTTGAAAGTTTGTTTTTCTTGAAGTTAAAATTGACTGTGACAAAGACAAGAAGATTTTGAAGATTTACAGTCCATTCAGTATTATCTCATTAACTCTAAAATGGTGTTAGTGCACTGATTGAATTGCAATTGTCTTCGATAAATTATATTGGTTCTTAGTGTAGTATTTATTAAAATTTATTACTATTTATTATTATTGATTATCAGGGCCCATAATGCACTAGGCAATCGGCGTTATGATATTTTTGAAGTATAGTATAGGTAAACTCCAAGAAACTCGTCTTCTGAGTTTACTGTGATGTTAAATGGATTGTTTAAAAAACGTTATGATTTCTTGTATTATTTCTTAATAATAGTTAATTTGTTAAAAGTTTAAATATAAAGTTTACATTACATATTGATTTTTAAAGTTAAATATAAATTTTATATAGGGTTTTACAATTTCATTTGATTTTCATTTCTTTTCTTATATCAATCAAGTAGTTACTCGTACAAAAAAGTCATTGCATTAAATGCAAACGTTTCCGAGAAGTGTTGCAACCTTGTTTTTTTTTCTATGGTCGATGTTCGTTGTTTGCTCAGTCAAATTAATAAACTGTAGTTAGAATTCCGTTTATTTAGTAGGATAGTTTGTTCATAGGCGTGGGCGTAAAAAGGGCGCGACTGGTTTTGGCCTCATTCCTGCATAATCAATATTAGGCTAGGTAGAAAACGGTCATTTTCTTTCATAATTGCATGTTACTTTCGCTGAAAAAATAATCTCATATAAAATTAACATAAATAACAATCATCGTTGGTTACGTTGTGGATGGCGTTTGTGCCAAATTCACACATTGCGATTTCATGTGAGTTAATTTAAAGCAGCTCACTTGGTTACCCGAGCGTACGGCGTTTTTAGTCTGCCTACTTATTATTAGGTATGCCACGTAAAACGTGTTTGTTCTATTACATGAAATGTCGTGGCGCGACTCTCGCGACTTTACAGGTATGATGCTAAAATAAATATTGAAACCGGCGAAGTATAAAATGAATTGTCAGTTCATTTCACGGCAGACATCGTGGAGGAGACACTGTAAATAAACTCAGATTAAATAGTTGTGAAATAGTGGTGCTCTTGCACGTGAGAGGATATTTGGTGTGAGGCGGGCGGAGCCGATGGTCGCGGCTCGGGCACGTCACGGCGGAGGGCTGTGCGGGCTCGGGTGCGGGGTGCGCGGACGACTCGCGTACCTCGCCACCGCCCGGCTTCGATCGCGAGCTCTTCCAGGAGCTAAGCTATCTACCTGATGCGGAACTGCGCGAGTGCCTCGGCGAATACCCTGACTTCCTATACCACGTGGCGAGGGACAGATACGGCCGACTCTACTTTCGCGTCATCCGGACTTTGCTCCTTGATAGAGGTACGCCAAGATCCAGAACGTGAATACTATTCACGATCACTCTCAAGTCTCTGCGATTTCTCATATTTTGTCGTTACCCATCTTGCTTCTTCTTTAGATGGCCTTTAATTTCAAGCGCATCTGTCCATCTCATGCTTTACTCACGCTTCTGATATTTTCTAGAATGTTTATCAATTTTTAATTCTAACCAATAATCTTGTAAAATAACATTATTATTTAAACTGGACTATTCTGTATTAACCAAATAAAATTTTTTTATTGTAGTTTTTTTTATGAATTAATTAATTTGTTTAGGTAACACAATCAATATTTCAGTTAGAGGAAACGTAAGGAGCAAGAACTGTGAAAGTCTTTGATTCGTGTGAGAGAGACGTAACCGCGAGTACAATCAATATCCGTTGTAATCGTTAGGTAAGATGTAAGAGTGGGAAAAATGCCATCCAGCATATAGGTAGAATGCAACAATTGTTTACATTCTCCCAAGGTATTTTTTATCGTTTTGCTGGAAAGCAGGCACCTTGTGTATTCTTGTGTAAAAGTAATTTATTTTACATGGTACAATATACTGTTTTGGATGTATCCAAAATTTTTAGTCTGTCACGTAGTGTGCAAATAGGTAATATGGATTGAGTATTAACTGCAAAAGCTAGTCATTATCATCCTTTTAGTGGTTCAATTTTCCATTGCAGAACATAGTTTACCATTAGATTGGCATATGTAATGATGCAGGGCCACTTTCAGTGACCCCCTTTAATTTTTCATTCAGTTGCAGGTTTATATTGCGTTGCAGGTTTATCTTTCTTCCCTGTTTAGTACAATTTACATTATTCTAAAGCTTTATATAAATAAATTCAAGCATAAAGTTAAGTATATTATAGTGCGGATCTGATAACTAAATGCTTTACCGCTCTTTTTACGAAGAATTGAAACAGATGTACCGTTTAATGATTATTTATCATTGCATATAATTTTCATAGTACATAGTCATCAATAATGCGATAAGAATTGATTACGCTCAGTGACGCAAATTATAATTTTGTACCAATTGTCGATATCCTTGATTTGAATTCGAGAATTATATAGGTTTCGGGTACAAATCGACAATTTCCAATGTTAACTAAATAACTTTTGTTTATCGTATTGTTGACTACGGTAACTTAATATCAAAGTATATAGAAATATAATATTATTCAAATTAATATAATAGTTATTTATCTGTTATTTTTAATATCATTAATTATCAAATATAAGTTAGAAACATAATAATCGATTTTAAAAAAGGCGATCAAAAATGTATTGAGTGATTTTCAACTGTCATATTATTTTGTTTCGAAGTTCGAAGTCGAAGATTAAGATAGTGGAAATTCTCAATACAGATACTTTCGTGTACAATAAATAGTTCAGAAATAAATACCAACACGATAGTTTTTCGATCTCTATTTCTTATAAAAAAAATTTAAATACATATTAAAAATAACGCCTATTGTAGTAGATTCCTAGACAGCCGTTGTCATGGTAGTAGTACTACTATTCTAGCGATATATGTGAAAAATCATTACATGAATAGATGAATTGCCTATTATACTGTTTTTTTTTTCCCACATAATGAGTGTATAATAGAATAGTATGTTTTGCGTGCCCTCCATTGAACCGATATTTAGCCCGAAGTTCTCTAGTTGCGTACGTTACGCAGTCGTTGGCTCGATTGGTTGGTTTGCACTAGTGTTTGTCGCCGGCAACGACAGGTTTCGATATTGTTTATTGATGTAATAACCGTGTCTATTATATACTATTGTTCTCCGAAAAAATTGTGTTTTCACATAATGCCAGTTTGACCGCGCATCTATATAGAGAATCAATGAACACCCGAAGACTGGATGATATACCTTTTGGTCAGTACTTAATCTATTGAATTGTGTTGGTTAATGGTGAAAAATTATTAGTAATTATATAATGATGTCCCCTTTAACTAATGATGTCCCTTTAACACAATTATATATTATCTTATCATTGTTTGTAGCCGGCAAGTTAGTGAATACTATTTTGTCTTTACAGTCGAGTGCGTTTCACTTACACGCTGTTTTGCGACACTGCTTTATGGTCGTTCAAGTGCTCATTGAGTTATGTAGCTATTGTGCTGAGTAAATCCGTGTACCATTGTATATTGTCTCATAGTTCTGAGCGTTTTCCAACTAGTTGAAGTAAAAAATGTTATTTGTGATGTGAATTATTTACGTGGAATGCAGTTATTTATTTACAG
Organism: Galleria mellonella; assembly: GCF_026898425.1. Classification (NCBI taxonomy): domain Eukaryota; kingdom Metazoa; phylum Arthropoda; class Insecta; order Lepidoptera; family Pyralidae; genus Galleria; species Galleria mellonella. The sequence continues at coordinate 1,264,948 of NW_026442042.1, read as the reverse complement.
CTACAAGCGTTAATAATTTATTTACCAAACAAAAAAATTACTACATAATTATATGTAAAGAAATCCAATATATAAATAATACTTGGTTTAAGAAGAATAAATCGACTCATACGATTTCGTTTTCAGAGGTATCAATATTTATGTAAAAATATTAATTGTAATCGGTACCTATATATTGTTAAATAGTTGTAAATGTCAATAATTAAAACAGTACAAACAAAACATATTAATGAAAATAATGAAAGCTAAATTAAAAACTTTCTTCTCAATATTTACTGCCTAATAATCTTAATGAGAGTATTTAGTTTGTTTGGTATTTTTTATTTTGTTTAATAGTAGGTATGTAAATCAAATATTTCAATATATTCTTCTGTCGTTGTGTCACAATTCTTCAGTGTAACAAAAAGTTTTTACAAACAAATGACATTTTCTAGTATTTATTCTTTTGCACACATTAAAATATATATACATGTCGAACTAAATAACTTATTTAATTTTCATATATTTTTTTTTAAATTTTGACTGAGAATAGTAAATTTATATATATCAGGATATGTATAGGAAAATAAAAAAAAAATCTTATTCAAATTGGGAATTAATGTCATTATAATTGTTATTAGGTTTTAGTAATTATATTTTAATTATTTTTTTTGTTGTTGAGAAATAATAATTGTCAGGACTTTACTACGAATGTAAAAAGTAAAACTATAGCTTTTTTGTCATTATTAGTTTAAATATTTCTCTGAGTTATCAAAGTTTTTGTTTTTTATCTTGTATAAATATAGTATAAAAACATTAGCATTAGTAGGTACTTGCTAAAAAGTGGCAGTACTAATAAATTTCTATGTTTCTGTATAATTTGTGACGACTCAATTCGATTGGCCGCTCATTTATTTGTAGATAATATAGTACCATTAATATATTTGACTTGTTATATAAGTTTTTATAGATTTAAAAGTTATCATATCTGTAGTGAATATATTTTAATATTATTAATTAAAATGAAATTGATTGCAATATAATGCTATGAAAGTTACAGCTATCTATATCTACATTCTTATCTAATTCCATTGTTCCAACATTACATTGCAATAATCGATAATATGTAGGGTGACCATGTTGTCATACTAAAAACCTATTTCTTAATTACAGTTCTATGCAGCAACAGGGTGAGCCAAATGACAAAAACCTACAATGACATTGAAGCGGTAACAAGGCTCTTAGAAGAAGTAAGTCAATTTATTATAGCATCATACTTTCTAAAATATTTATAATATCTGTTTATTATACAGTTCTTGATGTCGTCGGTAGTAGGATTGCTTGTTTTTACTGCTTAGCTTATGCTGCTAAACTTGTACTATTTTGTTTGTCAAGATGTCTCTTAATGATAAACTGATTTAGATTCGTAATCAACAATATTATTTATCAATTTGATATGCTCGTAAATAAGTTTTACAGAAAGCACCCTGAGTTAGAATTATTTATATTGGCTTTACTCACATAATTTCTGACTAATTTCGAATTATATGTATAAGTGTCTTTATTGTCTTATTACTTATATGGCTCACAGTTTTTTTTGAGATCAGTCGCGGTCAGAGAGCGCTTGTGGATGTGTGCGATTGGTAGCGATGTTTAAATATATAAGATACGTGAGTAAAGCTAATATAAATAGTAATAATTAAACTAAAATGCCATAATTATTTATGAACAGAAAGAGAAAGATTTGGAGTTGACGGCACGCATCGGCAAGGAGTTATTGACAGCTAATGGCCGACTGGAGGCGCGTGTTACAGCACTCGAGGGCGATTTGCGCAGCGCTCGAGATCTCATCACACAGTTGAAACACGATCTCACAACTAAAACAGATTTATTGCAGGTAAACACCGGTGTTCTATATTTTTTTTATTACATGTTAGCCGTATCTTGCAGGTTGTCTATCTATGTATTCTATGTGTTTATTGTGTAATCTAGGATATGTGGTTTACCCGTATATGAAATTGTATTCACATGTGCTTTGCTGTTTAAGCGTGATTGAGTAAGAAACATCTAAAGACATGAACATCTTTAAATATGCCTTTATGCTCCCTGCCAATTCTGCGGTTTACATGTTATGCCTCTTGTGGCAGCATTGGCGTGTATATAGAATAAAGCTTATTAACAATTGTTAAAAAAAAAAATAAGCTCTGGACTATAATCTATAATCTCTAATAGGCATTAGTTACCTGTTGTCGTTATGATAAATGTAACATTCGACATGTCCACATTGCGTCGAGCATTTAGCAAAAGGCGAGCCTACCGCTATTTGTCGCATTAATTTAATTTCGCAATTAATTCTATGATATTACTTAATTCAATTTAAGCTCTATTGAACCTGTTTTATAATTGACAGTGTTTTGTACTCAGGCAATTCATGTGTCGTTCTCTTCTTTGTTTTGTTAATATGCCATTGAACTTGTGATCTTAAAGTATTAATATAGGGTATGAGTAATAATCAAGAAAACGTTATTAAATATAACCAACTGCTCATACACGGAAAATTACAGAACTGATAACAAACGTAGTTAGCATTTTTGTCTAATTTACTTGTCATTTGTTTTTAGGATATCGTCGCTAATAGATACGAAACTTTATTATTGTAATTTTGTAATGTACGTTTGTCCGTTTAATCATACGTACTATTTAATATAACTTTTTTACAAACGAATAAGATCTGAAGTTTCATAGGTGTAGAATATTAATATCATAAACAGATAAATTTGATCCGGCTATATACGATTGATTGTATTCATAGACCATATTGTCTCTGTGTTTGCTCAGGAAGGTGTGTGATCACTCGTTGTGCTATAATAAAAAAAAAAAGTTCTTTTAATAGAACTCTTCATACCTTTATTAATCTTTTAATTAAAAAATATTCGGGTCATATCAAACTTGTCATGGAAATGGTAATGTAGTTGTCTGTGCAATAAGTGTAACGTATACAACATTCAAAATTATCAATTTTTTATAATTATTCTTTTGCGACAACATACAGTTCAAAGTATCTAAAGGTTTTAATTTTATTAAATGAGGACAACGAATTGTAATTATAACTATAATGTATCATTAAATTATTTTGATCATTATATATATATATATATATATATATATATATATATATATATATATATATATATATATATATATATATATATATATATATATATATATATATATATATATATATTACAATTTAGAGATATCGGTGAATAATTAAAAACTATAAACATATTATGTGTACGAACATTTATTTAATATGTCCGATATGCTCTTCACTGAACTTTTATAACTTGCTAATAATGATTTCACGTATGGATCTAGGTGTTAACAAATGACACAGAGGAAGGCAACTCCCCGACGGAGGAGCAAGAAGCGGCTTGCGCGGCAGCGCTGCGCAAACGCACCGGCGCACTGGAGCGAGAAAATCGAGCTCTTCGCGAGGAGGCTGCCCGGCTCGCCGCCGGCACCGACAGCGCCGAGCTGGCTGAGCAGCAGCTGCTGCGAGATATTGCGCAACAACTCGGTAAGCCTCTTTTTGTTCTTTCATTTATTTGACAAATTTCTTTCGTAGCCTATTTCATGTTTAATGCGATGTCTCCTTAATTACTTGTTTATCTCCATCAGATAAGAACTCTGTTTATTTGAACACCATTAATTAATGTTACAATTTTAATTTTATTTGCTTCAACTGTATGATAATAATATAAAAATGTACAGTTTTCTCATTCCCATGAAAATGGCGAATAATTCATGCAAATATACATACATAAATATTTATTAGATTTATGAAAAATTACAATTCAACTAGGGGTATTGACCTACAGTTGTGTGAAACATTGTGAACTGGACATAATGTATATACGAGTACACTATTTGTATTAAGTATGCCAGGAAATACCATTTCTATGATGTTAATGTTATGTATACTTTATAGATAGTCCTAGTTTTTTTTTATTATTTGAAATTTCTTATTGTTATTAAATATTACATATAAAATAATGCATTTTGTTTTGTATAAAAATACTATCTGTATCATTATGTAAATTGTGTTACAAGTGATTTGATAACATATTGAGTTACGGATATTTTGCGTACTTGAAATGAGTATCTATATTACTTATCTTCTGAAGAGTAGACTAGTAATTATGATAAAATACTTTATCATTATATGTGTGTTTATTATTATTAGTGTATTGCCGAATAATACATTTGGTATGAAGAACGTGGAAGTCACGAGGGTTTGGTGGGGCAAGGTGGCCTAGCAGCGTGTTTTCTCTAAGGTTTGCACCCTGTCAGACCATACTTGTTTCAACATATCCCTGTCATCGTTTTGCCCAAGTTAACGAGGTTGAAGAAGATGCACTACTGTCTTTTCGATTATAAGTCTTTATAATAATTATATATAAAAATCGTATCGTAGGTATACTTATCACTTTATTTATTGTGTACTAATTGAAACAATTTCAAACTAGTTGGAATTAAATTCGCGATTTCCTCACATACTAGTGGGAGTTATTATGCAAAATTAGTCTCTACGGGTATCTTTGTCCATTCGTGTTTGTCGTGAAGCAGATGTGCTTGCACGACTGTGTTCTAGTTTAAAAGGAATATGGGAGACAAATTGCAAGATACTTGTACGGGGAGGCATAACACCGTAGTTTTTAGGAATGGCAACGCTTGTGGGGTAATATGGGATTCAAAGTTCATTCTATAATGTGTATGATGCTGTTTATATCTATAGGCGACGGTTATCAATTTCCATCAGGTGGGCTGTCAGCTTGTTTGCTATTCTAAGTGTCAGTATTAGTTTTGACTTTAAAAAATCATTAAAAATTTACTTTATGCTTTAGACATTATTGTTGTGACTGTTGACTTAGTATACAGTACGTATTATATAACGAACTTACGTGTTGTGACATAATGTGACATTTCATTATCACGATAATAGATCGCAGTGAAATTGTTTTACAGTTTTGTGTGCCTATGTTTTTGTACATATCGTTTTGTGAATTATTATTATTTATGTATCTAAGTTCTATGTATTATGATGTTTAATTATTTTAATGGCAATACATGAACTTAGTACCTCATAATTGAAACAATAAGCTATATAATTCCTTACAGTTCATAGATATAAAAATACATAATTTATATAGTTGTGACGCATGAATAAAAATATAGGTTGCGTTTTATGTCGGTTTCAATTAGACATCCTGTTAAATTTTACGTTTCAGTAGAAAATAGCATATTATCAACATTATAATTTCTGATAAAAGATTGTGGTTGTATCAAAATTCTTTTATATGAGTAGGTTTATAAATCCTAATAAACCTTGGATAAGACAAAATATACCTAGGTAGTGATAATACATATTCATATCTACCATGTGGCCTGTATACCAACATAGTCTAAAGAGTGTACCTATCAGTCTCAATGAACTTCTCTAAAGAATGGACTATTCAATAGTCGAATTTTGAAAATGTTCGTTCTAAATCAATTATATGACGACGCGAATTGTTTTTTTTTTTTTGGAAAGTTGTTCAGGTTCATTGAAAAATTCAATGGGTTTTGTATTGGTACTCTCTTTACCCTTGTTGAACACAACGAGTCACGGTTGAATGCGTCATACTCATGAACATATATATATTACATGTGAAGACTGTTCTATTTCCATACTTTACTGTGCCTTGGCAATTTGTATTTATTGGAAATATTTGTGGTATTTCAAGGATACGATCGAGTTTTTGCCGAGTTGGTTGAAACTACTTTCAAACAACTAGATGACCTGATAAATATCTGAAATATATGAATAAAAATATTTTTAATTCTTATTTTGGTATTTACATAGTTATAATGTTAATTATAAAATGTTTTGATAGAAGAAAGTTGTTAGAGAAAAAAACAAAACAATCATAGTTATTAAAATATGCAATTATAAACCGTAATAAAGTTGAATAGATAGGTAAATCAAGTTAATAAAGTGTTACTGATATAATAACAAAATATTTGTATTAAGATCGTAGCACAATAAGTTTAACGTATTGCTTCATTAATAGAAGTTTCGTATAAATATGTAAATGATGAGGAAATGGTCGATCAACCCGTCGTCACCTGAAGCTAGTTAACAGACCGCTAAAACTTTTAGTATAGATTTTATTTGAACTTTTTATCCATTTATTAATTTGATCTGTTACAAAATTACAGACATTGCGTAACTTAATATCATGCAACTGTTGGTTCCGTGTTATATTTTTATAGATACTACTTAATTTTTTTTTTCTTTTTTTATACAATTCATGGATTATTATGATATCCACAGGCGTTGTTTTTAATGTTTTTAATACACGCGTGTTAGATACGTAACATCTGCGATTTAATTGTCAGTTAAATAATTTTTCGTTGTACAATTTCTGGGTTATAACAAATGTGATCAGTTTAGTTTAATTACTTGGTTAGAAAAAGATTAGAGTAGTCTGGATATTTTTTATTATATGTTTATATGTAGTATTTGATATTATTGTCTTGTAGGTACTTAAATGATTATTAATCTGTGTATAGCGAGTGCAAACTCGGAAGCCACCATCCTGGGCAATGAGTTGGCGGAGGAGAGACAACGGAACGCCGACCTCCAGCACCAGGTTGATAGTACAAACGCAAGGCTCGCCCTCACTGAAAGAAATTTCCAACAGGTATCCATGATTTTACTTATTTTACACTTTAATTATCATTGCATTTTCTCAGAATCTGACATTTCTTTGATAAATCGTATTTAAAGTGTAATTTTAGGTTACCTGTTATCATGTTGTTACATTGCATACATACCTACATACTTATAGAAACCCCACCCAAAAACTGTCGTATGCTATTATGTTTAAAGTACTTTTTAAAATAGATTCAAGTAATTATCGTTTATTCCAAATAGTATAATCGTTACAATGAATTTCAAACCGGAATGAACTGACATAAAATAGTGAAAATCAAAATCAAGTCTTTATTATCTATATCAAATGTCAATTTTATTCGATTTGAAATAGTTTTTATAAGACTAGTAACGTCAAAGACAGATGTAAACACTAGGATAGTGGTTTAATCAAAGAAAATAATAGTTGTAACTTTTGACTAAATAGACAAGCGATTTCTAAAATTGGTTCCGTGAATCAATGACGTTTGTCAATGACTGTGACAGTGTCAAATAGATGAGCATGCTAATGAGTATTGTTGTGAGGCAACTCGCTTCCAAATCAAACGTATTTATATACTATTTATATTCTTGAGCTTACTCGCAGGCCACTCAAGTTTTAGATGGTGTCCTTAATTTATTATAATGACTGAGAGAAAATTCTAATTAGCATTAAGTCAGTCTTTTGTACTTAATTGTTGACCATGGACTAAGTTTCCATGGTACTAATTAACATTAACTTTTAGACTGCCATTTTTCTCTCATATTTTCACACAATTTGGTTTGACAAACATTAGCTTTTGCCTATTACAATAAAGCGGAAAAGAAATGTAGGATCCAATAAAAGTTAATTATATAATATTCTGTACTCTTAAAGTTTAATAACTGACATTCAGGGATAAATATTTTATTCTATATTACATCCCCAAGGATGATTAGAGATTAGCCTAAAACCCAAGTTTTAGGCTAATCTCCCTGTCAAATTTCATCTACAGCGGTCCCTAATTTAGTCGTGGAAACATAATAATCCGACAGATAAATTCAGTTTCGCTTTAACATAATTGATATGAATAATTTAAACGCTAGAATATCAAGTTGTCCATTTCGCTAGTTAGATACCGCATAGGTTATGTGTCAAGGTCTTGTGTAGAAAATCATATGCATGTAATATTTGCATAATGTTTGCCCGCAGCTAACCGCAGAACACGAGCACACAATAAGAATATTAGAAATCACTAGAGAAAATCAAAATGCTCTTGCAGCAGAGTTGGCTGACACGAAGGTAAGTCTAGATTATTTATGTAATAGGATTTACTGTGAAAATATTTTGCTAATAAGAAAATTATCATTGCCTTTAATTGTATCGCTTTTTTAACGCCGTGTGGTCCCGGAATAGAATGGGCTACTCCTTCTATTCCCATGGGTGTCGTAAGAGGAGACTAAGAGAAATTAAAGGTCGAGGGACGGGCAGCAGCGTCCCTCAATACATCACTAAAGTGTAATTGCGGTTACCAACCTATTTGCCAAGCGTGGCAACTATTGGCAAAATCTCCAAATTTATCGGGGTGCCCTATATTCAGCAGTGGGCAGATAACCGCTGATATGATGATGATGGTAATGATTATGATTAAGTGTGTAATCAGTAAATTTCAATGTAAATATTTTTATCTGGTTGGGAATGCAATTTACTCATCGACCTTCATGTGTTAACTATATACAACAAAACGAATTGAGTTGTATTTATAATTTTGAATTAAACTATAAGGTCTTTATGTACATAAAAAAAACGTATCATCAATTAATATAATAAAATCAATAAGATAAGTATAAATTGCATAATTTTTTTTATATATGTTTATCTTCTATCTATACTTATAATAAATCTGTAGAGAGGTCAATTCTGTACATGAAATATATTTTCAAAATAACTATCAGGGGGTGATTAGTGATCGTTACTGATGCCAAAAATGCAATCAGTAAAATTTTTGTCTGTCTGTATGTTCGTTATAGAAACAGAAACTACTCGACGGATTTTAACGAAACTTGGTATAATTATTCTTCATACTCCTGGGCAGGTTATAGTAATTTTTCATCACACTACGATCTATAGGAGCAGAGCAGTGAAGGGAAATGTTGAGAAAACGGGAGAAGTTACTCCATTTTTAAGCTGCCGTCGCGAGTGCAGCCTTAATAGTCACTTTTTAAAATGTAAAAATGTCCACCTGTGCGAAGCCGGGACGGGCCGCTAGTCTATAATAATACTCGTAATTAAGATTTTGGTAATTTTACATACGGCAAAAATTTGTCCATGCAAAATAGTAGTGATATGTATTTATGTAAATCCTTGCTTAAGAATGTCATGTGATTTGAGCGTTAATAATTTATCGTGCGACTGTGCAGGAGCGGTACGCGGAAGTGGCAGCGCACCTGGCGGAGGCACAGGAACAGCTGCGACAGCTGCGCAAGCGTGGAGAGCCGGTGCGGGGGCTGATGCCGAGCGTGGCGGCCGCCGCCGGCCTGCTGCCTGCCAGCCTGCACCGCGAGATGCACTCCTCTGTCTTCTCGGAGCTCAGCCTCGACTCCGGCATTGGCGATCCGCTCGCACAGTTAGTCACTTGCCTCTGACATTTTTCATTTTTTTATAATGTTGGTGCTGGGTATTGTCAGCACTCAATGTAGTTTGTAATTCATCTTAACAACTTTCGAACACATTTGTTTTGTTTACACAGATTTTTAATAATGTTTATAATATTGGAACTCCCAGTATAGTTCGTAATTCACATTGTACAAAACCATAAACTACCAAACTTGCTTGGCAGTAATTGTAAAATTTTCATCGCGTAAATCATGTATAAATGAAATTTCATTACAATAAAACCATGCTCGCCGCCGGTTCAATTTCGTTCCACAATGTGTTTACTAAAAAAAAATTAAATCATAATATATAATATTATGTAAATAATTGTCATTTATTTGATTAATTAATGAAAATATATTATTTAATAATTGTACTGTATATTCCTATAAACACTCATATATAATTGATATTATATTATAATAATTATTATCACAGATGATCAATAATATCTGTTTTACGTAATAAGCTTCTGGCTATATATCTATATCTACTAAAAGATTCGAATGAACGAAGAATATCTTATTACTCATATGTGAAGTACAATAATCTAAATCATAATTTAAATCCATATGATAACTATCAGTTTTTTAATTGTCAAGTATCTATATTTAAATTTACAGTCAGTATAATATTTAATGAGTAAAAATCCTGTGTCCATGTAGTCGTTTACTTTATTCTCTGAAAACGGCTTAATAGTTTATTAGTTTTGTAATTGGGGACTGTTTGCTTCAATCAGAGACAGAATAGTTTTTATCGATAAAGGACGTATTGGCGGCAAAACAATGTTGGCCTGGTCGACTGGTAATATTATATAATGAATGAATTAATTGTATGAACAGGTCAAGTATGCAGAAAGTGTTTGAAACCGTGCAGTGTGCATCGCGGTGGTCGGGCGCGTCGGGTGCGTCGGGAGCGTCGCTGCACGGTTCGGACGCCGTGGACGCGCCGTCCGCGCCCCCCGCGCCCTCCGCCTACCTCAAGCCTCCTCCAAAGAGAACCTCCTGCGATTCGTTCTTCGACGACACCTCCGATACCGACTCCGATGACCTATACCCGTTAGTATTAGTACTAGGTTTATTTGAGTATACTTATACTTAATAATAGACTTAAATTTACGGAATACTGAAATTTTGTATTACAGTTATATAAGAACAAATATTACAAGGGTTTTATGGTGGTTCAGGCATGTAGAAAGTATCGTGAAAGAAATACATGATACGAATATAGAAGAATGCAAATATGGGGAGGCCTAATGGACTTGCGCGTCACTTTTTAATGAGTCTATGGGACATTCATAAGACATGAAGTTAAAATTGACAAGATAAGACATCTTTAGAAATAGTGTAGCAGGAAAGAAAGAACGCACGTAAGAAAGTGGGGGCTATTGACATATCTATCATGGACAGATAAATTGTATAAAAAAATTTAGACTGTAAAATAAGTCATGAATACATACATACAGAATGTGAAAGTCGTACTCATGAATGAGACCACTTATGAAAGTGGGTGAAATAGGTACTGGCTGTTTCCCATGGCTTTGGTTATATGAATCAGTATATAAAGTATTCTATGTGTTAAGTTAACATCTTAAACAAAAAGCAAATTTTATACAAATCCATTCTGCCGTTTAAGCCTAATTGAGTAACATCCATTCATTTACAATACAAATATTAGTAGGATACGATAAGGGATCGTTTAGAAGTTTTTTTTGTCATCTCTATATAAATCGTAAGGGAGCTAGCGTGTAGACAGTTATAATATTGCGGCTCGTTGTCCGGCAGCGGCGGCGCGGGCGTGGGCGTGCCGGGCGCGCCGGGCGCGGCGGAGCTGGCGGCGGCGCTGCGCCGCCTCACGCCGCACGAGATCGACTCGCGCCGCGCCTCGCTCGCCGCCTCGCACGTGCTGCGCCACCGCCGACACGCCGGTACGGTATTTTTATGGTGATATTTAAAATGCCAATCCAGATAGCGACCCATCTGCTCTTTTTTTAATGGGTAAAAACGAAATGGTAACCCCGCCTGCGCTATCGGTATACGCTGGCGGGGTGCCAGTGAGGGGTTATAGGTGTTTTTTATGCCATTGTGGTGGCAAACAAGTATACGGCCCAACTAATGGAAAGCGGTTACCGTAGCCTATGAAGGCTTGCAATACAACGATAAAAGTAGCCCATTGTGACGGATTTCACTAAAATGAATTACGATGGTTTCCAAGGGGAACCGCGTGAAAGTCAACCTGATAGTGTATTGCTAACAATGAGTCAGGTAGACTCTGTTACTAACAACCCCCCCCCCCCCCCCCCGGGCCCACTTGTTGGATTACATAAACTGACATAAACAGTTCCATGGGTATGATAATACACACTGATGCCCATGCCACGTTGCCATTCTCAAGGCTTATTGTGTTATACCTCCATACTCTGTGATTACACTGCTAGTATATTCATCATTATACTCAGTCTTTCAGCCTTCCTTTATAATCTTTACAGATTGTATTGATTGCCTTAAACTTAGCTAACAGGAGATGGTTTTATGGGATATAAATCTATCACCTGTTAAGCCATGATCATATATATTCACACTATAAAGTTACCGTAATTTCATATGCTCCTTGAAATTGCAGACAATCTTACTGCGTAAAGCTATATGTGAGTAGGAAAGTGGTAACTGTCGTCTATTAATATAAACGCTGCAAAATACACCACGATGCCCATGGTACATTTTATGCGTACTTTACGCATTCGAGTTTTAAGGTTGTTATGCCTCTAATTAGAGGCTATACTTCTAATTATTACTATAAGGTTTCGTTTTATTTTGGGATTTGTGAATCGCAGTTTATATTTTTACCTTTTTTTTAGCTATTTATTAGATGTTCATAGTTTAATTATTAATATGTATAATATTTATTTGTTTTGAAAATTAAATGAAGCATTTTATTTCATATATTTACAGACAGAGACCTCAGTGAAGAGAGTGCGGTGTGGGGCGCCGGCGCAGCGGGTGGCCTGGCTCGATTCCGCCCTCCACATAAACTACAGATCGTTAAACCTTTGGAGGGCTCCCTCACACTGCATACGTGGGCGCAACTGGCTAAACCCACAATGTCAGGTAAAGATGTCATATGGATATGAATATCCATACTAAAAGATGGAGAAAAATAAATAGTTTACCATTTTAAACACAGACAAACCCATTGTTTGTCCGCCTTTAATCTACATAAATAATAGTACATTGAAAAGTCAATCTAATTTTTAAACAGCCTTGCACATATATTATTTGGGTTTGAATGTAGACAGGAGTAATATAAACATTGTTGGCTTAATGCTGTGAAGCCTTATAATAATTATACAAGATAATCTGTGTTCTAGTTACTGTCGACATTTATCTTGAATAAATACATATATCAGTCATTCACTTGCACTCTAACACTTCAAAAGCACAACATTATACTTGAAACATAATAAGAGGTTGCATTATTATTTACGATATTTCTGAAGACAGTCGTACACAATGAGCAGTATATTGATTGATAATAATAGTAAGTTATAAATACGGATAAGAAAAAAGGATCTCCCACGTTGCAACGAAACATGATCCGTGACATATTTACTTTATGTTTGTAGCTGTTACAAGCAGTTAGCTCTCGCGTTCTACATGACAAATTTTTCATAATATCTGTGTATATTCTTTTTATCTGTGTACACAAACATTGTCTACATTTTTAAGTCTGCTGACATATAATAATATAAGTGCTGTTATATCAAAGTGATCACCTTAATTCCCGTCTCATATATAAAACATGCAAGGCAAAAATCTAAAAGTTGATACCTTAATTAATTCGCTTGTTGCTTACGTCGCGTCGCGTAAAATTTAAAAATATCTTTATTAAATATACTCTGTTTAAATGTTGTAAATCATCATCTCTTTTTGATTTATGTTCTTTGATGTTGTTGCAGTCTTATATTTTTCTATCAGTGATAATTTCTATACTCCTACATATGTAATTATTCACACAATAAGTTGGTGTGTGTACGTTTATAGCGCCTAGAAAATCGTGATGTATTTAAAGTTTGATAAGATTAAAAAATTGGCACAGCGTCAGATGTTACTCATACATACACATAAGATAATAATATCTTATAATTTGTGAATATATTATAAATACATATTTTTTGTATTTTTTATAGGTCTTCTAGAAGAGCAAGAGGGTGTAGGTGTCCGCGGTTCGAGGTCAGCGGCTGCGCTCGGCATGCAGACGTACCGGCTGTCCGACGTGGAGGAAGACGACGACATGCCGCGTCTACCGCACGCTAGTCACGTGTACACATTCACTAATAGGTATGCATGGAGTATATTACATTTACAAAAATTGTTTCAGTGTACAAAAGGTCAATGTCAGCAGGGGATAAAAAATTTTAATTTTGTTTTTACATATTATTTGACTATTTATAGTCAAATAATATGTGTGTAAGGAAAATAAACTCTCCTGCTTTTAAGATAAGAACTTATAGAATATCGTGATTTTTTTTTTCTGTGATATTAATGTTTTAAGATTTATTTATTTCATTCTTTTCCCTTTTTGTAACATATTATTATTATTATATGGAATAAAGTATGTAGCAGTAGTTTAGCAAAGTTTATTTTTACAGCACCGTGCTTCATCCGAACGATGGTAGCCTCGCGAGCACGAGCGTGAGCAGTGTGTGCAGCAGCGGTATGAGCAGCCTCGCGAGCAGCGTGCTGGGCAGCGCATGGAGCTCGCGGCTCACGTCGCGCCGCACCTCCGCCGCCGTGTCGCCCGTGCTCTCGCGCCGCGAGTCCTTCTGCACGCCGCCTTCGCGGCCGCACTTCTCGCCCACCGCCACGCCTGCCAACAGCCCGCTGCTCGGCTCGCCGGACGCCTCGCCGCCGGCGACGCCGCGCCCCGGCGACGCACCGCCCTCCCTGCACGCGCTTATCGCCAGCGGAACCTCCATCTTGCGACGGCGGTACCTGGGCGCCGCGTCGCCGTCGGCGGACGGGGCACCCGCCCCGCTCGCTCTCCAGACGCCCGGATCACTATACACGGGCCTCGTGCACCGCAGCCCCATGGAGCAGCTTACGTGTTTGAAACGCACGCTGCGTTCGCCGGCCGCCCCGCCTACCGCGGAACTAAGCTCGCCTGCGGCTCCGACTGCGCTGCCACTCGGCGTGCCCGCGCACCCAGGTGAGGGTGCACTGGACGCCGGTGCAACGAACGGACGGCGATTGCGGCCCCGTGCCGACTTGGGTACGGTGGAGCCGGCGCAGCCGTCGAGCCCGGCGACTCGGTCGCCGTTCGGTACGCTCAGCCTTCTTTTCGGCCGGAAAGGCGGTCTACTGTAGGAGCGTCACGTCGCGGACGAGGCAATCCTCGAGCGGTTGTTCGCCTCGATGTCTCATCAGTTTCTCCGTAATATGGAGAAAACAATTTAGTTTTTTGTGATTAAACGGTGGATGTCACTTGTTTTCTACGTGATACTTTTTATAAGCATCTAGAATATTATTAGCGTGCGTCTACCGTGAGAGGTTTTGTTTTGAATTAGTATAATTTCAATATCTCGATTTTTATTATATTTTGACGTGTATTTTTCGTAGCATTTTTTTTTTGTAGAGAATTGCCATGTGCATTTATGTGGCTAGCCGCGGGATTGTAAAACGAGTGAACATTATTTGAATATTTCTCATTTTCTGTATGCATTTTATTCTCTCTGAAACATTCCTACTGTTAAGAGCTCAACTATTTGATCTTCTAGATAGAGAGAAATATCACCAGGATGCAAGAATTCTTATAATGCAATTGCGGGCTGTTTAAAAGTCAAATATAATATTAAACTAAAAAATAAAAGTATTTTAAATCAATCAATATGATACTGGTCGATAAAAGTTTTGTGACCAAGTTTTTTTAATATTCAAAACTATCGAGATAATAGTATATTGATTTTATAAATGAGAATGTCCCGTCGCTGAACACCGTAGTATTATTTATAAGGGTTGTAATATTTATAATTAGGTAGATCAATAGTGAGACTTAATACTTAGATAATGTAGGGCTTCAAGTAAACGTAAATCAACACTGATATTCAACATGCAATTATTGCAATAATGTTATCATGCCTTTGATTGTTTTTAGTGTTGATAAATATTGTATCATTGTAAATAATCAAATTTCCATTAATTTAGAAGAGTACAAATTATTTATGTCTAATATGATAAATAGTGTATTATTATTCTTGACGAATAATAATTAATGCAGGTATTTTTTTTTTACTTAAATGTTTTTTATTGATTGAGATTGGGGTATTCTGAAACATCATAACTATTTCTAAAATTTCAGTTTTCTGTAATTTATAATAATAGAAAATTAGAAATTATCATAGAGTCTACTTTAAATCGACTCAATATTCACAATAATCTTTATTTAATGAACATAAATTTGATGGTTCAAAATATATTGACTAAACTATACATTTAAATTTTATAATTTTAAAGACTAAAGTTTTAGAGATAGGTTTAAGGAGATGGCACTCGGAACCAACCCTATTGTTAATGTCCATAATTTTTTGTAAATAAATGAAGGAAGTTTCGCTTCATGCCATTTTGTTGCTTAATCGATTATTCGTAATTTCTGGTCTTTGGTACTAATTTAGGTCTGAAATAAATAATGGTGCATGCCATAGTATAGGTAATTTTTGAATTTTTGCAAAAAAGTTGCACCATACGGATGGGAAGGACAGAATGTCGATAATGATCACAGCTATCTCCAATTTAGTAAATTGTTATAGTTCAATTTGTTCAGTTACTGTTAGGTTACTGAAATTGGTGCTAGATAGTATTATTATGTCAGTTTTGATTTAATAGTAACACACTTTGTGTTATTTTACTTACTCTGTTATAGTTTTGGTTTCATGTAATTGTACTTTGAACTTAAGTAGTCAAGTATGTATACAAATGAATATAATGATATTGTCTGATAAAAGGCCTGAGAATTTAAGTTCATAGTAAGATTCAGTAGCAGGTTTTGCCTTTGCTTTAATTTATAAAAATAGTCAATGGAGAAATAATGTTGGTAATCAATGTTAGGCTGTGAAGCGATCAACTGTTGAGGTGTTTAGAAAATGTTATCTAGACCTGAAATCTACTTGTAAGTAGGCACAAACTATGGTGTAGACTTAAGGGCAATCTGATGAGATATGACGATTACAATAAAATGATAATGAATGAATAATAAAAGAAATATAATTTATTCAAACTTTCTGTTTTATTATTTATCTATTAGCCACCTCGTGATAGATTTCTGATTCCTCTTGATAAGATTTTTTTAGGTTTCAGACGAACCGTTTGTACGAATTCTCAACATGTATGCTATACATTAAAAATAATCTCTGACTGGAAGTATAATTATAAGTTTAGGGTAACTGTAATCACCCTACTTCTGAAAACCACAACCATAATCTTGGTGGTGTAGCGGTTTAATATATTGCTTCACCTTTCGATGGTTGCGGCTTTGATTTCTGTACAATACAATTTTCCGTTTTTTTTTTGCAAATAATAAATTATATACACATATTATCATTATATTTTTTTTATGTATAAAGAATAATAAGATGTATTTCAAAAGTAGGTATCTTTTGGAAAGTGCCTAATGTGTACAGTGATTACGTCTACGATAATTTGTATTGAGACTTTGAAACCGCAGTTGCTATCCTCTATGTATCGAGAATTTAACTGTGTATCTAGCTGATAATTTTGGAATCCTAGTATTCCATACAAAAGTCATTGTACAATTCATATTAGGCCTTCGGTTCTTTAACACCATTTTAGCAGCATTCATAGTAGATAGATGAATTTTGAATGGTGTCTTCGTTTGCGCTATCGATATCCACTGACGGGGCACCAGACGGATGATAGGTGTGTATGAAAGCATGTTAGTTAGCCCATCATGACGAAAACCACAATTAACAACGATGGTTTCCAGGGGGAACCGCGTAGAGGTTGATTGGATATTATTAGGAATGGAGTTGTCAGATCCTATTGCAAATAATCTCTTTTCCCAACTCTCACAGTAGAAGTTTCGTTTTGACTACGACTAGATGGCGGTGTGCGGTACGAGTATATCAAGACTTGCGCAGTTGAGAGAAAATTCTCGGAGGACATATGCTCTGTACTGAATGCTTACTCTGATACTTTGTAAACTATATCGATTAAAAAATAAGTATTATTAAAATCGGATGAAATTTGGCGAAGATCTCGCGTACGTACGCATGAAAAAATATGGACAATTGAAAAGCTGCTAATGCATGTTACCCCAATTCTGCCCAAGATATCGTAAGAGGCGATTATGAAGGACACTTGGCCAGTGTGTTTATAATAGACTAAAATCGCTTTTTTAGTCCAATTTTTGGAAATGATGATATGAGTTTCATAGCATTTATTTGTTACTAGCTAGCTGTCCTGTGGCTCAGCCCACGTGTTTTAGTACATACTTGTGTCCTATATACTAAATTAGGATATAACCTACCCGTGTACTTAATTTCATTCAAAACCGTTTAACATTTTTATGTGAAACAGTAACAAACATCTATTCGTCCATTCATCTATTCGTCCATCGTTACACACTTTCGCATTTATTATATTAATAGGGTTTGACATTAAGTTCGATTTAGTTCGGCCTTGAAACTTTGGTAAATATTTAATGGTGTAATAATTTATCTTTATCTCATTTCTGGTATCTACTAGAATAGTAGTTATTAGTTAGGCTCTACGCTTGAATTTTGATGCTTGTGACTACAATTTGATCGATATGTAACCAAGCTAGGAAAATATAACAAAATTCCGATTAGGTAGGGGAAAAAAACCCAGTTGATATTTTGATTTGCGATATACCTATTGTCATGACAACGAGAAGTGTAAACACTTCTAAACAACGTTACTATTTTAAGTTCATTTAGAAAACGAACTGTTATTTCTCTAAAATTATTAAAATAACAGGAGATATATATTGAAATGACTGAACAAATAAAATTTGTCGTGAAAGAATTGAATTCAACACTTGGTCGGAACTACGATCTGATAAAATTTGACGCCTTGAACGAGAAGCAATTGCTGCAACTGTTGGTCGATTTGCTCGTCAATTTCAACGCTGGAGAAAAGGTATAAATTTAGAGTGGAATAAACATTTATTATATACTCGTACTTTTTTATGTAATTATTCTTTTATCCAATGAAAATAAAAAGGTATTTCACCTCTGCTATCGATATATGTTACTGGTGCATCACTAAGTGAAGACAGGTCAGAATTAAGTTAGGTCATTTTGGTCAAAGGATAGTGAATTAGTTATTTCGAACCTAGATAGGTTTCTGTGGGGAGCGCGTAGAGGTCGCACTATCAGGGTATATTGTTAGAAATGGGGTTGCTAGTTCGCATTATTGCATTCCATTTTTCACATTACAGGTTCAGTTTATTGTTCATAAACAATTTAACATATTGTATGTTAAAATTTAAACTTAACTGTACGAGAAGGTAATATGATGTAGATAAGGAGATAATTAATTTCATTATCAACTGCCCGAAAGTTCAAAACATAAGTTTATATATACCATAATTTTGTACCAGATTTCATTCAAATTTGTTCAGCCATTTAAGCGTAATTAAGTAACATACATCCAAACATCTATACAAACTTTCACATTTAAAATATTTTAGTAGGATTATAATAAGTTTAGTTATTAATATATTTTAAGTCAATTGTTACGATGGATCTTAGTAATCCGTAAATAAAGAAAATATTATATTATATTATTATAATATATTTTTAGCTCGATATTAATGAAGACGAACCGGAAACAGTTTCGATGCGGCTTCTCGAGATGTTAGGAAGCGTTAAATATCGCCCGCCAGCCAACGTCGAACCTACATACTTCAGGACTCAATTGTTAGCAGGCGATGCACGGACCATCCACCACGTGTTGCACTGGCTGCTAACTAATAAAGAACAAGTTAAAAATACCGCTTATCTAGCTAAGTAAGTTTTTTACCAGTAAACCAAGAAGAAAATATATGTAAGTACTCAAACTTCACTAGCAATTTTAAAAGGCCGGTAGCACACCTGCAATGCCGCTGGTGTTGTGGGTGATCATGGGCGGCGGCAGTGACTTACTATCAGGTGAACCGCATGCTCGTTTGTCCCCTGTGTTGTAAAGAAGTCCAAGAAAGGAATGAAGCATGATACGATTTACTATCACAATGTACTAGAAGAGCATGTTTGCATTGTAGAGATTTATCTATATATATAATACTATATAAAAAGAAGAGCAAAATGTCCGCTTGCAATTGCAGGTTATATGTTTTTCTTATCCAGAGAGATCCGTGCCAGCAGTAATTAAAAATATCTATAATAATAATAATATTTATTTGCTTTAAACATGGTATACAGTGATGTTATAATTATATTTGAGAGTGCACATGTCTTGCTAAAATTATATAGCGTGCAAATTAAGTTTCCTACTATCAATCATTGTTAGATATACAAAATTTTTGTTAATACTAAATGTCAAAAACGTCTACCAAGGAAATCTTTTACGTCATAATAATTCTGTTCCTTTAACCAGTTATATAATCTTTTCCCAAATAAAGACATTCAAATCTTTAAATTCATTTGGAATTTTATTATATATATGAACGCACATAGTAAGGCATATTTGATTGCAGGTCTATATGTTTTTCTTATCCAGAGATGAGTCCGGCTCTTAAATAATGGTTTGCATGATACACCAGCGGTAATTAAAAATATCTATACCTTACTTTTGTAGTATCATCTATAAGGTACTCATTTTGAGGTAATATACTCGTAGAAATGCCCATTGTTTCACTTAACGTTGCTTATTTTTATTTGGATATGAGAAGGAAAATGAAGAATTTCTTGAAATACCTAGCGAAACTATAAAGTCATGGAACATACAAAAATTTAATTTACACCTTCCTGAAAAAAAATTTATTATATGACAAAATTTTGACACCCTGAATTGATAAATAAAAATTTTGTTTATAAAAATGACTAAATATACAATGTTGTCATATTAACTAGATTTTTCAGCATGAGATAGATATATAATATTATATGACATTTATATTGTGATATGCTTAAGTAAATATCTAATATGTTCATTTGCCTTTAGAAAGATACATACCATATTAGTAATTTAGAAATATGTTATCAAAATTTAACATCCCTTCTTGATGGAATTAATGAGCCTGCCGAGTTAGACGGTTTCGGAAGACGCGTATGCAGAATTTTCCTTTGTAATTATTAGTTGGAACGTAGACTCGACATCAAAAATACTGCTTATGAGTGATAAGGAGCTTATGGTGTGCATGTTATGTTGTTCGTTTGTTCCCAGTTAACAGAAGTTTAAAGTAGAATAAAAGGGGGCCTTTACATAATTATATTTTCTTAATTATTCTTTATTCTTTATTGTACACAAAAGGTTATTAAAATGTAAAAACAAACATAATAGTGCACAAAGGCGAGCTTATCTTCAATAGAGATTTCTTCCAGCAAACCCAATATGAGAAAACTGACAGTTCATTGGTAGTTACAGTCATATGTGTAATCATAGATTGTTTTATGAATTTAGTTATTTGCATCAGATCTATTAGCGACTCCCGATTTTAATGGTATAAAATAATATGGAATCGTTCCTTTAGAGTATACTGTAGAGATAGGAGAAGATTGACGGAGTTTTATGGACGCCGATTTACCACGCACTACCAGCTTAATTAATTCCTTGGCATTTAAGTATTTGTTTTCATAATGTAACAATTGACTTAAATGTTATAGTAAAAATAAATAAATAAAATGTCTTTACAATTGAAAAGACCAATAGGTATAAATAAATAAATAAAAATATATATAAGTAAATGCATATAAATTATGTACCCAGTTCAGTGCATATCTAATCATGAATTTGAAATAATAATAAACTTTTAGTTATTTACTACCTATATTATCATTTGTGACAACGGGGTCGATTGAAATGCGGACTACCAGATTAATTGCTAACAGTATACCCTGGCAGGTCGACCTCCACGTGGTCCCCCCTGGAAACCATCGTGCTGAATTCGAGGTGTATTCATCCCGATGGACTAAGTGATCTGCCTTTTCATATCCCTCACTAGGAGCACTAGGGAAATTAGTGAAGCAAGCGAATACCGTTAGTGCAGGTGGGGATATAATTAAATTATCATTCATTAAAAAAAAAAATTGAGTCGATGAGGCGTATTTATCTAAATCTATTTCTTAACTTGATATTTTAATTTGATAGTTTTGCAAAATTATTGTTTTATGAACCATCATAAAATAATAATTTTGACTTAAATTTATTAGAATTTTAGTTTTTATTAGTCCTTAGAATAAAGATTTTGTTGTGATATCAAATATAAATATTTGTTTATAGACATGTTTAGAGAAATGGCACCTTAGAACTGACCCCAATACATTTTGAAACTACTTTTCTATTTTTATTTATTATTAGTAAAACGCAAACATTTTTATTACCTATCTAAAATATAGGGACAAATTTGAAATGTCATTCTTTATTTACAGATCTAAATCCTGAGTAAGAGTAAACTAAGAGTTTAACCAACTATTAATTATGCAGTGGTTTAATACAAGTTTACGTTATTACTGCGACAGCGTTTACCTCAAAAATTTGCATTTGGAACTTAATTACTTCTCTAGTGGTTTATTTCAGGAATTCAAATTTCTATACAAACTTATGAATGTATGTAAACGTGAATACATACCAGAGGGAGACCTTGTACAAAAGTCGTTGGCTTTTTTTATGCAACTTAGAATGGCAAACATGCTGACGGCCAGTGGGCGACGAATACCCCTTCCATCAAGTGTGATGGAAAGAGGTAATCGTCGCCTATGGACATGAGCAGTACCATGGTCATAAAAGAATATACTGTTTCGCCCATGATACCCATTCTTGAGGACTCAGGTATTAATCTTTTCAAAGATATTTATATATTTACCAGAGGGAGACTTTGTACAAAAGTCAATTGCTTGGGTACCTCTATCCCATTCGTGTTTCAACCATGAAGCAGTTGTGTTTGCATAGCTGTGTTTCGGTTTAAAGGGTGGGATATGGCGTGAATTTACTGGGTACAGAGGAATAACACCTGAGTCCTCAGGAATGGCAACGTATGGGGGGTATCATGGACTGTTATGTCCATGGTACTGCTCATGTCTATAGGCGACGGTTACCACTTTTCATCAGGTGGGCCGTCAGCTTGTTTGCCATTCTAAGTTGTATTAAAAAAAAAAAGATATTTTGATAGCTCATTTTAATCTCTTATTTGGACCTTCTACTAGCGATATAAATTTATTTATTTAATAGCAATTGGGATTAATTAAGTTTAATAGGTTGACGGTATTTGCTATCAACATAATTCATTTTATTACCCAAGTTTGAACTTGTGAGATAGATCATGGTTTAATATCTGCCTAACACTTTTGTGTGTAAGTTACCTTTATTTACAACTACTATATGTATATTATTTTTTAATTGGCAGATATTTAAAAATTCCCGACATCCCGACTGAAGTGGCTCGAAATAACACTATTCAAGATATGTTAGATTTATATCAAAATCTGATAGATGAGTTCAAAGATGTGCATAAGAGAACGAGGATGTTGAGGAAGGAGAGCGCGGCAGAAATTATTAATGATATAAAGGAAATGGCTGTTGAAAGGGACATTGGTGAGTATTTCAACTACTCATAGTAATACAGTGTATATATACATAAATTAGGTGCATATATAATATTATTATCTCCTGCTCTTTCTCAATATTTTAGCATTTACACACTAAATGTATATTACAATTAATGTGGAATTACTCGTAATATGTTTCAGTGATAAAGCGTTTAGAAAATGTTCAAGTGAATTTAATTGATGTAAGCAATAAGGAGGAACTTTTGAGTGTCAGCAAAGCGTTGAGATATCAACAGGAAAAGGCTAAGGAATTGGACAGTCAGGTAAATATTTCATTAATATATTTTTTCTCTTGATTAGATGAGGTGCAAATTTAAGCGAGGAAATGGAGGGTTCTGTAGACTGTCAGTTATGTCAGTGTGTGTGTGTCTTACGTTATCTAACAAATGTAGGCAAACTTTTAATTTTGTTTACAGTATGAGACGCAACAATCGCAACTGAAGTTGGCTTCAGATCAATTGAAGAGGTATTTAAATGTAATCCACGGGCAAAGTGCTACTCCAAAATCAGCAAATGAGGCTATTAAACACCTGCAAGAAGAAATTCAGGTATTTTAAATAAATAGAAACGTAAAAGTACTTGTAAGTAGATTACGATATTAATTTGTAAGAACTTTGTAATTCTTATTTGCTTGAATGAAATGAGAAAGGGCAAATCATATTGGTTCAGGCATGTAGAAAAAATTTCAAGTGAAAGGTTAACAAAACAGATGATACAATGAGAAAATAGAATCCGATAATGGAAATTGAAATTGCAGGCATCGAGGAGGTCTGGACTAATGTGAGAGTAATGATTAGATAGACCGTATACAATTCAGGGAAAGGATTAAGTTTTTAGAATTAGTGTAGATTTATAAGACAAGTTATGAGAGTGGATACGGACTCTAGAAATATATGCACACTCTTTTAGCACTCGGCTCTCTCTGTTTTCAGAGACTTCGTGTAAAAATAGATAACTTATAATATTTCTAGATTATGTAGATAAAATTTGTTTACTTATGTCTATTTATAATTATTATCAGTTATGATTGTTTTATCACTTTAAAAAGTAATTATTTGCAGCTTAACAATTATCTCGTAAAAGAGAAGTTGCCCCAAGAAATGGCTCATCTTCAGAAGGAATTAAATATAATGCAAACAATTGCTATGGAACAACATCCGACGCGATCTGACCTCGTTTTGGTACAAGATAAGGTAGGGATTCTATATTTCACTTAGCATTCCAATTCATGCGCAAAGATTTCCAGAACCAAAGCTGTTACTCTTATCGTGAATAGTGTTCACTGGTCCTAATCGTCAATAATAGTAACTATTTTCAGAATTAATTTAGCATTTTCTAGTTATTAGGTACCGTTTCACGAAATAGTCGACTTTTCATAAGACTGATGCAATTAGAAAAAATATATATAAATACATTTAAATGTACATGTTTATAGTGTATTTTTGTAAAAAATTCACAATTAATTTAAGAATACTATAACAAACAATTCAATATAAAATCGAGCACGTATATAAATATTTTTACTAATATAAATGATTCGAATACTAACTCTCGAATTTTTTTTGTGTAAGTAATGACAAGGTGGAATATTTTCAATTAATTATTCTATTAAATAAAAAGAGAACTATTTATTATTTAGCATTATGTTTACTGAATAAGTCTGGGTGTATTTTTATCAAAATTGATATTTTGACAATAAAACAAAAACCCTGTAATCTATATTAGCGATTTATAATTTATAAGTATGCATTGTTATTTCTAAAAGAACATGCGTGATTGTTTAAGTAGGTACTTATTGAATGTATGTTAACAAGTAAGAAAACAGTGTAACGCAAACATAAGGATATACATATGCGATTTACGTGGTGTGAAAACTAAAAGAAAGATGAATAGGTAACATTCAGGGTTAGTTAGCGTTTGTGGTAAATTCAAAGGATTCCATCAAAGCTTACAAGTAGGCACTCGTATTTTCGTTAGGGTCGGTGTCTTCTACTTTACTAGTACGTGACACATGCATATCTTAGTAGGTACTACATAAATAGCTCAATTATTCACTTGTTATTTACGACATTCTCCAGTGCCTAACGTATTATCAAGTACTAAGTGCTACCACTTGATAATTTTCTTACTTTGTGCTAATATTTTATTGAAATAATATTATTTTTTAGTCATGTTTCTTTTAAAATACAATATAAATATTAAAAATTATGACTAAAACTGTCAAAGTAATGATCAAAAACTATTTTTTTAATGAATGAAAATGATATGGTAATCCATTTGGTTTATGATGGCAGAATAATAGTGAGGGATAAGGTAAGACTAAGTTAAGTCAGTTAATTTTTCGTATATGTTACGAAGTAACCTCAGGAATTAACCAGGATGTTTTCTATAGAAAATTGTGTGAAGTTCGATTTCACAGAGTACGTTGTTAGTAATGGGGTTGTCGTAAAATGGAATCATATGGCATATAGCCAGCTTTAATGTGAATCTATTTTAGATAGCTGTTGTAAATGGTGAACTCGAACAATTAGTCCAACGCCGGTTGGCTGCTGCCGGTCCTCAAGAAGACAAATTGGCGCCATTCCGCCAGCAAGCGGCTGTCATCAGACGGAACAAGGATGCGAGTGCCGCACGCGTGCATGAACTCGCTGCCACGCTTAAGGAACATGAGGCTACGCTTGCTGATCTGCAATCACAGGTATATTAAAAAGCATACCTTACACGAATCATAATACGATCCCTTTTGCATTACTCGAATAATTTAATATGCCTTTGGCGATGAGTGCAATAATAGCGAAGTGTAATTTACATCTGTGGGTTTTACAAAGAAAATTCTATTAAGAATAACCCATAATCTTTGCAGCTGCATCTGGAGTTAAAATAATTTCTAATTGCAAATTTTAGAATCTATGATTATCTATAATTGTCTTTAATTACCGTCGCTTTGTTCTAGCGAAATTGAATTCAATCTTGATAATTATGTTGACTACCTACTTAGTATGTAATATGTTGATAGCTCTTTAGATTGTATCATATCTATATAGGCTGATATGATATTAATTCTTTTGTATATTCTATTAAACAAAGAAATAAGGCATATAGATTTAAGTCTCTTACGGTGCGATCAGCTTTGAAGTTAGTTTAGGTGGCTAAAACTTTTGTCGTTTTTCAATCAATATATTTTTCTGGGCAAAATGTTTAGTTTCACCGGTAGAATGTTCCCGTTTTTGTTCTGATAAATACTATCGAAAAGAATGCTATAATAATTTTGACACTCAGGTCTAGCTACAACTGGTATAAGTGCTGAATATTTCTACTGAATTGAATATGACTCGTCTGATTTTATTTAATACGACGTCAAAGCTGCTTTTCTAC
The DNA here is from genome assembly GCF_026898425.1 of Galleria mellonella. Lineage (NCBI taxonomy): Eukaryota > Metazoa > Arthropoda > Insecta > Lepidoptera > Pyralidae > Galleria > Galleria mellonella. The sequence continues at coordinate 1,238,425 of NW_026442042.1, read as the reverse complement.
TATATACTTGTAATAAGCAGACAAAATACATCTGATTTATGGAAAATGAATGGTAATGGACTGGTAACCCCGTCTGCGCTATCGATATACGCTGAGTGATATACACAAGTGAGATGATAAGTGAGGGTAAAATCAGATCAGTTAGCCCATCCTAATGAATTTATCAAGAATTAACTACGATAGTTTTTAGCGGCAACCACGTGGAGGTTGACCTGAGACAGTATATTGCTAGCAAGGGGGCAGTTAGATCCTATTACTAATAATCCTTTTTCCTCTAACGCACCAGGTACTATTTGTGCATAATAAGAGACAAACAATGGCAAAAATAACAAGTTCTTGGACTTTATTTTTATAAATAATAATATAACATAATTATAATGTCTGTTTGTTTCCCATTCCTAGTTCTGTACTTATATAGGAAAATCTTATATGAGAATGGGCTGCGGTAGAAAATAGCTCACGAGATATAATATATGAACAGTTTTGGGCAACTAAACATCCACCAAACCGTAGCAAAATGGCTGTGGAACGCGAAGGGGAGGGTGTGTCATACTTGTGTATTTTCCAATTCACGCGTGAGTCTCTACTATCATATAGATAATGCAGTTATGTGATTATATACAATGTTCCACCCATTTATACATTAGCATGTTACGGAAATAGAATTTTTTTTTGTTAAGTAATAGGCTATTAAGTATTTATAAAGGCAGCTCTTACGTACCTAGCTATGTGATCCTACTCTAAGAGAATTGTGATTTTCTGTGAAGATAAATTTCCAAATCTTGTTAATTCTCGATTTTTGCACTAAAAATAGAAACCGGTTTTGAGAGTGGCGTTGATTAGTGGTTTGGAGTTAATTGAAATCTACAGGCTATCTTGTAAGATCTATCAGACGAGCCGCGTAATCTGCCTTCTGATAAAAAATTCTCATTTCCAATAATGGGTTATTATATTAAGTCTAAGAATTTGGCCTAAAATAATGCGATATTCCTTTTGAGATGTCAAAAATAATTTGATCTCATGTCAGTTAGTAGAATCAAGATGTATAGGTACTTATTTCAAATAGAAGTTAATGTTACCTTGTAAGAGTATTAGAGTATCATGTAAGTACAATTCTTGGCATTATTTGCTTAACAATCCTTTGTTGTTATATATACAAAAGATTATTCAACAATTGTTGAATAACAACAAATGTTGGTAGGTTTCGTAAAGTTCACAATATCATTTATTTTATACGGGAATCGCGTAATGAATAGACTAAAATGGCACTTATTTGAACAAAAAGTATGTTTAAAATATTCAGGTAAGGCAGCTCCTGGGAGATACAGTACTTAGAGGGGAAGAATTGAAGAAATACGTGAATTCATTGCGTACAAAAAGCACCGTCTATAAAAGGCAGCGCGCGAATCTTTCTACGTTCAAGGTAACAATTGGTATTATTATAGGTTTATTGCTTAAACTAGGGAAATGTTTGTAAAATTATAATATAAATATTATAAATTAATTTTATTTAGGTTGAGGCGGGAATATTAGCAAGGACTTTACACATAATAACAACAAATGATCCTACAGTGGAAATGGCATTACTTAATCATAAAAAGTTAAAAATTGAAGATGATCAAACTTTAGAAAAAGATGAAATAAAATCTGTAGATTTAAAGAAAAAATCGTTACATGATTTATCTCAGGTACACCTATAATTATAATAATATACTGTCTCATGTTTAAAAGTTAATGTCTCATGTTTTATAAACAGTCTCCAACTTTTATGGTATTGTACTAATGTTGCAGTTGGTTGCGCAAACTGCACAAAAATTATCGCAAGTACGTCAAGAAATTCAACCCCTTGCAGACAAAATAAAACCCGTAAAAGAGGAATTTCAATCAGTTCAACAGCAGTATGAACAAAAAAAGCGAGTCTATGAAGCAACTTCCATCAATATAACGTCTCAAATGGAACCCCTCAAGAACCAAGTGAAGGAGTTGACTGACCAGTTAAGCAATAAAGAGGATGAATGGAAAAACTTGAGACAAAGAATAACAAAAGCGGAAAGTTTGCAGGAAGTTGTGATGTTTGAAATGAAAAATTCTATGCAGTCTCCTAGGAAACCATCGAAAATGGAAGCTTTGAAGAAAAAAGTTGTTGATGTGGAACAAATAGTGAAGAACTTGGAAGAGGTATAACTGTCTAATAGATATTGTTACATTTATTTTTACTATTTTATCAATACAATTTTTTAGTTGTTCAATAGAAATACATTATTTTTATATTTATGCATATAAGTTGATAGGTATTTACTATTATAATTACACACATAAGAATAATCATGAAAGTAACGCGATAAATATTCGAATAATAATATAACATCTCATGTGCTTGTGTAAAATACGCAATAGACATATATATTCATGTTTTTTTATTGATGAAAATGGAATGACAAACCCGTCTGCGTTATCGATATACGCTATGGCAGTGCATCAGTGAGAGAAGATAGGCAGGCATGAAAGCAGCTTCGTGATGAATTCAACGAAAATTCACCACGATGGTTTCCCCGGGAGACCCATGTGGAGATCAACCTAAAGGGTATATTGCTACCGATGGGCCTGTTAGATCTCATTACTGATAATCTTTTCTCTTGCTTTAATATATATACATGTATAAATAAATTTATATACATGGTGTATTTTTATGACATGAAATTGGTATGATATGACTGGCGTGGTATCAGTGAGATTTAAAAGGTGAGTGGTTTACAGTTGGACCGTCGTGATGAATTCAGCAGGAGTTGTTTTACCCTAATACAGCTAACATATCTAACACTGGATCTTAATGTATATGAGGGAAAGAATATTAATGGGGTAAAATTCCTTTTCCCCTTTATAGGTACACAGCACAGGTATTAGTAGTAATATATATTTTTTCTTGTTAATTTAGGAACAACGTGTGATTAGTTCTCGTCAAGGGGAGGTTGAAGAACAGACTCGACTCTGGGAGAATACGCTGCAACTCCTGCGTTGTAAAGCACGCGCACGCAACGAGCCTGCCGCGGGTCAGGGTCGTATGCATATCACTCAGCATTCTCAAATGCTCACACTTACTTGAAAAATTGGTTTTATAATCTTTTACGAACCCGCACTATTAAACTGGCAAAGTCTAAAATACAATATAATACTTAAATATTATGGTTAAATATTATTATTATGATTTTTCATTTAACTGAATTTTATGACAATTAAATTTCATTTTCAAATGCAAATTGTGGTAACTCTATTATTTATTACTAAATCCATACGATAAATAAATATTGTTTTGCTATTACTATTTTGTTTTGCTTTAGTAGCGAAGATATAGAAATAACTAATATTTTTCGAGTAGCTATGTATGTTTGCATCTTTGGCGAATTGAAAAGAATGTGACTTTTTTCCTTTCCCGTGGGTGTCATAAGAGGTGACTAAGGGAAATTAATAGTCGAGGGATGGGCAGCAGCGTCCCTCTTAAAACATCACCAAAAGTTAACTGTGGTTGCCAACCCCCCTGCCTAGCGTGGCAACTACTGGAAAAATCCCCCTTATCAGGAAGGCCTATGTTCAGCAGTGGACAGTTAACGGTTGATATAATAACAATCAAGCTGGATAAGCAAGCTGAAGGCAATGTCAATGGTCACATAGCTCGAAAAACCGACAACTGATAGGGAAGAAACGTTCTTGAGTGGAGACCCCATAAGAGAAAATACAGTATAGGACGACCCTCACTAGATGGAATGGCGACCTCAAATGCATTGCAGGGAATCAGTAGATGCAGGTGGCTCATGACCGTTCCTTATAGCAGTCTATGGGGGAGGCTTATATCTAGTAGTGGACGGATAATGGCTGAAATGGTGATGATGATGATGATAATAACACACTAGATTTTAAGTTCAATCTTCACGAATACGACTGTGAAAACCGCATTTAATTTGGTATAGTAGTTTTTGCGTGATACCAGAACAGACAAACAGACAGACTGACAACATTTATAATTAAAAATTTCTAAAAAATATTGTTTTGGCATCTATTCGTCTTTTTACGACTCCTCATATTATTTTTTTAATATATTTATACCGTACAGACATCATCTAATTATAATTCTATTATAGGAATATAATATATTCTATATTAACCAGAGGGAGACTTTGTACAAAAGTCGATTGCTTGGGTACCTCTGTCCCATTTATGTTTCTACCGTGAAGCAGTTGTGTTTGCATGGCTGTGTTTCGGTTTGAAGGATGAGATATGGCGTGAATTTACAGGGTACAGAGGAATAACACCTGAGTCCTCAGGAATGGCAATGCATGGGGGGTATCATGGGCGAAACAGTATACTCTGTTACGTCCATGGTACCGCTTATATCTATAGGCGACGGTTACCACTTTCCATCAGGTGGGCCATCAGCTTGTTTGCCATTCTAAGTTGTATAAAAAAAAACAAAAAACTTAGATTTTCATTGTAAAGAAGACTCCAGTTTTTAAAAACGGGTCCTTCTTATTCTGAATTCTCATTGAACTGTTATCATTTCAAGAGTTATTGTTATTTTGCAAATGTTGCTTATAACTTTGTTATTCTTGTTCATCTTCATGAGGACCTCAATGGCCCTCATGAAGTTTACGATATATGATTTTAGAATACATATCTATCTATAAGGCGGAGTTAATAAAAATCTACCATATTTATAATATAATTATTATATTCAGTAGAAAAGGTTATCATTATGATCTAAGATATTCCAAGATTTATTTCAAAGAGAATATTGAATAAAAATCTGTTCCAGTAATCCCATAATAAAATATCTTACTGTTTTCCTCAAAGAAAAGAAACTTATTTTCTTGCTTGACCTAATAATAATATTCATTCCTTTTTATTCTGTTATTGACATTCTGCGAATAAAGGTCTTATGTAAATAGTCTATTATCATTTGAGATTGTCGTTCTTTTTTTATTTTTATCAGAATATACTTAGAAAAAGTTTACATCAGTCATAAATAATTAATGTTCTTTTTTTTTAATAAATAAATTTGTCTTTTGCCACATTAGTTCTACATGATTGTTCAGTGTAATGCTAGTAAGTAAGTTACGTTTGCGTACACCATAATAATCAGAGTCGAATAATGCCTCTCATTACCCCATTTAAACCATGCAAGATACGGTGGTGGATGTTATATAATGCTCTACTAAATCAGTGTAATTAAGCACGGGTTACGGCACGTCTAACTTATGGGACAGTAGGCATATACTGAACGGTACTTATGTACTATATAGGTACAGAATTATAGTATATTGTTTCACTAGGTATTGACTAGGTATTGACTGCCAGACACTTTTATTTTCTGCTTTCAGCAGAAAATAAAAGTGTCTGGCAGTCAATCAATAGCGTAACGTTTAATAACTGAGTCGAAGGCGAGGGCTACTACGAGTAAATGTATGCTTTGATGCAAATGCCCGAGTCCACAGTAAACTTAGTTGTATGTATGTTAATGAGTTAACATTGGCATTATATTTTTTAATGTAATAACTATCGGTTTAACTTACGTGAAAATTCATCGAGAAAGCTCTATTAGTTTCGGAAGCATTCGGGACCCTTAATAAATAGCTTTCTCAACCAAATTATACGCAAGTAAAACTAGTAATTATTACATTAAAATATAATGTGAATTTAAAAAACTTTTAACAATAAAACATTATAAAGAACCGTAGAATAGGAAGATCAATCATTGCTACTTATAACACTGGGGGCAAACGATAACACGGCTCACCTGATGGTAAGTAATTACCGCCACCCATGACCACCAGACAGAAACAGATGAAGATAATGATGTGCCTACTTATTTAGGCGGAGTATATTATAATGTACTTTTACTGTAGAACCTTGCTGTTTTAATATCTTACTACCTTATATAGATAGAAAATTACAATTAGACGATATCTGCACAGGAAACATATACGAGTATATATGGATTTCAAAATAATATAACAAGAAACTTCATCCGTCTGTATGTTTGTTTCGGCTTCACGTAAAAAGTACTGTACCAAATTGGATACGATTTTCATTGTTGTATTTCTCAAGATCTAATTTAAAACCGGTGTGTGTGTGTGTTATCCTAACACCATCTAGAAGTAGTTGATTTCATTGGATTTCCTACTTTTAAAATTTACGTTTACGAAGTAGTGGACAAAATACTAGTAGAAAGTAATATATTCGCATATAAATATGATATACTGTACACGCCACAGTACTTATGTAGAGAATTTTTATATTTTCTAGATAGACTAAGGCATTTTACAACAAGATACCACATAAGAATTAAGTGATTATGATACAGCACGGTGTGCTGATAACTTAGTAACTACCAGAGGGAGACTTTGTATAAAAGTCGATTGCTTGGGTACCTCTGTCCCATCCTTGTTTCTACCGTGAAGTAGTTGTGTTTGCATGGCTGTGTTTCGGTTTAAAGGGTGGGATATGGCGTGAATTTACAGGGTACAGAGGAATAACATCTGAGTCCTCAGGAATGGCAACGCATGGGGGGTATCATGGGCGAAACAGTATACTACGTTATGTTCATGGTACTACTCAAGTCTGTAGGCGACGGTTATCACTTTCCATCAGGTGGGCCGTCAGCTTGTTTGCCATTCTAAGTTGTATAAAAAAAAACCTAATTTTACCATAAACTATGATGAGTGCATAGATACTGCTTAGTTATAGTTTCATTATAAAGATATACAGAAGTACAATACCTTGCGTACTTAGATAGTCATGTCGTTTATGAGGGCGTGGTATAAAAATGAAAGTCTGAAAAAGTCTTACACCTATATTATACAAATTTCTGCTGACTATAGAGACGAAGACAGTAAAATTACTTTAACGGCTGAAACGCTTGATTTTGTGCACTGTTTAGTAAAATTCCTTTAACAGACATTTTCTTTTGAAAGTGAAGGTGCTGAATATCAATTGTATTTTCTTTAACTCCGTTTTGTAAATGTATGAAAGTTCTGCAGTTTTGAATATTGGAAAACGAAGTTTACTTAAGTATCTATATTTTAATTTAAAGCATTGTATTATTTCAAAAGTTTTACTTTTATTTCGAGTATTATTAGATTCACAAATTTATTTTGTGAATAAAACTTTTCCTATCAAGTGTCATCAATATTTTATGGTAGTAATTTTTGTTTGAGAGTTCAAATTGGATAATTTTGCGAGCTATTGAACTAAAGTACTTATTTGAAAGAATAACGTTTAAAAAATAATAAAAAGAACCTTGTTGTATATTTATTAATATTCGTCAATAGATAATCGTATACACAAAACAAAATAAAACGAAAAATAAAGTCGCTACGAATATCTCCTTTTTAAAATTGGATAAAAGCGAGGATTTCTTTGATGGTTGCCTCAATGTGGCATGGCATGCATATGTCATGAGTACGATGTGAGTGCATATGCCAAAATCGACATGCTCGTTCAAGCTGCGCTATTGACGAGTCGATCTGTTAGTTCGATCTGTAGAATAGATATTCCTACAATGTAAGTCTGGGTGACTTAACGTAAACGGTATTTTAATGCAGTAACAATTGGATTAACTTACATGTATTTTAGAAAGTTCGACTAGTTTCGGGACCATCCAGGAATACTAAGTATACGTAAATCTAGTCGAGACACGTAAGTTAATTCGTTCGTTATTACATTAAAATATAATGTGTTAACAATGAAAGTCATACATCAAAGATGAACTAGTTTACGGAGCTTGTCATTGATCTAGTATAGGTTATTGATTTATTATAATGTAGCTTAGTAAATAATGGCTAGCAACACACCCGAAATTCCTCTATTGTAGCGAGTGCTTATGGGCGGCGGTAATCACTTACCACCAGGTGAGCCACATACTCGCCTGTTATTATATGTATTATTATCATATATATTATTGCTCTCTGTCTTTTCGTTTTCAAAATGATTAAAGTGACTACTTTAAAGCTAGAACGCTATAAAACTTAGTACTTCATACCAAGTTCAAATATTAAGTTGAATGTCACGTAAGTAGATACCTACTAAAATTTACGAAAAGTACTAAGGTCTATGGCTTCTCAATTCTATAGAAAACAAAATGACTTTTAAATACGAATTTTCATGATAAAACACAATATAAAACCTGAGCGAGTAATCACGACATTTTTATAGTAACGAACTTGGTAAATTTACGTGAAAATACAGCATCTGGCTACCTTAAACGATTATATATTTTACTACTTTATAGAACAATACAATAGCAAGTTTTCAGTTATTTAAACTTTGTTAGTTAGCCACAAAAACCCAGCAAATAAGTATTATCAACATTTTTCCTTTCTGCTCCAACGATTTACATATTACGTGTAAATTTTGAATTGCAAAGTAGGTATGGAAGTTACAAACATCTGCAGATGGACAGCGTAAGCGTATTAAGGTTTAATTTCAAACCATTCGAGTATGTGGGTATTTTAAAATATTTTATATTTTCGGTAAAATAGTCTCTTTTATGTAACTTATACTTTATTTTAGTAAACTTGAGGGATCAGCTTTCCAATAAATTTGCAATGCAGATGAAAGTAACTCGGCGTTCCATGAGAGACTCGTTGCTATTTTCGTGAATAACGTTTTGTGATTTACAATATGTCAGAAGACATGTTTCATCTTTCACCTGTATTCAAGATAATATAAACCTTTATACTCATACAAGCAATAGGATAGAATAATAAGTAGATTGATTTTATTGGTAGAAAAAGGTTTATCTTACTCGTATAATAATACACATACCAGTAATAAATCTGATTTTCTTATAAGGTGACCTAGGGGACTAAGACTAAATAAATAGTAAGATATCTATTCATAAGATTTGGAAGGAAATGTTAGCAATATTTCCTTTCAAATTCAAATTCAAATTCCAAAAAAAAATTACCATCGCATCGCAATGGGTCAATTGACCTGACTTCATTCCTTATTATTACTTCGTTACCGCAAATTAACAGCATTATTATCAACATGTGATCATTACTTTATTATCAAACGACTTCAAAAAGAACGTTCTTAATTAAAGTGTATTTTTCTTTATATTTGTTACCCTATAACTCCGTCAGTTATATATCGATTTAGATTTTTTTATCTGAGAGGATATGCTTACAGATTTCTTCTTTAGAAATTTTATCCAAATCGGTTAAGTTCTTTAACTTTTAAATCAAAATAACTGTAACCATGATTGTTTTTTTTTTATGGCACACAATTTTAATTTATTTATTTCAAGTTATTTTTTTTAATTGGGCTTTCTAGCAGAATGCAAAGTTTTTATCTATTCACGACATGAATATCATAAATAGCTGTATATTATGGCGTTCATGACACTATTAATTTGTTAATACTGCTTAACATCAAGGGTTTTGCTATGCACAGTTTCTTAAATTGCATTGTTTTACTCCTTTAGATCTAGACAATAAAAATTTTCGCAATAAAAATAAGTAGCTTATTTACTATAAGATAGACCAATGACTTTGGATTATAAAAAAACCAGGATCTCTTCTAGAGATCTGCGGCAACCTCAGTCGCCTTATATAATTTTGGAATAGATTTTTTTTTATACAACTTAGAATGGCAAACAAGCTGACGGCATACCTGATGAAAAGTGGTAACCGTCGCTTATAGACATGAACAGTCATAACAGAGTATACTGTTTCGTCCATGATACCCTCCCCATGCGTTTCCATTTCTAAGAACTCAGGTGTTATTCTTCTGTATCCTGTAAATTCACGCCCTTCAAACCGGAGGGAAAAGGGATTGTTAGTAATGAAGCTTAACTGATCCATTGCCAGCAATACATCCTATCAGGTCGATCTCGGGAGAAATTCTAGTGCAATTCGTCACGATGGGCTAACTGACCTGCTTTCATTCTCACCTATTATCCCTCATTAGTACCCCACCAGCGTATACCGATAGCGCGGGTAGGGTTACCATTCCATTATCACCCATTAAAAAAAACCCTTCAAACCTAAATACAGCCATGCAAATACAACTGTTTCACGGTTGAAACATGAATGGGACAGAGGTATCCAAGCAAACTACTTTTGTACAAAGTCTCCCTCTGGTAAATAGAATAGTTTGGCTGTATTTGGCTGTACATGTTATCTGTGGACTAACCACACACAAAGGCACAATGATCCAAGCACGAGGCTAAGTTGTTCGGACAAACTAATTAGTTTATCTAGATTATATTTAGATTTAGACATTCTAAGCGAGTCTTACATAATTTTATCACTAGTAGATATATATAGATATTGCTATAAAAAGATGCCACCGTGGATTGAATTGGTAAAATAATGATACTTGCGACCCATTTATCTGCGCGACTGGGTGCAATTTGTTTTTATAAATAATTATGACGCAAATATTTTCAGAGGCTTATCTATCTCACATAGAGAAAAAAATTTGATACAACTTAAATTTAAATCAACTTATAATACTATATAAGTGTGTGTCTAATATGTTACCGTAATACAAATGTTGTCTTTATTGTTCGTTGTTTATATTTCTGTTCGGTAAACATCTCTCGCTAAACGTCACAGGCGATAATATTTTTGGCAATAAACAATTCTCACGTATTATTCGTGAGCACGCACCACCGAAATTGTTCATGAGTTTGTCATTAACAAACTTTTGATGTCATTTAATTAAGCATGGACGTGAATTTTCGTAATAAAAGACACGTACCTATCAAATTCTTGTGGTAAAGTTTTATTTGTGACCCGTATTTGAACTTAGGTACGTAATTTACCTACACAACGCATTTAGATATGTTTAAGGGTATCTTTTATATTTGCCATATATATCGTTAAAAGCTGTGGTAGATATATGAAATCAGAAAATAATGTCTAGTGAGTCATGTTGAGTCAAGTACATTCTATTGGATATATAATAATTTATTTGAGCTTAAAATACTCTAGCACGAATTAACTACTAAAATGTACAAGTCTATTGAAAACTTATAGACTTAAAAACAAATATGAATATTAAAAATTAGGACTTAAAAAACATCCATCACGTTTATAATAAAATGTCAAATTAATCTATTTCAATTTAACTCATACCTAGTTAATAGTCAATATTAGTTGCTTGATTATATCTATGTGTCAAGGATTAAAACAGGAATCATATCACATCTATATATAGCATCGTATTTGTTATTAAATATCTAATATTTTATACTATTATGTAAGTATATACTTTCTATAAAACGATAAAAATTATATTGTGATGTAACATGATAATTTCACTAGAAAAATTTAAACAAACCTACTTATACTGTAAGATGGACTTTGCGATTAAAAAAGTAAGTTTCTAATTAGTCACTCTCGAATACGTGTAAGAAAGTTACCTTATATTTACACAGAACCTTGCAGTATTTGGCAAAGAACTTAAGCTTTTTGTTTTAGCTCGCAAACTCATTACCAAACTGTCAGATGTCTAACAGCAGTACAACTTTAGTATAATGACTGGCAGTCGGGCCAAAGTTCGGCGTTGATGCCACTGGAGTAGCTGGAGTGCTCGAGTGGTTGGGCGGAAGGCGGCACGCGGAGTATCGGGGAAGTCGTTGCTGCCAACTTTTCACTTGCATTAACATATAGGTACTTGCTTGGAACAGTATTTAAAATGAAATATTTAAAAAAATATTATATGAAGTATATATATACGTATTATACGTACGTATTATACCTAATAGGATAGTCAAAAACATTAAATCGATTGTTGTTGTTGTCATTGTTGTAAACGTAATACTCGACATGCTAAATTTTATCGATGATTGACTTTGCAAAGCATATTAGAATTCAGTGTTGTACCTACAGTCGTCATCTGGATTAATTTCATTTGATAGCGGTGTATTACTGAATAGTTAATCGTAAATTTTATTTAACACATAATTTATTAATGAAACATATACAGGAATAAAGTCTTAAAACTTTATTCTTTTATGATAAATATTTTTTATTAATTTTTCATTATGGAAATATCTTAATATGTACTAGCTTTATACCCACTATTTTGTACGTAAATAAAATATAACACTTTTAGATGCCGTTTCAAGAAAAACATATACCAGACTTAAAGTTAAACCTTCAGGAATTCAACTGTGAAAGCCGTATTAAATTAGATACTGTAGTTTTTTTATGCTGGAAGAAACGTACAGACACACAGACAGACAGACGCAATAAATTTATCGTTTTAGCATTTAGTGATCTCATTAAAACCCCTTTTTTAATATTATCTCTTCTATGTACAGACGTCGTTTAGTTACAATTTTATTATAATACTTTAGTAATATTATAGAAATCTAAAGTGTTATACGTCATTTTACATAAATCTGTCTAGCATATATGTAGCTCAAACATTTTTTTAACATATGAATTTTCGATTACTGTAACTACTACTTGACTAATTGATTGTAAAAAATATTTCATTTGATCGAATTATTACAAATATAACTGCCATAAGGCCAGCATCTGTAGGCGTCAGTTTACAAGGTATAAATACTTATGTATTCGAATATTATTATGTATTTCCGTGAATCGAACGTTTCTGCGCGAGGAAATTATTGATGATGAATGATCGAGGTGTCATGACGTTGCCAATTAATAAGATCATGAATTCTGTTAAAATCAGCTTTTCGGTTTTCAACCTAAGCTTTACATTACTGCTTCTTCTTCCTGCCTTTGTATGTGATTAAATTGATTATCTATTATAGGCACCTAAAACGTTTATAATATAATGTGGTGTGTGGCTACCAGTTAAGAGACTATGGAAAATCAGAATGGAAGACAAAATATGTTTTGTCGACCGACATATAAACAAGAAAAGGCTGAAAGTATAACGATGATAAGTAGGTATCATAGAAAACTTATGATTTTAATTATGTAGAAACATCTAGATAGTTTGGTACCTATTTGAAACCTAGCGGTTAATGTTTTAAATAATAAATAAACAATCTTAAAATCTCTATAGATAAAGGTAATAGTTGTAATATATAACCTTTTAAAATACCTCAAAGGACAAAACCAACTGATATAAATAAAAAATAAATTCTGAAGCTTTTGTTAAGGAGCTTAAATGGAATTCCGTTGGATTTCGGAAACAAGAATATCGCCGAAAAACGTAGTCACAATTGTTGGTTGGTGAAACAATAAGACACAATTAGGTACAGTAGACTCAAAACAAAGATACGTATATTGTGTACGTTTCTCGTTGATCAATAATACCTACTATTTATAACCTGCCATTTCACAATTCCTCTCAGGCATTAAAAAGTTTAATGGAAAAAATCTTATTACGAGATAAGTTCGATATTGTACTTACTCATTTCTCTTTTTAAGAATGATTTGTTAAATATTTTAAAATTTTACGGTACTAAAACATAAAAGAAATATACAAATAAAGAATCAAGTATGGTGCCGATTTTGTGGCACCATTCTTTTAATCTACCTCTAAAATAGTATATGATATAAAATTTCAATTCGATATTATTATTTTTCTTCAAAAAATTTTTAATTTCTTTTTGTATATGAAAAAAAAAAATGAAAAATGTACTTAAATCTATTAGAAATTTAGTTCAAACAGATCATTAGAATGAAGATTTCACTGTGATGTTAAATTCAAATTTTTATTGCAAGTGGAAGATTTATAGAATGGTGCCAAATAAGCAATGTTTCTTAAAAGTATTAAATAAATAAGTAGCGAATCCACTAAATAGATAAATACGGTACTCTTACGATCGAGACAGGAATAAAAGAATTGACGAATGAATGACTAGACGTCAGCAGATCTTTTTTTATCTAAACGAAGCCTTTAATTTTATTTTGGCAAACATTATTGTGATAGCATTTTTGAGGAAAGTAATATATATTGGTCGTGTCTGCTTTACTCGAAGATGAGAAACTCATTCTTCCGGCACAGATATTGTTGCTTCATAATTTATTTATATTTAAAGTACTACATACAACAAAGGTTGTCTGGAAGAGATTGCTTAGCAATAAGACCGCTTTTTGTATTACATTATGCTTATTGAAAATACTTATGCTTATAAAAAAGTAAAATAAATAATTAATACATAATAGTATTATCTTTATTCCTATATATTCTAATTTCCAATCTACCTAGATGAATTATACGAAACTATAGATAAAATTATCTACCATCTAGTATGAGGGCGTAGGTTCTAATTGCAAACAATTAGCTTAACCAATAAGTATTCATTTTCATTAGTCGCTGTAGTTAGTGATATCGTTCGAGGTAATTTGATAGAAATATCAATAATAAATTTGTCGCCGTTGAAATTAGACAAGGCGCCATATTATTGCATTTTTCTTTTAAACCATTTTTTTTATTACGTTAATATATATAATTGAGATCCAATTTATGATAAATTGAAAATGATATGAGTTTATTAATTAAAAAAAAATAAATTTTAAATTTATCGATGGAACGTTGTTATTTTCAACATCAGATAACGTGTTGGTGAGACTAGGCAATGACAAAGAAATTTTTGTAATCAGTTCTTTCACACCTCAGTGCTCTATTACACTATTGAAGTAACAACATTAATTTAATTCAAATCAAACATCTAACAACAAATCGAGACGGTTTTTTTTTTGTGATTTTACATAGCGAAGATTTTTTGGCTATCTTCTATATCTACACTATTTTATGTATTAGTTTGTGCATACAGGAAAAACAAAGAAAAAAAGGAGATACTTACAGTTTGTCTGTTTTTATACTACAAATATACCAAAAATGTTATATTTGGTATATCTATAGTAAACATATAAAATTTTTAACCAAATTTAAAAAAAGTTTCTTTTGTTTTTTTAAATTTCGCTGTATTTTTACGTCTATGATTTGTTTGAATATTTTGAAATAGAAAAATCTCGTAGCCCTATATTGGTTTGTCAAGATTGCATAGCATATATAAGAAAATATTTTGCGTACATTTTGAATGAAGGATTAAAGATTATTTTATTATTACAACAATAAAATAACTGATCCATCAAAATAAGTAAATTTTCTACATCTATACGATCAATGATGAATTATTAATGTTCCAATCACTATTCAGAAAGTGTAAATTATCTATTATCAGATATACCATTTGATCTTAACCTAATAGCCATATGGTGCTTCCGTTCCCTATAAGAAACGTTGTTCAAAATGAGGTACAATTTTGTACCTGTAGTAAATGTGGTGGTTGCGTGTGTGCTGCTATTATTTCCGCCTGAAGCCTCACCTTGATTGATATAGGAAGGTCGATAGAGAACCTTACTAGTAAATTTAAGGCCATGACCTTGCTTTTCAGTTCGCTATTGACTTTCCCCGTAGAGGTTATTTACCAGTGTCATGTTAAGTCTTTAGCGGTAGACGAGTGATGGATGGAAAAATCGCACGGTAATATTTTACATCGATGTTCTTACGTAGTATGCATACCTAATACTTAGGTATATCATTTATGTATAAGTAGTGCTTTTACCGTAGAAGCTTTGAATAGGTAATGCTGTGCTCTAATTCATACCCAAAAAATAAACCCGCTAGAATGTAGGTACTCCTCAAGCGTTTATTTGCATAAATGGCTTCCGTATTTATATTTGTTAGTAGGACGAAGGTTAGGTAATTTTTACATAGTATAATGTTACATCTATTGGTAATTTGGATATAACCTACTATAAAGTAAACGAAAATATTATGCACTGTAGAAGGAGATAAAATTCTTTTAAGAGCGTCCATATGGAAATTTTAGGATGTGTTTATTATTTCTTAATATTTAAAAACAATTGATTTTCAATGTTTATAATAATTAAAAAGTGGTTAAACATTGCTGATGATTTTAATAAGAACATTTTGCACTTTGTGTGTTTTGTCTTCACATCAAAAAGTTTTTCATCTACTTCATTTCAATATTTTGACACAATTAACATTTTATTGATTTCTACATTCAAAATTATCACTGTGAAATGTGAATAGTATGCTTAATTTTGAGGCCGTGTGGTCCCGGCATAGAATAGGCCACTCCTTCCTATTCCGTGGGTGTCGTAAGAGCCGACTAAGGGAGGGCAAGGGATAAGCAGCAGCGTCTCTCATAAGTATCTCTAAAGTCTGACTGCGGTTGCCAATCCGCTTGCAACGTGGCAACTATTAGTAAAACCCCGCGAGAGGAGCCGGCAGTGGACAGTTAAAGGCTGATATGAAATGATGATAAGAAGTAATTACTATACACAACATGGTATTATAAATATATTAGGAATAACAGTACGTATTTTAACTTAAAAAAGATATATGTACAGATACAAACGATAATCTGTATATGTATTCATTGAACTTTTCACGTTCATTTGTAGAACCCCGTATTTAGTCTTTTGTGAAAACCGTCTGTCGGGTGTTTACCTCATATCGATATCTCAATCTCTGCCCGTGAACATTCAGAATGTTTTCAATTACGTTTATGGACGTTTCAGAGAAGTTGTTGGAAAGAAAACATGTCGTTGGTTTTAGATTACAAACTTAATATTATGGGGAAAGCAGCAAAGATTTACGCTCTATTTAAATCGTTTCTACGTTGAATTTACAGCCATTGATTACGTTCAATTAATTACCATTGGCGCCTCGTTTTTCATGCTTCATTAATGTTGTGTCATTATTTAAATTATATATTATTAAATTTGACTTTTATAGTTTCGCTAATAATAACACCTCTGTGTTTAATATCGTAATTAATTTAGTATCAATTACGTATATTAAATTTAATTCAAATCCTTTCTAACTTTCGAGTTTTTTTTTTTTAATGATAAAGGAATGGTATCTCTGTCTGCGCTAACGGTATACGCTGGTGGGGCACCACAGAGAGAAGATAGATGAGAATGAAAAGATAGGTCAGTTAGCCCATCGTGATGAATATAGTAATTCAATACGATGGTTCCCAGGGGACCACGTGGTGGTCCACCTGACAGGGCATATTGCTAACAACGGGACTGGTAGTACTAACAATCCATTCCCCCCAGACTTTGGAGTAGGTAACAAGTGTACAATCATATGGAGATTGAAATATTTTTTACAAAGTTTCATATTAATTGTGATATTGGTAGGAGTTTTATTTTTTATGTTAGGTATATCTAATTTCATAATAATAGATATTTATGATATCATTTGTTCAGGATTAGATAATCGTGAGATCAATATAAACTTTAAATATTAATTTCAATTTCCCATTAAATTGATCGAAATGATGATTATGTATATCTGTGGTTCTCTGCCACGTTGAGTCTGTAGTTTATAATAGCAACAACAGACGACAAGTGTCCTTTCGATACCACATCTGAAATTTTAATTGCACAATTTTCGACTTTGGATGAAGGCTAGAATTTACTATTGTATTTTTATTAAACATTAAATATAATACTTTTGTTGTCTGCACTAGTAATTCCTATGTGAAAGATTAAATAATACGAAAAAGAATCTGAAATTTTCAACCAATTTTAAAAAGGTCCTCAATTGGTTTGTATGTTTTTTTATTGTGTGTCATCTTGCAACTCTGTCAATTGTAAATCGATTTAGAAAATTATGATTTTTTGATGTAAAATGATATACTTACAAGAGTGGTGTCATAGAAATTTTAGCAAAATCGGTTCATTAGTTTAGTTTTTAAGTAGTGCCACAATTACATTTAAGTTTTGCTACAATTGAAGTTTCTTTTTTTTTGTAGAACATTAATTATAATTGTAAGCGTAACATTTGTTATATTTTATAATTATATTCGATTTTGGGCTTAATCTAAGTGCTTAATGTTTAAAATGTGAAAAAAAAAATGTAAACATTAGTACTCTCTGTATATGTAGATACACTCGTAATACCTATAGTGGAGTCTGTATAAACAATTCCATTTAATTCGAAAAATAAATTTCATCAAGTGCAAACAATCAACATCGTTAGAATACTAAGAATTTACATATTATTATGATTTTTTGAAATTTCCATTTCATTTTGCGTACAAGTTAGAAGTCTGCGAGAGACGGACAGCGTCCTCACAACAATAAGGTTCTGTTTGGACTTTCGGATACGAAATTATAAAAATCAATATGTCCCTCGCACCAGGGCCAGTTCTTTAATAATGGAGGGGTCACTAAGAAAAGGCAGCTGGATTTGATGACAATGCAGACCCTAGTTATAAATAATGAAGCGAATGAGCGCTTTTATAATTTACCGTGCCACCACATGATATCATACAATTTTACCGTCACTATAAAGTAAGAGGCCATAATATATACACTTTTAAATTTCCGTACAAGATATTGTTTTGTCGTGGACGTTTACGTGATATTTATGTGGTTTATCGTAGCACGGCACGATCTTCTACGATTTAAGGAAAAATATCCTTATATTTTAATGTTAGTGTGAATATTGTTTTATTTGTTTGACAGTAAAGCTTTCTGACCCAACTACTAAGAGAACGTAGATCTAATTCCCAGAACCACTTATGGTTTCACGAAGGCCATCTCACCGAAAGTCAGACGATCCCCTATGCAATCTGGCTAGTAAAGGGCCACTTATGAAGGGTCGTAAGAGAAATGCGAAGAAAGGTGGAACTGAATGCTTTTTACTTAAGTGACATTTCGATATTTTTATTTATTTACTAGCTGTTGCCAGCGACTTCGTCCGTGTTTCTGTCGTTTTTCGTAAAATAAGTAGCCTATGTCCTTCCTCACGGTTCAGTGGTTTTGATGTATCAGACACGTTTCCCTTCACTGCTCTGCTCCTATTGATCGTAGCGTGATGAAAAGTATACTATAACCTTCCCAGGAGTATGAAGAATAATTGTACCAAGTTTCGTTAAAATCCGTCGAGTAGTTATTGTTTCTAAAACGAACATACAGACAGACAGACAAAAATTTTACTGATTGCATTTTTGGCATCAGTATCGATCACTATTCACCCCCTGATAGTTATTTGCGAAATATATTTCATGTACAGAATTGTCCTCTCTATAGATTTATTATAAGTATAGATTATAAATGTGTCAGTTACGGAGGGAAAATGATATATAATAAGCTATTTTATATCTCGATCACTAATCACCCCCTGATAGTTATTTTGGGAATATATTTTATGTACAGAATTGACCTCTCTACAGATTTATTATAAATATAAAATAGTTTTACTTTTTATTGTACAAAGTATATTACAATAATAAAGTATAAAAGGCGGTTTTATCGCTAAGACAATCTTTTCTAGATAATATATTTGGATAGAAGAAAAAAGAAAGAAGAAAGTAGCCCGTTTTTGTTTTATGACGTAGGGGCAAACGAGTATGTTCAGCTGATGATTAACGCTGCATCCACAACATCATAGAAATTGCAGATGTGTTGTCGACTTTTTAGGAAAGGATATGCTCTTTTCTTGTAAGTTTTAATGTCGTATCTCTTCGTTAAAAATACTACAACTGGGAGTTGGTTGCATAGTTTGGTTGTTCTATAGACGGCACAAGAAATTAAATAAAAAATATAACGCGCATGATGATATGATACGTACTGTTAATAATTAAGCAGTGGAAACAATCGTTTTATAAAGAGACGTTGTGGGATTTAACAAGATCCTTGAGGGATTAATGACTGGGCGCTACATATAGAGGATTGTAGTTAGTTCCATAGTTATAAAATAAACGCAAAAAGGATCAGTCTGAAACGAAGAACTATAAAAATAATTTTTAAGGTATAGGTTTTCTAAGCTATGTAAATCATGATGCGGCACTTCATTGAGAAATACAAATATTTCTTTAAGGTAATTAGAAGAAATATGGTTAAAGAGGATAGAATAAAGAAGAGAAAAATAATGCTAGTTATGTAAACAATGAATTCAGAGCAACTTTAGCTTTAAACGAAAGTGTAAAGCATGGTCATTTACGTTATAAATATTTTGAAGATACTCAAGTTTATTCGACTTTTTTAAGGTTGAAAATGTAATGAAAACCCCGGTTTCCACTGTCGGCGCAATCAGTTTGCACGGGCGGGGTATTAGTAAAAAGAAGTTGAAGGTTGAAGTTGGCACAACATAGTGAATTCATCATTAACGTTTTCAGGGGGAACCATAAAAGGGGGAATCAGGGGAGGTCAACCTGATAAGGGTATATTGATAGCAATGGGCTTGTTAGATGCTATTACTGACAATCTCTTTTCCCCAATTGATTCAGTTTGTCTTCGATGATATCTAGGTAGTAGGTAGTAGATTTTCAGGGACAGAAATTTATATAGTCTTCTCAGCGGTAGCGAAGATCTTACGACTAACTGTAGTGATTTGATCTGACCAAGATAGTGTTCTATTGAAGCAATACTTAATATGTTTTATATTATATTTACTGAACAAGTAAGTACAGTGATAGAACGTTAATTTTATTTAATCTAAGTGTTAGTAAATTAATAGACACCAGGGAATCGTATGACCAGCGTGACTGAGTGATTGACCAATTTACGCTGGCAGACAGTGTGATACGATGACGCGCCCGGCCTACGCGAAATGAGGCGGGTTCCTATCCATCACGGAGCTAACGAGGACTGGATACATGACACGAACTACTATACTTCTCTTGTATTTGGCATTGATTTAAGATATTTGACATACCCATGTATGATATCTTCACAGTTATTTTTTCAGGTATCAGGTCGAGTAAAAGAAAAACATATTTATTTTAAAAATGTATGAATTAGCAGTAAGGCTTGAATTTTAATAAGAAATTAGTATCTAATGTATATCTATATAGTACAGAATCAAACTGAGATAATAATTGTAATGATAGCGTAAATAATCTTACTAAGATGAAATAAATAACTAACTAACTAGATGATATTTGTGTATGGGTCTTTACCATAACTTAATGGTCGAGAGATGGACACCAGCGTCCCTTTTTAAACATCAAGAAAGTCTAACTACCTGGCAAGCGCGGCAACTACTGGCAATACCATTCTTTTGGGGGAGGCCTATGTTTAGCAATGGACAGTTAACGGCTGATATAATAATATAACAATACATGTGAAGAGTAAGAGCTATAGAAGTCAAAGCAATAATTGTTATAAATGTTGTCAGTCTGTCTGTATGTTTATTTCGGCATCACACAAAAACTACTACACCAATTTAGATGCGGTTTTCGTACTTATATTTCTTAAGATCTAACATAAAATCTGCTGTATTTTGATACGCCATCAAGATGTGATATAAATATTAAATTACAAACTCTGTTGTGATGGTGTGATTACCTATATGGCAACCCTTATGCGTTAGCAAACATAATACAAAAGACGGTTATTGGCACACCGCTGCCTCTTTAGGTATTTATTGTGTTTATGTACTTACATAATCTGTTAGATTTATACTTATAAACCTTCTCAAGATGCTACGTAGTACTTTAAACTTTAGGAGTCTCATGAATATTAAAATACATCCGTGAAACTTGAAGTATTACCACAAATGCGGCATACTAATGTCTTCTGTGATCAGTGGATTATTGTAGTAGGTATCGGCAAACTGAAAATATTGTAATCGGTACGTATTATGAAACTGTTATAAACTAAAAAAAAACGCATATTTCATGACAATAACCTCAGAGTGTTTTTGTTATAGAGATACCTAAGCATTTTATCGACTTTTGTCAAATGCTGATAATTTTCCGAGAATTCGAATTCAACATAGATTGAGGATAATATCTTTTTCCACAGAATTCAATACACGTAACAAAAATAAAGCTAAATCAAACTTATCGCCAGTGAATCTTTACGCTTTTTTCAGGACGTGGTCAAATAGAAGCAAGAATGCCTGATATTCCATAATTACTTTACATGACAAACATATCGATTTAAACATCTGTTGCTGTAAATAAATACTTTAGATATATTTAGTTTTATTTTTCGTAACTTTTTCGCAGATCCATGTGATAAGTAAATGTTCGGGATTCGTCTTTATTATCTTGTTATATTTCATCAGCTAATAAGCCATGACATTCATGTAATTATAATATGAATGTAATGTATATATTTCAGACTCGACATGGGAATCAAACTTGGCACATTAGTATTGACACAGTTAATAAATTTAATACTATACGAATAAATAATATTTTATCTACGCATCTGCGCTAGAGCTTTGACCTTTTGTTCTTTGTAGATTAGTAAACTACCTATTTTAATATTAAGAGAATTTTTTACTAATATTATAAATCTGAATGTTTGTTTGTAACAAATAATGTTACCTGTTAGCGGCTTAATGGTTTAATCAAATACTATGAAATTTGGTAGGTACACATACTATATAGCATAGAAATAGTTATAGGCTACCTTTTATCATGGTTAGTGATCATATTCCAGTTAAGCAGATGAAATTACAGGTAAAAGCTAGTAAAAATATAGTTATAAAAATACTTGTTTAACGTTCTATATTTTTGTTATTCATCTCTAATTCTTAACCAATATTATAAATGCAAAAGTGTGTTTGTTATATTTGCACGTCTAAACCGCTGAATTAATTATGATGAATTTTAGTAAAGAAATAGATAAGACCCTGGAAACAGTTATAGGCTACTTTTTTCTCGATTAGTGAACATATCTCGGTCACGTGGACTCAGTCGCGGGTAAAAGCTAGTAAAAATTGATATTGAAAGCGCTCTATTTTCGTTTTATTTCGTTATTAACGTATTACTTAGAGGTGATATCGTTATGTCAAGACTCTATTACTGAATTTGGAAGCTAATGCTCTCAAGAGAATAGCTGTCAGAAACTCAACAGTTGTTCTTTTTATATCTGTTGATATAAGTTTTGATTTAGAATGATCTAAACATTAAAATATTTTTACAATAAAACAACATTTTAATATTTTGAGTTTTTATTTCTATTTGATGACTGACGTAACTAAAAACTGTGATTATGATCGATATCTTACAAATAAAGCACATTCATTTTGATATACACTTTATTACTTATTCAGATCTATATAAATATTCACTATCGTTTTGATTTGCTTAGAACTTTTAAATATTTTTTATATTGTACTTATTTAGAACAAATGTATGAATATTTTTAGGGTTACGTACTAAAAAGGTATAAACGAACCCTTAGGGTGTAACTTCATCCGTCCGTTCATCTATCATATGTCATCAACTGCTAATGATATTAATTTCAAATTTCGAATAGTTTTACATATTATTAGCCTGCACATATTGCAATGTAAATAATTATAAAAACATTTTTTTTATGCTAGGGGGTCAAAAATGGATACTAAACATTTTAAAAATTGACATACTATTCCAAGTATCCCACTTCACATTATATAAAAGGGCTTTATTTAAACATTTTAAAACTGTGTTTTATTTATTTTTATGCTAAGTGGTTTTTTAAATATGATCGAAAATGTGAGAAAAAAAACCATTTCCCCATCTCTTTTTTTTTTTTTAATTTTTAGAGCGAGAAATCGGAAACAGTGTTTACAGATATTATGTGAATGTTAAAGGAAATTTAAAACGATGTTTCTAACTAGCACCATTTTTTAAAAAATTATCAAAATATTCCGAACAACAAATTTAGTTATGTGGTCTAGTCTGTAATTACAATTATGGCCTAAAATAACAAAATGCAAATTGTAGTATGAATAATAACTAGTAGGTACCAATTTCATATAAGAATTTTTATGTAATTATATACAGAACCCTCAACGTGTGAGATCAAGTTACGCCTGACTTGTTTTTATCTAACAAGTTTTTTATCTATATGAATTGGTATCTCATATAAGAATAGGGCCTTTTAGTAACGGACGTCATATAAAATTATACATTAATGTAACACTTTTATAATATATGCAATAATGACAGGTATTAAACGATCCAAAAGTCAATACCGTTATATTTTGTCTTCACAGTTTATCGATATGCTATTAAGATTCCACCACGGTAGCTCTCCCTCGTAAAAGAGATTGCCGACGTGGATTGAATATCACACGCTGAATACAATCACAAATCTATAGTCATAATAGCGACGCGTATCGCACTTTACCATTTTCCAATAACATGTTACACACGTTGAACATTTTCAATTCACTTTGAAAATCAATAGGTTTGGTAAAGATTGATGGTTTTCCATTTTATTTCATATATGATGTAGCGTTGTTAATATAGGTACCTACCTAAATAGGAATGAATACCATTTTTATTTCTGTTTACTGCAAAATTGTTCTTTTTTATTAGTTTAATTGTGGAAATATGACGATGCATAGAAGCAATGTCTAAACATGTGATGTCGCTAGATATACGCAGGTAAGGCAAGGGAATTGGGGGGAAAGGGATTATTAGCAATGGAGTTTGACAGCCCCATTGCTAGCAATATGCCCTATCAGGTCGACCTTCACGTGGTTCCTCCTGGAAACCATCTTGAACAATTCTTGTTGAATTCGTCACGATGGGCTAACTGGCCTGCTTCATCCTCACCTATCATCTTTCAGCTGGTGCCCCGCCGGTGTATACCGATAGCGCGGGTGGGGTTACCATTCCATTATCACCCATAAAAAAAAGGCAAGGGAATGATCTTCGAATGTATAAATAAATGTATATAACTCATGAAATGTACGAATGAAGATTCATATATAGATAGATTTGTTATCGTTATCGTTACGAAAAAGAGAAAACGAGATTGGTATCTTGTTCTTTAAACACAGCGTAAGAAAAAGGTATAGTTCATCTAGAGACGTGTATGTCACTCGTCTAAGGGGTAGATAATACACCACCGTGCGAATTCGTGATCCTCTCGATCGCGCACCTACGCAATGGATGTCGCGTCGTTGTCTATTATTCGTTTTTCTGTGAGATTGACATTGTTTTATTTATTCACTTTTTTCATAATTCCTTTTATTTTTTCTCCTCCATTTCTTTTTTAGTCTGTAGCGAACAATGAAAGAAGAAAATGATGATGGCGATTGGATATTATGTTAAAAGTCAAAGACATTTAAAATCAAATTAGAGACATAGTAAGAAGCGATTTATTGTGTACATTGTTTTGGATCGCTTGGTTCTAATTACGTTTAGTGAACGATTTCTTATCGGTCTGATAAGTTTTTTGATAGCTCCTTGGGGAATTATTTCTATTCATCCATTAGCCTTACTTTCATCTTATTGATTAATGTAGGGCTTGGATTCCTGGACTAACTCTTCGTTAGAGTTCGTACCGCAAACGCTCAGCGGGGTTTAAGTTGCAATTAAGTGCCAGCCTTTGTCGTAACGTTAGATACCAACGTCACTAAGGAATCTGGTTGTTTCAAGTGAAATCTGGCAATGAGAATTGTTGTGCATTCATCCTACAAATATCCATAAATATACAATGAACAAAGAAAACACGTAAATATCAGAAGGTATTTTTTATCGGTGCGATACGACCAAAACAATTTTTTTGTTTTGTAACCAGATATTTGAAAATATATTTTGCATATCAATATCTGTTTGTAATTGTGTATTTCTTCATAATTTTGTGAAGAAACACAAGCTATCCGTTTTTTTATTGTATAAACAAGATCACATCATATTTCAGGCCCGACGCGCGACAAGCGGAAGCTTTATGGACTTCAGCATTACCCTGAAGGAAAAGTCGTAATGTGCTCTCGGGAATATCTCAAGTAAATCCATTTATACAAACGAAAATACACAGTTCGGCATGGAAAAGAAAATATGGTTTGTGTTTTGTTATGAAATCATAGACTTTATATCTCACTAGTAATCGACCCTGCTTTGCTTGGTTTTGAGATTTGAAGGTAAAATATAAGTAATAACAGAAAATAAAGCATAATTGTTTTACTGTGTTATTCGGAAACGAAATCGTGGGCTAATGTTATTCTTATTAATCCTACTATTATTATAAATGTGAAAGTTTGTACAGATGTATGGAACGAGGATTGCTAGTCTTTTATAAAAAAATTACCCAACGGATTTTATCAAAATTTAGTACACAGATAGGTATTATCCTAACTTTTCAGGTATTATATAGTTGTAGCACTTCAGCTGCCCGCTAAGAAATGCTTTCTTACTGTACTGGGTTGACTGGAAGAGACCTCTGTCAGAAATAAGTCCACCCTTGCTCACAACATTTATAAATAGATTATTTTATATGTAAATTACAAGTGCAATAAAGAATATAATATATATACCTGCTGAATATAAGAGTGAAGCCGTGGGACACAGTATTATAAACGTGAAAGTCTGTATATTTGTTACCTATTAGTTTCTTAACAGCTCAACTATTTGCCATAAAATTTGGTGTATACTTAGTACCTATATGAAATTGAGAAGTATATAGACCTATTTTTATCTCGGTCAATCAACATCCATATATCAGTGACCCGGATCCGAGTGGTCCGTACGGCCAGCTGAAGCGATAATGAGCCGCAATAGGTTACGCTAAAGAATCGATTTATCGATGCGGAAGTAAAGTTTTTGAATTGCGTCATAATGGCATATTCAGTGCAGGGCGTCTTCTCTAATTGATAGAGTAATGACTTCAAATGTGTCGCAGGAAATCGATGTATGATATTGATAGCTTAGTAGTGTTTTTTTCTTTATGAGAGTATAATGCGGAGAGCGTGTTCAACAAGGGAGAGTACCTAAAGGATGAGAAATGGTATTATTGATGATTATTTTAATTAAGTTCACAAAATCATCTTTTGGTATCAATAATTTATTGAATGTTGGATATTGAAACTTGCCTTGTAAGTTAGTTTGAATAACATAAACTTACAAGGCATGTTTCAATAAATTGTAAGTGCAACACAACACCCTCCAACACTCTCGAATTTCGAATGGAATGTTTGCGGAAATATCTCTATTATAGAGTTGGTAATTGAAATACCTATTTGATGGATCGAATTTGAATACGCGCATAGTGATTGTTAAAAAATAGTTAAATAGTAGAAAGACGGTAATCATAATTACGTTCATAATATGTACTATTTAAAAGATACGAACAAGGTATTAATATATTATTCTAGTGTCATTTTCTAAATACATCAGATTTTAATGTGTTTTTATTTGGAATTGACCCAGTAAACAAAGAAGAAATTACGTAGATACTTACATAAAATATAGCACAAAGAAATAACACCATATTGCAAATTAACTTACCGTAGATCCGGAGAACCAATTTTCATTTAATGTCTTATAAAACAACGGAGATTGTTTATACTGCCTTTGTACTTTGTTAAAAGATTGAACGGATTGGTAAAATTGCAGGAATAAGTTAACTAGTAATAGTAAGGTCGGAAGGAGAATTAATAGTATTTACAAGCTTTAGTTTAACTTGCAATTTATGTTAGTTGGATTAAAACTACTCGTATTATTGGATATTGGATTGAGTTTGAATTTTAGTTCTTACACCTTAAGTTCAGGTGACAATATGTTATGTTATACTCAATATTGTTATATTTTCAACATGGTCGCCGTTATATGATGCTGGATTATGTATTAATTTCTACCCCTTGAGGGTGAGAGATGGTGGATGGAGATGAAAGCAGATAAGTAGGTCCATTATGACGAATTTATTATTAATAAAACACGAACGAGTCAACCTGAATATTGCTAGCAATGGGACTATTGGTATTCATTACTAACAAACCTTCCTTTTTGACAAATTACAGAAGATACTATTCTCTTGATTCTTGAATGAGTTAAGTCATTGTAATTTAGTATCATTGAGTCTACTGAAATAGTAACATTGTGGTCAGGCATTTTCCTACTTGTTTTGTCATGCAAGAGGGATTACGTGATCCCTCGGACGGAATAATAGACAATAATATGTTTATACTCGTATACAAGATATACATTGAGTAATTTCGGCTGCCTATTGTGAGTTTTATCGTAAGAATAAATAATCCTACATGGGTAAAAAGATTTCTTCAATCAAGAAAAGCGATTTTCTTGGAATTTCAAAGTAATATCATAGTACAAAGAACTGTGGTATAGGTAACATCTAAATACTCGTATCTGCCTAAATACTTGCTAAATAATATTATTGAGTATGATTCTCTTTCTAATTATAGTGTTATTAAAAATATATATTTTAGCATAGATCTAAATTTAGGGATTGTTGAAATATTTATGTTGAGTATTGACATTGTCATAAACTAAATATCCCTACTTACTCGTATGTTCTGTAGCGAATATACAGGAGAATTGTAAATTTAATGCCCTTAAGCAAGGTTAGATGGCTCTTAACCTTTACTCGTTACAGGGCTGAACAAATATTGGCCCTCGAATATGCTTTGTCGACATGTTACCGTCCACGCGTTTCTATTCATGCAGATTTCTTCCTCGACGTTCTTCAGTTGTAAGCCGTGATCGCTTTTATTCCTCTTACATTCTGCGTTTTTTCTGTAACTACTTTAAATATAAAAAAAAGATACGAAAATAATTAATAGGCGCGTTTAATCTGAACAGGTTAAATATTTAAATTTATTTTCGTAATTTAACGCGACCCATTTACAAATAAATAGTAGCTATATGTTATATATTTTTTATTGCCGAAGCAAAATATATTTAATGTGTAAAGCTGTAATTTCAAAGGAGGAATTTATAAAAAACATATATTATTTCATTAAGGCTTATATTGAGTGGGCAATGTTGGAAACAATTCTTCCCGATTGTTTGTTAGAAACTTATATCTATTGGGAAGAGCCAATTATAGAACTTGAAGATCGGCACCGGCGCCTCATTTCCGCTGATAGTAGATTTTGAGTAGAATCAAGGGGGTTATATAGCAGCCGAATACAAAGTCAACGAATTGGGTATTGTATAACATTACATAATCGAAGACCATTTGGATATTAAATTGTCAGAGTTATTCTTAGTGTTACTCTCAAAGAATAAAAATAGGCAAGGTAAACTGAATTAGAATTCTGGAATTTCTAAAAATAAGCTTTGGTCAAAGTCACAATTTCTATTAATTACGACAGAACTGTGTATTATATGTGACATTCTTTAAATATTTATAACTAATTGAGCCCTTGACTGCATTTGAGTGTCTACCACCAGGAACATATAGGTTGATCGCGATAGAAAGTAGTTCATCTGTTTTTCCATACCATCGTACCTAGTTGGTATGGAAAAAGAGTACTTATACTATATATTATCCATGATGATTGGACCGTTAAAGCTAATAGACAAGCTCACTTTTACGATTATAATTACTCATAGTTTTATGATAATAATACACTAGTCTAAAGAACTATCATGTAATACTGTGACACAGGGGGGAAAGGGATTATTAGCAATGGGGTTTGATAGCTCCATTGCTGGCAATATGCCTTATTAGGTCGACCTCCACGTGGTTCCCCCTGGAAGCCATCGTGAACAATTCTTGTTGAAGTCATCACGATGGGCTAACTGACCTGTTTCATCCTCACCTATCGTCCTTCACTGGTGCCCCGCCTGTGTATACCGATAGGGCGGATATGATACATATATATGTAATATAATAAGGTGAGTACCTACTCACCTTATTATTTTAGAGCGCCTATCAGACTAAAATAAAATAGTAGGGCGAGTCAAATTTCTATAGTCAACCGTTTTTATCACTATACCACATAGGTAAACATTCCTTTATTCATATTTCTTTTCCTTACAGAAAATAAATCGTAAAACAATAGGAAATAGACAAGTATTTTTTTCATAAAGGTACATTATAATAATTTACTGTTTATTACTACACATACGACAGTCTACTTGGGTAAAATATGCAACCTTAACAAAGTTAGGCCAATTTGAAAGGGCCTGTTTATTTTGCAGCGTTTATATTTCGCGGCGGAACTGAATTGCAGATGTCGTGCCTTACGTAAATTTACATAATATGTTTATGTCATTTAGGGTGGCTTGCCTCGCTTATTAAATTACATACGTCCATCTAAATCTGGTTGGATGATGTAGGAAAGTTAATTTTGTTTAATCTTAAATTTACGTAACGTGATGAGAGAGAGAGATTAATTTTTCAGCAGATTAATATTTCACATAGATGCATTTGTATATGTATTAGTAGTATGTATATATATGTTTGGATTTTGATATACTCAATAACACAATCATTTGAATTGATTTGAGGTACCATTTTCTAAATCTATTTCTAAAATCAATTTTTCAATTTCATAATTTTGCCATCACAAACTAAGTTTATAATAATTTTTACTTAAATTTATTTTAAATTTAGTTCATATTAGTCCTCAGAATAATAATTTTACTGTGATATCAAATTGAAATTATAATTATAAAGATGGGTTCCGAGAATATTGTCTCAAAATCGACACTATTAAATTAATTTTGTTATACGGGTTGGTTACATCCTAATAAATTTAAATAATAGGTTAATACTTGAAAATCGAATCTGACTCTTATTTTCGTGAAGTTAAATTATTGTTTCAGTGTACATGAACGTTAAATACCTACATAGGGTACATTTTACTCAGAAAAAAACAATTACGGCGTCTTTAGTCATGACAAAAAAAATGAACTATGAGATTTTTCGTAGTGTAGATAGATAGATAGATAATTTATTTGTATTACTTACAGCAGACAAATAACAATAGACATACACAGTAAAAAGACATAAAAGAATGCATGTACAAAAAAATAATAGAATAAAATATATATTAGGTTACAAATATTTAATTTAAACCACGGAATCATGTTGAAAATAAATTTAATTATTAAAATCGGTTTAAAATTACGAAAATTTCGTGTAAAATACACACAAAAACTTTTTCTTTTGGTTGTCGCTTAAAAAATTTCATTATACCTACTTAGAACAACTGTATAACAACTGTCAAAGTTCTAATTAGGTTTCGTCGAAAATGAGTGAGACTAATGTGGCGTGTAAAGAAAAAGTTAACTTTCTTGGAACAAACTTTATTAAGATGAGTGTTTACTATTAATTTCTTGTGAATGCTCGCATGCATTTATATCTATAATATAAACTTATAAATCGACGATATCTGTAGATAAAATATTAAAAAAATATATTCTTAGTCTTAAGAATTCTAAGTCAACATTATAAGAGCAACAGAAACTGAAACAATTTTTTTTACAATTTTTGTTTGTCTGTACCTTATTCCGGCATTATACTAATACTACAGTACCAAATTCACAATTCGATACAGTTCACAGTTGTGTTTCTACATGTTGAATTAAAATCTGGTGTAACCTACACTAAATTTTAATATTTTTTTTTTATTTAAATTATATATTTCCAAAATCCACGAATACGCAATCGCGAGCAAAAGTTAATATAAATAAAAACATCGTGAACTTTAAGGTAAACAAAATTGTATGCGAAACTTCATTTAAATCTGTTTATTTCTTTGTGAATAATTGGGTTACACTTTGAATAAAGATTTTTACCTAAAGTTTCTATATTTCTGTTTGAATCTAGTTTTGATTCTGTTGTTATCTAATTAATTGTAGATAGCGATATGTAGCTTTTTCAAAATGTTTCAATGGTTTTATACGTGACGCTACAAAGAAGCAGACTAATAAAAATTAAAAACAAATAAATATTGCCTATGAAGTTTCCGTACATATTAGAAACATCAAGAAGTATCATGAAATAAATCCATCTACAGACTCCTTTTATCTATATGATTACGTGCGTATAGATTTATTTCGGTTTCTTATTATTTTTTAAAGGTCATTGATTTATTACTTCCCTTTATCACATCGCTCTGTGAATTTATTTGGACAGTGACAAAGCACTGTTGGGAACTTATTTTTACGGAAAATAGCAAGCGTTGTATGCAAACACAATGTACCTACTTACTCGGTCTCGGCCGCAATTTCCTTCCGAAATAACCAGAATTCTTCCCGCCTTTTGTTGCCAATTAATCACACAAGAACATAACTCGGTTCAGTGATTGATTGGTTTTGCTTGTGAATCCATATTAAAATCCAGCGCTAGAGAAAGATTTTTTTTCAACCCGTTTGTACCCTTTTTTTGGATACATATTTAGAAATATGAACGCGTGTGACTGGGTTATGCTGATTGTCCAGAATGAAAAGGAGTCAAGTCCTCCTCTATCTTAAATGCCAGTATATCAGTTTTTGTTGCTCAGATTGTTGAGGTTGTGCAGAACGCACCTTTTTAGAGAATATTTTTAAATTTTATATTTTTATTTTGTTTTTTGATATCTGACAATGTCACGATTTGATTATTATATTTTTTCTCTACCACTAGCAGCGACCGTTTTATTATTTCATAAAATATACAGTCCTTTCTCAAGAGCATATCTCTCGTTAAAATATTGGTCCTCTCGCTAATAATAAAACC
Organism: Galleria mellonella; assembly: GCF_026898425.1. Taxonomy (NCBI): domain Eukaryota; kingdom Metazoa; phylum Arthropoda; class Insecta; order Lepidoptera; family Pyralidae; genus Galleria; species Galleria mellonella. Next base: position 1,206,029 of record NW_026442042.1, on the reverse strand, counting down.
ATGGTGGTAGAGACGCGATCAGTTAAAAAAGCGAACGCAGCAAGTATGGAGCAAGGCCAATTTTCTACCGTTCAACACGGAAGCCCTACCAGCTCCACACCAACTGCTGGCGCTCAGCAGTCCGTTGGAATTCCCAGCGGCGCCGCTAGTTCTGTTTCAGGGTCTTCAACTACTGTAAGGAGTCGTACCTTACAAATAGAAGCGGATTATGCTAAAAAAATTGCGATGCTGGAGCGCGCTGCATTGGAGCGTGCCAAAGAGCGCGAGCGTGTGGTATTGGAACAAGAGCGCGCCGCTTTAGTACTACAAAAACAAGCACGTATCGCCGCCTTGGAGGAGAGAGGTAGTATACGTACTCGTAGTAGTCGTTCAAGTCACATCTCTAACAGAGAGGTACGAAAATGGTTAGACACATGTCTAGAGGCTATACCCTCAGTGGAAGTAAATGAGCAACCGCAGAACATTAAAATTAATACGTCCTGTAGTAAACCCACTACTAATAGCAATTGTTCTGCGGCATTAGCGGCACATTTACAAATACCGAACAATAGCTTTAACCCTGTGACTACCACAGATACTCAATATCTTCGGCCTATCCTAAAAGAATCTAATGTGGCTAATAATTTCGATGTTTGCACAAGCCCGGCGAGGGCCAGTTCTAGTGCGACTAAAATCAAACCGGTTTCCTCCACTATTAATAAAACCCCAAGTGATATAGCTTTGTTAGCAGAAGCAATTACATCACTTTCAAAAGAAAGTCAACACAACGTAAAATTTGGAGATGGTCGTCTACCTTTTTTTGATGGCAAGCCTTTAGATTGGTTAACCTTCAAACGTGTATATGACAACACGAAATCAAGATATTCTGACTCGGACAACCTAACGCGTATCAATATGGCGCTGCGGGGAGAGGCACATGATGCTGTAGCAGTACTGTTAGTCTCCGCTCAAGACCCTACTCAGGTAATACAAGCATTAGCAACAAGGTTTGGTAGGCCTGAACTAATTGTTTTACAAGAAGTGGCAATGATGCGTTCCCTGCCAAAGGTCAACATCGATTGTAGTGACCTTCATAAGTTCGCTTGTCGAGTTCGTAATTCAGTAGAAGTAATGAAACTTTTAGAACAACGATGTTATTTAGAATCGCCAGAACTTTTTCAATCTATTCTTAGTAAACTCACACCTCTATTACGGACACGTTGGGCTGACTTTGCAGCGTCTCATTTCCATCAAGAGGTAACTAAACTCGAGCTCTTAGCCTCCTTCCTCACTCAAGAGGTGGATCTACAGCTCAAGTTTGGTCTCCTCAATGAACCTATTTATTATAATCGAAGCAACAAAATTCGTTCGGTTGCAATTAACAAACCATCCACGTCCATTGTTCCATACATTTTTCAATCTGAAACTCATGAACAATCATCTAGTGTAACATCTCACAATAAAAAGATATGCTATTTTTGTAATGACGATCATAGCTTATCTCATTGTAATAATTTTAAGATATTGTCAGTTGATGACAGATGGAAATTTGTTAATGAGAAAAAACTTTGTCATAAGTGTCTTAGAAAAGGTTCACATAATTATAAAAGTTGTAATATTTCTAAGGAAATCTGCAACAATAAAAAATGCAATTCTAGACACCATAAACTATTACATATTGCTCATGTGGTTGAAAGTGAGGTTGAACATGGTGAATCATCTTCCACTCCTCAATCTGGAGAACTTGAAGGTTCTGATGAATCATCATGCAAACAAACGACTGATTTTATAGCTCATGCTAGTAACTCACTTCCATTATGCAATGTTCAACATCCATGTTATCGACCTTTCTTAAAAATTATAGCTGTTGAAATCTCTGGCCCACGTGGTAGTGTGAATACTTACGCTTTGTTAGATGATGGGTCAACCGCTACTTTTATAGACTCGGAGCTCGCTGCAAAAATTGGAGCCCGAGGACCTACTGTCAAAACTCTTTTAAAATGTGTCGGCGGGTTATCAAAACATACAGAAATAGAGTATGTAGATTTTAATATTAGAGGTTGTCATGTTGATAAGACGTATCAAGTCAAGCAGGCTCGTTCTATAAAAGATTTACAATTAGCTAAACAGTCTGTCTGTCCCCAAGATATTAGTAAATTTTCTTACCTTTCCGATTTGGCTTCCTATTTATGTTATGAGAATGCACAACCAAAAATTGTGATCGGTATCGATAACTGGCATCTTACCATACCGCAATCCATACGGAAAGGTACGAGAACGCAACCAGCTGCAATTAACACTGCTCTTGGTTGGGTTTTATTCGGTTTTAGTAGTAGTAAAACTAGTCCAGTTGATTTAGTGAATCATGTTCAGTGTAATGAAACAGATTTTAACAAGACAGATTTATTGGAAAATCTTATAAAAAATTATTACAAGTTGGATTCGATAGGAATTACTAAGAAAGAACCGCGTAGTGCAGATGATGAACGCGCTATTGAAATTTTAGAACGTACAGCTAATCGTCTTCCGTGCGGTAGATTCGAAGTCGGTTTATTATGGAAATCTAATAATCCTGTCATTCCTAACAGCTATCCTCTTGCTTTATCGCGTTTTTTAAGTCTTGAAAAGAAAATGATCAGTGATCCTACTTATGCTGAGCGTTATAAACAAAATATTCGCGATCTCGTTACTAAAGATTATGCTGAGAAATGTCAAAATGAACCTTCTTCTAATTCTGTATGTTGGTTTTTACCTCATTTTGGCATAATAAACCCCAATAAACCGGCAAAACTACGAGTAGTACACGATGCTGCCGCAAAAATCAAAGGTGTTAGCTTAAATTCACTTCTACTTACGGGTCCAGATTTATTGCAATCTTTAATCGACATTTTACTTCGTTTTAGAGAGGGTAAAGTAGCTATGACTGCAGACATTAAGGAAATGTTCCCTAGGTTCAAAATTATCGAACAGGATAGAGATGCTCAAAGATTTCTCTGGCGCGACAGCCCTACTGATCCTATAGAAACCTATAGAATGTCATCAATGATCTTCGGAGCAGTTTCTAGCCCCTTTACAGCTATGTATATGAAAAATAAAAATGCTCTAGAGTTTAAAGATCAATATCCCGACGCGGTTCATGGTATTATATACGATACTTACATGGATGATTATATCGGTTCAGTAGATTCTAGTAGTGATGAAGCAGCTCAGTTGGCGGCAGATATTGTCAACATTCATGCGCGCGCAGGCTTAGAGATGCGTGGATGGGTATCCAATGACCCTAAAGCGCTCCGTCTGTTGCCAAATCATCTTTTATCAGAATCGGTATCTAATATTAACCTAAACTTAGCGAATTTTCCGTCGTCTACACCATGCATCCGCGCTCTAGGATTATACTGGCACCCATCTAGCGACCTTATAGGCTTTAACACTTCTATTAAAAGTAATCAAGAAACTTTGCCTAGTTCGCTTACTAAACGTATTATATTGTCTTTAATTATGCGAGTCTTCGATCCATTAGGAATCCTCGCTCCAGTTGTTATTCGCGGTCGTATTTCAAAACGTTTGGCGTATGAATTTGGATTGGGACACGGAGCTCCCTCCTTCTGAAGCCATAGCCTGGAAGGAATGGTTTCAAGATTTAATTATTACCGCCGAGATAAAAATACCGCGCTGTTATAACTTTCATAGGTTGAAACCAAATCAAATAGAGTTGCACGTCTTTGCCGATGCCAGCGCTCAGGCTTACGCAGCGGTGGCATATTGGCGCTTCGTTTATCCTAATGGAGACGTACAACTTGCATTGATCTGTAGCAAGTCACGTGTAGCGCCTTTAAAACCATCTAGTATTCCTAGATTAGAGTTGCAAGCTGCATTAATAGCCGCACGTCTAGCTACAACCATCGTAGAAGCAGTCAAATTTAAACCACTTAAGCGCACATTTTTGTGCGATTCGATGAACGTTTTGGGTTGGCTTCGTAATGATGCACGATCATACAAGACATTTGTAGCTCATAGAGTAGGTGAGATAATAGAACTTTCAGATGTTAGTGAGTGGCACTGGGTTCCAACCGCTTATAATGTTGCCGATGATTCAACACGTTTAAGCCGAGGCCCTTTAACTTCAGACTCACGCTGGATAAAAGGACCTGAATTTCTTCTAACTTCTGATTGGCCTAAGGAACCTGCTATTTCCCATAATCAAACCATCCATACTAATACACCCGAGACTCACATACATCTCATTAACGAAATTGAGTCGAATAAGCCAATTTCAGCAGACGCACAACGTTTTAGTTCGTGGAATCGTTTAATTCGTGCCACAGCATATGCTCATCGTTACTTATCATTGTTACGTCTTACTTCATTAAGAAAAAAAGGCCTGAATATAGAACTCATTCATAAAGTAGAAGGCCGCATTTTTTCTTTTCGTCCGCCATCCAACTCAAACGTCGATCGACAACGCAATACAATACGTAGCACACTTACCGCGGAAGACTTACATTTGGCAGAAATTCATGTGCTACGTAAAAGTCAATTAGATTCTTTCTCATATTCAAAACGGTTTACCCGTGTCACACCGTAGTAGGTTATCGAAACTGCCAGGTCAAAAATGAACATAAGATCTTTTATACTGACCTAACATATCGGAATGGAAGGTTCAAAATATTTTTATCGTTTCGAGTTATATTTCTTTGGGAAAAATATATTTAGCTTCATTGGTAAGCATTCCTTTTGAAGGGATGCTAATTATTTAAATTACAACCTGTGAAGCTATAGTCTGAAAATTTAGAAAAGTTTGATGATTCCGCGTGTTGTTTTTGTTGAAGAAATGGCATCTTCGTCACTTTTAGACTTAGTTATAAAAATAAAGACGATATAAAAATAAAAAAAATGGTGAATTGATATCACTGGTCTGGTTTTCAACATGTAAAATAATTCACGTAATGTAGGTATTATTTTTAAAGAAATGTACCTACAATCAATTTTGTAATATACTCATCCACATTACATTTTAGTTGGTAGGTGAGTTGGCGTACGCAAGTCAATGTGTCACGCGTCGTAAACACTATCTTAGATACTTTATTGCGACACTACCTTACAGTTTATAGTGGGACTAATGTTGTTTACGTAATGTTTTTTACAGTTATAAAGGTTCTATTAAACCAGCAATATATACTTACTTATCTGAGATAAATTTCGATTTAGAATAAGTATTTATATACACAATTTTGTACTGAGCTTGGTAATCTAAAATTACTGTTCTTCGGTAACTTCGGTAGTAAAATATTTGTTCTAATGTTTAAAGCCATAAAATTACACGAGAAGTCCTTAATTTTAATATTTTAATAAAATTAAAAATTAAACTTAGAATTAAAATTAGTATGACTAGATATCGGCTAATACATATAATAATAAGTTATTGAAAATAATTATAATTATGATTTGTTATATTTATATATTGACGACCTTGGTAATTTAACACACCATCTTTTTTGCAATGGTCGCGAGTTCAATTCTTGCAAAAAGTATGTTTACATGGGTGCTTTCTATGTATAATACGTATGTAATTATATTTCCAAAGAGGGTTGACGTCGGGCAGGCGACCGGTCGTAAAACTATAAGCCAAATCTTTTTGTAATATGGATAAAAAAAAAATATATTATGCCGAGCCTAAATAATAATTGGGATAAGGGTAGGAAGATAATGATGAATTTTTTAATAATTAATATAATTAATTATTAAAAAAAAATTAAGTATTTGTATCACATATCTAGTACCCATAGTAGAAGCTGTACTTTGTATGGAACTAGGGACGCTGAATAATATCTCCAAGAGTATTTTATTAAGGGTTACTATTTATATGGCTATCAAAATTAATATTCTGTGTCACAGTCACATGTAGTAATACTTAATGTTTTGGTAGTTTGTTATGTGTGCCGAGTTCAGAACGGGGATTAGTTTATGAGTTGTGAAACGAGTTCATTTGAATAGTTTCTCGTTGTTTCATACATTTCTGGTGTTTAATTTAATTATAAAGGGCTGTTGTTTGTTTCTGAATAAGTTAAGATTATAAGCTCAGATGTAGATACGCCTATTTACATATCCTACTGATGGAGATATATGCCTGTTTATATTTGCAGTTCGTTTCTATTGTAGTGACTGCGTAGATTTCGGGAGTCGTTTATATATTAACTTTCCTTTTCAAGTGTATTTCGGAGGATTTCGGGAAATATAACTGAATTGAAACTGAAAACAAATCCGCGTGGTCCTGGCGTAGAATAGGCTGCCCCTTTCTTTCTCGTGGGTATCGTAAGAGGCGAATGAGGAAGGGCGAAGGATGGGCGGCAGCGTTTCTCTTAAAATATCTTTACAACCTGCGGTTGCCAATCTGCCTGCCAAGTGTGGTAACTACTGGCAAAACACACAAGAGGGAGGTTTATGTTCAATAGTGGACAGTTAAATGATGATATGACGATAATTATGAACTGATTTGAGTACCTCTTTCTTTTTGAAGTTGGTGGAAACAATGAAGATTTCTAAATACATTGGTATAAGTCTCTCAGTAATGACAACGATTGTTCTACCAAGGGTGTAGTGATTAAGAAAAAGACTAAGGTATACGAACATTTTGCAGATAGTCAACGAATGCAGTCGTTCCTTGTAACGGTCTGGCTTTTGTTCAGTGACAGAAAACTTCTTTATTCATAAAAACTAAAACATTTTACAAATCTATTTTAACACTATTATTACACTATTTTGTTACTTTCTTTCTAATCGAGAATATAAAACTCAAAAGAAGATACAAAACAGTCGAATACCTAATATAGGTCTATGAGAGCTTCGACGTTTTTATGAATAAGGGGGAGGGGGAAAGACATATTTGATTTAAAAAAGATAGCTTTAAATAATTACTAGCATGATGATAACAGATTATATTGCCATAAAGAATAATCTTGAGTTGCCAACATCTACCGATTAGATTATTGCTTACTAGCTGTATCCCGCGGCTTTGTTCGTGTGTATTAGTATATAAAGTATCCTATATGCTAAGTTAGGATATAAACTATATGTGTACTAAAGTTTATTTAAATTCATTTAGTAGTGTTTGTGTGAAAGAGTAACAAATATCCATCCATTCATCCTTACAAACATTTAATTTACAATTATTATACAATTAACAATATTAATAGGTTAATTTCTCGTATATTTGTCTTATTATAATTATTTCTACTAAACTTTTGTGGTTTGCGCATATTTAATGGATGTATATCAGAATCTGTTTAAAGGATGGATATACTAGTGAAATTTTAGGACATGACGACGCCTTAGTCCACCCACGGGAATTGCGGAACTTGAGACGTGTGCTTCGGTGCCCCACTCCATTTTGCTATATCCATTTTGCACTTTATATTTATTTAACGCTGCGTTCACCACTTTCTATCGGGGGCGCATATTATTCGCTGTATCAAAATAACTTTAAAATTTATTTTATTTACGACTAGATATCTCATGGTGTTACACGCGTGATCAATACATAAAGTATTTTATGTACTTGCCATATAACCTACTCGTGTACCAAATTTCATTCAAATACTTTTAATAGTTTTTCCGTAAAAGAGTAACAAACATTCATTCATCCATTCATCTTTACATATTTCCGCATTTATAATATTGTATAATAATAGAATAAAGCTATAATGATAGTAGTACTTATGTGGGCACCTAAATAAAATTTGGAGTGGTTACAATATTACTAAACATAAAATATAATACTTTACAAGAATGTAATAAATCGAATTTTATAGAGCATGTCTCATAAAATATAAGGGAGGTCGTTAATATGACCCAAAGAATTGTGGGTGGTATGAGTTTGACACAATATTTTGGATTGTATCCTTACTCGAACCCAAAACGGGATTGGAATAATAAATAGTAACCACCTACGTAGGTACAAATAGCATGAAAATCGTGTCTTCATATTAATACAAATTCGTTAAATTTAAATGGATTGTTCTTTAACTTCGAAATATGGGTTCGATTTGAAAATGGAATTGACTTTTTTATAGCATTTATAAATCGTATTTTAAATAACTGGCCAGTTATGATAATCTTATATACATATATTGTGATAATTGTGAAAATTAAAAAAGGTCTTTGAATTTTTGTTACTTAATCATGTATAAATAGTTGAATAGATTTAGAAAAAGTATGGTACACAAATTTAGTTAAGTTAACACATGTAGCTGTTGATCCTAATTTATGCAGACAAAGCCAGCAATTTTTACCTCAGCTAGTTACCATAAAAGCTTAGTTAATATACGAACTACTCAGATTTAAAAGGATGTTATTCCATGGAAACAGCGTAACGGGATACGCAGTATTATTTTACCCCTTTGTAAAGTAATAATTTAGTGTTCATTGCTTACTCCAATTTTATAAATCTTTTTTTAAATGGAAATTAATTTAGTATCTGTTTTTAAATGGATTGAAAATGTAATAGTAAGTTGAAGTCAGTCCAGTTATTTTATCGCCATCGTGACGAACTCACTAGGGTTTAATTACGATACGATGGTTTCGGGACAGGGGGTTACATGAAGGTCGATTTGATGAGATAATAGGGCCATTACTAATATATATATATATATATATATATATATATATATATATATATATATATATATATATATATATATACATTAGTAATGGCCCTTATCTATCTATCGTATCAGGCGGTACGGCACGGTAAAGGGCAAATGATAATTTTTAGCCTGAATTTTAAGTGGAAATTGATAGCGTATTATTCTCCGGGTGCGATCGAACGAGAAAGGTACCCATACAAAGTGCCGCCCTTTGCTACCATTAACCCGTCGACGCGTCCATTAACTAATGGCACGCTGCGTTGTAATAGCGCGCTGGGCAAACACTGTCCTAGCTTGGCTTAACTTAGGACGCATTTAGCTCCCACAGTTTAAGTCGTGTCACAGTAGAATATATTTCAGTTGTAAAATTGTGGTTATACCTACTTTAAATGTGTCACTAAAAATTCCACTATTTAAACTATAACGCCAAAGTATTTTAGGTAAAAATATAATTTTAAAAGCAATTATTTATTTATGGAGTGGTAATTTTGATATATTATTGTATTCTTATTTAAAATACAAAACGTATTAATTCTGCGATTATGTTTATTTCATAGTAGGATAGGCTGATGTTATTCGCCTTTAAGACGACCAATTATGTGGTCAAATACCTTTACTCTGTCTTATACGACAACCTGCTCTATTGAAGGTTCTTTATCTTCACATTTTGATAATACTGTTAGAGACATTGCCTAAAGTCAAGACAATATTTTGGTTAGTGTATAGATGATTTGATGAATGGCTAAATGACTTATTATGGATATATAAATGCACTTTTAAAACAGAAACAGATAAGAATAAATATCAATAAAATATTTTGTGAATATTCGATCTAAACTTTTTTTAATATTGAAGAAGAATCGAAAGAAAGTTTGATACAAACTGGATAAGTATCACAAAATAATATATATTTACTTAAATCGAACAATAATTATAAATAAAAGCACTGAAGACCTACACCGCAGTTGGTGACGAGAGCGCTATCTTTTCTCACACAAAGAATTGCTATAGCTATTCAGTGATGAAATACAGCCATTGTCCTTAGTAGTACTCCCGTAGGGAGTGACCTTTACGACACCTATAAGGGCGCACATTTCTTACCTGTTTCTTTTTTTTTCTTAAGAAAAATGTATTCTTTTTTTAAATTTAATTACAGATTACATTTTCATGAAAGGTCTATCCAATATAATTTAATTATTTTGCTAAAACATTTTATCAATATATTCAAGGACTGTCCATTATTAAAACGGCCTTTTGTTCTGTTATTTCCAGTTGAAGATGGATATTTTATATAACGAAATTCGTGATTATTTAATCTGTAAGTACCTACGTGTTGTACCTATTATACAAAACTGGCGAATTTAATTTAGTAATTCTCTTCATATCTAAATGAGAAACTACAAAGGTAGTAATGTTACCACGATGTTTCGTAGTTAAAGGCTTTTGAGCAAGGCTGCGAATATTAATTGTTCACGAGTAGTTTCTCGCAACTTGCAGTACTCTCAGTTCTCTGTGTTTCCCTCTATTCGCCTTCTTTCGTTGTTCCCTTCTCTCCCAGCTAAGGACTACTTGAAATGTGCCAGATCAAAATATAAAAAAAAAAAAAATTACTTATGAAAAGATAGCTTAGTAATAAAATAAAAGACAAGGTTTTAACGTGAGAAAAGAATTTAAACAAATAAATTCTTATAACATTTAAGGAAAAATATTAATAAATTTAATATTATATTATAAAAATATTTTCCTTAAATCAATATTTTGTTTTAATAGAGTTGTATTGGATATAGATATATTGCAAAATTTATTGCAATCTAAATATTTAAATCTAAAATATTTTTATATTCTGCCAATATTTATTAATTGTCAAATTTAGTCTCTTGTTAATAAATGAATGTGCACTTTATAGTCCGAAATGATAAAAAGTGTTATATTTATTTTCTTTAAATTATACCTAAATGAAGTTTCCAAATATATTAAACAAACAAAATAAATATTATAGAAAAAATACTGATGATTCTTATCGCTATATTTTATATCATATTGATGACACTGTAAATAAGACAAATGACTATTGAATTTATTTGGACAGATATGTTAAAAAATTATAAGTAAAAAGAAGAAATTTGATAGATAGAGCGTCAGCCGTGTTTTTTTTTTTCAGAACAAGACTAAACCTTTGATTAGTTGGTATTAGTGAAAAGTATAATATGAACAAAGGTTTAGTTCTGTTTATAACAGCAACAGATAATTTATAACAGCAATATTGTGGGTTTTGCAGAAACATCGTGTAATATTTGTTTTTCAATAAACTGAGTGGGCAAAATATTTCCATTTTCTTTTGTCAGAAAGTGTCACGTCGTGACAGTTGGATGACATTTATTTCATTAAATATTATTCTTGTTTGTAGCGATATTATTTTATGTATGTATTTATATAATTTTCCTGTTTAATGTATTTTTTTGTATTCAACTTTATAAAGAAGGAAGATCTGAATAAGACTTAAATTTTGTGTGTATACTTCGCGATGTATTCGAAAATTCTAAACTGATTTTTACAATTCCTTTTGCGATTTACTTGTATAAATTGTTAAATTCTATATATATTAGAACCATCAAAAACATCAAGATTGTGTTAGCAATCGTGGTAATGTTAATATATGATCCATACAGGAGTAAACTGAAATTTATATTGAATTTAAAAGCATTTAAATTGTCAAAGATATCATATATATATTTTGAAATAACTTAAAATCTAATTCAATTTTGTTTCCAAATAAATGTAGTTTTCGTAAATATAAATACATGCTTGTCTGTTTGTTTATAAAATTCATGATGACATAATATCCAAATTGGTTTCAACTTGTGTTTATGAAACATTTATTGAATTACTATATTGATTAATCATATATACATTGCCATACGAATTATTTCACATGAAGTTTGAAGAGTTTTTAATGTATGATCTGTATTTCAATACTCGGCACAATCAGTAAACAATGATGTCATGTTATTTTTATAGATAATAATAATAGTGCACAATATAAACATATAGATAAATTAAATAGGTTTCTGTATTAATATAGTGTATATTAGTGAGAAACTAATATTATAAATGCGAAAAAAAATATTGCATATTATTCCATTTTTATATTTTATATTTTTAAGTTAGTAATTCGTCAAAAAAAATTAAATATATTTCAAGTAATAAAAGAAAAAAGCAGCAATCGCACTGGAATTGAAATCTGTAGATGGCGCTAATTAGCACCATTATAACATTTGCATACACTTCCGAGCAAATGGCAAAGACAACATCGCCTATTTTATTAATCAGTATTGTTTTTATCTAAGAACAGTCTATTCCGAAATCTTTGATTTTAACCAACCCATCTCATTTGACTTTGATTTAGATGCTATATTAGTTCGAAACATTTTGTTTTCAGTTGTTTTCTGTACGTTTTACGTTTTAACATTTATGCAGATTAGATGATAATTTTATATATAAAAATCTTATGTCACGGTTTTTGTGGTTAAGCTCCTCTGAAACGACTCGACCGATTTTTATTATTTTTTTATCTATATTTAATAGGTACATACTGCTAGGTGATTTTTTATTTGATGGGTGAAAATGGTATGGTAACCCCGCCTACGCTAACGGGATACGCTGGCGGAGCACCAGTGAAGGGTGACACTCGTAGATGAGAATGAAAACAGGCCAGTTAGCCCATCATGATGAATTCATCAGGAATTATGAATTCATGATAGTTTCCAGGGAGAACCATGAGGAGGTCGACCTGTTTGGGTATATTGCTAGCAATGGGATTCTCAGTCTCCATTACTAACAATCCCTTTCCTCCCCCTGCTAGGTGATTAGGATGTCCCTGTCCAGAAAATATTTATATGGCAGAACAATGTTTGGCGGGTCAGCTATTAATTTAATAATGATCATCAGTCTAACCGACATCATACTTAGTCGACATCCAAGTCAGAGCTCAAAAAGCCGATATGTCTCCAGGCAGTGTCCAAGCCCATCTCATGATAAATGAATATCGTTCCGTAGACAGGCTGTCAATCAATAATGAACCTGTTGCTGGTGAGTATTATGGTATACAACTATATATTTTTTTGTTATTGCACAGAATAATAGCGTTGATTGATAAACCATAGCTTACTGCTGAATGTTGACGACATTGATAACAAATTGTTACAAATTAGTATTATTGCATTTTGAATTCTCAAGGAGTTTTATTAATGGGTGATAATGGAATGGTAACACCACCCTTGCTATCGGTATATGCTGACACCAGTGAGGGATGATAGGTGAGGATGTAAGCAGGCCAGTTAATCCATCGTGAAGAATTCCACTAGAATTAACGATGATGGTTTCCAGGGAAAACCGTGTGGAAGCCGCCCTGATAGAGCTAGCAATGAGTCAGTTAAACCTCATAACTAACAATACCTTTCCCCCCAAAAGGAGGGTTTTTTTAATGAGTAGTAATGGAATGATAATCCCGCCTGCGCTATCGGTATACACTGACCAGGCATTAGTGAGAGGTGATATGTGAGAATGAATGCAGGTCAGTTAGCCCGTCGTGATGAATGCAATAAAAATTAGCCACGATGGTTTCCAGGGAGAACCCCGTGAAGGTCGACCTAATGTGATTGATTTATTGTTGAATTCATTACGATTGGCCAATTGACCTGCTACATCCTTATCTATCATCCCTCACTGGTACCTCGTCAGTGTATACCGATAGCGCAGGCGGGGTAACAAGCCCATTAACGTTCATTAAAAAAAAGACCTGGTAGAGTATATTGCTAGCAATGGGGCTGTCAAACCCCATTAATAACAATCCCAAGGAGGGTCTGACATCAGGCAGCCGGCCGGTCGTTAAGCTAAAAGCAAAAAAAAAACACATTACGCCGACCCCAAAAATTTATGTCAAATGAACTGCTTTCATCGTTTTATTTAATTTTTTTTTTCAGTTGTGCTACTAGCATAGGCTGATACATAATCCCATCTTCATATATATAAAAAAAAGATGAAGACTTGTATAACAATTGTTCAAATTTCTAAACATGTTTACAATTATTTCGTTATGAACCATTACTGAAAATAGACAAGGCAAAAATACAGACAGGCATCTTAAAAACGAACAACATATGTACGTCGGTACTATGTTAGTAACTCGGGAATAAGTACCTACATAGCGTAGTTTTGTCATGAATATGAATAAGCGTGAAATGCACCACCCGCCTTCTTTTATGCATTCACGTTGTATTTTTACAGTACAACATATAAATGAAAAATCTAGATATTTTGTATTATACCCCGCTACCTCTCTATCATCTCATAGGGTAAGTATGATTCAAACTTACTAAAAATTCTATATTACGATGTTCTTTTACACTAATTTCCGCTAAATAATAAACGCTTATATGTTGTTATATAAAGGAAACAGGTTACCTTAAAAAAATTCATTCTGTACGTTGAATCAACGTGCTAAGTTGTCACCATAACACATTTTTCTAGTCCTTTCTACATGATGCGTGTCTCAGTTTAGTAAAATATGTAAATATAGTATATACTTATGTAAATATAGTACGTAAATTGGCGTAGATTTATATACATGTAAATTAGTACTATAAAAATATACATAAAATGGACTTACATATAAACTTTTCAACGCAACTTATAATTGATGCGAGTATATCCATGATTGAATCTATAACCAATTTATCCTGACTTAGATGCACAGTAATGTTTGGCCTAAATCTGTGTTCACACACAATAATAAAACTATAAAACATGTCGAAAATAAATAGATAATAATATCTATCTATAATTTATCGCTGTATTTATTTAAAACAATTGCAAATTTCAATTACATTGTAAGTGGTTGCTGAAATATAATGCTCTGACAGACGGTTGGATGAAATCGCACCATAACAGCTTCTATATACCTTTTTCATACAGAACCCTAAAATATTAAATTATACGAAGTTCTGAAGTTGTAGTTTTATTTATATAAACTGAACAAAATGTTTTGCAGCTGTTAGTAAAAACGAGGAATATTAATGAATGTCCACAATTAGAATTTTGTATAAATACAAGTGTTATAGTATAAACTATTTCAGTTAGATATATCTATATTTATGCACCTATGATATATTATGGTATTGAATTTTGCTCAATTGAAATAAAATGATAAGTAACTACCTATCATCCAATTCTTATTCGTGAATGGTTTTTTTGTTTTCAATTTAATAATATATAGTAGTTACATCTCTATTTAATTACTATATTTGTTTACGCCAACCCAAAGAATTATCAACAAACTGACATTATACACAAGAACGGGGACGGAGGCCATTGAAATTCCGAAAACAGAAACAATTCAACGCGACGACAGTTAAAGGCTTTCTACTGTATTTGCACCAACTCCGTTACGGTATAAGCAAAGAGAATTGACGCGGAAATCTAGTCCTTCAAGATAATATAAAGAGATAAATTCACAAATATTGCTAAGAATCATTGGATGAAGATATCTCAGAAGGATTGCAATTTATTATGGGGAAGACGAAGGCATTTAATGGTTATGGTGGTTCCAATGCTATGCTTTTTGGAAGAGGTTTTTGTTGTGTCAAGCATATGACATATGCTGAGATGATGAGCTGATGACTGAAATAAAATGTCTGTAGATCTACGGAGAGCACCCTGTCAGCATAATTTACAGATTTCAAGTACCTGCTGGGTATATATATACGTTATTTTTGTGTATTCTGTAGTTAATATATATTACTTAATCAATTAATATTAAAAAGTATTATTTATGTATTATATGTATAGCCATTTAAGAAGCTCCTCACTTGTACGAATTATTATTCTGCAATAAGTAATAAACAAATACACTATTAATACACCATAGAGAGAATACATATAAAGATAACATTTAAACTTTAGAATTATTAGAACTATAGATTGTGCCTGCACGTAGAAAAAAAACTGACTTCAATTGTGACAAAACCAAGTATTTTGGTCTAAAAATTGAACTATGTAACCGATTTTAAAAAAAATTTTATAACCAATTTAAAAGTATATCCTTCCAGATAAAAAAAGAATTTTCCAAATCACTTTAGAAGTGATGGAGGTATGAGGTAATAAACATAATAGAAATATAACCGAATTGGGTTCGATTAAAAATTAATTACAAATATATCTCTTCTTAATTTGTTAATATCTTTGTTCTTTTTTGTAATATAGTTTAGTTTAATTAAAGCAATAAATATTCATCTATCTATCTGAAATACTATAAAAATCTTGTAACTAGTAAATTGAACGATCCTTATGTATATGTTTGTTAAAACATAGGTTGTATGTAGAGAGATAATGAAAATGATAAATCAATTATAGAAAGATTTATCTCTGTAATTTACACGTGTATAATGCCTTAATTCGTAATTCTATAATATTGAGATAATTGTTCACACTTGACGATATGGCAATTCAAAGGGTATATTTGGCTATCAACCCAATTTACTAAATCAGAAGCCCATTAAGTTTTTATCTGTCGAGTGGGATAATATAATTGTGAAAAGGGCTCGACGGCGGGCTGAGTCTCGCGGATGTCGGATAAACAAAGTTTAGCGGTTGTATATCAACCCGAGTAAAGTTGGAAATGGGCGAATTCTGGTCGAGCAGAGTGTACCAGCCGAGCGCATTTGGCGATCGGAGTTAGGCAGTTTGTCATTATGTCACCAATGCTTCCACCAAGAAGTGCGTGGGTACAAACTATTAATCTCTGCATAAATTGCTGAATCAGAAGAAAGCCTAAATTAATTCTATTAAGAAAAAAGATTTTTTTAATAAGCGAAGTGAAATAAATATAGAAATACTATTACTATATAATATAAAGTCCAGGAACGAATGAATATTTAATGTGTAACTGAAAAAAAAAATTAAAATGGGTGTGGTTTGAATCTTGCATGAACAAAAGAAAAAGATCAGTTTGTAAACTGTGATTTTGGTGATATACCACTTGTAAGATATATAATAAATGAATTACATATATAAAGAAAGTATTGATTACATAATAAATGTAACTAACTTTATCTTGTGCTTCAGCCTACTTGAATTAAGTCAAAAATATCGGGTGTGTAGGTAACCAAGAATAATTATGATTTATTACTATATAAAATCTCATTTAAATGTAATTTTAAATACGTATCTAATTATTTTTTCTAACTAAGAGAACAAACAAGTCAAATCAAAGCAATAATAAATGAAATTTTGCAGTTTTTGTATTTGTAGGTATTTGCTCAATAGCGTAACACGAGAAACATTTTAATTACATCTGAATTGCAATTTTACTCTGCAATTCCAACGGGAATCCTTACGAAATTGAAATATTGACATATTCTATCGACTTTGATACCTCTATAGTAAAAATATATAGTTCATACTATGCATATTTCACAAATGTTATTAGAAATAACAAAAAATAATGATTCCAATAGAAATAACAGATTACGATAGAAAGAACAATTGTAATCTAGTAAGTTTTCGTAGGTAGATAGGTGCTTATAATAAGTAATACTTGGAAAAATAAATCGTAACGTCGCACAGCCATCTCGTTCCATTCGTTTCACATATTGATGTAGGTCTCCGTAACTCAATAATCTCCCTATCGTATTTCCATCCGAGTCTGAGTTTATATGTAACAATATCATAATAAAATGTATGGGACATGCCAGCAATCTTGTAACATAATATTTAAGTAAATAAAAATAGATTTTTGCATGTACTTTACTTTTATATCATATTGTATTATTCTGATTCTTATTGTTAAATATTTTTCACCATTTATTGTTGTTATATACTTATTGTACTAATATTGTATACTAGCTATATCTTACAAATTTGCCTTCATGAATTAGTATTTTCAAGTATTTTGATTTAATTTAGGGTATAGTGTACGAGTATCTGTGTATTAAATGTTAACAATCTGTATTCAGCATTTTAAGTATAATTAAGTAACAAATATCCAAATATTAAGCTTATATAAATAAAAATCAATTGGATAAATGTAAGCGCATTACTTCAGAATTGCTGCATCAATTTGTCTAGTTATGTCGTGTATGTAATTGTAATAAGAAAGATCGTATGAAAGATAAGTGGAAAATTGGGGTTAAAAATCTTTATATAATAAAGAATGAATGTGTGAGAGGGAAAGTTTGGTCTTATTTTTTTCATTAGTGTTAGATAAACATAAACTTTGAGTACTTCATAATTTAATTCACTTATCAAAACCATGAGATACAGCTAGTAGTAAAACAAATAAATGGTATTTATACGTGTGTTGACGAAGTAAGAATAGATAATATACGAGTACCATTCATTTTCACCCCCGTGATCTCATAAGACTCGACAAATTTTCTGGTTCGCAGATTGATAGGTGTGTACGAGTATATAGAATAATAATATAGGCGTAAGCACTGTTGATTGTGAATTGAATAATCTAATTCAATGCAGTAATATAACACACACACAATACACATAAAATGATAATTTTATGTGTATTGTTGAAATCGACTAAGAATTATACAATATTTTGATGTTGGAAAAATCTCAATAAGACCATAGACATTGCAAAATTATTGATGGCATGTGTGTTGTCGCCATTTCTGAAGATAAAAATATCCTTCTGATATAATATTAGGTAATATTACTTATCCTATCTGCTCTCTACAAGTTTGTGGCGTAGTCTGGTTAAATAATTTTGAAGTTTAGTTCTACAAAGCCTTAGTGTAGTTTTGCATAGTCTAAGTTAATAGTTCTGCTATTATCCGATAGTTTTGGTCATTGGGAAAACTTTACAAATGCTCACTAGGCCGCTCATTACATAAATTTCATTTCAACTTCCCAAAAACGATGTCAACTCGGTCAGCTGAATACTTGACAACGGTTTAGGGGTCGTTAGATCGAATCTCAGTCAAAACGTATAAGTTAGTGAGTTAATTGGCGAGGAAGATATTTATTTACAAATTAACTTTATTAACGATGTTAACATTAGTGCTTAATCATAAAATTATTGTTTCCTCATTATCACTTGATGTTGTTTGAAGTTTTATGGTAATCTGTTTATTTTGAAACAACGATTAGTAAGCCAGAAATAGCTATACTAGATATTAATGTAGATATTATTTAAAATTATGATCATCATCATATCAGCTGTCACCCGTCCACTATTGAACATAGATCTCCTCTAAAGACAGTCATAAGAAACGGAATCGTTTCTTATGGTAGTTTACCATTAAGGGGATTTTTTCAATAATTACCACGCGTGGCAGATGGATTGGCAACCGAGTTGGCATTTAGTGATTTTTTAAGAAAGGGTACTGCCCGTACCGGCTTATGTTCGGAAGTGAACACTTAAAGGCTGATATGATGATGATGATATTTGATTTGAATGATGATTTTCATTAGAAAATAATGATAAGTATGAAATGAGTTTCATGGCAATACTTTCATTGTTATTTATGAAAGCGATTTTTTTCCTTTGTTAAGACTATATGTCCAGACATCACATTTCGGCCTTGAAGAGTTTACTTTATATAGAAATATGAATAAAACTCTTGATTTATTATTAGTTGTAAATATTTCATAGTAAAACACAGTATTTGAGTACTATATTGATGAAATAAACAATTACTTTATCACAGTTGAAAGAGAAAGATATTATAATAAACAAATGAAAATATAAATTTAATATTGAATGAAATTCAACAACAGACTTATAGAAAGTTATCAACCTTCAAGTACTTATTTATTTAGCCAGTAGACGTGAGCGTACAGTAACCGTGGGGTATTAAGTAAATCTGTTTTAGTAGCCGACCCTAAACCACTAGATGCAAGTGTCCCACTTCAATTACGAGTGTATAGAATGGGATTACTTTCTCTGTTGTTGTTTCTAATCCTTTTATTTATTTATTTAAACTTTATTGATTAATAAATTGTGGTAGAAAGGCAGACTTAATGCTCGATATCAACCAATCTTTAAGATGTGCAATAAGACTCGATGGCGAAATAGCATTATATAAAATATGTTATGCAACTGCTATATATTTATATGAAATGAAAATGAAAAATATACTAATACATTTAGATTGTATTAAGACAGCGCTGAGCTAAGTTATTTTACTACACTTATGTTTTTTTCTTAGGATATTTTTCATGGCAGATGCTGTTCTCGGCGTAATATGTTTTTTATCCAAATTACAAAAAGATTTTGCTTATAGTTATAAGACTGGCCGCCTGCCTGATGCCAAGCCTCTTTGGAAATAATAATAATTAAATTAATAACCATTATATATTTAATTTAATAGTAATTCGATTCATATTGAAAAAAAATCAACTAATTTCATAAATTTCAATTCAAAAGTTTTTAATTTATTTAGATACATGAAACAATAAAAAACGACTTAAATTCTTTTTATATAAATGTGAATATTTATAATATAATAATTTTTATAATAATATAATTTTTATGCCTTTTTAATGCGCAAAAACTGATTACATATACTAAATAATTAATTATGAATATGTTTAAACACTGTTTATGCAAGTATATAGAACGTGAATAAAAAAAGCTAATTTGACAATTAGGACAACAAAAAGTTGACCTGTTTTTAAGACTTGATGCAAAATTTATATAATTCACTATTTTATCGTATTGTTAGTAGAAAATTTTATGTGTACTTGAATATTACATATATTTTCATGTCGGAGTATAATACTTCGTTAAAAAAATTGTAACGTGTAAATTATTTAGCGTATGCTCAGTTCGAATAAAATCTGAATAGGAATAATAAATTATCTAAGTCGTAAAGATGTATCAATAAAAAAATGGTGTTTATATGGCAATATAAGAATACTATAGAAGACTTATCTGTTCAGTAATAATAATAAAAACATTATGTCTGCAGGCATAAGTATAAAGAACAAGTAGGGGATATAATGGCACATTAAAGATATGAACGTTTTGTCGTTAAACGACACTCTGTAGCTTTATGGATAATATTACATTGGCTTTCTACCTAGCACATAAACTCTATTGAAAACTTGCCAGTAGAGTCTATAATAAAGATAACGATCTATCAATTTAAGCTAAAATGCCATATTAAGAACCATCTAAAACGTAAAAATGATTCAGTTTAAAATGATCGAAACGTAATTTAATTTTTATCACTAATATACATAAAATATCTTATGATATCACTTGATATCATAAGTTTACGTTTACGTCCATATATATACATACACATACATAGCTAATAACGCCTGACGCTTGCCGCTTATGCAGGAGCGAATTGACCGACCTTTTCATATGCTAGCTACTTTCCATGAAAGTTGTCGGAGAAGCCTTACAAAATTTTTAAAATGCTTGTCATACCTGTAAAAGTGTACTAAAAGTTGTTTCTATATATATAAAAATTATAGAACACAAGGAATCTCATCATCATTCATCATCATTTCAGCTGTTAATCGTCCACTGCTGAACATAAGCTTTCCCCATAAGGGGAGTTTTGCCAGTAGTTAGTTTGGTAGTAGAGATGTTTTAAGAGGGACGCTGCTGTCCATCCCTTTACTATCAAGTTCTTTTAGGCGCTTTTTACAACACCCATAGGAAAGGAATGGAATCCTATACCATTGATAAATTCAATACCGTACTCTATATTCTAGTTTTAAATGAATTAATTATTTAAATGTCAAATATCAAAATTGTTGTAGATGCTCATTGATTGACGTAGTAGCATTCAGTACGTTTATGGATATTTAAGCTATTATTTATATTTATGGCTAACATAGCAGTAACGTATATCTATGTTAAGCTCATATCACATATCTTTCAGACAGTCAAGATATAAGATATTATAACTTCTTTTCTTCTATTACTTTCGTAGTATTACTTATACTGTGACTTTACTTGCAACGTGAAAATTCAAGATTTTCTGCAATTATTATTGATTTTTTTAATTAAGTTTGTGACGTCTCATTATGATTGTTTCATTATCAATATTACGGTTATATTATCCATATATTGTCCATTCATAAAATATATTCATCTGTCATAAGTCTGTTAAAAGTGATTTGTAACACTTATAACATATTTGTAACTTGTAGTATAAATAATATATTGCTGACGTACTGACAGCTTTTATAGCCATATTGTTTTATACATACATATATTGTTTTAAATTTTATTTTCTGCTCTTCTAATGAGCGTCTATGGAATAACATAATAATTATTCTTTTACTATTCTAGAATTGACTGCTTCTAAAATAAAATATTATGACAAGACAGATAGAGAAATTGTGAATTTCCAATTAGTGAAAGGAAGGTTACTTTAGAAACTCATTAACATAATTTAGTAGAGCAATAAGTATCTCGAGGCGACGTAGACGTGATCTTGTCTAAACTCTACTTTTAATTGTTATATTTTAAAAATAATAATGCTGATAAAAATTCGTGGATATTCGTTTTGTAAGATCATGTGATTTATTGAGGTTAATTAGGCAGATATAAAATACTTTGTTGATATTAAAATAATTAAGTAAAGATTTTATTGAAAATTATGTGGACGTAAACTTTAATAAAACTACAATTGTTTATGAGAATTTATTTACTAGACAGTTACTCGTATTCACATTCATTACGTACAAAAAATAAAGGGGTGTAAATATATCTCTGAAAATTGTAACAAGGTAACATAATGTATCGAGCTAAACGAGGTCAGTCAGGTAGGGGTGATGGTTGGGAAGGAAGGGAGGCTACGGGGGCGCCCGACGGCGGCGCGTACGGCGACCACACAGCAGTCGCTGGAATGCGTGCCGGAACTCTGGACTAAACACCGTGTAGATGACGGGATTCAGTGCAGAGTTGAAGTAGCCCAGCCACAGCGACAGCGACGTCAGTACCGGACTCACTTCGCAGTCGCACGTCGGCACCAGGATGGCCAGCACAAAAAACGGAAGCCAGCACGCTACAAACGCACCGGTAATTATTGCCAATGTTTTTGCCGCTTTCCTTTCTCTTTTAGAGTCAGCGGCCTCTTTCGGCTTGCGCCGTACCAGTGTGGGATAATAAGCGGCCGCCACTGCACCGTAACCAGTAGTTGGGGGGTCGGCCTCTAGACCATTGGCGCAAGATTGCTTTTCAGGACTTGTGTTATTCGATGACACGTTTGTGAAACCCGTTGTTGTCGTTTCAGATATCGTGGGCAGGGGTCGACCGATAACGGCGACTACGGCTGCCGCGATCCCACCGCTACCACCGGCTGCGACCAGCGCTCCACCAGAGGGCACGGGCGGCGGGCCCACTCCACCGCGAGCCGTGGCTCCCCTGCGCCGGCGTATTCTCTTTCTGGCAGTTTGATATATTCGCCAGTAAAGTATTAATATTACTAATACTGGTACGTAAAACGATGAAGCTGTTGCAAATATTTGGTATCCGACATCTTGACTCACGACACAGCGCAAATCTTCGGAGACACGTCGATTCCAATCGGGGTCTTTCCACCCCAGCAGTGGGGCGATGCACACTAAGAAACTTACGATCCATACACAAGCAATCATGTAACCCACTCGTCGCGCCGTTCGCGCATGTATATAGTCAATATTAGTCACAGCCCGGTATCTGAAACAATAAACTTATTTTCAGTCAATTTAAAAAAAAAGGAAGTTCTCAATTCGGTTGTATTTTTTTATATGTTTGTTACGTCATAATTTCGTCAGTTGTAAACCGATTTGGATTTTTTTATTTCAAAAGTTGTACTTATAAATGGTTCCATAGAAATTTTATCAAAATCAGTTAAGTAGTTTAGTTTTTAAATAAAAATTATTGGGTTTGTCATAATTGAAATTGATTTTTTTTGCGGAACACAATCTTATAATGTAAACTTCTGGCTAAATGACAGAGAGACCTTTTCTTAAGCTTTGATTTGTAACTCTTAAAGAAATTGACTTCAATAGAAAATGAAACTTAACATAGGTATACCAATGATAACATTTTTTTATTGCTAACTCTATACCAATATTATAAATATGCACCAATATATAGTTAACTGATGTAAATAACAATGCGTAAATGTGACTTTCTTATTCCTTTAACAACTTTTCCTTACAAACCTTATACATAATTCAGAGGGAAATAAATCATCAATGTATAGAAAGTTCTAAGTTCTATTGATTGTCAAATATGATAAGAAAGTAAACTGTTCATTCGTTATTGGCGTTGTTATTTAAAACTGATATCATAAGATGAGAGTATTATCTCATTTATTATATTTATTAAATAACAGTATTTAAGGGAAGAGTGTATCAGTTTTTGGAAATGGTATGCGTTTTATGCATCAATTTATTTAAGTAACGTGGAATGATTATGAAGTCGAAGGCCTACCTAAAAAAATATTTAAAATTATTATATATTATATATAAATTAGAATAATTTACTTATAGATATGGCACAGTGCACTTCGCATAATATACTGTGATAATCATAGTACCTTCCATAGGCCACTGTTCCTGAGGACTAAGTTTATTTCTTCGATACCCGCTGTATCTTATCTTTCAAAGCGAAACATTGTCATGCAAATGCAACTGCTTGGCAACATAAAAAAGTAATGTAGAAAGTCTCTCTCTGATAAATTATTACGGTAGATAAAGCAATGCATATTATATAACAATAGATACTATTCGTATTTACTTTGTTCTGCCTATTCTGTATTTTTTTTTTGTTGTTGTTGCATTTGTTTAGGGATCCCGTCTTCGCTATTTGATACGGGTGGTGCGATGCCTGCTATATTGGGCAATTGCGTGTACATATTTGACGATAGGAGGCAAGTTAGGGGATATATAACAGCCCATTCTATATAAAGCCGGATATGAAAATAGATAAATTATAAATTATAATCCATACCTATCAAGTGCAATAGCAACGAGATGAAGAATGGAGGCAGTACAGCACAAAACATCTCCCGAGGTCCACATGTCACAGAGTTCAGGTCCCAGCGTCCAGCGCTGCGCGACCTCGTACACGGCTCCCAGCGGCATCACCAGGCATGCCACCAGCAGATCGGCCACCGCCAAGGATAGGATCAGCTGGTTTGCTGCGCTACGCAAATGTCTCTCCAACAATATTGCTGCTATCACGAATACATTACCTGGGGAAAATATGCATTTTATATATACATATAAATAAATAACTTATAAATATGGAACCAACTCGGGGTAAACCCTGTCGATTGTGAATGGAGTTATTATAATCGGATTAGGATGGTGAATTTTCGAGTAACCTAATACTTACTATACGTCTGTATAGAGATATCCCCCTTTATATGTAGCCAATGATATTATCTTAATATTATAAATAAAAAAGGGAATTTCTTTGTTTGTTACCTCTTGGCGTCTTAACGACCTAACTCATCACTATGAAATTCTGTATACAATGGAAACGGAGATAGGCTACTTTTTATCTCGGTCAGTGTACATATACCGGTCACGTGGACAAAATTATGGGTATATGCTATTAAAAAATTACATTAAAAAAATTACTTTGTGTAGCAGTGTCCTTGAGATACCTACAAACATTGTTACGACGCTAATGACTGTTTCATTTTGCAGGTGCGGATATCTTTAAGGTTATTTATTGGTACTATACAAACGGGATACGTACATTTCAGTCTTTTAAACCGACTTCAAAAAGACATCCGCAATTCTGTTGTATTTTTTTCTTATATTTGTTACCTCATAATTCCGTTAGTTATAAAGTGATTAGGAAAATTATCTTTTTACCTGAGAGGATATATTTACAGATTAGTTCCATAGAAATTTTATTAAAATCTGTTCAGAAGATTAGTTTTTAAATCAAAATTGTTTTACGGTAGGTATATGGTATGTACAAAACAAAGGTATAATTTTATACCCGCATACAGTTGTCATCACATTATACCTATATATTAAATACAGTACAACTAGTATTATATTATCTGTAATACTACTCGAAACTCATTACTATATATTTAAGTTGTTGATAGTATTAATAAAACTGAACATTTTCTCAAAGAAATTATTGCAATTATCAGGGATGATTAATGATGATGAAAATATGCGGTCTTTAATTAAAGAAACGAAAACAATAAATAATAAATGTTTGATAGATGTGACTGTTATTGTTCTTAGATACGTACCTACAATGATGAGATTAAATAATCTGTATTACTTGAGTTTATAATTTCTTCTACTAGGTTGTAACTATGCAGTTATCATTGATAAGAGCAAGCTAAGAAATTCTCCCGTCTCTTTCATAAATTGTGTCAATTTTATTTGTAAATGCTGTGCTTTGTTTTGTTTATGTGTGAGAAAAGAAAGATTATTGTTAATATTTTTATTATTCCATTGGTTACATAAGACTCACGCTCACCCCTGTTTTGATGTTTACATAACCCATTATGACCTTATTACATGAAGCTACAGTAGATAGATTTACCTAATCACAAATATAAAAAAGAAAATAATAGAAATCGTAGTTAACTCTTTGTGAATTTGTCAATATACATCAACTGATCTGACTTCATTGTCATCTATCACGCGTCACTGTTGTCCTTCTAGCGTTAATCAATAGCCCAGATGGAACTACCATTAAAAAAATAATCTAGCATACCTAATGTAAAATAGCTTTTAAAATACTGTTCAATAGATCAAAACATTATTTATAAGTAAGTAGATATGACCTTATCATAGATATAGTGTATACGTTACCGTCAGTCTCATCAACATCATGTTTGAAATACGAAGTAACACTCTAAACATATCACGGCTTCGAGATACGATGAGGCACATCTATTTATAAGAATAGATTATTAAATAATCTTACCTACTCTATTATTTTGTTTTTATTGTAACGTTTTGTATTTATATTTTTCTGGTATTAAACTTTACAAATTAATATATGCTATTGCTATTGTGTAAATATATCTTAGATTGTATCTTTATGTCTTTATTATGGGAAATACTTCATTTTCCGGGATGAAATTATCATACAAATGTTTATCTTGTAGATAGGTACATCATGTAAGAGCGAGATCTACTGGGTTTAATTTAGCATTAAAATTTATGTTTGCAGTAATAGCAATTATTTAAGAAATATTATTTTATTTTTTTCATTTCATAAGCTTTTTCATCAAAACTACTTTCTAAAATTAATATTCAACAAAACTGACAGAAAATACTTTCGACTAAAATAGTATTAACAAAAATCGATTTGTAATTATCATAACATAAAATAATCAGGCACGCAAGTAAATAGTTGACAAGTCGTTAGTAATGACAAATATTAGTATGTTTTAAAATAAAACATGATATTTACCAACTACAGTAGCGAGAATAAGCAGGCCCAGAACGACGGCCTTGGCAGCAGCGCGAACCAGCGCGGCAGGCGAATCGAAGGGCGCGGACGCTCCCTCCCAAGTGGAATTCGGCACCACGGTGGAGTTCCAGACGCTGGGATTCCACTCCGTCGCGTTCCATGTGAAGTTGTGCACCGGCAGGCGCATATACAGCGTCTCCCACTCCAGCAACTCATCACGACCGTCCGCGCCCTCCATGCCCCCTCACCGTGTCTCCACGCCAACTACTAAGAAAACTTGCTTGAAACAATTTGCAGACCAATCGTAAATATAATTCTTGGTCGGTGTTCCTACTTCTTGATGAAACTCCATTGTATTGATTCTAAGATATTATTTAAAATGCTTGCACTTAGTTCTGCAATATTTACATGTGAATTTTAACAATAGTAATAATCTGACCTGAAAATTATGTTAAATATACAACCAATATAAATACAGTGTATTAATAAAAAAAAAGACAATGCTGTAAAACTATGTGCAAGTATTTTAAAATCATATCATAATCGATACAATCGTGTTTACAAATAGGTACAATTTAAAATAATTGTTTCTATCGCAATGCCATATAGCAGCATTGCAATACCGCTATATATAGAGTGCCGAGTTCAATAAAAACAGAGTAAAAGAAAAAAAACTCTGATGTAATTCAATAAATGGATAGAAAATATCTTATTATCAAGTAACATTCTGTAAATGAATATTATGATAAAGCAGCCTTGACAAATAAAATAAGAATTAAGTGCTGCAAGTGTCAAAGGAAATTTTGGAGATATCTATTTCGATGGGTTTATTTCCTTCTTTAGAAATGAAAGCACGATAATGCATAGCTACCATGATGTTTTATCATGTAGGTATATTATATAAGCATTAATATTTATTGTTGTTTGAAAATACTGAGAATGAAAACAAAATTTGAACTCACTGATATATTGGTTGAAATAAAAATGAATATTCATTTTATTAATTTTATAAGGCAATTCGTACGCGCTTCACAACCTGCACTGAACTACGCAAAAATTCTATAAAAATCGAAATACGAAACCGCATTCCAATTCACTTTGATTTTTCGCTCGGGACTTAGTTACGGAAAACGAATTGGAAAGTTCAAGAGTTTACTGCTTTTTGGGGAAATAATAAAAAAAATATATACGAATATTTTCACTAACTTACTCATGATAGTTTTTTCGCAAATAGTTTATTCAGGATTTATTATAAGAAGGGTATCAAAAAGATTCTTTTACTTAGTTTACAAAGCTTAGGTATTTGTTTGCCCATCTGCCCCAACAATCATCCCTTATTTAAGTAATAATAAATAAATACCACTGGATATATTACTTAGCGCCGTTTAGTCCTAAACTAAGCAGTTATGGTACTTAAATGCATTTTTTTCATAAATTTAATACATACATATTATATGTATACATATAACTTAAACATCATTTAAAAGAGGGGAAGGGATTATTAGTAATGGGGAGGTTAGTTTCAGTGTTATCGATATACCCTATCAGGTCGACCTCCACGCGATTCCCTCTGGAAACTATCGTGATTAATTTATCGTTGAATTCATCACGATGGGCTAACTGACTTGCCTTTTCATACTCACTGATCATCACTCACTGGTGCCCCGCCAGTGTATACCTATAGTACGGGCAGGCTTACTATTTAATTATCATCCTTTAAAAAAAACATCTTTTAAACATAATTTTCAAGATAAAAACTAAAACGTAGTATTATTATTACTACCAAACCTATTATTTTGGTACCGTATCTAATTCTATACTCACTATTGGTGTTGTATTTTCGGAAGAAGTAGTTTACAGCTCGCTCCGCCATTTCTACTTTATATTATTGCTTACGTTACAATCTGAAAAGAAAGCGCATTGTCAATAATTATGTTTGTGTAAAAAGTAAGTATAAAAGTAGTAGATACATAGTATAGTTGATAATAATGTACTCTGTTTCAATAGAAATTAATGAATAGCTAAACAATTTTTATTAAAGTAATCACAAAAATTTTCTAAATAAAATTAGTAACAAATATAAACATCGATATTAATATAACATCAATAGATTGTGTTATAGTCGAATTAATTATTCGTTTGTTTACATTTTTATTAAATTCTGTTGAAACGTACTGTAGTAATATGTTTTTATATTATTATAATGTAAGTATTAAAATTTATGTCATTTTATTTAAAAAGATGTATGATAATATATTGCGATGTCATATATCTACTTGTTTCGCAATAGCTTCCATATTCATGACGCATTCATTCTTGTTAGGGCTAAATTATATGCCTAACAAGCTCCCTCGTTATTATCCCACCCTTACTATATTACATTTTTGTTAAGATGATTGCTAAAATTTCTGATGCAATTTTCATTTGATAAAGTAGGAATAAATTTTTTTAGATAAAACCAGTCACGTTTACATTCATTAAAAAAGAGGCCTTGGTTTCCAAGAATGGGACCGATTCTGAAACGCCATTTCTAAACCTATCTTTTAACTTAATGTTTTAATTTAACAATATCGCGAAACTACTGTTTTATGCGCCATCATAAACTAAAATTATAAAAAGTTGAATTTATATATATTAGAAAATTGTTTATATTCGTCCTAAAATACAGATTTCACGGTGATATTAAATTAAAATTTTAATTTTATAGATAGGTTTATACAAATAGTGCTTCAGAATCGATCCATTATCTTTACCAGAAACATCACAGTGTGATTTACTTGTTGCCATTTTCTATCAAGTGAACCGTCGGCTTGTTTGCTATTTCAAGTTATATAATCGTATATTTTATAATCTTTTAAGACAACACCAAGGTACATAGAATTGTGAGTGACTATAGGTACAGGTTCTAAAAATGTCGATATGCATTAAATGTCTTGTAGTACAACATCGACTCGTCATTATGTAGATACATATTTTATGAAACAGCGGTTACTACTAATGTTACTCTCTGGTAATCTGTCTACAACATATGTATACTACTTGTATTAAATGTATATATATATATATATATATATATATATATATATATATCCCCTGAAGCGCGTTGCAAAGCGAAAAAAGCTACGTGGTGATGTATAGTCTGCACGGTATTTATATAAACCGAAGAAAATGGAAGGAGAGGGAGGAAGTATTATGTGACATATTATTAGTCGGAACGTGACTTTTGTGTCCAATTCCGGATTGTAATTATCGCAATAGCCTAAAAGAATATGAAGTTAACACAAAAACTTGGACCGTCCACAACCCAGTGCTAAGTATTGAAACAAGTTCGATACTCTTTAAATCGAAACAAATTTAATATACTTGACTTTACTTTTCAGAAAACACTACGTCTATCCAGACGGAGTCGAACCCGGCATTAAATACACATTCTTATTATTATCATATATCTATAAAATTATTACCGATTATCTATATAAAAGTTGGTCTAGATATTTGCCAGTCTTCTTGGATCTTCAGATGTTTTACTAGTTAGCATTATATATATATAT
This sequence comes from Galleria mellonella, assembly GCF_026898425.1. Lineage (NCBI taxonomy): Eukaryota > Metazoa > Arthropoda > Insecta > Lepidoptera > Pyralidae > Galleria > Galleria mellonella. The sequence continues at coordinate 1,175,436 of NW_026442042.1, read as the reverse complement.
ATATATATATATATATATATATATATATATATATATATATATTCATAGATGTAGGTACTTAGGTAAGGTGAAATAACACTAGTATTTTAATGCAAGTATAGATCCACACAATGAAAGACCTTTTATATTGACACGTATATACCGATTTCAGCGACTTTTGGCTTTCCTTAATTCAACGTTTACTCAATTTTCTCTCCCTCTTTAAATATTCACGTCACGAAACTCTATTGACCTTTGGGTCACTCTAATTCGATGTCTGATTTTTAACACTCTAGTTAGGACAACAACTTTGGAATGTATAAACTTACATACATACATACATACTATATGTCATATAGGTATGCTCATGTCATATATATCATCACATAATATCTACCTAATTATTGTTTGGTTACATATCTAGAGGTTGAACTATGGGCGAATGTATAATTTGCTATTTGTGGTTTATACGCCTTGTTCTATAGTTGTATTTTATGGGTGGGAGCACCTAGATACCAGCTTGAACTCTGCGACTCAGTGCAATGACGAGCTATAAGAATTGTCGATGATTTCAGGTTTACAAGTGGTAGCGAACCTTTAAATCTTAGGAGAGGTTTGGCTTCTATTGCTTGTAAATGGACTATGCTCAGTGGAACTGCTCAATATGATGCCCATGGCCACTTCTACTATCCTACAGCTCGCCACTGACGGGGAGTTCACTCCATATCATAGAGCCTGGATGATCACGTACAGAGTAATTTCAGAGATGTTTCCTCTTACGAACGCTTAAGTCATGGAATGAGCTCCCTGTCACTAGTTTTCATGTTTAAACAACATTATATTTTACTAGCGCTAACTATTTTGGCTTGTTACAAATAAATTGAATACTAATAAATAAGAATATTATTATTTAGTTTTAAATCCATCACCGCTGTCGATGCCAATGATAATAGTCGTTTCTATCAGTAATTATTGATAATGGTACCATTTAATTTCCTGTATAACTCTGAAAACTATATAAAGTATTAATAAATTCCAACTGCAAATGAATACATTTATAATGCAAAGGCAATGGTTCAATTTAATGGACGTATACAATTTTGTACTTTTGCAGTAAGTATTAGTGATTGATTATTCAATTTGTATTAATACTAACTATATAATGTTTGTATTATAGATGAGTTTTTATATATTCGAAATTTTATTTTAATCGATGTTATGTTAAATAAATATAAAATAATTGACGCGAAAATCTACGTATAAATTTGTCTACATAAATTACAATTTAATCTTCATACTGTGTAGCATTTTACACTATTATTTACACTGTACATAAAGCTTAAGATACATTAGGAAAGATTTGTCTCGAATTTATTGCGATGGTGGAGGCTGGTATTGATTTTTGAGGCCAGAACACTCAACATCGGTTTCTAAATTGTACCTTTAATTCATAGCTCTTATCGTGACAATTAACAACGTCTTTTAGTTGAATTTTATTAAAACAAAAGGTATTATTAATGTATTTTGTTCTGGTATTTTTATAAGTAAAATAGGTAGATATACTATGGCAACTAGAGCTTTCATTTTCTTTTGGTTACGGTACAACCCCCTTAGAAGCACCCTCCAGCGCCCGCTGGGAGGGTAGTATAGCTCCTGTTGGAAATCCAAGATCTACGTACTCCATAAATCATCACGCCATTGCTCTTATTGAATTATTTGCAGTAAGGTATTGCAATAGAAAAAAACAGTTTGTATAATTTTCTCGTCGTCAGCCGTTATTTTGTGTTTTTACCTTCGCCCACGACTCCTTTATCCTTTATTACTTTTTTTACTGTCACTATACATATCAGAACCATACGAGAAATTTCAGTAAGGTTAGGTTATGTTTATGAAGATATAGTTGATTAGAAGGAATTCCATTATTGTTTTATGGTCTTATATTATTTAAAGTTGCTCCTTTATCTAATATTGACAATGGAAAATTTCCTCTCTATTAACTAAAATACGTACAAGTGAAAGTTGTCCACGTTTTTTCTTTAGGCTAATCAATATGAATGTTTCAAACGTCAATAACGTAGCTGTTTATGTATCAGCGAGATACAAGGCGATAGCACTTCGTTTTGTAGTCAGGTATTTAAGCTGTCAGCAAAATGATAGAAAATCTTTTAGAATATTTTATATGGGAAGATACTAAAAATCTAAATCTCTTAAGAAATTTTGTATTTATGAATATTATAAAAGAATCCAATTACATTTGTATGCATGCAATAGTATGTATGGAAAAAGAACTGTGTACTAAAGACTTCTACACATAAATCTCTAGTTTTATTCACACTTATAACACATATGTACCACGTATTCTAACTAACATACGAGTAGCAGTAATTTTTTCTCATCTTTACAACGACATATTTTTTAAATTGCTAGTTCGTTTATTTAGTATGTTCTCACATTGAAATATTAGTTACTGATTTGCAAATAATAAAATAATAATTAACAATATTAAAAGTATATTTTTTTCTAAGAACCTTTATACAAATAAGTGTTTATATAATACAAATTGAAGTTCATTATTCACGTTGAATATTAAACCGTGGTTGTGTATATTCAAAAATTCCCTTCCTGCGCTATAATGCACTGCTCAATTTCAAAATGCTTTTGGAAGGAAAACACCGCACCTGAGCACATTGTTTCTCAGCTCGGCCTTCATCTGCAATTACGTAGCAACTTTTGGCTACTGTCAGACGGCTAATTGAAGAAACATCAGCTGTCGTGATGAGAGACTAGATGACATTTATCAACACTATTCAAATGTTGGTCAAATTTATTTCGTCGAATTATTCATATTATATATAGCAGAACAGAAATACGCCAGTGATGATTTGTGCATAATTCGTACAATATTTCACGGCGAATACTGCTTATAACTTTATGACAGGTGACGCAACATGGATTTATTTACAGATTCAGAGATGCCAATAATATTGTGATAGAAAATAAACTAAATTGATACAGACAAGAAGCGTAGGCAAAAATGATTGCGTTTTTTTGTGGTAGGTTCTGTTTGTATAATACCACTTAAAAAGTGGTGAATTTACAGAGTTTACCACTTACTTTGTTTAGTTAATTTTTAACTGTTGCATTGTTTACATAAATTTTAAATATACTATCGGGTGTTAACGCGATAAAAAATTTTTGAAGGTAAATAGTAGACCTAGTAACTACATACTTCTTTATATGCAAAAATTTTTCTTTGCGTTAAATCCCGGTAGTGTATATAAGAATACTATTTATTTGCTGAATATTCTAGAAAATGTAAGAACGACGACCAATAAATATCATTTTCTTTTATCACAAAAACGTTCATCTATATACCGTGAAAGTTGGTATATGACCAAATACGAGTATCATAATATCGAAAATTCTTTCCACATGTCCGTACAACCGTAGCATATCCTTTATTAATTATTTTTATATTGAGCCTATTGAACGATATCTTAGGTTAATATAAGGTCATATTACCTATGTATGTCAAATAAATATTTGTATTGATATTTTCGCTTTGTATTGCGTGCTTAAATTATATAAGGCTAGGTTAAAAAAATGGCCAAACAATCGTTTTTCACGTACACCTTTTAATCATGAGCTCCTTTGTCGATATACTTACTACGAATTTGTTTAGGTATACGTTTAGAGAACCATTTGATACAAAATGTATTATACAATAGTCTTTGAACTATGTCTCGACTCCAAAGGAAAATAATTCAAAGTAAATTTTGACCTAAAGTTTTACATAAGATTTTTTTTAAATTTCTTCTTATTTCGTGCTGCGCAACTGTGGAACAGGCTACCTGCTAACATACAGGATAAATCTCACCTTCTAACTAATAATACATGATAATACTATGCACTTACTATTACAAGTGTTATACAAAAATAAATAAATACATATATATATATATATATATATATATATATATATATATATATATATATATATATATATATATATATATATATATATATATATATATATATATATATATATATATATATATATATATATATATATACAATTAATACAGATTGATTAGTTAAGGTTATTAAGTTTCTTGTAATTTAGTTTGATAATACTTTTAATTATTTTGTATTTATTATAGAGCTTAAAACGGATTTACAATAATATTTATATTAAAATACTTTAGAAGATTTAATAATTATAATTTTGAGTTTGTTAGTTGTTAGCGACGAATAATTGAGCAGTGTGTACATACAATCAAACTGTTAAAAGACAAAGACTACCCAGTGAGCTCCAAGTTTACTTAGACAAATTTAGTGAAGAACAGAAATGCTTCAGCATTTGTAGATGTTTATGGCAATCGTTCATAGAATTATTGGTTTATTTCAAAGCGGTGTGGCGGCTTTGAACAGCTTTCGGCGCCCGATGTACAGGCTCGTTTACTCTGTTTATAACTGACAATAAATGTAAACACTTACACAAAAACAAATTTAATTATATTAAAATACAAATTGTGGTATCCTGTAGAAATTTTGTGGATTGGACAAGATTATTTATTAGTAATTTTTAAAAAATCTTTCTATAGCAAACAAGCTGGTGGTCTACTTGATTTCTATCACTTTCCAGTGATAATCGACAAGTGTTAATCGCACTATATACAAGAACAGTACTAAGGATATCACAGGGTACAATATCATGCTTATAAAATATCGCATTTAAATACGTTATTTGTAAATTATTTAGATAGATAGATAGTTACTTATATTTTTAGACTGTAAGGAGTAAAAAAAATGAAACTTTGTTATTAATTTAAATGCAAGCTGATTGTAACTGAGGCCATCTTATGTGCAGGATATAGTAAAAATTGTCAGTTGAAATTTAAAATTCATTTAGCTGTTACATCCGCGATTAACTGAATTTTTATAAACGTGTTAATAAATGATACTATAAAGTGTAAATAAATAAATAACAAAAATACAGATACGAGTACAAATTGACACTTTTAATTTAGTTTTCTATGCCCTTGTTCAATATATATTTAATAAATGCTTATAGGTCAAAACCCGGAAAAAGGTATTCATATGTCGTCACACGCGTTACGTTTGTTTTCATATTTAGATTAATGACTGTAGATAATGTCTATCACATTTCTTTGCTAATCAATATTTATAGCTACATTCAAATCGGTTCGTTATTATTTTTAATTGAGTAAACATTGGAATAAACATTGAAGTCATTAGATATTTATAATTATTATCTATTGATTGCATAGTGACTTGTATTTTATTACATTCTTTAGTCTATGCGTACGGTGGTCGAAATTAACATAACAGAGAGAAAATATAATAATTTGTATAATGTATTATGCAAATAGGAGCTACCTAAGAAAATAATATATTTAACAATAAACAACAACCTACATATTGTATATTTAATGTGACGTCATTATAAGAAGTCAAACTACTCTTCAATCTATGAGTCCAATAAAATATAGCCATAGCAGTTTTTAGGTTGGAATTATACTTACCTATTTACTCTATTGTAAAATTTCATATTTTAATTTTATATATACGATAAAAACATACAGATAAATATAATTTTTTAAAGTTGTTAAATTGGTGACATGTCATTGTCTCTAGTTTACTTCGTTATTTTTATACAAATATTACACAACATTTTTTATGGAAGAATAGGTCGCAAGATATTAAACATATCGTAACTGTAGGTTATTGAGAAATATATTATGTTATAAAGAAATAGTTACAGTGAATTAGTAGTGTCACTAATAAATATTTCCCTGTTTTATCATCTGTATACATGTATTATATATAAAATATTACCTTATTAATTAATATATTTATCAACATAAGATACAAAATTTAAAGTAAGTACATCCCGGAGGTAATGTTACTAGTTATAAAATCAATTTCCGTTCTAAAATAGGAAAATGTTTAAAGTGGTTTCTGTCAGTAGATACCTTCGTGTACTTGAATTAAATAACTCAGTTTCACTCTCGTAAGTAAACGGTACTCCGTAAAAGCCTGCCATTGCCCTCCATTTCTTTCCCAGCGGGGTTGCAGTTGACTTGTCGATACTGAAATATCATTAGTACCTACCTGATATTACAACGCAGGGATCACTTTGGTTATTTATTCCTTTAATTTCATGTATATAATAATTAAAGATTGTATATCAATTGTAGCAAAGCCTATTTTATTGTAGTCATTTTGATCTAAAAATTAAACTACTGAATTGTTTTAATAAAATTTATTTTTACATCTGTAAGTATATCCTTTCAGATGAAAAAGGATTTTTCAAGTCGGTCTACGTCTGATGGATTAATGAGGTAACAAACAGAAAAAATACAACTGAATGGAGAACCTACTTCTTTTTGAAGTCGGTTAAAAAGTACACATGGTGAGCATAATACCTAAAGGGGGTTTTCAACTATGGGATAAACGGAGTAGGTTTGTGGCAGTACTTTAAAATAAATGGGAAACTTTACAAAATACATGCATTTATATAAAATATCGAAATAGGTTACCAAAATAGGAAATGCACTAACTATATAAATATTGAGTAAATAAATAAAAACCCAGTTTTTTAAGCAAGTTTTAAGAGAAGTCATTCATAATCGACGGTGTATAATGTGCATATTAATTTTTTTTAAATGTGGAAAACAAAATGTACGCATTATGGATATAAGAAAATTTTCTTCCTTTTTTATTACGAATTCTTTTAAATACCTCGTTAGTTATTTATTTTCTCTTGAAATATACGTAATAGTTTGAATACGTTTTGAATTATAACAGTTGTAAAGAAACGAGAGAAATGAAGCTCAGTTTTTCTTTGTTACAGTTTTTGTGGTCCTCTTGTGAAATTCTATGTAATCCTTATTTAAGTATTAAAGCTATACATATAAAATGAGATAACATTCCTCAGCACTGTTGTTATAAGTGAGTGTGAATAAGGAAAGGGTTATCCGGTTGTCCATCCTTTCTATGAGCCGGCAAGTATATATAACAAGAGTATATAAAAAATACGTGATCTATGGCTATCGCTACTACATAAACAAATTGTTTATATTCTCATAATGTACCAACTACGTTGAGATCCTTTTCAAACGGTCATATTTGTATATGAATCACATTTGAAACGGAGAAAATATTTTTAACTCGAAAGAAAAGGAAGAAGTGGCCTATACAATTATAATAATATTGCAATTACTGTATTTATATTAATTTTAGAGAATTAAGGTGCAACGATAAGAGATTAATTATTCCTATATACCTGTTTTATATCTATTGTGTAGCTTAAAGTTATGAAAATAAATAAGAATTTTAAATTAACAACTTTACGCCATTACAGAAAGTAAGTACAACTCTACACACTATAGATGCGACTGTAGCCTATAATAAGATACGAGGCTATTTATTTTCCGATACTATTTTTGTAGAAAGGAAATAAGTTTTCATTATAACCTTTGTAGCATGATGAATTACATCCACCGCTTATTTTGTGAGGTAATGCGTGTTTTAGTTTTACCTTATTTTTTGTGCACAATGGCTTATTTATTTTAGAAATCCACCTCAGTATGGTTCGTGTGTAAATTAGGACATATTACACATATAAATATATATAAATATCTAAAATAGGTTTATAAGAAAATTAACGTTTTTACGAATACGATGGTTAAATTATAGAAAGAATCAACAGTTCAGAGGGGATTGCTAGTAATCAAGTTTAACGGTCCATTGTTGACAATATATACCTACTATAAGGTCACCTTTTCCCCTTGGAAATCTTCGTGGTTATTTCTTGTTAAATTCGTTACGTTAAACCAAAAAACGTTAAATGACCAAATTTCACTCTCACCTATTATCACTCGCTGTATCCCGTCAGTGCATACTGACAAAGTCTAGTTTTTTTATGCAACTTAGAATGGCAAACAAGCTGACGGCCCATTTGGTGGACAGTGCTAATCGTGGCTTATAGACACGAGCAGTACTATGGACATAACAGAATATATTGTTTCGCTCATGATACCTCCCATGCATTGCTATTTCTGAGGATTCAGGTGTTATTGCTCTGTACATTAGAGTACTACAGTATCTAATTTGAATATAACACCTATATATTATCAATGTATTAGTGTTATGTAAGAATATAATACATATGTAAGTATATAGACCTATATTACTTCCTTTCCTTTTATTTATGTCGAATTTGTCGTAAACGGTGGAATATTATACACGAATTCGCTTTACGAGTATTAGATGTTCAACCATCTGTTTTATTGAAGCGGCGACGAGACAAATCAAACGTTCATGTTTATGGAGAACACCGGCTGTTGCATGACAGACACCAGTCTATTGGCGAATAAGTTATAAGTGATTGGAATTGTAGTCGTAATTTGAATCGAAGTTATAAATCCCTGACTTAGGCTGTCAATAAACGTAAAATGAATTGTTTTCCAATACCTACATAGAATAACATTTACAATTTATTTGTTTTGTTAGTGGCTCAAACGTTCTATTTCATCTATTATGAGACATAATTATCAAGTAGTACCAAATTTGTAGCTCTGTACATAATTTTATGTTGGATATTTATGTTTTATGTGATCTATGATGCTATTCACGTTTATAGGCGACGGTTACGTTTTCCATCAGGTGGAACGTCAGCTTTTTTGCCATTTTTAGTACCTAACATAAAAAGTATTTGTATTTTAACTCCGCAATAGCCCTAAAAATATAAATTCAACTAAAAGCTAATAAAAACAAATACGAATTCAATACATTTTGAATGTTACTTGAAAAGTTTCTAACAGAAGTAAAGCAGTAAAAGTAAAGTATCAAAAAGTTATTTGGTTGATAGTTTTTTTTCTACATCTAATAAGATAGATATAGAAAGGTACTTAATACGTTTACTTAAATAAATAATAATATTATTTATTTAAGTAAACTTAATTACAAGCATTTTTGATTAATCATATTTTTATGATTCAACCCCCCTTTTAGAAATTCAACTGTTGCTTATTTCGACAAAAGTTGATGTTGCAATTAAGAAGAGTCATTTAATTAATTAATAAGAGTCATTAAAATTATGAGATAAATCATAATTAGTCCATTATTATAAATATTATGTCGCGTTGTATATCAAACAAAATACATTGAAATATAAACAGATTCGTAATATCATGTGATTAATCAGTGGGTGTGTAATAGGACAACGTTTGTACATAGTAGATACATATTTAAGAAAAATTTACATAAGTCTTAATAAGAAGAATAGAAGCTAAAACAATAATTTCATGAATTTAATTTGTTTGTTTGTTCCAACATTAAGCTATAATTGGACAATTTTTACACTTGTATTCCTGAACGTACAGCTTAAAATCTATTATAATGAGTATATTTTATTTTGATACACCAATCTACGCGTACGAATGCTGTTATAATTTTTTTTTTGTGATTCAACTGTAAGTAAGTAGTAAGATTTTTAATCCTAACTTTTTAAACTATTCAATCATTGACGTTCATTCAAAATCTGTAATAATAGTTATCGTTTATGCAGTACCTAGTCATAATGATTTTTTTTAAAACGGCAGGTAACCTTATCTTCATTACAAAAAGGAAATTGACTTAGAATTGACAATGTAAGTGTATAATATAGCTTCAAAATTGGAAATTAAATGAAATGACGAAAAAAAAAATAAGAAAATATGAATTAAATATATTTAAAAAGTTTCCAATAGAAGTACTAAAAGTAAAGTATTTACTAAAAGTCGTCGTCGTCGTTGGTCGACATTTTTCTTTTTACATCTAATAAGATATACGTAAATAAAAAGGTAAGAGGCCACTTGGTAGGTATATCTACAAAGATAAAGAACTAAGCACTTGTATTGTTATTTATCTAAGAATACCTACTACTTTTGTATGATATTACCAATTACTTAGCCGCAGAATAATTAATACACTGCAAAACTTTGAAACAAAATCTATGAGCATTACTATAAATATAAGATCATATAATACTTTGCAGGTAAAGATTTCGTTGTTCTTAGATGTATAGTTTTAGAATCTGACTTAGACAGTTACGTAATAAAGATACAATTTAATTAAAGTGATATTTAACATCTGTTATTTTACATTACAATGATACATTGTCGCAGATGCAATTAAAAAGACATTTTGGTCGTGTGACCTCTTCTTTTTTGCTACTGAAATAGGAGCTGTATCCGCTTACATAAATCAATTTGTTACACAAATATGAATATGAAACGCATTTAAACTACGTTCATCAAGCAATAAAATAATATAAAAATGGATACCTTTTATAATATAATTAAATACATAAAAAAATAACAATTTACATAAAGCATTGTAAATTTACACGAGAGAGAAATAACGAGTTCACACAGGCAAAACTGCGGTAAATACTTAGTTTTTGAAAGATTCACAAAATAAAACGGCGTTATCGTTTCTTCGAGTTCAAGCTTTTATAAATGGTTTTCTTAACAAATCTAATAAAGGACTAGTTTGCTGCTGAGAATATCTGAGTATCTATTCGTTTATTTGCTATTCTGTACCATGAAACATGACGATACTTCCATTTTTAAGTTCGATTTAAACAGGTCGTATATTTAGATAAAGATTTGAGTGTTGCAAATGTCACAGCAAACGATCATTCAATTCTTGGTAATTACAAATGTTTTTATAAGTTTGAAATTATAGTACCTATTGAATAAAATTTTAAATTTATCTAGAATAAATATTAGCTATATTGTCCGTCTCAAAAAAAAAGAGTCGGTTTAGGTAAGGTAGGGTAAGAATTAAACTCACTCTCACAATAATTATAATATTATCAAAGATAATATATTAATTTTTTTAAATATAAAATGTTTAGGCTTTTTTTCATATTTTTATAGCTCCTAAAACCCAGCCATTTTTTTAAAATAGGGCGTTTTTTGTTTATGAGCTTATCTATGAATTTGTATTGAGACTCTTTATCTAGATGTTATTAGTCTATATTTGTATATAGAATTTTAAAATACTGAAGTATATATAAATATAATAATGTAAAAGACAAAACATTTCCTAAATTATGGTATAGAACACGTGCGTACGGGTTATTTAAATGCGGGGCAGGTAATATAATTAAGCTTAATGTTATCATTGAATTTTTTTACAAAAAAACATTTTAAATCCGTACCTTCCTATCAATTAGGCCCTTGCAATACTAGAATCCGAGTAATAAAATATATCCCTGATAATTATTTTACTTTGGAATTTATTGCTTTAGCTCGTTCCTTTTTTGTTGGGTCCATATAATGTAGGTATTCTAAATGAATTATAATGATATTTAGGTACTATGTATATATATTTATAAGACTTAATATGTACTTAGATTATATAGATAGAGCATTGGCTGCCAAAAACAGGTCAAAATGTAGTCAATTATTTTGACGTTTGGCTGACTAAATTATTACTCATATATTTTAAAATCAAAACAAAACGCGCCTATTTTTAATGCTGCAAGTAATTGGATTAAATATTTACTAGATCAGGTCAAATTCTTAAATTTATATCGGAAACTTTTTTTTGGTATAATATAAACATACAATCTATAAGTATACAATCAATAAGTATACTATATATTTGTAACGATGCTTATTTTTACTTGATTTATATTTGAATCTTAGATTATATAATTTTTTTTTTATTTTTACGCAATACGGCGCAAACGATTTATTTCACTGTTGGGTAGGGTGCGTGTTAGCTCAAACAGTGTCCTGAAGACAATTCTATAATATTAGGTGAGACAGGTTATCAATGTAAGAGCGTTATGACCGCTCATTTACTAACATAGGTTAAGTCAATTTATAACTAACACAACGGTCCTTATGTAGTCTGATTAAATAAATATTATTATTAAATAGGTAGAGCATCAGACATAAAATAGGTTTTCGTTTACATACTTGAAATTAACTGCCATTTTAACTATTACATGTACATTGAATTGTAAGCAATACGTACATTTATATATTTATATTATATCAAGTAATTCCAATTTTAATTTAAAAATCTAAGACATTTTTAATCTCATTACTTGTAAAGGAGAAAAAAATGCATTTGTTTTGATTTAAAAATAAATGTGTGTCAGCAAATTTGACGTTTGGCTGACTAAAAGTTGACACATTTTTTACACTCGATGCTCTCTCTATATAGTCCAAGTAAATTAAATAACTTATTAAAAAGTTTTTTTTTCTATTTAGTAAGTATTCTAGCTTATAGAAGGCTATTTCGCTCGGAGTTTAAATATATTTTTATTTGTGTTGTTTGGAGCCTTTTTCTTAATAAACCTACTACGAGAGTAATAACTTCTGATTCTAATGACATCCTCTTATTTTAGTCTGCAAGTTTTTTTTTTTTTTTTAATATAAAACTAGCTTTTTGAACACTACTGCACATGAATTTCAGAAATAGGAAAACCAATTAAATAAACTATTTTTAGATCACATATCAAGATAAAATATACAATAGTTTTCTTAAGTTCGACTTTCAGAAATACAACTGTGAAAACTGCGTCTAATTTAGTGCAGTAGCTTTTGCGTAATATTAGGACAAACATACAGATAGACAAAATTCACAAAAAATATTATTCGCATCTATTGGTCTAATAAAGGCCCTTCATATTATTTTTTATTAAATATTACTTTAATATGTACACACATCATCTATTATAATTTTATTATAATAGTAATATAAGATTGATTAAATTAAAAATATTTTTGACTGACTACAACTTTTTTCTAAATCTATAATTGATATTTAAAATGCCTTCAAAGGTTATGGAAAATCTTTAAAGATTTTTTCATTTTTAATATTAAAGTTATATTTACGGTCCAGTTACCCACATTTCACTTACCCCTTTCAAAAAATTACAAATTTCGAGATTTTTAATAATAAGAGTTGAATTAATTTGCAATTGTAAAATATGTCGTAAGTACTTATAATATGATTTAATTAATCTCCAAAAGAAAAAGGTTCTGGAATCGTTTTAACTTTTTACTTGTTATGTTACGCGATTCCGTCACCAATTCTGAATCGAATTTCAAACATAGTTCTTTTACCAATCGATAGAATTTACTCCATTATACGAAGTATATATATATTATAGATACAAGATTGTACGTAGACATATTATTCGTGGATATACGACAAAATTTTGGAATTTCTAAACAAAATTACCATGTATCAAGATAAACTGTTATGATAGTCGTATGTGTAAACATAAATAATTCGATGTACACGACACAATTTTGGAATTTCTAAATAAATTCACCATTTATCATGATAAACTGTTATGATACTCGTATATGTAATAAGGAAAGTTTATTTTCTTAGCGTTTTTATGGTTTCAACTTGATTGAACGTCGTAGACGTTCGGCTACGTTAATCTTACTATAATAAAGAAAATTACTTACTTTCTTCAGATTTTTTCTAGATAAATCCACCCTAGTTGGTCTACAAGCACTAAGTATTCGGTGTTCTATATATTTAATGAAACGTAGAGTAAACTGAAAGTTTTTATGTAATTTTTAGTTAAATAAAGTTAAATATCGGAACAATAATGAAACTTACAATTTCTTTTATATTAACAGTTTTTAATAACTATAAATACGTACTCAAATATTTTATAGTACTGTTGTTGTAATTTATATTGACTTTGTTTAATTACAGTTGTGTAAAATTTTGATATGAGGCAATGTTCTGTAAAAAATATCCTTTATATTTATAAAAAAAAAAGAAAAAGAGCTCTGCTTTTATTGTAAATTAAAAGTTTTTGTGCTCTTGTTTTACAAATTCCTTATAGGAGTCCTACAACAGAATTTGTATTGTTTTCCAGACAGGCAAACGGAACGAATTTCTATAGTGTTAAATATTAACAGAGTTCCGTTCTAATTTATTTGGAAACCTTTATTTGTAAACCTTTATTTGGATAGTTTTAATGGAATGTATTTAGAGCTTATTTAATTTTATGGAACATCTCATGCCGTCATCTCTAACATCATTTCAAAATGACAGTTTGAGGGTTTTCTATATCGTGCTCTAGAGATGGCAAATATGTAAATGATTACCGCAGTTAGCTGGCGTATGTAGGTATACTTTGTTTTAGTGCCTCGACCGCTGACGTAATAGAAGATAGGTCACGTAGAGCTTGCATTTTCTAAATATCAAATATTTAACATCAAGAATAGATTTAGTTTAAGATTTGAAGCCATTATCTACCGATAAATGAAAGTTTTAATCTTTGTTAAAATAGACAAAGAAAAAAATAATTTCAATCTAAATTAAAGATGTCTGGATATGACAGAATAATAGAAGTAGGTTTGATCGCTCTTATTGATTCAATATCTTTACTTTGACCATAATTTCTCTGTTTAGAAATAACAATTCAGTTGTGTTAGGATAATTATAAATGTACTTGAAAAACTCCATGTCATGTGAGGCCTTTTCTATTTAAATTAATACTAATATCATAAAAATTTGATTATTTGTTTGTTTGTAAAACTCCAAAACTACTAATCCGACTTCAAAATTTCTTTTTAATTATATAATATTTTCGAAAATTTTATCAACCCGTGCGAAACCGGTCCGGATCGATAGTAAGAAATAAAGAAACGATGCGTTCGGTGGGTATGTCAACTATATAAAAATGTAGCTGTGTAAAGGTACTGATAGTATAAATTTGTTAGTTAAATATTGTTAATTCTACGGAAATTAGGACCATTATGGTAATTAGGATCACTCAGGTAATTTATTTGACTAATAAACTGATTTATGAATTTTCATTGGTTTCGTTTAGATAAAATTTTTTAAATTAAAAATATATAATAATAATTGTTATAGCATATTTATGCAAAGGTATATAATAATAATAACAGGCAAGTCTTTGATTCCTGACCCAAATTGATTAAGCTTGATTTCAGAAAAAAATAAAACGTAATTGGAGTCAATTATTCTTACATTTTATATTTTCAATTGTTAAAAGATTAATAATTTTGTTGGCAGAAATATCAAACTCTCTTAAATATTTTTTTAGCATAATTAGAGGTAATTTTAATAATATGAGATTGTTTTCTATTTCATATATAAGATATATAAATAATATATACGCAAATAATTATGATCTCATTTTAAATTATGATAGGTTTCCCATACAAATTTTTTACTTGTAAAATTAATATCAACTATGGAAATTATAGAAATTAAAAAAAAATATCATTAAAAAAATTTTTCATACCTATTTATATAAGCATAATCTCGATTCATTCATCATGAATTAAGATCATAGAAAATTTAGTAAATGAATACACAGAATATTATTTTTGTAGCTAGACATATATTCGTAAACATTTATTTGTCTGTGGCACAAATGTAATGATAATTTGCCAATTCGCCTGTCACAGATCAATTTATCGCTATTTAGTGATTGACAATATTGTCATTGTCAATCACGGTTATTGTGTAGGTGATCGCAGCGTATCTATCGTACGTAATGCATTGAAAGCAAACAAACAACATTTGAACGTTGTATGTTATTCTCACTGATTAATAAGAGACCTTCAGGTTGTTTTTAAAACATGTAAACTTTTTCATTCAAGCTGTAAATATAATTTACAACTTCGAAATGCCTTTTTATTACTATTAAGTAATTTAGATACCATAAGGATAGTAAACAAAGTAGTTATACATAATATTTATATATCATAAAGTATCATCATCGTCACCATCATCTCAGCCATTATCTGCCCACTGCTGAACATAGGTCTCTCTTATAAAGAATAATAGAAAAATAAACTGTCATAAAGAATGGTCCTGAGCCACCATCATGCATTGCATGAGTCACTGACTTCATGCAATGCATTTGAAGTCGTCACTTCATCTAGTGGGGGGCCATTCTATACTGCGTTTGCCCGTACTGGTTCGCTACTCAGACTTTTCTTCTCATTATGTGATTAGTCCATAGCCACTTTAGCTTGCTTATCCTTTGGGTTAAGTCGGTCACTTTGGTTCTTTTACGAATATCCTCATTTTGGATTCTGTCACGCAAAGAAACTTCGAGTATAGCCCTCTCCATAGCTCGCTGAGTAGTTTGAAGCTTTTGTATACGAAAAACCGTGTAGGATCATGCTTCAGTTCCTTAGGTTATCACTGGCAACATGCACTGGTTAAAGACCTCCATCTTTAAACTTTGAAGTATTTTGAATGAGAAGATGTAGCATAGTTTTCCGAACACTGCTCAGCTGAGTTAGATTCGTCGATTGACCCCTCGGACGAAGTTGGATTTACCTAGGCTGACAACTTGTCCCAGGTAAATATACTCGTCGACAACTTCGAGCGTAGTGTTTTCAATAATAACCAGCATAGGTTCACACCTATGCCGGTTATAATTTGGTATGATTTTAAATATTAAATGTAATTTTAGTCTTATCCATGTTCATATTAAGACCTACCTGTTGAGAAGCACTATTTTATTATATTTGAAGATATTTGATTTTTTTGCAACTCAACAATCTCGTACTAATTTAACTTTTGTGTAATAATGTACCTAATCTTTATATTTTTTATCTGAGCATACAATCAATACGAACACCCCATTTCTGAGAGTAACGTCTTAAGTTACTGTATTATTAAAGTTGACCCAAATATACCTACATACGTTGTTATTAGTATTATTTATATGCCTATATATATCGTCTACCTTTGCTATTTACTGTAAATTGTTAATGTTCGATATAATATACCAACATAAATGTAAAATTATTATATTTTAGGTATGTTTCTCTTATTAATGCTTAGTTTTGTGATAGTTGTTAGAGTACTACGTGCAAGCGGACAAGGGAAACGCTACTGAAACTAGATATATGATAAAATTCCCTTGTTATTCGAGAGGCTAAGTGACAAATATGAGACAAACAAGCAATTGTACCGAATATACAATAAACGTAAATCTTATCATATATATATATATATATATATATATATATATATATATATATAGGTACGAAACTACGAACGCCCGAAATTTGGTCCCTCGGCAATAAGATTACACGAACAACAAGATAGCCAGTCGAGTGATGTAACTATGTAAGGAATGGAATGGTATCTACTTTCATCCGATTTCGGCAGTAACTGACTGGCTGGCGACACTATTTTGTGACCGATTTCAAAAAAGTTCATCAATTGATTTTAAATTACTTTTGCGTTTTTAAATATATATCAAATTAAGTTTTTGTACCAATATTATTTTTATCTATCGATTTATTTTATAGTAAAATTAAAATTATTTTTGTTTACTTAACAAAGGTTTGAAAAATTTTGTTAACTACTAAAATTGATATAGACTAATTTAATAAAATATTTTTAACGTGTTTGCAAAAAAGATTTTATGTGTATTTGACTAAAGAATCCAATCCTTTATTTTAAAATGCTTAATGCCTACTTGATTTATTTTTATTTTCTTAATCAGATTGAATTTTCTCAATCAGATTAGTTAAATATAGAATCAAGTTAAAAAAAAAATCTGTTTGTAGGTACATGTGGGCAGATTCTTTATTGATTGTAAAATTATTTTCATTAGGTCATATAAGTTTATTTTTATACATAAATCAATAACTTAAGAAATTTTTCCGTCAATAAAATCGATTGTAGTTTTTAACATACTTGTGGTGATTATAATATTAACCAATATACAAGATTACACATACCTAATTATGTTACAGTAGGTCTCTGTTTGTGGTTAGGCATGATTGTGGTTTTTTCAAAAACTACTAGATTTTATTGACACTGGAGATTGTTCCTAGATGTTACTTTATGTTGATACCATAATTTTTAATTTATTTTGTTATGATTTTTTTTTATTTTAACACAAATAGTCTATATTTTTAAGCATTCAAATAATAGACATTTGTGTGGCAAATTTCATCAATATTAATTAATATTTAATAATCGAGTGGTAATAAATAAATAAACAAAATTAAAATATTTAAGAAAAATAATACTATAAATATGTAGTTACCTTCATACCTGTTACGTTATTATGAAATACACCTTATTTAATACAGGTACAAATAATATCTGTTTTAAAATATCTGGTGATACATTGAACACGATTGTTTCCCAAAGAGTTTCAAATTAAACTCATTAAATACAAATTAATCCCCAACCACAGATGCTATATTTAGCTTTTATAAAGCGTCGTTTTTACGAATAAATTATTAAACTAATTTGTAAACTGAGACTCTCACAAAAGGCTCTCCGGTTACTTACGTTTTAGGCTTAGATTATATACTCGTATATAGAGCATCGAGTCTCAAAAACGGGTAAATTTTTTGTCAGTTAATTAGCTGACTTGTTTTTTATCAGTGTTCTATATATTTACGCATATATTGTATATTGACGTATCTATATTTCATTATTTAATAAATAAAATGAGTTTTTATGCATTAAAAGATGCAAACATTATAAATCAAAACAAATATATAAGTTATAAAGAAAACATTCATAACTATTTATCATGCAAAATTGTATGAAAAAGTTGACCCGTTTTTTCGAAGCAATTGTATGAAGACACTCTATCTATATAATTGAAGGTTTTAGGCTTATCATAGTTATGTATCTATCCTAATAAATAGAAGATAGTATTGACCCCATTTCCTAGAACAATATACCTACATTTGTGTTTACGGCATGTATTTGGGTTGTTCCATTAGTTTTGTCACATCTACATAAGCAAAAATTATGTATGACAATAAGCGTATACCTATACATAAATACTTTACAAGTGTATGTAATATATATTTAGTAAAGATGCGACGTTAACAAATATAAGGTCCTAAACATATTCAAGGCAACTAGGGTAAGCATAGTAAAATACTGCTTCTTTCTACACAGTTAGAAGTTATAATTACTGGCTTGACTAAAATAGAAAATGAGATTTCGAATATACGGAAGTATTTTTCTCCTTGGTACTTATGTGCATATGTAGGTATCTTGACCAGGTAGGCAGAGAGTAGAGTACTAACTACTTCGCATACTTGCCTAGTTGTTTGAGTATAGATGTAAGTATAGACTCATGCATGTATTTGAGATGAAAAGGGAAGAGAATTCTTTGCTTTTGGTCAATCAGCTAGGGAATGTGATGTAACAACACGAATGAAATGTTTCACTGTTCAATATAGCCACGAAAGAAAATATGCATGTCATTATAATTAATCACAATGGATATTGGATACAGGAGGAGCTATTTTGGTTTCACCTTTGACATTTTCTTGATGTACCAGCAATATATGAAAGAATTCCTTTTCAATTTCATGCCACCGTACATACCGTTTTGCTGACATTGAAAAGTTTCCATATTTATTAATTTCATAATGCCTGGTGTCGGGAAAGTTAATTAAACTGTCAAAAGTTTAATGACTTTGATTGGCTCTTGGTCACGTTATCAGATTATTCTCTAAATTTATGTTATCTTATTTTACCTTTTTTAAAGTATTACGTTTATTTAATATTTTTTTTAATTTAATTTATTTTCTTTAAAATATTAATGTATATATAACGTACTAAAAATATAAAGTACTATAAATATTTGTTAGACAATAATTTTAATAAAAATAAAAAAGCCCACGCACCTCTCTTTTCTATAACAAATATATATAATAGTATTAGAAATCATTACCTTCTAGAACTACAAATATTTTGCGTTGTTTCCTTTTGCTGCTTTATTATTTTTTGTTTTGTTATTCATTATTATTATTTATTTTATTTTAAATGTATTTTATCTTGCGAGTATATAAATGATAAAATTGTATTATATTAGAATATATATATATATATATATAAAGTGTGTAAGGTATAATAGAAAATACTCATAACTGAAAATGCGCTTAAAAGATCACATCATCTTATATACTCGTAAATTGTGATAAACAACTTGAACCACAGATTAAATGAAGATAAATAGCGCTCGTACCTCAATGTATATGAAAATTAAGTGTGCCACTATTACACTCTATCATCTAAACTATAATCCTTACTAATATTACAAATGTGAAAGTGAGTTTGTTTGTTTCCTTACAGCACCTTAATGGCTTTACCAATTACTATGAAATTTGATATACACGTACTATATGGAATGTACATATCTCAGTCATTTGAATGAAGTCGCAGGTAAAAGCTAGTAATATTATAAAGAGAAAATTTTTATTTTTTGTTTATGTTTGTGTATGATTGTTTGTGTATGTTTATGTATATTTGTTTGTTTATTTGTAATAAATAAACTTTAAAACAACTTAATTGATTTTAAAAATACTTTTACCTATAGAAAGCTACACTATCAGCGAGTACTAATGTTCTAATAAATATAATTAGAGGTCCTACAAAACTTAGAATATAAATAAGATATCAAAAATTTACTTATAAAAGTCATTGTCTGGCGTGCACTGCAAACACTATTGATAATACATAATATAACATACGACACGTTTATAGTACTCATCATTACTCACAAAAAATCTACGAAGGTAAATGCCTCACTATCATAGTTAAGTCACAATAACAGTTTATTTTATTTAATTAAAATATGAGTAGAATCAAAAGATAGTCACATTCGTATCAGGATATAATCATTATCCAACTAAATTATGTCATAATCAAAGTTGATTATACACATTCCTCTTTAAATTATTGGAATGAAGTCTTTCGTTTAGAAGATACAATGGGCAAAAAAAGTAAAAGCCAGAACAATGCCGCGATATAAGTGGTGTTGTTCACTCATATCGAGATATATTTACACTAAATATTGCTGTAAATACTACTTTATTTTTCTATCTATATACCTGCACGAAACAGAGGAAGTCGTTAGTTATCTATAATATTGTTCGTATCAATTTTTTAAACATCATAAATTTAATATAGGTATTTCGAATAAAAAATTGAAATGCAATGGACTCTTAATTATCTATGTACGATAAAAATTGAAACGATAACTATTTAAATGCAGTGCGACATCTATTTATAAGACTGCCTGTGCTTTGAACATCTATTTTCGTTTTAATACAATGGCAAAGTCGATCGATTGCGTTAACTACATAAGAAACCAATGGTACGGATACGAATATCAAAAGCAAAATATTATTAAGATTAGAAGAAAAACTTGGGACAAACGGAAACTCGTTGGGAAATGTACGAACTCTTTGTTATACCGGAGTTATAAGGAGTATTTTATTTCCTTTTTGCTATTATTGTATCCGTAATATATTTCTTTAGATATTGTTATATGTGTACACTTCGGGTATGTTATACTGTTTAGCTTGCTGCGAATTCAATTTCAATTAAACAATAGCAATTACTCCTATTTAATAACTATTGTAAATGTTTTGAAAACTAATATATATTGATAATTAGTATCTATTAGTAAAGATTTGGATTCTATTTGTAATAATGATATCCTATCAAAATTCTAAAGTGTAAAAAATGCCAAGACTCGCAACGTAGTTCTTTCATGTAAAATATTTCACATAAAAACAAATCAATTATTTTAGTCAGTATCAAATCAAATTAATTAATATAAATGAATATTGACGATAATTAAAATTAGCAGCTGCATTGATAGTATTATATCCTGTCAGGTATACCTCAACGCGGATCTCTTTTGAAATCGTCATAACTAATTCCAAATGAATTTATTATAATGGATAATGATTAACCTGACTTTTTTCTCACCTATCATCCTTCACCGTTACTGACAGGTAAGCAATAACGTGGCGGTCCATTTTTATCCTTTAAAAACCTATAAGTAGCATCGCTTCGTAGATCTAATGTTACTTTGAGGTTTTATGTTTAATCAGTGGCCGAATGGCTTTTTACTTTCACATATTATGTATAATACATGTTATGGATAAAATGATTAATGAGAGCAGTATGAATAATGAAATTGTTATGTTATTAATAAATAATTAATTAAACTCATGATTTATCACGACGACTGTTGCGCAATTCGAGAATTTAGGTACGTTTGAGTCTAACGCAAAATATTCTGGGGAAAAAGAGATTATAACGTGAATTCATCTCAAGAATTATTTCCTGTAATCAATTGGTCCTGTAATCAAACGATAACATAATCGACTTCATTATTGGAACCTATCAATATTCGTCCGCTGGTGAACAGAAGACTCATAGTCCACTTCACTTGTATCCGTCGACTCCTCGACACACTATATGTCGTGGTTGGTCATCTTTATTGTATTTTTGTCTGCACGAAATCCAGTTGTGAAGCTTTATTTTCCATCGGTTAACTATTTCCATAACGTAGATTAAATAATACACAATAATTTGTTGTGAATACCGATGCCAAAACGAAATTGGCATATTACCAAAACTCCTTTTGTCTTTTAGTCTTATAAGTACTTTATCAGAGACAGAACCTCAGAACTAGAACTACGATAGTCCGGTCACGTGCTATTAATGCGCATGTTCGATTTTTGGGTCAACGACTAGCGTGAAAAGCTGACATAGTACATACAGCAGCAATCTTTAAGTGGAAATAGGATAGGAACAGAGCTATAATTCCTCCCTTTATCGGATGTTCCGTGACGGGAGTATGCTTCATCGCGCCGCGCGCCGTCGCCTGCCCGAAGCATTGAAGTAGAAACGAACTAATGCAAACTCGGCGCCCTGGCCACTCGACCGCAGACTGGTAACCTAAAACCACCACTGCTACCTATCTACTTGTTGTATGACTCCGTTTATAACTCACTGGCTACCCGGGTTTAATTGAAAGTTGTGTCTAGTTTAGTTTTTTTTATTGAAAATTAGAATATCTTTGTGTACTTACAATTAAACTAACAGTCTTCTATAAGAAATATGGCATAAATTTCCTTGAAATTTTGTAGCTGCATAATTGGGTTTTTTAGTTTTATACGGCACACACACTACTATATATACAATATGTATATCCTAATGTCAAAAAATCTTAGTTAAAAAGGTAAATAATTTTATTAAATAGTAAATTTTTCAATAAACAGCTATTATTAAAAGTGCTATATATAGTTTCCGAATCATTTATTGTAATGGTGACGAGATAAGACTAAGGCCTGGAAGCTAAGCACCAACACATCTGTATTTCAAGGAAGTAAATCTAAAATTGACAATCTTTGATACCTTCCATATCTACATAATGTATGACGTGATTCAATTACTTTATATGCCGTACGTGCTTATTACGTGCGGGGATCTTATAATTAATTTATGTAATATTGTTAAATATGGGCTTTAAGGGAAATCGCTGCAATCCTCAGAGGTGGTGATTTCAGTTATCGCTTATCTGTAAATTTATGGTTCTTTTTTTTATGCAACTTAGAATGGTAAACAAGCTGACGTGGACATGGACATAACAGAGAATATACTGTTTCACCTATGAAACCCCCCCCCCCCCATGCATTGCCATTCCTGAGGACTCAGGTGTTATTCCTCTGTACCCTGTAAATTCACACCATATCCCATCCTTCAAACCGAAACACATCCAAGTAAACACAACTGCTTCACAGTTGAAACACGAATGGGACAGACGTGCCCAAGAAAACGACTTTTGTACAAAGTCTCCCTCTGGTGGTTCTGTTCTTTAGTACCCATAATCGATGATCATTTTGCTTAGATGTTTATAAATATAAGTGATACATTGTGATTAGAGATTGATAATGATAGTGGTAATGAAGATTGAAAACGGAATGATGTCTTGGTTTCGTAATTTGGAAAGGATGAAATGAAGCAACATTTAAAAGTACAGATAAAAAAATGAGTGAAAAATCCGGTAAGAGCTGTCCTAGACAAATATACTCGTATAAAAAGATAATAAAAAAAAATATACTCGTACGTCGAAATATATAATGTGTTAAAGAAGACCCAAGTTAAAAGCATCTGCTCGTAACTGTTTAGCTTGTATAATTGATTGATGAATGTGCAGACACTGAAAGAGTTCTCTTTGGAGCGGAATATTTGACATTCTATTGTAATTCGTTATTTGTGTTATGACTTATTAAGAGACCTCCATTATATCGACTATATGAGCTTATTTAAAATACTTGTATATATTTCGATATGTTTACGCCTGTGCATAATCTTTGCGTGTGGAATTAATAAAGATTTTACAATAAAAAAATAGAACTAAGGATACATCCTTAGTTCTTTTACTTCAGGTATTTTACATATGATCATATTTGATCTAATAGCTGAATTTTTTTAGATAAGTAAAATTATAGGGTACAAAAACATAACACCTTAGTCTTCAGGAATAGCAATACATGGTACCACCATGTTTATAGGTAACTATTACTATTATTTAAAAAGCTTCGTATCTTTGCCATTTTTTTTAAAATATAGACGTAATTTATAGGCGTTTAGGAGTACTTATGATGGACAATAGGGTCAATAGAGGTATCAATTAAAGAAAAAAATTACTTAGCTACATCCAAAAGTGCACAGGTATAAATCTACAATAAAATATTTTCGATGATCTACAAATTCAGTGATTCAAGTCAGGAGTCAACTTGTCGGAGATACACTATAAGAAAAATAACAAAGTGAGTCAATGAACTTATAATAATAGGTAACTTACTAAAAATTGTTGTTGGCTAACGTGTGTAATAGCTGGAAAATTGAATAAAGTGAAAGTAAATAATTTGTTGTACTTAGAGTATTTTAAGATGTTGTTCATCATCATAAATAAATTTACTTTTATATTAAAAAAATATAGGTCTTCTTTCTACACCCTTTCAATTAAAGAAATACGAATTAATAACATTCAAATTGACTTTATATGTTGTGTAACGTAGGCTTGCCATTAATGATTATTATTGGAACTAACTTAGAGGGATATAAATTATTTTTTTTCGATGGCAACATCGAAAAAATTTTGTCTATGTTTATTTTGTCACAAAATGATATAAGTTAAAAATTACACGTGATTTATATAATAAGATATTATTTATAAACATTATCAAATTCAAATACCTAAATAGATTTCAGTAACTTAATTATTAGCAACTTAAGCAAACACCGAGTGGTGCCTTATCTTATTAAGTTAACTATGTTAAGTAGTTTAACTTGTTAAAATAATCTTTGGAGCTGTCAGAAATACCTGCTATGAAAGGCATTTCTGAGAAGTAGGCAGTACAACTCCCACTGTTTGCGGTAGTAGATACTATATATATATTAGATACATTGTTGCGCATTAATTATAAAAGTGTAAACAAAAGGCAAAATGCGAAATTTGCTTTATTTTGCAGTACCTATTCATTTCTATTATCTAATATTGTAACCTTTTTTTTTCTATTGTAAAATATTCTATACCGGAATAGAAAAAATATATTATGATACATTATATACAATTATCATCAAGTTAGGATTTAAAGTACTTACCCTAATATTAAGTATACTCATCTATGTTTTAAAAAAAAATATTTTTTATTCAAATCCGTTCAATCGTTAAACATGTAATAAATATCTGAACAAATAATATTTATAATATTAATTGGTAGAATTTTTAAATGGCTTCAAAAAGTTAAAAATCCTGATTTTGTTTTCATTTTTCAAACGAAACCGAAAAGGTTTCTAATTCACGTTATCTTTATCAATTCTCTATCAAATTGTAAATACGTGGAACACTAATTGGCGTTCCATTGTTTCTGCCTACCCTAATGGGATACAGGCGTGACAGATATGTATGTATGTATGTATGTATGTGGGACACTAAGAAAGTTTTGCGACATTAAAAAAATTTTCTATAGGTAAATATATTTTTATTACATCTTTTCAAAGTACTCTCCACCAGCCTCTATACAAAGTTTCATGCGTCTAAATTAGTTTTCGAAACACTTTTTCCAGTCCGCCGCAGACACCTCGTTTACAGCCTGCACGAACGCCGAGAGCGCATCATCCGGCGACGAAAATTGTATTCCTTTGAGCTGATTTTTTATTTTTGGGAATAAGAAGAAGTCACACAGTGCTAGGTCAGGGCTGTAAGGAGGGTGACCCAGAAGTTTGACCGGTGTGCTGTCTAGAAAGTCCCTCGTTTTGATTGCGGTGTGGGCGGGCGCATTATCGTGATGAAGCAGTAGCCCGCGAAGCCCTGTATTTCGTCGCTTATTGCTCACAATAGAGAAAACTTCTACCAAGCATTTGGTAGTATACCATTCGGCGTTTATGCTTCTTTGATTTCGTAAAGGAATTGACACCGAGTAGCCAGTTAAATTAAAAAAGCTCGCGCTCAAAATCTTTTCCCCGTTTTTAGGTCGCTTTACTTTGGTAGGCGTTGATTCGTTTTGAAACACCCAAACTGTTCACTGATGCTTTGTTTCTAGATCGTATTTAAGTCTTGTAATTGAGAAAAATAGCAATTGATGGTGTATCTTTTGTCCTCTTTTTACTAATTATATTTGCATAAAAAGAAAGGAGGCAACCATATGATGTATAGTTTTTAATTAATCATTCCTTCTATGTAATTTCTTGTTCTTAGATAAAACCTTAATAAATAAGAACTTGGATGAAATGTCAAATTGCAAATTATGTAGGTATAATTAAGAAGAATTTAATTATTTTCGCTAGCTTACAAAACTAATATTATTACATTATTTTATATATATTTTACTAATCCTTATTAATATTATAAATGCTAATGTTTAGTTTGTTTGTTATTTGTTAGAGCCTTAACGGCTTAACCAATTACCATGAAATTTGGTATACATGTACTTATATGGAATGAAAAAGGTTATAGACAAATTTTTATTCCCGTCAGTGAACATATTACAGTTACGTGGCCGAAGTCTCGGATAAAAGCTATTAATTATTAAATGAAAATTCCAAATGATTGAATTAAAACATTTATGAAGCTAATTTAAAATATTATTGTATTAGATTAGTTGACAGCCTATTCATAGGACTTATTTCAAGTTAATCTAAGAAAATAATTATCTAAAAATTTATTTTAAAAATAAAGCATTTAATTATCAAATAACAAAAGAAAATAATAAATTCAATTAGGCTTCGAAAAGTTAGAATTTTACAAGTGTATAGGTTTAAAAATAAAGTATTAAAATTATATTTATCAAAGAAAATTATAATGAACTTAGTCAGCGTCATAGAGGTCCCAAGCACGTAATAACTATTAAATATATCATCTGTTTTCCAAGTTTTAATTCATTTCAATAATTATATTTAGAAGATTACATAGTAAATGCTTTGTAAATACACAAAGGAAATTTGTATAAGATGAATTTTAATAGATTCATTTATACTGAAGACAGTTAAGTTATTAAGAAATAATAACATATTTTTCTAGTGTGTTTACTTATTATATTATTAATATCTTATTTATTAGGTAATCTTTTAGATTTAGATACAATAGCACGCTATTCTATAAAAACTTTTCATTTTGTGATTGAAGTCAATATATTAACATATATTCATTTTGAATATAAATTTCTAATTGAAACTACACATTACTAGATTATAAATTAAGTTAAAACTTACTATTTATTTATAAATTACTCAAATTAAATAGTTGTTGTACTTCATATTAGATGAATATTATAAATTTAATAAATATAGATACATTAAGCTAATTCGCAGGTATTAACGCGAAATAGACGTGTGGTGAACGATTTAGTTTAAAATTCTCTATCGAGCAAAGACCGTCATACTGCGTTACTTTTGTACATGAAATATCATAATTATTCAAAATAATTATGCGAGTATACCTACAGAATACTATTCATGGAAATTATGTGACATGTTTCTTTTATATTATATGTTTGAAGCATGACTCGTTATTTTTATAAATAGTTTCCAGCCACGAAGATTTCCATCTAATTTTTCACATTAAGGCACTGCTTTGTTGTTAATAAATGTAAATAAGAGGCAAAATTACTTAAATTCGTATTATGACATAGTAGAATACCTAAATAATTTTTGAGTATACGTTGTTTGTAGTATATTTTAATCACCAACTACCATGTATATATAATATTTGCAAATATTGTTTACTATTTACAAAATTATAATAATAAAATTTAAAAATATCAAATATTTTGTATTCAGTTGTCTTCAATGAAGTCTAATGTATTGAAACTTTGCATTTATATAAATAAAATGTACCGATATAAAATGCCATGAAAACTTTAATTGCAATACTTTATTTGAAACTTTACTCTTAACAGATAACAAATAACACAATACATAATATCATTCCATGTCTATTAACGGACAATGAAACAACAAAAATTGCAACGCATTGTTTCTCTTTGATGTCATAGTCATTCTTTATTCTTGTTTATACGTCACGAAATATGAACGTGTTCTGCCACGTCACCAAAACTTTATACGAAAGTGTTGGAATACATTTAGGAAAAAAGTATCGCACGCACCGTCATTCAAAACGTATTATGACATAAAAGAAGTTCTAACGTGGAACGTTCACAATATTGTCGAACTCCAAACAGACAATTCTTAACATGTCTCTTGGTTATTTCACTCTCAATATGAAGTTACACATCACGTCAGATGTATGATTTGTGTTAACATGGTGAGATCGTCATGAAAGATACAAAATATTGTATTAAAATGTATTGAAAAGTTTTTGCTTCTGCCGGTTATGTTCGAATGTTTTCTGAGTAGATGTCCGTATAGCGTGTGTGTATTTTCCTTCTCAAAAAGCTGGCAGGTGTGCTGCCGACTTTTTGGAAGGGAATATGCTCATTTCTTGAAGGAGTCAATGTTATGTAATTAACATGTTAAATTTTTTGCATCATAGAAGAGAAATATAACATTGACCGTAAATGATATAAATTTTTTTGAACACCTTTTTTTGTTAATTCAAATATATAGTTTACGTGACGTGCATTGGTTTCATTGTTCTACAGCTACAACTTGTATCAAAGTTAAATTAATGTTGACAAAATAAAAATACTCAAAGCGCTATATATGTAAGCGACGATTTTCATTGGTCTTTAGCTTGCTTACCCTTACAAATTTCAAATAAAAAATTTAAATCATGTTATTTCGTGTTAAATGTCTACTAAAAATAGGTGTCGTTGTGCGTAACATGCTCAACTCCCCCCATTAAAAATTCAAGTGAGGCGAGATCAAAGTCTATAAATAAAACGAATGTTTCATCATATTCAGTTTATGTACTAAAGTTATACAACGAATTCTGTATCATGCAAGTAATGATACTGGCTATCATTTTATTCCTATTCATCAAACCTAAGAACAGATATTATCGATAAAAAATTTCTTTATTAACATTTACACTATAATATATCTATTTCAAATAAACGATGCCAGCCATTGGATTAGAATGAGCTATTAACTTTGTTTGTGTGGATTTATTTTTGCTATTTCCTTTGAATAGTGTCTTTATACATATTAAATTTGTAAAGCTTTTCAAATGAAATCAACTGAAAAAATATTCGCTAGTCTTACTGGCTTTAAGGTTTTTTTTTTAGGTTTATATTACTTTTTAAGTGACTAAAAAGAAAACGTTTTAAATTCGTTTGTATTTATTTGCGTATGTTACGTGATATCGTTACTAAATTTAAACATATTTTGATATTTTTTTAACCAATGATGCATAACGGATTACAGAATGATTAATATGCTTGAAAATCATCACAATATTTACACACAAAGGTATGTTCATTAATTTTTTTCATATACAAGTATTTTAAGGGTAGGAATTAATTACAAATTGCATCTCTCATCCTATCCAAACATATTTGTGTCCTTCGTATTTATCGATGAGTAGATATATCCTTTTATATATCACTCGTCGAATTCGTGGTAGGCACTTTTAATTATCCTCTTTTCAACATATCACCGATACGGTCTATGTACGTTTATGGAGGGCGCCCTCGACCGATTTGCTCATTCATTCCCTTATAAATCTGAACAGACTCGTTCATTATTCGAAAATCAGCAAACGAAAAACATATTTTTTTATATTTCATTTTAGTTCAGTGTCCCATATTTCTATAGAGGGAAAACTGTTGTGGAACACTTGTTGGAACTAAACACAAACTGTTGAAGAAAAATAATATTTTACTTTTGTCCTTTTGCGGATATCCTCGTTTCGGATTCTATCACGCAAAGAAACTGAGCATAGCTCTCTCCATAGCATCACCAATATTTAACCAAAATATTTAAAAAATAAAATAGTATAACATTTAACGATGTTCACAAAATAAATTAAGATAATGCATCTGCAAAAATATCAGCTTTCATTTTGAGAAAATAATATGTAATCAACAGAGTATTATTCCCGTACTCTATCTACCCGTACGTACAGAGTTGCAGAAGATATTCTAAATACAAAACGTTACAGGCAAATTGATAAATTCCTCTTTATAAAACGAGTATTAATAAGATACATACGCAAATTCCACATGCAAATAATGGGCTAGATACTAGGTACAAGTTAGAAATTTACATTATAATGTGTCCACACATAGTCCGCGTCTTTTATGTAGTATGTGTATAAAGGAATTCTATATACTTGTCTAAGTATATATAAGTAAATATCATGATAATATACAAATCACAAAAACTATTTGATCTTACGTGCACAATCACATTAACCGATTACTGCCGCACTGTTATGCACGTACGTCTCTTAGTAAAAGGAAGATAACGCTAACCGGAAGCTTGGTATAAGATTTCTACTTTTGTATATATTAGTCTACCATGCTTATTCGTCTTTTAGGATTTTTTACTGGGTAAAAGTGGAAATGGAATAACAACCCCACCTACACTATTGATATACGCTGGCTAGGCACTAGTGAAATATGTTAGGTGAGGATGAAGGCAGGTCAGTTAACGCGACGAATTCTACAAGAATTAACCAAAATTGTTCCAAAGGGAAATGCTTGAAGATTTATTTTTAATGGATAATAATAGAATGCTAACCCTACCTGCTCTAACGGTATACACGGACGGGGCACCAGTGAGAGATGATTGGTGAGGATACAAAAGTAGGTCAGTTAGCCTATCGTGACTAATTCAATAGTATATAAATCACAACAGTTTTCAGGGGGAACCACGTACAGGTCGACCTGATAGAGTTTATTGCTAGCAATGGGGCTATTAAATCCCACTACTAACAATCTCTTTCTCCATTAACAACATCATGGGGACAAAAAAAATCTTGCTCTATCACATGGGGAACTTAACCTACAAAATTGAAAACATACTATAAAATTGAAATCTAGCTGTCGGGTTCATTTTGGGTGCAAAACATCAGGAAAAACAAGTTTCGCGCAGGACAAACAGTTATAAATAAGTACCTATTTAAGTACTTGTATAATATATATGAACCTATCTATAAGTTAGAATGACGTGTTTATGATGGTAACATGAAACTTGTCCATGTAAACACGAGATCATTAATCGTTGTAAATTGTATTATACGCCTGTTCCACGCTACAACAATTTGCATGTTGTTCACTACATGAAATTATATAATGAAATCTCAGTTTTAATGTAATTTGTGACAATATTCTGTTCCACATTTCATATTACATATTTACATACATATAAATAGGTACTTCGAGTTTATAAATGGAATAATATTTCACTACATTTTTTCTAGATGTAACTTCTAGTGTCAAAAAGTATCCAAAATTTGACTAAAATGCAACCACTGAATTGTAAAAATAATGACTATTAAATACGGATCATATTGATAGATACTACTTATAAATAGTTTGTGATTATTTCACACTCATAAGACATTTCTATTTATTAAAATTGTATTTAATTACTCATTTTTCTACGGCATCAAACAACATTTGATACAGTAATGTGTTCTAAAATGTTACCATTTTTCGCAACGTCAACCCAAATCATTCGAGTTATAATGTAATCACAAAATTCCCTATCGGCCTCTACGACTACATCTTAAATTACCTTAGTCCCAAAATAACTATTTACAAATAGCTTTATTTATCAAATAAATTTAATAGGATTCATCATCATAACATAAACATTTGTGCGTTTGTCATTGAATAATATATCTCGTTAATTTATTGCATCTTTTTTGAAATTACGTAGATGACATTTTTATTTCTTTACGGTGAGTATTTATGTGTCGATACTTTAGAGTAATGAGATTGAAATCTGCCTACGCAAAACTAAAAAAATGGAAGCAATATCATTTAATAAATCAACAAAATTTATATAAACAAAAAAGTAGTTTTATATAGATTTTTATTAAATATCAAGCTTAGATAAATAAATCATTATAATAAATGGCTATGAGCTCGTTGTTCAGTATAAATGCCTCTTGGAAAATTAATAGTTTAAATAAATCGTCATGTAATTTGACAAACATATAGTATTAATATGGAAAATGACATAGGCTACTTATACATCCCTTTCATTTAAAATATTCCAATCGAGCAAAGTCGCAAATATAGCTATAACTATACTTTAAAGTACCTTTGGTATTTAATATTTCTAGTTTCTACCGTTCTTTGATCTGTCATTCAATTTCTCGATTTATATTGAAGATAAAAGTGAGATACTAATTCTGAATAGTGAGTAGATATCGAGAGTCAAATTAATATTTTGTTTCATTTCGTACACACAGAGCAGAGAAAATATGCTGATAAATAAAACTATTTTAACTTTGTGATTAATTTCTTCATATTAAACAGAGAACATGTGCCATTTTCAAGCTGCTACTATTTGACGTGGGTTCTGTGATCTAAATCAAACGTGAAAGTTTTAATGGCACTACGAATCAACAGTATTACAGAATTAAAGTACCTACCAATTCCAATTTGTAACCGACTAGGAAATTCTTACTTTCTTACTAATATTTTTAAAAGCTTATTAAAACAACAACAAATAAACGTTTAAAATGAGTTTGTTGCTTTAGTGCTTCCTCAACCAACGTTCATAAATTTTGATGAACAGATAAGTAGTTAATGGCATATCTAGAGAAAAATATAAGCTACTTTTTACCCCGATCAATCAATATGTCTCGGTTATGCGTATATTTGTTTATGTTCAAACACTTTTCTGCAATTTATTCTATAATTATATTTTTCTATGCATAAATATTAAAGTTTCTAATTTAGCCAATATTTTTTTCTAAATTTTATAGTTATGTACATCCATACATACCCATGAAGATTTAGGTAGTGTCTACATTAGTTCAAGGTAACGATTCTGTACAAAACCTTTTATACTGTTAGGAATAGCAAACAAACTGATGTCACACGTAATGGAAAACGGTAACCGTTTGCTGACATAAACAAAACCATGTACGTCACACAATATAATAAGTACCTACTGCTTTTAATGTATCTGTGTGCTAGTACCATAGAGAAAATTTCTCTAGGGCTAAAACGAAAATACTAAGTACATGATGTGTTATCAAAACCTTTTTCTTTCTAGAATTTCAAGTATCTTATCTAAAAAGTAGTACTAAACATAAATTATTTATTGTATTTATTTCTATCTAATGTAATAAAATTTTCAACGCATGGGGGGTACTATGGGCGAAACAGTATATTCTGTTATGTCCATGGTACTGCTCATGTTTATAGGCGACGGTTACCACTTTCCATCAGGTGGGCCGTCAGCTTGTTTGCCATTCTAAGTTGTATAAAAAATATATATATATATATAAATATGTAAATAAAAAACACAATTTTATAGAATGTAATAGCCGTGAGTTTTAGTAGATAAGACTTATTTATTTATTTTATTTATACAGAATATTATAATTCTGTACATATATGTATGTATTATGTTTAGGTCTAATCGTACCCTGTATAGGTATATATAACTTTGGTAAACCAGTAAGTGTATACTTATATAGCTTTCAAAGGATAGACAATGTGATGAAATTATAAGATTTTTTTCTAAACTTTAGACTACTAGTATTACTACATGATCTTTAATTAAATTAATAATAGTAGTCATATCAAATCGATAGACACTAATCTAAGAAGCGTGTCGCTTTCTATTGCGACAACATTAGAGATAAATACGACGCGAGTGCATGCATATTACACCATTTGAATAAAAAGTTCGTTCTTAGCCTTCTAATAGTTTCAAATATGTTGTATTAGTTGAAAACAAGATACTTCTGATATACCATCGAAGGATACACATTTTTTTTTCGCCGATTTCAAAAAGAATGAGATTCTCCATTCTGTTGTAATTTTTTATGTTTATTACCTCATAACACTGTCAGTCGAAAATTCTTTTCTTATCTGAAAAAAACTTTTTTATAGTCTTAATTATGAAGAATGTGTATATATATATTAATGTATTACTATACTTATTTTTTATACCTATAATTTATTATTTTATAATTGTATGCTAAAAATTTGTTCTATTTCAAAACGCATCCTTAAGCATTTTAAAATATTATTAACTAACTAAAACTGACTAAATTGCCCCATTGTACGGTCCGTCTGTCTGTGTACCAAATTCCATTCAAATCCGTTCAGCCGTGATTACAATCCTCCAAATAACTGAACATCTTGAGAACATCCACATTTAGAATATTAGTAGGATATAAACACGAACGATGGAAAAGCGAACCTTTCACGTAATGGCAAACAATAAGGAAAATTACTCGATGGAATTACTACGATTTTTATAAATGCTACTGCCTATTTACATAAATTGTAAATATAATAGCTGTTTATATATAGAATGTAATTAAATCACGTAAAACTAAGAATTTACATTAATGGGATAGAAATTTTGTAAATCATAAATTACAACAATAAATATGAATGTATTTAATGATACAAATGAGTCTCTCCTACTAACTTTGAAGGGGCTATATTAATACAAAAAGCTCAAAATTTACTGTCTTCTTTCGACGCATTTATCTATAGTAAAAATGTTCAGTTTCGCTGATAGATCACTCCCTTCAATATTTCGTAAGTTTACAAAAAGGGAATTAAAGAAAATAAAGTAGGTGACATGTTGTAGTCCCATCTGGAGGTATTCCAATGTACATAAGCATCTACTCTAAATAGGAAAGTCAATTGTCAACTTCGCGAACGCATCGTGTGAACTATACCTTGGGGACAAATTCGAGGATCTACTCATGTTTTTTCTTGTTAGGTAGACACAAAACGTCGCTATATTAAAACTTAATGTTTTAATCAAAAATACCTTATCTATTAATATATAAATTTTAATTTCCTATTATTGTATTCCTTGGCTCCAAATACAAATACAGCAGAATGCAGATCCATGTAGACGAGTTTCGTAAAAAAGTTACGTTTGGATTTTATATTATAGAGCTTATTATATTATAAAATACGTATATATATATATATATATATATTAATCTATAAATTTATAAAATAAATAGTGACGGCCTTATACCTAATAGAACTTTAATTATATAGATTATAATACATTTATCTAATAAACTGAGAAAAACAGCGCAATATCTGAATTATACAGTCGATTACATAATTCATTAAAAATATTACCCATAAGAAACAATGTACGAGTACAGGCTTAACCAGCGGGTCTTGAAGCATAAAATTAATCACTAGAGTTACATGCATAGGTAACATAAGTGTGCTCTAAAAAGAGAATTCTTGAAATTCCCACAAACAGAAAAGAGACAACGTGTTTAAAGCCACAGAAAACAACAATAAGATTGAAATACAGCTAAAATATTACATGAAAAAAAAAAAAACATAAATTCTATTACAATGAAACTAGGTACTAAAATACAATTCATTAAGGCGCTAAACTGGGACAATTTATTCTAATTTTGCGAATAAATGCTAATAAAACGTGGCCTCCCTTTTTGTCTCTATGTCTGGTTTATAATTAGTGTATTGTTTATATTCAAGTCACTTCACACGGAGAAGGTTCTCAATCCAACTCTATTTTTACGCGATATATTTTCGTAAATTCTGAACCACTTTTAAACATTCTATTTTTTTTTTATTGAAAGAATTTCTCTTGCTAATAATATTAATTTTGTAAATATTATTTAGTTTTTTCTTAATACTTTTTTTGTTTTAACTACATACAAATAATTTGTTATTCCTATAAATTTCATTTCAGCAGACTTTACTAAGATCTTTTAAATTTCTTTAGCTAAGTTTAAAAACTATGACTAAAACTTATGTTAAAAATAAACAAAAAAAAAATGTGATAAATAAATACTATTAAATAAGAAATAACAACTAAAAATTTTTAAATAAAACTAAATGAATACGTGGATATTTAGTTGGAGGCAAGTAATCATACTGCAAAATAACGTAATAAGTATTAGACATACCTAAGTTATGCGATGTCTGGATGCATTGCTCGGTGGGCAAGTTTGTCTACGGCGCTACGACAGTACTACAATCCGTGGCCGTGGGTCCATTTACCTCCGCCGGCGTACTATATTGTTAACTGTCACTCAAAACTATTCACAATGCATGCACTGGAGACCGTATGGTTTTCTTCCGCGCCGGTCGCGTACTGATTTGTTTACGGCGAGTGTTCACGAGTAGGGCGGGCGGCGGTGGTGTGGCGCGCGTCGCCTCTGCCGCGCTTGGCGCGCAACAGATAGTAAAGACCTATAGTCCAAGAGCCGAACGCCCGGGGTGTTGGTGTAAAGTGACGGCGGCGGCGGCGCGCACCTCCATCCCCTGCGCAACCCGAGATACGCCCGCTACGCCTCCTCTGACGTCACGCCAGAAAACCCCGAAACCCTCACGACCGTTCATCGTATTGCAACGCCTGGAGCTCGGTCAGCATAAATATGAAATTCAATATTCGGCTAGACTCGGGTATTTCGATAATCCCGTTATAATTCAATATTGTTTGAATTGCTTTATTGGAATTTACATGTAATATGCCAATACTGTCAATTTTTCCCGATACGAGCGCAAATGCTTGAAGAAAGTATAAACAAATAACTTTTCGTTGTTCAGATTTGTTTCTACTTTATATATAAGTGAGAATAACAAATTTTGTTTTATAAAGCCAAATTTGCAACACGAAACTAACTTTTAATATTAACTTGTAAATTGATTTTACTAAGTTAGTTTCAATATCCCGAACTAATTGAAATTAAGTATATGACACATATTATACAGGTGGGAGCAAAGTTTTAAGAATTTTTTTAGAAGTGACTTGAAACATTTTTCCAAAGAAGGATGATTTGACAAAAAATTTCAAGCCTCTCTCCCATATTTGGAATGGGCAATTCAAAATAGTAGGGAGCTTTTCAAGTCATATTATTGGAAAACAAATGGTCAAATTTACTGGTAGAATACTCCTAAAAAGATGCTAATGTGATATACATAAAATTAGATCTGCTAGTTTTATATACACACCATATAGCAATAAACGAAAAGTAAAGTATTTAAAAATTCTCAAACCACAGAAATTTCCCTTTTACACTATCGTAGGAATGACCTCACATGATATGATAGTATAAAACATACATACGATACTGTAATCTTGTTTACTGTCCCTGTTTTCGAAATAAGTGAATTGTTAAAGACAAGTCTCTAGACAATAATTTAAATTCCAGATAATAACAACCTATAACTCCAAATATGAGTCTTTCAATAAATTCTTTATATAGAGATATAAACAAGAGTGCGTTAAGGTCAGTGTGACTGACATTGTAAAAAAATGATGGTGCGTTTTGATATAATTTCTTTCAAAATTCACAACAATGCAATTTTGAATGGTTCACGTCTTTATGTAATTCTGTTCTTTACATATAGTTTTGTTATAGTTTTATTTGTATTGTTCTACGGTTAAAAAAATCTCTTTGAGTAACTCATAATAGTCTATACTTATTTTTTCAAACAAATTGCTGCCTTTATCATTTCAAAACATTGAATAAGCATATTTATTAGGATGGGTTATTTTTAACAATGTAGACATCAAACACTTGAAATAAAATCTAAATATAAATAAAAAAAAAGATAATAGCATTTTTTCGACCCTAAATAAAAATTAGTAGTTACTGAACAATGATGATGTTATAACCGATAAAATTCTTATGTAGAATATTTTTTTGTATTTTTGAGGCAAATCTTTTATTTATCATACGTACGTATGATACATAATGTTTCCACAGACTGAACTCTATTTTAGTAAAAACACAATGGAAATAATTGTATCAAAAGCCTGATCGGGTCCAAATAATTGATAAAGTGAGTGAAAAACAAACAATGACAAGTGTATATGAACAAAGAGAGTATGCTCGTGACAGCGTCGCCGGTAGTACAAGCAATAAACCGCCTTTGTAAGACATTTAATCCACTTAAGAGTTTGTAGCCCCTGTTAACAGATGTTGACCGACTTGTGCCCATTGCCGGTAAAAAATGTAGCTTCCGATTGTAGCCCTTCAACTATTAGGCAACACATTTCATATAATAAACAGACCTGCAGAATCTATTTTCTAACTCATTTCATAATTACACTATACTTTTTAAACGACTACCAGAAGTTTCTCAATTCTACTGAATTACGATATACTGTTTTTTTTATACAACTTAGAATAGCAAACAAGCTGACGGCCCACCTGATGGAAAGTGGTAGTCGTCGCCTATAGACATAAGCAGTACCATGGACATTACAGAGTATACTGTTTCGCCCATGATACTCCCCATGCTTTACCATTTCTAAGGACTCAGGTGTTATTCCTCTGTACCCTGTAAATTCACGTCATATCCCACTCTTCAAATCGAAACACAGCCATGCAAATACAACTGCTTTACGGTTGAACACGAATAAGACAGGGGTGCCCAAGCAAACGACTTTTGTACAAAGTCTCTCTCTGGTACAATTGTTATTGTTATTGTGTACTGGTTGTATGATTACGTCACCAATTTTGAACCAATTTTCGCGATTCTTTTTTCAGTCGGTAGAGTCGGTCCTGTTTCAATCTTGTGACATCGAGATGTAGACTTTCTACGAAACATATCGTAATAAGGTATGAATCATCCATGAATAGCGCCTTACTATCCGCCTCGACCCACTCAAAATGCGTAGATATGTTGCATCTCTGTGGGTCTTTTACCCAATATATTATGGCCAGAGCAATTAAAGCGACAATTTATCAGAATTGTTCGAACTGATATCTGCTGTTGTTTTTGCCACTGTACAACCCGCCACAAACTAAAGTTCCATCACAACCATCTGGATGAGTGGCGATCTTCCACCGTGCGTTTTTCAAGGCACTTTCTTCCACGCACAACCACTTATTGGACTCAACTTCAGGCAGCAGTATTTCCGAACCGATGCTACATCATAATCTTTAAGAAAAGTGCATATTCCTTTTCAAAAAGCCAGCAGCATACCAGCAATGCCTAAGGTATTGCGGGTAATCATGGGCGGCGGTAGTCACTTACCATGAGGTGAGCCGCATGCTCGTTTGCCCACTGTGTTATAATAAAAAAAAATGTACGAAACATAGTTGTTTATAGATACATTCAATTGAAGCCACTGTTTTGCAGAGTAATTTTTCAAATATTTTGTTCTATGGATCAAAATTCTAACGTAAAGAACATCGTTACGTTATCCACTATATCCTGGACCGTATAGGATTTGTAAACTATTATAATCTACAAATGGTAAAGTACTGCCACAGTGGTGTCAAATATACATATATTAATGTGTCCCCAACAACTAGGACTTATCGTAACAATTATATAATTTCCCATCTGTAGTTAAACGCGCCTACTAATTTCATAGTTAAGGTGATCTCTTGAGTATTGGTAATACGTAAATGTACATTTCTCGTATTATATCCGGAGATCACGTAACGTACATGTTCTAAGCCACTATTTATCTATGTCAATCAATATGTCTCAGTCACGCAGATAAACTTGCTGGCAGTAGCTGGAAGATAAATAAGTAACATTCCTATAATTATAACGTCCTACCGCTACATATTTACTGTATAATAGGGCTATTCCTATATATAGATAAGGCCCTGCATACATAGAGATATTTAACTTTTGGATCAATCGAAACGATAATCTTAACGATTCATATCTAATTATATCAGTTCCTCATTTTCAAGAGAAGAATATACACTATATATCAAGAACAGTAACTATGTATTGCATCTAGAAAGTATCATTCTATCTTGTTATATCTAGACGTGTATAATACGATTCGTGATAAGATTTTTATATCGAACGATCATTAATCACCCTATGTATGGGGTCTACTCTGAAAAGTCATGTAATTAATCAATCAATGCACTTTTAAACATCATATAATAATACAATGGGTGAATGTATGTGTACATGGTTTATTTATTAATGAATTTGAAGAACCAAGAAAATTGCAATGAGCTCTCTGCTTGGTTTTACGTTGAATTCAAAAGAATTCGTATTAAAAAGTGAATCTCGACTGTCACTGTAGTTCAACTAAAGGCTACTTACGAAGATAGGTAGATACGTTACCAGTATAGTAAGAAATTTGTGCGAGAATGTACAGTGTAAATATAAAAGAATAGCTCTACGTGTGGAAGAATATTGGTTTTAGTTCTCGTTAATTCTAATTTTAATGTTATAATAAGATATATTTTCACACTGCGCAGCTTGCAGTGCACGTAAACGGGGTTGAAAGTCTCTCAGTGTTAAAGGTCATGACATCACAAACTTTTGTTAAGCTTTTAATTATTATTGATTTACTTTGTACATCATTTTCTAAAATATTCAGTAATAATTGTTGTGTATTGTACATAATGACATCTGCCTGCGCCCTGGCGCACTGAGGATATTAGAGCTATCATAAACAAGAAAAATAATGCTAAAACTAAATTTAAAAAAGACCCAGACAGATATCGTGACAACTACGTGCGCATCAGAAATCTCTGCAATAAGATGTGTAGGGAGGCCCAACGTCGCCACATCCATAAATCTGTTGAGAATGGAGATCCAGCAAAAGTCTGGAAATTTCTTAAATCTTTAGGAGTTGGAAAAAAACACAATGAGAGTTCCACTAGTATTGATATTGAGAACCTTAATAGACATTTTTGTTCCTCTTCTATTGTTGTTCCTAATGACAAATTAAAAACACTGTATTATCTTTCTTCGCTTCCAACTCCTGATTACACTCCTTTTGTTTTCGGACAATTGTCCGATTGTGATGTTGAGAGAAGCTTACTGTCAATATCTTCTAATGCTCTGGGTACTGACAACATCAGTCGTGCTATGATCATGCGATATCCTGTTGCCAACTATTACTTTTCTCTTTAATAATTCATTATCCTCAGGTATTTTTCCTCATAT
The DNA here is from genome assembly GCF_026898425.1 of Galleria mellonella. Lineage (NCBI taxonomy): Eukaryota > Metazoa > Arthropoda > Insecta > Lepidoptera > Pyralidae > Galleria > Galleria mellonella. Next base: position 1,134,073 of record NW_026442042.1, on the reverse strand, counting down.
CTGGAAAGAAGCCTTTATTATCCCCCTACCTAAAAAAAATATCCCCACAGTTTTTTCCGATTATCGACCTATATCCATTCTTCCCTTCCTTTCCAAAGCTCTGGAAAAGTTAGTACATCAGCAACTCAACTTGTTTCTGTCCAAAAATAACCTTCTTAATCCTCTGCAATCTGGTTTCCGCGCAGGTCACAGCACGACTACTGCTCTTGTAAAGATCTCTGATGATATCCGTTTCGGAATGGATAGCTCAGAGCTGACAGTTTTAACATTATTAGATTTCAGTAATGCTTTTAATACCGTCGATTTCGACATTTTGTTGCAACTGATGACTTCTCTCAACATATCTCCAACGGCAATTGAATGGTTTCGTAGTTACCTGGTTGGACGTCGGCAGCGTATTCGTATCAACGACTCTTTGTCATCTTGGTGCAGTACATCTGCGGGCGTGCCCCAGGGTGGCGTCTTATCTCCTCTTTTATTTGCCTTATTTATCAACAATATCACGTCTCAGCTTCGGTCTTCCTACCATCTTTATGCAGACGACCTTCAAATTTACTGCCGGGCTCCTCTTATTAATATTTCTGTTGCAGTAAATACAATAAACGAAGACCTTGAACGTATATCTGTCTGGAGCAAATCCTATGGTCTTGCTGTAAATCCGACCAAGACCCAGGTTATAATCATAGGTAGCCCTAGTTACATTTCCAGAATGGCTTTGAATGACCTTCCTTCTGTAGTTTTTAATGGAATGAAGTTAAACTACAGCGACCGCGTTAAAAATCTCGGCATTTGTTGATAGTACTTTATCCTGGTCACCTCAGATTGCTGAGATTAGCAGGAGGATGTTTGCGGCAACTGGATCCCTTTACAGGTTGCGTAAGGTTCTTCCTATGGATACCAAAATTGCGCTTGCTCATACATTGCTCCTCCCCATCCTTGACTACGCCGATTCCTGTTATTCAAATGTCACTGAAGAGCAGTTAAATAAACTTGAGCGTCTTCAAAATTTATGTATACGGTTCATATTTGGACTTCGCAAATATGACCATGTATCCCAATATCGTACACGGCTCAAGTGGCTCTCTATTCTTCGTCGTAACTGGCACATCCTTTCCCTTCTTTACTCAATTCTCTTTAATCCAGTTACACCTCATTATTTAAAAGAACGTTTTATGTTTCTTGGAGAGAGCAATTCTAATTCTTATTCTTTACGTAGTACTGACAACCTCCAACTCATAATTCCTACCCATTCTTCCTCTTTCTACTCCAAATCCTTTTCCGTGCAAGCAGTTCGTTTGTGGAACTCACTCCCTACCCCTATACGGTGCGCTCAATCGTTGCCCATTTTTAAAAACTTAGTTAAAGCCCACTACCTATCCTTATAATCACTTAGTCCTACGTATTTCCAGTTTTATGTGTGTTATATATATGTGTATTAATATGGTATATTTGTATGTATTTATGCGTATATATGTATATGTATGTATATATATTTATATGTGTATGTATATGTATATATATGTATATGTTTGGTTGTATGTGTTTATTTATGTATGTATATGTATATGACAATGCTGTCACAAATATTATTTTTTACAAATCTATCTTTTTTAACGCGCCACCTACCTACTTATGCTTTAATCCTTTCTACCCAAAGGTTGTCTGGAAGAGATTGCTTAGCAATAAGACCGCCTTTTGTACTACACTATACGTATTGAAAATTGTTTTAACAAATCATGTTATGTTGGTGCAATAAAGTGTTAAATAAATAAATAAATAAATAATGAATAAAATAAACATGCTGTACATGTCCACATTTTGTCAAGCATATTAGTATCCAACGTGGTAAAAAAGCTGTGTCACGGGGATTATTTGAATTTGTTATTGGTGTTTTCCATCATCGGAAAGTTATTCGAAAATTTAATTTGACACACAAATATGCGTATTTCACATTCACTCATGGCCTCAATTTCACTGTAGGTATAAATATTTGCTATTAATAGCTATCTTGCTATAATTGATTGAACTCTGATGAAATAATTAAATCACTTAAAATTCAAACACAAATAGAGTTCCTTCCATTAGCAAAATGAAAGATCGAAATACACTAAATCGAATTCAGTTTGACATACGGTGTACTATAAAATGTTGGAGTTCACTGTAATGAAGTAGGTACGCGACCTTTGCTATTTTCTGAGCGATCCGTAGAAGAGAAGTCGCTGAACATCGGTTCGGCGACGCTATAATATATACTACGTGTACCACGATCGCATACTTTGAATTATTAAGGCGCACATATAAATACTCAACTATTCTCCTTACTTTACATTTACTTTTATACCCAACTGAATGTCTGAGTACTTCTACTTAGTCCGTACATTCACATACAGAGTAAATATTGTATGAAGCTTAGTGGACATTAAAATATATATAGACTTGATATTGGAAAAGTACTTTCAGACTATATAAATACATATATAAATAGCCATAAGTCTACACACAACGGTATCAAGTTTCAAACTAAAAAGATGAAAGAGAGATAAGTACAACACTGACACTGTATGTATATATACACTTTTGAGAAACCTTCTTAAATATCTTTTTGTAAATGCATACTTTTTATAAACAAACACTATACTCTACATATAACGTTTACTCATTAATTTTAAATGTTTTTGTATTGTGCAAGGATCAATTCGCAACCACAATATGGTTGAGATCGACAACGTAGTCTGCCAGCCTTAGACAAGTAGCAAACCCGTCTGCCTACTACGATATCTGCTATCGACAATCATTTTCGCTACTGTGTGTATGATATAGAAAGAGACAGCAATATCCAGTGTTCTATCTTATATTACGTGCGGTAACGAAAATGTATTTAATTTATCGAGAGATTAATTTGCCACTAGTCTAGCTGGAGAGGCGTAATCATTTATACTTACATGAGGCATTATAATAAATATTTTTTATATGGAAATATTCGATAAATATGTATACTGTCGTCTTCAAATATACTTCTTGGATTTCAATAACAATATGATGGATTAAGCACTTTGTCAACAACAACCATTTTTCCAGTAAACCAATCATGCAAGAAAAAGTTTACTCGAGATTCCATGAGAGATTTATTGATGTAATCTCAAAATTGTGGCGAACATTTTTCTGTATACGTATTATAAGGTATTAAGGTAAGGTAGATAAACTGGTCGGCTTTTTTCACGATACTGGAATTATATTTCGATACAGAGTGAATAATATAGGTATGTGGAAAGGAAGTTCTTGTTTTGAGTTTATTTTTAAACAATTTCTGAAAAGCGGAAGTAAATAATTAGTATATTGGAAATTATAATCATCAGAAACTACAGTCATCTTCGCAATCATCATCATCATGTCAGCCTTTAACTGTCCACGGCTGAGCATAAGCCTCTCCTTGGGAAGTTTTTCCAGTAGTTGCTATGCTTGGTAGGCGGGTTGGCAACCACAGTTAGGCTTTAGAGATGTTTTAAGAGGGACGCTGCTGTCCATCTCTCGTCTTCCCTTAATCGCTTCTTACAACATCCACAGGAAAGAAAGGGGTGGGCTATTCTATGCTGGGACCACACGGCCAATTCGCAATCAATGGGGGAAGGGTTTGTTAATAATGGGAAGATTAGTCCTCATTGCTATCAATATACCTTTTCAGATCGACCTCCACGCGGTTCCCCTTGAAAACTATTTTGACTAATTTATCGTTGAATTCGTCACGATGGGCTAATTGACCTGCCTTTTCATCCTCACGTATCACCTGTCACTGGTACTCCGCCAGTGTATACTGATAGCGCAGGCGAGATTACCATGCCATTTTCATCCATAAAAAAAATTCGCAATCAATAGAATTTATTCCCGTATCGCCTGTAGTATCACGTATCACTGCCGAACTATTGAACTCATTGAACCGTTTCGCCATTTTTTCATTTTTATTTAAGTGTATGCATATAAGAATCTACTTTTATGGTATGGATAAATATATCATAGGAAGTGTTCCCACTGATTTATTTAAAAGATATGAGATTATTACTCTATGAGGTCAATAGCCACTCCTCGGATAATATTAATAACTTTCATCTCAAATTCCCACACATTCCTCTTTTTTCTCTTTATAAATCCTTTTCTGTCCGTATAATTAGATTGTAGGTATGTAAAACTTATTTCTTGCCTCTATTCGGTACATTCATTCTCTCAAAAACTTTAAAATTTCAGTAAAGTCCCCCTATCTCTTCTTATATGTATTGAATATTTTTTCTTTTTTCTCGTCTTCGTCATTTGTTTTCCCTTGTATGCTAAGTATATATATATGTGTATGTATTTTATACCCACCCCACATCTTGTTTGATGTCAGCTATATCTTCCTTAATGTCCTTTATCCAAAGGTTATCTGAAAGAGAACACTTAGTGATAAGACTCCCTTTTGTTTTAGTTCACCTAAATTGTTTTTGTAATTGATGAAATAAAATGTAAATAAATGATTAATTTATCTATACTGATATCCTGATCGTTCGTTCTTATTAATGGTGAAACATTTTATCAGTGGCCAGCATTAACCAAATGAGTTATAACGAGCTGCGATATGGCCCATTAGGCGCAGCTGTGTATTAATAACCGTTCGTAATAGTATGCCGTAACGTACCTGACAACTTAAATTTATCCCGTAAATTTAATATGCTCTAGAAGAAGATAGACAAAATTAAAAAGTGGTATGTCATAGTAACTAACGTCCACTGACACCACTCTCATTAAGATTTGACAAATTCTTTTAAGTATCACCCTAAACTCAGACTACAAACACTAAAGAAATGGAACGTAATTTTTATAAAATACTACAAATTGTAAAACTGGGAGCTTTTATAAACTTATTTAAGTATCTACGTTAAGGTCGGTATTAATACAACTGAAATACAAGAATATCTCATGAATAACTTTTATCATTAAATTTATGTACATAAAACAGAAATAACGTTAAGTAAGCATATAAATAGATATACCTTTAAAAACATACTCTAAAATGTTGCCGTATAGTAATAGAAACTTTGTCTTTATGTCTTCAATCTTATGTCTGACAAGGGTTTATGTGTACAGTCGTATTTGAACAACTTTCGGATTAACGTTACTTGTCAAATAAAATGCCTATAGGTACCTACCTACGTATTATAGAGCATAGTACCCTACTGAATTCTTATAGATAAGAGACATACCAGTACCATGAAGCGTAATATTTTTAAAACTTATGTTCATTTTTAACATGCACACGGGAATTTTATAAAATTACTATGTTTGTCGTTTCCAAGAATTGTTCACAAACCATCTTCAAAAGAAGAAATGAGATTATTAATTCACCTATATTTTCGTATTTTACGCAATATCTTCGTAACTGCTGAAATTCTCTTGATACTTAATTCTTTTTTTGTTATTTCTTTTTCTTATTTTAGCTTAATTCCATTTACTTATTTATTGGACTCAACAGGAAAATATAATTAAGCAGAAAAAAAGATGTTGGTCTCATATTGTTCCGACCTAAATCCGAAAGGTATAAGGGTATATATAAGGGTTTTTTTTGGTAAATAACTAAATTTTGCTCACTAATAATCGGTGTGTAGTAAGATAATAATATACATATCTATATGTATTATCGTACCACATCAATACATAATATATCTAGTGGGAAAAATAGGATTGTTAGACAGGATCCATACTATAATACCAGTCCCGGTTCGTTCTCAATTTGATCTCAGTATGACAAGTAGAAACAGTTCGAGACAAAACGGGACTAAGCTGCAGCATGAATATGCAGTTCATATAATAGTATCTATTTTACTAGACCGAGATCGGACCGAGAAAGAACCGAGCATTATAGTGTGGATCCGATCCTAATGAATATCATCGTCGTCACCATATCAGTCGTTATCTGTCCACTGCTGAACATAGGCCTCCTCCATAAGGGGAGTTATGCCAGTAGTTGCCACGCTTAGCAGGCGGGTTGGTAATTACAGTTATGTTTTTAACAATAGATATGCTAGTTACCATATCTAGCCCGCCTGTGCTAACGATACACGCTGGGGAAAGGATCGTTAGTAATGCGGGCTACCAATCCCATTGCTAGCAATATACCCTGTCAGGTCGACCTTTACGCAGTTGCTCCCTGGAAACCATGGTGGTTATTTCACCATCACGATGAACTAAGCTATCTGCATTCTCACTTATTATTTATTATTTGTCTCACGTTTGTATCATTATCATAGATAGTATGATTATATGGCACCTAAATAAATGTCACAGGGAGGGAAGGGTTTGTTAGTAATTAATGCGGATTCCGTTCCCACCTATCATCTCACACTCTCACACCGGTACCCTGCCAGCGTGTATCGTTTTTTTTAATGCATGATTAATGGAATGGTAACCTCGCCTGCGCTAACGGTATACGCTGGCGGGGCACCAGTGAAAATGATATGTGAATAATGAAAAAAGCAGGTCAGGCAGCCCATCGTGATGAATACACCTGGAACTCAGCACGATGGTTTCTAGGGAGAACCGCGTGGAGGTCGACCTGACAGGGTATATTGCTAGCAATGGGACTGGTAGCCCGCATTACTAACGATCCCTTCCCCCCAGCGTGTATCATTAGCACAGGCGGGATTACCACTCCATTATCATTTATTAAAAAAAAAGTCACATGATTATAGGTACACAATTTACATGCCAATACCACATGAATACGAGAACAAATTATTTCTGTTTAATACTATTACTTAAAAAACATTTTTTACCAGTTCAATATTAGAAATGTGAATCTCTTGGAATAGAATTTCCACTATTGCCCTCTTTCCCCCTTTAAGAGTTCGCTAAGCTCTTCAAACAAAATGGTGAAGCAATAAAAAGATAAAACCTTTTTAAGTGGAAAGTAATAAACACAGCATCATTTTAATTAAGATAAAAATAATTGAAAACCTAGAATAGTTATTATAGTTTTTGAGAGAAATAATAAGAACTGTAGGTTATTAATTCAAACAAAAGTCAATAATATTATGTTTAAATATTAAAATAGAGATCGTTATTATTTCTTAATTAATTGTAGAAAACCTCTATTCAAACTCTATATCTCGAAATATCAAAAAAGCTATACGAAACTAAAAGTTGTCGAATGTTCAAAAGTTATACAAAAGTTCATTAAAGTTATGTGGATCTGTAGTTACTGAAAGTTTTTACTCCAGCTTTATATATGTTTAGAAAAAGTTAATAGGTCTTTTATGGGAATAGGTATAAAAATTTACAATAAGATACCAAAGGATATGTTGGAATTACCCTTAAATAAATTCAAAACATCTGTTAAATCATATTTACTGAGCAAAGCCTATTACTCACTAAACGATTACTTGAATGACGAGTGTGCATGGCAATAGTTGTTCATGCACTGAATTTTCATTTAATGTTAGACATAGACACCTATTTAAATATACATTGTAAATAAACTGGCTTTAAAAAAAAAAGTAATTCAATTGAGTTTCTTGCCAGTTCTTCTCAATTGGATCTATATACCGAACTGGACGGTAGGGAAAATATAAAATTATAATGTAAAAATTTGACGTTCATAAGCGGCTAAAATGTCCTACATGAATAAATGATTTTTGAATTTTGAATTTTGAATTTTATGTATTTCGATTAAATAGATCTATTATGAATTCTCTTGTGCGTTGAAAATATTGAACCAACTACTCGCAGCGATATCCATATGAATTCGATCTTCAAGTAAAAAGCCTGTATCTTTTTAAAAAAACTCTCAACGCATCGGTAAATCTTTTGGAGAGTTAACAATTTTCATGAACTAGTGTCATCATTTACATTTATATAAATTAAAAACTCACTAAAAACTTTATCATGAAAAAAAAAACTAATTAAACAAACAAATTGAGGTTCTTAGTAGTTAATTTATCAATATAATGACCGTTTTAAAACAAGACGCATTAAATCCGTCTAGAACGTTGACGCCAGTGTCAAATTATTTCATTTGCTGTCGTAAACATAATGAAATGTAATTGTTTTTCAATACAGTAAACTAAATTGTAATCAGAATTATTATATATTTTAAAATAATATTGAAAAGACTTACTTTTATATTAGACGTATTTTTGTATTTCTTTTTAATGATTTATAATATAAGCTAAGCTGTGCTTGTGACTTCATCCTTTTCTAAAAAAATAAAAAATCTTATTTATAAAAAGTGCTTACACATTTTTGTATTACATATATAAATTGTATATTTAACATAAAGACTGGCTTTTATTGTTTATCAAGACACTGCTTAGCATGGCCAAAGTCGTGATTTAAAGGTTATGAAGTTCATGGATGCAAAGAACTAACTTTTGCATTTGCGTGAAAGAACATCACGTGCTTACATAACATCAGTAACAAAACCGTATTCCCTTTTATCATAAAAAAGTTAAACTTGTGATAAACAGGTTTATATATATATATATACAGATGTTTTACTACAAAAGCATGTCTAAGATCCGTTTTTGTCTAAACAAAAGAAAATCTGTCTTATTAAAAAAATATTTTTAAAGCTTAAATTTTATTACAAGTTTATAGATTTTAACACTTAAAATTACAAATAAATATTATTACATCAAGTAGTTCAGCAGTGGACAGATAACGGCTGATATGATGACGATGATGACACCGACTAAATATCATTTTATTACTAACACGGAGTCTTGTTAAACTGATTTAGGTAGACAGTGCTTAAAACTATTTTTGTGGTACCAATAAGATTTATCGATTGATTCATTTGCCACACGTCAATAGCAGTTAGGACCGTTGTGCATTAAAGTTTGTCTTTAAAAGAGATATAATCGAAACTACCTAACGAAATATAATGACAGTTAATAAAAGTTATATCCCCAAGTTCAAACATACTCGTATTATATAGTACATAATTTCATAACATCTAAATAATGAGTCACGAAAATTTACGAGTATTTACATTATTTTTTATTATACTGTGTGACAAGTAATATTTTCGAATTATCAATAAACGGAAGATCTTGCAAGTTAGATTAAAGGGGGTTAAATAAAGTTTTGAAATTGGTCGTTTTTAGGGTTCTGTGTTAAAAGGTACAAAGGAACTCTTATGATGCAACCTTGTCCATCCGTCCGTCCGTCCGTCTGTCATAGCGCTATATATATATCTCAACAACTTCTATAGATTTGAAAGTTAGATTAGTTTTACATATATTGCAATAGAAATATTTGTGGATATTTATATGTAATACTGTTGTCACTTCTGGGCTGGAACGCCACAGTACCAGCTTCTTTCAGTGGACCACATTCAACGTCTGGCGAATCAAATTAAGGATGATCAACGCTTCACTGTCCAACTCGACCCACTGAAACTGCGTAGACAGCAACGTTTCAATATGCATAGAGATGCAATCTAAGAATTTTTTATCTACGGAATTGTTTGGATTGATACCTGCTTCTTAATCTCACTATCGTACAATCTACCACAAACTAAAGCTCTGTTCCTATCATATAAAAGGGCTTCATTTATGCATTTTTAAACTTATTTTAATTTATTTTTATTCTGCGTAATTTTTTAGATATGATCGAAAATGTGAGAAAAAACTAACCCCCCCCCCCCCTATATCTGAAGTTTCTAAAACAAAAAACCTGAAATAATTATAGTTTATAATATTTATGGTAATGTACGTAAATATTACAGGAAAAATAAAACGACAATACTAACTAGCACTAGTGAAATTATCAAAAAAACTTAAGACAAAAAGAAACAAAGTTTTGTGGTCCAGTTTTTAACCATAATTATCATCCAAAATAAGAAATTATGAATAATAGTATCATTAATAATAATTATAGGTAACGGTTATATTTACGGTATACGGTACATATTCATATTTATATATGATACTCTCGGTATGTGAGTTCAACTCGCACCCGACCGATTTTTAATTTTAAAATATTATACTTTGCAATGATGAAAAAAAAAACTATGGACGCAAATATTACTCACTTAGCTACTTATTTTGTTCATTTCAATTTATCCAAAAAATTACAAATATTATTAGTAGTTATCATACAATAAGTACTTCTCTAATGTTACAGTTGACTGGCGTTAAATTAGCCAATAAATACATTTTGATATAAACAGGACTGTAACAAAAAAGCTAAATCAGCTTGTTAACATATTTTTACGTAAAATGTCGACCTGTTAAGCCATCTTGGACTAGCGAGAGTGACAAGGGTTCCGTCGATGTCATTCACGGCCTTTTTATAAGAGAAATTACACAAAATGTTTTCTTTTTAGTGAGAAACTTTCTTAATATTGGCCGCTTGATAGATCACAAATTAATTCTTACCACGTTGAGATCCGTTAAAAACTAAGTAAATTTTATTTAGATATTGAGAATAAATCTAAATTCTAATACACATAGCACATTGGATTTAAAGATTTTCTTAGCGATTTAATTAATCATTTAATTAAATTATTATAATAATGTTTTATATGGTAATGAACAAATACTAGGAATTATTTTTTCAGATAAAAAATCTGTTATAAGAATATAACTATACCATTATGATAGTTATCAAAGTTACAAATATAATTTAAATGTCATTGGCACCTGGTAACTACTTAACATTGATTGCTAGCATTCATAAGTTGCCGTGTGGTCCCGGCTTAGAATATCCTACCCCTTCCTTTTCCGTGGATGTCGTAAGAGGCGACTGAAGAAGGGCAAGGGCGTCCCTCCTTAAACATCTTTAAAGCGTAACAGTAGTTAAACCGCCTGCCAAGCGTAGTGCAATAGGGGGTATTGCCAGTAGTTGCCAAGGGGGAGGCTTATGTTCAGCAGTGGACAGTTAAAGGCTGATATGTTGATGATTCATAAGACCCCTTTTGCGTGGCTGTAGTTAGGTAACGAAACACATCGAGAATATACTCACCAGGTAGAAGAGAGCCTTAGATTAATAGCCAAACATAAAAATAGCTTAAACATCACTAAAACTAATGCTCTAGATGTTATATGACCAATTTAGCCGGCAGAATGGCTTGCGATATTGGGACTAATTAGATGATTAATTGGTATATGGGCGAAAAACTAAAAGTCCAAGGGTCGGCAGAGAGGGCGGTTAACAATGACTTTCCTAGACCGGTATGCCGTTCGCAACAACTTAAATTAATCGTACCTCTTTGATGTGCTGGTTCACCTGCCTCTTGGGTTTGCTGTCTTTCTCCACGGCGCAGCTAAGGATTTTTACGGGCTCCGGAGCACGCACAAAAGTTGTATTTGAATAGGGTGGCGTGATGTCGGGTACTTCACATGTCCATGACACACATATTTGTTTTTCCATTAATAGAAACTTAGTCTTATTATAAAATATAACAAGTTGCACACGTCGTAGCAAACTATGAACTTCACTTATATGTCCTTTATTATAAAATAAATACACAAAACAGAGCGTATGCTGCTAACAACCCATCATCATTTTTCGCGCCAACGCCATATTACTTTTTTTTTATCAATCTGAACATAGTTGCGGTCAGGTGCGATGTGACAGCACTCTCTTGTGTGGTAAAACGACCTGAACCACCGAATGGCGGATCATTTTGTTAATAGGGATTTTTGTGTCAAATTCAAACTTTTTAAGATGAGGATTGTGCTATCAAATTGAATCTTTTTTCAGTATTGACAGTACAAACATGTTATGTCATTCATGCGGTCATTTACAAATAGCTAGCAATTAATAAAATATTTTTTTGTTTGAATAAATGAATTTGATGTTAATTTTTTTATTATTATTTCCCTTTATACGTAGCGAAGCACGTACCGGGCCGCTAGTATTATATAATATACTAGGTATTTGTTTTAAATCATAAAGCAACGCTACGGGTTACAACTAATATAGGTCTATTTATAAAAAATCCAATCAAAGCAGTATTAGACTGAAATTAATATCTACTAAAAGCTCCCTTTAATGTACCTAGACACAGGTAGGTCTGTGTTAACCAAAAAATATAATTAAAAGGAAAAAAGATAGGGCATGTTGACACAGTTGTAACATGCTATATGTTACCACTGCGGCAACATTTGTCTGAAATTGATTTTTACACTGTAAACTGTATAAGGAAATCTAGTTATTCAACCAGCTATAGAGAGAGCTGATATGATAGAACTAAAAGGTCACCATCATACATTATCACTCCTGAGGATTAATAATTTATTGCAATGATTACACTTATCACTAGCGCCTTATCTTTTACAAAAATACAAAAACTCTTCGTTTTTATATTTTTGTAAAAGATAAGGAAACTATCAGAAAGAATAAAGTATCAGAAGGAGACATTGCACAAAAATGTTTTGTATAAAGAGTCTCTCACACAGCCATGGTTCTGCTCTGAATCAGTTATATTCACATAGAAGTGTTTCAGTTTTAAGGGTGGAATTTGGAAAAATACAGGGTATAAAAACATAACATCTTAGTTTTTAGAAATAGCAAGGCATAGGCGTACCATAAACATCAGTGTATAATAGATGCTGTCCTTGGTGCTGTTCATGTACATATGTAAACGTCGACTAGCGCTTTCTATCAGATGGGGCTTCAGCTTTTTTACCATTCTAAGTGTAATTAAAAAATATACCTAATACTAGTACTTCACTACCGTCGTTAATTGATAGCAAAAAAATACCTACTTACCTCGAGTTACGTGTCACAAGAATTTATTAGTTTTTAGTACCATTGTTTCAAATACAAGTATCTCATGTGTTTCGTCTAGAACAAAAGACAATACCTACATAGGTTATTCATGATAAGAATAGGTTATATAAACTGTGATAATAATTTTGTGGTCAGATCTCAAGTATAATACTTTTAAAGATGTCTTGAAAATTTATCGTTTCCCTTTTTTATAAATTCTTATATAAAAACAAAGTCTTTAAGTAAGTTTGTGATCGCTTGTTTGCGCTTCGTTGGTCGGCGGGTCGTGAACGGAAATCGAGAACTTTTTATTGAGACATTGTGATAAAATGTTAAGATAGTGATAAAATTAGTTAAATTGAGTGTATAGGTACTCTTGTAGCAGTTACACTTATAGCTACTTCCAGGTTATGTCGCTGAGTGCTCCATTTGTTCTCCCAAACCACCCCAAAACCACTAAGACCTTTAATGAAACGATGCTTTAATTACCTACCTAGATAAATTTTAATTACAATTTTGTGCGCTGAACATTTATAATGATAATTTACAATTTACAAAAATTTACAATTATATAATATTCCTATACGAATCGTATAGGAATTATAAATTGATTACATTTCAGATCAACGTAAAATAAAATAAAAATTGGTAAAAAAAACACAATTTGCAGAATACCCCGGTATTTTTTACATAGGCATGATTCTAATCCTTCAATATAGCACGATATACATATATGCCTACCTAAAACTGCGCAACAGGGGTGATATAATAAAGGATAGGTATAACACCGACATATCTGTCTAACTTACTCGTAATGGTGTCACAGAGATAAATTGTCTTCATAAATCATCGTTTAAGCATAATCTGTTGCTGGGATTTTATCTGCACGGTAAACCAGGGTCTGGGATGTGTGTGGATGTTCCTTTTACGCTATAAATTTTGAACAAAGTAAAGCAGTGAATTAACAGCTTCTTTCTTTCTGAAGTCAGTTGAGAATATATTTTGCATTCTGATATTATCTGATCAAGTCTTATTCTTGTTCTACCTTAGATTTTGTTATACGCGGTTGGATTTATTGTCTGCATTGGGTTATCTTATCCTAAATCGTCTTTTCCAGTGGGCTTTCAATTTCAAATTTATTATGTTTCTTGAATTGTTTCATTATATTTGATCACCAGTTCGTTAGCGGACGGTCTCAACCTCTTCTCTGTTCAGACAGAATTATCAACTTGTTATAATGGTACAAACCACTAAATCTGTAATGATTATATATCATTGCTATACAATTTGAGATAACAAGTATTATTATGAAACTTAAGCATGGGTATTCATATCAAATTTTATGCATCCTTTGCAGTTCAGCGGCTGAACAGCGTAGAAGAAGTAAGACTCCTTCACTTTTCAACACCTGATCTGTGTAACAGTACTGGTTTAAATACAGTTTAATAGTAATACAATAATGCGATGCTGATAATCATAAATTTATATTTAAGACCATCGGCAGCACAAGTGATAGATATCGCGAAGAAAACGATAGGTATATAGTCGCAATCATATTATTATACATATAGAAATAGGCGAGTATTCGTCCTCTTCCCAATATCAAATATTGGTCCGTAATGTAACAAAAGAATGATATACGAAACAGATTATTACGAAAATAGTTTCTACAGATGTTTCGGCTTTTGGCACGTACGGCTGCTTTATCAAACGACTAATAATGGATTGAGATTACACAAGATTAATATAATAGTTTGTAAAAGTGTAGCTATTGTATTTTATATACTTATACCACAAATTGTGTAAAATGTCACAAGATTGAATGCATCACAGTTATATATTCCATGCTATATATATAACATATAACAGTACATTTAAAATATTTTCTAAACATGACAATGAAAGAGCTTCATATGGAAATTAAAATCATCATCTCTCATGAAGAGACGACCCGCTATGGAAGCTAATTACCTGATCATCGCATAACGCAATTGCAATGCTCTAAGTTTAATACATGTTAAATACAACTTTATGTATAATTAAACTTCAATATTATAGAAGTAAAGTTTGATTGGTTTATGAAGACGTGAAGACTAAATGAACAAACTGGTAATGACATTGCTATTTCTCAGGTGTTAATTTGTTTAGTTGTGTTATAAACTTTGCAATAACACACAATTTCATAAACTCGAATATAATATATTAACCTCGTGCGGGCTAACACAGTGTAGGACGACCCCTTCCCCACTAGTTGGAGTGACGATCTCATCATCATCATCATCTTATCAGCCTCTAACTGTCCACTGCTGAACATAAGCCTACCCCTTGTGGGGGTTTTACCAGTAATTGCCACGCTTGGCAGGCGGATTAGCAACCGCAGTCAGGCTTTAGAGATGTCTTAAAAAGGACGCAGCTGCCCATCCCCCCCCCCCCCCTTAGTGATCTCTTATGACATCCACGGGAATGTAAGGTGTGGCATAGAGCTGGGACAACACGGCCGACGACGAAGACCTCATGCATTACAGGCAGTCAGTGGATGCAGGTGACTCAGGACCATTCTTTATGGCAATCTATGAGGGAGACCTAGCAGTGGAAGGATAATGACTGAATTAGTATTGGGAATTTGTCAGCTCCATTACTAGCAATATACCCTATCAGGTCGATATCCACGCGATTCCCCCATGGAAACCATATAGTTAATTCTTGTGGAATTTATCACGATGGGCTAACTGACCTGCTTTCATTTTCACCTATTATCCCTCACCGGTGCCCTGCCAGCGTATATCCATAGTGCAGGCGGGATTACTATTTCATTATTATCCCATAAAAAATAGCATTCACCACCACAATCACTTTTCCCATAACCATAGAATATAGCCTATTATTATCTATGCTGGTCAGGTGTCTACGTATAGGGTTTTCATTCGGATTTTTCTTCTCTTACATTGGTATTTTAATTTTGTATCTCTACTCGCCTCTTACAATATCCGGCTAAAATGAACATTTAAATATAAAAACATTTACATCAAAACTTCAGTTATGAAATACATTGAATTTATCAATTAATTAATTATATTATAAAAAATCCGACCAAGTACAAATGTGTTATACTGTGTTCCATATTTCATGGAGATAATTGTACAACTTTATAAATATTATCGCTCGCTAGATCTCTGTTATGCCTACGTTTTCTTAACACCCTTATATGAATACAAAATTTATCATTATGATATCGTAAAATATTTCACAGTGAAGATCCTATATACGAATATTATAACGAAAACGATATGTCGATTGGTACTCTGTTGAGACCCGATACACAATTTCATTAGATGGTACATAAAAGTCCATTAGGCTCCTGCCGCACTACGCCCAGAATAGCAAGGGTCAACCTTGAGACCTTCTACATCCGTTTGTCGAGGGAATAAACACTTACTGCATTTTTACTTTAATAAATTTAATTTATATTATTATATATAATTGTAGAAACTATGCCTTTCAAGACAAAAATCTTAAAAGAAAGTTAGCTTAGAAAGGAGAAAAGAGAAAAAAGAAGACTGCTTAACGGGCCTTTTAATATATTTTTCCTTGTTTTGCATCTCTCTATATCGGTGTACATATCAATATAGACAGTTTTGCTTGTTGTTTTACAATTCTGTACAATAAATAACCTTTGGCCTTCAATATCAATATTTACAAGAAATATTATTAAATGAGCTAATGTTATAAAATTAGATGGCAGTATAAAGTGTGTATATGTTTTTGGTACACAGGCATGTGGCAATATTCTACCTTAACAACAAATATTAATATTTTTTTTATATAATTAGTAACAGTGTATAAATTAGCGGTCTAATTAAAAGTATTAGTCGACGCCTACAGACATGAATGTGTACAGCTCAATTAAATTCACAGAATACACTTTATAATACTCCTCCTGCATTGATATTCCTGAAGGCTAAGATGTTATATCTGTTATTTCATTACAATATATCTTATTGGTATAAAAAAAACATGCAAAACACAGATGCTCAACGACAGAAACACGAGAACAGAGATACTTAAGAGAATGATTTTTGTCTGGTATTGGCGATCATGAAAATTGGCATTCGTGTGTAATATTTAGTACGTGAATTAAGTCCATTTTAAATTTAAATGAACATGTACAAACATAAATTAACAACATATTTTATTCTTACTTCAAATAACAAAAAACTCATCAAAATGTAAGAGCAGATAAAAATTGCTATCTTATTAAGCGGCAAGGTCTACCATACTCTTCCATACTTTATAAAGAAATTCTTCTCTTTGAATAGCGCAGACCGTGGAGCCTTTTAACGGTCCTCTATTCATTCCGACTTTTTCATGATCATTTATATCCTTTCCCTCAACATCACAGGTACAACTTAGAGCTTCGATATTTACTGCGAACATTCAAACAAATTGAATGCAGCACTTATAATAATGCGTTTGTAATGGAATCTTTATTCCAGATGCGATATTCTGTAATTAGTATCATTAATAGACTATCAAGAAGCCTGGATTATCTTCACAAATAAATTTATTTGTGATATACAAATAAATTTTATTTTATTTTTAAAATAATGTAGGTGTCATATGCAGCTGTATATGGTCTAGAGTTGGGCAGCAGCGTCTCTCTTAAAACATCACCAAGGTCTAATTGTGGTTGCCATCCCACCTGCCAAGCATAGCAACTACTAGCAAAACTCCCCTTTTGGGGAGGTCTATGTTCAGCAGTGGGCAATTACGGGTGATATGATGATGTTGAGGATAATATGCATTTGCATATTTTATTTTTTACCTTGGTGGTTAATAGAACTTTTTATACGGTTTGAAATGGCAAACAAGCTGACAGCAGACTTAATGAAATATGCAAGGATGTCATAGAATCGATACACTTAAACAACCTTGTTAATCCTCATGTATTGTTTTTCTTAAGAAAAAAATATGCATGTAATATTTTATTGAAATTATTATAATTAATTATTTTGTGGAAATTCATGTAATTTCATTATTCTGGTTAAAGAATTGTTATTATTTTATTATTTAGTTTTAACATTAAAATATTATAATAGACATAGTCGTTGTGATTTAGATCATACTTAAAGTTCATACCAAAGATGTTAAAGCAATCCTGCTGAGATCATGGCATTATTCTGAAGTGAGGAAATAGAACTCAAATATTATAACCCCTAATGATATTATTTCCGCAAATGAATTCAGCAACTTATTATGTTGTTTGTTTAACCATTTGACTAGCCTGTTTCTATTTGATGACCTATCAGTTTATATCGGTTACTCTAACTTTACTACAGATGACCCCATTAATATAATGTATGTTTATAAACATATATTTAAAAATAATATTATGTATACTATTTATGTAACTTTTTTGTCTGTCAATATGTATATGAATATTTTTATATTAGATATACTTCTTGCGCCAATAGCTACCGTCTTTTTCTTTTTATCCTCTACCCATAGATTGTCTGGTAAAGATTGCTTTAGCGATAAGACCGCCTTTTGTACGTTATTAATAATATATACATATATATTATTCTTTACGTGGTGCATTTATTAATAAATAAATATATATTCGCATCTCGTACAAACTAACCAATTTTGGTGAAATATAGTAATATTCCAGAATAATATTCGATTGATTGTAAAGTTACGAGTACATTATACATAAATGCGTTATTATTACTATAGCCGTAGGTACTAACTACACCCCAAGGTTTAACAACTGTTTCATGATTTAAGATAAAAAAGTAATATATGTAGTATTCTAGCACATTATATATTTAGTAAAAAAATGAATTTAAATCAGTTGAACAATTTAAGTGTGATTAAATGTCATACGTACAAACATTTTTACACGCTTTTATTTTATTATATTGGTAAAACTTTTTATTTATTTAAGATAAAATTACTTGATTCATCCAGTTTATTGTTATAATGCATTTTTTATAATTAACTTACTGCGTAAGTATAATTCCAGCAAAATAAACAAATATTGAGTTTCATCGCTACATTCTTGACAACAAGCGGAATAGCTGTGATAACGCGAGCTCCAAGAAATCGGTAAGTAAACACGGGGTGGGGGTTATCTTAAGTTATTCGTTTAATTGCTCTACTGTGCTTTTGCTCTCAACATTCCATTGGATAATTTGGATCAAGACGGAAACGTTTACTCTAACCTCACTCAAGTAAGTATTATCATTAGTAATAATTAAAATTCGTTGATTTATTTACTATTTCTAAATAAATTATACCTAACTTCAGTAGTAAATTTAATTCATTAACATGTATTACAAATACATATATATAGTTAACACGGTATTAATATAGGAAGAATTCACATATAATATTTATTGAAAGCAGACTAATATCTATTGTCCAATATTGAATAACTTAACAATTGTTCTATTTATTTAAGTTTCATATTGGAATCAAATATTTTCTAGCAGAGGTATCCTAATAATTTAGTATAAATGTGATTTTAAATGAAAATAACCAAAATTCATTGTCCATTTGCGTAGCCGGAAAAATACTTTGGTTACAAATTCGGATAAATAGTTCCCAGATTCTTGGAATATTCTGAGATTTATCCGAAACCTAGATAGATAATAATTATCTATCTACAAATTGTATTTAAGGATTCTCCGATGAATATGAGAATCTATAGAATTAATGATTTATATTTCCAAGAATTTTTTGAATAATCATATTAAATGTTCAAAGAGACCTACTTGGTTTAAAATTTCATGCATCGACCTTGAAAGGGAATTCTATATTTACTGCAGTTTCCCATTGTGTGTTGACATTCAACTCGTGTGTTAACGTTCCTAAAGATTGTGGTATTTTCTTTTTGTTTCTGAAAGTTATTATGTGTCGTTATTATCAACTCATTCCGTCTTTTGTCCATCATAAACTTGACACAAATATCTTCCAAAGATGTGCTCCATATTAGCCTATTTAAGTAACGATGGTTATCGTGGCCAGATTTCTTGATATACAGTTTTATTTCGAGTTTTCCGTCACTTTTAGTACTGTATAATACTTTGTTCTCGTATATACTCTACTACTACCTCTTAGATATACTAGGAAAGAAAAAATAACACCTGATTTTTTATATAAGTTGGGATAGCTAACAATAAAAATAAAAATGTATAATAAATTACCCAATACAGTAACGCAATTGCCGAGAAATAAATTTAAAAATAAAATAAAGACATATTTTGAACAACATCCTTTTTACAACGTGACCGAATACCTAAATGCCAATATTAAATTATGACATTATTATTTATTTCTGTTTAACTGTAAGAAGTGTGACAATTCCAATTTTATAACTTGAAGTCATCATTATTGGTATATAGTTACTATTATATTGACATGTATTAACTAATTTATAGTGTTAACTGTAATTAATTTGTAATGTTATTTTTATTTTATAATTCAAATGTTATTATTATTGTTATTGTTTATTTTATTAATTTCAATATTAGAATGTAAATATTGACTTGCCATTGTGTGACGAAAACTGTTAATAAATACATTGGTTAATAAAGAAATATGAATATGAATATTAGGATGGAAATCTGTAACCATAATTTATAGACAGATGTATATATCAACATAGATTAAATTGTAATTTACTTTAATGTACCCACACATTCTCCCATATCACACAAATTGTGTCACTGTGTTGAAGGTATATTATTATATACCTATATAATTTGAAAATTTTCTTCTTCTGTATCTTGTGTTTTGTACTACGATTATACTTGTTTCAGTATGAAAGCTGTAATAATATTGGCGGTGCTCGCGTGCGTTCTAGTCGCAACTTACGGTGATTTGGTTTGTGGTACCAATTTCTGCAAGAACAATCCCTGTAGTACACGCGTGGCTGCAAATAGTTGTCGTTCACCGTCTGTCTATCGCCAGAACCATGCAGGCAAATGTGCTTGTTGTCCCGCTTGCGTTACTCTTCTACGTAAGTATAAATTAATGTAATTTTTTAAATTGAAATAAACAAATATATCTATTCTTACACCAATGAATATCTTTTTACAGAGTATATATATTACTTATTCCAACCTTTACAATACATTCCTTGAAGCCATTTAAAGATATCTTGATTATCGTTTTAAATTGTCTTTCTTTAGATTACATAATACAACAATTAAGGATTTCTATTCAATATGAAAGTTTGACTGGTATATGTAGAATGCTAGTAGTTCCACCTATTGTACTATGTATAATCACTACATTTAAATAAATAAGTTAAGAAACAATGTTACCCTATTAAATAATATTGTTTTTTTTTTGTTTTCAGCTGAAAATTCGGCATGCAAAACTTACAGTAAGGAACTGGGAGAAACACCCTCAGCCATTTGTCGTGAGCCATTGAAGTGTTTAAATGGAGTCTGTACCAAGATTCCCCCCAGATCCGGCTAGATATAAAAAAAAAACTTTTATTAAATACAGTTATACATTATACCTACATCATTCTTTATAAAACACAGCTACAAAATGTAAAACATTCTTCAAATAAAACACTTGCAAAGTTGTTTTGAAGAAGTTTATTTTGAGACATTAGTTTCAAAAAGTAATATCTAGGTGATTACCCTAATTTATTCAGCGAGAATTTATTCACTTGAGAATTATTAACGCTCAAGTAGGGAAATGCTAAATTTAGTGCTATGCCTCTAACTTGTCACCCCTCCAAGAAATTACCACGCTCGACGTTGCATTACTTTATTGATCAATGGGACCCTCAACTAATGGGTATAACTTTAAACTTAGTAAACTACAGTAATTGCTTATTATATAAACTATCATCGTAGATACTATGATGCAAATTATACTAATATGAAGTGTCGGTTGGTTACTAGCTTAAATTAAAAAAAACGACTTAAAAAAATGATTTAAATTATGATTTCAGATACTTATTTTATTTATTCCTGTACTATTATTGATTGTGGACTTCGAATATATTAACATATACTTGAAGTCTTCTATTGTGTATATTCTACAAAGCTTACAATGTATACAGTAAGTTTATGGGTTTGTGAAAGGGACATACATTCCATGTTTAAAGCTGACCGTGTAAGTAAATCTAGTTTATTGATATGAATTTACCCTAGTTGTTGTACTTATATGGATAGTTCCCTAATATTTATATATAAAAATGTTATATGTCTGTAGAAACATAATAGGAATAGTTTTTTTTTTTATATAACCTAGGGTACAGACATATTATGTACATTGCGATCTAAGCAGAATTCTATTAGTAATCCCAAATTAAAAATTCCAAGATAAAAGATCCCTCGAAGTATCTTCGGTTTTTCTAATGCTATTTATAGTCCCATTGTTGGACAAGAGCCTTCTCAATTCCATTTCACTTTATTATTATACTTTATTTTCTAGTTAACTAATGCTTGGTATTATCTACTGATCTTTACAGTGCCCTAACTAATCATTTTATTTATTTACATATAATTTTACTTCTATTATTTGATCTGTCACATACACTACTTACCAATTTTTCGTATTCAGGAGAAGTTTTATTGATGAATCTATCTACATCGAATTTTTAATAGGTTTTCATTTTACTTAATAATATTTTGAAAAAATTAAATGCATTAGATTAACATAGTCTATTTATAAATATATACACTGAAGAACTATTCAATGGGCATTGTCTTATACAATTTTATTTTCTTTCCTTAAAAACTATTTATGAACATTAAAAAATAGCCAAATCAGTACAAACAGTCTCATGTTATGCTCTTACTAACAAACAGCATTAAATATCAATTTATATAGATACATATTTTGTATTCAGCACAATCACTGAAACCGAATAACATTTTATTAGGCATTGATATAAGAATATATTATTATTAATTAAACAAAACACGATGAGATAAGCCACAAACGGAACGTTGTTGTGTCGGGCTGTTCACAAGCGATAAAAACAAACAACATAACTCTTCGACTCGAGTGATTCTACTCCCATTCAAGTGCGTTATCCTTTTCAACCATTTCTCATCTTAGGTACTCGTTTGTACAACGTGTTCGTCTATAAATATGCTTTCAATGAGATTACGAACGGACTAATGTTCGAGAATACGTTGAATAATAATTTAATGGTATTTAGATAAAAGATATTATGATAATATATGTATAGAAACATATAAAAGGAATTTTATAGAGCTATCCATTTTGGTTTTTTTTTGTCATAAATTAAAGAAAATCAGTTAGCCATTTATTTATCTTAAATAAACATAATATATAATTATTGTAATCTAATAATTACAGTAAAAAATAACTATTAACTTATTATCTATACACATATAATAATATATACGCCATCACTCTTTTCACCCCTAGGATATTATAAGAAGCGATTAAAGAAAGCATAATAGATCATTTCAAGAGAAGAAAAACTCGAAATAAAACCCCGTACTATGCCCAATAGTTCAAGTGAAAATTAATAAGTATTTAAGACTATTGCATAACTTTCTAAGTTCATACGCTATGCACAATTATTCCAAATTCGGCATTAGTTTTTATGGAATTGTACAATTATTACCTTATAACACAGGGTATCCTAATTTGAGGACGAGGCGGTTGGAGTGCAAAATTTGGTTGTTTGGTACTTTAAAAAAATGTCTTTAACGAACATTAAAACGATTATTCAACTTTTATAAATAAACCGATTACTTGACCGGTCGGTTTGAATAAAGTAATAAAGTATTCAGTGTTAAAATATTATCGTTTCTGTAATATACGAATAGATGTTAAAATCCTGTTTAGTTTACAGATCTGACTTAAATGGATCTAATAGTATTCCTTTGTGGAAATGGCATGTCTAATTAATATTACATTGAGATAGTTCCTTTTGTGTAATTGAGAATCTAAAGCCAATAATTAAATAAAGGTTTATAATACAATTCAGAAATTATATAGGCAAATATTTTAGTTTTTAATATATATTTTTTATGTTTATTCACATAAAAATCCTAACACTATTCATACTTTTATGTTACTAGCTACCTACTACAAGTTAAATAGATTCTAGCAACATAAATCTATATGTTTAAATAACATTACAAAACTTAGAATGATATTTTATAAAAATGAGAATTTTCTCAGCGTATCTACCAAAGAAAGCTAGTTAACAACATTTATATACAATGTACTACTTCTAATACAAATCTTTCTACCCTGATTGTATTGAATCTAAAAATGTTCTTTGTATATTACAACTCCATTATAGCAATGTCCATTGCTGGACATAAGCTTCTCTCTTGGGGGTGTTCAATAGTTGCCAAGCTTGCAGTTGCACGCAAGCAGCCGCAGTTACTAATGTTTTAAGAGGAACGCTGCTGCTTTTCCTTTGCCCTCCCTTACTTACAACCTTGGCTTATAACAATAAAAAAAATCAAATGTCAAATTAGCTAATTCAATTTTAAGGCACTTTTTATACTCTATGCCCTATCTATCTATTCTGTATATAGAAAAATATCCTAAAGGAAATATTATTAATAAAATAATAATAAAATTAAAATAAGAAAATTTTATAGTAAGTTGGGCTTTTATAGGAGAAGACGATTAAATAGTGACTTATGTTGAAGTACCAACGATGGATGACAGATGGAGATGAATCAGGTCAGTCCAACTGATTTCTTCAACTGATTCACCAGCAATTAACCATGATGAGAAGATGAGAAGAGGCCATATTAATTTAATCGTATTTGGATTCGCTTTATTTCCGACTCTTAAATTATCAATCAATAAGATTCACTCTTCTGTTGATTCCATATTGATTTTATAACTGTTTCAGTATCTATTTTATTACAAACTCTTGAAATAAAAAATTTATACATATATAGACATATAAATCTGCTTAACATTTTAAACTACAACGTATCAACAACCTCGAGTTCGAGTAAACCTCTTAGTATGCAAGAGGGCATGTCGACTTGATTTAGTGAGTGAATTTTGCCACCATTAGAAAACAAACAGATAAAGTAGATATTTTCACACGACACACGTCTCGACGATTGCTTTTGTCTAGACTACAAGCGACAGAAATTCCATTTCTACGTTTACTTTTACCTTTATCACAAATAATATAATACTAACCTATATCTATATATTTATGTGATATAATTATATTGTGTGTGAATTAAATAATAAACTTATCTATTTGTTTATTCTTTATATGCGCATATTATATAAAATTCCACACAAAAAAATCATCGTTCTTTTAACCTATCTGTCTTTCTTTGCTGAACATACGTAGTCTCTCATATTTCATCACAAAGTACGATTCTACGCCATTTTTATCCATACTCTTCCATCACTTCATCTTATGGGAGGGTCGCGCCCACTACCAGGTACCTATGTGCCTGTACGGAGTCGCCACTTGAAACCTTTATTTATACCTACATACAATAATATTATTAAGAGGAAAGACCTGATTATTTTTTTATTAATAATGGATAAACTTAAAAGCAGTTCAATCGATTTCAAATATTCTTTCACCTTTAGTATTATATTATCTGTGCCTTTAGAAAGCTTAATTATCATTGAGTAACATAGACTATATATTGTTTTCGAAAATTCTATCTAGTCGTGCAAGTCGGGCTGATTCACAAGTAAAAAAAAAGCCTATTTACTATATATACTTTTTATAAAATTGGTCAATTTTACGCATTGCATCACGACTGTATAGCAGATGAGATTCGTTAGTTCATTAGGTATATCTATATGAATGTGTTAAAGACACAGTACGTATATTAATTAAATTAACAAATTTAATTCATATTATGATAAACAACAAATAAAAAAAAAACTGAATACTGAAATTGAAAACTCAATGACCTACTTTTCTCGACCGTTTAATAAAGCAGTGCTGTTACTTATGTCCCGTTATCCTGGTATGTCCTGGCTGTACCTAATGTTCCTTTAAAATATTTCCATCATAAACTTTAGCTAACTCAAGGTTACTTGGAGCAATCTACTAGGAATATTATCCAGCATACAGGGCGGAACAATGCGAGCTATAAAGTTTTTATGATCTCACTGTTTACAGTGAGCGCCCGCTACTTTAGCTTCAGAATTGCAAAACTTGCAGCCGGGCAAAGGAACATGAATTGTATATAATTTTCCAACAACTGTTTATTATATATATATATATATTTATACAGAACAAAATATATGAGTAATGTGTTTACTATTTAATGAATTTATTATTATATATTATTGTAATTAGCATAACTTTTACAATAGTAATCTACCAACAAAACTTTGCACTAACACCGCGCATTTAACTTTCAAGTTAGTTTTAAAGCTAATCCTTACTACTCGTAATATTATAAATGTGAAAATGAGTTTGTTATCTCTTCGCGCCTTAACGGCTTAACCAATCACTTTAGAATTTGTTATACAGTTACTATATGAGATGGAAAAGGGCGTAGGTTACATTTTATTCGATTTGTAAATATATCCTGATTAGCCAAATAAAGCGCGGGAAAACACTAGTAGAATAATAAAAAAAAGGCAGAAAGATTTTTCTACATATCAGAATGACAGTTTGTACGAACAAAGTCATCTGTAACAGGTATGTTTCTCACACGTGTTTCCGCCAGCAGCAGTTACGCAAATGTACCTGCATAGTTGTGCCTAAAATAAGCGGATGAGATGTGGCAGTGAAATTATTGCATACAGATGTAACAATTATAGAATTTTGTAAAGGCGTTTGAAGAGTTGTCTTAATTAACATCATGACTGAACATTTTTATTCAACTTTTTATATACGTACTATTTGTAAATGGATAATTACAGTTTTAATAAAATATAAACTGATGACACAGTAGATTAATTTTTTTTTTTCATACAAAATGCGTGGTCATGATATTGATATTTTTTTTAATGGATGATAATGGAATGGTAACTTCGCTATCGGTGTACACTGGCGGGGCACCAGTGAAGGATAATAGGTAAAAATGAAAGCAGATCAGTTAGCCCATCGTGATAAATTCCACAAAAATTAACCATATGGTTCCTTCCAATCCCTTCTCCCCCCCCCCCCCCTATGATATTGATATTCTGTATCATAGGCGAAACAGTGTACTCTGTTATGTCCATGGTACAGCTCATGTCTATAGGCGACGGTTACCGCTTTCCATCAAGTGGGCCGTCAGTTTGTTTGCCACTCTAAGTTGTATAAAAAAAACCTAACAAGAAAAATATTAGGACTTTATTTTATTACAGTCATTTTGCTTTTACAAATTTGTATCATTATCTTTTTTTTTTTGTAAATAAACAACATTGCTAAACAAACAGCCGTAACTTTGATCTATTATGAAAGTTGCTGTAATATTGTATTGTCGGTGGAGCAGTAAATTAAGCAACCAATATACGTGTATATCTCGCTACGAGCTACGAGTTACTACGCTGTATGTTCTGATGAAAGGAAATAAATTCCTTTCAACAATTTCTTGAATTTATGTTGATAACAGAAAGTTGAATAAGTTTTTGTTGTTACTCAATAATTTGAATGATTTGTAAATGCAAATGTTTATTAAGGGCAGTAACTCTCTATTTATATTTTTGCTATTTTAGGTGTTACGAAATTAGGTGAATACTATAAGGCCGGCCACCACTAAGGTACCACAGCCAGAAAATGGACTTACTTTTATAAATGGTAACTGTCAATCTTATCATTAATAAAAGAAGAATAAGTAACTGGATGGTCATCATTTCTGATTAACATATAAAATTCTAAACTGATCTCTTTCATTTGCCAATCTTAAAACTCCAGAGCAGCCATATCTGTTTCCACATATATCTTAATTTTTTTATTTTCTGTCACATCTCAACTATTATACACAGCTGTGTAAGTTGAAATAATGAATATTTATCATGCCATAATATATTTATTTATTTAAACTTTAATGCACAGTAAAATTCTATGTGCATTTGCCGGAATTAACACCGGACGGTATTCTCTACCAGTCAACCATTGGGTAAACCGAGAAATACGTAAGCAGTGCATTTTTGAATAGAGAAAAAAATAAAGCAATACTTGATAAATTCATATAATATAAACATATAACATGTATCAGTTATTTCAGTATTACAATCCTGTAGAAAACTTTTCTGTATTTTATTAATGACAAAACAAACGGAAAATGCGACACATAAGGCACATGCACCTACATACAACATAAGAAAATCTGTTTACCTTTCCTAACGGTGTCAAATCGTATCCTAGAAAGGGACAAACCCTTTCTATTCTTTTATTTTACTTTTAAAATATCATATTAGCAACATTATCAAAAAAAAGTCTACACGTTTTCCATATACAATCTATTTAATTAAATTATGTATTGTATAATTAAATAAGATTATTTTAATAGTTAACATTTCTGCTACATTTCAATACTCCCAAACATAAATATTTTTTTAAAAGAATAGGTGAGTAGATTTTTGATAGAGGGATAGATATATTGTATGTAAAAAGAGAATAAAGAAATGATGGTTGATAAGGAAAAATAGAACAGGAAAACAGACGGCGCCAACTCTAGATCCAATGGCATACGGGGAACGACATTATCTCTTTACCCTTTCCAGGCATATTGGATCACTGATAAAAACCTTTTTTACATCAGTGGTTTTAACACTTAGATAATACCTTATTTTTTTATGTAACTCGGCATAACAAACAAACTGACTGCTTATCTGATGGAAAGCGGTGGAAGGGTGAGATATGGCAACAATTTCCCTGCCATATCACATGCTTCAAACCAAAATACCACCATGCAAGCATAGCTATTTATTAGATCCAACATGAATAGAACAAAAGCACTCAAACTGACGACTTTCGTACGAAGCTTTTCTCTATTAAATTTTCTTTTCTTTATAAAATCCTGTCTAAAGTGCTAGATTTCAACTTCGAAATTTTTTATTTGGAATAAAAGAACAATATCCTCTATATTTATAAAAGCATAATAAATAACTGAAGTCATAAATCGCCGTTTGATAGACCTAAATAATATTTAAGTAAAACATTTAGACGAAAGACTTATTAAAACTAAATAAGGTCTAATTAGTTTTAATAAGTCTCTGCTGTAGAATTCTGCTATTAGAATATCAGAATGGGCAACAAATTTTTTCATGTAAAAAATATTTTAACAACGTTTAGAACATACAAATTCAAAGCATTTCAACCACAACAAACTATTAATTACAAATAAAAAAATTTTCTTAATTTTACTAGACTTTTACTGTAGGTAGATATCTACGCAGTCAACAATATTATAATCCAAAGGAAATGCTTGATTCGAATAAATATGAGAAGATTGCACATCCTGCCGGTTTGATCAATTTTACGATATATCGTGATAAACAGACATAAAAAAGTCATGAAACAGTATCAGCCATGGATCTGACATTTTTATTACGAACTGTATGTAGTTATCATAGCAATAATTCTTCTACGAAGCACAATATCTCGTTTATATGAAAAAGGGTCAAAATGGCTTTACGGCTCGCCTCCACCTTTTAAAACACTAAACTATTTATGTTATTTACTCGTATATTATATTTAATACAAGTAACAGTTCTTACTACTTATCACTTTATAGAAAATGATTGATATATATATATAGTTATATACATAAAGTATTTATCGCATGGTGCGCCAAAGTTCAAAGGTCGCTAAGACCCACTTATCAATAAAGGATTGCATCAATTTCAACGTTGGCAATTTTCTTTGAATTCTTTAACATTGATAAGTAAATCAGGGTCAACATATGTACAAATGACTATAACTCTTCTACAATTGCATTTATTATGTCTATTCATACTCTTCTCATATTTGTCCTATTTCGAAAATTGATATAATGTAATAGAATTAGAAAATTATATAATTATCCTTTTTCTATAAATCCGATATGTAAAGCACCTATTACTTATAGACGAACTTGGAATTCTTCTGAAATTATTTAGCCGCATAAATGGATATAAAGGTTTGGTTAAAGTCCTATGAAGGTTTATTGGTCCTTTTATATTTTAATGCCCGCCCAACCGTTAGACGAACTCATTTTAGCTTTCATTTTGAGTGAAAACTTGATACGGATGAAGACAAAGGACGGCAGGGCAAGCCCTTGAGTCCACAATCGCACTTCCCTCCAAAATGAATAATTAACTGGACCCACTTTTCTCTTTTTCCTATATAAAAACTTATTAATACGAAACGCCCTTTAAATTATAAGTTTGTTAGGATCTAGCCCTTTAATGTAATATTATGCCCTGACATTTCTTGAGCGATATCAGTAAGGAGAGAATATTTCTTTTTTTGCAACATTTTATATTATAAAATCTTAAATTTATAGGAGACAGAGTTTTTTAGGAAGTAATTGGTACAATGGTGAAATTATCCTATAACAGACATTTTCTTCCAATCAAACTTTGCTTGCCTGATAGGAATTATGAATTGGCGGGGACAAAAAGTAATGAAAAATAAGAATATCATAGGTGTTGCAATAATAGTTTTATACATACATTGCGCTATCTTTGTGATAAATGTAAACTGATTTTGATGGTTATTTTAGATTCGAATTTTATTCATTTTGGACACTGAGAAATTCTGAAATTCCTATTTCGTAGAACTATTGTAAATAATATTTTATAACTACGTACTTACTTATTTAAATTAATACTTATATACCTAGTATTCACTAAAATTTTGTCGATATGAGTAATATATAAAAATCTGATTTAAAGTAAATGCTGTTTATTTCATTAATTAATAAATTACTAAGTTATACACACACACACATACACACACACAAATATTAATATTAATCCTTATTTATACGATTTTATACAAACAAACTGACTGTTTGCCTTGTAAAAAGTTGTAACTGTAGCCTGTAAAATATAACGCTGTTCAATAGACGTCATAAAATACACTGTGATCCCATAGTACCCCTCATGAAAGTCTTCATGATTAAGACGTTATTTCTCCGTACTTCAATCTTGGTTACCTATCGTTATATGTATTTTACTAACTTTTGGAGCATTCGTTCGTGCGAATTTTAAAAATAAGAAGAGTATTGAAGTAAACTGCTTCTGTATATCTTAACAACTACTAATTTGAAATATGAAATAATTTTACATATTGTTGGTCTGAACATATTGTAATGGAAATCATTGAAAAAATATTTTAATTTATTTTTATGATACATAGTTTACTAGTTAATATCGAAAATGTGAGAAAGTATCTTTTCCCCTTCTCAGCCCTTATCTCGAAAGTTTCTGAAGCAAAAAATCTGAAATAGTTATAGTTTATGAAGATAGATGTGAATATTATTGATAAAATAAAACAATGTAATCTAACTAGCACCGTTTTTGAGAAATTATCAAAAAACCTCCATAAACAAACATAGTTATGCGGTTCAGTTTTTAATCACAGTTGTAACCCAAAATTAATTAATACAATTACATCAATAGTATCAATAATAATAACTATTAGGTATCTGTTCCGTATTATAATGCAATAAAAGTCATTTTATGTCATATATTTATGTACGAAACTCTCAGCGTGTAAGTTCAACTAGCACTTGAGCGGTCTTGTTTAAATAACCTCCATGTACAAACGCTGCCCATGTATATGTTTCCAGTTATTGGAGAGTGAATCGAAAATTTAAATTTACATATTATATTTTTCGTAATGCCAAAATCAAATTCACTACCTTTGCAGTTTATAAATCGGGGTAGCATACCCCTGGGCTCCAACGCTTTTACCTCTTCAGATATGAAAGAATCCGTTGGGTCATTTTAATATCGTATATTATTACGGAATTTTCCATGTGCCGGGTCAAAACCCGAATAAGCGGAGTTTTATTATATTTCGTTGTTTTAGTATAATGTTGAAATTATCAGGGCTATCTCTACCTAATTGATGTGCTTATAATTTATAAAAAAAAAAAAAATACAAATATTTTGCTCGTTATTTTTAATCGTGACTTCAGAAGTAGGACAACCAATGAAGCAAACCACTTCTAGACTGTGTATCAACCATCAACATATACACACAATATATACACCAGATTTTAACATAGACATTCAGAAACATAACTGTGAAAATCTCATTTGAAGAATTGTTTTCTCTCACATTTTCAAGCATAACTAAGAAACTATACAACAAAAATAAATAAAAATCAATTTTAAAATGATAAAGCCCTTAGATATGACACCTTACTTGAACTAGTCGACTAATTTTGAAATTTCGATTATCTGTTTTGGACCTCGTAGCAAAGAAAATGAAATATTTTTTTTTATTATACAACATATACGAGTATGGATCAATAATATGCAAAACTATTATAAATTTCAAATTGACAGCTATGATATAATGCTGTGACGGACGATTGAAGACCCACTATAAGGGTTCCTTTATCTTTTTTTGGTACGAAACTCTAATAGAAACGATGTAAAATTCTTACAATATATTTAAAATAATCAAACAAACAGTACATAATGATTCGTAATGATGCTTATCTTTACTGAATAAATTTTAAATAATTGAAAAAGGCCGCCATTTTAATTAATACGTGTGTATTAATTTATAAGAAATTAGTACATTTGTATATTTATATTATAGATAATATAGAAAAATAGTTATATTTATAACTGCTCAGCTCGTAAAACTACTTGTTACCCGCGAGTTTACCTACATGTCAGTACATAAAGTATCCTATATTTTAAGTTAGGATGTGCACCTACTTGTACACAAAATTTCATTAATATTCGTTCGCCCGTTTAAGTGTAATTGAAAAACAAACCTCCAAACAATTTTACGAACTTCAACATTTATAATATGTAATATTTCTCAATGCATCGTAATTTTGCACTTGTGAAAAACATAAGTACAGAGTGACGTAATAGATAACTAATGTGAATCAAGTACAAACGCACTTGTCGTATCGCTCAATTTTCAATGGGGTAGATAGTGTGCTTTGATAGATAAGTTTATGATATTTATTATTATCATAATAAATGTTTAGTAGTGGATAGACTTATGACTAGGTCGGATGTGTGTAAACAAATATAAAGGTACAGAAGGGATTTACACGAGGTTTTTGTTTTAACAAAGGTGAGTTTATATTTTTTTTATATTATGTTTGTTTAATACTTTTAATAACTATATAGCCATTAAATTTGATAAAAATTAAATAAATGGCCATTCTCCGGTCAGTGCTCGCAGTAATTAGCATAAGTTTACGCAATGATATTTGCTGAATTTACAAGATTACCTATTGATGAATGTTATATAATATATATTTATTTCTGGTTAAAGTTCTTTCTTATCTTATATGTTATATATGTACAATTTTTTATATAATAGTTAGATTATCTTAAATATATACGTTGATCTGAAAAAGCCACTACGTAGCTTTATTATACTGTATATGAATAAAAATTCATGGTTCGAATCTCATTCAGCCTGGCAATTATAACAGTGCTTTAGGTATTCTGTGATACCTCTATCTAATGTATTCTGTTAACTAAGTAACTTATCTAAAAGGTAAACAAAAAAGATTTTTTATATATTACGCGATAGTTTTACTTATACCTTTTGGCATTTAAATTTGTTTCCTATAGCACAGATAATATAATATAGTAATACTATAGTAATTTTGTCAGGATTGAAACTTTTTTAAATAAAATATTACAATTTGTCGATGCAAAATGTCGAATTGTGACTGATGCGCCAGTAAGGACATATGATAAACTAAGTAACTGTTAAGAAAGGTATATTTATTAATTAGCAAACTGATATAGCATATAGGATGAGAGAGTTTGCCCTGTAACTCGTAGAATAATACTGTCAATCATTGATGAATTAAAAACAAACAGAAAATTTAGAAGTGGATGGCGGCCCAGCAATATGGCAACAGGAGTTAATAAGAGATACTCGTAAATGGAAAGAATATTGCACTTATATATATATATATATATATATATATATATATATATATATATATATATATATATATATATATATATATATATATATATTGTATATAGGTATCCGTAAGTATTATTATATAGATTGTAAAAATATTTACAAGTGTGAATTACACCATAATATGTAGTATACCTACCTCAAGATGGAAAAATAGGCCAAAAAACAACCGACGATTTTCAATGTTGCAAGTAATTAACTTAAAAATTATCCAGAACAAATTATAAATTTTCTCAATTTAAATTGAAAACCATCTTTTGACATGTGCATTATATTACTGTGTACAAATTAATATAATCAAATTGACAGGCACTTTTAATCAGAGATCTCAGACATCGAACAAAATAATCAATGAAGACTCTATTGTTTTAAATATAGACGTGACAACCTTTTATACTTCTTATTTTTCATAGTAACTTTATAATACTGATATCTCTAATCACGTACACTACCATAAAAATATTGAACTATTTTTAGCAACATGTTTTTATCGAAATACTTTATCTAGAATGTAAAGGTATATGATGTAAGTGTTAGGTATACATTTAATTGTCTGTCTAAATTATCAATTAAATATTTTTTTTTAAATAAATGTAGGTAATCAACAAAAACTTTGACAACCCCACTTCAACTTCTAAAAAGCAGTGATTGCTTTCTCAATGTAGTCCTAACGTATTAATTATAACTATTGCGAATTATATTAATTTAATTTATGAAATTGTACAAATTCTGATGTAAATTGTTTCTTCTATTGTATTAGGCAATACACGTGTGATTGAAAACAAGATATTATTATTAGGATTGTTATCTCATGTGAGAGGTTAGTACGATAAATAACATTATATATGGCGTGAGTTTATCTGTTACAATAACTCTTACACAGACACTTTATAGACTAATTACCCTTATTGTAGATATATATAAGTGTATCGGATTCAAAATACTTCTGAATTCTGTATATTGAACAAGATATTAGTAATATTTGTTTTATACTTGACATATACAGTAAACAACATTTTAATTTGTTTTAATAAACAAAAATGTAATAATATTAAAAAAATACTACAATCCTGTTAAACTTACTAATGTTATGAATATGAAAGTGAGTTTGTTTGTTACCTTATAGCGCCTTAACTTTTTATCCCGGTCAGTAGACATATCCCGGTCACGCAGACAAAGTTAAAAGCTAGTTATATAATAAATGTGAAAGTTTGTAACGTTGGATGGATGGATGGATATTTGTTATACTTTTGCGCAAAAACTACTAAACAAATTTGAAAGAAATTTAGTACATGGGTATTTTATATACCTACTAACTTAGCACACAGAAAACTTTATGAACTGATACGCGGGTGGAACTGCAGAATATAGCTTGTATTTCAATAAAAGTGTATTTTATTGTTATACTAATAATCAATATAACACTCGGCCCAATTCTTAGTTATACTCATTTAGAAATGCTTTTTTTTATCTTGCTTTGGTCTGCATTATGCCACCATACGTTCATTGTTTAGTTTCTCTTGTTATATTAATGTTATGTGTCACTTATTAATTTGACATATTTTTACACACACATGTATTATATTTACGATAGGAGAATAAAATAATGGTTTAATTTTGTTTATTTAATTACCATGAAAATACTTTAAAAAACATAAGAATTTTTAGTATCGCTTAAACCACTTCGGCTTATGTGTAGCACTTTACATTTCGTTCTCAAATAGTAAGTACTGACATTAATATTCTGCTGTTTTAACATAATAATATTATATGTACTTATACTAAAATTACAGTGTGAAAATTGTGGTAAATACAACACATAAACATTGTAGATATTAGGCAAGATAGGTTGCTGAATAAGTCATTAAAAATGTAAGATTGCTAAGTAGTTCATTCTTTAGTTAAATATTTTTTACGTTATGAACTTCTGAATGTTTAAGTGTAAATTGACGAAGTTGATTGAAGTGGATGATAAACGAAGTATAAAATTGTAAAATTTAATTCTTAGTTTTTAATAAGAGTTCCTTAAAATGGATGTCGCAATTTCATAAACTTTGCTTGTTAATTAACTCAATTTTTGGCTCTAAATGCGCTTAGAAGAACCCACTTATACTTTGGCTAAATTGCGAATGGAAGTTCTCTGAAATTCGTGTCGAAAAAGGTTTAAATAGATAATACATTAAACAAATATTATTTCCAAAAATGTTTGGAGCGGCAGGGGATTGGTTTTCGATATTATAATAGTTTTAATAAAATCAGAACAAATGGTTTAATAGTTATAATTATGTTTATATATGTTTCATTTAACTACAAAATGAGGTAGATATTTACATCGTACGTCTGTATCTACTTGTATAAAAAATATTTCAGTACATTCAATTAAATTTTCTACTTAAGACTACATGTTATCCTAGCTGTTGCCCGTGGCTTTGCACTCGTGGAGTCGTGTTTCCCCTTTAAGTCGAAATTTTTAAAAACCTTTTTTAGTATATGCTTAATATTATAAAATAAGTCTATTTTCATGACTTCAGCTTTCTAGATTTAGTAATTGTTAGTAAAGCAGATTTACTAAATGTAATAGTCTATGTAACGTACTGAGAGTTAGTCAGGACGAACGATATTATGAGTAGAGATTTACAAAACTACACCATGTTTTATTCATTCAGAAACCAGATATGAAATAACTATGGGACAAAATCCAAAATATCATAACACGGAATTATTTAGAAAAGAGTCAATTCCTTAAATTGGCCCTACTGGGAATCGACCCCGGGACCTCATTTACACAATGCTACTTGCCCCCGATACTCCGTACGGAGGTCAGCGAACTGTAATCTTCACTACGTATAGCAATGTTTCCCAGGCAATGTACAAGTGAGAAATCATATTACGTCTCACTTAAAATAAACGTTGATAAAGTGCCAGTATTTTAATAAAATTAATATTCTCTTTCAGAGCCAAACATGACAGATCTCCGTAAACGTACAAAATCACCGGCGGAGCAAACCGAGGCAGAGAAATATGCAAATAAGGAAGCAAAGAAACCAACGTTCTCGTATCGAGAATCACCTCTTACAGTACTGATTAGTACCTCTCTTCACATAAGGGCGATTTATCACATATTTGTCGCTATACTTATCATGTTACTGATCGACACAGTTGTTTATGACCTCATAGAGCGCGGAAAGCAAGTAAATTACTACGAATTTTAAATAAAAAATATAATAAAACACTAATTATTGATAAGGAATATATATATCAATTTGTCTGCAATTAATATCAATCTATCGGATAAAGTCGTGTGTAAAAAGAGCAATTTCGTTCCCGGCATCGATATACAATGATTACCCGCATAAAATATGATAGAACATTGCCTATGTTTTTCTCCATCTCAAATATTATGTATATATCAAATTTCATGA
Source organism: Galleria mellonella (assembly GCF_026898425.1). Classification (NCBI taxonomy): domain Eukaryota; kingdom Metazoa; phylum Arthropoda; class Insecta; order Lepidoptera; family Pyralidae; genus Galleria; species Galleria mellonella. The sequence goes on along the minus strand of NW_026442042.1, from coordinate 1,096,834 downwards.
TAATTGGTTAATTTGTTAAGGCATCAAGAAGGAACTGACTAACTTCTTCATTTTATAATATTAGTGAATACTAGCTGTTGCGAATGAATTAAATGAAAGCGTGAATTAGTATTTAAAACATTCTATATGTTAAGTTAGTGCATAACGTACAAAATTTCATTTTAATCCATTCAATAGTTTTTGCATAGAAGAGTAACATACATCCATTCATACTTCCTCAAACAAAGTTTTGCGAATAGTTGTACCACCAGCTTTTAAACTGTAACTTCTTCCGTGACCGGAACATATCATAGTTGATTTTCCGTATTAAAAAATACTTTATTGTCTTTCTCCATCCCAAATAATATATACGTATGCTAAATTTCATTATGATAAATTAAGCTAGGCACGAAGAGAGCAAACAAATAAATTTTCGTATTCATAAATCGTAAAACTTATGCAAAATTTGGTCATACTTCGATGAACGCAACTATTTTCACCAAATATAATGCAGTGCCTAAGGCTCTCTCTCTCTCTCTTTCTTATAAGTACATATTAATCTTCTTAACGCTCTTCACCCAACTATATATTTAAGACTCTATTTTTTTTTTGTCTCACTTGAACTTAAATTCTCAATGTATTTCTATATCTTATAATAGCAAACAAACTAATGGCCTACCTGATAGTGAGTAGTAACCTTCATTTATAGACATGAACAGTACCATGGATATTACAGAATATTCTATATAAATGCTATTTCTATGCTGCAATTGCATAAAGGAATTTTATTACACATCTACTAAAATTTTCTATCGCCTAATAAAATTTATAATAGTAGTTATTTTATTTGACTTTTCGTAAATTATTTTTACGACCAATTAACAGTAATAATTAATTTTTAACAGCATGAAATTATTCCTTTGAAACAGAAATTGGTTATGCTTGAAAATTAATTAATTAATTAAACTTTTTTGTAGGATAAATGTAGGATTGAACGTGATTGCAAATGGTTTCGGTGACATTGGACGAGGCGTCAGGCTATGGCTTTTTGACTTATCTATAGCCCTTGCCTTTTATCCAGCATTGAAAATATATGGATCTAGTAGAATGTTACTCAAAAATTTACCAGGTAAATATCTATTTAGATATTATCTTTGTGTTGTACAACTTGATTTTCTCTGCCATATAAATATTTGTACATTTAAAAATAGCTATTTTAAACAAATAAACCATATACTTGCGACTGTGATTCCAAATGGACTTACTTAATTTATAAGGCTAATCTAGAGATTTTATTGATTATTCCCTGTTAAAGTAAATGTAACATTCGATTTTTTCATTGCCTCCAATAAACGCTTACTCTAGAAATTGATCAATTTATTAGATAGTTACATATATATTAACTAGGTGTATAGTAAACGAGCAGCCATATCTTGACAAAGTTGCAAGATGGAAGCGGGAAATGAAATGCAATTCTCATATGTCAAATAACATGATAACCTAAAAGCTTTACAAAAGACCAGTGTATAATATAATAGTTGACTGCACAAGAGGTATTCGCATCCATTGTCTTTCAGAGTGGTCTTTTGTTGCATCTGACCACCGCACCGCGCCGGTCTCGACACGACGCCCACTCCAATTAGTCACTTCGTTGGTCATATACTCGTATTTGCCAGATCTTTAAAGCTACTGCCATTTTTATGTTTATATTTTTAAATAAACTAGTTATTTAACCTGACACTAAAACTTTTATGGTGTAAACCCTGAAATACAATACCAATTATATTTTTATTATTATTATAATCTAGCTTTTACCCGTGACTTCGTCCGTGTGTTATATTTACTGACCGGGATAAAAAGTAGCTTTCTTCATCCCATATAGTACGTGTACATGGTTAAATCTTTAAGACGCTATCAAGTAACAAACAAATTCACTATTATATTTGTAATATTAATAAGAATTAACAATAAAGTAAATAAACAGGATTTATTTAGGCTTATTTCTCTTAATTATACCCTAACAGACCTAAAATACTTGTCTATAAAATGTCAAAATTTTGAATAAATATAAAAAACATATAGTGACATTAAGCTACATAATTAATTTTTACTTGATATCTATAAAATTAAATTATGCATTAAAAATAAAAAGTCACTCAAAGAAATGAGAACTTTTAATTAAATTTAATATGCTTGTTTCAGTCCCTAAGTGATAATACATAAGTTCAACTAAGCATATCTTATATACCAGGTCTCTTATACTGGGTAGACATGTCACAAACTTTTGTAAACTCTTATTAACGTTATTATATTACTCGATATGGTTAGTTTACTAGTTTTAATCCATAGGGTTGCCCTATGAATAAATAGTATTTAACACGCATATTATTATATATTCTTTATTGCACTAAAACATACAGTAACAACAATAAGTTAATAACAATGTTAGCAAAGACGAACTTATCTCTAAAAGAGATTTCTTCCAGTCAATCTAACACAGTAGCATAGGAAGTCTATCAAACGGTCTATAAAATTTGATACGTATATCAAATTTATTTCAAACATTTTCAACTAATAAAAATATTTTTATAAATTTTCATAATTTATAGACAAAATTAAATAACTAAATACACTTACAATTTCAATCCCTAATATAATAATTAGAATCATTTGCTGACTATTGCCAATGTGAAATAATTTACGTCAACATTCATCACACACGTCTCCGAGAATATTAGAACGTAAACATGGTAAACAATTTATAATATTGTGGAATTTGTCATTAGCGGTCTTAACGAAGCAATGCTAAACTTGCGATAAACGGATATTAAGTACATCTAACATCTTCTAAGCGGTATCTTACATACGTTTATACTTGTAATTAAGCATTATTTAGACATTGTTCAAACAATATCCAACGCACGCGTTCTGTACCTAATAAAACTTTTTCTAAAAATAATTTCAATACCCGTCTATCGCAAGTTTACGTTACAAGTTTACTTTTTTGTGACGTAAGACCGTCGATGACTGAAAATTTTTTCAGGGTTACAGCGAGTCTGGACTGGCTTCGGGATAATTGGACTCGTATCTCTGGAGACTTTGCTGATAGCTGTGCCTACTTGGGATCTAGGTAGACAGCATTTGGCAATTGCTTCCTCGGCCGCTGTCACATGTGAAATGGTTAGTAATCATAACAAAGTTATAATTTAAATTGATATTAATTATATTATATTTTCTATACGGGTATAAAAATTATGTGAAATACTTACGTATGCACCACATAGAACCATTTTTTTAACTGACATATAAAATAGATCTGTTATGTTTATTCTAGTGATAAATTTCGATCAGATAGATTACGATTTTATTAAAAGTATATATAATATTTTCAAAACTGGACACTGACTTTATTCTTTAAAATAAAATTAAAGTCCGGTTAGAAAACATAAAAATGAAGAGGTTTCATGACGTGTATTTTAGTCGTTAAACTTATAAAAAATTGTTAAAAGCAAATGTAACTCTTGAACGTATTTATTTTAAATTTTATATTAATATAAAAATACTAGTACTCTAACAAACATTATTACAATAAACACCAGACTGATGTCGCCATTCATGACGTTTTTAAGGTTTATTCACATTTGTTTTATTTCGTGCAATTAAATAAAGAATGACATAAAAGTTAGAAATAAAAAGAGGTAGGAAGAGGAGATTAAAAAATAAGTTAGTTTATCACTAAGAGACACCAATCACTTCTATTAAAATATTTTTAATTAAGTACAAAAATATTAAAACCTGCCAAATATTCTTACTGTAAAACCTAATATTTTTCTTGAATAGAACGGATCATCTCACTGCTATACAATAAATACCTTTTCAATCTCGTAAGGAACAGCCTACTCAAACAAATCTACACGCAATCATACCATCCCATTTCTATTAGTTAGATATTTCCAATAGAGTTCCAAGTACATCCAAATGAAAGAATTCTCGCAATAATTCAATTTACAAAAGAATTAAAATAAATACAGCTATCCAATTTAAGAGTAAAATTTAATTGAAATGTTCTGTATTTTCTTCATTCTTTTAAAATGTTAACAAACAAAGAAGTATAAAAAACCATATTGTTTGAGAAACTTTTTGTAGCATTATTTTTCCTTGAACCTACTACTGAATCATTTTCCTCTATTTTCTCATAATAATACCAGTGTGAAGCTCAAATAAGTAATGACGACTCTGACCTTGATAACAGATTGGTAAATAGCTGAAAGGAACCAATTTTCTCTATATTATTCCCATACATGCGATTCAGTTTGTGTTCATTTTACTACAAAAATTTTACCGTATTTTTTTTATGAATATGAGCTAGATTTTTTGATAATGTAGGTACTTGAGGAAATTGTCTATCTTAAAGTCAATTTAAACTTCATTTGATTTTCATATTACATTTATAAACAAAAAAATTCTCTATCTGAAGCAAAAGAACTTTAAATTTTTAAATAAATAAGTGTGATTTGAAAGGCAAAAGTGCGCACAGTTGCCCTCAAATAACTTAAAAATTAAATATTTTTCAAATTTTGGTGTGCCCACAGATACAAGTAAGTTATGATTTTTTGATATTTTATATATGCCTTTTTTGTTATTATATTTACTATAGGGTCGTCCTACTTTACCTTTGCCTGCATGGGATCACCACTACAGAACCTTTCTCTATCAGTTGTGAGTTCTTCAAGCTGTATAGCCGACACATGATCGTTTCTACCTCCTTATCCTTCAAGCTATATCAATCACTTCTACAGATATCTTCAATTAGGATTGTAAGTAGCTCGCAGTGAAACTTAAACTATAGCCCTTTCTGGTCTCCTCTATATTATTGTTACTTAAATAGTATAAAAAAAATGTAATAACAATACACATATTTAACACATCAAAACATGATATTTAAACTGAAGGGGTAAAACCTTTGCTAATATCGTCATATTTCAACGTCAAAGTAATTTGTTACTGCAAGCTGCTTACAAGTTTTAACAAAAACTTTGTAAAATAACATAATTAAGATATGTCTGAGATAATATTATAAGCACATAGTTACTATTATTTTATGCTTATCAATTTAGTGATATTTGCTTATATATATATATATATAGTCATCTTGTTATATCCTAGTACACTCTATGCAAGTTATTAAAATATATTTTAGAAATAAATATATTATTTATGATATATTTCTGTCCACTCGCCAGTGCCTTTATGGAGAAAGCAAAGAAAACCGTGCACTAAAGGTTTTATTGACAATATCTTTTTATTTTCTATCCACCTTTACAGCTCGTCTTATACTTACTCACACCCATTCAAAAGGTTTAAATAATTATACTCTTAATAAATAATAATAAAAATCCCACAAATTGAGCAAATATTTTTTACATTTAATTCTTCTGTTTATTGAACTAACTTAAGGAAAATTAGTACAGATACCTAAACATAATAATTTAATGTTTCTAACATTTCATTATTTACTTAATTGGAAAAGCATAATTTATCAAAATTTTATGGACTTCTCAGATTAAAGGCTTATAAGTACTTATGCCTAGTCAATTAATTACGATAATGTTTTCATCTTTCATAAAATCAATTTTAGTACAGTTTTAACAATGCTGGAAAATACACAGAAAATAAACTCTTTCAGCTTTTCGACCCATTTAATTAAAAGTACTTATGCGAAAAATACTGAGTTAATGTTTTAGAAAAATAGGATACAAGGGATGGATGTAGACGTAAAGGGCGAAACATGGTCGAAAGTGAAACATAACATAAATCACCTGAGACCCTCGTCAGGGCTGGTGGCCGAGCTAGTAAATAACGCCATCCACCGCCTGCCACTGAAATGCCATTAGGTTATAGCCAGCAACAAGAATCGAGAAGCACTATTAAACCCTATTGCATTACGTTAAGGTCCAAAATTTGTATTACTTCTTATTCTACCGTTTCGTCGCTCGCCACCACCTGCCGCCTGTCGCCTGCCGAATACTGAAGTCATTTGTTATTTTATTATTAATAACCATTAAACTTAACAGTATACATTTTTCTTTATAACGATTAATAATTAAATTTGTACAAAATTAATTAAAATGTAGTAATTTAAGTAACAAAGCCAATATACATACTTAATGGCATTATTTGAAGGCATTATATACTAGTTTGTTAACATAAAAGCTATGAGCATTGAGGCCGATTCTGAGACGCCACTTCACTAAATCTATTTCTAAAATTAAAATTTTAATTTGACATCACAATGAAATCCTTATTCTAAGAACCAATATAAGCTAAATATCTCGATAGATTTAACTCGGATAAAAATGTTATAAATTTAGTTTATTGTAGTCTATAAATCAGCAATTTCGCGAATCTATCAAATTAAAATAATAAATTAAGAAGTAAGATTAAAAAATGGCGCTCAGAATCTATTCTATTATGAACATCATTTTAGTCATTATACCCATTATACATAGGCACAAGAAATACTCCTGACTTTAGAGTCATATGCAGGCAACGTGCCAGTTAGAGATAATCCAGTAGGCAGTGTCTTTTCACGCGTGATTGTTGCTAAAATGGTTCCAATCCTTAGAAATTCAGCTGGTTTCCGTTTAAGTATTTTACACTACCTGTTACTACCATGTATGTACCTAATAAAAAAATATTTCAAAATCAACAACAGCAATATCATCACGATTCAATCAAGAAAAAATTACCCAAGCAAATATTGTCGTAACCGTAACCGCCCCGCGAATCTTTCACAGCGTACTTATTTCCAATCATTGGTATTCATATTTGTTCAAACGCTAAATAGATATATCCAAATAAATAAGTACCATATTAACAAAATCCGCGCGCAAGTTGATGCGGGGTCCCTCGGGCTTTAATATTCTGTACCTATTGCAATCCCTTTTGTTAATATTACCTCAAATGTTAGTTTTTATATATTTCTATATATTTATATAATACAATTCCGTACGTAGCTGTATATCTTTGATGAAATTGCCAAACCTAAAGTCAAGTTTGGCCAGATGGTTACAGAATATATGACATTTTTTTAATGAACACTTATGTTGCGATTTTTTCCGTCCGTCCGTTCGTCCGTCCGTCTGTCACAGCGTTATATCTTAACAACTACTAATGCAGTCAATTTTAAATTTGTAATAGTTTTATATATTATTGGCTCACAAGTATTGCAATGGAACTAATTGAAAATATGTTTTTAATTTCTTTGCTAATGGGAATCTTTGCAATACGGATACTCCAAATTTCAAAATTGATCAACCAATTCAAGTGGAATATCCAAACATAAAACCCTCCAAAAACAAATTTAGTTATGGGGTCCGGTTTAACAACATCCCAAACTAAAAGAAATCACGAATTGTAGTATTAATAATTATGATTGGGTCTTTATTTTATATGAAATATTCAATAAAGGTAATTTTATGTCATATTTATATACATATATATAAATATGACATAAAATTACATATGCAAAATATAAATAATATATATTTATATTTTGCATATATAAAAACCGATCATTGTCATTACGCAAATGTGAAAACGATTCATGGCTTAACATAGATATAAATTTGATTATGTATTGACTGTAATTCAGCTGTACGTTTTCCAAAAAATAAATAAATAAATAAATACACGTGAACGTAACCCTCGGCCTATAAGTTCAACTCAATACCTGACCGGTTTTTATTTATAATTGTTTAGCCACTTCTTAACTCTCTCTTATATAATTCATACTAATATTATTAAGATGAAAGATTTGATCGTTTGTTTTTAATGGATAAGCTAAAAAACTACCAGTGACTAACAGAGGCTATATATTTCTCAAAATTCTAACTATCCAGGCGACACCGAGCGGCATCGCTTGTATATAATAAAATCAATATATGCTGACGACGTACCAGTAAGGGTGGTCAGGTCACCATAACGAATTCACTACAATAGTTTCCAAGGGGGAACGCAATTGATTGATCTCCATCAATCTAGCAGTATATATTTCTATAGTATATATTATATAGTAATGAGGTCTCTAAATCCAATTGAAATAGTACACGTCCCCATCCCTTCCTGTTTAATTGTTATAAAAGTGAATCATTTTTCATCTACCTAAGTATAATTTTTTCTTTGCAGTTTAGATTTGTAATGAAAATTCACGCTGTCGCTATCTCATGTATACCTCGCTTTCATAATGAGAAAATACCGCTTCCGACATTCAAAAGCTACCTCTATTTCCTGTTTGCTCCAACACTCGTATACAGAGACGAATATCCCAGGTAAGATCAATTTTCTGAAATTAAAACTTTTAAACTGTAGCAAAGTGCATTACATAATTGAAATTCATAAAACTGGACTTAAATCAATAATAGATTTTAAGTCACTTATTCCGAAATCTAGATTTAAAAAATATAGAAAAGATATAAAACATAAATCAAAGAAAAATCCTAACTTATATATACATGTATTGTTTATTATTTTATATATGTAAGCTTTAACAAATTAGAATTGCACGCACCGCCAACACAATGCAACGTACCGTAGCGATATTTTGTGCTTCACTATTCTCTTTTATAAAAATGATTCGCTTTTAATTGACATGTTCCCATTTTGCAAATGAAAAATACCGTTGTCCCACCTCTCTATCAACGAGATCCTTTAAAAAACCTTCTTGTAATTTTTCCTACTGAAGAAAAGACATAATTATAATAACGATTTTATAATGAGGATAATTAATCAAAGCGAATCTCTAAATTAAATGATAATAAATCAAGAGATCACAGTAGGTAGCTATAGGTAGGTGCTTAATAAGTCACGCTTACAAGGAAAATTTTAGATTCTGAAAAATTTACTTCTTTTATGATAATATTTATATACAAATTAATTCGTTTTGTCATATTGTATTTACTAAGTCTCTAAACAAATTATCTATGCTATCGGTAAATATGTAAATTAAATATATAATTTATTGACTAGGTTTTATATATACTCATTATATGAATTTTCTTATTTGAATAAGTCTGTTGCAAAACTATTATGTTGTCCTGTATATAATATTTACCCGTTTCTTTGTACCTATATTACAGAACAAAGAAAATTAGATGGGAAGTAGTCACGTTTCATATATTGGAAGTGTTTGCTATCATATTTTATAACAGTTTTCTGTGGGAGCGCTTCATCTTGCCTTATTGGTCAGATTATGGAAAGCAACCAAGAGTGAGTAATTTTTTTCAGAAGTTTTAAAATCGCCTCGTATTCGAATGTAAAACTTATATGTGTACTTGCCAGGTACCTTTGATAATTGACTACTGCTACTTGTATGAGGTTGTCAAGAATTTCTAGGCCGCCATCGTTTTACAAGAAAGCATCTACATATCTATCTCCCTTCCCACCAGTTCCCAAGGGAAGTACGCAGAGAGAACCGAGTACCGAATACACTACGTACATCTATTACCTTATCCACTTTCATGACTTTTTTCATACATACACGACTATGTCTATTTGACCATTACCATTTTTGAAATCCACTTACTATGTACCTGACAATATGAAGTTCGCTAGCCTGTAGCAACCTTACTTCGCAAATTCTACATAATGATCACATTTCTACGTTTTTATTTTCGTTCCTCGTAAATTAATAAATAATTAATAACAATTGATAATAATGTATCTATTACCACTATTATTTACACTGTGCTTACTTAGGACAAGATTTTAGACTACAATTAATTTTATCATAAATAACTAAATAAAATATATGTATTTATTTAGATATTTATTAATTAATTTGTACCCCGCTTTTTTCAGATAGAAGCAGGAACCGTAGTACGTGGCATGTTTGCTTGTGTACTTCCTGGAGTGATTTCCTTTTTGTGTGGCTTCTATTGTCTCTTACACGCGTGGCTTAATGCTTTTGCGGAATTACTTAGATTTGGTGATAGACTTTTCTATGAGGTGATTATTATATTTACTTTTTACCTTCATATTTTAGCATCGTGGAAACTATATAATTCCATCCTTTAAACATTAGCAACTTGTATTTCTTGAAAACTAAGACGTTTATGATGATTATTAAATAGTGGTGATTGATTATTATATAATGGTGATAAAAAAAGTTACAAAATTCTAATATTAAAATATATATCAGATAATTTAGTAATATCAAAATATGTTATACAGGACTGGTGGACTACATCCCAGTTTTCAAAATACTACAGAGCATGGAATTTAGTTGTGCATTCGTGGCTTCGAGATCATATCTACAAACCGATTGCGCCATCTGCCGGAAAAGTGCTTGCTACTTTCATTGTGTTTTTTGTAAGTATAACAAGAGCTAACCATACTATTATGTAATTTCGTATCGATCAAACCATTAGTATTTTGAGTTATTTGGACCTGGTTTCATCCTCATCTATCATCTTCACTACCAACATTCACAAATAGCTTAAAAGAAGATACCATTCCTATTTCACTCCATTAAAAAAATCTACCATTTTGTACCGCCTGTTGTGCAAGGAGACCGTTAGAAGAAATAAAATACCTAAGTAGGAAGCCGAAATTAATTGAAACTCAGCCCACTCAATGTATCAATAATTAGACGTCAAACCAGGCCCCAGATTGGCCACATTCTTCTTTTAATGCCGATATAATCGAAAACAGCGATTAACATCACGCTGAGAGAATTATGATGATTCATTCTCGAAATTGTTATTGGCAAGAATCGTAATTAAAATATGGGCTTTCATAGTAGATAAAGTGTTTAGGTACCTACAAATAAGTATACTGAGATAATTAAGGTAAAATAGTAAATGAGGGTACATAAATGTATGAATCTAATTTTCTAAATCTATTTAATTTTCAATTACACTCTCCTGATTAATTTCATTTATTATTCATATGCTTCATAATGAAGTTTATTTAATTCCACGGGTCTCCATTTTGTGAGGTTCCACATCTTCCTATAAAGATTTATTACGATAAAACTTTAGCAGTAACTGCCTACTTATCTAATGATGTTTGCCGTACCTACCTGACAAATGGCATCTATCCATCAAACAGACGTAGTACGTAATTTGAACGAAGTTAATGGTGCACAAAAGCGTTATTTAATACTCGAGATTAATTATAAGATTTAATATCTACTTAAGAAACACTGGCTGATAATTAACGCACAGCCACCTTTTCTCTAGAATTACGAAATTTTGCACAAATATTTCCCTACATAAAATAAATGTACTTATGTGCTAATAGGTGAAGCTGCGTCTGTACTATATCGATTTTTAAATGAAAATGTATTTGCCATAGCAGTATTTAAGTGCTATTCCTTAAATTCATTGACACAACGTTGTGGGTAAGATTATCAATTACTGTCACACGCTATGAGGCTTTATAGAGAGGAAAAGGATTGTTCGTAATGAGATTTAACAGCCCCATTGTTAACAATATACCGTCAATTCGACCTCCACGCGGCTCCTTGAAATCGTTGTAAAATGCATTACGAGTTCTTAGAGATTTTTTTATCGTTACGTTTTTTAGCAATATACCCAGATCGAACTCTACACGGTTCCCCCTGGAAATTATCATGGTTAATTCCTGATGAATTCATCATGATGGGCTAACTGGCCTGTTTCCTTCCTCACCTATCATCCCTCTCTGGTGCTCTGCCAGCGTATACCGTCAGCGCAGGCGGGGTTTTCATTCCATTTTCATCCATCAAAAAAAAAACAGTCACACCTACCTGTACGATATTTTTATATGAAATGAAGATTAATATTTTCCTTTTCTTTATTCCCTTATAGATATCATCTGTAGCACACGAGATGGTTTTAGCACTATCATTTGGCTTCTTCTATCCAGTTCTTCTGATGGAATTTGGAGTGCTAGGACTCTTGTTGCTGCCCCTCACAGATGCGATTGGCCGTCGATTTCCACATACTCTAAATTTACTAATGTGGTTAAGTTTTTTCTTTGGAAATGGTAAGCATTTGTATAACTATACAACGGTACGCCTTCTCAAGCAATATCAAAAAAGAGGGTCCCAATTCGCTTATTTTTTTTTACTACATGTTTTGCAACTGTCCTTAATTCTGAATTGAATTTTTATAATTATTTTTACAATTTATTGAGTTACCTCCACGTTTGCCCGTTTTAATTTTGTGTTGATTGAAATTACCATTTTGCCAAGCGTAAAAAATGCCTATCAAGAAATAAACACGCAATATTTGCAGTGTAAGGTATCTACGACACAAAAAAACTTAAATAAGTAATATTGCAGTTGAATCCCAATACTAATTTTAAAAATATTTTTAATACTCTTTATTTTATTAAAGGTTCAATCCAATCCAACTGCAAGTTTTTTATTTACTATGAGATGAGATTTATTTTTACAATTGATAACGTTTACTTCCATGTCGATCCCATATTAATTATATCATGACTTGTTGGTTTTTTAACATATATTTTCAAGAAAATAGCTATTAAAAATCAAAATCTAGAATTTGAGACATCGGCAGTTTCAACGTAGTATACTTCAAAACTTATTGTTTTTATCATTCTAGGACTATTATGGAGCCTGTATCCAATGGAGTATTTCGCTCGCCAAAATTGCCCACCATCGGAAAGGGACAGCTTTTTCATGCCAAAATCCTGGTCATGTCCAGAGATCATTTTGAAACCCAACTGGACATTCCAAAATCCATTTGACATTATACATTAGTGTTGCAATGCCTATAGTTTTATAATGTTAATATTGAAATTATCTATCAACATGTGTTCACTATGACGTTAATTTATTATATAATTATTAGATTCTTACCTTAAATAAATTTTGAAGAACTTGTGTGCTTATATATAACTTATTATTATTTATTTACTTCATTTAATTAATAATTAAATAAAGAAGCTTATATATAACTTAAGTCACGAGATCTAGATCTAAAACAATATAAGTACTTATATACAATATAAGCACCTCATTGAACTTTATTTAAACCACGCCTAGCAAATATCAAATAACAAGAAGGTATCGATATCTAGTAGGTAGGTATTGAATACTTAGATATCATTAATGACAATTAGCTAGTCAACAGTCTGAATATATTTTTAGTATATACCTACCTATTTTCTCTTATTTGTTAATAATTAATTATAATTAAAAAATTGTGTCCTGTACTGATTAGCTATACAACTAAATAAACTTATAACAAATCAAACAGCGTATTTTTTTAATTAACATTATATTTAGATAAAGAAATACAAATGTTTTATAAGGATAATTATAAAATTGTCTGCGTTATAAAAGAATATTTTTATCGCTCTTTCATCTTGTGTACGATATAAATGATTAGATAATAGGAATTATTATAACACTAATAAATGCTTAATTACACGCATCTTTACTGTCTTTACTACCTATATAATCTGACACATGGAGATACCCATAGACTAATAACATCTAGATAAAGTGTCTCACTACTGGTGCTCGAAAAAACAGCCTTCTTTATTAATTAAAAAATAATTAATAATCTTAATTTTAAGAATTTAAATCTAACACAAATAATAATTTTATTTATAGATAGATAGATAGATAGATAGATAGACAATTTATTTGCATTACTTACAGCACACATTTTACAATAAAAAAAAAAAAACATACACGTAATACACAGCAAAAGAGACAAAAGAATAAAAATAAAAAAAAGCACAAATAAAAAAACAAAAATACAAAAACAAAAATACAAAAACAAAATACATAATCTAACAATCTCCTTTGTTAACATTCCTTCATGCGTGTGCCATAGTAACACAAAATGGTCACAGCTCAGTTTATTGCTTTGCCCTTAAAAGAGCAAAACACTGATATTCTGCTGTGGCCAAGAGTCAGTCGCGAAACTTTTCATTAAAAATTTACAATATAAATATATATACATATATACATACATACATACATATATACATACATATACATATACATACATATACATACATATACATACATACATACACACACACATATATACACACACACACACATACACATATAAATAAACTGCATTGTATGTGTCCATTATATTTGCCTCCACTTGACATTATATTCTACATAAATAAATAAATAACAGATACCATTAGATGAGGGGTAGTCAGAGATCACTTTCTGTCACATTCAGATATTCAGGCAATAAATATTTCGGCTACGTACCTATTGGGTATTCCAATTTTTTGTTTATTAATTAAAAAGATTTTAAGTTTTTTTTTAAAAATGTGTTTACTATTAGACAATCTTATTGGGGGTGGTATATTATTCCAGCATTTCGTAGCTTGGTAGCGGAAACTTCCCTCAAACGCCACAGTTTTATGAGGACGCCCTGCTAATAAGTAGCGCGTGGGTCTTGTACTATATTTGTCATGGAATGAATTAAATTGTAATTTAGAATATAGATATTCCGGTCGCCGATACTTTAAGATGTCAAATACTGTACAAGCGAGATGAAAGTTTCTCCGAGAGGACATGTTTAAGGTGGAATAATTATTTAAATATGGCGTTACGTGCGTTCTAGGCGGAATATTGTGACAAAATCTAGTACATGCATTTTGTACTCGCTGTATAAGACGTTGAGTTTTAGAATGCAATCGAGGTCCATACACTAAATCGCCGTAATTCAATTTAGACAAGATCAATGATTCACAAAGAGTGACACGAACTTCCTCATTCAGAAGATTTCTAATTTGATATAGAACTCTTAGACGATAAAAGCAGCTTTGAACTAGTTTTAGAACATGAGTCTCAAAGCGTAGTTCACTATCGATTACTATTCCAAGATTCCTAGCTTCTTTAACATAGTCAATTCTTTCCCCGGTAATATATATGTCAGGATTCTGGCTAAATATAAATTTTACTTGTTTTTTAGATCCTAGAACCATGTATACAGATTTTTTGGGGTTTAACATCATTGCATTTTTAACCGACCAATTCGCAATACGTTCAAGATCCTCATTTAATTTTGAAACACTTCCTGAGACATTTCTGCGAGAAGCCGGGATATAAAGTTGAACATCATCTGCATAAATATGGTATTTGCAATGTTGTATCTGTTTTATAAGATCAGCACTATATAAAATAAACAGTAATGGACCGAGTATTGTGCCCTGAGGCACTCCGCGCGTGACTTCCGAAGAATCCGAAAACGCAGGTCTACCAGCTCTCCCCACCAATTTAACAGTCTGTCTACGATTATCGAGAAAACTCGTAAACCATCCGACTGACTGTTCGTCCAAACCGTAAAATGTCAATTTTGCCAGAAGTAGTGGAATACTGATACTGTCAAAAGCACGAGAGTAATCTAATAATGCTAGCAGTGATCCCTCTCCACTATCTTGACTCGTAAGAATATTGTCAACGACGTCCAATAAAGCGGAAGCTGTACCTCTACCTTTGCGAAAGCCGGATTGCATCGCTGGTAAGATACAATTTTCCTCAACATACTTAGACAACTGGGTGTAAATAACTTTCTCCAGTATTTTCGACAAGTATGGAAGAACACTAACTGGACGCAAATCTTTTAGTTCTACTGGATTATCTACTTTCGGTATAGGAGTGACAATAGCCGATTTCCATAATTCGGGCACCGCGCTTGTTACGATAGACTTATTAATTATAGCCGTTATATCAATACTATAATACTTTCAGACTTGTACATTTTAATAAGATAATGATAATTTGAACACTCACGGTATGAAAAAACGACCTTCTCAAACTTGACGCTCTATCTAGGTGTATATAATCTATATAATCTATTTCTATTAATCTCTGCTAATCGAATCCTATTAAATATAAAATGAACGTTATATTTTTATTGACATAAACGCTTTAAAATTAAACTGGACAAATTTTGATATGTAAGTATATAAATTTTGTATGTTATCGTGGACAAACCGTCTAAGGGGACGCCCATATACGTCTAAGAAAAGTTTTTGAAATTATGTTAATTTCTCATTGAAAATAAATGAATATTGAGAAAAATTTATGCTGTAAAATATCTTATAAAAAATATTCCTGTTATAGATATTACACATAAGAGTATAGACCTTGCACATAAACATACGTTGCTAAGAGGGAGTTCACTTACTAACTAGAATGAGTTTAGTAAACTGTTTGTGTCTAAAGCTATTTAAAAAAAAAACAGCTATAGACTCAAATTGTTGGCATTGGCTAAAATATAATCTAATCTAGAACATATGACTCAAACAAAGTTTTTAAAATCGAGATTATAACCCACTAGTCCACACATTGCAGTAAAAATATCCAAAGAATATAAGAACTTACTTTCACATAAAAACGGGCCTAACTTGTGTCCAGATTCGCGCGTTACAGCGCAATTCTGTTCTAATTTATCCAAAAAAAAGTACGGCGGAGATCGTCACTTATAAGTGTAAGGAAGTCGGTAGGTAAAAACTATATCAAATAATCATATTGGTAGGAATCACATCGTATAATTCAAGATACTTTTCTAAACCAGAGTGTATCCATATCAAAGTACTCATAATCTCTTAGTGCATACTGCTCATAACAATGTAATTTATTTATTTATAAATATAATATAAACATAACTAAATCCTCTTTTTAACATAGGTACAAAATAATGAAATTTTATAAACTCATTAATACATAGAATTCAATGAAAATTACTCATATTATGAATGAATACTATAGTCATTATTATATGTTTATATAACGTAAAAGATTATATATTTCTTACATTCTAGAATTATACAAAAGAAGCCAGTTATACAAAAAAGGCCACATTATCTGGGATGACCTTAAGAGATGGCCGATCTCTGTGTAACTAGCTCCAATATATGAGTTGATGTCCAGAGGTTTATATCAAAGGTAGGTAAATATTAAAGTAATAAAACAATATAATTGGGCACAATGAATTAAACATAACTTAAAATTAATATACAGATATAACAGACAGGATATATCAAACTGGTCAGTTTTGTTAACTTCAGCAATAGTATTTGAAATTGAAAAACTTTTCTCAAAAAATCCAGTTGAAAGATGTCATAATAATAATTTAATAATAAATTGAACATGTACGCACAACATGAGCAACTGCAAAATGTCAGCACAAAATATATATTAAAGAATTATTAACATATTTCCAATTCCTTAAATACATGAATGTAAATATAAATTGGACACTACTTATAGAGCCATGGCTAATATAGTTAACCAGACTTCGCTCAAAAGCTTAATGGTTATCTGGTAATCATGTTTTAGGGAGCAACTTCAGTGTTCTAAGGATTTGTGTGTATTGAGAAGCCACGGCTACGAATTTCAGGGTTACATGGATAACATCGGCAGCTAAAAGCCTCAAAATAGTGAGTTATCTTCGTTTCCAGTAGTGTTAAAATGTTTAAGGAATAGTGGTCTATGATTAAAAAGTATCCCATGGTATCAGTTTGATATATACTGACGGTTACACATTGTATACTATCATAGACAATCTATTCATTACTGCATACTCGTATCTTACTATCGTTCTTACTATCACTTTTTATGGCCAAACAATTTAGCACTCTAAACTGTTTAAATAAAAACAATGGCAGAATTTAGAAAATTTTTGGTCTGAAATTGATTAGTTTTGCGTCTCCTATTTCACAGCCCTTACTGACTAATGGTACATATACTTGTAACATGAACCCTAATTAATATTCCTATAATGTAATAATAAAAATTAACAATTAATCTTACGTACTACAAAATAAAGTGTGTGATATTATAAGTATTGTAAGTGCCAATTGTGTGAAATAAGATATGACTATAATATGTCAAATTAATGTTATAATAAAAATAGTTCAGTATAAAAAAAAAATCTGTATTGATAGTTATAAAAATCTACACTGCAGGCGTGCGGTCCTGTTCCTTAAACAGTGATGCAGACATTCTGAAAAATGGTAAATATTCAGAGTTTATTATCAACAAACCATATTCTTATCTATTATAATAATTATACTTAAAAAATTGTAAATGATAAAAGTGTGTACAATTGTAAAAAAAGTAATCAAATATTATAATTGACATTTGAGAATTGGTATAAGTATAATTAATATGCAGATCATGAGAACTGCAAACAAGCTCACTTGATATAAAATAATAATGATTATGTATTGCCATGAACTATGCTACGGACATCTCAAGTGTCACCATCTTGTAACTTTGGCGGAATTGGATTGTTAATAATGTGGTCTAACTGCCCCATTGATAGCAATACACCTTATCAAGTCAAACTCTATATGGTTCTTCCTAGAAACTACCAATCATCTACCAGAAAATTTACTACCATAAATAATGATACTAAAACTCTAACTGGATAATTCTTGTTTGCAAAAAATCCTTTAGGTATTATTTGTTTCAAATAATTACATGTCTATATTTTTATATGAATTAATTTCAATTATCAGACAGCAAAATTAACGATATAAATTATATTATGATATAAATTGTACTCATAATCATTGTTGACTAATTAATTGCATGACAAAATTATCATACTTACTTGCTTATCATGTGGTCATATATGTAGGATGGAATAATTGTAACATTCACAATAGAGGGACTGGAATCAATTATTTTAGAAACTTCCTTATCTTTCATGCCTACAACATTAATTGTATT
This sequence comes from Galleria mellonella, assembly GCF_026898425.1. NCBI lineage: Eukaryota > Metazoa > Arthropoda > Insecta > Lepidoptera > Pyralidae > Galleria > Galleria mellonella. The sequence continues at coordinate 1,078,128 of NW_026442042.1, read as the reverse complement.
TATTTCCAATATCTGATGTTCAGTCAATAAACCATTGCGGGCTGCAGAGGAATCCTTTACTAATCCAACAATTTTGCCATTTTTAAACTGGAATCCAACATGGCCAAGGGAATCCTTGTGAAGTGTTACTGTCCTCTCAAAAGGTCTGAAATATAACAATATAAGTTGTTGTCAGTAATAACTAATTAACATGTTACAGACCATTGTGAAACTGATAAGCTGAAATTACTCTTATCTATATCAATAGCTAATAATAAACTGATAGAGCACAGACAGTAACTTTTCATTTTGACTATAAGTAATATATAAATATGTTTGATTTATTTACTTGCACCTGATACATTAAGATTATAAAATAACCTTAAGACTTATAATTTATGTATAAGAACATGCAAATGTATAAGGTTATCTAAATATAAAAATATCATTCATTTTACTTTGTTATAGCTAAAATGTAAATAAAAGATTACCTATCTAGTTAAGTAAATATGTCAATAAAACACACCTGTCACGTATAGCCATAGTGATGCCATTAACTGGGGCCTTTTTCAACAAACCATGGCACTGGTCCATTGTCATGCCTGCCACGGTGACATTGTTGATTTCCAACACTTGATCTCCAAATCGTAATCCAGCCAATGCTGCTGGACTGCCAGTAGCAACATAACATACGAAAATCCCGTTATTCACTGCATGAAGTCTCAAACCACACTTGCCATCTTTGTCCTTGCACAGCACAACTTGTCTGATTGCCTGTGTAACTGTTGCCTTTTGTATTGTTGAAGACTGAGAAGACAGTGGCGCAATCAAGTTTGCTACTCCACCACTAGATTGAACCTTAAAAACAACAAATATAAAAATTTATAATATTAAAAAAAAATAGATATGCTCAGCACTATAATACATGGTAGTGGTTTAATAGGTGATCATTTGTCAACTATTGAACCATTGGCATGCATTTCATTGAGCATACTAATAATATAAACTATATCTACTTATTATTGTATACGATCTTTCAATCTTTTTTAAGAAATTGTTTTTACCTACAATTACTTGTACATCCTCATGACCAGAATACATTAATTGAAACAAGATATAAAGTAGCCTTTTACATATTTTGCATGTATGCCAAATATCTTGAGGATTATTGAGGCATTAAAGTGCCAAAAGGTAACAAACAAATAATAACACTTTTTTAGAGGAAAAAGATCATAATAAAGACTTGCAATCCCATTACTAACAATATACCTATACATATTACCTACAATCCCTCTGAGAAACCAGTGTTTAGTTTTTGATGAATTAGTCATAATGGTCCAACTGACCTATTATTCTTCACTAGTAAACAAGTGTGGATATAAGAACTTTATAGGAATGACTCATCAATACAAATTATGTTAATTCTTAAAAGTATCCATTTTACCAACATGAATCAACACTAAATGCAAAAATATTACTTAAAAAAGATAGTGTATAGATGGAGAGATAAATAATTAATTAAAATAATGGTTACTTACTGGTTGTATTTGATACTCAGGCATGTTGAGAGCAATAACATCAGATGATAGCTCAAGACCCATATAGTCACCAAGAGCTGGATACATGTGATAAGCAGAAGAATTGGGCAAGGGAGCGTTAGGTACAACAGTTACATTCGCTCCATAAGGTGGCTGCACAAGTTGCTGACTTAGCTGAGCCCTCACCATGTTGTCTACTTTCATATCCTCCAAAGACGGATATAGGGCCATTTTTCCGATTTACTGTTGAAATGTAATCGACTGATGTACATACACCAAAAACTTTTAAAAGGGCGTAAACCTTGCTGTCAATGATCTGTTTTATTTTGTACACACAATTATTTCACAATAATTACCTACCTATACACCTCTATTTGTGATTACGGTTAAAGAAAATTTTAACTAACCCTAATTAATATGTTTATAAAAAATGGTGAAATGATATCGTCGTAATAATTATCTTGACAAAATTACAAATCCCATTAATTTAATGCTATCAAATTAATTAATGAATCAAATAAAACAAAACGAATGACACATGAGAATGACAGAAGAATGAAAAGAATGAAATATAAATCTACCCATAGAAAAAGAATGCCAAGTATTATCCTTAGTCTATGAAAGGGATCGTAGAGAAAGAATACAATAGAACTGCTATGAACGTACACATTATGAAATAACAATAGAATGAGATCATTGATATCTTCTACAGTTCAAGTGTTTAAAAATATCTTCCAATGCAGCTGTAAAGAGATTCAGGGATATGATATATGTCATCACCTTATGCAAAAAGGTGTAAGACTTTGTTTTTTATACTCTGTTAGACATCGTAACCTTACTGTAAATACACTTCAACACTTCGATATACTTATAGTCAATCTGGCACTGCTTGAGGGATTGTAGTACCGCTCATGTCTCGACCGAATTAAAGATGTGGCGTATTACTGGCCATCACAATACGCCTTTTATATAACTGAATATAATCTTTCATATTTTTTGTAGTTTTTTATTAAGTATTATTATTTCTTTTTTTGTTTTTATATTAAGTTATTAGTAATTCCTTGTTCTTAGCTTTTGACTGACACTAGATACCACAGAGTAAATCTTAGATATAAAATACATCAGTGTCCAGTATTATCACAGCGATGGCGCCGCTGGCTGCATCCGTCACGTCCAGAATACCCACAGTTCCTCTCGCAGCGACTGTTCCGCCCGCAGTTAATTTCCTGCTTGTAGCGATTGCCTCATCTACAGTGACAACTCCGCCCATGGTGGCTATTTCTTAGAAGTCTGCGGAGTTGGACGCCAGACATATTTTTTCAATACTATAACCTAAAATACGAATCATTTTTGATGAATATGACTGATTTTAATCGAATATCCACTCAGTATAATACTTATCGTTTGACTTTTGATGAGCAACTAATAGAAGTCATCTAAAAACAAAAGTATACAAAAACAAGACAAAAAATATTTCTGATTTTGCTCACACTTCCGTATTTTGTTTATAATGATGTTTTAATTATTATCTGTGCTAGATATTACTGTCTATTAGAACAACAGGTATTATCCTTAATCTATTAATGGGATGAACTCGCATCAAGCATTCCACAGACATAGAATTGTAGACCAATCCATATTCAGTCAGACTCAATCAATCAATTATATCAATCAATCAATTTTAGTAGTTACTCACAATTTTATTATTTACAGTTTACAGCTAAATTATATTAAATTTCACATATAAATACCTATTTTTATATATAATTATATTTCACAGAGATATAAAATGTTTTATTAATTAGACATATGATTACTTTTCATTATGGAAACTGTTACTAAAGCTCGCACACCAAGGTTCGATATAAAAACTAATAGTAAGATGTTTCAATTTATTAAAATATGTTTTCCTATGTATTTGTCTATCTTTCAGCCGCTGTCGTGAATGGGAGCGTCAGAGACGAAATAAGTTCAATGAAGCAATATCGAAACTTGGAGAAGTCGTGAAGGCTATAAATAAGGCTAACGAATCCTCTGAACATGATGCAGATGTACAATATCCTAAAATAGAAATTATACAGAAAGCTATAATTTGTTTAACAAATTGTGCTCAAGAAAAAACGCAGTTGAGTAAGTTTAATGCATAATACTTATTGACAACAGTTAAGAGGGAGTCTACCAAATTTAGATTGTATGATAGTTGTATGCATGTTTACATCTATGCTACTGGTGTTTCTGTTACCAAGCAACTGCATATGTGGCAGCAAATTTATAAGTTACGGAGGCAAAATAAATTAGTACTCTAGAATAGTCTATTATTGATTGCGGAGTGTATTTATTCTATGATCTTCACGAAGTTTTTGATGTCTATCAGTGCCTTGCTATTCAATAGGTCAACCATTAACTTGCTTCCTATTATAAGTTTTATCAAATATTTATATGTTTCAATAGATATTATTATAGAGAGTTTTATCGACCCTATTGGATGCAGCAAATAGCAATTGAAGAGGTCCCCTTAATGCATATTCTATTAAACAAGAATATTTTTTTTTAATTTTGTGCATTATTTCGCTTTTGCTAACATTTTTATTAACTTATTGTTGTTAATGTATGTTTTAGTGCAATAAAGAATATATATATTATTTGATAGCATTAGTAATATATATTTCATTGCAACTATTGGAGTATTTAATATAATTTTCAATGAAACTGACCCCTGGCCTCTTAAGAAAGTCGCATATTTACTTCATATCTTTGTGAAGCTTCACTTGCATCCTGGGAATGCTACCAGATTATACCCAAACCGATGTACATAAATAATATAATTTTACATTTTATAGAAGCAGAAATATTAGCACTGCAAGTTAAATTGGATGATCATATGAACAAAAAATTAAGTTTAAAAGATGCATCGACACAAGTTTTTATAGGAATCAATAAAAAAAATCAGAGTAAGTACCTACATTAAAAGTAATAAATCAACATTCTCAATTTCTGAAATAAAATTTTCAGTTCACTATTACAAGAAAACCATAATTTCAAAAATTCATAAAAATTAAATTGCTATTAGAGTTAGACATTGGCACTTTTATTAATAAATTATTTAAATATTTAATTTTAGGAATAAGTCACACAAACACTTCAGAATCAGGTAGAATTACTTTCCTGTATACCCTGTTTCACATTATATAAATTGACACTATGATACACTTCCATCTTTTTGCAACTACCTTTGTCTTATATCCATGATTATTATTGATATCATTTCTTACTATTTTGTATTTTAATATTATACATATAAAAATTTTTGTCCATATTATTATGATTTTTATTATTTTATTACAGATAGTAAATACATGAAATTAATGATGTTACAAAAATCTAAACGTAATGCACTAAAAGAAAAGCCTACACTTACTACAAATGTTACTGTTAAATCTTGCTGCGAAAATACAAAGTCAATACCAAAATCTATACCAGTGATCTCCCCACCAAAATTGTTACCAAAATCTAATTTAAACATTGATAAAAAAGGTAAGAAATTTATTGAATTTGGAAATAAAAATGTAATTATTGTTTTACTTACATATATTATAAACATGACTATAGTAATAAACTATCTATATTATAAATTATATAAGATTATTGTTTGACATAAAATCTTAACAATTTGTTTTAATTTTATTAACAATGTAACACCAAGTAAGACAAAAAATAACAGATCGTAATGAAGTTAATTTTTATTTTCCTTTAATTTTGTATATTTCAGGGCCGGAAAATACAATTGTTGTGTTACCAGCAACACCATATATTTTTCCTCAAAGACCACTATTATTTCCTACTGTTCCACCAGCATTTGTGATCGTAGATTCTTATTTGCAAACTTTAAATAAACCATTTGCGTCTATAGTTAACAGAAATAATGGGGATATTACAAAAACGACCATGGTCAATATTTTACCTATATCAGCTTATTCTCGTCCTTTATCCGCAGCTGATATAACAAAAAATAAAAAAAATAATGCAAAGTCAAAAAACGATGTTGCTAAAAAAAGTGGTAAAAAAATAAAATCTACACCTAGTATTGAAAAAGATTCGATAGTTCAGAATATTAAAGAAAAGGAAGCTGAAAAAGAAGACCATAAAACTCTAGTTGATAGTAAAATAACTGACAAAAAACAAAGTATTGAAAAATGTCCGGATATCAAGAAAGTTCCTAACCAAACATCTGCCAAAAGTGATACACAGTCAAGTAATAGTCAGGACTTGTCAAACTCGGCTTCCAAAGACAATGATTCGAGTTCTAAAATCAAATCAAAGGAATCTAATTGTCTTCCAAAAAATATCGAAACAACAAAAACTAATTCCGAATCAGCAATAGTAACCAAAGTGTCCACTGCATTTGAAAAGAATACTAATGAAGGTCAAAATACACATGAAAATGATAAATTTACTAAAGTTGCTACAGAAATAGAAACTCTAACTGAAGATAAAGATAAGGAAAATAAACTACCCAATATTTTAGACACTACCTTATGTGACAACGTTGTTGAAACAGGAAACGCGCGTCTGGAATTAGCAGAAGAATTCTTAGCTGCTTCCCCGACAGCAGCTTTTCTTATGTCTTTTCCTTTAGTAAGTGGAAATAGAGCAGATAGTCCTGCAGAAGAGCCTCAAAATTCGACACAAACTAACATTAAAGATAACAGTCAAAGACGAAATGATACTACATCGCAGCCTGTTACTTTTTATGAAAAAATAAATTCTACTGATATTAAAATAAAATCTACACATAAAACCCAGTCACCAACAAATATTTTGAATAAACACAATGAACAGCAAAAATATATCGGGGATAATGTAAGCTCTAAAGAAGTACATGCTTCTTGTAAAACAACCAGTACAGCAGCAATTTTTAATGTAACTCATGAAAATCCCTTTTTAAACTTACCCATGCCCTCATTAATATCAACAAATTGCACAATCTCCGATTCTACATTTGGTTTAGATTTTGACTGTAATATTAGCAAATCTATATCCAACCAACCAACTAGCTATGTTAGTAATAACAACTTTTTTTACAAAGGTGATCCATTTAGTACAGTTAAAAGTACTATTTATAGCACTAGCAATATTTCTTCTGGCCATGAATTTAATAGCCTTGGCCTGTATCCTTGTGCAATGGAGAAATATACATCTAAAAATAAAAATGACTACACAAACGTAGAAGATAATCTGATGAAAATCGGATCATCGAGATTAACATATGATATAGATTTAGGTTGGTCACACAAAGGATTCGATTTTGTAAATTGTACAACTTCAACAAATACATTTAGTAAGGAAATACTAACAACAGTATCCACTCCATATTCTAATTCTTATAATCCTTTTAACCCTGAATTTCAGTTACCTCTCGTAACTAGTTCTAATAAAAAAGATAACACTTCAACTAAACCAAACTCATCTTTTGCTGATACTATAACTAGTTTCTACTCACAGCCCACGAATATATGGAGTGATGACGTACCATTTTATACACACAATAATAACTCTTCGAAAAGCTTAAATACGAAACATCAAAATTATCTACCTCCGGAAAATATGCAGACGAATATTAATATAAAATCTAGTAGCAAACATTATGAAACAAAGCAAATTTCTGAAACAGTCGTAGAAAATGGAGCAAAGTCTTTAAATATGACCTTACCTCAGCAAGCATCTGAGAAATATACCAAAAAATCGCCAAGTAAAATGCACATTAATTGGATGACATCTGAAATCAGACCCATGAGCAATCATTGTATTCCAAATCATGTGGATATAAAAGAAAGTCATAAATCCTCTTATGGTCAATCAGATCTATCACAAATCACTAAAAAGCAAGATCACAATGAAAGCAATTACTTTCCTATATCCATGCATAATTTTTCCACACAGAGTGGATTAGAAGAATTACAAGTATGGCCCTCAGCCAGACCAGTAGGGCCAACGGAAATAAGTATTGAACCTCCACCCATAAATTTACCAACTTTAGTCGGCGATTTGGCCTTGGGTCCTCACGATAAAAAGAAAAATTCAGAATTTGCTGGTCGAGGTGTGCCACAATCAGATATACAGAATTGTAGTAATTTTCTTTCCGTTACACAATTAATGAACCGTTCGTCAGATAGTATGCCTTCTCGATATCAAGCACCAAATATTGAACCGCCCAAATCAGTTTCATCGAAACAACCTATAACACATTTTGCAAACGAAACGAATCGCAAAGTTATGTCTTCGCGAATAGACACTCAAACGCAGCCTTGTTATACATTTAATGATTCGAAGACGATAATTTCTTATGATAATATGAATCAATTTTCTCAGAACAAACCTAAAACAAATAAGTCTGATAAAAGTTCTAAATCTCAAAAAAATAGTTATTCTGCAGAAGCTTTAATACGAGGTGGTTCTTGCTCACAAAAAAACCCAGATAGTAGCACTGTAAAATTTACAATGCCAGCACAAAAATATAATAATTTTAATCCGACTCAAGAAAATAGTATAGCACAAGTTTCCCATTTTCCTCCTATTCTAGATTACACAGATAATAGTTATGCCAGTCAGCAACTTTCTGGGACCACGTTATATAATACTACGACAAATACGATATCAAATTCGTTTTATTCTAATTTCATGCCTGGCAGTAGTAATTTAATGTCTGGCAATTACGCTAGTGGACCATTTCCGGGGGAATTCATGGATTACAATCAAACTCCAGAATGCAATTACACTAATCATAAATATGAAGAATTAAAAATGAGAAATAATCCAGCTGTGTTTCAACAGCAAGATAAAGTGCCTTCAAGTTACAAGAGCTCAAGACGAGAAACCGCAGCGAAACATAAGTTAGAATGTTCTAAAAAAGATTCCAATAAAAAGTATCAAAGTAAAAGAGCTAAACTAAATAATGAAGTTGATGAATGGAATGATCCGTCTCATATATTATGGCAAAATAAAGCTCCATCTAAAAGGCATTCAAATTTAGTAACGGACGAGTTAGGTTTTCCCAACTATGTCGGTAATCAAGTTCCTACTCAATACCAATCTGATTTCTTCAACAGTCATTTGATGTCTTCAAGTATGCAAAGCGTGGGGCACAATGTTGACCGATCACTTACAGGTTTACCGGTTACATCTCGGGCTAATTTCAACCTCAGCTCGATATTCCCAGAAATTACTATGGTGAGAAAATATATCTATATTATTTTTTGATGTTATTGTGTACTGCAATTCCAAGATTTATTACATTTATCTTTTCTTATTTCTTTGTTACAGAAAGTGCAATGAAAAAGAATAAGGAGTCAACTGAAATGAGTATTAGGAGAGATTGAGCATCTGTGATTATTTTATTTAATATTATAAAAGTGTTTTATTGAGATTAAATTGTTATTATAACAGGATAATAGATTATTTATTCTAATCATTTAGTATATTCGTAACATCCATTGGAGGATGATACGAGGTGTCGAAGTTTTAGAAAGACTTATAATTTTTTTTTATACAACTTACAATAGCAAACAAGTTGGCGGTCCACCTGATGGAAAGTGGTAACCGTCGCCTATAGACATAATAGATATAACAGAGTATACTGGTTCGCCCATGATACCTCCCATGCGTTGCCGTTCCTGAGGACACGGATGTTATTCCTTTGTACCCTGTAAATTCATTCCTGTAAATTATGAGTCCATTATAACAGAAATTCAAAATTTATATAATTAGACCGATCAATTATTAATATACAAATAAACAAAATCAATCACATTAGATAAAATTGTCTTCTTGGTGTTCTGTAACATCGATTTCAATTTTTACATTTAAGTTGTGAATGCCACTAAAATCTACCTACTCGTGATTTTTATGTCAAGATATTAATACTATAGTAGTAGGAAACAAGCAGTAAAGTAAAAGTGTTATGGTAATTGGTTACAGTAAGTAAATATGAAATAAGATAATATAAACATGCATATAGCCGACACTAACTCAACAACTGAAGATGCCGTGTTATGACTATACTATACTGTCGGAAAGTAATGATGGGATTGGATGGGATTATTTACTACGAGCATAGACAGCTAATAATTATTATAAAAATGTAAAACATTTAACGCCTGTAATGATATTTTAAAGGAACCTATTTTTTAACGTCTATCAACGACATGCACTGACCAACTTTAAATTAGCTTGGAAAGTTTAAGTAGATACAGTTATATAGGAAGGAATGTCCACATTCTTCACATTGTTTACGTACAACTTACACAATATCCAGTAAACTATCTAGAAGGATCAGGGTAGGAATCTACTTAGGTGTCTATCTGTCGATTCAGTATCGGCGTTTATAAACCCCATTTTCTTTCTACCGTGGCAATAAAAGCATAGATAAAAATCTGTATTAAACAGGTGAATATCATTTAGATATCCAATTAATTGCTACTTGTAGTAATTTTTCGTAACGGAAGAATACATAATGCTGTATTAATTCTTATGGTATTACTTAACAACGCATTAATATACTCGTAAATACCACTACTGGGCACGGATCTCTTCCCATCAAAGGAGATTGTAACATACTTTTTTGCATTCTATACTCTTTTGCATTACAGAGAGTCAATGGATGCAGGTTTTTTATACCGCTGAGATAGCAACAAGCATACGGCCCGTCTGATGGTAAACGATTAAATGTAGAATAAAATGTAGTCTATGAACGACAGAGGTAGAAGGTGACTTAGGACCGTTCCTTATGGCAGTCTATGGAAGAGCCCTATGTTGAGCAATGGACAGTTAATGATTATTATGATGATAATGATTCTTTTTTTTAATTTTGTGTATTCTTTTTCTTATTCTATTGTATTGTGCTCGTTTCCTTAGGCGCTTTCATGACATTGGAGTGAAAAGTATAATAACACAAAAGGGTCGATTGTGAAGCGCCATTTTCCGAAAAAGTCCTTAGGTTTTCTCGTTTTTAGGGCTTTATGTTCAATTATTTCTACGAAAATTATTAACATTACATCTACCACAAAATCTAAAATTCATTTTATCTAGTATAAAGATATTTTGATATGTACAAACAGACTTTCGTCTGCGTGAATCTATAACAAGTTCCTGTAAAATAAATATATTTTTAGTTAATATAGCCACCTACCGGATTCACTTTTTTATATCGGGATTTGTGAAATTCCGTCCTTGTACGTATATCTCCTGTGGTTATTATAAAGTACACAATGTGGTTTTTATAATTTCAGTAATTTTTCAATGCAGTAATCAATGATGACTTATCAGTCAAAGATACTTTTTTATTTATTACTAAATACGTAAAAAGTCATATAAAACGCTTAATTTATACTATATAAGAATGAATTGTAATTATTGTTCGTGTAACGAAGGCAGTCTAGAAACATTTGAGACCAGAGGTGGTCACTCTCACTTGAGTAATAGTAATACTAAAAGCGTAATTACGACTACAATTTTTGCATTTAGGTTTAAACATCTTGTCTAGGAATCAATTAGTTTTAATTCTCTACTTCATCTGCGTAACCAGAATATGTTAATGATCGAGATAAAAAGTAGCATATGTTCCTCTCTGTCCCAACATTAAATGTACCTGTACCAAATTTCATGACTATTAATTGAACCGTTAATACGCCAAGTGAAAACGAACAAAGAAACTCTTACACATTTATATATATTAGTAAAGTTTGTGATTCCTACGCAGTTTCTGTGTGCTCTTGACTTAAGCTTCTCAAAATATTGTAAACGATGAACAGTTTTTGTTCAATAGACACATTCAGATGTTATAAGGGATTTTTAGATTACATTCGTTAAAAACCAGGCAAGTTAACTAGTATAAGTAATAAATGACGTAGTTATGGCAAGAAATTGCTTCGCAAAGACTAATGATAATTTTTATAATGGTTCCTGACTCGCACCATCTTAGAACAATCAAGATAAAAACATGATTAATGACTAGCCGCATCTTCCACATTGTTTGGAGTTTTTGGATTGAACCCAGCAGATAACGAGGTTTTCTGATTTACTTCCCTTGCTATCCCAAACCCAAAATTGTTCAAAACTATTTTATTTACGTTTATTATGTTATGGCATCAATATATTACGGTTAACAAGCATAATCGATATATATATATATATATATATATATATATATATATATATATATATATATATATATATATATATATATATATATATATATATATATATATATATAAATATTTTAAACTCTTCATTTTATAAAGTCTTATATAATGTTTAAAAAATATAAATAATATATATATATATATAAAATATGAATAATGGCAAATTTTAACTAGGTACTATGCGTACGGAATCGCGGGTGTAGCTAATATTAAATGTGATATTTAAATAGTTAATTTTAATAGGTACTTTACCTTAATACACATACTTAGGCTCCGTTTACGTTAATCATAAAAAGGCTCCGTTTACGTTGTTATTACTTAGTCATATACTCAAACAAGTATCTTGCCTAATGATGCATATCATGTGTTTGTATGTATGTAGTGCAACAAGCATGTTTACCTTGACCAGACTACGTAGTTTGTAATTCATTCATACTCGCTTTCTGAGAATTAGGTATATTATCGTGCAATTTTTTGCAAAGATGTCATTAACGGAAATTGATATCTGATGTCTTTTCTTTAAACCATAAAAATGAGTGTATGCATTTGTTGCCATGTCTCTTCCGGCCGTTTTTCTTGAATTGGTATAGGTTTTAATAAATTAATAAGAAGAAAAATGGTACCCTCATCTATACTAATAGTATGCAATATATACTTAGTGGAGGAACAGGGATTGTTAGTAGTGATCTCCAGCAGACCCTTTACTAGCAATATACCCTAACAGGTCGACCTCCACACGGTTCCCCCTGGAAACCATCGTGGTTAATTTTTGATAAATTCATCACGATGAGCCAACTGACCCGTTTCATCCTAACCCTCACTGGTGCCCCGCCAGCATCAAATAAATATATATACTTAGTGGAAAATACCAGTAGAGAACGGAGTCAGGTCAAGTCAATTCAAAAGGATGAGCCAAATGCTCATCGTTTTGAATTGATTAGGAATTAAATACGATGATAAACCGTGTGGAGATGCCTCTTACAGGGTATATTGCTAGTAATGGGGACTAATCTCTCTATAATTAACAATCCTCATTCCAACCATTGACTGGAATGGGTCAGCACTTCCTTCCTTCTCTCTGAACCGCTCTACAGCCTCTTTTCTTGAGGAGAAAGGCTTTGTTAGTAATAGCGCCTAACAGTCCCATTTGCTAGCAATACATCCTGTCAAGTTTATCTTCGCGTGATTCTCACTGGAAACCATTGTTGCCTCTTTTCTTGTTGTCTCTAGTTTTCACCGCGGCTTGCAGCGACAGGTTACTTATTTATTTAGGTTAACTCTCTTAATAGTAACTGTAAGCACTGTTTGGATGTAAGCACAGAATGGCTAATTCTGAGCTTTTCTCAAATGGCAGCTGCGATTTTATACTAACGACAGACAGGAGTCGGTTCCCTACCCTCGATATTGCACCAATATCTCCAAAGTAACTTTACCTGGGAGAACTTCTTCAAGTCGAAGGAAAAGCGACTTATTTTATCGAGTTGAAGTTGTCACATGAACAGAATCGCGGGCACAGATATTTTTGTCATGTTACATATAAGTCTAGTATACTTTTTAAACCTAATATTTATTCACTTTCCATCTTAATACATATTATGAATCAGAATTTATATTGCCGATTTAAATGTTATCTAGAGAAATCATTTAAAAGGGGAGGTTTCTAATGGACAACAGGTATGCTGCTACGATGAGGTCAGCATAACAACTACCTACTTACATCGCCTTAAATGCAGATACCTATAGCATTTTTAAATTCATTTTTTGTCTAAACTACTTACATTATAAAGACGTAAGATTTTTTGTTTGTAATGAATAAATTAAAAGAGTAACCGATTTTAAAAAAAAATCTTTTTCCTATAGATAGCTATATTATCAACGAGTAATAAAGGATATATTTTGATTTAAACTTAGAGATTTTCTTCCTATCTAACCGTACGAAACCGGAACAGGTGGCTGTATATATAAAGGTATGCAATAAATAATAACTAATCCTGTTTTCACAAAATTAATGTATTGGATATATTTAAGCCCTGCGGGTCCCGTCATAGAATAGGTCACCTCTTCCTTTCTTCTGAGTGTCGTAAGAGGCGACTAAGGTTTATGGTCGAGGGATAAGCAGCAGTGCCCCTCTTAAAACATCACCAAAAGTCAAACTGCTGTTGCCAACCCGCTTGCCAAACGTTCCAACTACTAGCCAAACCCTCCTTCATCCATATGAAACATTATTGGATATATTATAATATAAATATGAATGTAAGATTTTCAGGAATACAACTGTGAAAACCGCGTCTAAGTAAGTGCAGTAATTTTTACGTAATACTGGAACAAATATACAGGCAGACAAACAAAATTTCTAAAAGTTTTGTTTTGGCATCTTTTGGTCTTTATTTTATAATTCTTAATATTAATACTCCTAATTTTTTTTTCTTACATATCTCCTATGCACAGACATTGTCTAGTTACAATTTTATTATATATTAGCAAGATTCACAGTTAACGAACTTATTTTTAGTACACAGGTGGGTCGTATATACCTTATCATGTACACAATATATAGGATACTTTTATACTAATTCAAGTGAACAAATCAACATGATTTGTATATAATAAGATGATACTTTGCTATGGTAACATGAAAAGGTAAACAAAAAATGTACAACAATTAAAATTAACTAGTGTAAATAAATGAATGAGTCACTGGTAGATCATTTTCGGTTAACATCACCATCGTCACCAGTCAAGCCACTTCACCAACCAGTCAGTAATCCACGTCCCACATGCCCTCAACTCAACTCTCCGACTCCGACAGTCAGTCGCGCATTGTCGTTGCGTGTTAACAGTCGCTCGCTGAAAACTGAACAATCGCGTCGCGATCGCGAAAACTTACGTTATGGCGGGAAAATAAATTACACGATTTTGCATGAGAATTTAGTATCTTGAAATTGTATACAATTAGTAATTATGTATTAAATATATATATTATTGTTAGTTTTGTGAAATTGGAGCAATTTGCTTATATGATCATGAATGTTTCAACATTGAAAAAGGTAAGATGGAATTAAAATTTCTTAAAACGAATTGATTTCAAATAATATTTTTACGTTGTCTACTTATTTGTGAAAAATCGTTAAACTATATTATTTTAATAATTATGCCTTTAGGTACTTAACCTTAGGGCATTTGTTTAACAAATTAACTGCATTTGCATAGCTACAGAATTACTAATAGCATTTGCGGAACGTAAATATTTTCTACAAAAAGCATTTGACCTAAGTATACCAATGTTTTTTATTTATATAATTATAGTTAGTACACTAACAAAAAAATATCAAGAAATCACGGTAATTCAGATCTAGAAGAGATCACCTATTTTACACTCCTTTCTGCTTTTAGGTCTCATACCAAATTTAAAATGAGTGAAAATAGAGCTCACTAGTATTGAACCGCAAAGTATTCAACTATCGTGCAGTAATATTTTATTTATTCTTTTTATATTGCAAATTGCAAACCAAATTTCGAGTGCAGGTTGTTTGCCATGAAAGAACTTGTATAATAAATTTTAATAGCAATTAAATAAATTATTTGCAATAAAATTGATATACCCAGAGAATCCTGTTTAAAATGTATCAATCCAGAATGTATATAGCTAATTTTTAGAAAAAAACAGTTGGCAATTTAGCATGTTTGTATTATGAGGCAATCCTCTAAAATAAATCTCATTACTCTATCGCTACGTACATGTATTTTCTAATAGTTCTCCAGTCTACACACAAAATTTATTAATTGTTGTGTTAGCTTATACAGAAAAAGAACAAGATTTGTGCTTTTAAATTGTTCTAAATATAATATTGAATAAGTAAGAGATCACGTGTCGGAAGTTGGAAATAAAAAAGCGACATACTTTAGTTTCTAAAACGAAATGACAGTACATATTATAAAGCATTTTTAACCGACTTCAAAAAAAGGAAAGATTTTCAATTAACGTTTATTAGCTCATAACTCCATCATTGGAAATTTTTTTTTATTTAAAAGGATATAACACTTCAAGTCGGTCCCCTATAAATGTCATTAAAATCCGTGTATGTAATGTATTATTTTTGTGTAACAGAATCTACTTGTCGGATTCAGTAGTTTGGTTATTAAATCAAAATGGCTATGACTGAAATCGGTGTTATTATTTTTTGTATTACCTACTTACAACATCGCGTCCGTGTGGTCCCGGCATAGAATAGGCCACACCTTACTTTCCTATGGGCATCGTAAGAGGCGACTAAACGAACTTATTAGTAGAGTGATGGGCAACAACGTCTTAAAACATCTCTAGAAGCCTGACTGCGGTTGCCAACCCACCTGCCAAGCATGGCAGCTACTGGCAAAATATAAACTTTCCCCTTTAGGGGAAAGCTTATATTTAGCAGTGGAAAGTTAACGACTAAAATTATGACATACAATATAATCCACACCATAATAACCTATCTACATCCTTTTTATTAGTAACTTTGACTACTATTTATGTACAGTAAGTACATAATATCTACTTTATATTATTATAATGTAGTCATTAGTCAATTGTGTGTTACATTTCATTTTACATAGGTAGGTCTAGGTACAACGTATATAAACTGGAATGTAACAAACTTACTGTGTTTGTTGTTTTCTACAATTGTTTAGGTTAATTGTAAAGTTGTTAATTATTCAAGTCTAGGTAAGATACAATACTTGAAATAATATACTAAAAATCCATCAAAGTTCCACTACTGCGTTTAGAATTGTCATAAAAATACCATATTTGTTTAACTACTACATGATCTGTTTTGTGCACCATATTTCCTTTTAAATCTCTGTAACCGTTTATGTGGGAATGAGTAAAAAATATCCAAATATTAAATTAATACTTTAATCCTTTACATTTATAATAATACACTTATAATTATATAATACCTTACCTTTATATTATTTACATAGTTTCACTAGTTTAGTTAATATTGATTGATTATTGTCAGAAATTATTTTTTCAAAGAATTTCTAAATGGAGAAGAATCTCAATTCGTCTGTATTTTTATGTAGGTATACATTATCTTCGTTACTTCAGAACCGATTTCGAACATTATTTTTTAAATTGATTCTTTTTAATTTTCTAAGATTTAATTAATGGAGAAGAATCTGAAACTAGCAAATACATTAAATCTTTAATAGAACTACTTACATTTATATCTATAGACTAGCGGCCCGTCCCGGCTTCGCACGGGTGGACATTTTTACAACATTTTAAAAAGTGATTATTGTGACATAACGATAATAGTTACATATTGGGAAGTTTTTTGTAGTTATTGATATTTTCTTCCATATTGTAGTATATACTTTTGTTCTATAGTTTCCGCACCGCACGCGATGAAAGATATTTTATAGCATTTTTTACACCTTGAGTTACGTTAGTAAAGTTTAAGTAAGGATCCCTAATCTTTTCTAGCAATAAATATAGCCTATAGTACTCAGGGTGAATGTAGCTTTCTAATGGTGAAAGAATTTTTGAAATCGCCAAAGTCGTTTATGAGTTTATTTATTATAAACACACATACACACAAAAATACAAATTTTTCCTCTTTATAATATTAGTATAGATGAAGCGTTACTATTTATTTCTAATTAGACACCTACATAACTCAAACTAACTTATTCAGTCATGACAACTATTTTCATAGAAAAGGAAATTAATATTTTTTCAATAATGCAGCCACTATTGCATCTCTATTAAATAGGTACCAATGTAAATAAAATATCTCTACGCAATAAACTTTACTATCATATTCAGAATGTACCTAAATACTAACAGCAAAAGAGTTATCGCACGTGTTGTAGACAATCATGTAATACACAAAACAATTACATTAATATGTATCGGGCGCGCCGATGCGACAAGAAGGCTGCGCGGGCGCCCGCACTCTAGCGAACTTTACCGTCGTCGTACATAGACATTGTTCGTTCATACGGGTTGGTTCGATCAGGTACCAATGGATGGAACTTGGCGTGCATACTAATGATAGCTTTTCTCTTGCCAAATACCAAAGCGAGTGTAATTTAACTTTAAATTTATGTGTTTGCTATAATAGTCTATACTGAATAGACAAGTTAAGTATGCTTCACAAAAATACAGCGTGAACACTCACACGCTTATTTGTATCAAACTTGTTTGGGTTAATATTAATTAAAAAATATTTTGCATCTTAATTTTAATGTACCTACAGCGTAATGTCGAATGAAACTTATCCTTAAAGAATAGGTGAAGTCCAATTAAAATCCACCCAACTTTGATGGAGCGCCAGAAATAAGTAGAATATTTTTAATTATTTATAACTTATCAAAAATTCATGGATTCGTACTCATAGATACAAGTTTTTTATTCCCAGTTTATTCTCCGACCTTTTTATACCGTAGTCTCGATTTGTTTGAAAACTGTAGAATAATAACATTCTGTTAACCAGAACCTAAAAATGACCAAGAACTAGTTATCTAGGCAACTTATGTATTAATACTGAAATATTTCTATACACAAACCACATTTGACTCATTAGGTGTTATGTGCTATAAATGTTATCTATTTACCAAGTACAGCTGAACTATATTATTAGTCTAGGATTTCGCTCTCGGAAAAGACTTTATCTATTTTGATATATAAAATAGGTCAGTTGGCGCTATTATAGATAATTAATATAATTAACATTATAAAATTATTATGTCACTGTCTATACTCAAAATAGGCAGATATTTCTGTTTGTCTGAATCTAAAAAATCATGTTAACAATCATTTTGATAAACTGGCATGCCTATTTAATAATAAAAACATTATTTAATAAATAGAGACATACATAATTATATTAAGTTTTTATTACTTTATGAATTATACCTTAGTGAAAATCAAATAGAAAGAACTAGCAGTTGCCCGCGGCATAGTGTGCGTAGTGTCGTGTTTCCCCTTTAAGCAGAAATTTCCAAAAATCTTTTTTAGACCTTGATTACGTTATAAAAGAATTCCGTTGTTCCAAATTGTAACTTTCTAGATTTAATAATATTGGCAGTGCGGTAATGGTCAATCAGGACCAACGATTTTATAATTATCAGTTATACAAAATTTGAAAATAAATAATCGTTTTTAATGTTATAGTTTTAAAAAAAACTATACATTCAAGTTTAACTCGTACTTTTATCAGAAATCGTGCAAAAGTAGAAGTTCGCGTGCGTGTGCGCATGTTGTGACGAGGCAACTATGTCAATGCCGCGCTCGCGGCGAACACTATCGCATAAACTCTTATCGACCTCTTCGATTATTGGAAAATTACGTACTAAAACTCCACCAAGATAACTTAGACCTCTCGAATATGTGTCAACGATTAATATACAGAAACAGATCTATCTATGTATACCTACTCTAATTGTACTACTACTCTGCTAGATGGCAAATATAATTAAATTATATTTTTATCGGTATACACTTGCGCAGTACCCGCGAGAGATTATATTTGGGAATGAATGCAGGTCAGTTAATCCACCATGACGAATTCGACAAGAATTAACCACGATGTGTTTCAGGGGGAATCGCGTTGAGGTCAACCTAATGGGGTATAATGCTATAAAAGGGAAAAAAATTAGGCATGAAAATCTCAAATAAGACATAAAAATTATTAAACGTAAGTTTCGTAATTTTAATCTTGTATGAATGAAGCAAGTTTTATCTTTGGTCATTATTTATTACAAGATCCGTATCTAACTAGATACCAAGGCGTGTGTCGCATAAATCTTTAACAGGCAATTGATTGTGAATTCATTTCACTTGTTCTGTAGCCGTGTGATGGGGCCTGGAGGCTTTCCTTAATTGCTTGTTAGGTACACCAATGAGATACCAATTAAGCGTGGGCTTATGTAATTAGTTACATTAAGAAAACTAAAATATTCTACTAATGTTTTGAGAGGTGTTGATTGATTTTGTTTTTTGTATTTGTAAAAAAATACTCAAATCAATTTTTAAACAACAGAAATGCGAGAACATTTCAAAATATATTAATTTATCGTAAATCACAATATAGAAAATATAATAAAATTAATTCAGTAAAACTTTTCCTTTAATAGAGATAGGTAGAGCTTTGTAATTGACTGATAGTTGGAAAGAAAAACAAACATCCTTGTAATTGCATCCCGTCAGCACCTTGTGAGCACGGAACACGAAGACGGTTATAATATTATTAACATCGATTATAACTGCCCCAGATTTAGGGTAAACCTTTTTGGATATGTTTGATGTTACCCACATTGGTTACGATAGTTAATACATAAAACATATCGAAGACAATAAAATATGAATAATCAATTAGCATCATCTTTTTAACCCTCCGATTGGTCCGTACGCCATTACGTAGGTATATTCTTTAACAATTTGAATAAATATTAAAATATTAATATAACTCCTTTCGTAGCGTATCTAATTGAAAGCGAACTAAAGTGTGATTTGCTGGAAAATGCTAATATCGTATAAATTATAGATTGCAGTTACTATTATTATTCTATAGCTACAGAGATATAAAGTACTTTTCAAAAACAAATTTTTATTTTCATCTAAAATTTTATTTATATCACATGGAAGTGTTTATAGGCTTAAACTTATATATATTTTTATTTTATTTTAATATTAAATCAGACAACGCACAATCTAAACTAGTAGATCCATAAATTTGAATATCTATCTATAGAAGCAATGAAAGTTTGCACAGGAATTCCATATATGTAGGTAGGTAGATATAACGTATGTGTACACAAGAGAGTTCCTGAAATTTTCGCGGGAGCGAGAGATAACGGACACACGTGCAAGACTATAGAAAACTAGTTTATTCCAATATAACGTAATGAAAGAGCAACCGTATTTTGTTGAAATTATTACAGAATTGGACATCATCAGATGTGATTTTAAGGATAGGGTCAGAAGCACTTTATCGGTCATATTGCAGTTGTGATGTAAGACGAGATTACTTCGCCTTCTCTCAGGTTTAGATGTGATCATGTTTATACCATACCATAGATCTGTGATATATCTATGGTATGGTTGAAGATTTTTTTATAGTTTTATTTAATTAGAACTGTAAACTGTCTATATACATATAAACCCACTAGGATCTGTTTCCATCAGAAAGTTCCAACATTCTCTCATAATCTATATGTAAATTTTATTAATGGGGTTTATCGACAAGGGTACAAAAAAATTAGGTCTTGATTAGGTGTTTTCATTGTTTACCACGTAATGCGAGTGCATCCCAAACACGGAACGTAACCTATTTGTGACACACGTCAATTTAACCCGGTCATAGACATAAATATCTCCCACAGGCACTATTTATAACAACATTGTACAAAACTCACGTGTGTTGAGTGCCGGTGCCGGTTCAATATACACTGACAACCGTACAGCGACATGTTTCACTTCCATTTCAAAATGTTTAAATCTTTTAACGTTTTATTACATTGCAACATCTGGCGTCAGTATCCTTTGATTTTGTACATATTAATTTACAACATAATATACGGCGTATACTATGATATAATATTTTTATGTATCGACGAAAATTAAATTATATTTCCAAGTACATAACTTACAAAGTAAATTGAATATAAATCGTTCATTTGAATTGAAAGTACACAACCGGTTACTAATACATACTAGATATATTATCTAAAAAGTATATTTATCAAAGATTAAACTGAGAAATAATCCAAATAACTAAATACCTAAACATCGTAGAAAGTTTCAATAGCTATAACCCTACTCGATGTTTTGTTTATTCTATTATAATATGTTATTTGTCTTAGTTTACGGTTTGTTTAGCGTCAATTTAAAATTTAATACTTTAAATAAGGAACTTAAAAGCTAATTTTAATATTAACTTTTTATTTTTTAATTACTCATATATATATATATATAACTACAACGTTAAAAGGTAGTAATGGTAGAGTATTTTTTAAAAAGAAATAACTACACTCAATAAATAAATGTCTTATTTTACTTTATTCATTTCATCATAGAAACTTTAGTTAGGTATTACCGAATATTAAATTAGATAATAATATTATAGTACTATAACTGTACAATAGTTATACTTACGATACATAAATGATAATTATAGCAAATAATAGGTACTGCCGTATGCGTCTCGTATTACTATTATATATCACTCAACTGGCTAGTAATATAAGATGTAGAATTGATGTCCTAATTATACATACAAGTACACGTATATTCTATGTTCAAATATAGAAATTGCCGTAACTTTCACACACAATAAAGCAAATTAATATATAATTGTAGCTACAATTTTGCAGTCATGAATGTGAACCTGCCCCCGGTCAGACAAGTTTCGTTCGTTACCTAATACCGTTGCGTAAAGATTTGGACGAGTATTCACGTAGTGGTGAACGAATATGTTAATACGATGCGAAGTTCCCACACATTAACATATATCTATAGATACTCGTACACAGACGAGCTACGAATAGAACACGACACGCTTAATAGTGCAGTTTGGATGTAGTGTCTGTCACATTACATTTGTGCATAAATTAAGTACAAGGTTCTATCCCCTATCAGTCATTATTAATTCTTTGACATTAATAAATAAATGGCTTGATTCTAATAAATTGAAAATAAATATCGAAAAAACCAAATTAATGTATTTTAAACAGCGACTACATGATAGTGAAATTAAATTTGACATTAGTTACAATGGAAAAACTATTGACGAAACGACTACAACAAAGTTTTTGGGACTATACATTGACAATAAAATTAATTGGAAAACTCATATTGAGCATACATGTAAAAAATTAAGTCAATATGCATATGCTTTGTATATACTACGTAAAATTGTTAATATGGAAACAGTTTTATCGTCATATCATGCACATGTAGGTTCCTTATTGAGGTATGGCATACTGTTTTGGGGAAACTCTACTAATAAAGATATCGTTTTGAAATATCAAAAACGTTGCATACGGGCCATTTGTAATTTGCGAAGGCGGGACACATGCGTGCCACATTTTAAACAATTAAAATTATTGACAGTGCCTTGTTTGTATATTTATGAGTGTGCTAACTTTGTAAAAACAAATATTGATAAATTTAAATTTCGCACTAGAGCTCGGCATATTGATCAATTATGTGTAGTACCATCTAAAACAAAATTGATGAAGGACAGCATATTTTG
The DNA here is from genome assembly GCF_026898425.1 of Galleria mellonella. Classification (NCBI taxonomy): domain Eukaryota; kingdom Metazoa; phylum Arthropoda; class Insecta; order Lepidoptera; family Pyralidae; genus Galleria; species Galleria mellonella. Next base: position 1,055,172 of record NW_026442042.1, on the reverse strand, counting down.
TAAAGCTGTAATAATTTATAATAACTTACCAAAACATATACGAGGATTGACTGAGGTAAATGTTTTCAAAAAGAACCTTCATGATATATTAATAAATAAATGTTATTATAGCCTGGACGAATATATCAATGATAAAAATAAATAGTCATCATTTGTAAAAAATAATGTCTCATATAAATGTATTTTGTTTCACTGTATAATTTTAAATGTTATGTTTTGTATACTGTTAACTGTTCCATATATTGTACGCTTATATAGCAGGACATGGAGATACTATTTAACTCATGTAATACCTTAATTTAACCTATGATCCACAATAAAGTCTTTGTATTTGTATTTGTATTTGAAAAGTCTAATTTAGATTTACTATTTTTTTTATACACTAGATTTATTTTAATTTGCAGTTTGAATATTTATATGTCTTTCATTTTATATTTACGTAAATAAAGTCCTAGGTTCAATTGCCTGTTAGCCTAATTAAGGTTTATTTATTTTTATACTATCACTCCTATTCATTTCTAGTTTATCATAGAAATCAATAAAAAGTGATATCAACTATGAATAACATGAATACACTATGGCATCCATATCACGCACATTCGATGCAACTTGTGAAAACTTTTGTGTCAGAGGTTGTATTACATATCATATTTCATGTCAAGAAGTCTGTCACGATGGTATCAAAAATTACAATACTCTAAATATCAAATACTCAGTCCATTGTAGTGTTGTATAATTTATTATTATTGATAAAAGATAGACTTTCTGCAATCTCCTAATTTACGGAATTCTATTCGTGAATGCAGCTAAGCGAATATGCTCTTAACACGATTACACTAACATAAGACTATTCTTCCTCGTACTCTATGCTCTTTGTTTATTTGGTGTAACTGGACCTTTATGTACATTACAATATCAAACGCTAGATTGCGGAAAATAATACTAACAGGAAATAGAAAATATAAACATACAATAGGCATTATTTATTGCGATATCATACCTATTTAGTTGTTAGCGGTCGTAACAACTTTAGGGATAAATCATCATTTTTCTCTAAGTCCCCATCTTTTGCGCTACTGGACTTTCCGTAATATTCATATGTCAAACCAAAAATTTGTTACTAAAGTGCCTAACTCTGTTTTCTTATTGCTCTATACTCAAACACTATTAGTAAGACACAATAACGTACATACGAGTAAATACACATATTTCAATTATAAGGTTATTCGTTGTAAAGAAAAATGTAAAAAATATTTCTGAAAATAAATTACACTGTAATTAAATTTTAGAATGGAGAGATTATTTTCAGAACAGTATGTTCTCATATGTACATGTTCTATCCTACATATCCTATAAATATCTTAGACCTAATTCCTTATCCTTTCCAAATTCGCGTGAAATAGGTATTTTTATTATTACTGGTATTTTCCCGTTTTGTTTTTGGTAAAATATTCCAATATCGGGACGAATGCTACTAAAGAAGAAGAAGAAAAAGAAATTATAATCTCTGTTCATTTCTAAGAAACTCAGAGTGATGATTGATAGATTTTTATTCACCTAAAATAATTTAATAAATGATTAAACTGTTATAACGAAGTATAAAAAATAATTTAGTATTCAGTCTCCTAGAGTATTTAGTGTAAGAAAATAACATTGTAAAATAAATTTTACTTATCTTTGCAACATAAAGAACACCCTATTTTGTGTAAAAGATTATAAAGAGACATTATCACAGCTTTTGCATTTATAATAATACTTAGAATGTTTAGAAGGCATATAAATTTAATTTTGATACACCCAATATCAATATAATTTTTATGCACCCAAACAGGGTTCGTGTACTTACACTTCATAAGAACATTGTAATAACTTTATATTATTTACATGAATGCATTATAATAATAAATGAATCTAAAACTGTAAAATAACCCATATTCTACTTTTATTTTGTCGTTTCATAATAATAAGGTTCAGCCTCTATTCAAAAGTAAACTGTTACTCACGTACTCCATTACAGTTTTTAATATTACGCCCCAGTATAAAAGTCCTATTCCAATATATTTACTCTCCTTTCCTCATTGTAATCGAAGGCAGATAAGAGATTTTATCGACATTATACTGGCAATATTAGTTTCCATCGAAATTTATTTATTCTGGCCTGTTTCGTAGATACAAATATATTATTTGTATCTATTATTTGTACTTAAAAATAATAACAATAGAAATACCAACCATAGATTCCTATTCCTAAATGGGCAGACAGGGCAGAAATGTAGACTCATAGAAAATGACTCCTCAAAGATGCTTATAAGTTATTAAGTTTAATTTTTTTTTTTATTTTTATTAAACTTATTAAACTAATACTAACTCCATTAATCATAGACTTTACATTAAAGAACCTTCAGGCCAACTGGCCTGAATTCATCCTCAACTATTAGTGAGTTCCCTGTAATAAGATTTTTATTGAAAAAATTTTTGTTAAATCACAAAGGTGGCAAACTGTATGCTTGATACAACTCATTTAATGGTAAGTGTTACATATTCATATTTATATTAGTTATATAACTGGGCGATGTGAATTTATCAATTGTCGGAAACGACAAACAAATTTTAACAAAAAGGAGATAATGTGTAAAATAATTATTTTTCTATGTTATAGTGTGTAATTTTCGTAGTAAAATTTAAAGTTTATAAAAGTCCAACGTAATGATTTACATACGCTTAGACTACTCCACATAGCTGCGCCCACCACAGTTTATTACTATCCATGAAGCACTACTACTCGTATGTATTGGAAAAATGTTGGCCACACATGTTCATAAAATCTACAACCTGCAATTCTATAGTGAAAATTCAACTCTATTTAATCGCCGGTCTTTCGTAGTTCTTTATTTTATGTTTTTTAATAATTTATCTATATAGAGTTTAATTAATATTTGTATTTTTAAATAATTGAATATTTATATTTTTAAATAACACAACATTAACAAAAGAAATATCTAATATCAATTTATAAGCAAGTGTTTTCCTGCTCAAGTACAGGTATAATCAGCAACAATTCAATAACTTTATGTAGATTCGCTTTCGAGCAATGAGGCTTTTTAAAGATTGCAATTTATTCGTTTCTTTGTATTTATTTGTTCCTTTTTAGTTGAGCAAACCATCAATCCTACTCCTAAAAGTGTAATTTGAAAATTTATTATTCTATTACGTTTAAATGACTAATTTGAATGAAGTTATGATGAAAGAATGATTCTCGCCGCAAAGCTGCAATTACAACAAGTGGAATGTATAATATTTATATGGCATACTAATATAAAATGATTTTTAGTTTATAAAAATATTATCTGCAATATACAATTAAGATGAAAAAAACATAATAAACATTAAAACTGAAATAGTTTCTCTAAATGAATGGGTGTTCGTTCCAGATTTTTATGATAAACCTTATCTTTTTTTGGAAAAAGTTGTTTAAATTCTAAATATAAACAGACTTCTAATAATCTCTTACTAATTTAATCTACATAAACCTTTACAAAATACAATAATATTTTTTCTAGTGGCACTGGTGTTGGAGTATGCTGATATTATTAGCACTGGATAGTTCACAAGGCGAGAAGTATACCCTGGGATACTTAACTGGCTCGAAGCGGAGACCTGGCGACTACAGCTATTCAAGACCTGGACGAGTTATTTCCGGTAAGTTGCTAGAAAATAAATACATAAGTAAAAATTGTTTTAGATATATCTAGACAATTAAATAACATATTAACATATAAGATGGAGAAGGACATAGGCTACTTATATTCTGAGTTCCACGCATTTAACAAAAAAATATATAAAAACTTATTTAAAAAAGGATCAATACAGTTACAAAATTTACAAAGAATACAAAAGAGTCTGGTTAGCATTGAATAAAAGAATAAAGCCAAAAAGTTATCATAATGAGGCCTGAGTAGAAATAGTAATTTGTTTTATAAATGCAGTCATTCAAGTTTTTTTAACAACTTTGAACGAGGAAATATACTTGTCACGTAAATTGTCACTGAAACATTCGAATTCCATTTTAACCGACTTTAAAATGAGGACTCTAGTTCACTTAGGTACTTTTAATATTTTGTTTTTAAAGGTCTATATGTTTTCAAAAGCAAGCGGCCGGTTGTAAAACGAAAAGGCAAAATCTTGTGTAAAATGATTAAAATCGTATAACACCGACGCCAAATAATTGAAATAAGATCAGTTAGATGATGAACTGCCTATACATCTTACCCATTTATCTTGAAATTAATAAAAAGACAATATCTGTCACCTAAAAGTAGTCAGTCGAGAATATTAAGCTATGTTTAACTACCAACGCGATCTAGACCATAGTAATTAATTCTTGGCAGCACTTGGTGGTGATCGTGATGTTTTATCATTTAGTATGTTACGCCACATAATTATACATCTAACAAATTAATTACATATTTAATAATAGTCTCTCCTTATTTACAGGGGCGATATCAATGGCAGTAGAAGAAGTTAATGAAAAACTGCTAGGACCAATGGGGCATTCTTTAGACTTTGTCGTAGCTGAAACTTACGGTCAAGAAGAAGAATCTATAAAACAAGTACGTAGAATTTTACATTTATTATTTATCGCATCGAAAAAAAATTTCAATTATACAGTCAATTTCTTATAGAATTTTTTTATTTCAAGTAATATTAAATTCAAATTCATCTTTATTAAAATAGACTTCTTTAACTTTCACTTTTAAATCATCATTTTCATTAACCTACTGCAGGATTCTGAGAATTGTTATCCGCTAAGAAGAACTCGAAAAAAACTCAACAGTTACTCTTTTAGAACTCTGTTAATGTGTATGTATTTACATGTATTGTCTAAAATTACATAGTCATTCAAAAAATCCATGCATTGTCGATAATGTACATTTGTCATTCAAATTTATATTATTTACATACATATCTTTATTCTATTTCGTAGGGAAGGTGCGTCGTTTTTAATACTGTTAGTGGGTGTTAGTAAAAAAAAACCTGTTAAAAGGTTTTAATTTCGTTTAGTCCATTATAAAATGTAGGATGACTTTAAGGTGACACTTATAGATAGAAGTCATTTATATTTGAGAGTGTCAAATATAAATTACGTCTCAATATTTAATGTTTATATGTCATACTTTAAACATTCATCGACAAAACAGAAAAAAATGCACGAATCAAAAGATTGTTTAACTCTTTTCCCGGACTGTAAAATTATATCTTACGCAACGCGACACCCCTCATAACTGCTTTATACACTCTTATATTAAATGAGTGCTATTATATTGTAACTAAACAATATTTATAGAGACATCCTACATTTTAATATGGATCAAATGAAATTTAAACCATTTAATAGGTTCTTTTTACTAACACCCATTAATAGTATATATATTCCTAAATACTTGTATATGGGGGGAAGAGGATTGTTAGTAATGGGGTCAAATAGACCCCTTACTAGCAATATATCCTGTCACGTCGACCTCCACGTGGTTCCCCCTGGAAACCATTGTGAACAATTCTTGTTGAATTCGTCACGATGGGCTAACTGGCCTGCTTCATCCTCACCTATCATCTTTCACTGGTGCCCCTCCGGTGTATACCGATAGCGCGGGTGGGATTACCATTCCATTATCACCAATTAAATAAAATACTTGTATATACCTGTATACATACATAAGCACCTATATATACTCGTTTTATATATTATTAAGTACGTATTGTACACATACATATTTAACAATGTAATACGAGTATAATACTGTCAATAATAAATAAAAATTAGCCCTGCGTATACTTAATATACGTAATACCCACCGTGTTGAATACTTCGTTACGTATCTACGAATATGTCCACTAGCTAGTTAGTCATAGTAGCTTTATTGTTTATTTTTGTTCTCTCATTTTTATTCCTTTTACTAAAAATATAAGTACTCGTACGTATTCACAGCCGTCAATTGGATCATCAATGATTTAATAGATACTTACAACTATTTTTTTATTTCTATTAAATCACACTAATTTGAACCAATTTTCCAATCTTTATCTGAAAACTCATAGTTACTAGTTATATTATTAAATGTCGAAATCGATATTATATAAATAATCACAATAAATGCAAGTAAAATGAGTTTATAAAAACACGTTTTCCTATACATTATGCTAATCTTTAAACTTCATTCTGTATCAGCCAACTACCTACTTAGGTAAGTACTCGTCAAGACTAATCTAGCGAGGTTAATCATCATAACAACTTAAACATCATCATCAGATTGACTTACCTTATTATTACGTACGTTGTCATATATTCTAAAAATATGTTTGATATTAAATATGGAAGAAGCGAAAGAGGTTTGTTTGAATCGAAGCATTTGGCGTTCCATTGTTTCTGCCTACCCTAATGAGAGACAGGCGTGACAGATATGTATGTATGTATGTATGTTGGATATTGGTTACAAGAATGTATATAAAAATACTTAAACTATTAAGTAATAATTATAAATAGTTCCGTGTGATCCCGGCATACAATAGGCCACCCCTTCCTTTCCTGGGGGTGTCGTAAGGGGCGACTAAAGGAACTAATGGTAGAGGGATGGGCAGCATTGTTCCTCTTAAAACATCTCTAAAATCCTAACTGCTTATGAGGAAGGCTTGTGTTTAGCAGTGGACAGTTAACGGCTGAAATAAAATTAATGAAACTAATAAATAGCTAAATAAAAACCGATAGAAACATCCTAATTCTTTAATAACACCGAAACCGTATAAACAGATAAACGATTTATTACGACTCTCAATCCGATAAGACAGTAACGGTATGCGTGGTTAGCGCAAATTTTATGGGCCATAGACCGAAGTTTACAGTAGTCATAACTTCGTGGAACAGAATGGGAGCTTCATCCTGTGCATCTCGGCTCTTTCATAACAAATCTAAAATTAACTGTTCGATATGAAATCATATATCTATAATATAAGATTTTATAACGTGACACAAGATAAAGGATCTCTTGAAAATAGAGTCAGAGAGACAAACAGTTTGACTCTTAGCTAGGATTACGAGCACTTAACATTTGTTACCTTATTTACTCTTACTTTATCCCTCCTCGGAAGATAAGAAATTGTACTTTGTCATATTGATTTCCACATGGTCCCTTCCGGAAACCATCGTGGTTAATTTCTTATGAAAGCACCACTATAAGCCCTTGACCTAATTTTATCCTCCACTGCTATCTTGACATAGTATACTATAATATAAGTATCGACGGGTGCTCTATACTCATCCATATTCATCTATTGGAAAAAAAATTCCATGCTTTGCTTTTATTCTATCTCACCGTCGCAAAAAAATTATTCAAGCACATTTATATTATTATATTACCAATATTTAATTCATGCATATGTAATCCAGTCTAGATACTGCAATATGAAGAAAATAATAAATATATCCTTATATGAGTCCATAATAGATACATATATTCTATATATCTGTATACATCAATCATAATACAAAGGCTTATATAATCACATAACAGACATTTATAAAGCTTGAATAACTGTTACTATGGACATTTGATTCAAGGACGGCTATCAAATACGCTTATCAAATATCATTATTCGCAATTCATTGAAATAAGAACAACTTCATCGACTTTCGCTTTAAGTAATTTTATTTGATATGTGTGTAACCGGAATTTTATACCTAAAACATTTTTGTATCTTGTCTGTTACGTCAACTGTTTATCACTAGGTTAATATTTTTTTATAAATAAAAATAAATAAATAATTTTACGATTTTCATCCTTAAAGAGAATTCGGAAACATGTAAGAACTATTATTATTGTAGCGAATTCACTGAGTTTGGTATCATCTAGTAAACTATGATTATCGTCATGCAAAATAACATCTAGAATATTATTATTACCAGAGGGAGACTTTGTATAAAAGTCGATTGCTTGGGTACCTCTATCCCATTCGTGTTTCAACCGTGAAACAGCTGTGTGTGCATGGCTGTGTTTCGGTTTGAAGGGTGGGATATGGCGTGAATTTACAGAGGTACAGAGGAATAACATCTGAGTCCTCAGAATGGCAACGCATGGGGAGTATCATGGGCGAAACAGTATACTCTGTTATGTCCAGGTACCAGCTCATGTCTACAGGCGACGGTTATCACTTTGCGTCAGGTGGGCCGTCAGCTTGTTTGTCATTTTAAGTTGTATAAAAGAAAATATTATTTTCGTTATAGATAATATTACTATTTAAATATTAAAAATCAAATGTACTAATAATTTTCTATTTCTAACCTTACCAAATTAGTCTACATTTACATTTACAATCTCTTATAAAAATATCTATATCGCACACCTGTAATATCCCCGGTGTAACAAGTACTCATGGTCGATAATAGTCATCATTAAGTGAGCTACATACTCGTTTACCCCCTGTGTTACAAAAAAATGAATAACTTTCACACAATAACAAATATACACCCAAATTAATAACACCCTGCTTTTAAATTTCAGTTAAAAATTGCATTGTGAATAAGAACAATGGATATGAAATGCGCATGTAAGCAAATAATTCTCGAAACCAACTAATAGTGCAGTAGGGACTCATGAATTTCAGAATTCTAAAGATCAGCTATTATTTAACACGAGAGTAAATTTCGATTCTGGGTTTTATGACCATAATGGGTTTAATTCTACTCCTCCATTTCAATATAAATTTATTTTATTGAAATTACTTCTCGGTTTTAGAACAATATTTCATCACTTTATCAAAGTAGAGCACGGTAAAGCGTAGTAGATATACATAAATATAATATATAAAGTCTATCTACATATTGTATGTATGCAGGTAGTTGGCTATCAGTATTTTAGTGAACTGATCGATTTGATAGCATTAGATGGTATAGAAAGATTCATCTCGTTGATTCGAATGAAATCACGAGTTCAATCTTCAGTCGGCCCATATATAGTTTGTAACCCCAGATACCTAATTTCTAATTCTATTGATAATTAGAATTATTTAATTTATGTAGTTTCAGTATCAAACTCATATTTTAGAAAATGTAGAAGAATAAGGACGAAAAAAGAGTCCGTTTTCAATTCTGTTGGGTATTAGTTACTAGTTTTTACCCGCGACTTCGGCCGCGTGACTGTTATATGTTTACGGACCGGGATAAAAGTAATCTATATCATTCTCCATCTCATATAGTACGCATATATCAAATTTCGATATCAAAATGATACCTTCGCCAAATTTTAATAATTATTTTTTCACCAAAAGAATATTGTCACATTTTCATCTTATACTAACTACATCAAGACTAAAGTTAGTATTTACATAAAGATGCACAAGATATATAAATAAAACATATTTTGATAAAAAAAATCAATTGAACGAAATCTTGCTTTGTATTATTTGTAAACAACTTTTTAATAGCAATGTTAAAAATAACCATTAATAAAGGATTTAAATAACTTTTACGTTTATAATCAATGTTAATAATCAATATCGTCGCACTAAATAAAAGTAAAAGCAACAGTCTATGATTCAACACCTGCAATGGCTGAATATCATAATTATATCAGTATAATATCAGGCAAGTGCATTCTTGCTTGTGTACTCCAGAAATAATCCAATGTGCGACGGTGCGTTATTCCTAAGACTCTCGGTGACCTAGTAATGGCGGCCATCAGAAGCCACAGCACGTTCTACTGTAATTTACTCCATCTTATTAGTTAATTCACTTGCTTAATTACCGTCTATCCTTAAGTTCAAAGCAGTTAATAGTACTTGCTAACATTTAATAATTTGAGTTTTTATTCCACAAAATATTTCTGATCGGCCCTATATACATATAATATAGGGTAGTATAGGGCCTATACAAAAATATCAAAATTGGTTTAGGATTAGTGAACATATCGCGAAAATAAATAGATACAAAATTATTACACAATACACAACTATCGAATTTTATTATATAACTAAGTATAAAACGTATACTTGTATTTATAAATAACAGTAACAGTAACGTACATAACGTAACAGTACTTAAAAACATAGTACACACAGAGGATGTCTTATGTGACTGTTTGACAGATCTATGTCATTGTGCTTATTAATATCTACTCTTAACAACGAATCGAAATGATCACTTTAATAAATTCTAATGTAATAGGTAATATAGATAGGTTTACCACTTTCAAACATTACTAACTTTAACAAAGTTAATTGTCGTGTAAAATTATAAGTATTACTTCTTTATAGAAGATGTGTTTATTACCATACATAATTTTTACAAACGACGATTAATTCATGCATCAATTTAGTCAACCATCCGTTTGATCGTCAATTTATTCATTCGTTCATTCATCCATTCACGCTTCGACTCACAGTTCTTTCAGTCGTGATATTTATTCATTATAATTTATAATTCAGAAATTTAAACAACAATTACTTTTTCTGTCTCTACTTTTTTGTTCAGTTGATCCGGATACCAAACCTGAAACCAGGGACGTATTCCGATATTTAAAATCCAAATTACACGTCTGAATAAAGCTCGATCGAAGTAAAAGTATTTAAGTTTTTTATTGATTTTGATCTGAATTATGTTTGAGGTTTTGTTCAGTAGAAGTTGGCTGAATCTGTGACCGACGAACTATCAGTCGAAATATCGATTATATCCGTATTGTTCTACGATTTAGTTCTACTAAATACTAAAACTGAGCGGACTGAAAAATCTGTTCTGTTCTACTAGTAGAACAAAACAAACAAATATCTTAGTTTCCATATTGTAGTAGATCCCCATCTCAAATCCTAGACTGAACATCATCAGTGGTGCTGGATATGCCCATAATCCAGTACTACAAGGCAAGTTTTTGTCTAACTATTTCTATCCATTAAGTTTTGGTTATGTAAACGATATATTTGCCTAGGTATACGAAAAAATGTCTAAGTAATTAGTCTCTATGAGGTATAAGAGGTAAAGAAAATAAAGCAGATATATTAAGTTAAGCGAATGGCACTGTTATTGTTAAAAGTTTTATATAAAGTTTATGCTTATTAATAAGGTAAAAATAACCGGATTGACTTACGTGTATTTTTTTCGTTAATTCTCGACTGGTTTCGGAATCATGCAGGACCCATAATATGAGTCACACTTTGCTTCCCGCAAAAAGTGAAGAGTATGACTTTAGATATAAGGACAATTAATAATAACTATCGTGAATACGTAGTAATAAATATATAATTGATCAAGTATGAAAGTTCGTTACAACAGTATTTCAATTACTTAGCCCATTTTTAATCAAAGTATGGACATTTTTCTATAATCATTAAAATTACTCGTAAAATAGAATGATAATAGAAAATATTAACATTATTATGAAACTTTAATTTATAAAACAAACTATACTGCTCCTTAAACATGCAATAAACAGAGCCATTATTGTCTACTACAGTAATTTTTCTTACGACACAAGCAGGAAGCAAGGGACATAAATTTTTCCTCTTGCTGTTACACGTTATCCGTAAATGCGAACTTTTTATCAAGTCAAGAATATTTGTTAGGGTAATTGATGGTGTCTAAAGTTCTTTTAAGATATAAAGCAGGAAAAGAGGGCGTACGTAAGGGTACATAAAAAAAGCGGGCGCATCAGTCGTTGTCGGCCGCAGACGCGTATTCTTGTTATTATAAGCTCATAGTTAAGTAGATAAAACTTGGGAATTTGACTTACCACAAAGAAAATATTATATACGTACCTTTTCTTTATGATTCTTTTTCAATCAACTTCGAAATGATAAAAATATATATGAAAAAATATTTAACGGTCCAAAGTGAAGGTCTAATGACGACGATATTCAACTTTCAGAAATCTTTTCTTATTTTTGTATCTTTTATTTATCCCTTCAGTCACGTACGTGTATGTAGCATCTTCCTCTTCTATTATAATGAACATTCCGGATACACGCAAAATGTGTACAAAAGCAGCAAAATCTAGAAAGTTTGGCTATCTCATAGGCGATAGATACTTGATAAATGAAAAGCAGTACGTGCGTAACAAATAATGAACAGAACTCCTGAACTAGCGACAAATATTAGACACTTGAAGTCGATAAGTAATTCTCCATTATTATATTATGTATGTAGATATACATGTGTAATGTTCGTTGATTATAAAATAAATATTTGATTGTATAATTCCAAAAGAGGCCTCGGGGTACCCCATACTGTAAATGTTATTGCCTTGAATTATTGTGATTTTTATAAACTGATAGAATTAGGTACTTTAATACTAAAGACTAACAAATATTGTAAAACAGGATTTTTATATATTAAAGTATATTTCTTATATCCACACGTTAATCAATAATAAATAGTTTTTCCATTAATTTAATTTCTCCCCTAATATAACTCATAAAAAAACAAGAAAGATAGGATGTGGTCTGTATATAATTCCCTTGATATTTCTAAAGAAGGTTTCATGTTAACGTCCCGACTATGCAATATTTCAAAATTTCTAAATTACTTTGAACAGTGCATTAACTAACAATTTTCTACTATATTAGATTATAATAATTCTATTCTTAATTAATTCTATGTACATATTACATAAACGAGGGACTATAATAGAACGCAGTTACTTTACTGACAACTATAAATATGAAAGTCCCAGTAGACATCAAACTGGTAAACGGGAGTTCGTTTACGCTATATTACAGCAGACGTGAAACTTATTAATTTTTCTCCTCCATTTGGTAGGAGCTTGAGAGCTGATGTTTATTCATTTCCTTTGACTCTTCATTAGGTATGAGGCGCCTAAGGAAATAATACAAGGAAACTTCTGCATTCCACTGTTGATTGCGTTTATTGTTGGCAAAGGGGTTAACTGACAGAAAACCAATGAAGTTATTTCATTAGAGCTAGACACCATGATATTGTAGGGGTGAAATGCGCAAGGGTCTATTAAACATGAAGTTAAATGACACTTAACACGTAATTGAAGTCGTTTTCTGGACGTCTTGCAAATAATTAATGATAAATTCTTCACTTGACAAGAATTGAAATATTTGTAAGTCTTTATAAATCTGTAGTATATAATAAACATAACTACATTAGAGACAGAAACTTAACGAGAAAAAAATGTAGAACGATTGGACAAAATATGATGGAATAATTTTAAAATAATGCAATACAATAAAACTGTCATAAATAAGTACTTTAAATACCTTTTGTATCTATATATCATCAAAGGCCTTCTTTATAAAAGGAGGCTTCGCTAGTAGTTGCCTCACTTGGCAATAGGATTGGCAATCGCAATTAGGCTTTGATGTTTTAAGAAGGACTTTGCTGCCCATCAAACATAAAAAAGGGGTGGTCCATTCTATGCCGAGTACGTATTTAAGTCACACTTTACATACATATGTTTACGTACCTGTACATGTGCATTTTATCAAAATAGGTCGTACGTCCAACAGGTGGCAGCTTTGTGGGCAGCCAACGTGTCCGCGTTCATTGGCCCGCAAGAGACATGTGTCCACGAAGGTCGGATGGCGGCTGCTTTTAACTTGCCTATGATCAGCTACGTAAGTTATTTTGAGTATTAAATTTATTTATTTTAGATTTCAAAGAACAGTACATTTATTTTTGTTACAGTCAACAATTTCTGATAATGCTTGTATATGTCACAAACAATCAATAAATAAGATGTGGACAGATGATTTAATGCACGTTTTTTTCAATTCAAAGAAAGTATCTTAATAAATAGAAATACTAATGGTTTATTCCTCTCATAAAAACTTGTAACTAAATAGGTTACAATTAATTATTGGAGGGATTGTGAGAGTTGAGGCCCAAACTAGGTTGTTTTTTTATTGGATGAAAATGGAGTGGTAACCCCGCCTGCGCTAATGGGATACGCTGATGGGGCACCAGTGAAGGGTGATCGATGAGGATGAAAACAGGCCAGTTGCCCATCATGATTAATTCATCAGGAATTAATCATGATAGTTTCCAGGGGAACCGCGAGGAGGTCGACCTGGTTGAGTATATTGCTAGAAATGGGACTCTCAGTCTCCATTACTAACAATCCCTTTTCCCCCCTACCAAACTAATTTATGAAGCCTATATATATCACGAATATCAGGCTTTACCACTTATATTTACTTTCTGTAATAAATAAATCTTGTAATAAAAGCTGGGGTAATTAATATAATGCTAATTGTAAATATTTTAATGTTGATAAGATTGTGGACATAGATCTACTAGATTTTTATGCAAATACATATATCAAGATACTACCTATATAAAATATAAATATTTTTTTATAACTTAACTATAAATTGCTATGAAAGATGTATCTGTGCGTGAATGTGGCGTGATTGTATGCATAGTGGTGCGAGTTTATATGTTTTATTGTGTGTATTTGTAAATAATTTGTGTGTTTGTAAGAAATTATAAAATACATAAAAATATTACGAAAAACATAAAAAAAATATAAGCTTTTATATCTATAAAGACATTTATTGAGTTGATATTTTTACTATATAATCCATATTCATAATTCAAATTAACAAAGTCGCCATCGTTATAAGAAAAACTTTGCGCTGCGGCGTCGCTGCGTTAACTGTTTTCTCGTTATCTTTAGAATTTCCATTTTTAAACAACTAATTGCAATTCTATTCGTTTTATAGTCACATTTTTGTATTCAATATATATTATTATCCATTATAAAACTACTTATTTATATTTCGATGACAAAATCAGTAACCTTATAACACTTTTAAGTTTTTGTAATATCTCACTTTTAACAACCTAAACTAATATTACCATGTATTTAAATAGTTTTGTTGTTAAAATTTGTTCTACAGTATTGCAGAGATGTGGCCAGTTCAAACAAGAGGGTGTACGCTACGTTCGCGCGGACGCGACCCTCGGACATCGACATTTCGCGATCAGTCCTCGCCGTGCTCACGCATTTCAATTTCAAGCATGTAAACTTATTTATCCTAATACTTTCCTCTTTTTATTTATGTAGACAACTTTTTCTATATTATCAATTGTATTATATAACACATTGTACTGAAATTTCATTTAAATTGTACTTAGGTTTATACCTACAGCGTGAAATTTTTTTTGTATCCTTTAGAAATATATATATCAATTCTACAGTTATTACATTTTTCCATTACTACTTTAAAATATTTTATCTTTAAAAAAAAATAAAAGTAAAAAAAGAACAAAAATTTTGGATAGTATGATGGATTTATATTTTTTATCGTTTTTCGACCCATCTGTCTAGATTTAATTAGAAATATTCTAATAAAAACTATATTGTGAAAAAGTTTAGATTCACTGATGTTTTGTAAGGATGCAATAGCTGATCGAAATTATAACAAATACGTTCTCATTACTTCTCCATCGCAAAGTAAACGAAAAATAAGTTTAGGATTTTAAACAAATCTGTTGTAACAAATCTATGTTAGTATTATTATATATAAGCAGGTATTATAGTGCAAGCAATAAAAGGTATACCGAATGAATACAATCAATAACTAAGTAAATAAGAAAAAATCAATAACTAGGTCCATATATGGTACTTACGAGAGATTAAAAATCTAGATAGCTAGTTTAGTAGTTAAAAATAAATAGTATATAAATCTAAGGTATAAATATATAGATACACTCAATCACTTAGACACGAAATTAAAATTTTCGTTCAGCAACATTTCAAATACAAGTCTATAACTAAAATGCTTATGGCCTTCACAAAACTAATTAATAATAATTAACTTAACATTTCAACATTTACAAGAACGCTGTTATTTACAATACCTACATAATCCATACTACAATGACAAATAGCTCTATGTACTACTGAATTGGCTTGTTTAACCACTTAAGAAATTAAATATTATAGAAATTATATATTTTTTTAATAAATAAAATCTAAATGCCTTTATACAGTGTTTAAAGATATAACTAATAAAAATTTATTATTAGTTTTATAGCATCAATAAAATTTGGATTGGTTGTTGATTCGTCGACTTAAACCGCGTACTAAATCGAAATGCTCCCGCATAAAATACATAGGAAATTGAAAGTTTGAGTATTATTTCTTCCGCTATATAAATATCTCCTCACGGATATTACACGAGCAGGTTACAAATTTTAAAGTGCAAGGTCTTATTAGAAAGGTTATCTAACCTTTACACCTATCTATATTATTTGCAGATAGCAGTAGTCTACCTCAAAGCACCAAATCATGATTTCTCTCGATTAGCCCTTGCTATTATGTCAGCGGCAACAGAGAGGCAAATATCAGTACGCAAAGTACAAGTCTACAGACAGCCTTATTACAACGAAAATAGAAGAGAAAACTTCACGCGTAATCCCTTCTTGGACATTGTTAGAGAGACTTATAAAGACACTAGAAGTAAGTACCGCGTATAGTAATACTCTAAGCATAAATAATTTGGATAGGAGTGACACTCATATAAAGTAATGCCTCGTACTTACGCGATAGATAGGACAGAGCGATAACCGCGTAAGTCCAATTCGCGTAATAACTCATAGCAATACATAAATTATTATACTCCGAGTACAACTATATACGTATTTCTATGAGTTCCTAACTAAACATCTATTTCGCGGGACACGTTCAATTATGCACCTTAACAATAGTATGAGTGGAGTGAATTATCTAAAATTCTCTGGCGTTCAAACAATTAAATTAACGAGATTGCAAAATGGGGTAACTCCGGTCTGCGTAAATCATGGTAGCGTAAGTTAAGGTATTACTGTATTTTTCTTTGTGAGTGTTTCGATGCCGACAAAAAGCAACCCAGTTCCACTCACTCAAATAGGGTTGTCACAAATTTATACTCAATTAATAACACAGAATGTCACTTCTACCCAGTATTTATTATGTTAATGCCATGTTTTTTGTCTGTATTTTACATATAATTAAATAACATCATATAAAATTATTAACTAAATTTATATGAAACAAGAATATGGAAAGAATATTTTTTTGTATAAATACGAGTATTTTCCTGGCTCTGATGTTTAGTTATTGCTGAGATAGTCTGTAATAGCCTATCATTCATCAGGGATATAATTATTGAGAACAGCTACTTAGCAAAGATATTGAACTTTCTTTAGTTCTTGTTCAATCTTCGCTGCTAAGTATATCTATCAATCTAACTTCACGCCAAGTTCCTTGTGTGGTAGGATAGATTTATATGCATTTCTTGCTTGCGATTGCTTTCATTATGAGTATTATTTTCTAAGTACATTCACTATCATTTCCAATTTTTTAAAGTAATTAAAAAGTAAAAATTTCCAAAATCATCATCATTAAATTCTTGTTCCAGTCTATGTTTCCGTGGGATATTATCACGATCACATCGGTCTGATGCTGGCCTTGGATGCCATGCAGCTATTAGATTCAGGTATGTAAGTATATTATACATAGAATTATTTTATTAAATTTTAATAGTCCTTTTTTTATTATTACTGTTATTATAAAAAATGTTAACAAAAATGTTTGTTTTACACATTTAAACAACATTTTAACAATAGACTAATTAAACATAATGATCATCGGTATCTAGTCGAATTAAATATAATCAATGATAACAGTATCCCTCTTCAAACTAAATGAATATAAAAAGGGAAGTAATGAACGTTATGAACAAAAAAAGAAAAACCTTGATCATATCGGACAGAAATATTCAATAGCATAAGTATGATATACTTATGTCTATATTAGCAGATACTTATCCCTCTCTGCCTGTCGTTTATGACTGACAATGAGACAGTGATTTACTTTTGATTAATGAATTTATTTTAGCCGATTATGTATGTATAAATCATGAATGAATGGGTATACTTTATTTGCATAATAGAATATAGGTAATAAGCAAGACCATTAATAAATGTAACGATACACTTTTATAAGTACAGTAAAGCAGTCTTATTGCTGAAAGTAATCTTTTCAAGGTAAATTTTTAGCTTATGCTATATCCCAACGTTCCATTTTGCAATGACTTTTTGAAAAGAATCGTAAAAATCTATTGTCTTCCCTAATTCATGATGCTTTTCAAATAACAAATAGGTATCAGGCATTATAGACGTGAGCATATTTATCTTTATATTATTCTAAAATAATTATGTGATAATGACTATGAAATGAACAGATGCCAACAAAACAGAAACATTTTTTTAATCATATTTCACTAAGTTCTCACTGTATCGCTGATCGCTTCGGTGTACTTGGTTCTTTATTCTGAATTCCCAGTGAATTAACTTTTTGGGACACTCGTGTTCATATTCCAATCTTGTGAATAAAACATATTCCAATATCGGGAAGGGAAAGAGCAAATGTATTTTTATCCTAGGATAAATCAGAAAGCTATTTTACTTATAAAAGTGTTTTTTGTTAATCTGATCCCTTTTGATGCCCTTGAATTATACTGGATATATTATTTCATAATGATTTTAAGCCTGTCTTTATTTATTTGGGTTCACCAAATTATTGCTTTATTAGAGCTCATAAATTTTATTTCAAATTAATGTTTAATCATATAGTTCTTAAATGTATCAAAATCTATTCTTATTTTCGTATAACAATGCCACAGAAATATATTTTTCAGATTCTGAAAAGCTGACATTTACCCGTGGAAGGGTTTCGGCGCGTGAATAATTTCCATAATCCATGATTGATATAATATATGTCTAGATAGTCCCCTTTATTTGATCTGCCTTGCACATTCACATTTTATCCCACATGCGATGAAAGAATACGCTAAAACAAATTCAATAAAAAATATAAAAAAAATCAACCACGCAATAATTGTTATATTACGATTTTCATATGCTATTATTAATAATATTTCTATAGTAATTTATAATAATATTAATAAAAGTTTAATGTCTGAAAAGTTAAAACTTTAAAACAATCCTAACCATATTGTTAAACAAGAAATTAAGCTTATATATCCTTATGTAACTGTAATGTTAATTATCATGAATAAAATACTGAACAATTATATTTACGCTACTCAGAATGGCAAAAAGTTAATGCACCTGTAAACTTGGTGACCTCCAACATGCATCTTGGAAACCTTAGAATATATATACCCGTACGTAGCGGACCCTTAAATTTCAACGACATATCCCAGACTTCAAACCGTAACACAGTCATCCAAGCGCAACTGTATTTTTTTTACTAACATTTGTTCCTACAATGTAAAAACTCCCTCTGGTAAGAAAATGAAATAAAAATAATCATAATCAATTTAGATAATATGTAAAGATCCAAATTACCGTTTTCATTGCATGGCTGTGTTTCGGTTTGAAGGGTGGGATATAGCGTGAATTTACTGGGTAGGTACAGAGGAATAACACCTGAGTCCTCAGGAATGGCAACGCATGGAGGGTATCATGGGCGAAACAGTATACTCTATTATATCCATGGTACTGCTCATGTCTATTAGCGACGGTTACCACTTTCCATCAGGTGGGCCGTCAGCTTGTTTGCCATTCTATGTTGTATAAAAAAAAGAAAGTCAGTAGGTATATGAATTACTGACACCACTCATAATATTCAATATTTTTTTTAGTCAGTATTATTATTGCAGCTATTTAAGGCAGTTACCGTACCTAATTCTCCCTCTCGCTAGCGAAGCGAAGAGTCATCAATCACATAACAAGCAAATATATTGGCTCAAGTCTTGTTTGTATTCACTTGCTAATTTTCACACTATCAATAAGTTATAATTTTGTATACATAAATAAACAGCGACATAATTTCTAATAAAATTACGAGCTACTTGTCCATTAATACATAGATATACTTGATACTAGCGACACGCCTCGACTTCGCACGGATAGATAGGTAGAAGATCTGTATTTTTTTTAATTAAATACAACCCATGTTACCCTCTGATAATGTAATTTTCTATAGGTGAATTTTTTTTATATCGGTTAAATATTTTTTGAGTATTACATTACATTCATCATCTTCTTACCCTTATCCCAATTATTTGAGGTCATATAATATGGTTTTATCCATATTACAAAAAGATTTGGCTTATAGTTTTACGGCCGCCTGCCTGTCGTCAACCCCTCTTTGGGAATGCATTTGTTAGTGGTTTCCGCTACCTACGGTATGGAGAAAAGGATTGAGGGAAAAGGAAGGGAATGTTCAAAATGCGTAAAGGAAATTAAAAAATGAGAAGAATAAGGGACTTATGTGAGAAAGGATGGGGGGGGGGGAACTCTACAATTGCGGAAAAGACTAGGTCACAGCAGCGGCTCGGAAGGCCGGGGTCGCATACCCTTATGCCCTTATTCTGGAATCGAACAGATTTCTAGAAAAGAACATTGCATTACAAACAAAAAACTTAAAAAAATCCTATTTATATAAATATACATGTGAAACATATATAAAAAAATATATGAAAATAAAAGATAGGCAAATGCTTCAGTGTTACAAGTTTCCCAAGTTTTCCAATTTTAGAACCAATTACTTTCGTAGAATTATTGATTTGATACTTTGGATATCCAACATACGGATTTAGAATAAAAAACTGATGAGAAAGTTAACAACTAAGAATTCTAGGATGAATGGCTTTCCAGTTATTGGCACTCGACTCATCATCCCGAGAATGTCATAAGAATAAAGTATAACATTCTAGTGTCAGAAACTTAAAAATCAATATAAAGTTCAACATCCAGCATGATAATTATCCTCTTATGGAACATTGATGAGTTATTAATTACTCTGTCATTGAAATGGTACCTAATTGCGTCATATGTTCATTGGTAATAAATTATGAAGTAAGTACCAATTCATATCAAATGGAATAATATTTGTAAAGCCCATTAACATACAAAGAAAAACAAACTGTACTCAAAACGGCACTGAAAATGCAGTGAAGTAAATAAAATTTATGTCTAATCAATCAGCCGCGTTTATTATTAAATATGTCAAAATACTCTTTTACAAATGAAATCAATAAATATTATGGTTAGTATTTTTTCATCATAAGACTTATTAAGATTGTTTACTAATTGTGGCAATTATAGAAAAGCAGATTATACTGAGCCGCTCTTTCAGATCTTAATAATTCTGGCTTAGATAAACAAATTTCAAGCAATGACCCAATTACAGAAGGGTTTTGATCTCTCCGAGTGTATACTTCCCAAAATATTTTACGTACATATTTTTGTAATTTTATTAACTGTTTTTATATTTAAGTCAGTTTCTAATAAAAAAAGATATATAATTATAACATCTACCACTTATGTTTATAAAAGAATTTTGTTTTGTGAATACGTTAATATACCTTAATACGTAAATACAAAATTCATGCACAAAATGTTTAATCTGCATTGAGCAAAACAAATTTCTCAAATAGGTATGGGCGAAGGGCAGGAATATGATATAAAATTCTTAATATATCTACAAATAAACAATTTAAAATGATTTATTTTAATGGAGCATAATTTTAAATTATACTCTATTAAAACAGAATAAGTAAACAAAGCTAATACTGGCTCACTTGAAGATTGTGATTTTTACCAGAAAATAAACCTAAAAGAATTTCCTTCTAAGAAAAATGGAATATTTCTCACAATGATTAATTGATCAAGCTTTATCGGTTCAGAAAATTTCTCAGATATATTACAATATAGCCGCTTCTTCTCAAATATATTATGTATAAGAGACGAAAAGTAAGATCATATTAAGAATTGATAATTTGTCAGTACCCGTATCACCATGCTATAATTTATAGTGGATAAGCGGAGAGAACCGAATACTACAAAACCTGTATTCTTCCTCTATTCAATTTCATTAATATAATTTAATATTTGTTTATTATTATTATATTTAAATTAATAAATTGTATAAAATATACCTATAGATTATATTTAAGTAGATAGTGAGAAAAACTAGTAAAGAAAAGCTTATCTATATATGTATATGTATGAGTATAACAGGAATTTTTCGAACTTACTGTGTTTCTACTTCATCCAGAGGTTTTGTTCAAAAAAAATATTAATATGCTCGTACGTTTAAACACGGTATAAATATCAAGTTACCTTAATTTTTTTTTATTTTAAAACCAGACTATATAACTAACCAAGTAATCAGCGTAACAACGCTTGGAAATAAAACTTAGATTTATAGAATACATATAATGTTAAGTTTACACTCTGAAATATGAATACGCTAAAGTGTTTAGGATACCCACAGGTGAATATGCGGCTATTGGTGTCGACGTAGAGAAATATGAATCTGAAGAGGCAGTCCGCTACTTAGCTGGACCTCTGCGTAAAACACCATCTCTCAGGGCCATCAGAGCCTTTCGCTCGTATCTAGCAGTGGCCCCGTCTCCGGCACCCTCTTATCCAGCATTTGCCATAGAAGTGAACAGAAGATTGCAAATGCCACCATTTAACTTTACGAATCCACTACTTGTGTTCGGAGCTGGAAAAGTGGTAAGTGGCACTACTTATTTGTAATCTACTTAACCTATATAATATATATACTAATCAATTAATACTATAAAAAAATACAATGACTATCTGAAATTATACCAAAATTTAATTAAATGCAATCAAAATATTATGTACAAAAGTCTTTAAAAATTCAATATTATACAAGATAATGCTTAGCACTAAAGAATATTACAATTTGTAAAATTCACATTATTTTAAAAGCCAAAATACAAGTAGAAAATTAAAATTAAATACCATAAATTTTTAAACAAACTAAGACTTCAATTTTTTTTTAAACAAATTAGATCCCTGTTGAGGCAGCGTGGCTCCACGATGCCGTGTGGGTGTATGCGCGCGCTCTCGCCTCTGTTCTAAGCATTGGTGAGGATCCTCGTAACGGGCGAGCTATTGCGGCTCAAATGAGGAACACCACTTATCACAGTGTTATGGGGTATTTATCACTTGCTTACGATGTTACTGACTTTATTCCACGCTTTGCTCGCATGAATTAAAATAAAAGTTCCAACAAAATTTTGTTCTTATATATCTGTTTATAACATTTCATTTAAATTTAATTTTAATTATGAGTTAAATAAATAAAAATAGATTTCATTCAAATCCCTTCAGTGGTTTTGCTTAAACAGTTTAATAAGTAATAAACGTCCAAACACTATAATGTAACCAATATTTATACTAAGAATATTCGTAGGAGATAGGTTATTCTACATACGAAACTTTATCTTCGAATATCCTTTCACGGATGAATAATATCAATGAAAACGGAAAGTTTTAAAGTTTCAAAAATAAACTGAAATATTTTGTAATTATACAAAAGTTATTAAAGAATAAATTGAAAGTATAACACCATTTACATATAGATTTGTAAACTGTCCGTCGTGGTTAGTGTGAATAAGTGAAAAAAAAGTTGAAGAAATGTTATTTATGAAAATTATTTAAAATCTAGCCATAGACTTTTTTAATTTAATATATGGTATATACACAGATATTGGGTGCATATGGATGAGTCTGGAGACGCAGAAGGCAACTACACATTGCTGTCAATTGACCCAACAAAACCTCCTGGCCTTTATCCAGTCGCTGTACTGCACAAGTCCGTTCCTGTAAGTTACTCTTCCATCTCCCTACAAGTACCACAATTTTTTTTATATACCGATATTATAAGAAATAATGTTTTATACTTAATGTTTATATGTGCACATATGTAATATTATAATAATGTTTTATATAGAATTATTTCATATAGAGATGTATTAGTGCAATAATTTTATTACTGAAAAACATTTTTTTCAGGGGGCATTGGTTAAAGAAGCCATAACAAAAAGTATCTACATAAAAAAAAACTTAGAGTTATACTTGTATATATTATCAGATTTCAATGATATCCAATTTTTTATTTTAATTATTTATTTTTGTGAATTATTATTAGTTAAATAAATAGTGTGCATAGTTTATTTAATATTCTAAATTCAAAATTTTGAATAGTACACATCAGACAGATATTAAACCAATAGAGAAACAAACATATCTCGTTTTCTTATATGCGTTAAACTGCTAGTTTTATAACATCACAATACATAAAATCCTATTTACAAAACACTTACGAAATGTAAATAAATATGGAATTAAATAGGCGATATGCGTTTGCATAGCAAATCTGGACGTGGCCTGAATAATCGGTGCTCCTATAACTGTAGCCAGGAGAGTTTACGTCAGAAGTTGGCTAGTGAGATGTACTCATGTGCCAAATTCATATTGGATTCAATATTGGATTTAAAATCTTTAAATCTTAATAGGATATAAAGATCCTGTACTATTAGCATTAAACTGATATACAATACTAATAATATAATACTATACGAATATTATATATTTAATTATTTGTTTGTTATTAATAAACTAAAAACTAATTAACCGATTTTAAACTATCTTTCACCTACAGCTTCCTACAGGTGAAAGATAGTTTAAAATCGGTTACATTATCAGTGAGTAATATAGGTCGGTTCGGATTGCTAGTAACATATATGACTATAATAAAAAAAATTTTCATGCAAATTCTAGGTTTTGACAAAATAACATTAGTGGCCTGTAATACAGCTATTCTTATACCTATTTCAGGCACCAGTCTCTCAGAATTATATTTATAATTTGTTTACTTTAATATAAGCATGTCTCATTGTATTTGATTGTTATGAATTGTGAAGAGAAAATAAATCTATTATTAAAAAAAATTTACTTTAACGCTTTATTGATAGTTTTTAGTGACTTATCTATGGAAACTTTGAAACTTTATTGACTGAGCGAATAATTTATATTTTGTTACTGTTTAAAAACTGTGTGATCGTACACATGTATAACATTATTAGAGGAATGTATATATATAAAAAAAAAATATAAAATGCAATTGGAATTATCAAAATAAGTTTAGAATTTACTAAAAAACAAATAAACTATCATATTAATTACCTCCTCTTTTTGAAGTCGCTTCTGATGAAAGTCCTCCATTCATTTATTTTGTTTTTGTTCCTGAATGCGATAAAATTGTTTGTTAATTTTCATGCAAATGCTATTAATCTGAGAAATAATTAATTTATATCTATAGTTTAACATTTTTTTACAATCGTCTATATATATTATATAATCTCTAGCCTCATAATACCTACTTTACAATATTAATTTAGTAGTACTTTACAATATAAAGTTAGTAACTGTAGAATCATAAAAAATATCTATTCAAAAATACTTGTAATTAATTAGTTAAGTAATTAACTTAAATATTATTATTATTACATGACTTCGTCCAAGATAAAAAAAAATTATAGGTACTTATTTTTTCTAATTATATAATTATAGGTACTTATTGTTAGTACGGTTATGACAAATTTTATAAGAAATAATTGAGGCTTTAAAATAGCAAACAAACTCACTATCGAATTTTAATATGACTAAGGAATTAAAAGGTTTCTAAGAATAGATAGAGAAGATTTTTTAAATATTTACATACATGTAATAATAATTTTTTTCGAAATATTTTCTTATGTCTTTTATTTAATGCTATTAATACATTATACAGGAGGTGAGACTTCTACGAGAACTGAAATGGCCTGGTGGACAGGTGCCCCTCTCTGAACCACCCTTGTGGTTTCCGGGGCGAAAAATGCGTCAGTAAGTAAAATATTTTAATTGAATTTCGCTTCGTGTGTACGTGTATGAGCGCGGTTTAATTGTATAATTAGAATTTTAATAGAACTGTATAATTTTCGTCCAAATTTTAATTTGTTGTAAAACATGACACCTACATGACTTCGCATAACAACATTCTAATGTTATATAATTCATTATATAAAGACATTATATACGGCGATGCCTACGATTTTTTCATTTGATATAATGACGATATCTATAGACAAACATATTTTTATTATAAATAAAAAAAAAGAAAAAAACTTTCTTGTAATAATATTAAAACTATTTTGAAAGATTTTTATTGCACAATCACTCTTTTACGGATTAATGGATTTGAAACACGTAAGTCTTATCGTATCTTAAATTATCTCATAGGGTACTATTTATTCAAAAATATTTCGCGAGCGAAGCCGCGATTTCCAGTTAGTAATTTAATGTTTTTGTAAGATAAAAGATAATAAATGAATGAATGAGTACTATACAATATAGGAAATAAGCAAGACAATTAATAAATATAACGATACAATTATATAAGTACGTTAAGTTATTACTGAGAGCAATCTTTTTAAGACAACCTTAGACAAACTTTTATTATATTTGTCAACTTATAAAATACTTTTCCTTGTACCAAAAGTTAAAGTTAATTTATTTTGGCTTCTTGAAAAAACGTATCTTTGAGAATATGTAGAATCAACGAGTGAGCCGAAATGTTCCATTAAGGGCGGTCGATACAACGGACTAACACATTCAGTTTACTGGCGATCTAAAAAACTAATATGTTGTGTTAGTGCTCGAAGCGGCATTAAGCGCAAGGTTTGTAAGCGACAGTAAGTGGGGTGGGTCGTAAAAGCGTCGTAAGGGGTACTGGCGACAAGCAATGCGCAGCAGCAAGCCATCGGCCGCACGCGACGCCCGCTGCGTTCGCACCCGTCGACACGTCCCTCTAATACCACTTACAGGACTGTAGCCAGAATTACATGCCACTCAACTTTGTTCGCAATATAAATGAATTCTTATCTTCAATAATATAGTTTTTGTTACGTAGATTTTTCTTTTAATTGGCTTCTATATGTATTGCATGTGCTGCATTTAGTTCATGCAAGATCTAAAACTAACAATGAGTTTCATATACCAGTACTATCTAGTAGATAAGTACCACCACCACCGTCCTACCTATTACCTATATTTGTCGCTTAAGGCAACGGTTTTTTTAAATGCATTAAATGGACATGCATTGTTAATACAGCGTCTCAACATTTATTCGTCGTTTTCAATTAACATTCCTTCGGGAAAAATTGCCATTCCACTAGTAGAACACTTAATAATTAACCATATTAAGTTTTGGTTTCATTCTATATCCCCTAAGAACGGCCCTGGTATTACTCAAGCAGCACTTGTGTATATGTACAATATATATAATAAAGAATAGTTCTTCATAATCCCAACACGAGAAAAGCTTTAGAATCGTAAATTGCTATAGTAAATCTAAGTACCTATATACCTATCATTACGATATACTGAACGAACTTACATATTTTCTTTAAAGCACCAAAATATATGAAAAGTAATATATTTTGTAACACTTAATTTTTAAATAAATCTTATTTTAGAGGATTTAAAAATTTAAACCTTTAAGAGGAGAAACATCTAAGTAATGAAAACATTCTGCAAAGAGAGTAACGAATGTGCATGAGTTATAACGAAACATAACCAAGTCGACAACCTGTAGCAGTATATAATTCATGAAACTTAATTTCTCTCCCAACGAGCATAGTGATAAATAAAAAACTATTATTAAAACATTAATTCATCTTTCAGACACAAGATCTATTCTATTTAATCTATTTATTAATACGGTATTTAGATATGTTATGAAGTTGTAGAATGCCATTAAAGAAAATATAATGGATACATACTATTAAATATACCACAAATAACTGCCTTGTAAATACATACGTAAATTTTACTGTACATATGTAACAACGAGTCAGTGATTTACCCACTCACTATAAAGGGATAGCACTCTTGTTATTCTATTATACTTTGAAAATGGTGGATTTCCCGAGTGTATGGCTTTGTTCCATGCCAGTTATTCCAATTTAATGCTTCGCCTCGCCTCTACCCACTTTATATCACTCGTCGTAGACAATCCTTCTAGCTACATATAATTGAATACAAACGTTTAACGTCTTCGACAGCGAACTCCACTGTTGTCGAGTTTAAATGTGCTAAACATTCTGTCGTAGAGAAAAGAACTGAGTAAATATATTTAAATGTTTGACTAAAACAACGTTAAAGCGGATTTATGTATAGATTATTATTTTATTAGATTATGATTACATTATTATATAATATAATCGTTAACGTCAACACTAAAGATCAAACCACTGATTTTGAGCCATGATTATTTGTAAGTAATTGGAACAGAATATTATAGTGAAGATTGCTTATAATAAATAATTTTATTTTAGAACAAAATGTACTATGGTGCTTAATTACCCTTCTCTACTTTTTAATGAAGAATTAATTTTTTCTGTAATAGCCGTCGTTAGTCAAACGTATTGTCCAATAAAAATGCGCTCACTTCATCTGCATATTTTCATTGAACAATAATTTTAACTACCTACTAACTTAACTATTACTATATACACTAGTCATGTAATAAATATTATGTTGAACATTAAACAAATGATTGTATAATATTACATCAAAAATACAAATTCATAATTAACTACCAGTGAGAGACTAATATACACAAAGTCGTATATAGGTATTTCTGTTCTCTTTTACATGGTGAGATATGAATACCAATTTTCAATAGATGAGCAATCAGACTATTTACCATTCTAAATATTAAAATAAAAAAATAAACTTATGTGGCAGTGTACCTAATCAGGATCCCATAAGATGGAAGCAGAGTACGAAGACGTATATAACTAGCTGTTTTAAATTAGATCTTCCAACAAAACTTGTTAAATCTATACAAGTTTATAAACATTCAATAAAATACAGTTTTGAAGATTGAAACAACGCCAGTAATAAGGCAAGTATATACATTAATCAAAGAAAAGTAACCAATTCATATCAAAAAAGATGAAGTGCTTTGCCTGTATTAGATACGCACTTGGATAGATGTGATTTAATGTCAGATATATTCAGATGCTCGGATATACAATTCTATTAATATTACTGTTTCGCTCCATATATTATTCTATTAACATTATTGTACATATTACCGTAATTTTGATGAACGCAATACTCTTTGTAATAAAGTTATCTCACATCATCTCGACCTCACACAAATAGAGCAAAGCTTATATAGTTTTATCCAACTTTCCATTTTCTTATTAAATTGACTGTAAGCTATTTTTATCTATCTTTTATAGGTATATATCTAAACTAATATGTATTAGTTTGCTAGTATTATAAAGAGGAAAGATTTGATTTTTATATAACGATATTTGATTGTTATGGATAAATTAAAAAACTAGTCGATCAATGTTAATTTTTTTTTTACCAATAGAAGGCTACATTATCGGCAAGCAACATAGGCTGAATTTTATTTTCAAAAAACTAGTCGCTACTCTATCATTGAACTGTATCATGTAGCCTTCCTTGATGTTTATATTGTAAACGTTCCTAATATGCGGATAAAAGGTAATAAGTCTCTGCCAAGCCATTTACTAAGGATTTGTAAAAGTATTACCTGCTCAAATCCTTCCTAGATCGTAAAAGATAATAAAAACTGGCTCCCAATTTTGTGAGGATTATCGAATTTGACCAGCAAGAAATAGAAACAATTACAATTCATACAGCTACTTTAAATAGAGATTTGTTGGAGCGTGTGTGTCCATCAATGTAGTAGATCTCTGTAGGGTGTAACGAGAGAGGCGCATTGCTTTGCATAAAATACGACTAGGTTCGCAGAATCCATTCTGCAGCTTCTGTTATTTTAGAATTTAATGTTTCTCATATTGGCTCGCTATTTCTTGGTTGATATAAGAAACTTTTTATGACGACATAAAAAGTAAGGTTATCTTATGGGATTACCATCTACAATCCTATATAGTGTAGTGAGCAGTATTTTATCGGTCGTCATAAGTTGCTATTATCTTTGTGGCGAAAGTAATAATTCAATAATATTATACATGCTCACATTTTGTACAGCATATTATTGAAGTTCATTGTAACATGGAACGAGACAGTATACAACTAACAACATAGTAATAGATATACCCGATTTAATATTTTACAATAACGACTTCAGTCACATCAAAATGAATATGGTCTCAACGTTGGTTAGTAGTTGATTAATTCGGTTTAGAATTGCTGAAGATCTCGCGTAAAATAACTACACACGATTTGAAAATCTTCTTGTTAGAAGTCGCTTAAAATATGATTTCGCTTAAATTGTAGTTACACCTGTATGCCTATTATTGATTTAAATATCTGCTTACAATATTATTTATGACCAGTAGATCTTTTATCTAAAAATATCTAGTAAAATCCCATACTCATAAAAATGATGCTTCTGTTTATATTAGATGCTGTTTTTATTTTATAATAACGGTGTCGTAAAACCATAGATTTCGGCTGCCGTATAACAATTTTTCATCTCTTGGTAAATATCTAAGATTATCCGTAACACAACCTACAAACAATTCACGTTTTTTCGGCCTTTATTTCGGCTCCTGTACAAGCATTATCATTTTATTTATCGATGGATAACCACGAATACAGACAAAAACTTTCACACTCAAAAAAGACAAAAAATCTTAATTCTGAATTTGTTGCTATTACAATAAAACAAAAAGTAGACTATTTTAACTGTTAGCATAGTTTAACTAAAAAGCGTAACTATTTTATACAGTTAGTTACTACTTAAGAGGTAACTATTTGGTAGTTAAATGCCGTTAAATTATATTGTTATTATCGTCAGGTCATGTAGGAGCGTGGGCCCTAGGAGCTTCAGGTGCCACATTAGCCCTCCTGGCACTGGCAGCATTGGCGCTGTACCGCGGCTGGCGATATGAGCAAGAACTAGACTCGCTTCTATGGAAAATAGACTTTCGAGATCTTCACTTGCCTGAAGAGGAACAACGTACCAACAAACTGAGTAGGTAAACTGACTTTGCAACTGTTGTTTACTTTTAGATAACGGAGTAAGGCAGTCCCTTTATATTAAAATTTTTAATATTTTTAACCCTTATAATAAATAAATAGTTGATATTAACATAACAATATTCAAATATCTAGAATTATAATACACGTATCTACATATAGTCTACCTACTAAAATGGTGGGGGAGAAGAGATTGGTAGTAATTGGAATTAAGAGTCCCATTGCTAACAATATACCTTATCAAGTCGACCTCCACGCTGTTTCCCTTGAACACTATTGTGATTCATTTATTGTTGAATTAGTCATGATAGGCCAACTGACCTGCTTCATCCTCACTTATCATACCTCATTGGTGCCCGGCCAGTATATATCGATAACGTAAGCGGGGCGACCATTCCATTATTATCCCTTAAAAAAACCTAAAATGAGCACTGGTAATGGAATAATGTTTTATTAAAATTCTTATCTACCCAAGATCCCAAATATTCAGGTATAAAACACATTTGTTTTAATACATTTACTCTAGGCAATATCCATTTTCATAAATAGATGATTTTTTTTTCTATTACATACAACGTCCTCTCTACGTTGTGTTTAGACGGCCCAAAAGAATGCAACAGGTTTTGTGTCCAGTTATAAGTTACCAGAACTCGGGACCAGAATATGAATATATTGCTTATGCAAGTGGGTACTTATTACTATCACTTATCTACAGACTAGAGTTTTGCAGCCATCTCAACATAATCTAGTTAGATACGTCATAAATTTTATCATGAGTCTACGACCACTAAGCATTGAAAATATTTAGTTAAAGATAAAGGAACCTTTTTATACACAGATATCATCATCATCATATCATATCAGCCTTTAACTATACACTGCTGAACATAAGTCTCCTCCTTGGGAGAGGAGGGGTTGCCAGTAGTTGCCACGCTTGGCAAGCATATACCCGCAATTAGACTTTGAAAATGTTTTAATAAGGACACTGTTGCCCATCCCTCGCCCTCCATTAGTCGCCTTTTACGATACCCACGAGAAAGGAAGGGGTGGCCTATTATATGCCGGGACCACACGACCATCATCATATCTATGTAGAAATATATTCATACCATAAACTGTTATATATAATATAAATAAATAAATATGAATAATATTTTTTTTTTTTATACAACATAGAATGGCAAACAAGCTGATGGAAACCGTTATTATATAACATGAGCAGTACCATGGACATAACAGAATATAAATAAATGATAATGCTTTGCCATTCCTGAGGACTCAATTCCTCTGTATCCATAAATAACCCTTCAAACCGAGAGAGAGCCATGCAAACACAAGCTTCACGGTTGAAACACGAATGGGACAGAGGTGCCCAAGCAATCGACTTTTGTACAAAGTCTCCCTCTGGTAAAATATAATATATATATATATATATATATAATATATATATATATATATATATATATATATATATATATATATATAATAATAAAATATAATATAAATAACCAGAGGGAGACTTTGTACAAAAGTCGATTGCTTGGGTACCTCTGTCCCATTCGTGTTTCTACCGTGAAGCATTTGTGTTTGCATGGCTGTGTTTCGGTTTGAAGGATGGGATATGGTGTGAATTTACAAAGTACAGAAGAATAACATTTGAGTCCTCAGGAATGGCAACGCATGGCGCATATTATGGGCGTAACAGTATACTCTGTTATGTCCATGGTACTGCTCATGTCTACAGGCGACGGTTATCACTTTCCGTTAGGTGGGCCGTCAGCTCGTTTGCCATTCTAAGTTGTATAAAAAGAAAAACAGAAAATGACAGACACAGCCTTCACTGACAGACATTATTAGAGACGGACAAAATACGAGTAGCTTATACAATTCTATGTATTAGTTTCAAATATCTTCAACTTGGCTCTCTGCAATTAAAACTACCATTTCCTATACTTTTTAATAACTTTATCTATCTGTACTTTCGTATCGTAGATATTTTCAGATAGGTTTTTACATAACAAATTGGTCAGAGCTGATTTCTTCCAGCAAGATAGCAGTGTAAGCGCCAACGTAAACACATCAAGTAATGCCGTCGGAACCTCGGAGAAGAGTGCCGCGGGAGGAAGCACGGGAGGAGTACGCTCCAGTCAAGTATCACTCAGCTCCAACCCGGACCTGGATTTTAGATATTCCGCTATCTTCACAGAAGTAGCTTTTTATAGAGGCCGATTACTCGCCGTGAAACGTGTCCGAAGACACCACATCGATATCAATAGAGAAATAAAAAAGGAACTTAAAATTGTGAGTATTAATCATGATACTTATCATACATTTTATAACATCTGCAAAAGTTGTATCTGTTTCATAGAGTATTAGATAAAATGATATTAAATTTCTTAAAATTATTAACATAGCATTGAACGCCAAATTTTTAATACACCTTCTAAATGTTTATTTAGATACCATCTAAACAAATCTATCACAATATTTTACGAATAGTTCCCCCTACTCATGCTAACGTGACAAATATATAGACAAATCGCTCCTGATAAACACCAAAAATTTATGTTCCAATCTTTCATTTCTAACAGCCGCTTCGATAATGGTAAACGCCGTTAATAAACCTACGCGTCTCCTTTCCTGCTAAATTCGATGCTAATTTGTACCCTCACCACAAGAATTTGTACCTGACTAGGTACCCCATCAGAGATTACAATAATAATTATTTATTTAATTAGGCATGAAGTACATTGTAGTAGTAACGTTCAAATAAATTATATAAATACACAAACCATTCAAATAAACAAACGTGACAAATTCGGGTAAAAAAACTTCTATTCTCACCACATATACCTACATTATTTTATGCCTTTATAATTTTCAACGCTCTTAATTAATATATTTAAATTATCACATCTAACAATATACCAAATGTTTTATTAAGGTGAAGAAATTTGGAACTAGAACTAAGTAAGCATTGCTCCAGCTTTGCCTTACTCTAATATTTTAATGACCTTATAAATTTGTCACGTCTTTCTTGTTTGTTTGTTAGGAAAGTCATAAATTGAAAAAAAGATTTTTATATGTATATTTTAAAATAAATTTACTTTGCTCCTCTTAATAAAGATGAATCGTTTCTGCAATTACAGCTTATACTCTAATTTTTATAGCGACAATTCATTTTATAAATAAAATTGGGTATAACATTTTAAACACCTTCATTACTTTTTATAAGTATCTAAAGATTTACATACTTAATTTTATTCCTGACATTTCAAGGTAGATTACATCGCATAAAAAAATAATGAATCTCATTCGATATAACAATTAAGACAAATAAAAATTTCGTAATTAATTAGTGACTACTCTTTCTAATTCGCTAAATATTATTTACGTCATTATTAAAAAAAGCTTTTTACATTTTCTTGCTGTGTTTATACGAATTTTTAAGGGTAGTATTATTAGCCTTACATAGTCTGAATATTTAATTTATTCAATCCTATCTCAGTAATATCATCAAAAAATCTGAAATGTTATGAAACATGCAAGTACAAACTTAGTTTTTAAAGAAAATAGTTTCAGCTAAAGTTTACATACGTTGAACTTTACAACTTAATCATAATAAAATTAATATTTTCGACTCCAGATGATTTTACGTAATTAAATAGTTAAAAATCATTTTTGTATGATTTGTACTTTAAAGATCTGCAACAAATTGATACCTTTAATTTATTACAAATGCGTAATATATAATATAGTGTCTTTAAAAATTAACACCTTTAACATTAGTAATAGTGTTTTTATTAAAAAAAGGTTAACTAACGAATACGATTATCGATGTAAAATAATTAACTAATTAGGATAAAATACAGTGTATTTGTCTGAAATAAAGGCTATTAACATATATACACTTCCTGAGACCACGAGGTACCTTAAAACCTCATACATACATAAATATTTGTATTTGGTGTATTTATGAATTTTGTAACATTTATATGCAAAGTTGGTAATATAGAGGGCATGACATGATACCCATCGCTCTGCAGTTCAATCTATCAAGTGACATTGGAGATCGTTGAACGAGGTCCTCTTGTCATGTTAACACAGCACGTCTTATATTCTAGAATTTTCCGAACCGTTCCTGTGTAAACACAATATAGTTACTGTATTAATAATATGCAGTACTTGGAGACGATTACGTTTTGAGTGTCTAGTGTGGTTTTAATATAGATACGTTACTACTGCGTTAACATTTATGTCGATAATTTGTACTTATTACAATTTTAACTGTGTATTTACAGATGGTTTCGGAATATCGGATTTCCTTATAAATTACACAACACTTCAAACTCTACCTCCTTATATTTTCGGATTCTATTCGTTTTTATCTCTCGTTATCTTCGCGGCAAATCCCTTGTGAAATAGATAGTGAGAATCGAGTGCTAAAGACCTCTATCCTTACATATATCTTGCTCCCTGCATTTTCATAACTTGTCTCTTTGCACATAAGCTGGATCCGAAGACTCTTGACTCCTCCTTTAGAAAGAACACGATCTATCTAATCATAATAGGTTAGTCTAGTCGTTTGTCTAGGTTTTAAGATATTGAAATACGTCTTAAAGAAAAATATTAACAAGCTTTCGATATTAAATAAAACTTCTAGCTACTCTGCAAACTATATACTTATATACAAAAACATAATAAATTACTTACATTTATTATACTGGGTATACATACCTAAACGAGACTTACCTCCCAATAACCACATTCGTAGCACATAGTCAACAAAATATTTCAGAACCTCGCATGACGAAGGAACTAGCGGAGATAAATGGCTGCCATTTATTTGGCTTTACTATAATACCACAGGTAGAAATAAAAACAAATAACAGGATTATTTGTTTCATTGCCCTTTTTATCCTTAACTCAGCTCTGTACATCCATACAATCAGCTGAAACACAAGTTAATTTAGTGATTCCGAGCGTCTTTTAAAGATTAGATACTTAGAGAGCAGTCTTTACATTTTGATTAAATAAGCATATTTAAATAAGTAGAGACTAGAAACTTTACAAAATAGCTTTACCTATTGGTTCACAATGGTAACATGTTTAAGTAAACTTGAATCGACCTCCAGAAGGAGGAGAACCACATGCTGTCTCATATTACTGGACTGGAGGATAATAAATCAGTGGACTAGATTGTATTTGGCTTAGTTTTGCGATTGTTTTTCCTTTCTCTCTCTCTTTCTCTCTCTTTGTTAGCTATTGTTCAATCACTGCAGGATATAAACATCCTTTAATGCATACTTTAGATAGCTTTAGATTTTGCTAGGATAATTAGGTAATGATTGCTAATCGATTTCTAAGAATTTATAGTAAAAACATGTTATTACTGTAAAAGCACAGAGTATCTAATAAAAAGTATCTACTGTAAAATTATCACTATATGACTATCTATTTTTAGTTAAACAATAAATAGCCAAAACCTAATCAAACTCAACACCTACCTTAGGAATAACGAACTATCGGCAGCTCATAATATATGCTGTGATATTTATATAGATCATCATACTAAAATTAGAAACTAGTGAAACTTCATAGTACTTAGAAACGTCGGTAACTAATATTTAACATATCTACCTATCTAATCTAAATAAGCTTCGATGAGTAACGTTATTCAGCTTATCTAAGTACCTGCAGTTGATACAAATAAACTTCATGTGTAATCTATAACATTTAGCAGATACTTAATATACTTTTTTACCTATTTTAGTAAAAATTTGGAACTTATAATAATACTGTCTTATAATGCAATGAAGATTTGAAAGATAATGGTATTTCTTGGTTAATTATCTACCAGAATTTATCAGAATTAGAAATCAGCTATCAGGGTATCACATTTTAAACAACAAAGGGTAATTATTTTAAAAAGGACTTGCGATCGGTCCTGGAAAAACATTCCGAGCTAAGTGATAGTGTTACTACAAAAACATCGTTAATTTGTTCAGGTGCAGAAAGTATATGTACTTACTCGTTCTCCAGTTCGAACTAAGCAACTCTACCCTATCTTTAAATGACAAAATGCTTTCTTATGTCAAAGTTACACACAAGGAGTGATTTTTGATAAATCGAAACGTTAATCTTAATTATGTATTTTTATTTTCTATTCTATGTATTTAAGTAATTACACATATACGACATGAACGATTTATCAAAAGAGAAACCTGATAGACTATATTAATGTGTTGTTTACGATTATTTTTCAAAAAATTATTGAAAAGAATATTGTATTTTTATATTTTTCTGTTAAAGTGTAATTATTTATTATACTGTGAAAACTTAAAATATTAACAGTTATTTAGAGAAAAGGAAAGTCCATTGTATAAATAATAATAAAGTCCATTACTTAGCTGTATAAATATAGATATATTTATTTTTATAAATATTTATATAGATATTAAAAAATAAATTGTTTATATCATGTATATAGGTTATATGTATGTTTGTTTCTACAGATGAGGGATCTGCAACACGACAATGTGAACGGCTTTGTGGGCGCGTGCATTGAGCCACCGAATGTATGCGCACTCTCCGAATACTGCACTAGGGGTAGTCTTAAGGTATATAAGATTTATTATAATCTTTACAAAAAACACTTTTACTGTTCTATAATGTTTTTTCTTATATTGATTGGTAAACAATTTGACAGTACACTTAATGGGAAGAAATAAACTGTTAACGGTCGATACCCAAAATATAGAATAAGAATACAAGTATCTCTAAATATTCATGTAAATACTGGTTGCAACATAGCACGTCGATTCCGAAGTAACTCAGTTTAAGAAACTAAATTACTGAAATATACATATTTTAAGTGCTTTATGATGTACTCAGTGTTGTACTTGTTTGTAGGATATTCTCGAGAATGAAGACATCAAACTCGATAACATGTTTCTCGCTTCCCTCGTTGGTGATATAATCAGGGTAAGTAAGTAAAAATACTTTATATACGTAACCCTGCATTTGTAAATTCTAAATTAATAATATATTAGATTGAAAATTTACTTTTTAATTGTTTCGATGGGATTTGAACCTACTCCCTCTGCTGTCCAGGCTAAGTGTGTTCATGGTATAACTAAGAAAACACTCAACCCGGAAAGCAAATACATGTACGTTCAAATCCCATCAGATCGAATACAAACTATAGATATAGATAATTTAGGGAAAGCCTTGTCTACACTAGTGACCTGTACAGCTTCGCATGGATAAATAGATAGAGCTCTTATTTTTTTAAAATAAAATATAGCCCATATTACTCGTTCATAACATAGCTTTCTATAGATGAGAGATCAATTAAATAATTTTTGAATTTAAGTTTAACAAAGAAATTAGATGTTTTTTCTTTGTAATATTAGATAAAATAAATATATATGCCTAGCACATTTTACATAAATGTACCAAGCATATTTAATAACAATTTCAATATCTGTATGTTTTTTTATATTTCCGCAACCAAAAATACTGTACCAATTTATTTATAAGCTTGATGAAAACTGACTGACGACAATCTTGAAATCCAAAAATAAATGACTGACATAATGTAAAAAAATCATTTTAACGAAATATCGTTACAAAGGATATATGTACTTAAAAAATCGTTTCTCCTGACCGATTATCAAATCGAAGTCTAGAAGGCTACAATTTGCAACATAGGTTCATTCTATGACATAAAACATTTGCTAAGAAAAGATTTTTGGAATCTTCAACTTAAATGGGAAACACGACACCGTTCATATAAAGTCGCAAGCAACAGCTAGTATATCATTTGTTCATTAAATAAATATAATGAAAGGTATCATGGACGACACAGTATACTCTGTTATGTTCATAGTACTGCTCATGTCTATAGACGACGTTTACCACTTTCCATTAGATGGGCCAATAGCTCGTTTGCCATTCTAAGTTGCATCAAAAAAATTAAAATTAAGTAAATCACAAAACTGTAAAGAAAATTATAAAAATGTAAAATGTCAAAGCGCGAAATTTTAATAATGTATTTTATAAGTTATTTTCATCATACGATTTCAGACGCTAGGGAAATACGATGCTCCTGCTCCTTTCCAATATTTTTATTATTTTCTAACTAAACATAAAATACAAATATATATAATCTAATGTATTACTATCAATTATATAGTACCCACAGAATAGTATTTGCGATTAGATATTCGTTTTAATTATAATTAATAGTTTACACAATTAATATATAGCGCGATATCATTGATATCTCTTCCAAATTCCTAACTGTAATAAGATGTTCCAGGGCATGATATTTATCCACGAATCGCCGCTTCAATACCACGGGGCACTGCGACCG
Source organism: Galleria mellonella (assembly GCF_026898425.1). NCBI lineage: Eukaryota > Metazoa > Arthropoda > Insecta > Lepidoptera > Pyralidae > Galleria > Galleria mellonella. The sequence goes on along the minus strand of NW_026442042.1, from coordinate 1,015,927 downwards.
TCCAACTGTCTTGTTGACGCACGATGGGTCGTCAAACTAGCTGACTTCGGACTTAGAGAATTCAGAAGAGGAGAACTACCACCTTCTGAACCTAATAGTTTACGATCTCATATAGAAAGTGAGTTTCAACTCTAAAAATCCTTACTGATGTTATAAATGTTAAAATGAGTTTATTTAATACCATTTGGCGCTTTTACGACTCTATTAATCATCATGAAATTTGGTATAATCGTACTATTTTGAATAGAGAAAGACACAGGCTACTATTTATTTTGGGGGAAGAGATTGTAAGTAATGAGGATTAATCGTCGTATAGCTAGTAGTTCACCCTACCAAGTCAACATCCAGGTGGTCCCCCTGAAAACCGTTGTGGTAAATTTATCATATTAGGCCAACATACCTGGTTTCACGAGGGAGAGAAGATAGATGAGAATCTATCTTCTCTCACTGGTACCCTGCCAGTGTACACTGATAGTACACTATCGATAGTGTAGGATCGATCCATTTTCAGTCCATTAAAAATTATATCCCGTTGAATCAATATGTTCCGGTCACGCGGACGAAATCACCTGTAAAAAGCTAGTAATTAATAAGCAGTTAACACTTAGGTGTTTTTTATAATTACGTTATTTCTTATAATTAGCGTCCATACGAAAAAAAAATCTATTACATTATAACCCTATTTATTCTCACATTTTAATATTATTTTATAACTACGTATAACTATCGCCATGGCGCGTGAATTAGAATAAAAAGTATCATAACATAGTATGTTACTCTACAATGTGACCTGTCTACGTACCAAGATTCATTCGATCGCTTTCACAGTGTGATTAAGTAAACACTACTATCTTTACAAACTTTATAATTACAACAGTAAGATAAATTTAATATCTATTTTCTTCAATGTTATTGCAGGGATATTTTCTGCAATGGTATAAGTTTTGTTCCACTTATCTGAAGAACAACAACAATTAAACTCGTTCCCAATATACCTAACATATTGCTAATATTATACTTCTTTCATTTATTTCCTACAAAATCATCCAAGTAATCTCTTTATCTAATAAAAGTTTATTACACTTATCTGAAATTATTTTCTACAGGACGAACCAACAAAGGGGATATTTAATAGTTATAGCTCCATAAAATCCTTATTGGCTTATTTCCTCACAATAATGCAGAAATTCTGAACAATTTGTTGATTATAGCTTTATTAGATATCTGTCATTATTTATCCATAATCATAAGTATAAATAAAATCCTTCTTCTTGTGCTATATACTTTTGTAGTAGGTTCCTTACCCTCTCTCTTATAGACAGGTGCGACGTGGGTGAATCTAATTATAATGCTATTTTATCTAGAGTTACAAGAAATATAATTATATTATACTACAGTAAGAATATTGCTATTTATCTGTATTCCGTTACCGTTAGTATGCGTGGTACTGCTATTATTTGAGGATTGACTACTATTATTATTAGTAGTCAGTTCTCAAATGTTAATTGTCGCACGAATACTAATGGTAGCGAAATTTAACAGAATAACATCGACCCCTTAGCTAGACACAGGACTTTCCATGTAAGAGGAGTATGTAGCTTGCTATTCATTATCATTATCATATCAGCCGTTAACTGTCAACTATAACTATTTTCAGCAGTGGACACACTGCTGAATATAGGCCTCCTACATAAAGGGAAATTTTTCCAGTAGTTGCTACGCTTGGCAAGCGGGTTGGCAACTGCAATTAGGCTTTGGTGATATTTTAAACGCTGCGAGCTTTTAAATGGTCCCTCGACAATTAAGTCCCCTTAGGAAGGGGTAGCCTATTCTATGGCGGGACCCCACGGTAACCTACTATCAACCTACTATTATCTTAACCTAAAAATCTCCTACCAACAAACAAATCTAGACAGAGCTATACATTCTGAATTGTCGTGTAACATATTAATTGTTTAGACATCCTAAAAGCGTTGGACTAACTGGTTGTTTTATTGCACTCTGCTGCTACAATGTTGCCCAAATGGCTTGGTACAAGAATTATACAATTAAATTTAATTTCCTTTTATTACGTGTCTTGGTGCCTTTCATGACATCTTGAATGTAATAACATTAAAATATTCCTACTTTATCGCCATACTATGAGTAATCCATGCTACCACAACAATATTAAATTAGAATCTTTGCTAACGAAACATTTCCTTCCATGAAGGACAAAATTCTGCAGAAATTTAATTAAAACTTACCATTTCTAATCTCCTCAAAAATACTTCATTCCATACCGTTATGAATACAATTTCTGTCCAGATTTAATGTACTTATCACCGGAGCTACTCCGATCAGCGGGCTGGGGCAAAGATGTGTATCCGATATCCGAAGAGCACCAAGACGGTTCTCCAGCCTCGGATGTATACGCATTTGCTCTAGTCCTGTACGAGCTGCATACGAGACGCGGCCCATTTGGTCCGGACGCTCCGCCTACACCTACGCTACTGAGACGAATTGCTGTGCCCGACCATACACCTTACAGGTAGGTACGTGTCAACCTCTTGGGTTACATTGTACAACATGAAATAATAAAGGAGACTGGTTTTTTTTGTAATGGATGATAATGGAACGATAACGGAACGATAACTCCTGTGAGCTAACTGTATACACTAGCGGAACACCAGAGAGGGATGGTAGATGAGAATGAAAAGCCAGATCAGTGAGCCTATCATGATAAATACGCCTGTAATTTAACATGATGGTTTCCAGAGGGACCAAGTGGAAATCGATCTGACTGATATATTGCCAACAATGGCACTGGTAGTCTGTCTTACTAACAATCCCTTCCCTCGGGGAGGTGACTGTTAATAACAGGGATTAGGGGCCCCTTGCTTGCAATATAACCTGTAGGTTCCCCTCCACTCGGTTCCATAGAAACCACTGTAGCTAATTCCTGATAAATTCATCACAATGAGCTAACTGATGTGCCTTCATTATGTATCTACTAGCGAAGGCAAAAATACCTTTTCATGTCTCAAAAATCTAATAATGGTATTTTAACATTTTGCTCTCTCTATCGCCAAGTAGATATTGATATGTATATTGGATATAGATATATCCACTTTTAAAATCATTTTTAATATATAGATATTTGCTTTTTTCAAAAAGTTGTATTTCAAAAGGTCAAATCGAGTGTTATGTTTATTACAATGATCAGCATGACATGAATTATTCAACTTCGGAAAGAGCTTAATATCTTTCAAATAAAAAATTGTAAGCTAAATACTCGTAAATCCTCACAGGAGTTGACACTTCATCTGCGATTAAGAACCATAGTAATATATTTATTTTTATGTTTTTGGAAGGTACTAATAGCTGTTTTACTAAAACCAAAATACATTCACAGTAAACCAGTGGTTGTATACAACTCTTATGTGACAAATAATACAAAAGCCATTATTTTTATTACAAACTTGAGCAAAAACCAACAATAATATATTAATATAAGAAATATATGGTACTCTTATACACTTCAAGGCCACCTCTGGAACCACTGACGGGACGGTTCGATTGTGTGCGCGAATGCTGCAGCGATTGCTGGACCGAGGATCCCAGTGTCAGGCCTGACTTCAAAGCCATACGCACCAGGCTTCGACCACTGCGGAAAGGGATGTATGTATACCAAGTGCTTTTTTGAGGTGTAGTTCTTAATGAAATTAGTATGTAATGACCGAAACCTAAGTACCTAAACTATAATATATCTTTTTTAGGAAAGCTAATATATTTGATAACATGATAGCTATGATGGAAAAATATGCGAATAATCTAGAAGCACTCGTTGATGAAAGAACAGACCAGTTACAGGAGGAGAAAAAAAAGACTGGTAAGTTACTTCTAAGACCAATAATAATTTTCAAACACTTCATATTTAAAACTAAATATGATATATTCACACTTACCTAAATTTATTACACAATATACAGAATAGCTTCCTACTTTAAAATATGTACGTAAATGATAATTATTTACAAAGTATTTTTATAATACAAATGTAAATTTATTATTTTAATCGTAATTATAGTCAGGTTTACTTACGTATATTTATCAAATATTCCTGAATACTTCACTTTCGGGAATGTGCGGGACCCGTATCCACTTAAGAATAATGGCTAAAATGGCTGTTTCGGTTTGAATGATGAGATAAGGTATTGAAGTGTTTGGCACTGAAACAATATAATAGTCGTCGAGGATGTTTTGTAACATATATGGTGTACAATGGGCATCATAGTATATTCTGCGATGTGAATGCTGCTTTTCTTGTCTAAATGCGACAGATACCACTTCCTATCGGATAGGCCGTAAGCCTGTTTATAAATTCAAATATATATAGTCATTGGATATAAGTTAGATTTGTATATTTTTTTATCTTCATGCACACAATAATTTTAATCTTCTACAGAGGCACTGTTAGAAGAAATGCTGCCAGCGCCAGTGGCGGATCAACTTAAACGCGGGCGACGAGTAATGCCCGAAAGTTATGATTCCGTCACTATTTATTTCAGCGATATCGTAGGGTTCACAGCCATGTCGGCGGAAAGCACCCCGCTTCAGGTACTGTCACCGATAGCATCACTTGGATACTTAACAGTAACATATAAAATAAACATAAACCCTGATGGAGGATATTTTTATAGCATGAAGATGATGAATTTTTTAATAGGTGATAATGGAATGGTAACCCCGCCTGTGCTATCGGTATACGCTGGCGGAGCACTAATGAGAGATAGGTGAGAATGAAAACAGATCAGTTGGCTCAGCGTGACAAATTCATTGAAAATTAACCACGATGGTTTTCAGGGGAAACTGCGTGGAGGTCGACCTGATAGGATGTATTGCTAACAGACCCCATTACTAACAATCCCTTTCCTCCTATATGACGAATTAGGTCAGTTTATTGGTGACAAATTCGCCAGAAATAAATCACGATAGTTTCCAGCAGGACGGTATGAATATCGACCCGACAAAAAATATTATTGTTAACAATGAGGTTGCTAGTTCCCATTACCAACATTTTTTTCTTGTCCCACCCGTTGTCATCCATCTTAAAATATACAAAGTGTAGCCACCTTCACTTGCATTATTAACCCTTAAAAGCCTAATTTTTTAAATCAAATTAAAAAATATATAAGTGTACCCTTTACTGTGTTTACACATATGATGTTTACACATATAATGGGGAAAAATAGTAAAAAAAAATCAAAGCGATATTTTTATATATTTATTTTGAAAAAACATTTGGTAACATGTAAACAGCCCAATATTAAAATAAAATCGATTGTAGGCGCCCAATCCAATTTATAACTCCGGTATCAAATTTGAAACTTCAAGTATTTAAGGGTTAATCTGATCGTACTTTAACTGAACTAGATTAAGGTTTTATTTATATGTAATTAACAATAATTTTGTATTATTTAATTGCAGGTTGTGGACTTTTTAAATGATCTATATACATGTTTTGATTCTATTCTTGAGAATTTTGATGTATATAAAGTGGAAACTATTGGTGACGCTTACATGGTTGTAAGTACGTTACATATGTATTATAGTTTATTTCAATAGAACGTAATGAAAATTTCATTTTCAAAACGTTCATCAATCAATTTATCGAATTTTTATTTGTCCTATTATTAAATATCAGCAGACTGACAGATAGTCTGAACAATTATTCGTTTTTATATTAAGTTCTATTTAAAAATATTATTTATAATAGTTAATTACCTATCTGCTATAACTGTGTAAAAGTGAAATATGTTCAAATATATTTAATATTAATTTTCGTGTACGATATTAAATACTTTTGACTAATAAAATTTAGCTACACACTACCAAAGTGAGCACCTATCTATTTTTTGTACCTTTTCCATATTAATTTTTTATGCACTATTATTTATACGAAATGAATCGTACATCGATTCACATAAAGCGGTTTTTAACCAACCAGGTGTCAGGGTTGCCAATCCGTAACGGAATCGTGCACGCGGGAGAGGTGGCGTCTATGGCGCTGGCGTTGCTCGCCGCCACCCGCGCCTTCCGCGTCCGCCACCGGCCCGACCAGCGGCTGTTACTACGAGTCGGCATACACTCTGGTATCAATCATCCTTATATCAAGTTTTAGCTCCTGATTATACTACAAGAAGATGGGTATTTTAGTCCCCATTGCTAGTAATATACCCTTATCAACCTTCAGACAGAAACCATCTCTTCCTTGAAAATCATCACGGTTAATTCTTTGTAAATTAGCAACGACGGACTGACTAACCTGAATCCTCACCTTCATTGGTATCCCACCAGCTTAAAACATTCCATTATTATCCACATAACCAGGCGAGGTTACCATTCCATTATCATCCATAAAAAAAAATACACATAATAGTGGTAGTATTTTTTTTTATGTTCTAGGTCCAGTATGCGCAGGAGTCGTAGGTTTGAAAATGCCAAGATATTGTCTTTTTGGAGACACTGTCAATACAGCCAGCCGATTCGAGTCTACTGGAGCACGTTAGTTTCATTGCCTACCTAAACGTTACAATTCTTTCGTAACTTCGTAAATTTTATCTATTTATTTCATTTCAGCTTTAAAAATCCACTGTAGCGCCGCGTGTAAATCTCTACTCGATCAACTGGGAGGATATATTCTGGAAGAGCGAGGAATAGTATCTATGAAGGGAAAACGCGATCAGATCACGTACTGGTTGCGTGGTGAGGAACCCGCTGCGGCGGCCGCGCGAGCCGCCCGCCGCACACAAAAAGAAGACGTTCAGCCGATTCCCACCGAAAAACGCGGCCAACGTAGCTCACTTAAAAGTAAAAATTGGAAGAATCATGTTGGAGGATTGCACAGGTAATAACATGTTTTAAAGATGTGTATAATTCCATTTTATTTCCTAATATTTTTATATTAGACAATAAAATGGAATATATCCTGATATAATGATAATTTTGCTCCAGATGCTGCAGTTTAGAATCTCCGAAAAAGTTGAGGTTCGCATCAGGAAATCACCTAGAATCACACACAGACAGTGTTCTACACCATAGGAGCGACGAATATCTTATGGAGGTATTTTTCTCTTGTTAAATTAATTTACAAATATGTATTAGATCAGTATCTAAATAAATACCTCATTCTCACTCTGGTTTCCATAAAAAGTAAAACTACTAGATACAGAGCAGACACCCTAATCCTCAGAAAATCAAGAAAAGTCAATGTTACTTTGATGTCCATGACGCTCTACATATCTGTACTTATACAATTGTATCGTCAAGTTTGTAAATTGCCTTGCTTATTTCCTATATTGTATAATGCAAATAAAGTATACTAATTCATTCATTCATCTATGGATATATGAACTGTATCTATTTCTCAACACATAAGCCGTCAACTTATTTGCCATCGTAATCACCAAACAACCCGATAATTCGACAGGTAGTGGGCGAGGGTCGACTAGCGCCGGCGCAGCGCGGCGATTTGTTAGAAGCTCCCAGCCTCCGACACGAGTACACGAGCGTGTCGTGTCCCATCATTGAGCAGGCAGAGAGCTGCGTGTCGCGGTCGCCGCCGCCGCGGTACCCGTCGCCCGCCGGCGGACACCGCCTTGTCGACTCCGCAGACCTCCCTGAGCCCGACGTCAAGCTCGTCATCAACGGCTGCACTTACAATGAAAGCGATGGAGCGGGCATACCGCTCCTCGCTGACACGTGAACGAGCTCGCGTGTCGTAGTATTCAGTAGCGATTCACACTAGTCAATGGTTTAGTAGATCTGTAAATTATATATGTTCAACGTAGTTGCGCTCTCTATTCGACACTGCCACGATAATTATAGTGAGCAAGGCCGTTTTCTGAAGAAATCTGTAGTGTCTGAACATACGAAGACTCGGTTTGAGCGGATTAGATCTGATCGTCTCGACTTCGTTTGGTCCGGACTTAGCATTAATGTGATCTATGTCAGTATTATTAAGAAACCTATATTCAATAGAAATTATTTAATAACATTAAACTCTTATTTCACAATTCACGGTAACATCGTTTTACTTACACATATTATATTTACAACATCATTTCATATACACATAAACTAATATACATTTATATGGATTAGGACATTTAGACCAACAAAGCACGAATTTCTTAGAGCCTCGCGCACTAACGGTCCTGCGACTGGTTACTATGGGCGGCCAAGCAATGTACTGTCATACCGATTTCATGCGGTTCAATGACGACAATCATATAATTAATCCGCGGTCCAGCCACGGCGATCAAAGAGTTGAATCACAATCCAGCGGTAGAAATTTTACGGCTGAATCGCGATTCAGCAACGACCGCATGGCTGACTCGCGATCCAGCAACGATCACACGGCTGACTCGCGGTCCAACAATGATGATCCTATTACAAAAACGCAGTCCAACTGCGATGATCACACGGCTAGCTCGCGATCCAGCAATGATGATCCCATTACAAAAACGCAGTCCAACTGCGATGATCACACGGCTAGTTCGCGATCCAGAAATTATGTTCCCATTATAAAACGCAATCCAACTGCGACGATCACACGGCTAGCCCGCGATCCAGCAATGATGATCCCATTATAAAATGCAGTTCAACTGCGACAATCACACGGCTGGCTCGCGATCCAGCGTCGGCGGTCACACGGTGGACTTCCGGTCCAGCGACAGCGGTCACACCGCAGACTCGCGGTCCAGCAGCGGCGGTGCGCGTCGCAGCGACGAGCTACTACTGCGGGTTCCGCCTCCAAAGAATCCAAGCAGCCACGAGCGGATCGCGAACCGGGGGTTTTTGCGGAGATCGCCCTTCCCGTCGGCGATGTTCTCGAGCGAGCGCCACTTCTTGTAGAACTCGATGTAGTTCGCGTCGTGCACCTTCCTCTTGGGGCGGTCGAGCTTGTTGTAGAGACTGCAGTTGCGCAGCAGCGGGCTGTCCTCGGTGCGTGCGTCATCGGTGACGATGCCGATGATGGTGCCGTTAAAGACGGGGTCGCCGGAGACGGTGGAGACGGGCACGTCGGCGTCGAGCGAGCGCGTGGTGTGGTGGCGGCGGATGCGCGGCTCGCGGCGCGCCGCCAGCACGTCCAGCGACTGCGCGCCCCGCAGCGGCGCGCCGCCCGACCGCTCCGACCCCGACCCGGAGCCCGAGCCCGAGCCCGAGCCCTCGCCCGCCGTCGACGACGCGATCGAACTCAACGCGTTCCTGCACAATTATGTTTGATCGGTTAACACGTCATCGTCGTGGATCAATAGACGCAATATACCACATACTAGATAGCATAGCAATGCGCTTGCAATTTTTTACACGAAAAAAAAAGTGATATTTTGGCATAAAATGCGAAGAAACGTTCTTTGGATACAAAGAATAAAAAGGTGCAATTACTCAGTGTAATCTGTAATGTGCATTATATTTTATTCATTTCTATAGGCAATAATGTCTGTTTATGCATGCAGTTGCCGTTGCATAAGCTCTATTGTTTGCAGCAGTTGTTCCAATATATAAAATTAATAAAAAAAAAAAAATTCTTCGACCCTAAAATTATAAAACTTATAAGAGATATAACCTGGCACGAGACGTATGGTCGGAGCGTGGACGACGCGCAGTCAGCACTTCCTCAGCGGCGGACATGGGAGCGGCAGCGGAGGCAGTGGCAGGCACGGCCGCGAGCGACAAGCGGGAACCCCTCGCACCCGACGAGCCGCCCGTCGACCGCGTGGCGCTCGCTACGCGCTGCCGCATGACGCCTCCGCCGACACTGCCGCCGCCACCAGCACCTCCTTGACAAATCAGTGCACTTTTATAACACGTGCATGGGTTACATTCTTAGTTCACGCCTTTTATAGATTTTTCCTAACAGTCTATATACAATAGGTATGAATTTAATACTATGGATAATGTATGTATACTTTATAATACTTACATATACATACATTATTGTCACATTAGAGCGCATGAAAGGAAACGGTAAAACTCGCCGTTGTCGGACACACGGCATGAAGAACCACAGATACATTATTGTAAGTATAATATAAAATATATGGAATGAGAATAAAACGCTAAATAAATATTACATTCAATAAAAAAATTAACATAAAATATACACGCCTATCATAGTTTCAATGCAGAAATATTATTTTTGGCGAAACAACGTCATGCCAAAATAATACAATATAGATACTCAGAAATATACAGGTAGAAGCTAAATTTCAAAACACGTGATATGTTACGATATATACGTAATAAACATTTTATCTAAGTATATACCTGAAACCGATGGGTGTCGAGAGTCTGCCAATCTGGGACTTCTTCTTGGTCGGCAGAATAGAGGCCGTTCCTCACCTTCCACTTGTCTCTTTTGAATAGCTTTTTCTGTAGCGCCAACCAACCAGTATGTCTGTAACTGAAAAAAATTAAACTATTAAAAAGTTGTTAAAGACAAATATTATACTATTTACACATTAAAAATATTTTTATTTATATTTCATTGCGTAAATTTAATATTTGTTTGACATACGAACAATACTATCATGTACATACTTATCTTAAAAAAAAAATTAAGTCAGCTTAAAAACTGAAAATTCACTAGCAGACATATACGAGTATACATATTCACTTGCTTTTATCGACGACTTCGTTCGTGTGATACGAGATTTTTTTCATGCGACTTAGAATGGCATATATACTGATGCCCAAGTGGCAACCATCGTCTGTAGACATGAAGCATGGATGAATGAAAAAATAAAGTACCATCGACATAATAGAGTATACTATGTCGCCCATGATTCCTTTCATGCGTTACCATTTCTGAGGACTAAAGTGTTATGCCTCTGCACCCTGTAATTGTATTACCATATTCCACCCTTCATGCCGAAACACAGCCATGCAAACATAACTTACCACTACAACATAACCATACAAATATAACTACTTCACGGCAAAAACACAAATGGGGCAGAGGTACCTAAGTAATCCAAGACGACTTTTGTACAAAATCTCCCTCTGGTAGGTTCATTATGTTCGTTGAATGGGATAAAACTAGCTTTTGTCCGTCTCTCGATCTCATATAGCAGTTATGAAATTATGTCTACAGTACTAATCCATATAACCAATCCTTGAACTCGCTTTCACATTGATTTAATTACTAAGAATAGTCAATAGAAAATCCCTAATTGAAAAACTTACTTGTCCCTTGCCCTTGATAGGAATAGTGCCTCTAGGCTCGACGATATACCCGCCGATCTTATCAAGCGCTTGCTTACAGCTAGGTGATATGTGTATACGCAACGGTTCCCCGTTCGATTCCATTCGGGACGCTGTGTTTACTGTGTCCCCAAATAAACAATATCTAGGCATTGTCAACCCAACTACTCCTGCTACCACAGCTCCTAAAAATACAATCATTGTCAATACATAGATAGATATAATAAATAAATAATTGATTACTACAAATTATTATATAGCTACACATAAACAATGTCTAAATCCTAGATTACCCATCAACTTACTTAACACCTCTTTCAGTCAAGTATCGTCATTACCATGCAGCGTACCGGCGTGTACACTTGAGACGAATTATAAAAGCGGATGAAATAGAAAAAGTATATACACATAGAACTTTTGACACTCGTTTCTACCCGCCTACCTCATAAAAGACTTGGCATGAAGATAGATGTTTGAATGAGTCTCGACATTTCACATAACTAATTCTCACCACATCTTAAAACTACTCACAGTATAGTGTGTCATCATATCAATCGTTAACTAATCGCTGGTAAACATAGAACTCCTCCAAAAAGGGGGTTTTGCTAGTAATTGCCACGCTTGGTAGGCAAGTTGATAACTGCACTTAGTCTTTGGCAACAGGTAATAACTCAAATAATTTCGAAATAACTTTTGATGTTTGATTGAAAAGTATTTAAAACTGCTCTCAATACATTCTTTTAATTGATATTGTACCTACTCATTGAAATAACATATTTTGATAGCCGTTTGCAATAATACAGCCAAAACTATACATATATAATATATTGTAATGTAAAAACGCACCAGTGTGTATTCCTATTCTTAATTTTAAAGTTTCATTTGGTCTATGCGATATTTTGTGAGTCTTTACTGCGTTCAATAACTCAAGCGCCATTGATGCAATCTCGCCCACGTGTCTATCGTTGTTTCTTATAGGCAATCCTGATACCTAAAAACAATATTAATAAAAAATACATACATTTTGGAAAGAGCAATTAATAATTGAAAATATTTTGCCGACTACTGGATAGTGATAAACGCATCGCTTCGACTACATTTCTTCGAGGATATTGGAAAATAGTTATGGGAACCAAGCATAAAAGTCAACTACAACTACCGCATTGTAGGCGTAAGCGTATATTTTTTATATTAAGGCGTATTTTAAATATTTTTTTAACGGATGATAATGGAATGGTAACGCCGCCTGCGCTATCGACGCACTGGCGGGGCACCAGTGAGGGATGACAAGTGAAGATAAAGCAGATCAGTTAGCCCATCATGACAAATTTAACAATGAATCAATCACGATTGATTCCAGGGGAAATCGCGAGAAGGTCGACCTGATAGGATATATTACCAATAATAGAATTGCTAATCCCCATTACTAACAATCCCTTATCCCCCGGCGTATTTTATAATAGGTTAAAATGTTTTTTTATTAAAATAAGCTTAATTATAAGCATTCTAGAGGAATATTTTTTTAATATCTTCACTTTTTCTTTATCATACACAAAAGTCATCATGATAAGACTATAATTTTACAGAATGGTACACTTTTTGCTCCAAAAGACATTTGTTTCAGAAAAGTTTCTTTTAATTAGACTTCTAATTAATGACTTCTAACACAAGATGCGCATACACGCTATGTATCGGGTATACGCAAGTACAATGACAGCTGCATCATGTACATTCCTAATGAGGACAACTAAAACTGAAGATTAATTTAATTAATTAATAGCCTTAACTTAATTGTACTTTTTAAGAGTTAAAAAAGCACAAATGTTTTATTTATCCATCGACAGAACACTCACCACCATGTAAGCATCACCGATGGTCTCCACTTTATAAACATCATAGCCTCTTATAACCCTGTCGAAAACTGTATACAGGTCGTTGAGAAAATTGACGACCTGCAGCGGCGTACTCTCGGCGGACATGGCGGTGAAGCCCACTATGTCGCTAAAGTATATAGTCACCGAGTCAAAAGACTCCGGCTCTACGCCCTCGCCTGTCGTTAGCCGCCGCGCTACCGACCTGGAACAATCCATAATGATATCTCCATAGACTCCATATTGCCGGCTAATTATATCGGCATATTGTTAACAACATATTTTATAAAATACAAGATATTGTGTTAAACTACAATATACATGCTGAAACACGTTGATTTATTAATCATGTGATAAGGTATATTTTTATTGATACAATTTACAGTGCAATAATAGTAAATATAATACATAATTTCGCACGATGCTTCCGTTGACAAGTAAACCCACACTGCTCACGGGTCCGCCTAACCAATATAAAAACAATTCATATAGGAAACTCATTACAATGTATTAGTTCAATAGAAACTTTCTACAATATACATTACCTACACTACTGTACAATCTATTAAAACAGCATGCTGATCTATACGTAATCATTGAAATTACCAAGTGCAATAAATAGAAATAGTAAATAATAAAGTATAATAAATAACTGGCCGATACAATAGTCGAATAGCATGAAGACGCAAAGGAGTCGGTTGCAATAAGCTAAAAAAAAACTGTGAGACTATGTTGATTGATAGAATCGCCATCACCTTACAGGACGCGAAACACCATAACCATCACAATATCCCAAGCAAGCTCTACGCTACTAGTAACCTGTTAATGAAATAAGTGGGTTACTTATATCACATTGTCTTAACAAAAGGCAATGCGATGTTCACTCCTAAAATAATCGTGTAAGGCAAACCATATTAAACTACAATCACCAGTAGAGAGTTAATTACCTCAAGACATTTTCACGATATTTCTATAATGGATTCAACCTCCACATCTGTAAAAGAACACAAGTACAACAAAGTGAATACATTTACATTTTTAATAAGAGAATGTACCACTGTTTTACATCAAGTCCATGTCGATAATGTAAAATACAGTCCGATAAAGTTATATATTTTGTATAAGTATAAAAATTTTGCATATATTAAAAAGATTTTTTAAATATTTGTATTACGTCCTGGACGCGAATTTTTCCTAAGTACAAATTTTATGTAAGCAGGTGCATATTCTAATAAACTGAAAATTATCAATAATGTGCAAAATCTAGTGAAAACATAAAAAAATGATAATTTGGACTAAATGTAAACCAGCGCACACTACAACGTCGTCCAGGTAATTGACATATCTTGTTGTATTTGCGTCTTTCTTTGTTGTGCTCACATTAAGTCTACCGAACACGAGTTACACACCTTATATTAGTGACGAAACGGGAAGACAGGTTACACATAATACTAAATACTATTTTTAAGAACATTAAAGGATCGCTTACATATTGCATGCACATGTACCATTTAATTCCTCGACTTTATCTTCGCCTCACGTCACATACGAATTTCTATAACCTACGGACACTATAATCTACAGTTACGGACAACACACCTATTGAATAAAACGTAATAAAGTCGACCATAAACTTGATGTCGTGGACATACAACTCTCTTTAAAAATCTTCCTTGGATGACTGAAATGTATCCATGTTGTACTGAATACAAGTTGGTGGTCACCATGACCGTACTCACTTTGGTAGCATTCTATGTAATAAATCTTCTGTTTTCTGTTTCTCTTCTATCAGCAGCCTCGTCCTCTCTGTGACTAGTTCTTCTAAGTTGTTCGCATATTTCTCCATCATATCCATCATTTGATCCATTATATTTCGTGATCTGAGAATTTATCAATTAACCAATTATAGTTTATTATTCCAAACATAAGATATTTTAATTACTCTATTTTCTAATATTATTAATTAACGTTTATCATTTCATGAATAAACAATCGAATAACTGTACTATATATTATCTTTATCATAAAAACTAGTTTTTTTTAAGGGATTACATAATTAAAATTTCTTTTGACATATCAGATACTCACTTGCCAGATTTCATTTTCTTAAGGCGGCTTCTTATTGTAGGAAAATCAGGTCTGAGATTCGGATCTTCCGCCCAACAGTCCTTCATGAGAGCAATCACATAGTCCTCCGTAGTGTCCTGTATGATACTTGTATCGGGACGGAACACTTCTTCGCCGTCTAACTTTGATCTTTTGACGCGCTCCACGATATCTGTATAAAATAAACAGAGTAAATCATTTGAGGCTTTTGTTACTGTCTATCATCACATTATTTTTAACATGAAACTTTAAGAAGATATAACTAAAAGTATTTGAAAAACGTTTAAGAGAATCTACACAAATATATAATGTTTTAATTAATATAATCCCCTAAGATATTTAATATAAAATTCTGTATAAAAGACCTCACAGACAGAAGCTAGCATTACAATATCAAATCTTCAAATTTGGACCAGTTCTCATGGAATTTAGAATTATTTATGATATTTGAAATCCATTACTTGGAGCCACAGTCTGGCTCCACAAGTAGTTCAATAACAGTACCTTAATAATACACAAGCAATGCAAAATATGTTACCATCTTGAAATCCATAAACAACAAAATCTAACAAAACTATTTCTGTAATGTAAATTTGAAGTAAACTCAAGCCAAGACATGGATTTAATTGTCCAACCCAATATAATATTAAGAATTAATAAATAAATTATAAAATAATAAAATTAGAATACCTTTGGGTTCTAATGGAGTTCCACCAAAAGGTCCTCTTCTGGCAATTAATTCATACAGAATTATACCAAATGCATAAACATCACCCTTCTGTGTACCACCAACGGTACCATTTGGATTATCCAGTTCTCTTAGTAATTCTGGTGACTTCCATAATAATCCTAAAAAATTGAAACATGTTTTTTAAAATATAATGATATATGACATCAAAACTATATGTTTAGTATTGTTTTTATTCATAATGTATATAGCTTTTATTTCTATTAATAATAACAAAGTTAAAACATTATAAAATATGGAAAAAAAAACTACAATCACCTCTATAATGTTGATGCTCGCCTATGTATTCATTTTCAGCACTATAACGCAATTCGTGAAGACCAAAATCTGTAACCTATTAACGGAAATAGATAACATCATTTAGATACATACACACACACAAAAAGTTTATTTCAAATGTGATAACATCTATTACCTGTAGCATCCACCTGGATGTAACTACACAATTTGAGGACTTAAGATTCCCATGGAATATTAATGGCGAAGTATGAATAAACGTCATACCCTGCAACAAATTAAACAAAAAAAATTAAACTGAAAGCAACAACTAAACATGTAAATGAACGGCGCTCGTGTTTATTTTATACTATTTATAATATACGATATGCGCTGACAAAATGTTATATTTTATTGTAGGTAGTGTGTAAAAATGCTCTCAAATTATTTCTACAGTAAAAATTAAAGTATTTACCTTTATGAGATCATGAACCAATGACGATATAAACATCTTATCTAACTTTATATCTTCATTTTCAATTATATCCTGGAATAGAAAAAAAAATTACATTAAAATTTGTTAAATAACTTAATTACACATAATGCATTACATGACATATTTATAATCATCAAATGTGCGTAGCTATTCTCCATATACAGACTTGTGCACGCCAACGATAATCCATACATAAAAAAGCATACTATATAAATAGGTCACAGTATAATAATTTTAGATAAGCCCTATTTATAATAATTAAGAATCTCAGAAACGGTAACTAATTTCTTAAAATTATGGGCTACTATCCATGCCTATAGGTGACAATGAGCATTTTCCACATGATTGGACGTCAGCTTATTTGCCGTTTTGTTGCATAAAAAATCACCAAACATGACTATAAACAATTTATATTAGAAAGAAATATTTTCCACATACGAGTACATATGCACAATGATGTAAAAGGGGCAAATCGTAAACATATGTTAACATAATAACAGTAAGCACTTACATACAAGCTTCCTTTGGCACAATAATCAGTTATGAGTAACACCCGAACGGGCTCCACAACTGCGCCGATGAATGAGTTGAGATTATCGTGGCGCAGCTCGCGTAACAGCCGCATCTCCTTCATCACGTCACGGGAGATGTCCTGTGAGAATACCAAAACAAACATTTATTTACTGCGTTCCAGTTATCTTCTTCTACATTTATCTTCACAAATAAAAATGATACACTAAATGTCGTTCTGACCGCTAAAACACGAGAACTCAGACCAAAACGATAATTTTTTTTTAATTTTCATCTTCACCTATGAAAGGTTCTTATTAAGAGAAAGAGTTATCTGATAAAACGTAAAAGCTCCATTGTCTTTTCCCCATACAAACCGTTTCTAGCTGCAATTCAAACATGTTTAAGCTTATTTGCAGGCAGGAAGAATCAAATGTATTAATCCAATACATATTCTGTTAAGGAATCTGGCGTGAAGATAAAACATTAAAGATTCACAGGTGAGTAATTATATATTTAGCGTCGTGCTGTTTTTCTGACTTGGTAAAAAATCTTGGCTATTCTTACTGGTTTAGCTTAGCTATGCTTTAGTTAAAGTTATGTCTAAGTTGAACATATTTGCAGAACATCAATAAAATGGTTCTTATTTTAGTAACCACTTCCCATTAAATGGAATATATTTATAATATAAACACTTTATTAATACATACATGTTAAAATATTAAATTAACTTCTTTTTAAGCCTTACCTTCTTTTTGGAGAATTTTAACTCCTTAATCCTAACCACGTTCCCTTTATATTGTGCTGTAGTTGTAAAAATTTGTGTACAGCACCTGCTCTCGTATGACATACCACTTGCTAAACTCAGCTAAAAAAAATACAAATTTTTGATTAAAAAGAATTATAAGGTTTACATTACTTATATTAGTCATTGAGCAAACTTGTAAGAGATATTGTACTGCTTTCGATTGATTATTGAAAATGATTGTTTGAGACATTCTATATCCAGGACTGAGTAAATAAAAAAAAAAAAAATAAGAACACAAATACGACTTTTAGCTATAATTAGTAAATTAACATTAACGCTACTTACTTTACTGGGTGACCACACGAGCCCACTACCTAGGTATCCCGCTATTTCATGGGGATCAATCTTCCACAGTAACCCCTCGATTTCTTGTTCAATCTTCCACTTGCGGTATATGCTGATGGTGACAACCAGAGCACAGAAAAGCGTAACTGCCAATGTGCCAGCTACCACTAGTGAAGTAATTTGGGAATCGTCTTTGGGACATTTCTCATTGAGGAAGCCACAGGACGGTTCATCTTCAGGTTTAACATTGTCCGGCCAGTCAATTTGTAGCCGCGGATACAATTTATATTCCTAAAACATGATGCAAACGCATTTTATTTACAACCAATTCCTAAATCATAACTGTAAATAACCATAACTATAAACGTCGATACATATTTCTCTATAAGAGAAGGAAAATACATATTTATTTTCAAAATAACAAAAATATAAAAGAATCGGGAGTAAAAAAAAAAATAAAGCAATAATTTATTCTATATCTAAAGTTTCGTGTATTACATGTATGTATTCATTGATGTATTACAAGTCTATGGTACAAATAACTTATGACTAATTACCGTTACATATATTCTGTATGTTTTAATGCACATAACTTACGGGGAATTGTCGGGAGCTCTGCTGGAAGTGGCCAACGGGTATCATGGTGTGCGAACAGTTCATGTCTCCGTCGCTAAAATTCGTCGGTTTGAAAGCCAATACTGAAAAATTTCCCTCAGAGTCGGCACGCTCGTCTAGCCGAATCGACATACCAGACACACCTAGGACAAATAACATTCATAAATTTAATATAATTAAAAAAAAATATAATTATATATAACTAATTTAAATATATATTAATTTATAAATAAAGCTAAATAATTTATAATGTAAAAAATAGTGATAAAACTATCTGAATAAAAGCTATTTTAAATGCTATAAGAAAATAAATTGTCCCATTAAATCAAAGGACGATCTTATCGAGCCAATCTATTGAGACAAATTTTTCCAGCATCTTCTTTTTCAAATATAAACAGTCCAACCATCTACCTATCCTTCTGTCCATCTGAACTAACGTTTAGACGACATGAATACGATATGGGTGATAGTAGACATCATTTGAATTTTAACTTATATTTACATTCTATTCTACTAAATCCTATTTTGCAACTTACTTTTAAATGGAGTGCTCTCGATCATTTTAGCAACTATACGAGATCCATTTGTGGCAATACTTAATAACTTTGAATATGTCAGCTCATCTTTCTTGGTGTCCTCCCTTATCAACTTGTCTAAAGCCGTCGCATACAATTTCACAGAATCGTACAAATAAGCAGCATAAATGGACACAAACTGTAAAATTACAATAAATGTATTGTTTTAGAAATATAAGAAGCAAATCAACAGATATTATGAAATATTATTTATCAACTTTCAAAACTATATAACATAAATTTTTGTAACATTATTATAATGCTAAATATAGTCACGGTTGAAAAATAAAAACACTAAACTAAATTAATTTAAAAATTATAACTTAATAATCTTTTTAAGTTTTTAAAACGTATCCATTTTTTTTAAAAATAGTAATGGAGTACCTTATTAAATTTATTCTCAAACACAGCAGGCAGCGGAAACTTGAACGGTTTGAGGGTGTTGTAAAGGCGAACTTTGGCTGTAAACTGTTCATAGCTTCCGGAGGGCTCCGACGAGACCACCACCAGTAGCGACTGCGACCGCTTGCGAAACTCGTTCGTGTCCGGACACACCATTTTCAATGCACCACGATCTTCAGTTTCTACGACCAATATATACGTTTAAAAGAGAAATACACTAATTTAGGAATAGGTAATAAAGATATTAAAGAAGATGACCAAAGAAAAATGGATGTACTGTATGGTATGCATAAAAAAAACAGTAAACTGAGGTATAACGATAGATAGGGATCAGTACAAGAGTAAGATATACTATGCCGTCGACAAATGGATAAGGCAAGACAGTAATGAAGAATAAAGATATGGGTACAGACAAAAAATAGTTTTACAACTCTGTAATGCTTTTATATCATAAATACCAACGTTAAATTGTATATTTATTAAAGTTTTCAACAAAATCATAGAAGGATAAAATTATTATAATAAAAGCACTATCTTTTAGGAAGTTTGAAGAAAAGGAAGGCGTAGAATATTCAGCAACATAAATACAGTCTTGTGTAACTATAATCAGTTACGCCTTAGAAATACTAACTTATTAAATATTTCAGTGAATCCTTAGGTGAATATGTCATCATATCAACAAATATGACCATGTACTCTCCATTCACAAACAACTGCAATGACTCCATGGCCGTCATCATGTCAATGAGACCCGACGTCGATCCCAGGAACACGTAAACTAAAAGAAAAATACTCTAATTACAAACTATTAATATACATATACAAACACACAACCCAAATATGTTTATTTAAGCATCATCGTCACATCAGCATTTAACTGTCCACTGCTGAACATAATCCTTCCCTTGGGTGATTTTGCCAGTAGTTACCACGCTTGGCAGGCGAATTGGCAACCGCAGTTAGGCTTTAAAGATGATTTGAGAGGGACTCTGATGCCCATCTCTCTCCTCCCTTAGTCGCCTTTTACTACCCCCACGGGAAAGAAAGGAATGGCCTATTCCATGCCAGGACCAAACGGCCATATTTAAACATAAAAATAGTAAACACATTAGTAGAGTATAGGACATTATTCAAATAAATATGTAAACCCCATAAATAACATATAAACATTAGAATTATACCCAAAAAAAATTATGCAGCTTCGACCGTGCCAGAAATATTACCTCTCATTCTCATGAGAACTAATGAGTGTTACATAATAACTCTTAAGCAATGAGAGGAGGTTTTCCGTACTGAGGTGGTATTTCTTCCTTTTATTTTACGTATATGTAAAGTTCACTGCTGATTCCAGATTACCGCTATTAAAATCCTTGTTGTATTGTAAAGAAAATACTTACATTATTTCCTAAAATGTAAAATGATACTCACTTCGGGTTCTATTCTTGGTGTCTTGTATAAATTGATACCAAAAGCCGGGTGCACAGCACGTGAGCTTCTCCTCACAGCACTTGAAGCCATCAATGACTGGCCGCTGATGATTTACCGTCATATTGTTCCTCTTCGCGTGGTTCTCTAGAGTAAGCGCGACTGTCACCCATGGCTCTTCGTACAGTATAGAAAATTTGTTCCACCGGTAATAGCGCAACAGCGATATTACTGATTTTGTAGCCTGCAAACGAAAATGTTTGACTTATATTTTTAAACAATTTTATTTATAATTAAATACTTGTGCAATTTACTACATAATTGATATGAAAATATTATTAAAAGCAAGTCCTGCCCGCTTCTAAATTTTTCAATCACTTAATAATTATTATATGTCTTTAATATTATAATAATATTTTTAAGCCGTAAATGATAAAGTTCACGACCCATCTTATGAAATATCGGTAATTGTTACATGTCACATAGAGGAGATTGTTAGTAACAGGGACTAGCGGCCCCATTGTTAACAATGCACTTGGTAAGGTTGACCTCCACGCTAACCTGGAAACCATGGTGGTTATATCTAGGAGAATTCATCACGATAGACCAACATCATTCTCACCTATCATAAATCTCTGATACTCCCGTTCAGTATATACCTATGACTAAATATCAATGATAAAACTCTCACATAATTTAATGCAATAAAAGATGTACAATTTATTAGCGGCGTAATGTAGGTATATAAAGTGGCAATATATTTTTCAGAAATATACCTCCTTATTACTGCATAAAATATATGTAATTAATCTTACAATGAATATGACACAGTCATATAGAATGATGAGTGTAGAATTTTGCATTAACAGACATTGACTAAAGCAAATAATTGATTGTATGAAAAGAAATATAAACTACGAGAGTTAAAAAGTAATTCAGGCTAATAAAATCACAAAGTAAATAAAACCATAACTACCTGTTTTTTTTTCTGTTCGAAGTGCATTTAACACAGATAGCTAACTGAATTTACTTTTGTTCTTGCTGATATAAGAGAAAAAACATATTATGTAACGAGAACATGTACGGTGAAATGACTCACATACTGGTCATTAGTAATTGAGATTATTTGTTCAGCACATTACCTGAGTGTCCGGAGGCTCTAGTCTGGCAAATGTTGACAGCGTTGAAATTTGGTAATCTGAACATTTCTGGAAACATAAAAATAATATACATTAGAGCTTTATGCTTCGCTTGCAAGATTGCTTGTAGATTTACATAATGAGCAATGTACCTGACATTATTCATACATAAATGCCAATGAACAATATTGCTTCCTATAAGAACACCATTTTATTATAAACCTATATGCTCCAAATTTTAGCTTTCTAGACTTAGTAGTTTTGGCTATGCCTTGTTAAATCAGTAAGTACACACGATTTAATGAATATACAATAATATTGCATATTTCACTTTCACTAAAAAACAGTCAACAAAACGACTTTTGAACATTTCAGACAAACTACTTGGTTACAGGAATATTTAATTATTTCTTAATATAACTATTTCTTTGGAAATGACATATACATGGACAACATGCAGACATGGATAACATAACCTACTTAGAATAGGAAACAAGCTGACGACCCATCTGATGGAAAGTTAAACCTATAGACATGGTACACATAAGTACCCCTCATATATTGCCATCCCTAAGAACTATGGCATAAAACTTGCGTATACATTCAGAGAAGATGCTATAACTAATTAATTATAGCCCATTATGGGAAAAAGGACTATTAGTAATGGAATGTATGCTAATAATATAGAGTATATTATAATATCAGGTTTACTTCACTACACACGGTTACCCTTAGAAAACACCGTGATTAATTGTTATAAAATTCATCACGATGGGCTAACTCACCTGCTTTCATCCTCACCTATCATACACCACTGATGCTCCGCCAGTGTATACCGATAGCGCGTTTTATTGTCCACGCTCTGAAATCTCAAATGGGATCCGTAGGCGATTAACGGCTCCGGTGAAGCACACATCGATGGCAGAGCGGCTCCATCTCTGTCCTACCAGCGATAGTAAACGCCTACCTGACCATTTACTGAGGTCATTATTCGTCGCCCGTACACCTAACTTTGTACGACCCCCGTGCAAAGTCGATGGCTTTAATAAAATATTTAACAATATCTTACATAAGAAATCATCGGCAGGTTGCGAGACTTAGCAATGATGGCCTCAGTGTTGCAGCGTCCTTCGGGACCGAAAAACGCAACGACGCCCGAGCAGCTCATATCGGTGAGCAGTCGCGTCGCAGTAATCGTATCGAACTTTGTGTCGTTCCATTGCAACAAGAGCTGGACATCTGGAAGTATGTCTGTACTGTTGTTGATCTGAAAGTAAACAGTAAAATAAATCATTATATGGATATCAAAACATGTTAAAATGACTTCAATTTAGTATGAAATATTTTAATATGATTGTCTTAACATTTGTATATTTTCTTTATAGATATTTTATACCATACCTTCTTGGAAAGCGGCTAATTTTTTATTCTAATACAAAAAAGAAGTTATGTTTTCGCCAAACAATTTTGAATGAAAATCCATTATCGACTTGTTATATTTTAATTTCTGAATTTGTTGCATAAGCAACTTGTTAAGTAATGAAATTGAATTTAAGTAAACAACTATTTATAAAGTGAACTAGCAGAAAAAATATAGATAATTAATAATCTCCTGTCCGATAAAACAAAATATATAAAAAAAATATTGACTTCATGAATTGTAACAACTTTATACAATAAAGTAAGTAAACAAGTTGTGTTCCTCGTAAGCGTGGTAAGGTATAAGACATTTAGAAGAGTGCACTTATCAACTCGTGTAATTTGAAGCTATACTATAAATATTCAAAGAAATAGATCAATAATATAGTGAAACCTCCTTTATTATTACAAAACTGCTTCTCGTATTCATCATCATCATATCAGCCTTTAACTGTCCACTGCTGAACATAAGCCTCCGCCTTAGGTGATTTTACCAGTAGTTGCCACGCTTGGCAGGCGGATTGGCAACCGCAGTCAAGCTTTAGAGATGTTTTAAAAGGGACGCTGCTTCCTTATTCTGACGGTCTCTTTCTATCCCGTGGGTGTTGTAAGACCCCAAAGGCCTATTTCAAGAAGGCCTATTCTATGCCGGCACCACACGGCCAAGGCTTCTTGTACTGCCTGCAAATATTATCTCCGCATAAAGGAATAGCAACACCTCAAAATACCTTTAACACTTCAAGATTTGGCATTTGTTACGATGCTAGTTGGTATTTCTTATAAAATTTTACAAAACTATTTTAAATTGTACACAATGAGAATGTGCCCAAAGGCGGCCAGTGTCCGTAAACACGTCGGTCACAAACCCATTTTCTTATTCACACAAAGTTACCATGACAAAACTTAAATATTAGTACCCCGCATACTTCTCATTAAGCACACTCTAATGAAGACGGCCCAACAGCGATAAAGTAATAGGTACTCATAAAGTACACAATTTGCTTACTTATTAATTAAATATGGAACTAGAAATTCGTAGTAATTAAATCATTTTGTTAACAGGACAACATATTTTTCTCCGTACAGGTACGTAGAAGTTTAACTAGGTAAGCCAACATAGGTAAGTGGTGCGTCACTTATTTTGCACATGATTATCTTAAAATAACTAATTATTCATGATAACATTTCATATTGTAGTATTAATTAAGTTTAAAGATATAGCCTTTAATGTTTAACAGTAAACGTTATATTTCATCATCATCATATCAGCCTGCTGAACCACTGATGAACATAACCTTTCCCTTGTGGGGTTTTGCTGCAATTGCTACGTTTGACAGGCGGATAGGCAAGTTTAAAATTTTTTAAGTGGAACGCTGCTGTCCATTACTCGCCTTCCCTTAGTCTTCTCTTACGACACACACGGAATAGGAAGGAGTGGTCTATTCTATGCCGGGACCACACGAACAATTCGTGGTCATGATAACTGTTGACAACATACCATACGTATATTACAATTCGACATACATATTATTATATGAGTAAAACTAAGAATACCTTAACAATTTCGGTATAGTATTGTACACTTAAACTGTAAACCGTAATCGCGTAAATTATTATAAAAAATACCTATTAATATTAAAAATATATCGTAATTTAGAACATTAAGAACTCTTCGACATGATGCCTATAGCTGCCTTTCACTATCGCACCGGTCGCCATCGGCAGGGAATCCATCCTCACACCCTAGAACCCGAATGGTCACCACGCACAGTGCGGTTTCAAAGGAGCTACTTGCTCCGATCACTTAGGTTGTAGAACGATCCTCCCGCAGAAGTTTTCCCTAGAGACAACTGCATGAGGTTCTTCAAAAAGGGCGTATTAAGGTTTTCAGACATTACACGTTTAATGTCAGGCGTCCATAGACTACGGTAACCCCAGAATGCACGTAACATTCCATGACATTGTCGTAAAAAGTATCCTATGAGATAACGTAGTATATGAGATTTAATTTAAATCCGTCAAGCTTTTTAACAGTAAATGCGAAACAAATACATTCTCTAACTGTCACATTTATATCTAATATTTGTAGGAATAGCGTTTAGTACCTAAGTCTACCCCTATGACCTCTTCCATCAGAGGCATTGAATGCATGCCGTAACAGGGACCTATTATAATTTTAAATTATATGCTACTAACCTCCTCGAGGGCCATAGACAATGCTCCGGAGATAGCGAGACCCTGCCTGTCCCGCAGCTCGCCTTTTATCGACGGCAGGTACCCGATAGTGATGTTGAACTTCTTGGTGGCATGCGAAGGCCCGGCCAGTAGGCCCAGCGCCGCGAGTATGAGCACCCGGGCGCCGCCCCACATGCCGCCGCCTTCACCGTAGCACCCTCACCTGATGAAGAAACAAAATAAAATATACTATACTAACAATACATACAACGTTGTTGTACGATACATACATAAGTACGTAATTTATTGTGATTGATGTAATGTAAATTTGTGATGATCCTTGACGGTCAAAATAAATTTTTTATAATATTTTTATATTTGTACTTTCCCTCTGTAAAGCAAGTAAGAACATGTTCTCCGTTGACAAAATATCCGTCATCTACGTGGGCCCGTACACCCACATAGTACTTTTCTTCTTCTTCTAACATTGATCCTACATATAATACTTGATAATATAATAAGCTTTTTTATACATAAATCTAAACAATATGAGGACAGCATATCATCGTTATTTTCTAAACATTCTAAAGATTATACTTCGTTATCATACAATTTTATTTTGTTGTTTGTGTGAACTCAGAAATTCTTACACTATCAGAAAGTTACACTATGCCTTATAATATAGAACCTCAAGAACTTTAATTTCAAGAGATCAAGTATTTTGAGATTATAATTAAATAATTAAAGTTTTGATTCGAAAGGAAATTTTTGGTAGATTTTTCCCGTTATAGTATACAGGTTCTTATTCTCATAACAATTCACATGATAGCCTAATCAAAAAAGAGTCATAGGAAGGAAAAGTATTGTCAGTAATGGAGTCTAACAACCCCATTGCTAGCAATCTACCCCTCCCCCTCCCACCTAAAAATCATTGTAGTTAATTATTGCTGAATACGTTACGATAGGCTAACTGCCCCGCTTTTATCATCCTTTCCTATCATCGCTAACTGGTGCCAGCCAGCGTATACCAATAACACAAACGGGCTTACCATTCCATTATCAAAAAAAAAAACCCTAAAAAGAGCTGAAGTTTATTCGAGTGAGTTGTAAAAGTCTAAATACGAAAACTGTTCAAAAGTTTATTGGAAAATTGCTCAGTTTTATGAATACTTATGTATATACATGTTTTAGTTACTTTGTTATACCATTTACGACTAATTTGTATTCCATAACCGTTACAATCAAACTTGTTTAGCAGTATTTATTAGATACGTATGATTACAATTACAATAAGCAAATATAAAGGTGTGATCTGTGACTTGAGTACATACCTATCTACGACAATCGTATCATTGCATTGTTAGGTAACATGCATAGTGCAATTATTACAAATAAATGATAAAATATGGAAAATTCTATTGTTGATGCAATAAAATAATTTTATATAGCGGTCACGTCTCATCAGGCATTGTAAATTGTTTGGGGGAAAGAAGGGTTAACAGGAAAGTTAGGTTAAAAAAAAATTGGTTTTATTCAATCTTATTAGATCTATATTTAGATGAACCCCAATCCGAAATTTCTAAACATCTCTATAAATAATTGATACTTACTAATTTCTCCCTTTCCGTAAGTAGGTAAAATAGATAAAGTCTTATCTGAGAGATCAGTTCAGGGTACGATAGGATTGACATACCTGAAGAAGGTAAAAGCCCTTAAAAATAAAATACAATAAACGTAGAATAATATACTTTATAATCTGAGATAAATACTATTGTATTAGTGCTGTTGGAAAAAGAAAAACTATAACCCCTTACAGAAGTAGACACAATTTGGTCTCCTTATAAATAAAGAGTTTATTCAACAAAAAACAGAAACCTCAAATTGTGACAATAGTTTTATAGATCTAACATTAAAATAAACACCATTGAATGCAAAAAATATCAAAATAGTTTAGAACTGCCGAAAATATCGCGTACATATTGAAAACCTCACTTTGCAACACAATGCATAGTATAGGTAAGTAACAAGTAGATTCTGCTCAACAAATTAAAAAAACATGACTTCCCAGCCAAAAAAATATTAAATGTCACTCGAGAGGATGATTCTAACAATATGTTTAAGCATTTAGAAGTTATGGGGGAATAAACAAACTAACAAACGTACATGAACTGTGAAAAAAAATCCATTGTGCAATCGTGAAAAACCTACAGTACTACGTGATACTAT
Organism: Galleria mellonella; assembly: GCF_026898425.1. NCBI lineage: Eukaryota > Metazoa > Arthropoda > Insecta > Lepidoptera > Pyralidae > Galleria > Galleria mellonella. The sequence goes on along the minus strand of NW_026442042.1, from coordinate 987,661 downwards.
TAGGTCCTTACATATGAAATTGGTGTTTTGTACGGAAGGAATATAAAGTGTTTTTTTTTTAATATATTTAATTAATCAAAGTATGCACCGTTGTTATCTACGCACTTTTGCCATCTCATAGGTAGTTCATTGATCCCTTTACTACAAAAACTATAAGGGAGAGAATGAATAAACTCTTTAAAGGTGGTTTGGACTGCCACATCGAAGTTGAATTTTTTTTTTCCTTGTAAGAATTTGTCCTAATTCCGGAAAACATGGTAATCTGTTAAAGCAAGGTCCGAGGAGTACGGTGGATGTCACAGACTTTCCAATTGTAGCTCATCTAACTTAGTATTTGTTTGTTGTGCAGTGTATGGTCTTGCATTGTCGTGAAGCAGCAGTGGCTTAAAGCGATTGACCAATCTCGATTGTTTAGCAGCTAGTTCTTCCTTCAAGATTTGCAGTTGCTGACAATAGATATCTGCCGTAATCGTTTGGCCAGATTTTAGAAAGCTATAGTGAACGACACCGGCGTTAGTCCATCAAACACTTACAAGTAACTTTTTCTGAGTCAATTTTCGTTTAGGGTTGGATTTGGCTGGGTATCCAGGATTCAGGTATTGCGATGAGCGCTTCCGATTATCGTACAGTATCCACTTTTCATTACAAGTAATGATTCGATTTAAAATCCCTTCATTATTGTGTCGGTTGAGCAAAGTAACACAGCAGTCGACGCGTGTTTGCAAGCTCGATTCACTCAATTCATGAGATACTCATTGTTTAAGTTTTTATTACTTTCCCATATTTGATTCAAGCGGATTATTACAGTTTTATCACTTACCCCGAAGCCTGCAGCTATCTCTGAAGTGTTTTGTGATTGCTCCGCTTCCACATTAGCCTTTAATTCTTCATTTTCCACGTTGGAATTTCGCCGTACACATCATTAATCCTTCTAGTTGTTTCTGCAGCACTGATGCCACGGTAGAACTCGTACTCGTAAAGATACGCCAAAGAAAAAAATAATGAAGAAAAACAAATGATTAACTGTTTTCAAAACTCCAATTTACCAGCTAAATGAATTTATAAATTTGGAATTCTTAACCAAAAAGGAGATATTTCAGATCAAAGTGGTTAGTACGACAAAACGCTAATTTTAAATCTAAAATAATTCAAAAGCCGATCTCCTCATTATGTCTTTCAAACATTTTAGATAAGAATCGTGAAAAACTATACATTTTTCAGTACAAGTCATTGTCCTATTACGATATAAGGATGATCGGTTGATAACAGCAATTGTTGATAATATATACATTGATGACAACACACCATTATAAGATATACATTTTATTCACTTTATTCACTTATTTTGAATGAGTAGTAGGTGCATACAACCTGCAGCAATCGTTCATTGGCATATTTAAGATTATTTTCTAAAAGAGGGCGGAGGGTGCCGTTAGAAATATTGTATGTACATATGAAGACATTATACTATGCACAACAAATCGAATATTCATAAAAACAATATAGATAAAACAGATACTCTTTATTGTTTCTTCTAAAAGATTAGTAAACTTATTATAACTACAATGGTCGGCATTATGGAACCAATATATGGGTAAACCCTATCTACGAACCAACTGAGAATCTCCTACTAGAAATAAAAAATCGAGAACACAACAGAAATTAGCGTAAAGGTTGAATGTTACAATACAATGTGAACTGGTAATTAAAATATACTTTTTGATATACGAGTACTTCTGCGGTTACCATTTAAAGGTTCATTTTCATAATGAAAACATTTTGATTTGTCTGAGTAAATAGTTTGTTAACAAGTGTTAAAAAGGCGATTGTTAATAACGGGGATTAATAACCCCATTACTAGCATAACATTTTGTCTGGTTAAATTTTATACGATTTTCCCTGGAAAGCATTGAGAGTTTTTTTAATGGGTGATTATGGAATGGAAAGCAGGTCAGTTAGCCCATAGTTACGAATTCCACTTAAATTAACCACGATGGTTTCCAAGGGGAACCGCATGGAGGTCGACATTATAGGGTGTATTGCTATCAATAGGTCAATTAGACCCCATTACTAACAATTCCTTTCCCCCTAGCATTACGCGTTAAATACTGATGTTAATGATACTGAATTTGTCAAGATGGCCGAATAAATCAGGTTCATTTCATACTCACCTATCATCCATCACTAATAGCACAGGGGAGGTTACCATCCCTTTTTCATCCATTAGAAAATGTTCTTTGATAAAGAGGGTCTGATAATAAAGCTGGAAGATAATAACAATATGTATGTAGAACAAAGCAATTTTTTTGTTTCAAATAAATATTATTTATTCTATAGCATGCTTCTTTAAATTTTATAACATCGAAACTACAACCTAAAACTTGTATTAACATAATAAATCTAAAAATGTTGTAAAACTAAATACATAGAGAATATATTGCTTATTAGGTGTTATAAGTAGAATGAAAAGTACGGAGATTGCCTACCTATCTAGTTAGGCAGCGCCAACTGGTTGAGCCGGCTAGTGTGTTTACTTACCTAGACGAATACTGAAGAAGGTCGACTTAGTACATACAACCTAAATATTACATTCCAGTAATACACGACGAATTTGCATAGCGTTTACACCGTATTGACATTAAAAAAATTATCTTAAGCTGTCTGATAATTATTTGTAAAAATTAATGTTGGTACAATCAACATTATCATGATCAAAACTACGGGATCAAATAATTAGTTATCTGATAGAAAAAAAATATATCAAACAGTGGGAGTGGAACTTGTTCATTGGTACATTGAATATAACTAAACCAGATTATTAGTAACTTACATTACAGTTAGGTAGTAAAGAATGCCATACTTACAGCCTTAAGTATTGCCTTTTTGTAGAATTAAAAAAAAAGTACATATAATTTTACATAAAGTATTTTTGTATACATATATAAGAAAAAAAAACTGATGAAGTATCATCATTTCATCCACAGACTCCCTGCAATGCATTTCAGGTCGTCACTCTATCTAGAGGGGGGTCGTCCTACTCTGCGTAATTACAAGACACAATAATAAAACAAAAACATTCTATATAGAGTTCGGTATAAGTAATTTAAGTATGGAAATACAATAGTTGTATTTTAAACGTGTAGAGATATTTATAATATAGTATATAGATAAACATTCTATAGAAGCCAAATCTAAGCAGACGAATATAAATACAAGTATCAATGACAAATGACCAGAGTCACTTTTTTTTCAACGTTCTATCAGAGTACTATTTAATACTTATACATAATTTGTTAATAAGCATTAATTAATAATATAATGTATAATGTCTTTGTACTTTGTAATTGAGAGTGTTTATGTCTTTATATAATTAATATGTCAACTTATTCGTCATTATTTTGATTTTAATTAAGTCGGTAAAACGGCGTACTTGTCTCTTGAAGGAATATCTTCCAATATGCCCATTGGGCACAACGATGAACAATTTTAACCAACTGCAAAAACAACGAGGTTATCAATTGAACAATAGGAGTACACATTATGTGTGTGCGTTATGTAATTTTGGACTAATTTTGAACGTGGATCATCCATACTAGTAAATTTTCTGGCTGCTGTTTTTGGCAAAAATCTGAAATTGCTAGATAAATGCTAAATTTAATAACTTTTATTTATACCAAGTCATCTTCCATTACAGCGTTATTCTATTCCGTAAAAAGCTGATGAAATAAATTGCAAATCTAACACAACAAAAAGATATTTACCTAATAAAAGTACGTTTGTACATTCTAGTCTGCGGTGTCCAGTGTCTCAACGAAGCACATATTTAATACGAAGGCGACAACAAGCGTATCTATTTCTGTTACTCAAATAAAGGGAAGTCTTCCTGCAATGCGCTTTCCGCCCTCAAATGTAGGAATTGCTTCCATGCTGTCAAGTAAGTAATTGGCTAGCAGCCGGCGACTGATTAGACCAATTGACGTGCCGCTGTTTTGACAACATGCTTCTGCTATAGTCACCTACATCGGTATTTAGATACAGATGTGATATGTGGTTCTTTGTAATCACTGGTACGAAATAAATTTTTACTAGGGCATAAATTACTCATATCAGGATAGGAAATTTATTTATTTCTTAAACTTATTCTACAGCCATTCCAAAAAGTATGAAATGAGTCAACCTATATGCTGTCAAAATTAGAGCTAGTTTGCTCTAATAATTAGTGTCTTCTACTCTTCGATTTCAAAAGAAGGGAGTTTTCAATTCGTATGTAACAGAATTTTAAAAGTATTTTTGTAATTGATAAGTTATATTTCTGTTGATATCATACGATTGAAACTGCCGTTGTTCTTTGCGGATACAGTTATTTGCTACAAAGCAAAATCTACTTGTAGACATACTATTTCGCGTTCTAAATTCAAATACTTTTAACCTAATGTGTCTAGAAACATCTCTTCGTTTATCGGTGAGTTTTGTTTTGTCACGTTAAAATCGCAGTTTTTATGCGGTGCAAATGAATTTATTACATACTTGTATTTACCTTACACCAAATTAGATACAACCAAAAATATAGTGAAAAAATAATAAACAAATGATAAGGAAGAGTGACGAATAGTAAAAGTAACAAAATAAGCAACTTAAAACGATGAAACTAAAACTGATTTTGCTCGTGACTACAGTGTCATCATACATACATTAGCTGTCAATTCCATAAACTTTTTTACATTTTAATAATAGACATTGGACCTCAGCATTTGCAAACACAGCGAAACAAACAATATCTACAAGAGGGATAACTGGATAAGACATGTTCAGAGTCGGCCGGTATCTCATCATTCTACAACTCCACACATATCTATCGAGCAGTGGCTGACTACGACGCATGCGCCGGCGCGGCGTGATCTCGCCTTGAGATAACGTCAACGATAACGCTCTCTCAGTTTATTTTTAGAATTTAATAAAAAGGTAATATGATTATGATTACATTTCGCGCAATCACAAATATTTCCGTCGGTGACGGCGAGCGGGATGGAATCGACAATCAAAGTAAAGGCTAAAGAAAACGAACATTATAATTATGCAAAATGCATAAACTGTACATTATCACATAAAACACTAACAGTATACTATTCTAAACACTTTTTCGAATAGAACTCAACTAAATTATTAGACATAAGACAAATTATGAACTTATTGCTGGTAAATACAACACACGTAAGTATAAAACGTTACGTCACATAGACACAAATAACTTCAAGTTAGAGTTAATAGTTGTAACCTCGTCTTTGGACACATATTTACCAAGTTATTAATAGCTCTCCGAATAACTACATATACAGAGAGGTCAAATAGAATGGTCAAATCTTAAAAAGATGATATAAAATAAATCTAATTTTCAAGAAATTTCTCGTAGTGTTAAAAAGTATTACTGACACTACATTGTCACATGGTTTATGAACCTTACTCAGTAATTGATCAGGCAATATACCCAAATTTTTGGGAATATTATATATAGTTCTCTTATCAGTGTCTAGGTATATAGCGCGACTTCACGTGAAGAATATTAACAGTTGCAGTTATAAAAAATACGAATCCTTATCTATAAATACATAAGTAGGTGAATAACTTACTGTATGTATACAAATATCTTATGTATTTTAGAATTATAGGTAGTTTTCAAATGGTATTATTTCCATTGACAAACTACTTTGTCTACTGAATCTACTTGGTTCACTCCAGAACGCGATTTTCTCTTTATTTATGATACAGTTACTGGGTCAAATGTGGAAAAAACTTTATACACGTTAAAATAACGTGCAGTGTACGTTGCTCGCATACACGGGGTGCGGGTCTGAAATCTCTACATGTTCCTCTCCGTTGTTGAATCCTTTGTCTTTCTAGATACGCCAATAAGGAATAATCAACAATGACAATGGTCAAGCTAGTGTATCGTGAGTTGAATGTGAAGATTTCGTTCAGCAGTAGACGACGAATAGGTTTATAACGATGATGAGATCTTAATTAGAGATATTTTTATATAAGATAGGTAGTAAACATGTACACATGCATAGTCCGTCTGATGATAAATGATCACCGTTACCATAACCTTTGCTATTACAGGCATCCATAATACCTACAATATCATGCTAACCCACTTAATACAAACTGCCCATCTTCTGAAGTTTGTGGGTTCGATCCCCGCACAATATTAGAATTTGTATTCATCTTTTTACGTGTTTGTAGAGGTCTAGGTAACGTCTATGAGTATATTTATAGGTCGTAGATGAGATTATTTTGTCCAATACAAAAATAAAGTTCAAGAATGACACAAAACAGGAATTTTGTAATTCTGTTCTTTTGATCGTTGGGTATATGGTAAGCGGAATAGTTCTTGGACATTATCGATCTCGCCGGCCAATGTTTGGCCTGCCGCTCCCGACCGCACCCATTACCGTAAGATAATAAAAATCGACCAAACCACACTGCTCACACCACTACTATATTACCTACAAAACAAATGATAATTTGCAAGTTAATCATAATATTCTATTTTCATCAGGTATTTAAAATTATACACTATACTTAATTTAAAGTCAAATTAAATTACTCCTTAAAGATAATAATCGGATCACATATGAAAATTTTATATTTCTCAGCTGTAGACACAATCGAAATGGGATAAAATAGAAATCACATCGAGTAAATATCCAATATAAAATAAGGTCTATTTGTCCCTTACTCGATGGAGGTTTGGCTCTCCTTTTATTTTTTCATTCCTGTACCAAAGCGATGTTACTATTTATTAGAATTTTGGCAGTCTGATAGAATGAGTGAAGTGTTTTTAGCAGCTGTGAGCCACGATATATTTAGTAATAAAGATGTATTTGATGTAGGTTACGGATAAATAATACATCCGTTGATGCTAATGGTGTACAATTATGGGATACCATTGAAGGATAAAATGGTAAGGGTAAAATCACGTAAGTTGACACATCATAGTGAATCCAACAGGAATTAATCACGATAGTTTCCAGGCGGGACTGCGGGTATAATATCGGATATGCCAAATGCACCAAGTTTTATTGAAATCCATTAAGTAATTTTTTCATAAGGAATTTCTTTTTATGGGTGATAATGAAATGGTAACCCCATCTGAGCTATTGGTATACTTAGTGTATACATCGGTATACACTAAGTATACCAATAACTATCGAGTACATGCGAGTCACCAGTGAGAGGTGATAGATGAGGACAAAAGCTTGGCCCAGTTTGACAAATTCAACAAAATATTACTACAATGGTTTCCAGAAAGAACCACGAGAGGTCGATCTAACGGGGTATAATAATTCTCTTCCCCCCTGAATAAGGGCGACAGATTATACCTATTAGATACACAGCATTCATTTTGAAGCCACTTTTTCAAATATGTATGAGTATGCACTAGCCATAGTGAGTATATTACATAAATAATGCATGATGCGTATATATTACCAGCGTATATAAATTACCTAAAAATTGTGACTTTTTACAAAAGTTATCTAAAACATATTTTTCAACAGTAAATTACACAAGTAATTTAGGTTTCTAGTAAATAATAGCATACCCCAGAAGATGTCATGTCTAAGTATATTTACCGAAGTCTGCATACATAAATTTCATGCCGATCGCTTGAACCTAGTTGTACAGTAAAAAATCAAGTTAATGTGCTAAAGCTTTATCTGATTGCAAGTTACAAGAAAATGGATAATATTATCTTGCTCAAATACCTTTGCATACCAATTTTCATAGCAGGGAACCAAAGTAAACGGTATAGAATAATGATGTTCTGAAGCACTATCAAGAGGCAAATTACCAAAAAGTAAATAATAACATTATTCCTTTTGAAAAAATACATTAATGTCAGTCTATTAATTACAAATTATTCGTTCACGCTAATGTCCAACACAGACGGTCAACAGAGTTTAATATAATTCTGCAAACGTGTATTATTTGTTCCAATTTGATATTTAGGATAGTTATTATCCCCATAAGAAAAAACCAGTTCAAGTTTGAGTTAAACTCACTCACCGAGAATACAGTACATAAAACGTATCTAAAAAAGTATTTGTTTTCTTTAGATAAAAAAAATAATTGGATATTGTATATACCTACATTCGACTTGGACTGTATTAAAAAGTCGCAATTAACATAACAAATCTGCAAAAAGCAATGGTAGTAACATGAGAAAAGTTTTAAAATAATAGTGATAGGATATTAACATTTTTGTATAAAAACATTACATTATAATTTAAACATTTAACAACCTCATCTACATATAGTACCTTTAAAAAACATCACCAAAAATCTAAATGCGGTTGCCAATCCGCTTACCAAGCTCGGCATCTATTGGCAAAACCCCCCAATAACAAACACCATAAAGATTTCATTCCTGACCAAGGTAACGGTCATGATAATGGTGGAGCAGAGGATGTTAAGAATTTCCAGCTAAAATTCGCCTACCAACAAAAACGACGACTTGGGAACATATAATGCACGAATTTTGAGGACTGTTAAGTGAAAGAAGAGGTGAACAAGTTACACTAGAATATTACAGGATTATCCGAAGTCCAAAGACAGGGGATGATACGATGATCCTTAAATTCGGTAACTTTTCATACCAACAGGAAGGCGACCGTACCCGTCCCATGGTGGTATCGGGTTCATTGTCAGCAAGCCCCTCGTTAATAATGTCTATATTAGAGATAAGTCCACCCTTGCTTACAACATTTATAAATACATTATTTTATATTTAACTTACAAGTGCAATAAAGAATATAGAATAAAGATCAAGAGTGTGTCGACAAGGGTACATACATGGTACTCAGAATTACGAATAGGTATTCGCTGAAGGTGGTGCAGGTATGCAGGTGTATACGCCGATCGTAACACACTCCGATGATGAGGTGGAGGCAATATACGAAGAGCATTTCAAGAGCCATATATTCCTCTAATACAAAGTGCTAGTCACCCGACACTATACCGATAATATCCCGGACGTCAGTTTGCAAGAGATTGAAATGGCTCTAAACAGTTTAAAAACGACAAGGCACCGAGAGATGACGGAAATACAGTAGAGCTTCTAAGAGCAGGTGGAAAACCGGTACTTATAATCATTTAGAAGCTATTTAATTTCATCATCCATAACCGTGTTATGTCCAAGGTGTGAAGCAGAAGTGCGGTAGTTCTATTCTTTAAAAAGAGTGACAAAACCCTATTGAAGAATTGTTCTTAGAAATTCTTTAAATAATGACTGGACACGATTCTTTACTAATTCTTATTAAAGAGTCGCGTCTTCGTACTGTTTTCGAGTGTCTGACCAATCGTCTTACGCGCAAACTCGACGACTTCCAGCCACCAGAACAAGCTGGCTTCCGAAAGGGCTTTAGCACCTACATAGATACATACATACACTACGGAAGATTATACAGAAGATCGAAGAGAATAATCTACCACTGTCTGATGTTTGTGGACTATGAGAAAACCTTTGATTAAAAAATATAAACATTTTTTCAATTATTTTTATTGCAAAATGTGTGGGCCATTAATATGTCATTCTATCTTAAATTTCACATCAACAGTATTAGTAATTGGTAAGTCATAATGCTGTGACAGACGGACGAATAGACAGATGGACAAAGTCACACCATAAGGGTTCCTTTCCAGCTTTTTGAAATGTAACTATAAAAACAGACTCAGCAGCTGGCAGTATTGGCAACACATGTTTTTACTTAATCTGCTAGTCTTTATTATTAGTAGAATAGATTGGAAGTGAAATTTAAATCAGTCATAAAAATTTTAACAAAACAAAAGACATTACTTTTCCAATACCTATACTAAAAATTTTAGTTAAATTGATTTCTGACCTTAGTTGGCAAGATTGAAAAATTACTGTGTATGTTATCATTCTTTCCAAATTCTCATTACTTATCTAATAAATAGCTGGATGAGAAATTTTAAACTTGCTTATGAAGTATATAATTAAAACTCTTGTCCTTTTTTGTAAAATAATGTTAAAACGATTTAACAACATAAATTTCATTAATTCATAATCATTTTTATAATTAATTCATGCACTTTACATAGAACAAGTGCTTCTGATGACCTTAACGGCTTAGCCAGTTATTATTAAATTTGTTATACACATATTAAATGAGAAGGATATAGGCACACAAACAAAATAACAGGTAAAAAGGTCCATTATAATCCAAGGATCATTTACATTTATATATCTATAAATACAGGTGAGAGATATCATAAATAACATATTTAAAGCAACATCCAAAAGAAATTGTACATTTTATATGATGTGATTATGTCAATAATTATAAACCAATTATTCTTGTAATTGATAGGGTTTACACTTTACTATTAGTATTATATTCATTTTGTAATTATTGAAACTGTCATTTTGTTTGCAAAGCAAAAAAACTATTTTTGCAAAACCAATCAACCTGTAAAAATATGCAAGATACAAATTTTACATCCAAATTTATTAAATTTAATGTGTTTATTAAATATCTTATTATTTATGAAGGTATGGTAATAATGGATGCGCTTTTATTTTTAAGATGCAAAATGAACTTATAAATGATACATATAAAAAAATGCCACATTGTCATGCAAATGCAGTCAACCAATTTTTATTTTATGCAACTTAGAATGGCGAACAAGCTAACAGCCCACCTGATGGAAAATGGTAATCATTGCCTATAGACATTAGCAGTACCATGGACATAACAGAGTATACTATTTTGTCCATGATGCATTACGATTTTTGAGGACTCAAGTTTTATTCCTCTGTACCCTGTAAATTCACTGCCATATTCCACCCTTCAAACTGAAACATAGCCATGCAAACACAACTGCTTCACAGTAAAAACACAAATGTGACAGAGGTGCCAAAACAAACTACTTTTGTGCAAAATCTCCCTCTGGCAATTTCAATATCTTATTTGTATTTAATTGCACCATAAATTACAGGTCCACCAAATACCTTCTGTAATAGAAGTGTAATTTCTATAACAGTTGCAACTATCTACCAATTATATATAATATTTTAATATTGATATTTTTATCCAATCATATATACATATGTAGTAGAAATAAAACACATTTTCTAGCTCTTTAAATTGTATAAAAATAATTGATGACTCAGGTTAATCTACTAATGAGTGCAATTCTTTTGATCACCTTCCCAAGTCTTGCAATAGTAATCTAAGCCATCTTCTTAAACTGACTAAATTGGCCAAGCTATGAGATTACAATAAAAAGGGTTACAGTTAAGAAAAAGGGGCTACCCGGCTGTTCACTCTGAAGAGCATAACTTTATAATACAGTTGTAAAATATCTGTTTTTACTTTGACTACAAATAATCAGGGAAATATCATATGCAAAAAAATTTTATTGACATCTACTGACAAATAAATATTGAAACATGTCTGGACATACGAGATCCGATTATGAGGTTCAGCTAAGAAATCAAATATTGCTATACTACAAAAACATTAGTGTGTTAAAGGTAATTGCAAATGTTGCATGGTTTACAAAAATAGAAGATGTGCAGGAGAAGGCAGCCCATTTCACAGATAAAATCAACAAAAAGATTAAAAGACATGAACTGGCAAAATGTTTGGCTAATAATCTTAAAACAAAAAGGCAAATAAAAAGAAATCACATATGGGATAATTTTGAAGTTTAAATGAATAGTACCTTATAATAAAAGCAGCCTAACATTGGAAGAATATATCTAAACATCACAATATACCACACAAAGCAACTGCTTATAGTCCTAGCAACTGATCGCTAGTTCAATAAATCCTACTATAAAAAAATTATAAAATTGATAGGAAAACAAAATGTAATATGAACAAGTAAGTATTTAAAGTTCTTTATTTAGATTATATTTATTAATTATTGAGTACACAAACACAGATTTACAAGACTTACAGCTGATAGCATTCTCCACCAAACAACCTTTAGGATGGAATGAAGAGCATGACTATTCTTATTATTTAGATAGATTTTATTATATTATTACAAAAGCCTGTTAAGTTCCATAGAATATTATTATAACATTAGTTATTAACATTTGATTTAATATACTTATTACAAAATCTAACATACAAAGTAACTTACCATAAATTTGCAATTAACTTTCTTGATATGTCTTGTACTATTTTTCATAAACTCATAGTTCATCACAATAACTTTTATTAAAAAACTATATCACTTGGTATCAACACACTGAAAAACTTTCATGTCCTACAAACATCAGGCTTTGATATAAGTCGTTTCAATTCTAAAAATACTTCACATGATAAAACAGTATGAATGTGTTAAACTCTAAGCAACACAATGATGACAATAAGGAAATGTGGATTGAAAATCCAGATTAACCACATTGCAGTGTGTCTACGAATGGCTCAATTGATAATAAACACAAAATAAGAGCTAAACAATCCCTATTAATTGTGTATATATAATATTTAGAACAGAACAATATAACAAAAGTAACAATAATCCAATACACATACTATATTCAACTGACAGGAACATATTAAAATTTAGTTGAGTAGACACTCTGCAATAGAAACTAGACTCTAGAAAGTCTACCTAGGTACGTAAAAACTGATTTTAACTACGCAATTACTTTATTCATATACACTAGAAACAGAAATAAATAGATGTCACTTGTAATAATGAATTTAGTATCTACGTCGAGAAAAACACATTTAACTTGTTGCTTTTTACAAATACAAATAAGATTTGTCTGTCCAATCCAATAAGATCACCATAGATGTATAAAAGACAGACGGACAGACTAGTTAGGGCTAATACATACCGCTTGCTCTTCTTGACATGAAATATTGACATCCAACTGACATACTAACTCCGCACACGGTCAAGATCTGTATTTCATTAGCTAATAATGATGTTTGCTTTAAATAAAAAATCAGCTGCTCCATCTTAAATTATTAATTTTTTTTTTTAAATAAAAATAAAAAGTGAAACTTGATGCTTATGTAGGAACGAATTGACCGACCTTTCTGCTTACACATGCCAGCTACTTTCCGCAAAGCACCAGAAAAGCTCCGCAACTTTTTCAAAATGCCTGGCATTACTGAAGAGTTTATTTAAATTACAGGCATATAATAATGAAGCAGACAAAGCATAAATTAAATATATGAGCAAGATATTTTTCTTTTGTTCACTCTTACAATGTAATGAATATTACTGTCTTTTTCTCTCACGTGTAACACTACTCCATTAATATATGTCAAACGCCAGTTCGTCATATATATAAATTGTATGGGTGTATGCTCAAATTATATTAAATATTGAAAACTATGATTTTCACCACTACAAGTGTAGAAAAAAATCGCTAAAATTTTAAAATGCAGTTTAGCAGTGAAGCAAAATATATATGATAATAAAGGTCTTGTTTGTTTTTGGCAGATGCACTTTGTGCCGTGCCATAAGAAAGGGAAAAAAAGTCTTGTTAAGTACATATTCAAAATTTATAAAAATTTGTGTTTACAGTTGAAAGAAAGGAAACTATCCGAGAATAGATGCAAATAAAAAGACTTGAAATATCAAATATCAATATATACTAAATATACAAAATGTATAAATATATTTTGGTTATTTAGAATGTTGTTTTAAAATTACAAGGTAAGGAATAAGGAAACAAAATATTATTATTAATACAAATTTTCAATACCATGAAACGGTTTATTATAATAAAAATTTACTTATGAGTATCCCAACAAAATGACAACCTTATTATCTCAAAAACTTAAATATAAATCAAATAAAAAAATGCCATAAATAATTCACAACCAGCGACTCTGCTTACTATAAACTCTATTTTACATTTGCTAGTATTAAAATAAAACAGTTAAAACGATAATTAAAAAACTAATCAATTAGGTTACGGTCCCATTAACTAAAATATAAAACAAATCTTTCGTTAATCTTCAAGTTTAAACAAAAAATTATATATAATTATTGGCACTAATTTTCAGTCTCGTTATACCTAATAGTATTAAAATAATATGAAGCGATAAATGAAAAAGCTAAACGACAACGTTAACGTATTGTCACAAAATATTCAAAAAATGCTAAAAAAAATGTTAATCGGAACATGTAATTTGACATAAAATTTATATATTTCTTTTATCACATAATTCGCGTTTCTATTATCAAACTATAGTATAATTATAACCCTATTCGTTTCTATTTTGAATATCAGGCGACCAATATAACGAGTAAAAGGAGAACTTTGTGTAGATTGGTGAGATATTTCTGACCAAGTTGTTTTATGTGACTTGTATGAAGTATATTTTCTTATTTCTTGATTCTATAATCTTTGGTTCTACCTAGGGATGTAGATTAATAGTAAAAAATCAATGAAATAAAAATAGATGTTTCATTATTCAATATTAGTCGTATTAACAAAAACGATTTAAAAATATTAATAATGGATTTCAGCAAAAAATCGATTTTATTTATTTAAAAATTTACACGCTTTTTATATTCCAATAATAAACCCAAGAAATTCATATTAACAATTTATCAAATTGAAAATTAAACCAAATGATTCGAATAAAAAATATAAATTAAAGCGAATGTTGCTTTAAAATTACAAGGTAAGGAAAAAGTAAACGAAATATTATGATTGATAAAAATTTTCAATACCATGAAACGGTTTATTATAATAAAAATTAAATGATGAGTATCCCAACAAAATGACAACTTTATTGTCTCAAAAACTAAAATATAAATCAAATAAAAAAAAATTGCCATAAACTTCCAACTCTATTTTATATTTGCTAGTTCTGAATAAAACAGTTAAAATGATAATTAAAAACTTATCAACTACGTTACGGTCTCATAAACTAAAATATAAAATAAATCTTCCGTTAATCTTCAAGTTTAAACAAAAAATATATATAATTTTTGACACTAATTTTGTCTCGTTTTATGTAAGAGTAATATTAAAATAATAAGAAACGATAAATGAAAAAGCTAAACGACAACGTTAACATATTGTCACAAAATGTTTAAAAATTGTATATTTGATTAAAATAATTATTACCATAAATTCTCAGGTATCTAAGCAGTTTAAAAACAATTATTTTAATAATCTCTTTTAAAATATGGTTTCGTGTTTTCCTGACTATATTTTCCGCTTTGGAAAATAATTTTTCGCGTGGAACAGAAGTGGTTATTACAGAGTAATGCTTTAGAGCCAATTCGGATAGCTTAGTGTTTATAAATAATGATTTAAACGCGTAATTTATGTAATCGGTTTATTAAAAGCCGATTAATATTATTATAATAGTAGATTATATAAATCGATTACATAAAAATAATCGATTAATTACAAATCGATATTATTTTACATCCCTGGTTCTACCTTTGTTTGTCATCTTGTCTATATTCACAGATTATAGAAATTATTTCTAAATATTTATTTCTTCATTTCTATTTCCAATAGAGACCTTTAGTTTTTTTTTGTGAACATTTAAAAATACGTTTTCATCATGGGCAAGGGATTCAATAATTATATGTGTAAGAAATTCTTTCATCCTGCATCAAGAGATAACTTGAAAAGGGTATGTAATCACAACTTATAAAAAAGATATTTTAGATAAAAATGCCACATGAAGGTTTTAAAGACTGAAGTAACTACAGGACTACGTAAAATATATGATGATAATGACTTATATAATATAAAATCTAATTTAAAGTATTTTTATCTCTAAACCCTAAAATTCTCTTGTTCCTTTATCATCGTCGTATCTGCTTTTAACTGTTCACTGCTGAACATAAGCTTCCCCTTGGGAGTTGTAATATAAATTGGACTCTCTTTTCCGCGCTTAGCCTCTCATATGGGCCGTTCTGTATGAGTCATAGTGAGTCGCCCAGCCCAACTCGACCCAGAAGCTTTTTGAGATCTTCACAAACTTTATGGAGCACACACATTTCAGGATTATGTGAGCAACCATTTCTTCGGCGTCAAAACAACCTCAACATAGGAGGCTGTCTGTGGCTCCTATTGTGTATAAATGTTTGTTTATTGGTCAATGGTCTGTTATCTCCCTATCTTATTATGTTTTTTTCTATCTGGATGTAATAAATGTTTTGATAGTTATTGATTCATCATTGGCACTACCAATTTTGATTATCTGCTATCAGTAGCCTGTATCCATCTTTAGCATAATTTTAATCCTTGAGGGGTCTTGCTAGTAGTTGCCATGCTTGCAAGGTGGATTGACAGTCAAAGTCAGGCTTCAGATGCTGCTGCCTATCCCTCATCCTCTCTTAGTTGTCTCTTATGACAGCCAAGAGAAAGGAAAGGGTGGCCTGTGGTGGTGTCGGGACCACAAGGCATTTCTGTACAAAGAGGTTTAAAGACACAACTCTCATCTAAACATGCATATTCATGCTATGTTAGGTTTTCTACTTTTGCATTAGTAGTAGACAACTGTCTGTGTTATGTACGGGTAGCAGTACAAATTATTTTAAATTAAATATAAATTTAGATTTCTTATGTGTGGAAAGAAAGTTAATTTCTTAAAACTGTAAATATCCTTTCTCAGGTATGGATGGCTGAACAGAAAACGGAAGCATATAAGAAAAAACAAGAAGAACTCAGAGTTCAATATGAGAAAGAACAGGAACTCCATGAAAACAAGTAATTTTCTTAATACTGTACATTAACATTATACTCTGTGAAATTATGAGTATTGTATATTTATCATCTTACACCTGAAATTTTGAAATTAAATTTAATTAATCATATAGTTCATTAAATAATCATTCATAAACTTAAAAAGACATTGAATTGAGATTTTTGCATAGAGTGTTTGGAAGTTCTTAACAATGTTACTGATTATACTTATACATACAATATTTTATATTGCATTGTGTACTTAAATGAGTTCTTGAGTTTGATGATTATAATTGTGATAATTTTTGTCATATATTATTAAGTTGTATAAGTTGTTGTACACTATAATCTTTAGTTTATCTCCCTGTATGTTTCTATTATTCCTTTTTATGAGGAGTATAAAAAAAAACAATCTGCCTTTGAAATATAAAATTACTAAAAATTACATATATTTAATATAATTTTTATTTATTTAATTTTAATATAATTTATGTACAATCATAATTACTTATAAAATTAGTCTTTGTGATTGTGCCAGCTAATTTTGCGATGTTTGAATGGGAAATAGGCTGATGTCCCCCATGATGGGAAGTGGTAATCACCCTGTAGATATTAAAATTATCATGGACCTCACAGGCTGCACTGACTGCAGTGTTACCTGTTATAGTGGTTTCCAGAGAACTAAAATCTTATGTTTTATGCAGGTATGCTGTAATTTCACTGTCAAACTGAAACATAATCATACAAACACAGTAGTGAACACAGAAGTACCCAAAGTAGAGGACATATTGTACAAACTAACTTTTGCATGTGCATGTCATTTAAACTGATACAAAGCATTATTGACAGAGTAACTTGAAAATTGTTTTTTTTTTTTCTATTACAGAGCATTACTGAGTAAGGACAGTAAGGATAAACTGAGCCTTAATTTTATGTATGAACCACCACCTGGTGTAAAAAAGGAACGTGAACGGGAAGATAATGAACCAGAGTACAAATTCGAATGGCAAAGGAAATATAATGCGCCAAGGGAAAGCTATTGCAAAGGTGACAATGAAATCCGAGATCAACCATTTGGTATACTTGTCAGGAATGTAAGGTGCATTAAGTGTCATAAATGGGGTCATATTAATACTGGTAAGTAAAATATTAGGTATATTAAACTAACTTCTTTACAATGAAAAATAATGAATGAATATTATGATTTTTATATATATATAAATATTTAAAAGGTGGCCTAATGTAAGCATAGCCTACTGCAGAATTATCAAATAGCTAACCCTGGATCAGGAGTGGCGCTTTCAGCTATGGACAAAGACTTATATAAGACTATATATACACTTAAGGGGTCAGGTCCCTCCTGGAATGTTATCTTAAATATACCAATACAAAGGAGATTCACCACCCTAACAGATTGAATGAAAATCATACACATAATTAAATTTACAGCCATTTTTTTTTTCTGTTATATTTATAAAATGTACTTATTGAATATGAAAAGATATAAATGTAATCCTATCGAATTACCTACAATTAATCGAAACTATCGTTTTGAGTGTGTGAGTTAGGAAGTATTGCCTTTTATATATTTTGATAAGAGATATAAATAAACAGTCATAAACTCGCTTTACGATATTTAATTATTTAGTGAAAATATTATTCAATATCCAAAAGTTTATAGAGAAATGATGAAATAAAAAATGCAGTTACAATATTCTGAAATATGTATAATATTTCTTAATTCTAATATTTCTTCTCATTTCAAGTGACGCTTTTTTAACAGAAAGGGTATTAAAAACATTGGTGGAATAGACTCATTCAATTTATATACTTCTTCATAATTTTATTTATTCTTTATTAAAATAATCCACAGATAAAGAATGTTCGATGTATTCATTATCTATGAGTGAAGCGCGTGCTTTACAAGCCTCCACATCAGCTCCAGAAGAAGAAGAAGTCAAACCCGATGTACCTACTCTCATGCAGCAAATGCGGGATACTGGATTGGTGATGAAACCGGGAGCTATGCCATTAGCTGCTACAAAAGTAGAAGACAATGATGCATCAAATTTCACTGAAATGGATCTTATAAGTCAACTGACAAAAAAACAAAAGAAAAAGTTGTTGAAGTATGTACACACGTTTTTTTCTGTCTGTGTGAAAAATATCTAAAATAAGTTTTTTATAATTATTGTAAAAACACTTGCACAGTTCCACAATTAATAATTTCTTTTTAAGTTTATCTATTACAAAGAACCACATCTGTCCTCTTTATGATATTAGTATTGAATTTGGTAATGATGATAATGCCATAAAGTTAATTAATCAGTTATTTAATAACTGACTTATTATTTTCGCATTGTGGAACAAGTAATTTTTACAATAATCATAAACTTGAAATCCATAGATGGTAACAATTGGTACCAATTATTACAATAGGATTTTCTATTTTTGATCTGTGCATAGTAGGCAGCCAGGTACAGAGAGCTTAGTTAACTATACATACTAAAAAACTATCATCATCATGCTGCACTCATTGAGTTTATTTGCACCCTATTTGCATTTGAATTGTTATTGTTTCAAATTTACCAAAAAAATACTTTCTATAAGTAAGTCATTCATGAGTACCCATGTGTGTTTTTATGACCAAGTAGCCTTACTTTCATGACTGTTTTTTAATCATGGAATATCGCGGTAAAGTTATTTGGTATAGAGACAGAATATTTATACTGTATACGCAGGCGGGGCATAAGTCAGGTCAGGTACCATTATAACAAATTCGCCAAGAATTAATTATAATGATATTTAAACAGGACTACAATGGAGGTCAACTTGATAGTAATGGCTAGTAATGGGATCGTCGCCAGTATAAGGGTTTACATTCTATTTTCATCCTTTAGAAAAAATTAGCGTTATCGAAAACGTATTTCGTATTAGATAGCCAAACACTTTCTCTATTTTTTGGCATAATATCTATTTAATTAAAATTTTAAATATCTTGTTTCAGGAAACTTGAGAAATTGGAAAAGAAAAAGGAGAAAAAACACAAGCATAAGTCTAAACACTAAAGTAACTGTAGGTGCACATATAGGTACTTATACATATCTTTGTTTTGTTTATATTGTATTTGCAACATTGTATCTAATACTTAAATATAATTATAATGCTATACTGTAAGTATCTAATGTTGTTTTCTTTTATTTTTTGAACTATAATTGCCCAAATAGCCAATTATAAAATATTTTATTATTAAAATATAAATAATTGTAACTGTGTCTATAATAAGTTTACTACTGTAATCTTTTGGAGGAAATAGTTTGTCTATCTATAAAATGAATGAAAAAATATACCTACGTAATATACGTAACAAATATTGATCTGCCTTTATTGCAATAGTTCTATGCTACATAATGACTTATGATTACAAACATGTTACACATCCATAAAGGAGAAGAAAAAGTGGTTGTGCATCGATCACATTTCTTTTTATTGTATGATAATGAAATGGTGACTCCGCATGCGCTATCGATATACACTGGCGGGGTTACCAATAACGGATAATAGATGATGATGAAAAAGCAGATCAGCTAGCCCGTTGTGACGATTTCAACGATAAATTAGTCACAATAGTTTCTAGGAGAATCCACTTAGAGGTCAATCTGTTAGGATATATTGCTAGCAATGGGAAAACCTTCCCATTACTAACCCCCCCCCCCCCCAAATTTGTGAAAATATACGAAATATACACAGTTCGTATTCAACAAATTTCAATATATATTTTTTTTATTCGCAAATTAGGGTAAGAACGTTCTTTTATACAAAATTGTTTTTTTATACAAAATTTTGCTACCACAAAACACGAGTTTCATGTTGAAAACAGCAGTCTCTCCCAATTTCTCTTAGACGGTGTTATACTTAAATATCGTCAATAGAATTATGAGATATTGACATTATTACGATTCCAAAAAATTTTTACCTCAAATGTTTAATAAAATAAAATAAATATTTTACATTGGCTCCTCAACATAGAATGTTAACTACCTTGTGTTACGATACTACTCATAAAAGAAATGATAGTTGCTATGTGGTGGGGATAAGTTAGGCGAATACATTTCTTTTTTTTATACTACTTAGAATGACAAACAAGCTGACGGCCCACCTGATGGAAAGTGGTAGCCGTCGCCTATAGATATGAGCAGTACCATGGACATAACAGAGTATACTGTTTCGCCCATTATACCCTCATGTGTTGCTATTCCTGAGAAATAAGCAATATATATAGTGCACAATTATAATGAAAATTTTACTACAGCGCTAGAATAATAAGTAACGCAATTGTGCTTTTAAAGTTATGAATATGTTGAATGGCTATCCATTACTTCTTTTTTCCCAGAAAGAAGTTTCTACAATAAACAGCTTTGACAACTGCAGAAAAACGTCGGTGTAGGCTTAAGTTACGATTGTTTCCAGGGAGAACCATGTGGAGGTCGACTTGATAAAGTATATTGCTAGCAATGAGGTTGCTAATCATCATTACTAATAATCCCTTCTCCCCCATACTACCTATATTTATGTGTTTAAATTAAAGACTAAATTAGATGAAATAACTTTATTTACATGTATATAAATATATACAATTGTGTAATAGGTACATTACTTATATTCATAAATTTACAATTTTAATTTCAAAGATTTATTACATCATATTTATTATTGAATTATCTGCAAACATACGTTACAAGTCTAGATCGCAAAAAATAACGTAATTATATATTCATAAGCAAAATCAGCTCATCTAAGAACATACTCGAATTTACACAATATCATTTACCATTATATACATATAGTATTACTTACTCCTAATCAATAATTAGAATAATTTTATTACGAAATAATTTTCAAGTTTGTTATATGTACATTGTAATATTTTAGTAATGTACATATATATATTTTTATTATTATGATAAATTATACGAAAAAAATAAAGCATCTTACATGTTAATTAGAAGATAATGGTTTATTTATATAATATTAATCATTTACCTACATTTAATATCACATTGACTACATATGAATAGTTTAAAATGAATACATTACTAATATAATTAATACACTAATAAAAATATTGCAACAAAGCGATGTCTGTATATGGGAGATATTTAAGAAAAAGATTTATGAGGGATGTTAATAGGACCAATAGATAAAAAACAATAATTATTAGAAATTTTGTCTGTCTTCATGTTATTTCTAGCAGTATGTGAAAACTATTGCACCAAATTGGATAAGGTTTTTACAGTTGTATTCCTAAAGATCTAATTTAAAATGTGCTATATATTACTTTTTGATATGCCACCTAGAAGTGGCCTATTTCATTGGTTGTCCTACTTCTGATGTGTATGCGTTCAAAGTAGCGGACAAAATCTAGTAATTGTAATACTATTTTTGTGCTCATTCTCTAGAGAAACTATTATATAGTAGTGAAGAAAAAATATTAATATACATAATTAATAAACTTTGTATATTAAATTTTATTTGAATGATATTAAATAACAAACTTCTAAACATTTAAACTTTCATGTGTTTTTAAAAACTTTTACATATATTCAGAATATAACAATTACTTATTATATTTTGACGTAGGTTTTTTCATCAATTTCAATAATGTCCTGACGGTCATTTCTCTCTTTCCAGTGTAGATATAGTACAAGACCTGTTATTACAACTAAAATAGCTGATAACACAAATACACTTTTAAGAATTACTTTACTCGGTGTAACAAATAATTGAGCTTTCCACTGTGAAGGATCAAAGGGAGGTGATGGAATTACTACTATTTGAGAATTGGGAATTATTTGGGTCCAACTTTTTGAATAACCTGAAAGACCTACAGACAAAGTGTCAACAAAATTTGGTGTACGATCTAAACCAAATATAGAATAAGGAAGTTGGAGAGCAAAATATGCTGACTGGGACAATTGTGCACACACTCCAGTTCTGTAATTGCCTTCTTGGGACCAAGTATTATAGCCAATCTTGGGGCCTGGTAAGTTAGTTCCTAAAACAAAACAAAAAATTATGAAATACCTATTTCATCTGAGTAAACCACTAAACACATAGATAAGATCTTACCAAATGTTACTTTTCTGTTATATAAAGTCCCATTAATAACAGGCACCTTTTCATTTGTTAATCCAGTTACAACAATTACCTTTATAAAGTTTGTATCATACTCTAGCTCATTTTTAAAAGCATGCATAGTATACTTTTGTGATGTGTGATTTTTTTTAACATATATAACATCAAGCACACCATCCATGTAAAAATCATAAAATGTAGCCATAACAACATCTTTTCCAAATGCATCAAAATTATCCCATTGGACCTTAAATGTTCTATAAAATATACATCCTGGTAGCTCACATGGAATATTATGAAATAAGAATACTCTAGTTTCATTATTATTTACTGGGCTTAATGTCATCAATATGTCAGGATATCCATCCATGTTGTAATCTCCACTACGCATAGTTATTGTGTCTAGGTATATTTCTTTCCTTGGAGGTGTAAATCTCCATAATGTACCTTTGCCATCATTGAAGTCAATTTGCAAGTCATGCCATTTTTTATTGTCATAAATTAATACAGTGCTATTTACACATTCAATATCATAACACACAGGTATAACTAAAAAGAATTGACCTGAAAGTGCTACATCAATGAAAAGTGCTTGACCATAAATTACTGGATGACCAACTAGTAGTTCTATGCTATTATTGTACCTGAATCCACTGACTTCATCATTAAGCCACACTTCAATATCTAATGTCGTAGTCAGTAATAAATCGGCAGCATTATCAAAATTGATATCTAAAAATGAGTGTGAATGTGGAAGTTTTATTTGTTTATATATTCCATCACCCATCTTTATTTCTCTGGGTAGATCCCTTGACTGATCAAATATCCAAAATACTCGTTCACCATTAGTATTTATACCAAACAAATCTAATGTCATGTCACGATTATAATCCATGACTAATGGTTGTCCAAAACTAATAGCTTTTACTTGGAGAGCATCAGTGCAGTTTAAACTAGGCATCCCTCCCCATATAACTCTTATTTCATGCAAACTGTCTTTATTTTGTAATTTTGCATTTTGTGTAGTCAAAAGTATGTCCATGTAAGCATCA
Organism: Galleria mellonella; assembly: GCF_026898425.1. Classification (NCBI taxonomy): domain Eukaryota; kingdom Metazoa; phylum Arthropoda; class Insecta; order Lepidoptera; family Pyralidae; genus Galleria; species Galleria mellonella. The sequence continues at coordinate 963,763 of NW_026442042.1, read as the reverse complement.
CCATCGTAATCCCCTGGTACAATGCTAGTGATCTCAATATTGGTAAAATTACAAGCATACGAAGATGGTCTTAAAAAAGGTTCTTTATCATGAGCTAAGTATACTACTATACTTGAACTATTTATAATAACAAACGCATCAGTTAATTCATCTGAGTTAAAATCGCCAAACGAAGCTATTACTCCCTCTTTGAATTTCCCAAAAGAGCTTTCCGTCATGTCAGTTGATGACCAAACGTGAGCAAAAATTACACACAAAATACAACAATAAAATATTTCAGTTGCCATTACGTATAAACTTATTAGAACATTAACTTTATAAGAACCATAATGAGTTAAATTACAAATTTCAATTTAATAGGCAGGTAAGTAAACTTTGTTTCGTTTTGCATCTTCTGTCAATTTCACTTTTGGCAAAAAGTAAATAACCAAGAGATAAGAATACGCAATTCATATAAGCTACGTAAAACGACTCAGTCAGGAATATCTCACCAATCTGCACAAAAATTACTCCTTTTCTTGTTATGTTGGTCAGCCTGATGTTCAAAATTGAAACGAAAAGGTTATAGGTATTATACTATAGTTTGATAGTAGAATCACGAATCTTGGGATAAAAGACATTTTTTTTTTGCAATAATAAAACAAAAGAAAACATTTTTAAATATATTTATTATTTTATACAATATGTTGAAGTAGGTGCTATGTGTTATGTTGGACTGTAAAGTCCATACATTGCTAAGATACTTTTTATGTTACTCTCTGTCTAAAATTAAATAAAATATAATACGTTATATAGATTTCCCTTATTTTATTTCATCATAATACTATTTTGAAATCGCAATTTCATAATATTATTAATAGCAAACACAAGTTTACAACACGAATATCTGGTCAATTTCTAGAGTAGACCTCATAATAGAGTCAATATTACTTATATATAGTAGTAATTTTCCCGTCAAAATAAAAAGGAATACGCAATACAAAGCTAAAACTGTACCATAAATAGTTTAAATGGCATCTATTTGCATCACATTTGAGAGTGTTTTCGTTAGTTAAATTGGCACTATTTTGATTTCATCAGTTATTTAAATGTTGACATGATGTTTTCTGATCAAATCCATACATTAAAAGCTAGTATGGAAGTTACACAAGACTGACTCCGTGCATTTTTGTATAGGTTTCTAGGTATGTACAATAGGTATTGTACCAGGCTTCTGACATTGGAACATCGTTATTGGGATGACGTTTTTTTATAAAACTAAGTTACCAAACTGTATTTCATCACAGCAGATTAAAATAACCTTGAATAGGCGCCATGACAGTCAGAATTATGGCACCACTAAAACAGCATTTCACTCATAAATCCATTTTTTTAAATATTATAATAACTTATATGTGTTTTGATAAATTACGTATTAATAAATGTAAATTTGTGTTGATGAAATATAATGCAAAGAGTAAACGACATTTTAAGCTTAATTTTCAGTAGATTTGAACTTGTGAATAAACAATAATTATGATTAATATAGTTAAATAAACTTTGCATGTATTATTTAATTTTTTAATATGTTCGTTCATATAGTAGAGGAGCTGGTTTTCATGAAATATTAAAAATTTTGCTGAACTTGTAAAATTAACTAAAATCCATTAGTGTTGTTCGGAATAACTTGTTCCTACCACGGTTCTGACTATTTATCGATATGAATTGTCATTGAATTATAAGTAATGATATATTACGAAGGTAAATAGTACTAAAATTTTGCATGACTAATTAATTAAATATATTTGTAGCACGCTGTTTCTCGTTAAAATGTTAATTTAAAAACAATTTTAGTCATACTATAGTTATTTATGTGGTTATAGCCGTGTGGTCCCGGCTTAGAAATGTCCAGCCTTTCCTTACCCGTGGGTGTCGTAAGTGGCCACTAAGGGAACTTAATGATTGAAAGATGGGCAACAGTGTTCATTAGGGGAAAGAATTTTTTTTTATACCATTGAGGTGGCAAGCAAGCATACGGCCCACCTGATGGTAAGCGGTTATCGTAGCCTATGAACGCCTGCAATACCAGAGGCATTACGCGCGCGTTGCCGAAAATGAAATTGTTAGTAATGGGCTTTAACAGCCTCTATGCTAGCAATATACCCTAACAGGTCGACCTTGACGCGGTTTCCCTTGGAAACCATCGTGGTTGATTATTGATGAATTTGTCACGATGGGTCAACAGACCTGCTTTCGTCCTTATCTCTTGTTACTACTCTGCTAGCGTATACCGGTAGCTCAGGCGGAGCTGCCATTTTATCTTCATCAATTAAAAAAAAGAAAACAGTGTCCCTCTTAAAATATTACTAAAACCTAGCTACGATTCTCAACCTGCCTGACATGTGTAGTAATTACTGGCAAAACCCCCTTATAGAGGAGGTCTATGTTCAATAGTGGACAATTAACGGCTGATATGATTATAGTTATATGTAATTTCAATAATACATAAATAGGACCTTTTTTCTTATATGTACATAACATAGCACGTCTATATTCTTTAGAATTGAATTTGTGTTTTTTTCAGATGCTGTTTGAGTTGGCACAATATTTGAAACTATTTTTTAATGTGCCAAGAAGAATTTACATTACTTAACTGTAAAAAAATGAGATTTTAAATCGTAGTCGTGTAAAATTAAGTGTCTAAATATAAATACTTGTTTTATTGTTCATGCTTTTTGTAAAATTTAATGTTTTTACATTATAGAATATCCAGCTTTTTTTAGCAATTGTCGAAACCGATATATTGGATGAAGGTATATAGATAATGATACAAAACTGTGGGTATTCATTGATTTTTCCTTTTTTTTTTATAATCTTTATTGTGTTGTTACTTCGAAAAGGTAACATGCTTTGCATTTTTTTCTAGGTTCCATTGACTTAAGGCAGGTGGCAACTCTTATAACGTAGTGATTACTTGCTCTGTGGCCGGTGCCAACCCACATAACGCATTGATAACTTACTCTGTGGTTTTAATCTAATTAATCTTTGGTTTAATATAAAAAAAAGGTGAAACGTCCATTATATTCTCTAGTGTAAATCAGTGTTTTTTCTTTACTTATTAATTTATCTATTACACGAGATTTTTCAATAAGGAATATTTAATTATACTTTACCCAGTGTTGATAATGGCTGATGGTGTACAAATATTAAGGCGCAATCGCCCAGGGTTTAAGGCAAAGGTAAAATTGAATTTTTATATTTTTATGATAAGTTGTTTATCATGGCCTTAGTTGTACGTATCGTGTATTTCAACAAGATACGTATTAAATATACCTTAATCAAAACATACACATTAAACATTGTGATTACTTAATTAAATTTCAAACACCTATATTTAATTTGTCGCTTCCATATCGCCGGGTATGTTTTACTCGAAAGAATTTGCAACTGAACTAACAAATTTTGATTGTATTTTATTTTAAATCATAATTCGTAACGGTTTAAATTTGTATAATCTGACAGAAATATTTTTTGTAATTCTTATATGTTATAACAAATTTTTATTTTAACGTCAGGAGGAACCTATAGTGCACTTTACTATCTATAATATGTTGTATATTGTAGATAGTAAAGACGTAATATATTATTATGTCATATTATACATATTCTTTTTAATCGATGAAAATGAAATGGTAATCCGTCTGTATTATTGGTATATTTTGGCAGACACCATTGATAGATAAATGAAGATGAAGCAAGTTAGTTGGCCCATTGTGATGAATTTATCAAAAATTAACCACAATAGTATCCAGGAAGAATTGCATGAAGGTCAATTTATTAGACTAATTTGGACTATATATACATTTATTTCTGACGAAATAATAAAAACATATACATCACAAAGTACCATGCCAGATATACTCCCACAATTGAATTGATATGGTTAGATTGAGACATTTTTCATTATAAAGATATCCCAATACCTTAGTTTCTATTATACTGCTATAGAAAATATGTTTTATCAATAATACATCTTATATAATTATTTATTTAGGATTTTTGCCGCTGGCCAGATGAGCCTTTTGAAGAAATGGACAGCACATTGGCTGTCCAACAATTTATACAACAAACCATTCGTCGTGATCCAGCCAATTTAGAAGCTATATTAAAAATGCCTGAGGCACAAGATGAAGGAGTTTGGAAATATGAACATTTAAGGTAAATGTTTTTTAATTAAAATAAAAATAATGACAAATAAAAAACAGTAGATATAAGTTTTAATTATTATGTAACTGTTTAATACACTGTTACATAGTTGCAAGTCTGATTCTTGTGCAATACAGACATTCATATGTTTATATTTAATGTTTTATATGTAAATAATATGCATTTATTTACAAATATATATATTAATAAAAAAAAGTAATTTTGCAATATTCTTATTATTATAATAAATATTTTTTAAATATTCTGTTTATTAAAAAAGAGCATTGAAAACTGTATCTTACTTCCTACTAACTTATTAATTAAATAATAGTTGAACAGATTTTAATTAATTTTAGTCCATCCTATATTAACACATAGGCTCTACTTTTTTTTTATAATACATACATATCTGTCATGCCTGTCTTCCATTAGAGAGAATATAATACATATAATAAAAATTAATTATTTTAACTCAGACAATTCTGCATGGAATTGAATGGACTGGCCGTCAGGTTACAAAGTGAATGTAAACCTGAGACATGCACACAAATGACAGCAACTGACCAATGGATTTTTTTGTGTGCTGCACACAAAACTCCTAAAGAATGTCCTGCCATTGATTACACTAGGCACACCCTTGATGGCGCAGCTTGCTTATTGAACAGCAATAAATATTTTCCAAGCAGGTATGAAAGTCATGATGATATATATCAGATTAGATTACATGATAATTAACAGTGTATTTCATTTTATTATTTTTTCAATAGATTATTTGTTTTATAAGAACTCGCAGGGCAATTGCTTTCTGAGTCCAGCTAGACCTTTACAATCGTATCCTAGCTAATCCAATTTAATAAGGTTAAAGTAAAGGTTTTCACATAGAGTAGCTTTTTAATATACATAACCTTTGACATAATGGCAATAATAATTATATATTTTTTGCATTTTAGAGTCAGCATCAAGGAATCTTCAGTTGCTAAGCTGGGATCCGTATGCAGAAGAGTTTATAGAATATTTTCACATGCCTATTTTCATCATCGGTCTATATTTGATGCATTTGAAAAAGAAACTCATTTATGCAAGAGGTTTACTTATTTTGTTACAAAATATTCAATAATTGCAAAGGAAATTTTGATTCTACCCAAGCTTGATGATGAGACACCAATTACACCACCTGTTGGCGAATCAGAAGCCTGAGAATTAAAGAAATAAATTGTTTTGTGTCTATTTATTCTTATATATGTGATTTATAAGTATTGAGCTCAGAATCTTCACTGTTACATAAGAATATAGATGTACCTAGTAATAATTTTATTCTTAAATTGTTTAGTGTATGCATACTGTACTATTAGATTATTTATATAATAACAGACACATAGAATATTGTAATACTGTATTGTAAAGTAAAACAATTTATATAAACTTTATATATCATTACTGATTTGCAATTTTGTGGTCTGTCAATGCAATCAACATTATAAAAACTACTAATGTAAGTAATTTAAAGATCTATAACTAGGAATTAGCAATATGAATATTGTATTAAACTTGACACCATAATCACTATTCTGATTATATTGTTTAAATTACTATTTAGTTGAACTTAATGTAAAAATATATTTACTTTCAAACTGTTTTTTTTTTTAATAAAAATAATTTTAATATAATTGTTTTTACCTTTATTTGTTAAGCCTGGTCCATAAAATTGTTCATCAGGGTACAATATATGTATAATTGTTTGGATGTAATTAACAAACATACAAGCTTTAACAATAGGACTGGCTAAAAGTTTCTCCACTTTATAAAATGCTAATCTGTCAATATTTTAGATATAGAATAATTACTACTACAAAGTATTGTAAACAAATGTATGAATATAAGAGCATGAGTGCTAGAACAAATAACACTAATATTCATAATAAAGTAAATGTGTCAAGACATCAAAGTTAAAACAAAAAATCTCATTTGATTAGAATAAGTGCTTTTTAAAACAAAGCAATTAAGGATTTTGAGGATCCTTAAGGTAAATTGGGTAAAAATAGCTAAATAATATAAATAATTATAATTACATAAGCAAATAATAGTGTAAAGTTTATTTCTTTCTATGAATTTTCAACAGTTTTCTTATATTTAAAAAGTTTTTTAGATTTATATGGTTGATTTTGCTTTGTGTTGCTGGTAGAAACCTCTTTATGCCAAAATTTCTTTCCTTGTAAGGTTTGATATCTGAAACACATAATTAAAAGCTAGTATAGTTGATTTTCCAACCTGTGTGGCAATTTCAAAGTACTGAATTTAGCAAAATCAAGTAAAATGGACATCTCATATTAAAGACAATATTTACACCTAGGTAGACCCAATGATGGTTAAGTACCCCCTGAGTAAATATTAAAAATAAATTTAAATAACAAAATTGTGCAAACCTATTTAAAAGTGCATAGTAATGTTAATACTATTCTGAAAAAGAAGGAAATTAATTATAGAGTGTTGATTTATTTGGATTTCTGGCTGTTAAACAAGTAGCAGGAAAATGTAAAAATAAGAAGGTAACTTTTTTACACTGATTATTAATATAATAACTGAATATTCCATATGCAAGATTTAGATATTTAAAAATATGAAACAATACTTACCCAAGTTCATTAATATCAGTAATAGGAGTTACTGACAGTAGTATATGTATTACAGGTATTTGTCTTTTGACTACAATTGTCTCAAGTCCATCCAATTTGGGTTCCCAATATTCTTCAACACTGAAAGTGTTTAAAATTTGAAATGTAAGCAAGATAGCATTACACCAAAAAGCATGTACAATATCAAAACAAAATAAGTACAAAATTAATTTGTGTTAAAAAGTGAGACTTGAATATTTAAAAAAAAAAGCAATAGAATGAATGTCATAAATGAACTATAAAGACAAGTTAACATTTAAATGCTATTTACTTTTTATGTGTTAACTTAGTAACTTGATATCCTATTGAAAACTGTCGTTTCAAAATTTCTGCACAGGAAATAGCTTTTGGGATTCCTACTCCTGCTGCGCTCCAAACAACAGCAGTTGTTGCTTTATCCTCCAAAATGCCGGATGCATGTGAAAGCAGATTTCCCATTTTACTTCCACCTTTTACCTATAAAATTATAGTTAAGTATTAAAACAAAAACCATATGCTAATACACCGGTTACTATTTGTTAATAATTTAAATTTGCTAAATGGTACTATAGTATAGGTAAGCAACTGTAGGTTATCGTCAGTAATTTATATTTAATAAGAAAGTAAAGTCTATAAAATGTGTAATCAACAGCTTACTTGCATCCAAAGAAAATTCTCTGGTAAATTTTTAATTGGTATTCTGTCCCGTTCTAAGTCTTCCTCCACATTTTTCCCTTTATAATAATTCTCCATTATTTAATAATATTATTAGTTATATATTCATTTGTTAATAAAATATAATTTAATATGTGAATGAGCTGTCATTGAGTTGTTGTCAAATAACTTAATTTTAAATAAATTTGTAGAATATATATTTTTTAGTACGTATGTTTCGTTGTGGAACAGGCTAAGGTCGAAGACCATGCTGCCTAGTCTTCAATATAATAATTTGTCTGAAATATTTTGTAGGATATAATAATTACATCATTTTAATTTATTTATGTAAATTTCGTCAGTCTATGCAACCATATTTTTGCAACATTAGGAATTTTAAGAAAATTGTGTGTTCATCATAGGGATAGGATATTTTTAAGCATAATTAATTTTTTTAAACTATATTTAAAACTATATATTATGGAACCTGATAATAAGATAATAATAATATGATAATATTATAAATAATATATTTGTATATTCGTATATTATACATTTGTTATTATAAAGAATATTCATTGTATATTAACAATATATATTTATTCTTAATATATAATCAATATTATGTGAAATATATGGCATATTTCTTTTATTGAAGGAATTGTTATTTGAATTTGAGAAAAATTACAATATGAATTATACTCAATTTATTGTTTTATAGGCATTTGTAGCTACACTATATTAATAAATACCTGGTAAAAATCGTAGTGTTCTACGAATGTTTATTTACTCTGTGGATGACATAGATGGTTGCATAGCATGATTTTTCAAATTTCGTAAATTTAAGAGCAGTGCAGTGCTCTTGTCAGCCGCACATACTTTAGCTACAGAATGAAACTTTAGCACTGTTTTTCATTAATGGCTTTTACGGTTCTGTATACTAATCCTTCTTTCTATTAAGTATTATAATTATAGCTGTTTTGTAATATAATCACAGTATAAATAATAGAACTAGTTCATAGTATGTATTAGTATAGTAGTGTTATATTTATATTGTAATAGTAGTTTAGATAGAGTACACTTCACACAATGCCATCTAGTTTCAACATAAGTAGAGTTTGTATTATGAATATTAGATGAACATAGATAAATATATATGTAGGCGTCTAATCAAAGATTTTGGAATTAAACTGAATGTTCTTAGCATCTAATACGTATGAATTAAAAAATATTAAATATATCATTTAATTTTTCTTTTAATTCATACGTACTATAAATAGTACTTTCTAAGAAACGCCAGACCAATACAAACGAACACACTCATGAATACAAACGTTTTAATTGTTATAGATAGAAACCGCGACCATTGGAAAGTAAGGCGATTTGTTAAACCGCTACAACCCGAAGAAATCCTTTTAAATTCATTATGTCAGTGCTTGTTGTTGCTAGTAATGGGACTGTTAGATCCTTTTACTAATAAGCCTTTTCCCCTCGTTACAATAGTAATAATTACTGTCAGTCATTTGAGTCGATTCTGAGGCGTCATTTCTCTAGTGGTCAAAATTTAATACTACAAATCTTCCCATTCAGGAGGAAAGGGATTATTAGTATTGGGGTCTAACTGAGCCATTGTCAGCAATACACCCTATCAGGTTGAACTCCACGCATTTCCCCCTGGAAACCATTGTGGTTAGTTTTAATGGCATTCGTCAAGATGGGCTAACTGACCTGCTTTCATCGTCACCTATCATTCTTCACTGGTAGCTCGGCAGCGTATACCGATAGCGCAAGTTGGGTTACTATTCCATTATCACTCATTACAAAAATACCTTTCGATCCGGGGGAAGGAGTTTGGAGTTTTAATGGATTCTAACAGCTCAATTTGCTAGTAATATATCCTATTAGGTTGACTTCCACGTATTTCGTCCCGGGGAATCATTGTGGGTTAATTCTTTTGAATTCTTCACGATGGGCTGACTGGCCTGCCTTCATTCTCACCTATCATCTATCACTGGTGCCCCATCGGCATATACCGACAGTGTAGGCTGAGTTACCATTCCATTTTCACATATTTAAAACAACCTTTCGATCCTTGTTTTATGATAGTAAATAAGTATAGATTTTGTCTATCATTTATTTATGTATTTTATTAATACATAACTAAGCTGCCGACATGTCGATATTTTGTTGTCGATATAAAATGAGGACATATATACAATATTTGTACTTATTGCTAAAGCCGCATAGAGGTTATCTATTGCGATATAAAGAAGTCATGGTTATTCGTATCGAGCATTCCTACAAGTTACTGGCACAGTGAATAAAAGTAGTCAAATATAGGTTCAGTTAAATATCAAATATGAAGTTGTTATTTTTAGTCATTTGGTTAATTTCTGTAGACGTAACACCGAGTTTGACTCGTAATGCGTTCGCTATCGATGAAAGTTGGGTGTGCAGCGTGAAGAAGTCGTGCGTAGAATGTTTACGTTTAAGTCAGTGCTCGTGGTGTCCAACTGATAATAAATGTTTCTCAATGAAACTGCCTATTTTTAATGATTTTTGCACTGATAGCGCTATAGAACACAAAGATTTTGGTTGTGAGTTTCATATTTTCATAATATTATTATTATTGCCTGATTCGTGGGTTTTTTTTTTGTACCTAAAATCAACAGTTTTCTTTTTAATATTTGAGTGGTAACTCTGCGTGTGTTAGCGGTTTACGTTTGCGAGATTCCAATGAGGGATGATAGATGATGATGAATTCAGGTCAGTTAGCCCATAGTAATGAATTTGTCGGAAATTAATCGTGACTGTTTCTAAAGGGATCCCATGGAGATCGACCTGACAGAGTATATTGCTAACACATGGGGCCATTAGACACCATAATTACTATTAATTCTCTCCCTCCTATAACCAGCAGTAGGTAGGTGTAGTAGCAGCACCTACTCTAAAATGTCCGTGTGGTGGCGCAGTACAAATGCAATATGTCACAATTTTCTTCATTGCTAGAAAGTAATAAGGGAAAGAAGCTCAATATACCAGAGCAAAAGAAGGAAAAAACCCAATATCAAGCCATCCTACTCATAGACGTACCTAGTATAAAGTATATCAGGTTATATCCTTTTCTCTAGGAAGACACCTATATTTAGTAATGGAACAATAATGGGTTATTATGGTGTATGGCTACCCGGGAAATCTTTAAATAAAAATATTTCGAGATTGTTGAGTTTTTGAACTGACTCATTCAAATATGATATTAACAAATTTAAAATGTCTAAATTACGATAAAAAAAAAAAAATAACGCGACCGAAGAATTATCATTTTATATCAATTTTGATGATTCCGTTTTTAATCGATAATCTTTTAATGCTAAATTTAGTTTTATTTATACAAAAACACGTCTTATTGTATGACCATTTTCTGTGTTAGAATAAAAATGCAAATAAAAAATGTACCGGTTGTAGAATTCAAATCTATAGGTATATTAAGTTACTTGAATTCAAAAAATTTGAATTGAATGCGATTAATACTATTTCCAGTTAGTTTGGAAGATAATGCAATATGCGCTTGCTCCAAATCCAGTGAAATAGAGTTAGAACAGAATTGTTATCCACCGGGTATATCAGAAGGCGTCGAATGTTCTGGACGTGGAGAATGCGTATGCGGACGCTGTGTCTGCGACCCCACTCCTGATTTTGAACATCCCACAAAGGTATAGATACAATTAAATAACTTGAAAATTGACCACGAGTTTGGCAAATTAAATTAAATCAAAACTTTACGTAGAGAAGTGTCTACTACGCAAACAAAATTTACTTATAGTGTGGGAACAACATAAGAGGTAAACACTTATGATTTAAAAAGAATTATCAAAATCGTTTCAGTATTAATAAATATATCTAATAACATACACACACACATACAAAATAATTGAGAATTTCCTTTTTTTTGACAATGCAATTGTATATTCCCAATTACCTATTTTATGCCTACATTAATATTGAGCTAAATGTGTACATTCTGGTTCTCGTGGGTAACACTAACTCTAATTTATGACTTTTTAGATGATTTTAGGAGAATATTGTGAGTTCGACAATTTCTCGTGCGATGGACCCAGGTGTAATGAAGGACCTTACTCACTGGCACAGTCTGGGAGTGATGACGAAGACAGTCCTGATGACGTGGACACTGAAATCGAAGATGAAACGTTTACTATGCAATAAGTAGTTCGTATTATTTTCAAATAATAAGCATCTACATAACTATTTTTATATATTTGTTATGATGGTTAGGCCACATTTAATCTATCGATTGTGTGAATAACTCCTTATTTTAAGTATAAGCTCCTTATTTTAATTAAATAAGTATATATCCTTTTTATTAACACGTGTTTTTTTTATTCTTCTTCGGTCTTTATATTAAGACATACAATAACTATTATAATATTATGTTATTTTTATTTATATACGTTATTTTTCTTTCTTTTTATTAAAATTGCTAGCAAGCCAGCTTGGTTAGTTCACAGGTAGATAGTATTTTCAAAAATAATATAACACATAACTTACTTACTGATAAAACTTTCTACAGTTGAAAGAATTTTTAAAATCGGTTTATTAGTTTTTGAGTTTAACCATTACAAATAAACAAGCAAACAAATAAACAAATCTTTCCACTTTATAATATTAATATAGATATATTATTTTTCAATTAGAATCGTTAATTATAAATTAGTTTATTTTCATCATACATAGAGATAGTACTTACTCGAAATTGACGGCGTTCTTTGTCAGAGAATCCTTCCGTTGATTAACTAATAAGAAAAGTAAATCTAAAGTTGAGGGGGGTCGCTTTCAACAATGTGCCATAAAGAATGCTTAAAGATTGGTAGAACTGTATGTTTTCAGAAAGCGCGCTCGAGCGAAGGAGCCGTGCCTCAATTAAGGAATTGATATAAGCTGGGCGCCTGCCGCGGATGGCTCATCGCTCTCAAGTGCCTGCCCGTTATGGTTACGCGAAATTAGATTTCAACGAGTCTATTTTCTCCACAACTTCACCTTTTATTTCCTCAAGATCCATCGAGAACATCTTTCACGCTATCGCGTTCTAATCGATGCCAGATGTCATGAGTGGGCGGCGCTTGTTGTGGCTAGCGACAAATAATATCTAGCTGAATGTTATACATAAACATAATAGTTTGATAAAATCAAAAAATCAAGTGGTACCAAATATGAAACTTTTTTGTTATAGGTAATTTCATTTAGAAGGGGCAAAATGTAGGAAATCAAATGGTTAGTGCCGGATATTGTTTAAAACAATATAAATCAGATACCTCAGTACCGAAATATTCGAAACTACAACATGTAACCAAATGATTTTTATAGAGTAAAAAAAACCACAAACCACTTTCACTTCTTTAAATTTTAATTCATTAAATAATAATATCTTGGTAAATCATTATAAAAGTTTTCTTTTTTTTAAATTGATGATAATGGAATGCGAATCTTTATGCGCTGGCGATAAGCAGTGGGCACAAGTGAGCGATAATAGGTAAGTCAATTGGCCAATCGTAACGATTTCATCAAGAATTAACCAGGATAGTTTCAGGGAGAATCGCAGGGTGGTCGACCTGAGTATACCCCCCCCCCCCGTCATTACAGAAATAGGTACATAATATTAGTGAATAAAAAAATAATATGTAAATAGTTTTTTACCAGGATAATTATATGTTCATTGACTGTAATAAAAGTAGTCTATATCTTTTATTCAAAATGCTATTTGTATACCATATACATAATCAGGTATTGTTGTGTTTCATAAAAAAAAAAAAAATGTGTCAAAACCAGTTATTTTGATTTATAAATTAAATTATTGAACTGATTTTAATAAAATTTATGTAAGAGTTATGAGGTATCAAACATGAAAAAATTTAACCGAATTGAGAACCTCCTTCCTTTTGAAGTCAGTTAAAAATGTAACAGACTCACTTTCACGGATTATAATAACAGCCAAGTGTATTGAAATAGGTATTAATATATAGGGTTGTAGGTACTTCGTATATTCGGAGAATACACAAAAACCTATTTTAAATGTATTAAATAAAACATTAGAAACATTTGAAATAACGTTTATCTAATAAAAATAAAAATATTGCAACAATAAGTGAATTTGCGTTCAATAATTGTAGCGAAATGCTGCCTCGGGAGACGGAGCATCGAATTCAATTATGGGAGGAGCACCTAAATTGTTTTAGTGTCGACGAGGTAAGCAAGACCTTTTTCCACAAATGCCACATTTAAAAAATGTGCACGGAATATATTAATTCAAAGGCATTATACCAATTGTTTCGTTACATTTTTAGTTATGTACATTTTCGCGTCCGATTAATTACGAAGTAGGCAGAGAAAACTAAACGCTTGTTAACACTACATATAAATACTGCAATTTTATTCTATTATAATTCGTCGTTAAGAGTACAGGCATCGAAGTCTCACTTAAGATTTTTAACACTGATGTCTAAAATCTAATGAAAATATAGATTTCAATTACGAAAAAGATAGTAAGCATGGGATCAAAACCTATTGAAGTAAGTAAACCATATAAATTGCAATTGTGTAATCAATTTTATTAATACTATTTAATAATTGTTACATTAAACTATAATTTATTAATATGTAACGTAATAAGTTTTGACAACGTTCAAAATCCAACTCACGACCCTAGAGATTACAATTATCAATCGAGGTAGTAATAAATTCCTTTACATTTATAAACAAAATGTAGATTCATTAGGAGATTACAGAGTACTCTGTGATATCCATGGGCAACATTTACTAGCACTTTACATCTTAACAAGGTAGTTAGCTAGTTTGCCATTTCCTGTAAAAATTAAATATTGTGCATATACGAATACCTACTAGATAACTAGACCATCGGAGCTTCATATAAAAATTTAAATACCATTGAATAATATCCCGCGTACGTGGCCTGCATTAGAAGAGCGGAATAAAGATGTCGATAGAGGAGTTTGATAGATATATATTCAACAATAGGGGTGGATATCAGACATAATAATATGGCATTGGCATTCTGGAGTGAGGAAGAATGTGCGTTCCGTCGCGGGCGGCGACTGCCTGACGTGCCAGCATATTGCCTCGAGGGGCCCGACTCTACATGCCGTCTTTGCTGTTACGTATCGTATTGGCCGGTTCACTGATCATACTATTTAGCATTTTCTGTCGATTTTTCGCTTCAGTTTTACGTATAAGATAAACTAAAAAGGAAATATCAAGGTGGTCAGATCACGGTCAAGAAAATAATTTTTAAACCTAAAATATACAAACTGCGGGGTTGGCATGACGGATATTTTTTTTATTCGATTTAATTTTAAATGTCAATAGGTATTTATTATAATAGATGTATGTTTTCTATATATATAATATGATATTCTGTGTATAACCTTTCTTAGAAAAAAATCAATTTCATAGAGAGGTATCTACACCGTTTTATTCTTATGGATTTGATTTATTGTGTTGTATTAATATATCAGTCAGTTTGTTTTTTATCCAGATTATATAAGAAAAAATATGTACATCAATTATTAATTCGGAATTCAGTGACAGTATTCGTCAAACTAACTAAGGAACTTGTAAATTAAGTTGAAATTGGTAACGTTCAATTCAGCGTGAAATATTTTTTATAGTTTATATTATGGAGAAAATTTAGATACATAAATAATATCACTACATTTCGGTTTTCTAAACCTGTTCCAAACGTACATTATAAGACACCAATAAACATTTTAATTTCTGGTTTTCATCATACGGCTACAGCTCTAGTTAAAATTTCAGATGACATTAGGTCTGGTATAAAGAATCGAGAACTCACTGTACTAACATTACTGGACTTCAGTAACGCTTTTAATACCATCGATAATTTATTATAAGTCCTTTTCATTCCACTAAATTTTATCATAAGTTATGGATTTCTTTAGGTGTTGCTAGTAGAACTAAAAAATCTTTGATCGATTCAAGCGACAAGTGAAAGATTACCTTCTCTCTCTCTGACTGATTCTTCATTTGACAAATTGGCATTTTTTAGTGTTGTTTCTTTTATATTAATTTGTTTTTATCGTCCCCGTAATTATATATATTTGTTCAAGTGTTAGATATATATTTAATATATATGTATTTATATATGTATATAGTTAATAATTTTGTTTTTAAACAATAATTATTGTAAATATAAATATATACCCTAAGGGTGTCTTGAAAAGATTGTTTTCTGCAATAACAACGATTAATTTATACATATGTATAAATTAATCTTTTTGAATATATTATACAATACATGTGTATATATCTATATGTATATATACCTACACCGTCTATATAGACAGAGATAGCAGGCAACGATCATTGACAAGTAGGACATCGATTAGGTAATACAATATCACCCTTGATATTAGCTAGCATACAATTATCTATATGAAAACTCTCCTTTAATAGGTAGGCGCATCATTCCAAAACACAAAAGTTACATTCATATCTAATTATTATTATTGCATAATATACGTAGAAACATAATTATATTCTTTTAACACTATACATATGTGTAGGTACACATATTAGACAAATGCACACACACACATACATTAGACGCATTATATACCGAAATACAGGAAAGAATCTTTACTTTCTATATGGTTTATATAAATATTTTAAAGAGAGCATCGTGTCTCAGTGATATGGACCTATAAACCACAAATGTTGAAATGTTGTGAGTTCGAATCAGGTTGTGTGCGAATTCATCAGTGATCGTAAATACTCATAACAAACCAAATTAACATAAAAATAAATAAAAATCAGCTTTAAATAAAACTCTTTTATATAATAGGTACCCCACTTGAACTAGTAGATAAATTTTGTAATTTTGAGTACTTCTTTTGGATCACGTAACAAAGAAAATAAAAATGCTTTTTCAATTATTTCCATTGCAATATGTGCGGGTCAACGACATTTAAAACTATTAAAACTTCAAATCGATAGCATTAATAAGTTGCTAAGATATAGCGCTGTGACAGACGGATGGACAAACGCATAAAGTCGCACAGTAAGGGTTTTGAATATTTTTGGTACGAAATCCTAAAAACGACTTCAATCACAGTAAAGCTAGTTTTTTTTTTAATCAAATACTAAACAGCTGAACCGATTTTGAGAGAATTTTATGGAACCAATGTGAAACTATATCTTTTCAGATATTAAAGAACTTTCCAAATTGGTTTATACTCGTAAATGAGATGTTATGATATAACAAGCTTAAAAAAATGCAAACGAATTGTAGCCTTTTTTTTAATATATTAAAAATACCTAATGTTTCTATATCAATTTGTAATTAATGAACCAAATAGCAAATTAAAAATATTGTTATAAAATAAATTTTAAATTATTGTTTACCGGCGTATTTTTTAATTTTAGCCACAAAGTCCAAATAGAACTACAAAATTTTTAGATTCGAAAATGACGGATACCTCCAAACTTCTTACGAAATAATTTTTCACGACTACTAAAATATTTCTTATAATATTTCTTAGCTTTTGACCAAAAGCCTAAGTACAAAATTTTAAGATCGCACAAATACAATACAGAGTATCGATACTTAACATTAGTTGTAAGTAAATCCATTGTTCGTTTAGTACGAGTAGCATTAAATTTGAAAGGGTTTTTATTACAGTATTGCGAATTACTTGACAAATGAATTAGCAATAACAAATTATTAACATTTAATCTGCTGGCAAAATGTACGAGATTAACAAATTCAGGTCAGTCGATTGATACATCTAAATTATTCTATAATTAGCTTACAGACTTCGTGATTATGATGAAACTTAGAAAAAAGCAAAACTTATTTTCTTATAGTTCGCAATATTATAGACAAGTTAAATTCATTTTAAGAAATCTAAATGCAGGAAAAATCTAACCCTTATATTTTAAATATTTTTAGATAACTGGTGTCACTAATGTACAATCTTAGGATACGATATTTTATAAAATATTAGGTATGTATTTTTTATTTTGAGGTTAGACACATTGCCTTTGCATTCTGTATTCTGATAGTTGCGGTTTCTATACCTGCACTATATAAATATTTATATTCAATATAAAATGCAGACAAATACAAATAAATGTGCTCAATTGTTGTTATTATATACCATAATTATATTTATTAGCAATTTTATATATTAATTATTTTCTTAGCAATGCAGGACGGCCCCCACTAAATGAAGTGACGACCTCAGATGCATTGCAGGAGGTCATTGGATGCAGATTTTTTTTATACGACTTAGAATGGCAAACAAGCTGACGGCCCACCTGATGGAAAGTGGGAACCGTCGCCTATAGACATGAGCAGTACCATGGACACAACAGTACACACACATACTGTTTCGCCCATGATACCCCTTATGCGTTGCCATTCCTGAGGACTCAGATGTTATTCCTCTGTACCCTGTAAATTCACGCCATATCCCACCCTTCAAACCGAAACACAACTATGCAAACACAACTGCTTCAGTACAGTTTGTTTTTTGTACAGTACAGTACAGTACAGTTTGTCGTTTTGTACAGTTTACCCCTGGCTAATATAGTATTATATTGTCTGTATTTCTGATAAATGTGTACAGTATAGTTTAAAGCAATGAAACAAAATGTTTGTTGAAATTTCACCACAGCTCATTAAAAAAAGAAATTATTAATTGTGGTAGATACTATAATTGATCAGATCGCTGGGTTCGCGGTTTTATTTTGAGTTTGCGTGGATGGATTATGCTGCTCTTATATTCTGTGGTGTTATTATATACTTATTTTGGCAATAATAAGTTAACTTGTTGTTGAAATTTGGCATAAATTTTATTAATACAATTAAATAAACTTTCAAGGGAAGAAATAACGCCAAGTGTTAATTTTGAGGTAAAGGAACAGATGATGTTTAACCATCGCTTTAAGTTTGAATATTCATGAAGTGATTTAAAAGTGCTTACTTCACTTTCAGCTACGCTTAAATATCTAAAATTGCATAACTTAAATCAATGGATTTTAAAGTGGTACACTAAGAAATAGGAAAACAATAGTCTGATTAATGTATAAATGATTTAATATATTTTAAGTTTTTAATCAATAAAAACAATATATTACATATGACAATATTTCAACAAATATTATTTAATATGTACTTAATATTTATAAATTATTTATTATTAGGTATATGAATGCACAGCACATATTTATATGCATATATATGCATAGCAGTATGCATTCACAGCTATGGAATTTTTTCAATCGCATTTTAACAATACATTTGTTCGATTTTACTAAAATCTTTATATTATGCGCTATATCGTAGACTGGAGGGGTCAAGTTGTATTTACAGTTGACTCAACTAAATGTGATAAAACACACTAGTTTTCAATATAATTTAATTCAATTCAATCATTTATTGCATTTTTTATATTGTAACAATATAGATCTTAACCATTAGAGGTACAACATCAACATGAATCCTATAAGTACATATGCCACTTATATTAATAAATGCTTGTTATATATAATATATAGCTTCATTTTTATACATATACAGTTATTCTCATTAAAACAAATAAAATTGTATATCAATTACCACACTGAAAATTTTTTGGAGTGAATAATGCAATTAAATATTTTTTAAAGCTATTTTAATTTTTTTATAATTTATATTAGTGGGATTTTATTGTAAATTTTAATTGACATTGCGTGAAGCCCGGTATGGTACAGTTGTAATTTCGAGAATGAATCTCTGAGAGTCGGTATATTGTGTGATTAGGAGCATATATTTGTTAAACTATTATTTCTGTCGCTATTATTTAATGCGACAACCTTCTTATCTATGTTTTATTAACTATATTATATATTTGCTGTTTTTTTATAATTTTTGTAATATATATTTATATTTTTATAATATATATGTCATAATACATAAATCTTTGTATATTCAACTAATTGTGTTCATTACTAGTTCAGGTGTATCGTTCCATTTTTTCCTCAATTTCTGAATGTACTTTGTGAACAGAGTTAAAATTTTATTTTTAACAAAGTATAATTTGCATGTTTTCTTCTTATTTATATTAACGAATATTCTGAGACATGGTTTTTTCGTAATTTAAATACAACAACATTTTATTATTTTCTCAGGATAACATACCGTACTAGAGCAAAGAGTGGGCATATGCATAATAGCACACACTACTCTCTTAGTATCAGAAGATATCTTTAGTTGGTGTAGTGCATAAGTGAATCAGGACAACTATGTAGCCCCACCAAGTTTTTATGTTACTCTAATATCTATTTGACTATAAAATTTTGTTGAAGTTTATTTAACATGTCGTCCAAACAGATTGACATTAAGATAAATAATCATATACTTATATGTAAACAGTGTAGTAAATTAACAACAAAAATATAGAATATTATTTATTTTTTATTAATTTATTTAAAATAATGCACAATTATATAAGTAAGTGTACATATGGAGGACATAACACCTAATGGCGTTCTCTACCAGTCAACCATGAGGCAAGTAGAAAATTCAGTAAGCGGTGCATTTACTACTCAAATACATATAAATATTATATTTTCAATCACTTGTATCTATTGTTGCTAATCTATATAAATAAAACACCGGTCATATGCGAGATGAACTCACACGCCGAGGGTTCCATATATAAATAAATATGACATAAAATTATCTTTATTGCATTTCTTGTGTGAAATGGACGCTATGTTTTTATAAATATTGGCGTGTCATATGTAGACATTCTCATCAGGTGGGGCAGGCGGCGGACTATATGCTTACCTGTTACTGTTCTTGCATTTAGAAATTCAGAAATTCGTCAATAATTACCTAACAAAAAATTTTAGACAGAATTTGATCAATTGCTTAATTAGAATAATATCAAAGGGTAATATGGATACGATTCGAATGTATTTTTTTTTTATTATATATATATATATATATATATATATATATATATATATATATATATATATATAATATAATATATAAATATTCTCGTGTCACGGTGTTTGTAACCAAGTTGGTAACCAAACTCCTCCGAAACGGCTTTACCGATTTTTATGAAATTTTGTGTGCATATCGGGTAGGTCTGAGAATCGGCCAACATCTATTTTTCATACCCGTCAATGATAAGGGTGACCCACGAACCCATCCCAAAATATTTTTTTAAATTTCTTTGACAATTTTTTTTATTTTTATTTTATTATAATTTAGCATTGAAAAATATATACAACTTTAAATTTTTATCGTTTTACGATCAACCCCTGTATTTTAATCGCGATTTTTATATTTCGCAATAAGTGGTAAAACAACGTTTACGGGGTCAGCTAGTATATATATAAGAGTGGTGAACTATTAACATTATTGACATTTGTGCATTGTTGATTTTTGAGTCAATCATTGTTTATTGTGTTGTGATGCTGCGGAAAATAACCGACAACGATCTGTATTTAGGATATATTTCACTATGACTTTTATATCATCTATTTTAAAATGGAAAATTAAAAAATAAAATTAATTTATGAAGAGTTCTATGACACGAGTGACGAGGCGCATTCAGCTGACATAATGAAGTGGATTCGAGGGCGGGCGAGTGTACACGTAGGTATCATAGGCCGCGCGGCCGGCAACGACGACCAACTGCTGCGAGGTTGCATACCACAGATATAGACGTGTACTGCGTAAAGTGATGAGCGGAAGCGGACGGTGATAGCGATAAATCTAGCACTGTGTTTCCATTAAACATACAGCACGTACTGACGTGAAGGATTCACGTCAATAATGCCATTATTTTGACATGTAGACAGATAGATGTCACCATAGCGTATCCATTCACGATTTTGAACTCCTATCCTCCATTTATCGATCTTTTTTATACAATTTGAAATTACAAACAAGCTGACGAAATACTTATCAAATGTGAAAACTTTCGCCTTTACACATGAGCACATAGTACTTCCTATACATATCTGAACGTTACTCAGCACTGACAGGTATTATGTCATACTTGTAACCGAAACATTATGATGCAAGCATAATTACTTGATAGCAAGAACAATTAAGAACATGAGTATGACAGCTAGGAATATGCAGGCGACTTATTATAATTAATATAAATTCTGTGTTTATATTGTATTTAAATACATAATTTACAAGAAATGTTAAATCGCTTATCTCATGCAATAACGTGGTACCTTTTTGATTCGCCATTCGCGGCTGTTCGCAATGCCTTCAATCGCGCCACCCCGCAAGCCGCCGCCGCGCGTCTCACCACCCGCCCTCTTGACTCGACCAAGTAGAGTGGTGGTTGCGTTGTCGTCGAGTCAGCCGGAGGCCGCCGCGGCGCTGACACCGCAGCATTTCCACATCTATTGACAATATTAATTCCGGATATCAATTATTACGATCGGTCTAATAATAATAAAGAGTAGGCATCGGTCTAAAAATGGACGTGGAAGAGTTCCGAGTACGGGGTAAAGAAATGGTGGATTATATTTGCACGTATATGACCACGCTGCGTACGCGGCGGGTTACTCCGTCTGTGGAACCGGGATACCTGCGGGCAGCGTTGCCGGCCGAAGCGCCCCATCATCCCGAGAATTGGGATGACGTGATGGACGATGTAGAGAATAAAATCATGCCAGGAGTCACCCATTGGCAGCACCCACGATTTCATGCATACTTCCCGTCGGGCAACGGCTATCCGTCCATCCTTGGGGATATGCTGTCAGCTGGCATCGGATGCATCGGATTCTCATGGGTAAATTCTATTTTACAAGTAACGTTCCTACCTTATTTATAAATATTTATTTTACTTTAGTTACAGTCTTATAACATTTCTTTTTCAATTCTAATATTATTTTTCATTCAAAATTTTATATTAAATTGTATATACGTCCATGGGCTTCAAAAAATAAAAAAAATATCACTACTTCTTCTATTTTGGGTACTTTGTACAAAAGTAAATTTGTAAATATTTGAGTACATCTGTCCCACTCGTATTTCGGCCGCAGTTAAGCTTGTATGACTGTATTTCGGTTTCAATTACAACGGAGGCACAATATCTTAGTTCTCAGGAATGGCAATGTATGAGCGGTACCATGGGCGTCACAGTGTGTTTTGTCGTCGTTCATGCTGCTGATGTTATTTAGGCGACGGTTACCACTTTCCAGGAGATGGGTTGTCAGCTTCTTTTCTTTCTAAGTATCATAAAAAAATTTGGACCGATTATGATTTTTCTTAATGCAATCAATAAGGTTTAATCTAATTTTGGTTTCTAATTCATTTTATTACGATTAACGTGGCTAATTTTCATCTTTAAAAAAATATGTTATAAAAATAATAATTTATATTATATTATTATTATTTTTGTATTAGTTATAGCGTGAATCAGTACATAAAGTTTTTATGTTCTAAGTTCGGATATAACACATCCGTGTAGTAAATTTCATTCAAATAGGTTCAGCAATTTTTACGTGAAAGAGTAACAAACTTTCGTCTTTCCAAACTTTATTTATTACATTAATAGGATGGTAAGAGTATAATTATGTTTTGTTTTTACAATTTTTCTCTAGTTTTACATTATATTCGTCTTCATTTATATGTAAAGAATCTGTAGCAGTTTACCAAATGTCTATGTAGGTTTCAGAAATCTACATCTGATTTGAATTATCAGGAAGTTTTTTAATAATATTATAAATATGAGTAATATATTTATTATTTTATAAGATAAGTATCATAAATTAATAATTTTGTCATACACGACCCCGACTAACCGACTGCAAACGTCATCATCAAAACGTCACATTTCGAATGTGACCGAAGTCAAAAGCTTTGTGTCAATTAAAATTTCTGATTAGTTAACTCTCCAGAGATAAAAAACAACTGAATTCCAATACATGCTCTATCCAATATATCCGATGAAATGTAAGCTTGTCAACTATTAATGGAGAGCATACATTTTTTTCTGTTTATTCATAAATTGAAAAATTCTTCTAATTGCCACTATTTAGGAAATTGTATTATGAAGTTCGATGTAGTGCAGGTTCTATTGTCCTACAACAAACTGGGGTCTACAGACGGCAATATCGAGCTTCAAATACATACGACGAGATATATGCCAGCTCTGTATGTCACTGAACAAAGCAACAACATTTTTTTTATAGAAAGTTACATGATCAGCTAGTAACATAATCTTTTAAAAAAAAATCTACCTACCTGAGCTCTTAATAAAATTAAATACTCAACACTTTTAAATAAAATTGAGCAGCACATAGGTACTTTTTTAAAATATAGCCAACCAGTTTTTACCATGATTTCATTCATGTGACCAAAATAAAAGGTGCTATCTTTTAGTACCTACCTCTTTCTTCATCCTATCCAAATTCTGTATACATAAAAGTACTATTTATACATGTATACGTACATATCTATTAGGCTTATGCATAATGCACAGATAATATAATACTATCATAATGTAATGACGATTTATTAAACCGTAAAATACAACAATATAATTGCTAGATGATTGTGTAAGTACATCGTCATATAAAAGCTAAAACTTGTATACGAAATGACAATATTTTCTTTGTAAAGTGAATAATAATAGTACATTCGTTCATTGTTTAAAATACATAAAATAGTAGGTAAGTAATTACATACAAATTACTGACCTTATGTGACCTGATGTGTATCTATTAAACTGAAAAAAGTCACAATAAAAAAACATACTATGAAAAAATAACAGAAAGAGTTTCAAAACCTTTAACTGAAAGTAGTAATATATAAAATAAACTAATAAATTAAAATATAAGAAATTATCATATTTCTTGTCTTTATTGTATATAATATAATTTATCGCACTCGAGGAAAAGGGATAGTTGAGGTGTAACGGCCCTATTACTAGGTTTTTTTTAATGGGTGATAATAGAATAGTAACTCCATCCGCGCTATCGGTATACACCAGCGGGGCACCAGTGAAGGATGATAGGTGAGGATGAAGCAAGCCAGTTAGACCATCGTGGCGAATTCAATAAGAATTTTTCATGATGGTTTCCAGGGGAAACCACGTGGAGGTCGACGTAATAAGGCATATTGCTAGCAATGGGACTGTCAAACTCCATTGCTAACAATCTCCCTCCCTCCCCCTCATTACTAGGTTACTTTCGGCGTGGTCATCCTTAAAAATAATCCCCGTTGATTCTGGACCACCTGACCTGACTTCGTCACTAGTACACAGCTATGGTATAACGATAGTGCAAGCCACCCGGCTTGCGCCCCCATTTACATCTTATTAAAAACAAATTATCTTCATCCGGACTATAATAACGAATCGATTGATATAACAGTCATCAAAATCGGATGAGTAATTTAGGAGTTACAATGGAATATATCTAAAAATCAAACACATAAACTGCTAACTCATATAAAAGTTTTAAGGAGCTATAGGAATTTTGAATAATTTCAAAGTAACAATGAGGACTTGATAATGATGGAAGTTAATCTATCTAGTTTTCTATTAGCCTTCACGCAAATGAAATTTCATTAAATACTTCGAAATGGTATTTATAGATAAGAAATCATTTATTGAACATAAAACCTTTTTTATTTCATTCTTAATCAATACAGTATCATGAAATTAATCAAGTATAAATAACCGCTGATAGCTCTAATTTATTTTTCAACCTTTTGACAAATGAATGAAACAGACTTTTTCAATATATCATTTGCTGTGAGTTCTTACAAATTAGTGATATAAACCTATTCACTTTCCCATTTAGCCTGCTTGCTCCATTGTAGATGAATATGAATGAAGAAAAAGGGTTAGATTAAAATATGAAATTGTTTTCATAATTTAAATTAATTTCAATTTTAATAAATGCAACTACATATTTATACTATGACTGTCTAAAATATTGAAACATAAAATAAAAGTATATGTTATAAAATTAATACAATGGTTGCATAGATTTCATACAAATTTTTTAAGTGGCGTAGCCTGAGACTTATCCTTTATCCTAATTCATGTAGGTATGTATACTGAGAGATGCAAGATACAATTTATATTCTATACGTACTTAGAATCATTCTCGGGAAAACAAATTTCCATTTAGAGTACCTAAAGATTTCATCCATATATAATTTTTTTTTAATATTCATATTATTTTATTAAAATGTTTTACAGACATGATTGAACCATTTCTGAAGATATGGACATGAGCTTGAAATTACAGGTATATAAGTCGCAATAATGGATGATGGAAAAAGAAATCACAATAATATGATGTGTCAATTTCTTTTTGACCTTATTTATTAGTTTAGTGTGTTAATGGTGATTAGTGTTATCGGTTAATCGATAATTTAAATTGAAACTCGTTTTATTGTCGGCCAGGGTTGAACCTACGATCTTAGTCTAACAACCTGATTTATAAAAGGTCAAATGTCATATTAATCATAGCCGTAGATAGAGAAAAGTATCTTTAGGTTCAGCGGAGCCCAATAAACCACATACAAGACTGTGATTGTGATTTATTAGGTTCCGATGCGCACAAAATTTCCCAATTCTTGCCACTCTACCTTCTATAAGTACTATTATATTATTATAAACATATATACCGACGTATATCAGTGGTAGATTTTTGGAACTTGCCTTAGTATGTATTTCTTTTATGAAACAATAGTGTCATTCCGTTTAAATATTAATCATTAGCTGAACCTATTCATGAAGCTAGGACCAGAAGTCAATACACTCAGCTACGAGCATATCTTTCCTATTCTTAATAAAACCGTTTAAAAAGTAGTGCTTGATAGGGCGACAATATTATAAGAAAAACAATGTGGCCGATTATTAGGTGCTATTTCTCTAGACATACTTCTAAAATTAAAATTTCTATTTGATATCACAGCAAATTTTTTATTATAAGGACTAATATGAACTAAATTTGTAATATATTTAGATCAAAATTATTATGAATTTAGTTTACAACAGTGAGTAAAATAATAATTTCGCGAAACTATCAAATTAATATAATATTTTTATATTTAGTTTAGAAGCAAAATATGGTCTAACCAATAGGGTTCCATTAGTAGTTTTCCATTATTGAAAAGTCTTATAGAAGTTTAGAATAATTTCTAACAATATATAAAATTAAATTTATTCCTCCATATTTTCCCTCATGTCTTAAAGCTTTATCTGTCTAACAACATATATATTTAAATGTTACGGGCTGGTTTTTATTTGGTTAGAAAGTTACATTCCTAATACATACTTCGCTCCTTTGAATGTTCTCTTTGTATTTCTCATTGCCTCACAAATTATAAGAAATCTGTGAAGTAAGAAGATATTTAATAATTCAGTAAAATAGTTTACTGTTCTCAAAGAGTTCAACTTTTGAGTTTTTCGAAGAAATGTTTGAGAACTGATGTACCTATAAGCGTACTAGTATCATAAGAATTAATATTATGCTATTATTTGACTAATAAATCTACAAATACTGATTACAGAATTATTGTGATATATATTATATTCAAAATGTAAATTTTATTATATAATAAAAAGAAGAGAATAATAAATTATTTCAGCATGGTGCAACAGTAAAAAAACGGCGTCAATCTTTGCCTGTGTACATTGATTTAATTATCTGAATGATGCAGATGGTCGTTCATCATGATAACAGATAGTACCTATATAGTATTATTTTTGATTATCATTACATAATTTGTTATAAATAAATTACTTTCTCTCTAATTGAATTGAGTTGGCTGGAATAGATCTTTTTTAAAGATAAGTCCACCCTTGTTAACAAGTTGGTAAACTAATCGCTGTATCTTTTGTTCAAGTACAAAAAGAATATACTTATATATAAATTTTGTATTATATTTCCACAAAATAATGAGTGTGTATGATATACAGTGCCTAAGAATAATTCCTTTTGACATCCATTCTTCCAGGACATGCAGTTCACAGCAACTATTGGTTTATATACATTATTATGTATAAAAATCTACAAGCATTTGACCAAGCAGCTTGTAATTCAGTTCGAAACAGATTCTATAATAGAGTCGTTCTTTGATATTTTGATATCTAGTGACTAGAGGCTATATGTTTAACAGCCATTACACCGTAGCACAGCCATAACACAGGTCCGTCACTAAATAAGAGCATTTTTAGATTATGGTTCCAGTTCTGCTTACAAATGCTTCAATGCTCAAATTTGTAGCGACAGAGTCGAGAGCAATTCTTCTCATCCAATGCATACAAATAAGTTAAATATTCAACTGAAATATTTATTATTAGCATAGTACAATGAAGAAAGAACAGAATATCTAACTGCCTAACTATCTATATTTATATACACCTAATCACTACTATTATGCGGAAATACACACATGACAAACATTCTGGTTCAATCTCTGAAACAAAAGGTAAACCTTTATTTCCAAAGTGTTTATAACGTCATTAATTCGTTACTGTGATACGATTTTCCATTAGACTATAGCCTGTTTATGACGGTATAAAATAAAAAATGCAGCTGTTGGATTCTCAACAATCGAGCTCGTCTCTTCATGCGATTTTTTTTGCAGTTTTATTATCAACCTTCATTATCATCATATCACCCTTTAACTGTTCACTGCTGAATATAAGCCTCTCGCTTGGGGGTTTTGCCAGTAGTTGTCACACTTGGCAGGCGGATTGGCAACCGCAGTCAGGCTTTAGAAATGTTTTACGAGAGACGCTGTTACCTATCCCTCGCCTTCTCTTAGTCGGCTTTTACGACACCCACAGGAAAGGAACGGGTAGCCTATTCTGTCGGGACCACACGGCCATTGTATTATCAATTAAATTTATCAAATATAACAATTATTAAATTTTATCTGTTCGGTAGATCACATTACGTTTTAAATCCAATTTTTGTTACAATGTCAAATTAGAATAACGTAGACAGTAGACAGTACCAAAGTATCTACAACGTCAATGACCCGTACAAATTGCAAGATATTGATTGTATTAAATGACTATACTATGCGCCGGAATAAGTACGTTATACTAAGTCTATAGCCGGGTTAAAAGACTCACTTGACAGATGACAAATTGGTGCATAATTTCTCAAATAAATAACCAATTTGATACCTTTTTTATTTTAAATCATTAACCTGCATTTCCACTAAATACCTACCTACTTACTGACTTATTGTTACATAATAGTTTATACATTATAATCAATCAATATATTTTTTGCTTGCAACCATTTCCACCAAAATAGGTACATATTGCAATCACAACATAGGTATTAGTGACTTATACTTTACTTGAAAAATGTGATTAGATTAGTATCTAGTACTTTATTGTAAGGAACTCAATGCACATGAATGTGTAAATGAAAATTTATTTTATTTAAGTATTTATTTAGTTGTATATTTAAAACCGAATTCTGAGTATTATATGAATAGGAATAGTAGATACATACTAGTAGTAAATGCTCTGTTTTGTCTCAGTTTTCATTCTTGGTAACATATTTGACCACCGTCAATAAAGCCTCTTTTACAAAAAAAAAAAAACAGGTGCTTACTTACATTTTTTAGTTACAACATTATTTAAATAATTTAATCTTATTTTTTTTAAACGTGCATAAACTGCAAATAATACAAACAACTATAATAAAATACCTACAATAAATGAAAATAAAAATTCAATAATTATCGTGTCAGTCAATCGGAAATATTGACTACGTAACAAATAGAAACAACTGTAACATGATCATGTCTGCATGTACATGCACTAAATATACATACACATTAAGTATCGATTGAACATGAAAAGAAACTTTGTATATAAAATGTATGAACAATAATATATTGACTTTTTATGTAAGTAGTTTTTTTGATAACATGGAAAACAAATGTTTGGCTAACGGTCCACCAGATGATAAGTGATATCAAAGACTATGATGCTCATGGTAGGTACTTTTTTTTATGCAACTTAGAATGGCAAACAAGCTGACGGCCTACCTGATGGAAAGTGATAACCGTCGCTTATAGACATGAACAGTATCATTGGCATAATAGAGTATACTATTTCGCCGATGATACCCATGGGGTATCAACGTTAAATCTTCTTTACTACTTCTCATGCGTTGCCATTTCTGAACTCTAAAACATAAGTAATGTTTTCCTGCCATATTTCAGCGTTTAAACCGAAAGAGCCATATAATTACAGTTGCTTATAGCGACAGAAATACAAGTGCGGCATCCAAACAAACGATTTTTGTGTCTACAGTCTCCTGGTATTTTTATATTAGGTAATATGTAGTATTCACCTATGTTAAGTATGTTTATTATACACAGAGTTAGCAAGAGAACTTTGTATCTATAAGTGCAAGGAACTTTGTGTAGATGGGCTTGTTTAAATTGATTCTCAGTCGAGCCAATTTCAAAACTGATTTTTTTTAATTGCTTCGAGTCTGATTATTCCGGTTTTACTCCTGATAATGTATTATTATTTTATAATATAACTAGATTTAGTACCCAGAAAGTATTCTTGTATATACTGTGGTAATATTTAATAAAAAATACTATGCTAATTTAATTGAAAATTAACATATTTATTGTTATATCTTTCAGTAAGTAAGGCTTTTAAATCGTTAAAGTAATTTGTAAATTAGACTTATTGTCAGTGGTGGAAAAGGTAAACAGCCTAGGTATCAGTTTTATGATATATTATCAAAACGGTTCTTTCCTTTTCAGGCGGCTAGTCCTGCCTGTACAGAGTTAGAAATCATCATGTTAGACTGGATGGGTAAGTAAACTTATAATTTCTTCTGACGAACCTCACAAATAAATTAATATCAATCAAGGATGGTCACAGGAAAGCTAGGGATCATAATCATAGTCCATTCATTCCTAATCTTTAAGTTACTGTGCCTAAGTACCCTCGGTTAGTTATTATTCGGCAAACCATTACAAAGTATGTAAGTGAATTTCTTAGCTGCAGATATGCAATGATCTGGTGATATGGTATCAATGGTGAGGTAAAAATGTGAATAGGCTTTTCGTGAGCCCGCGAATTCTATCTTAGACCACATCATCACTTTCGATCAAGTGAGTAATCAATCGTTGAAGGGCAACACTAAAAAATAAAAATGAAATCCCTTTCACACACTCATGTAGATTTTGTATTCTATATTTCTAATATATTTTTGTTCATTGCAGGTAAAGCGATTGGACTACCTCCGGCATTTTTAGCACTCGAGGAAGGTAGTAAAGGTGGAGGAGTAATAGAGGTAGGTATATGTTTAAAATATAATAGAAGATTCATGCATCCTATCGATCCGATATACAATAACACTATTAGTGAAACTGAACAACTTTCTCTAAAAAATATAATATAGGTATATATTTACATATATCTGATAAAAAGTAACTTGACCGTGTCTAAGCACGTATCACTCAAAAACTACTGGACGGATTTCGATTCGATGTAAACATGATAACTTAGTCTCTATATATAATGAAAGGAGACATTTTGTTTGAGATGTTGAAATATATAAAAAGAGAAACGGAGAAGTTTTATCGACTAGACAAAAAGATGACGAAAATTTTAAACCTTATAAAGATATAATTGTTATAACAAATCTGTGGAATTACGCAAAATAACCACATATATATCATATATATACACATAGATATCACATAATTTCTACTGTTCTATAATAATACGGGTTTATTACTAATTGGGAGCAGATATGGATGCCATTTTATTTTATTAGACTTAGAATGGCAAACATGCTGACGCTTTATCTTATGGAGAGTGGTAACCGTCATCTATAAATATTACTAGCTTTATGAATATCACAGAATAGATTGTGATGCCCATGCCCGTATGCGTTGTCTTTTGTAAGGACTTACAATGCGTGGTTTGAAGGCATAACAACCGTGTTAAGCATCCGTACCTGCAATTTCACTACCATGTCTCATTTTTCAAACAGAAACATAGCCATGCAAGCACAGATGCTTTATGGTAGAGACACGAAACAGAAGTATTTAAGTAGACAACTTTTGTATAAAGATTCCTTCTAGTATTTTTTTTTAAGTACGAACGAGAATTGATTATTAAGTAAATTACAAAAGAGTTATGTGCAGTAGGTAGTTATGAATATTTGTTCGTTATGTTTGATAGTAAATACATTAAAATAAAACGACGTTTCGCTTGATCTAGCAACAAGAGTGGGCGTATATTCCACGCACTGACCGCGGATTTGCATGATTGCTTATTTAAATAGTATTTATTTCTCAAGTATTGTACTAAAAATTATGGTTACATAAATTGTTTCAATCATTTAATCTTATTTTTTTTTAAATACTGACTTTAGTTTTGATAAAATTAATAGATATGGAATAAGCAAAGATGGAAAACTTCTTTATTAATAACTTACAGAGAAAATACCATAATGCCAAAGAAGTTATTTTTGTGGTTGTACTTATTAAGAAATTTATTATAGTCGGATTTAAAAAATATAGAAATGACTTTAAAACAAAAGCTTTATTAATAACATAGATGTCTACCTATATGTGTAGTACAGCAAGATTCGTAGATATCGAATACAAGATATGAAGGAACACTACATATGTACATATAGTTCTTATGAAAGTTAAAAAGATGTAAATTTCGGATATTTTTTTCATAGATGGAATACATGATGATGAATTCACAGCTAATATTTAAAATTATTTTTAGGGATCAGCGAGTGAATGCGTTCTTGTCTCGATGCTAGCAGCTCGAGCAAATGGCATCAAAAGATTAAAACATCAATTTCCAACTGTGGACGAGGGTCTGCTCCTCTCCAAACTTATAGCGTATTGTTCTAAGGAAGCTCACTCATGCGTCGAGAAGGCTGCAATGATATGTTTTGTTAAATTACGAATTTTGCAGCCTGACGAAAACGGGTCACTCAGAGGCGAAACATTGAAAGAAGTATGTATCTAAGTTTACTTTTAATCATAAAATTAGTTACGCTATTTTTTATTACCTTCACGGCCCCCATTCCATAACCTACCATTTTGGGGAGAGATCCATTTTCCATAACCCTATATCTTTCAATATGCATATACTTAAATTTATTAAACAAATTTTATGATGCTTTTCTACAAACTTGGTTTTTTATCCCAGTGCCTTATTCAAAACATTTGATTTTTGCTCAATATTTGTTATTGACATTAGAAAATTGGAATTCGTAAGATAGGATGCAGATAATTGGACGCTAAATGAATAGATGCTACGTGGTGTTAAAGCCCGAAGTCGAGCAGTTCCGAGGGCGCACGATGTCTGGCGCCGCTATCCTCCGCTTAATGACTCCGGCTTGGATGCCGGAAATACGTGGCGAGCCGAGCGGTAATGGACGGGCATTGTGTGCCATTTCTATGCCTCAAATATTGAAAATTGCGATACGATCCTCTTATGAGAAATCTTTAATTGCTGTCACCAAATGAAATAGAAAATTTTCTATATCAATTATAAAAGACAGCGTAGATACCTATATCGGATAAATTTAAAGGACTTGATGTTTTATAATAAATTAAATAATTGAAAGATCAGAAATCTCAGCATTTGGACATCGTAAAAATAAAAAATAAGAAGACAGTTTTCTTGTTGTAAATTGTGTCCGTCTTCTTCCTGTGTCTTGGTCATATTAATTTGTTTTGTCATAAGCAGTTTTTGTCTGTCGAATGTCTTAGCGGCCAGTGAGAAACCCGATCAAGGAGGCGCAACAACAATCTAGATTTTTCTAAATGCTAAACCTGCATTTAGAATTATTTAAATACCTTTAGTCGAATTCCGTCGAGAGGTTATAAATTACTACCTAGTAATCAATCCCAGAACTAAGATCAACTGACCAGACTTTCCGTACCTATTTCGTCGTATAAACTAATAACACAAACAGTTACTATTTCATTTTTGTCCATGATCTATGCTTACACTTGCAATTTAAACTGTGACTATGGTTCAATCTATTTTACAATTTATATACTAATATACGATTTCCGTTACAGGCTATGGAAGAAGATGAAGAAGCTGGACATGTGCCATTCTTTGTTTCTATTACATTAGGCACTACTTCGTGCTGTTCATTTGACAACTTGCCAGAGATAGGGCCTGTTGTAAGAAAATTCCCGTCGGTTTGGCTACATGTAGACGCCGCATATGCTGGCAGCTCTTTCCTTTGTCCAGAACATAAGCACCACTTAGCAGGGATCGAGTATGCAGATTCCTTCAACACTAATCCAAACAAACTGATGCTGACTAGTTTTGACTGTTCACTTTTGTGGGTCAATAATCGGTACCTGTTGACATCTGCGCTTGTCGTCGACCCTCTCTATCTCCAACATTGCTATGATCACACAGCGATTGATTATCGTCATTGGGGTGTGCCACTCAGTCGCCGTTTTAGATCACTAAAGCTTTGGTTCATGTTGAGAAGTTATGGAATCAGTGGTTTGCAAAAATACGTGCGTCGACATTGCGAATTGGCAAAATATTTCGAGCAACTTGTTAAAAAAGACGATAGGTTCGAAGTGTGTAATCAAGTAAAGGTATATATTTATTTTAATACATAATATACATCATGATATTAAAGTATATTTTATCTGTTAAGTAAATATGTATTTTTCATGATCCAGTTGGGTTTGGTATGTTTTCGTTTGGTTGGAGGACCAGATGAAACGGATGAGCAGATTGATGAGATGAACAAAAAGTTACTGACGAATATCAATGCGTCGGGAAAGATCCATATGGTGCCGGCATCAGTACGTGAACGATTTGTAATACGTTTTTGTGTGGTTCAGCAACACGCCACGCGGGAAGATATTGGTAATTTAACTTTTTTTTATTTTTAAAGAAATCTTTTAATAGTTTATGTGCCTAGGTATAAATTTGGTAAAGCGGTAAAAGTTCTGTCGGATAACGCGTGATTTCAGTCCATCAGAAGTCCTGGCATTGAATCTCAGCCCAATACTCTGAATTTTTAAATAGATTTATGGATTATTTCAAAAGGTTTGCAACTTGCTTAGTGCTTAAGAAGTTATGTTATGTAAAGTGGTTCTCCGGTAAGCCACACCAGAGGCCTTTGTTTTTTCGATTCATATACGTGATTACATATACGATTCATATAGTGATATGGATAATATGTAAATACGCATATACCTATTTTTACTAATGAAAGGGTATCATCGTGTAATATAGTATATACTAAGTACCTGCGTTAGATATATAGGTACCTAAGGCAGGTAGTTAGTATATACTACAAAATCGGTCTGTTTACTGATATTTTGTAATTTATTTATTTCAATGCATACACTATTTAGGTATTTTATATTTAACCTAAATATAAATATATGAAAGTTCTCAATTCGACTATTTTTTATGTGTGGGTGTGTGTGTGTTACGCGATATCAATTTAAGGTAATGTCTTTGTAAATTTTGTACCGTTTTACTGCAATATTAATCCTACTAAGTTATTTAAAATATTTTATATTTTTTTATGACTTGATGGAAAGTGGTAACCGTCGCTTATAGACATAAAGTTATGTTTTAGAAATAATAATTCTTATTACTCTTAAAATAATAATTAAATTAATTATTATTGTATTTTATTATTATTGAAAGAATTATAATTGAATTGAACTTTATTTGCAGAAATAGCATGGGACATTATAACAGAATTCGCTACCGAACTTTTGGAAGGACCAGATAAAGAACGGGTAAGTTTAAAAAATATTTTATCATAACCATATGATTCCAGATCCTTGCAATATTTAACAGAATACAAATAATTGTTTAAACTATTTTTTGCAGGATTTGAACGAAGAGCGCGCTCGAAGACACCGTGCCGCTTTGGCGCACAAGCGTTCATTCTTCGTACGCATGGTGAGCGACCCCAAGATCTACAACCCGGCCATAAACAAGACACCGCCGCCGGCGCCTACTTCTCCCTCCTCCCCTCCACCCGCTGTGCCCACCACGCCTGACACGCCTGACTCGGAACTACAACCACCGACACCGTTAGTATATCATTATCATGTTTACCTTCTGTTCTCATGTGTGTGTATGAGGGAAGGATTATTAGTAATGTAGACTTTGCTATTGGATCGGTTTCCACGTGGTCCTCCTTGGGAACCATCGTGGTTAATTCCTGGAGAATTTATCAGAATGGGCCAACCTGTCAGTACCATACTTATTGCTACTTGAGGCGAAGAAATAATAAGATATATATGAACGTATACCGACCGATAGCACAAAAGACCATTTCATTAAAAAACTTTTTTAATAGGATAACTAAAAAAACTATTGTCCACTGCTGAATATCTCCCACATAGAAGTTTTCAATCGCTTGTATTCATATAGTCTGTGCAACATTTCTGCTGTCGGTGCACCATCTTGTGGGGGTCACTGATGGTCGGTCGTTACTGCGTTTCCCTCTAACGAGTTACCATCCGAAAATGTTTCGTCATAGTCGTAGAATACTGACGGATCTGACAAAGATTACATATAAAGATCAGTATTCTACGACTATGACGATTTCTTCCCTACCTATTACCGGTTACTTAAATACTTACCTGTTTGTAACGTGATTTTCAGAAAACAATCTTCTTGGATAAGCTGGCCACTAGCGTTCTTCTTCCAGAGCGTTGATCACGATCCGAATGATTTACCATTAAGGTAACTCTTACTATATTAAACCGTGGTAGATACTTAAAATAAGAAACAGCTACACTATACACCTATCCCCCGATTTACCCGGTAGATACGTTCCTGAGAAAAACGTGTAAATCGAAAATTTAAAATTTTCAAGTCAAAACCGTGTAAATCGAAAAGCTTGCAGAAAATGCATAATTTTGCTATTTAACAGTTGTGATTTTTTTCAATATTTTTAGGTGTACATAGAAATAAAAATAAAAATTTTCATTTGTTCTAATAGTTCTTATTGTAGCTTCGTTCATGTTATATGATTTTGCAACATCTACTACTCTATCTCCCTTTCGTAAGCGATCCAAAATTTCGATTTTAGTTTCTAAAGTAATAACTTTTCTTTTAACTTCTTTCGACATTATAAGCCTATAATTTTTTTTTTATTTATGTTAATTTATAAAAATCATAATTATGCACTCACTTGTAATTTACGAATATGAAAAATTAAATCTTTCGGACACTGTGAAACTTTCACTCAAATACAATTTTCCGTAGATAAAACTTTAATTTTATGCGAAGAAATACAGACACACTGTGCATGTGCAGCAAGTCAGCACATAGGCTCGGGATTCCCCGTGAGATGTTTACACAGCGCACGTGTTCAAACACAGTAGCATTTAGTAGAGTGCGATAAAAAAAAAAAACTTATTTGGAAAACCGTGTAAAAGCGAAAACGTGTAAAACAAGTACCGTGTAAATCGGGGGATAGGTGTAGTTATATATATACAATTTGTTTTTCATACTTTATATATATATATAACTTTTTAAAATACTGTTGAAACGAAAGTAATTATTTTGATATCGGTTAATTTATTAGTTAGTTATTATTAGGGACAGATGTTACAGTGGTTAGGCAACCACTGTAACTATAACATCGCATTTGGATTTTTGACTGTAGTCCGGGTATTTCAGTAACAAATTCTAATTCAAAAACATATTTTATCCAATCCTAAACCTAAGGCAATGAAGGTGGCCTAGGAATTCTTAACAAAGGAGGATATTATAGTTACAGTACAGAAAAATTATAATTTCATATTCTACCTACAGATTCCGTCATTTGGATACCATGGTGCGTCTGAAAAGTCCTGGGGCTTCTAGTCGGCGCAGCTCGTCGCCATGCGCTTCGCCCGAACGTCGCGCGCCCTCGCCCTCCGCACACTGATCGACCAATTATAATACATTACAGACCATACGATGTTCTAACCAATATTTCCTAAGCATTCAATGTCTTCATTAAAAATTGTATAAATACATGTATGTGTTTTAAATCTGACCAGAAACAAATCCTACCATACAAAATATATAGGTAGGTAATTTAATTGTTATTGTACAGAAGCTTAACCAGAGTCCTAAAAATCTTCTCTATAGTATTAAAGAAGAATATCTGAGATTCAAACTTTCTACGTGTAGTTATTGTTTACAGATGTGATTTGTCATAGTGTTTTATATTAACTAATGACTAGATATGTTATCTGTTAGTATAGAAAGTTCAAAAGCGTAAAAATCGTTATTCCATGGTCAGAAACAACGCTCTCAAGAACTAAGGGAATGAACTACTGCGACTCAGAAAAAGTAGGTACTATCACACGTATTCTTTGCAAAATATTTCTGACACTTAGTCGATATAATACAGAAATAGCAGATACTCAAAGATAACCAACCTACCTAAATATTAACTCAATTGTAAATGTATCTAGTAAAGATTTTTAGTTTTCTAGTCGGGTTTTATATCAAACTTATTAACAATCATAAATAAAACAAATAAAATGGTGGGACGATTAATTTATTGTTAAGAAAATATATATTTGCAAAAAAGGCTCTGTTAATCCCAGACTATATTGTGTGTTTGTATTTCTCCATCCCATCCTAATGTGTGTAGTACATTGTCTTCTTTAACATCCCATGCCATTCCTCTTACATAATTCTTATGCATATGTCTATCATGGTAAACTACTTTGATTTTATCATCTTCACTTATTGAACATACTGATACTATTTTATTATCACAGCATATACCCATTTTATGAGATCTGCAAATAAAAACAGTTTAAGTACATTAGTAATTTAATTACCTATACCTCTTAATTGTCCAATTTTTTCAAATCAAATTTTATGTCGTTTATAAAAAAATAATACAATCTTTGGTTTACTAGTGGAAATAATAATAAATGAATCGACCAAGTTAGGCACTTGATGCAGGGTATATTTTTAAAACGAACAAGACCTTTTCAGTATTATGAAATTTACGCGTTATTTATGGCACCGCTCATATATTGCTACTCTTAGGACTAACTATTTTACCACACCAGTATAACAACCCTTTAACGTTCCATTGTTGTGCAGAAGTCTCCCCATGCAAAATAGTTGTTACTATTCCTACATTAGTTGGGCAGTTTAGTATATTTATGACACCATATTCAGTGTATATTCGGTTGTGGATTATCCGTGACACGATCGGTCTTTGCATTTGCACCCGGCGTCCTTTCGGTTGACAACACACCGATTTTCCCTCAATATCGCATTTTTTTTTATATAGAACTTAGAATGGCAAACAAGCGGAAAGTTTCGCCTATAGACATGAGCAGTACCATGGACATAACAGAGTATCGTTTCGCCCATTGTTGCCATTCCTGAGGACTCAGGTGTTATTCCTCTGTACCCAGTAAATTCACGCCATATCCCACCCTTCAAACCGAAACACAGCATTGTGTTCCCTATTATACTCGTTTCGGCGGATGGTCCGCGATGTCTTCATGTTGGTAGGTATTAATGCGCTGAATATGGTAGTAGTTTATGCTCATGCGATTAAAAAAAAATATAAACTTACTCTTTATGAGTAACCAACTTGTGAACAGCGGCTGGAAACTCCATTAATTTTGTAGTATTTTGTGGATTTCTAGCATCAACTAAACTTAATACTCCAGCTTCGTCGCCAAATACTAGTTTATTATCATCAATCCATTGTAAGCAACGAACACCACAATTATTTTGTACTAAATCTAAAAAATATAACAAATAAATTAGTGTCAACAATAATCATACTCAAATCCTGCATACATGTCTTCATCTATTATTTGTTGAAATAAACTTTGTCAAAACTTCCTTAAATCTTGACAAAATTTTCCTTTGTTTAAGTATCATACTTACATGTGTGTATTACAGCATGCAATTATATGGATAATGACTAAACTAAAATGTATTTAAATGCCTAGAAGTTTAAAATGAAAATAAAAGAGTATTTTGTCCAAGACCAACAAATTTTGTCAGCTCAGACCATAACGCTAGTTTACTAAAAAGATAACTGATGCTACCTAGCTGCCTAGTTGGAGGACTGACCTGGTATGGAACACTAGGGGAGTTGAAATATCTTCTTTACATGATCACCCATTAACCTTTCATACACCCAGCTTATATGATCTTTGGTGAATTTTGTATAAGTAAACACAGTTGTACTAAATAATAGGTTATTAATCAGTAACATAAAATTCAGTCATTATTAGAATTTTTTTTTAGCACTTTATTTATTAATTTTGACGGTTACTATTTTCCATCAGGTGGGTCGTCAGCTTGTATGTCATTCTAGGTTGCATAGAAAAAAAAATAACTATATTTTTTAAATATATATAATTATTATAAAATATCACTTACCAAGAACTGGTTTGGATACATTCTCATCCCATAAAGTTATAGATTCATCTAATGATGCAGTTGCAAAATTATTATTGGAATTGAATTTCACAGATACACTACATATTGGCATGCTATGAGCGGCATTATAATTCCTTATACATAACATTTCATTTATGTCCCATATCTGTAATTCCAATTCTAGATTAACAATGACAAAATGATTAATGTTTGAATCTCAAATTTCACACTGTAACAAGATAATTTGATGTTCAGTCTTTAATGTGTTTATTAATAATAATTTATCTTTATTAGAATTTAACTGATCTAAATGAAGTTATAACATGTTCATAATGATACTTAATTATGAACACTTAATTTTTTTTTTATTTTAAATTTTTTAAAAGATTTCTAATGTTATATAAATAAAAATTGATAATTGACTACAAAATTATGATATACCCATACTGACTATAATAATCTATATGGTTTTAAGTATTTGTGCACTGAAAACAACAGAATATGCCATATGGCATTAAGCTCGCCATTTGTACATAATTTTATTGTGCAATAAAGAATAAATAAATAAATAAATATGATGGTATTACATCTATTACTACTTCTATCATCTTGTTATACCATATTCTAACAAATAAATATATAATTATTGCTATAGCAATGTTACAATTATTTATCAATTTTCAAAAACAAAATATATATAGATATACATGATAAAATATATAGTGAAGATAATCACAAAACATTAATTATCAGTTTGTTTACATTTTCATTAAGTTCTACTGGAACAGAATATAATAAAGTACAGTTATATAATTGTATTGTATATATAAACATATATTTAGTACCTTTATATTTCCATCACCTCCCACTGTGATATATTCTTTTTCAGGAACCAAACAACCAATAGCTAGTGCAGCATCATCATGTTCAGCAGCAGACACATCCTCATTCCAGAATTTCCATGCATCTTCAGAAGATGTTGACCATACACTAACTGCACCACTGTCTTCACATAATAATACCTACAAAATTTACATTCCTTTTTTTGCAATACAATAAAATAACATACTAAAATAAAATATAAATAGTGATTAATTAACAATAAAAAGAATTGTCATGGAATTAACACCATAATAAATTTATTATGCTAGATGACCTGGCAGGCGTTATCTTGTTCAAATTCCAATATATAAATGGCAACTTCTTCGAGTGCCATTATATGATGCATCTGCTACTTAAAAACTAATAGAACTTTGATGTGGTAGCTATTAAAAAATATCAAAACTCTTATTTTTGCCTAAACCTTAAAGAGACTGTATTAAAGCAATGCCAACTGCCACTGTTAGGTTGTGTTAAATACTTTCAGATAAAATTGATATTTTATAAAGTAGTTAAGAAATGTATTTCTAAGACCATTTAGTTACCCTTATACATTATTTTTGTTGGATTATTTATTTAAATAATTATTTAAGACATTGTGTGATAGAGAGTGAATAGATGCGAGTGACTTAAGATGATAATGATAATTAAAAAACATTTATTAATATCAGAACCTCACCTTCCCAGAATTACCGATAAAACATCCGTCTGCAGTACCACTTGTCAGATATATACTATTTTTTGTTTCACTAAGACATTTTTGACCTTCTTCAATAGTTTTATAAACGCTAGCACCACCGTTCCAGTAACGTCCAGTTAATTCTGAGCGTCCTACTAGCACGCTGCTGTCTGCAATAACAAAGAAAAGTGAATTACGTACATCCAATTTATGAGGAGAAACTAAAGATAAAGTATCACTAAAAATAAATATATAAATATTAACAATATATAAAGTTACCCTCGTGAATTTGAATATAATCTAAATAAGAGATTGTGCTGGTGCCGGTGGTATCTGTTCTGTAAACTTCAGCATTGAGGTGCGGCGGAACAATTTTATTGCTATTCTCCATATTTAAATTCTGGCACACTCCTTACAGTAATAAACGTATGTATAAAGTAATAATAATTTTAGTTTAAAAAATTCATTCGTTTGAGATAGCAAAATTCTAATGCATGTTCGATGATTATTGACAATTGATTTTTTGACAACGTTGACTAACATTTGTTCGTTTGGAATCAAAGACTAAGAATAATATAATATGACTTATACATGATTCTTAATTAAAAAAGAATTCCTTTTCCCAAGCACGAAACAATTGGTGTGAGCATGTTGGGTATGACTTCAATGTCGGTGTTTAATCCTAACAAACCTGAGACGTTACACTTTCAGGGCCTATTGAGGTCGATAGGTAGATAATATTATTTACAATGCCTTTAAATTTTTAATATTTTTCAAAAATAATACTTTTATAATTTTCTTAAATAAACATTTTACAGTTTTAATAATCTACTAGTCTTTGCCCCACGGCTTTGCTCACGTGTACACTGTACAAAATCTTAGTCAGGGAAGTCATATATTTTAAAAAAAAAATTATAGAAATGCACTAATCATGAGCGAGTTTCCGGCTAGCATTTGGCTGATTTTCGAGTGACTGTGACCACAGCCTTTTGTACAGTTATGAAGTAACTACATCAGTCCTACAATCGATAATATATAATATTTGCATGCTCTGTGGTTAGTGACAGTTGTTTATTGTTTTATGTCATGATTTAATTGACATAATAGGTTACACTTGTTATATTAGAAATATTAATATTATTTTAATTTTTAATAATAAGCTAATAATAAAAATACTTTTTATTGTATATATCAAGTTTTTAATTTGAAATTGACACTACTGATTCATTTTAAATAAAAGTGTTAATTTTTGACCAGGTTAGATTTTTGATTTATCTCATTTCAACCTGTAACTAATTTTGTCGTCTTTAGTTTTATCTTTTTGTCTTCATTGATTCCAATAAGAGACTACATATATTTGGTAAGTAATTTAGTTTTTTTATATTTTTTAAATAAGACATGAAATAGGTCGATCTGATATACTATTATCATCATAAAACAGGACAAAAATTTTATAAAATTATTGGTATTTTGGTAACAGAACTCCATGGCCAATTTAGAATTGTTACAAACATTACACGGCCATAAAGGTATTGTTTGGAATGTGGCATGGCATCCATTAGGAACAATATTTGCATCTTGTGGAGAAGATAAAACTATAAAGTTATGGAGCAAAGAAGGACAGGAATGGACTATA
The DNA here is from genome assembly GCF_026898425.1 of Galleria mellonella. Taxonomy (NCBI): domain Eukaryota; kingdom Metazoa; phylum Arthropoda; class Insecta; order Lepidoptera; family Pyralidae; genus Galleria; species Galleria mellonella. Next base: position 920,587 of record NW_026442042.1, on the reverse strand, counting down.
AAAACAGTTCTTGTAGATGGGCATCAACGCACTATTAGGGAAGTTGCGTGGTCTCCCTGTGGAAATTTTTTGGCATCGGCAAGTTTTGATGCCACTACTGCAATTTGGGATAAGAAAAGTGGTGCGTATAATAAATTTAAAGAATAATGAATAATATTTAATGAAATGAACCATTTATAAATTTTGTTATCATTTAATAGGTCAATTTGAATGTAATGCTACATTGGAAGGGCATGAAAATGAAGTAAAAAGTGTTGCTTGGTCACCATCAGGACAACTTTTAGCTACATGTGGCCGAGATAAATCAGTCTGGGTATGGGAAGTTGCAGGAGAAGATGAATATGAATGTGAATCAGTTCTGAATGCTCATAATCAAGATGTTAAAAAAGTTTGTTAAACCCTATATTTGTAATTCTGTTTGTGTTTTAATAAAATTACAGTTGATATAAAATATTCTATTTGTAGGTTGCTTGGCATCCTTCATTAGATATATTGGCTTCTGCATCTTATGACAACACTGTTAAAATGTATAAAGAAGACCCTGTAGATAATGATTGGACCTGTATTGCTACACTATGCTCCCATGAGTCCACTGTATGGAGTTTAGCTTTTGATAAGACTGGAGAACGCCTTGTTACTTGCAGTGATGATAGAACTGTCAAAATTTGGAAGGAATATAAACCTGATAACCAGGAAGGTGTAATAATCACAGATAAAGAATCAGTATGGAAATGTGTGTGTACATTATCAGGATATCACACACGTTGTGTGTATGATGTGGCATGGTGCCACCAAACAGGCTTAATAGCCACTGCATGTGGAGATGATATAATAAGGATTTTCAAGGAATCTGAAGACTCTGATCCTAATGCACCCACTTTTGAATTGATATGTACCAAACTGAATTCACATTCACAAGATGTCAATTGTGTTGCTTGGAATCCTATAGGAAATCAAGAACTGCTATCATCCAGTGATGATGGTGAAATAAGGATATGGAAGTTTTCTGATTAGTAGAGCCAAATTACAATGTAATCAATATAATTAAGAATCAAGTGATCAATACTTGTGTAAAAAATATGTTTCAAATCTTATATTGTTTTTGTTGTTTATAAACAGCTTTTCAACTTATATTGAATATTCTATTAGAGATTAGATACATATTAGAAATAAACAAATTGTTAAGCATAATGTATTTTATTTATAACATGTTATGTTTTGTGTTGACAATTTCTGGTATTTTATTCTAGTAATTTTATATTTTTTTAAAATAATTCGTTTTATATTGATTCAAGGAATTTTTTTTTACTTTCAGTATATAACTGATGCTTTTCAAATTAGGAAGATTTGTTAGTTTAAAAAAAATATTATTAAACAACCATTCGACAATTTCTGCATCAAAAATGTCAATAGGAGAATATTCTGGATTACCACTGGCCAATGTAGTATCTGTTCTTGAAAACTTTGCACCCAAGGAGCTTTCTGAAAGTTGGGATAACACTGGCTTACTAGTGGAGCCCTATTCTTCAAGGTATAATTATTTAAATATTTTTTATTTATTTCTTGTAATAGACTATGAAGGTTTTATTAATTTAGACTCTTAAATAAATATGAATTACATATTTTAGGCCTGTAACAAAAATTTTATTGACAAACGATTTGACTGAAGATGTGGCCATAGAAGCAGATAGTAAAGAATGTGAAATGATTATTTCCTATCATCCTCCAATATTTGCGCCTCTCAAATCTGTTATACAAAAGTAAGTAAAAATAGCCATTTTATAAATATAAGTAGTAGTTATGCTGTGTATCTTATTAAATTACTCTACATAATTGCATACAGACTTTATGGAATTTTAGTACATATTTAAATTAATTTAAGTCATAGTTTATCAACCTTTTTTTGCCCATAGCGCTTACTTTATTTTTATACAATTGAGAAATGGCTGCCAAAAAGTGGTAACCATCACCTATAGCCATGAACAGTACCATGGACATAATAAAATATACTGTGTCACTCATGATACCTTTCATACTTTACCATTCTGGAGGACTAAGGCTTTACCAATATATCATTTATATACAGGGTGGAATGGTTAGGTTGACCAAAACGAAAACAGCCCATTCAAATTAATGGTCTGAATAAGATGGCACATTGTTTTCCTAGTAACAGTTTACTAGGAAAACAATGTGTAACAGTTTCCTAGTAACAGTTCACAGTCAGTAAATTAACGATTCTTAGGTTTGACGCCGCGCAATGTATTGGAAATTTTACGATCCACACGACGCGAGATATCTACAACGCGCAGTTATACGTACTAACTGCCCAGTTTAGATATCGTTTTTACATACATTTTCTGATACTTATGGCGTTGACCTTACACAGCTAATTCTGCGCGTCTCAGTAGGATTTTAATATGTGTATTACATTGCTGGTTTTTTGTATTTCATAGTATTTCACTATAAATTATTATTGACATAATATTATAGATAATAAGATTTATTAAATATTTATTCATTTAAATGAAAAAAAAAAACCACAATAATGAAATTTTCGGGAAAGAGTTTCCACTGGCTTTCAGTTTAGAATAATGGTCTGAATTCAGTATTTTAGTTTTTTCCAACCTGTTGCTTACAGTGTGTATACGTCGTGGCGGCCTTTAATCGAGGCAACATTTTATATTACAACCATATTATCATGTATTTTAACTTAATATAAGTGTATGCTTTATTGGTTGCCCTTAAACAAATAAATATGTTTTTATCTAGAATTCCAATCTTAATTTTACTTACCATCTGCCTTTTTTAGTCTGATCACATCTCTGCGCCTTCTCAATGATAAATGATCTCATCTCCCACCCCCTAATTTTCCCTGGATCTTCTGCTGCCCGATCTTCTGAAAGCCTCATACGTCCATCAATGGGCGTATCGCCCACGTTAAGAACCTATGATCTAAATCATGATCTTGATTCTAGGTCTACTTTATTTTAATTAGGGCTGAAATCCTTCACCTAATTATGAGTTTATATTTGACTAAATTGTAAAGTGAAGCTTCAGAGGAAATTATATTTAAATAACTTTGAACTGCGCAATACACATAAATTGCATTGTAAGGCTATTACGTAAAAGTACAATATTATTTTTAGATCGTGGAAGGAACGTATTGTATCATTTTTACTGGAGAAACGGATATCACTATATTCACCTCATACGAGCTGGGATTGTGTTAAGGGGGGTGTGAATGATTGGTTAGCAAGTCCTTTTATAGCCACGGAGTCCAAACCGATCATAACAGGAGCTGACTCGTCTGTAGGTGCTGGAAGGTATGTGTTGGCATATCTTTTTAATTTAATAAGTTTACCACTTGTGCAAACAAGTTTTTACATACTTTCTAGATAACAGATTACTCTCTTGTTCAAGTGTTAGAAGTAATTTGTAGACAGAACCAAAATTGCCTATAGACTATACACTTCGTTTGGGTGGGACCTCTTCCCATTGTTAATAATGGAAACACTAGTCTCCATCGTCAGCAATACGAGTATATTCCATCAGGTAGCTCTCCCCCTCGGGGGGGGGGGGGGGTTGGTATATATTCGTGGTTACTTCCTATTGAATTCGCTACGATAGTGTGACGAATTCATTAACAATTTACCCCAATGGTTTCCAGGAGGGACTGTGTTGAGGTTCACCTGATAGATTATATCCATCCATTCCCTTTCCTCCACTAAATATTTTGTTTTCATTTTGAACAACTAAGAAAGTGTATAGACTTCCGGCGAACAGTTCATATCAGATTGTCTGGAGCAGACACACAAATTAGAAGTCCATAGTACATTGTCCGTGCAGATACGTTCGTCAAGTTTGACAGACAAGTGTGTCAGTCATGTGACTACGTACCTATTTTGTTGCCACAACCATACTTCTATATTAGTAGTAATAGATAAAAATAACTTATGTAAGCTATAGTTTAAAAATTATAATTTTCTTGAGCTAGTGCACAATGTAGTCATTGTGTTTTGTTCCTCTAATCGTATCTTATCGTAGGTATCCCTAGGACGGAAGAAAGGTGACGAACTGCATTCTTACCTGTCATTCTTTTTCTTGCTAGTTCTTACTATCCTCACTAATATTATAAATACGAAAGGTCCCTTGTGTTTATTTGTTGTCTCTTAGCGCCTTCATGACTTAACCAACCACTATGAAATTTGATATACATCTACGATATGGGATACAGCACGTTATGGACTACATTTTATCCCCATCATTGAACATATCTCGGTCACGGGAAATTAAAAATTAATGTGTTTATTTATCTATACTTATAATAAATCTGTAGAGAGGTCAATTCTGTACATGAAATATATTTCCAAAATAACTATCAGGGGGTGATTAGTGATCGATACTGATGCCAAAAATGCAATCAGTAAAATTTTTGTTTGTCTGTCTGTATGTTCGTTATAGAAACAAAAACTACTCGACAGATTTTAACGAAACTTGGTACATTTATTCTTCATACTCCTGGGCAGGTTATAGTATACTTTTCATCACGCTACGATCAATAGGAGCAGAACAGTAAAGGAAAATGTTAAAAATGCCCACCCGTGTGACGCCGGGGCGGGCCGCTAGTAATATATAAAGTTATTTTTCAGACTTTTAAAACTACAGTCTAGTATATCGCTTTCCGAAGCTATTTCAAAAGTGAAAGAAGTTACTGGTTTGCAGTACGTGCGTTTCGCTATAGGCAGACATAAAGTCCTATCTGATGAGGTGCAAACCATAGCACTTTGCGCTGGCTCGGGAAGTTCCGTTTTAAAGGGAGTAATTGCTGATCTTTATTTAACAGGTAAGAGATGCTACTTAATCTAGAAAATATAATATGTACATTGAATTTAATCGTGTAATTTTAAATAAAAACTGTTTTTGTTTAGTCATGCTGTCTGATACTTACATCTTTACAGACTGGCAAGTATAGAAAATCGACTATAGATTTTTTTATACAACTTAAAATGGCAAACAAGCTGCCGGCCCACCTGATGGAAAGTGGTAACCGTCGCTTATAGACATGAGTACCCCCCATGCGTTGCCTTTCCTGAGGACTCAGGTGTTATTTCTCCATACCCAGTAAATTCACGCCATATCCCACCGTTCAAACCGAAATACAGCCATGCTTAACGGTTGAAAGACGAATGGGACAGAGGTACCCAAGCAATCGACTTTTGTACATATCTGTCCCACGAACACGTTCCGGTATAAATATACTTAAATTTAGTAAAATGAATATTCTGAATTTGATATTCACTTAATATATTTATTTATCGTCTAATAGTTATCTAGGAAAAATTAAATGATTTGGTACTTTTATAAGCAGGTACTTTAGAAGTACATTTATGTTAATTTATACAAAACGATTGTCATTTGTTATAATTGAAATACCCCGTTTATTATTATTATTAAATATAGTCATTGATATATTAACATTTTTAGGTGAAATGCTCCACCATGATGTGCTTGATGCTGCTCAAAAAGGAATATCCGTGATTTTGACAAACCATTCGGATTCCGAAAGAGGTTTTCTTCGTATATTTTCATCAGATCTTCATAACAGATTGGATAAAAAGGTTCAAGTCATTGTTAGTAAATGCGATAAAGACCCCTTGGTAACAATGTAAAGTTTAAAATTAAAACTATCAAAAATAAAATTATAAGAATAGTTTTATTGTTCTTTTATTATTTGAGTTAGGTACGTATAAATATAGAGAATGTTACACTATTAAGAACAATGTATATTTATAATGTTTGGCTTTTATAAAATAATTCAATGTGAGATCATTGTTAACTATCCACACTAAACATATACAATGCATTGTACACAGTGACAAGGATTGTAATGAATACAAAGATTGATAATTCATAAATAAGACTAGTAACCTTATTATTACAATAGTTGGCAAGATCTTTGTATATGTGATTTTTTCTTCCATTTCCTATTGTCATGATTCAGTCCGTTTTGATTCCATTGTCGATCTGGAAGCTGCACTGAAATATGTTCATTTTTAATCATGTAATATTTAAATGCTTTTTGTTACAATGTTTATTAGCATGCATGCACACGACTTACTTACGCAGGGGAGTTTTGTCTAAAGTTTTACTTTTTGTCTTATGTTCTTTCGTAATTTCCTTGTGTTTTTCATTTGAAACTGACTTTTTTTTAGATGAGCTATGCCCTGATTTTACTTTACAAATTGAAGAGACAGTTCCTTTTTTATCGTCATAATTAATAACGTATTCGCTACGTTTGGGTGTTTTATAATTGCTTTTTTTAGAATTAATAATTTTGTCGGGGCTATTTCCTTCAGTATTATTTATTAGTTTTGCGTTATACTCGTTGGATGAAGCTCCTTCAGATTTGTAATTTACTTTAGATAATTCTTTATTGTTTTTATCTTGTGATGGTTGTCTGGGTCGATATTTTATGGTATCTTTTTTTGTTTCCTCGCTTATAACTTTAGCGTTTATTACTTTATGTGTCTTCTCAGGGTTATTTGTTTGATGCTGAGATTTTCGGCTTCGATTCAGTTGCCCCATTTTCTTTAACTCGGTAGACTCACTTTTGTATTCGTTTTCTCTTAATATTTTGTTAGAGTGGTTGTTATTACTGTTTTCGCAGTGATTATCTTTTTGATAATTAACTGAATGTTCAGGTGTGACAAGCTTTTTTGTTCGCCGTGGCTGATCTTTCTTGGTAGATAACATTTCTTGTTTTCTGCGTAAACTTTGATTTTCGGTTTCAGATCGATTCGATATATTTGACATTGATATGTCATTATTTTGACAACTTGTATCTAAATTTAAATCACCTGATTTCTGTTGATTTCTATCTGTAATATTTGTTTTTGATGTCACATGTCGACGTTCCAGTTTATCTTGCCGTAGTTCTGCATTTTGTATGATCTTATTTGACTCACCTTTCACTTTTATGTTAACGTAATGGGGTATTTCGTCTTCTGAAGTACTGTTTTTATACGTAGCTTTTTTCATCAGTGGCTCATTTCCCTTTTGTTCAATTCCTTTATTCTTTTTCAACCTAAAATGAAAAAAAAAAAAAATCAAAATAATATAAGTAGAACCACGATTAGATATTTTAATAATATACGGTTTACCATAATGTTAATAATTTTATAGAGGTTTTGATCCTATATGCTTATTGACCCTTTTATGACATGTGCGTCAAGTCCTACTAATCCTACTGTTATTATAAATGAGAAAATTTGTCACATGTATAGGTGTATGTTGATTATTTTTTCACGAGAAAGTACTGAATGGATTTGAATAAAATTGGTACACGAATATGTTATACTTTATATACTGACTCATGCGGGCAAACTTGCGTACCATAGACAACTAAATGTCTGTGATATCCATTGTCTTGTTTATATGTAACGGTTACCAATTTTCCTCGAGAGGGCCGTCAGCTTGTTTACCATTCTAAGGTAATAAATAAAATGTAGATACACATTTAATAACATACCTTGGTGGTGGAGAATCTTTCCTTGTGTTATGTGAGTAATGATCTTGTTTATTTCTTTGTAACGTTTCTTGTTTTTGAGATTTCGCTGGTTCTGAACGGCTTCTATTTTTTGCAGTGGTTAATTCCACCTGTTTTCTGATTTTTGACCGACAGTATTCATGCACAATTGAAGCATCAGACTTTTCTATTATGGGCTGTAGAACTGTCGTAGTTTCAATTTCTTTAGATTTATCGTATTTTGATCGTGGTCTTGGGGTAGGAATAGGAGCAAAGTTTGTTTTAAAGGGGATATTTTGGTATTCGACCATATCATCGGACTCAGCTTCGCTATTACATGCACTACTCGAGATTTGTTTTATTAATTTAACGGATTTGAATATATCGTTAATTTCATCAATTTGATTGCTCAATGGACTTTCTGTACATTTTGATTTGCTTTTATTTTTATCCTTATCTTCAATACCAAAGTATGTGAGATCACTGTCTCGAAGTTCTCTTGTTTTAGCTCTTTGAATAGGCGACATTTGCAACACGTGTAATTTATTTTTCATTAAACCACTTGAACTGCTATCAATTGATTCTCTTTTATGTACAGGTTCACTTGTCTCATATTCTGGAGTATTTTTTGTAATGGCAGAGCTATTGTATCTTGTTGAACCTAAAATATTAACAAACGAACTTATTGAGACTACCAGTTTTTATTGTATTTCTTTAAAAATCTATCAGTCATTAGTGTGTCATATAACGCCTTACTGTATTTTTTTATATAATTTACATTTACATTTTTTTTATATAATTGAGGTGGCAAACAAACAAACAGCCCATCTGATAGTAATCGGTTACCGTAATCTATGAACGCCTCCAATATCAAGGGCATCACATGCGTGTTGCCGACCCTGAAGAAACCTTTTTATTTTTTTTAAGAACCCCGTGCTGTAGTCTCTTAGAAAAACTTCGACAGGGATTTTTTTCCATAACCAGAGCGTTCGTGGGAGAAAATATTTCTGAAACCATCTGAATCTAGGCTCTAAGATATGGGGCGAATTTCCTATTAAAGGCAAGCTGTACGATGGTAGAAGGTGGCTGTGGTTATCATATTGAACAATTCCTCTGAGCATATTCAGTTGTACAATACGTACAAACAAACATATATAAAAAAATAAAATGTCGTTAATCTTCCATATTTAGGTATGAGTTACTCCCCATAAGAGAAGAATATAGTGTACTATTACCACACTGACCGGGCAACTCGGCATATAAATTCTAAATAAAAAATAATAATAATTTTACATACCTTTATTTGTAGTTCTAAAAGAATTACTTGCATAGCTCGAATTAACTTCACGAGAAAAACCTGTGGTTGTCTTATTATTATATATATTTTCTGTTTGCAACTGTTTATTTATTAACAGAACACCCGTGGGAACACTTACATTATTACTTATTCTATCTTCATTTGTAAGATTCTCCGTGTTCCCAAGTGCCATGTTCTCTCCTAAGAGATATGGTTTGGGTTTGGGAATTTTGTTTTTGAGAATACTTTTTGTAGCTGCTGTATTCTCATTTTCGTCAAATTCACCGATCTCACTATTATTGTATATCGAAAAATCGGGTTTTATAGGTTGTAGAAAATCAGCCCTTTCTCCAAAAAGTGTAATAGGCTTTTCAAATGTACCTTTAATTGGCACAAACGCGCTTCTCCTTTTACGAAAATCATTGGAAGGTGGAGGTTTTTCATCTGTAGCTATTATATTTACTTTGCCTGATTCAGCAGCAAAATGTAATTCGGTTTTACAAAACTCCACCCTTTTTACTTTTCTTTCACCTTCGTCATTACTCCATACTTTTTTATTATCTTCTCCTTCAATAGTTATAGGTACTGTTATTGATACCTTTCCAGAGGATTGTAATATAATATTGTTTTCCACATTATTATCCATCACAATGTCGTTTTCTTTGCATGGTTTTAATTGTGTACCTTTATAAAACATACTTGGTCTATTTTTGGAAAGCCAATCTTTAAAAGTTTCATCGTGATTATTTTGTTTTTTATCTTTCCTTTCCATATACGTGGAATAAGCATTGATGTCATCTGCGTGGTCGTTAACTCTTTCCGATGATTTACAAATACCGCTATCTGTCGAAGATTCCATTGCTAACGTATCATTTTCATGCAAGATTGTTTCATTTAGTGGACAAGTGTCTTCAAAACTGTAACTCTTTCTTCTATTATTCCAGTCATTACTCCCATTTAAAAGAGATTTATATTTGAGAGTACTTAATGTTACTGGAGGATCTAACAGCGGCGATGCTCGGCAACTACTTCTTTTGTTGTATTGAATATCACTGCTCTCTGAGTCATAAGAGTATTTTCTGTTAATATTTTTTTGTGACGATTGAAAATCAAGATCTATTATACTGGCATTGTCTGCTGATGAAGATTCTTCACTTGGTAACCGTATTGAGCTTCCGCTAGCTGCTGCTTTCCACTTTGAAGGTTCTGATATTTCTGAATCATCAGGTTCTGTAACTTTATAATTTTCAGTTTCTATGTTTGGATCGGCTGACATTTCTAGTGGCGTCGATGATATCTCTAAAGGTTTAGTAGGCATTGTAGGAAATGATGGTGAATCTAAGAAGTTAAAATCGGAAGATAGTACCTGAAATTTTTTAAATAATATAAATTAAAATGTAATTCTTATAAATTATTGTAAATGATTAGGTATCTAATAATAATAAATATGAGTATACTAATACGCTTATTAGGAAAAATTGCTTCAAAGTTTAAGAATACAATGCTTAAAATTATACACTAATAAATACTAAATACACTGTGATTTCTAACAGGATAGTCAGACATTTGCAGACTGTTGCGGTATGATAAACGTTATTTAGATTAGGAGGAAATAGAAAAAATCACAATCTTACCCTCCGAGAGGAGTGAAGCATGTAGGAGGAGGCTGGCACGCCTGGCCCCGCGGAGGAGTGGTAGGCGGCGCGCATGACACGAACGTGGGCGCCCGGTCCGTTCGCCTGCAGGACCTCCATTGCTCGAGCTATTCTCCGTGTCACGCCACCTTCTGTCACCTGTAATTTAAATGATTATTTCGTTACTATTTGTTTTCCTAATTTCATTTAAAACAAAATGTTCATAAATCCTATTGAAAGATTATATTACATCGGAAGATAAATGTTTTTGGTTCACTACTTTACTTGATCATTTTATTTAGGTACACAAAATTTAGTTCTCCATAATTTCTAATTTTTTTTTTATTATCATCATTAATCAATCGTTGTAGAATTGGATAGTTATAATCCATGAAGATTTTCCCACAGAAAAAATGGTACCAATTTACCTAAGTAACTTATTTTGAACAATCTCGGCAACTGTGTCATTTTGCCGTACTAAGCCGTCAACTTCACTGTAACTGTTCATTCTAATAATGACAACCTAGAAACATCAGTCAAATATTTGACAAATACATATACAAATTCTAAGTTTGTTTTTTTTTTTGCAAAAGGTGCGTTAGGTACTTATGTAAGTGCTTACATCGTAAAATGATTTATTCATGGTGGGGAGCTTTTGGTCATAGTAAACTGTTATTATAACTGTCAGCCGTGTGGCTAGTACTCTGGTAGGTGTATTTTAGCACTAATATGTAGTTAAAATGCTGTACGCATTTTAACTGCATATGATAATGTCCATATGATGTAAGTAGTACCTAGTTTGTGACTCGCCTGAATAAATACCTGGCTTTAGACCTAACAATTACACAATGCTATTTAATTCCAAATTAAGCAAAACTTTTAATCTAAATTTTCATCTAAATAAAAGGTATTCAATTTATGTTTTTTTATTTATATTTCTGTATTTTATGTTCCCAAAATATCTACGATTATATTTAGGAAATATGAAGTCATTTTCTGAAGGTCTAAATGTTATTTAATGTTTCTAAAACGGATTTGCAAAGTAAATGTAGTTACATGAATTATCCGATTAAAATTATATTATGCGTAATACTTAAGCATGTAAATACATATCTCCACCAGTCGCGGCCTTCGTTTGCTATTGTATTTATTTGTTGCAGTGACGTGATCGTCTATGTGGGGGCGAAATGAAATTGCAATGTTGAGATTGTGATCTTTCCAATGAACGTCTCACTTTAGTGGTTTCGAGTAGGTGGGGAACGTATATCATTGTTGATATTTATATCATATTGATAGATTTCTATTGAGTAGTTTTTAAAGGTCTACTATAAAGTGTACAAAGACAATAGTCTGCGACTGTAATGAAAAAAGCGAATAGAATCATGTTAACCGTATTCATAGATATCTACATAATCCTTAGTTGTTATCGCCAACAAATAATAGGTATCTGTCTAACCTTCCAAATAAACCGACTTTCCATAAATGGATTCTGGCATACATTAACAAACGAATAGAAAATTAGTTTAGCTAAATAGGTATATTTTTTTATTTATATAATTAGGTAACTAAATAATTATAAGTGGGATAATATTGAAGCAAAAAGAAAAATAGATATGATTATAGGCACTGCCTTTTGGTTTTGTCGACTTATTTATCGGTGGATACTTATATCTTTTTAGTTGATGTTGCTAGAATGATTTATTCTGTGTACATTTTTTTAGTAAAATATTATTTATTGGTACGGTGTAAAATGTTTATTATTGTTAATGCCAACAGCCTTTTACCAACTTTAATATTGGATCAAGGTGAGTTATTTCAGTATATAAATGACGTCATCCATATTATCGAACGCCGACCAAGACCAAAAGTAAGGTCACTACCGCAACCCACTACTTGCTGATCTTACTTCAGCAGCGATGATAACCAAGTAAAATGCTTGGTGTCGGAGACCAGTGATAATGTAGACGTCCCGATCTTTCTCATGAATGCGTCTTATATATCTATTCTTAGTGTATTTTTTTTTCACATTACTGTCAATTGATATGTCTGTGTACTTAAGAAAAATTGATCTTACCTAATCATTTTAGTAAATATGTATTAACATTTATAAATTTGTTATGGATTATACGTTATTCAATTGAGTGGGGGGCCTATGACGTAGCGAATGCGGTCGTCGACACTAACGTACCTAACCTTCGAGAGCGACCGCACCATACCTACTGATTTTTCATTAGAAACTCCACGGGAAAATACTAATTAGATGCCTACACACGGCGATAAAATTATATTAGTCATCAAAGCATTTAGTAGACCTTCTACGTTGTCAGTAACATATATCACTTATCTATTTATGTTTAGGTTAGGCATTACAGATAAAACTAAGTACCTACCTAAGTAACAAATTAATACACGACACACTACGGTTACTTACTTTGTATTATTTCTGCTAAGAATTTTTTAGTCTAGTCATATCTTTAAAGTTTACAAGTGAATACCTATGATTGACAAGGTATACTATTAAATTTTAATTTGTTTTTTTTTCATGTAAAATAATTCAGTTGATGATATTGAACCATGCAATCGTCAAAATATTCTCCTCCTTCCTCTTCGGCTATTCGTCTCCGTTGACGCCAAGAGTACGTTATACGACTATGATTGAAATCGTCACATATATGTAGCATAGACTTATGTTAACCGTGGAACTATGAGTTTGTACGTAACGGTTATCTATTCCCACCCATTGTCATTCAAACATCATTACTTTATTATCATTATGATTGATCATTTACGTGCTTTAGTACTGTATCTATTACGCACCTATTTACAATCTTATTTAAAACATTTTACATAAGTATCTATACTCTATAATAGATTAGGGTCAACAAAATTCTTGTTTTTTTCTTTCTTTCTATTTCCACTATGTTTAGTACTCGCAAATTGCTCATATTATATGTTGTAAGTATATCATTATTTCGGCTTCCAAACCATTATCTGCTAGATACCCTTTTTCTATCAAAATTAAGGTTACACTTACGTATGTTCATTCTTTTATCTCTCGTTAGGAATGAATATGATTCATCTTTTTTTATGCAATTATGTTTCATATTTATGCCCAATTTATCCTTTTCAAATTTTTCTATAATCATATCATCAAGATAATTTTGAAACACGATGGAATTAGGTACTTATTTTGGAATAAGTATTAGACTTAAAATGTTAGTATTCAACATTTATAATTTCAGATCAATACACTAATTAATATTTTAAAAAAGAAGAGTCTTAAACAGACTGGCATACACAGAGACGGGCAATAAAGTAATATTACAAACATACGCGCAATATTTAATTCAGTAATAAAATTTTTATTTACGTCAATTGATTAACTGTATTTTATTAAAGTAAGCTCAATAGTACTTAACGAAGAAGGAAGTAATAAGGATAAAAGATCGATAATATAGATGACTCATTACTGTAGGATATTACGATGAGTTTCTTATCGCAGAATGATAAAATTTCTTGTAAACTTGTGATAAATGATTCCTAATCATAGTTTCCCCTCAGCATTTGATTAATATTAATTTATTAATCATAAAGCTGACTTACATAAATATAATTAATTTTTAAGCGTATATTACCTATAAATATAGATGGATTCTTTGTTACCTTTGATTTCTAAGACATATAAGTAATACTATACTTATAGTAATTTCAAAATAATCGTCTTCGAAATGAATGATACGTGTTCTAACGTTTCAAAGTAGGTGATGTAAATACCATTATCTCTCTTCGTATTAAGTAAGCAGATGAGCAGTTGTCACAGTTACCTATAGGTACCTACTTATTGTGTAAGCGATGTGAAATTAAGATTTCGTTACGATATGAAATTAAAATTTGAAACAATAGCGTAATGGCAATCGTACAATGAGTATCAGTTGATTTCAAAGAGAGGTTTGTTTTCAAAAAAAGTTCGGCAAGTATATACTCACAATTTTTTTTTTTATAAAAGTATGAAGTTAGAAGGTGTAGGGAGAAATAATAAGAAGACAAGTCAGATGGTTTATCTTAGCAAATGCAAGAGTTTTTTTTATGTAATGATTACTGTAGTTAATTTCTCTCGAAAAAACCTCCAAAGGGTGCTTTAATAACTTCCTCTCAAACTGAAGGTTCTGATCACAGGTCTACGTAACGTATCATAGAATAGATAGTTTAATAATAGTCGTTGTAGTTTAAACAATACCTTTAAACTTTGAATAAAAAATTGTTCAAATGAAATATGGAACTAGGTATTAGATTTGTGTCATAGAAAGTTATTTATGTAGTTATAAGATAGGTAGTGTGTCACAATATTTATTTAGCACTATTATAAACACCTACGCAATCAATCTGGATAGAGAGTCTATTATCTTCGAAACCACGCTCCAATATAAAATTTATTTCATATTTTATTTATTACCTTAGTTGCTAAATAGTAATTGTACCTTAACCTATTTTAATTCTTTTCACTGGACGACTTGGCAAGTGTGATAGTACATCATTAAAAGTTTTAATTATATTAAGAGAGAAGTTTGGAATTAAAACCAATCTAATAATCGTAACTAGTATTATATCATCATTATTTTGTTGAGTAGGTATAGGAAACTTCAATAAATTTGTTTTGTAGTGTTTAGGCTTATTATTTGCAGTCTATTATACCATGCGTAATAAGTATTATATATTATGCGTGACCATGCTATAACGGACGAAGTAAAATAATACTTAATGCTTTTATGTTGTTTAAAATTCTTGACTGTACATCAAATAACAAGAAATTTAATATGCGGAAGAAGTGTAATTGTACAAGTACGTAATTAATTTTTATACTATTGGTCAATAGATATTAGGATATCGCTTCTAATAGTATAAGGAGCAGCAAATTAGAGAAATGGTAATCACGATACGTTGCGCAATTAACAAAGAATATTGCAAACAGTGAAAAAAATGTTAGAACATCAATTATGACTCATTAGTTCAATAAACTTTTTGCCATGAATTTAAATGGATTAAATATAGTACTGGGTATCATTGTATTACCTACTTTATGGTAATTCGTTGGTATTTATATCTATATTATAAACAGTTACACCTACGTGTACAAGTTACAATACCATTGTTTATTAATTATTACCTATCTTAAT
This sequence comes from Galleria mellonella, assembly GCF_026898425.1. Classification (NCBI taxonomy): domain Eukaryota; kingdom Metazoa; phylum Arthropoda; class Insecta; order Lepidoptera; family Pyralidae; genus Galleria; species Galleria mellonella. Next base: position 904,957 of record NW_026442042.1, on the reverse strand, counting down.
ATATTTACCTTCTACAGATATATACTAATTCTTATCAACATCCCAATGATCGTCTTTAAAATTAAAAAAATATTTAAATTATTGAATTATTAAAAAACTTTTAAATTATTGAAGTTTATTAAGTTTCAGCAGCTAATTACTTAAATCAGAATAATTTTCTCTAAGAAATATAAAGTAGCTATTGTGTATAGTGATGAATTCATAGAAGTACGAATAGAGATGTAGCGCGGGCGCATCGCAGCGGAAAGCGCGCTGAGTAGGCTGGGCGCGAGTACGGACGCAGCCTCGCGGCTTTGGCCTTATTACAGGATTTCCGGCAGCTTGCACACGAGCCGCGAATCTGAGCAGCCACGCCGAGCCAACAACCTTTCGTGAATTATCATGCTTCGTTAATTTGATAACTGTATGATTACACCGTTGTTGGTGACGGAACTAGCTATCTGCAATTTTTGTTTGGTGCGCTCTCAATTAATTCGTAACTCGACAGGAAATAAAACGAAGACGATTATAGTAGGTAGATAAGTACTTATGACTGAAGGTCTCATACATTTTTTTTTTCATCCTAAATTACTAGTATATTTGAAGAAAAACAGCTAGTGAATAATTACTTTACTCCCGCGCTTATTCAACAGACGCATGCGCCCCTAATTCAGTATGTTTATTTTTTTTTGCATTTCTTTTATAATTTTTGTCGTGTCTTATAATATAACTATTATATTTTTGAATTCAAAGCTATATTTTGTTATTATCTATCATTACTATCGGATTGAAGGTTATCAAAAATACTATTGAGGATGGCGGCCGTTTTGATATATATTGACTATCTGTCTCTGACATAATGACCTCTCGCGTTCTTAGTTTATAAATTATGTAAAAATGTTTTAATAAAAATTGTTTTAGATGTCTCGAAACTATATACGAAAGACTGAATCGAAACACAAAATTGAAGATCTTCGCCATAAAGATGTTAGAAAAAAAGTTCTTATGCTAAAATATTCAATACCAAAATCAACATTATTCAAACAATTAAAACAAAACAAAGTCAAGACACTAAAAAAAGGTCCATCTGTTATTTTTAGAGAACAAGAAGACCATAGAAAAATATATACTTGATTGCTGCTTTTTATTCTTCATTAATTTTATTCGATTGAAGAATAAGCTTTTTAACAAAGAAACCCAGCTGGCAAAAAACTCATTAATTAATAATAATTTATATTCACACAACGTATGTTATTTTAGTTATTTATTTACTTATATAAAATTACATGTCATTTTAATGCTGTTTGCCGAAATCATTAATGTGCCTATCATTCTAAAACAAGAACCACTGTGCGACAGAATAAGAGACATTCTCAATATATAAATAAAAATTGAACTTGAGGGAAAGCAGAAAAAACAAAATGAGAGAAAAGCCAAAAAAGAAAAAGTTCCGAATAAAACACTATTAAAACCATAAAAAAAAATCCAAGGTCCAACCAAAAATCAAGGGTTGTAAGTTCGAAGAAAAGTTTTATTGTATAATGTCCAACGAAAAATATGAATCTCCGCCGACAGAGGATTGGATTATGTGCGTCATCTGTAAACTCTGGGCACATGAAAAATGTACTGTCCATAGTCTATTGTTCATATGTTTATTATAAAGATTTAATTGTTCGTTTCTAATTACCACATTCCATCACCCCTCGGTGATCTCAATTACCCCATAGGCAGTCGACAACGTTTTTTGTTTTCGTTAAAATTTCTAATGAAACGTTGATTCTAGTTTAACAAAAATGTTTTTATATTCTAATAGAATCTTTCATGTTTTTTCTATGTTTTTGGACGTATTATTTCGTCAACATTTGAAAAGAAACAAAGTGATTACTTATTATACTTAATTTTCTAATTTGATTTATAAACTGGCTAGTCACATTGGAGCTATTTTTTTTATGAAATATACCTAAAACTGAAAAAGCTGACGCAAATAAGCTGATGGAAACTAGTTACTGTCACTTACAGACATGTACAACACCGTAAACATTTTAAATGACCTTTTTTATTTGCAGTGCTATTATATCTAATCCAATTCAATGCTCTATATAAATAGAGTAATTAATAATTGTTTGTTATTACAAATTAAGAACAAAAATGTTTTCTAAATAGAATCTTTCATGACATTATACTTACTTTTCTAATTTGATTTAGCACAGTCATTGGAGCCCTATAAATGAAAAAGTTATTGTATTGCAATTTTATGTTGCATAGGCTTTTAGATTTCTGTTGAATTCTTTTTTCGCTTTTATACTTATTACTCAAAACAAAAAAAAAAAATCTATAGAAATACTAACGAACAACCACATATCCATCTTACTAGTAGTCCTCTGTAGTTCTATTCTTGAATTATGCCCCCTTTACAATTGTATTGTGCCCTAATTAACGCAATGTGTCTATCATAAAAGGCATCCCGTCACCCATATCCAATAGGATCCCTAAACAAAATATCTTGAATATATATATATATATATATATATATATATATATATATATATATATATATATATATATATATATATACTTGAAAATATATATACTTAATATTAGTATGTATATACATACAAACTAGGTAGGTAGGAATACATTTTTTATTTAATAGATTGACTATCAATACTACTGTCTCATGTAGGTGATATGTCATGTTTACTGATTTAATTTTAGATTCTTTAATTCTTAAATTCAAATATTTTATGAATAAATGAGTATACTTTATTTGCATTAAACAATATAGAGAATAAACAAGACAATAAATGTAACGGTACAGGTGTATACGTACAGTAAGGCGGTTTTACTCGTATTGCTGAAAGCAATCTTTGCAAGACACCTTAACATAGTGTGACGAATTATTTTTATACAGAGTTAAGTAAATTATTAGTGCATATTTTTTTATTTAGTGTTGTCACGACATTGAATAACTTGTTTCTAAATATCAGAAGGAATGTATCAGTGTTTTTTGCACATTCAGACTATATAATTAATTCACAAGACGTGAATTAATCTTTATATGTGATCTAGCTAGACGTAACTATTGGCGTTATTAGTGTTTTATTTAGATATTAATAGGTACTTACATCAAAAACTCTGCAATATTAGAACATATTAGTAATACAGTATCCCTGAACTTGCGCAATAGATAGGGCTGAACGATAACCACTTAAGTTGTGATAGTGTAAGTTATCAATTCATAATAATATATTATGAAATGGTAAGTTCATTATTTTCTTAAATATTTTCTCAAGTGTTCCCTCAAGTTATTGAAAACTATATAACTAAATATGTCTACTCCAGATATCGCCAAGAAACATGTATAGTAAATGCTAGATATGTATCTTAATATAAATAATTAATCCTTTCTATAGTTATATCTATATTTTCTTTTGTTCTGTTTCTTTATGTTTATAACAAGTTTACTACTGTAACTTTTTGGAGAATAATGTGAAACTTTACAACTTCGCCACAGTGATATTATTGTCAATTTTTAGATTTTAATTGCGGCAATACAATTCTTGACATCGGGATCAGCGTACGCCCTCACTCAATTAATATTCATTAATATTAGTAGATATCTAATAATATTAACATACGAAGGTACAAGTGATTAAAACACGTGACTGTACCAACTTTTAACCAATACATACGTATATTAAATGTAGCATTGGTCATGACTTTTTGTCATGGTCGATGTTATTTACTTCTTGTTAGACGTAGGTTGCACTACATACCTACTCAATACATTTTATCAATCTCGATTTTATCTTAATTATTAATCAAATTCAGTCGTCTATCTGTTTAGAGTGCGATTGTAAAGTTTAGATTTTAAGTTAGTTAAGCAAGGCTAAAACTTTGTATTTAATTACGTACCGTAATTACAGTCAGTCTGGATAATAAAATTGATTTTATTGATGGTAGAGTTTTATGTGATTAACCGAAATGGGTTTAGATATCATTATTTTTTATGGATGGCAATGAAATAACCCTACTTGCGCTCTCGGTATACGCTGGCGGGGCACTAGTAAGTGAAAATAGGTGTGAATGATGTCAGGCCAGTTGGCTCATCGTGACGAATTCAAGAATTAACCACGTTGGTTTCCAGGGGAAAACACGAGGAGGTCGACTTGACAGGGTATATTATTGCAAAGGGCTTGATGGTCGCTATTACTAATAATACCTTTCCCCTAGATATAATTATTTATCTATTTCTTCTAGAAAGTAAGTAATATGTGAATTGTGTTTCAATCTAAAGGATAAGATAATACAACAAACCTTAGGTGGGGCAACGGGAGGAGACATCCCAATATATTTTATGATGTTCAGGGCGTTCATAGAAATATATTAAGTAGAGACCGTTAAAGTATGTATGTACTTCGAATTTTAATTAAGTACAATACAATTTATATATATACATATTTCGGGAGAAATTCATTTCGGAATTTCTACATAAAAAATATTTCGTAAAATCTTTAAAAAAATATACTAATATAAATAAGACACCACTGGTATTTCCAAAATGATTTATTTAGTGCAGGAGCCAGTTTGCAATCATTATAAAATTATAATATCAAGGTAATATATTAGATGTGGAGGAAGGTAATGGCCGCATGATTAGGAAACTGCCCCGAGTAACGAGAAAAGGCGAGGCAGAAGAAGAGAGTAAGAAATTTAATAGTGGCACGATTATTTTTTTATAAATCGTTTACCTCTTAGAAATCTGTGGTGCTGGCCATGACTCATCTTTTTTCGACTCCGACTGAATGTCAAAATTTTTGTTACTTGTTGCATTGAATATATATATATATATATATATATATATATATATATATATATATATATATATATATATATATATATATATATATATATATATATATATATATGCTACATACCACAATTGATTAAGTAAATATTAAAGACTCACAAGTTCTATTAACTAAAATCCTAATTTGAATCCATTGGATCTGATGATCTCACCGTGTAGGTCCCGGCATAGAATGGACCACCCCTTCCTTTCCCGTGGTTGTCGTAGGAAGCGACTAAGGGAGTTTATGGTGTAGGGATGGACAGCAGCGTCCCTCTTAAACGTCTCTAAAGCCTAACTGTGGTTGTTAACCCGCCTTTCTAGCGTGGCAACTACTGACAAAATTTCCCTTATGGGGAAGGCTTACGTTCAATAGGACAGTTAACAGCTGAAATAATAATATATATCTGAGTAATATGTCATTGATTCCACATTAAGCCAATTCATGAGATTTTAAATCTTGGTAAAAACAACACAAACAAATTACACGCATAATTTGATCGTTAATTCCGTGGAATTGAAATATCAAAGTAAAACCACGTCATCATGAAAAAAACCTTTAAAACCGAAACGAAATCTACCTATAGGTAATATCTAGATTTAATAATCTTCAAAAGGAAGTCTGACGTGTATTTTAGTAGGTGTGTGTGTTAGTTTCATTTTTTTGAATAGTCAAACGCAACTTAAATTTTAAATGCAATTGCATTAAAATATATTGGTGTCCCACCGTAATGTAAAATGCTTGTTGCGGAAAAAAAATGGAAATTTAACAACTGCTTTAACCGTCCATAGAAGATATCGTTTCATGAATATGACTAACCCACTGTCAAGCACAATAGGATGTCGAAATTAAAATACATATACAAATTAGTGTGAAGCCTTACCTAAGCAAAGGAACAGGAACAAATAAATATGTATTGGTAGCTTCCTCACGTCTCACGACTTTCACCGCTCGTTAAGGTAATTGAGATTGCTATTGTCTACAGACAGAATCTGTTTATCTTCTTCCTGACAATACACAAGTACCTATACCCTACTTACAAATACAGCATTATAAAAACGTTAAGTCTATTTTTCTCACGTTTGGTTATATTATATTCTGAAAAGCTGCTTTGCATTGATATAGCAGTGGTCAGTATGAAACAATGATTGGTTTTTTAAACGGATTAAAATGTAACTGTATCGTCTAAACTAGTGGTCCCAGGTAGCAATTATTTGTCATACTGACGTCGATTTTTAGTCACTGACCCTAAAATAAATTAAAATTAACGTCTTATTTGGGTCGCAGATATGACTATCTGAGATATATGCTCTCGAGGTGCCAGTGAGCGATGATAAGCAGGATACCTCAGGTTGGTTAAGTCTAATTTTATCAGGAAGTATCCACTATCGTTTCCAGGGAAATATATCTGTAGACTTGAATAGGTATATTGCTAAAAATGGGACCGCTAGTCCCCATTACTAATTATCGCTTCCTCCCACCAGCTGGAGATTTCTTTATATTAATGCATTGGAAGCATTTTTTTACAACACAGTGGGCAAAACAGCATGCGGCTCACCTGATGGTAAGTGACTACCGCCGCCCATTATCATCCACAACACCAAAGGCCTTTCAAAAAGGAATTTGCTCTTTTCTTGAAGGTTATGATGTCGTATCGGTTCGGAATTACTGTTGTTGGAAGTTGATTCCAAAGAGTGGATTATGGATTTCATCAGTAGTCAGCCTCAATGGTTGGAAGTCGCACCTGACAGGGTGCATCCCACCCTCATCCTATCGATGGAGATTTTTATGGGATAACAACGAAATAGTAACTCCACCAGTATTATTAATATTTGCTGACAGGGTATCAGTAAGGGATGAAAATGAAGTTAGGTCAGCTGGCTTATAAGCCAGAATTCATTACTATAGTAATGAATTCCACAGGAATTTACTAATGATTTTCAGGGGGAACTATGTGAAGATCGACCTGACAAGATAACAATATCTTAGGACTAGGGACTAAGACTTACTATCACTTTCCCATTGATAGAGATTTCAGGGATACTGGAAAAATTATTAAAAGTCGAGTAGCCAAACTCAACAAAATCCTCTTTTATGTTTATAACATCAATAACAATCATTATCTCTAGATTAATGAGAAAAATGCAAAAATAAAAAAACATTACTTTTACATTTCATATTCGTATATATTTTCAGCAGTTTCATTTAAATAGAGCTCAATAATAATGGTAATAGATTATCCATTAACATCTAGATAGGTATTTATAGTTGAAATTTTAGAATACGAATGATACTTGGAAAAGACATCAACGAGTAACAACATAATAGTAAGCCTTGTTTTTTAAGATATGTATTTTTTGGTTACCTGTTTATATTTCATAAAAATAGATAATATACAATAGGATACAAACGCTATTTCTCTTGGAAATCTTAATTAAAAAAAGAAATAGATATATTAAAAAAAAATATATAAATGTATCATTGTCAGACCTAACTGCAAATATCCGAAAAAATGGAAGAACAAAGAAAAAACTTGGTGAACCGGACTAGACTGGTTTGGTAAGAGTTTTCCTTTCGACATTGAACTTTACACCAGGGATGCACAAGTGCTATTTTCGCCATTCGTAAATAAATTTAATCCTACAGCAAAAGCTGGCATGACGCTTAAGTTTTAACACCGTATAAGGAAACGACAACCTTCTTTTGGCAATGACTGCTTGTTTAATCGGAAGACCGTAATATGTGGAAAGGTTCAATATAACTTTATAAAATCGATACCAACTTGATACATAATAATGGCTAAGGCGAGCATAAAAAATAATACAAATCATATGTAAGTTCAAACATGATAAGTTTTATATAATAAAGCTCATGCCATGGTATTTTTTTTCTGCATATGTGATTAGCTTACACACTATATTAGTAAATGGTAAGGTTTGTTATTATTATGTCATCATCTCATGATATATTAATTTGAATATTTTATAAACAAGATTATTATTGTTAAATTGTGAAGGGGCGAATACTATAAGCTGTAATGCTATTGTGAGGGGTAGCCGGTGGATGTCCTCACCTTTCCATATTCGGCAGTTCCAGCCCACTCCCGCCGCCATTGACCTGCAACTTCCATGTCAGTGAGTGGTGTCGTATGATCGCTGCAGCTACACTCGGGTTCACCGGCGCTCGGTCGATATCGCGCACGATCACGTCTGCTCGGTGCGCCGGCTCGAAGCTTACTAATACGCGCGGCTCACCTCACCCACCAGCCTTTTAGGCCACAAAACAAATTTGAATATCGTTATTGCCTTCCGTTGGCAAAAAACTATACTTGATGTCAACGCCCACTCTCGATTTTAAGGTAGGTACCTATTACTTATCCTACCACCCAGACGCATGTGTTTGCGGCCCACGCAATGCGTGACTATTGCATCAAAGACCAAATGGCGGTTAGTTTAGTTTGCTGCAATATGCTGCCTACTGAAAATATTCAGGGTTACAGTAGGTATACAAACAAGAATCATTCAAGATCCTTATAATAAGTTGCATTACTTTTACAAACACATAATAGTATATATTAAATAATATAAAGTTCAGTGGCATTCACTTATGTTGATATTTGAATACATCAGGAAACATGTTTTAATTCTTTTCATGATATATGTCAGGAAGCAAATAATAAAGACTATATAAAAAATAATAAAATTTATTTATATTGAGTTCATAATATTACAAATTGTTTAATAATTCTAATAATATATACAACATAATAATAACAAAATATGAAGTATATTTAGAACAGTGTCATCATCTAATAGTTAAATGCTATTGCTCACAAATAATCATGAGATTAAATGATAACCCTATTATTTTCATGATTAAAAACATATATACAAAATTTAAACATAATTTATCTAATATACTGCAGGAATTTGTATTAACGATTTAACAAAAAAACTTTTAACACATTACGATAATAAGATTAGTTGCTGTAATAGAACTATACTGATATAGGGGGTAGGGATTTCAAGTAATGTGGATTACCAGTCTCATTGCTAGCAATATACCCCTCTCAGGTGCACCTCCACATGGTTCCCCCTGGAAGTCATCGTACTGAATTACACATAATGATGGGCTAACTGACCTGCTTTTTCATTCTCACTTATCATCTGCTACTGGTGCTACACCAGCATATACAATTAGCGCAGGCAGGACTACCATGCCATTACCATTTATTAAAAAAAGCAATACTGGTATAATTAGATACTTATGAATTCATGGGCATGGTACATTTTCTGAGATGTTCAATATATAAATCCAAAATATGTGTGTTACTTCTTCTTAAATCCAAGACTTCCAGCAAAGCATGGTTCTTGTCTTTGTTCCTCAAATTGGTGCATCTTTGAAACACAACTACAAATACTTCTTTCTTTTGACTGCAAAGGCAGAAATTATAGAACAACTTCTGTTCAAAACTAAACGTCTCTTTTATACCATCTTTAAAATATCTATAAAATAGTTGTTGGCCACTGTTACATAATTTTTCAACTTGGATCCATTCTTCAGCAGATAAACCAAACAATAATCCAACAGTTGGTCCTCTGACAATGCATGCCACTTGACCTGACCTATCACCAATTTTCAATGTTGCAACAGTTGATGCCTTTCCATTTTTTGAGCAATTGATCTTAACTGACTCCAAATAATAATCCATTAGTAAACCCCAACATTTTAAATGCAGTTTCAGTTTTCTACTTTCAGTTAATTTCACAGGTTCTACATTTTTGAAAAAATCACTAGTTACTTCTCTACTAAAACATTTCAAACCATTCATAACATAACCATAAGTCATTAATAAAATTAAATAAATACTTAATAAAAGGCAACAGAACGCATTACTTGTCGTATGATTATTGAACAAAAATTAGAGAATTAATAAACTAAGTAAACAAGTGGTCTCTCACTGGGTCTAATGGGACTGGGGTTTATGACTTTACTTTTAAACACAAATTTCTTAGATTTGAAATTTCTCATAAATGACTGAAGAACATCGTTTTGATTTGTTCTTTCGGATGGCAAGCATTGTTTCTTAAACAGCATTAGGAAATAATATTTTTTCAAACAATATTAACTTTAAGATAATATATAATTTTAACCTTTTCCCGCTTTTTTATCGTCCACGAAAATGTCAAATGGAAATAAAAGACAAAGAAATTTATATTGTTTTATAATGTCAACCGAGACAACCAATGTCTTATCACAACCACAGATATTAACTATTAAATATCAAATTCTCTTTCTCTTTGGTTAAGAATTTTCACTGTGTCATTATATAGCAAACTCCGTAGACGATCAAGTATATGAACATGCCATCTTTACAGTTACTTATAGATAAAATGAATAGCAAACTTGTTTGTTTCGAAATCAGCCTAGTATTCGACAATACTATAGATCTATACAAAGTAGAGACGTGGTATCTTGTAGTATAATATTACAAATATATACCACAAAGTAACCAACAAGCTGAAGTGGCAAACAAACAACCGATAACTGATGGGGAAGAAAAATTCTTGAGAAAAAACCCCGTACCAACAAACGTAGTGTAGGACAATCCCCCACTAGATGGAGTGACGACTTTGAATGCATTGCAGAGAGTCAATGGATATAAGTAGCTCAGGACCATTCTTTATGGCAATCTGTGGGGGAGACTTATATCCAGCAGTGGACGGATAATGACTGAAATGATGATGATATCTAGTTTAAAGATGCTTACATGCAGTGTGTCTATGTTGCACGCAGCCTAGATTATATGGATAGAGTGTCTTATAAATGCTTCGAAAAACAGCTAAATATAAATGTGCGTGATAGGGTTAACAGGTTAGAAATTATTACTTAAAATTAATGTAAATAGTTGAAAATTGTAACATAGTATGAAACTAACCTCCTAAAGTCCTTAATTGTCCATTGCTAAACATAGGCCTCCCCTTTGGGATGATTTGTCAGTAGTTGCCACGCTGTGCGGCCAAAAAACATCACCAAAACCTTTTTTTTTTTTTTGGTTTTGGTGATGTTTTAAGAAGGATTCCGTTCCCCATCCCTTAAATATTCTCTTAATTGCCTCTTACAACATTTACGGGAAAGGAAGGTATTGCCTATTCTAAAAGTCACGGCAACTATTTACAATATTTAATTTTATTAATAAATTTAATTATGCTATTTATTTATTATTATTATTTATTATTCTAAAGCTTGAAAACTTTCTGATTCTTTCATATTGCTTTAAAAAAATTTTACTAATCTTTAGTACAATTTTGAGGTAAAGTTTAAAAATCAGTTATTAAGGATCCATTTCGCTTTAAATATGAGTTCATAATAAATTAAATAACGAATATTTTATTTTATTTTTTTGCTATTTTATTTCTTTAATAATGATGTCAGAATCTTTGTAGACTTAAAACATATATTGATCTCAGAATTAATGCTAGTGGGAGTTATTTTAATTTTATGTGGGTTTTTCGAAATATCTACATACGATAATGGAAAATATAAGTTAATTAATTGTACCTAATAAATTGACTAAATATAAAAATTACTGAATTGTATTTTAAGTTTAAATTCTTAATTCTTTTTTGTTTATCTTTATCCACATAAATACCTTTTTACTTTAAATAAAAAGAGCAGCTATTTTAATCAATTCTGACGCCAGAATCGAAGTGTAGATATCAATTTTGAAAGCTCAAATAAAAATAGCGACTATTTTTATTAAATGTGACATCGCATTCATATGTAAAGTATTCGAATTATTCATATATATAAATCCTGAATTATCGACTTTGAAAAGAAATCGATCAAATATCATTGAAAGTAAAACTGGCGCTTATTTTAATTACTTCTAACATTACATCCGTATTTAAAGTGTACATGTATCTTCAGATTTTGATTTTAAAAGCAATCAGCCATATAAAAAAGATTCTTATAATAAAATATATACAGTAGAATTTAAAATTTCCATTTTTTTAAGACGTTTGATAATAGTGGCGGTTTTATTAATAATTCAGCTAATTGTGTTATAACAATGTAATTTAATTTAATACGTTGAACATTAAATAGTCTGCATAATATTCAATAATATCTCTATATACATACATAAATATTATATTCATATTATACAAATAGTAAATTGATAAAATTAATTGCATTTTGGTGATTTTAATTAAATTGTGGAGATTTTTTTAGGATACTTGCAACACTAAAAATGGCGCCAATTCTTTATTCTTTGTTTTATAATTTTTGCTTTTAAAAGTTTTTTTTTTTTTCATTTCGTGTAATTCATTTTTCTCAGTGTAGCATAAACTTTCTATAATTTACTACATATTAAGTGTGCAGCTTGTATACAGACTGCCGCAGTGAGTGCGAAACGTAAATATAAGACGGCGCGTAACAAAGCAGCCAATGCAGCGGCATGAATCCTACAACGATGGCCTTTTCAGCTTTCTAGCTTGTATTTTGATTCTATTCTTTATTAATAATTCGCCTACGTCAATTTTAAGAACAATTTAGAATCTTTATCCTATCACTATATGATTGTATAATGTCAGCCGTTCCATAATCTTTGATTCATATCCGATTGATGTCAACTCTTTGCTGTCAAAACTGACACTGTCACTTACTGTCAATTAATTTCCATATCTTTTTACTCGTTCTGTGATTATAATAGTTTCGTAATAGTGTATTTTCTATTTATTTAAATTATCATAAATGTGAAACCGATAACTAACCGATAAAAGTGCTAGCACTTTCCATAAATTTTAGTATAAAAGGTATAATGCAATGAGGATCGGCTGGATTCATAGACTTGTTAATAGATGGCCTGGTAAAAAGACTTTCGGAATTTATAGATTTCTACCAATGTTCTTTGTACTGGGAGCTGCTTTGGAATTTTCTATGATTAATTGGAGAGTTGGTGAGGTCAACTTTTACAACACATTTAAAAAGCGTCAAGCTCACGACATTGTAGAAGAAAAGATCAGGAAATACGTTGCTTCATAAGATGCCAGCTGGAGTAACTTGGGGACAGTATATATCTTTTTCTGTAGCGGCGATGACATCAATGCTTGCGGGGTCTCAAGTCGTACATCTATACTATAGACCACTCCAGGATTTAAATAAGTATATTGATAAGGAGCTAAAAAATTTCCCAGATCATTTACAACATAAGATTAGAGAAGAGTTGAAAGAAGAAGGTGTTTTAAAATGATTGTTTTTATAATTATATTACTGTAGTTTATATTAGAAAGTGTTTTTAATAAATATGTGGTTACTTTAGAAATTTTGTAAACTTTTTATAACCTACTATTATAATATATCAGAATCCATCACTAATAATAAATCAAATCCTAGTTAATTTGTCATTACACACTAGTTTTCATGCCCATATTTAAAATGAATTTAAACCTTTAATAACTGATATAAATTTCAGAATTAACAGAGTATTAAACTAATTCGTTTTTTACTTACTCTTATATATCATATTAATATTAATTCTGAGTAAGAGTTGATTGATTGTTACTTACAATTTGTGAGAAGTGTACCTGAACTCAGGCTTAATTAACAAACTATGTTTTAATGGCAAATATAAGTAAAAATCTAAAAAAACATTGTAATAATATTTATTTTATAATTTGGTAGCTTTCCTAACTTATTAATATTTACAAATATATTTATCCAATTACATTGTACATTTTGTTTGCAATAAATTATCTTAGGTCTAAAGTAGTATGTTGTATTGCTTCTATGGAAACAGTTCATAAAATTTGTAAGACAATTTAACATTGTAATAATAGTTGAGTATTTATTAAGTATGTAATAAACATATTTTTAAATTTATATTCACTAACTTAAGTTTCTTGTATTTGAGTAAAATATTTTGTAAAATTAATTAATTGACAACTCTTTACAGTACAGTTTTTTGGCTTTATATAGAAAATCTCAAGCTCTTCAAATTAAGTTTTCTAAAGCAGATGTTTTTGCCAGGTAACTCAATGGTAGGTACTCTATGGTACTTTTAACGATATGATGATAAGATTTTGTACAACATAAAGCTACCAGCTAGTGTCTAGTGTGCACTAATGATGGCCACTAACTATATACTGGCAACTGTGTATAAGAACATAAGTTGGCATTTAGTTAAAATTATAATTATTCAAACTAAATATTTAATTTAACATGTATAATAGGTAAATGGTCACTTATGACTTATTATGAGTTAATTTCCACTTGTTGTATGTTGATTTGTATATATAAATGAACCTAAATGCACAAATCAATATTTTAAGATATATAAAATTTACTTAATTTTGTGAAAGAAATTTAGTATTAGAAAATGCATCAGTATGATACAATAGATCTTGAATAACTATACATTACATGCTTTAAATCATAGAGGCATTTATCCAGTCTTTATGCGAAATTAACTGACCAAAAATCGGTCACCTTGCAGAGTTAGAAATTGTTCGTCGAATCCAATCAACATGAGAAGCAATAGCATCATAGATTCGAGGCCTGCCAAGGCCTATTTTCGAACATGCGATTCGCCAACCACTAACACCTGTCAATGACCAACGTTTGGTCTTCTCATCGAAACACATCATTGAACTTCCTGCGTATTCTTCTTCCTGTAGGGATAAATACATCAAAATTTAAAAACATGTTCTTATGAATTTAGTTATCGCCTAAATGATCATATTTATATTATATATTTATAGCTGACCCAGCTAACGTTGTTCTGCCATTTAAATTAGAGATAAGGATACCCTAATCACCTAGCGGTATGAAGTATACTTTACAATATTATTATATAGTATTTATTTATTCTAAATATTTATAATAAATAAGTACCATCAGACGTACTATATAGTAAAAGTCTTGAATATAAAGGTACTTACATCACAGTCGTCTTCGTCATATAAAGGCTCTGCACAAATACCATTGACGGTAGCTATGCTCACATTTTCACATGTGTTCATGGGACTAGTTACTACATGCACTCTTTGTAATTGGTCTCGGTTTCTAGTCCAACCTAACGTGTTACAGATGCTTTTATCACTGTTAGAACCATCTTTCGGTAAACATAATGGTCGCACGAAATCAGTCATTTCAACAGATTCTTCTAGTCGCAGTAATGCTAACATGCTGCCTTCCACAGGCGACCGTACCATGCCCACTATGCGCCGTTCCTGTTGCCATGGTGTGGTACTCTGTATCCTCACTGTTCCTAGTCTAGCCGTCCATTCGGCCTTGGGCTGACCCTATAAATATTGAATTTGATATAAATAATAATGTTAAGTGACTAAAATAAATGCATACCGTTCAAGCAGTACTAATAATGTACCTGAAAACAAGAGGCAGTAGTAATAAGCCATGACGGATGAATAAGAGTAGCGTCACAGGCGTGGATGTGCGATCTTAGCAGGGCCGCATGCCACGGCCAGTCGCCAGGCAGCGCAGATCGAGGTAGACCTTCGACGCCTTTAGTAGCACGATCACCCCGGGCTGATGCTATTCCACAATCTAAAACATATTTTAATATTATACCTACGACACGCGTACAGATCGTCTTTGAAATTGAGAGTACTTTTACTAGAGTCTCCGATCGGGGACGACTAAACTTAGTCCAATTTAACCCATCTAAGACTAAAAGAACCCCATGTACTGTGGCTTCACAATTCCAAAACACATCTGTTAATATTTTTAGCGTAGTAGACTTTTAGGGTTATCTTAAAAATAGGATCGAGCTGACGTCTAAAAAGTTCGAGAAGCTCAATAGAGTAAAAAGGTACTTTACTCCGAAACAAAGACTATTACTGCTCTCATCTGTGGGCTGGAGCGTCTGAATACCAGCTTGATCCTCCTGACTCGGTTCAACGACGAGCTATGGGATTACTCGACGATCCCAAGCTCACAGGCGATTTCGAGCCCTCAAGACTAAAGCCAGACTTTGCCCCTTTTGTGTATTGTACCGCTTGTATAATGATGTGTGTTCTGAGGAATTGTTTGAAATTATGTTCACAGCCACTTTTTATCATCGGACCGCTAGCCATCGTCATCATCCTCACACTCTTGAACCTAAATGGTCACGTATAGTGCGGTTTCAAGAAATTTTCTCTCGCAAAGGTTCAGTCTGTAGGATTAAATCCCTGCCGAGGTTTTCCATAGAGATTACACTATAGGGTTTTTCGAAAAGGGTATATTAAGGTATCTTTATGGTCAGCAACGCGCATGTGACTATAATAACCGTTTGCCACTTTTGTGGTATAAAAAATACACTATTTAATTTAATATTATGTTAACGGTTAGTACGTTTTACTTCTGTTACAAAGCAATATAGTACATTATATTATATAGTACGTTTTTGTATTTTGATTCGCATACTATCAAATCAAAGATAGCTGAGGAAATCGCAACACATGACTGTTATGCTTGTTGTACATATAACCTTAATCTTCAGGTATTGTCACAACATTTCAGGTACCTTCAGATTACTACAGGTAAAATTGACAGAAGTACAAATAAATAGTACTATTTTTAAATATGAGTATATCTTACCTAACTTATCACAGGTTACTCGTATCACTTTACGTTGCGGGCAATCACTTTTGACGAACGATATTTCAGGTGCAAAGGGATCCACAACTTCAACATATTCGGGTGTTTCCTTTCTAGAGACAATATTTTCTGTTGTGGTCTCGTTTTCAGTTTCTTCTTCACTATCCAATACAGCTTCTGCGCTAATAGCCGCTCTAAAATAAGTAGAATGCAAAATTTTAGTCGAGTATAATATATCAATATTATATAAATATTTGGTTTCCGTAACTAGCCTATTCTGCTCTAACTCCAATGAATAATAACTGTTGTTCTGTAACTTAATATCAAACTAAAAAAATACAAAGGATAAGTATGAATGAAACGAGTCTTAAAGTTTAATAATTGAACTTGATTACCTATAGGTTAGTGCTCTGCAGAGCGATGTGGCGACGCTGATGAGAGCTCGTTTGTCATTCTCATAAGGAGCAGCGCAAATTTTTCCGTCGCGGCCGCGTTCTGCCCACACCGCATAACCAGTTCGACTGCGTACCGCACCCAAGGTAGTCTCCGCGTTTTCTCGTCTCCACGAAGCCAATGAGCGAGAGATCCACACTTGAACATATGCGATGCATAGTTAAATATAAACAGGATATGCTACAGTTTAAAATCATAAAATATAAAACTGAAAAATTGTATCTTCCGACAGAATTAGAGTTTATAACTGAGAAATATAAGTTAGAATTAATTTGAAACAAGTCTTCGCCTTATATTTGTCATGGTAATCAGTATCGAAACTAAGTAGGTCAAACAGAAGTAAGAACTATGTAAAATATGAAAGGGTGCGAAACTTATTTAATTCCGTCAATCTTATAACTTACGGCATCCAGTTTCATCGCTGCCATCGGGACAGTCTGGAGTACCATCGCATCGTAAATGTGTAGGTAGACAGTGGGCATGTAGCGCGCACCGTAGTCCGCCACCGCCGACGCCGCCGCAGTGCGCACAGCCGCGTTCGTCCTCCGCACCGGCGCAATCGGGAATGCCGTCACACGCTCGACGAGACAATGCTAATCGCTGCAGACCTCCGCTGCAATCTATAGAAATAAATGTGTGACATATACAATTATATATATATATATATATATATATATATATATATATATATATATATATATATATATATATATATATATATATATATAAGGTTCCACCTGCCCCTGTCGATACAACGAAACATATAAGGTATTTTATTAAAAAAAATAAGTGCGAAAGAGCAAGATTTTTCTATTATTTGGTCAATTTAGTGTGATGGGTGTGCTTGTTTTTTAGTGCAAGTGGTATCGATTCTCGAAGAGACTTCGTTTAATATCAATCTTAATTTAGATTCAGCGTTCAGTCATTTTCTGTATTTTGTCTTGTATATATAGTATATATTTCGATGTAGGTAAATTATTTATTTATTTACGTGTTTCATGAACTGGGTTTATAGTCTTCCAATACGCTCACCCAGGAAAGCATCAGTATAATAACACATGTATAATTAAAAGGAATAATATTGATAAAATTTAACTTATATAACAATACTAGAAATAACATTAGATCTTAAATTTCTAAACACAAATACTCTGTGGTTATCCGACGAAACTCCAATAAGTTGGAGGCAACAAGTTGCCGTGAAAGGCAAAAGAAATGTGAAAGCTCTAGATATTCATCTAGCTTTGTTATTTAAAATTACTTTGATTATTTAGTCACGTGTACGCCTGTATGCATACTACTTGGGGTACAAGTGGTATGTGTACCCCCATTTGCTATATCGTGCCTATCCTGCTATATAGAATCATTATTAGTAAATCGTTTGAGAAATGATTTATTCCAGAGACACATTATTTGATTATAATATTTATGTACATGTAATTTTAACTACCTGGTTCTGAAGCGCAAGAGCCTGGTCCAAAATAATCAGGAAAACGCGAACAATCAAAATGTGGCCGCAGTCGTTCAGGCAACCTTGCGCCACAACCTGCGTGGAAAGCTCGGCAGTAGGCTCGGCATGGTCGTACCAGGCGATCGTTTACGCATCTTGGTTGTAACATTTGACAAACAAAATCCTGAAAATAAACAATGTTTGTAATAAACAATAAAGGTAGATAGCTAAAAATCTAAACGCCCTAACTACAGTGTAAGTAATAGTAATAAAGTATGCTGGAAAGGAGTGTCTTTTCCGCCCTCTGTGATCTGGGGGTCTACCATAAAATGAAAATCCAAATTTACGGACTCAATTTCATAGTATCTAAATCGGCCTAGTAAATGGACTTAAAGTTTTGTTCGTTATAATATAGGTATTATATATATATATATATATATATATATATAAATATATATATATATAAATAATGTAATATTAAAGTTAAAAAAGGAACGATATTTTAAATTTTTTTTAAACGGCATGTATCATGTAATTTTAATATCAAATTTGTTTCATTCGACCTCCAATTTAAAAAAACATTTCATTATAGACTTTCTGATCTCACCTCCTCTCAAATGTGTGTTATCACTCAAATTCCAATGGATGGCTATAGTTTATGCTTCAGTTGCCGCCGATATCAGAGAGAAAAGAAGATAAAGATAAATATTTATGAGGTAGGTACGTATGAGTATGAAGAGAATAACTAGCTAGTCTTAACTTTATCGAAATCTATTGTTATTTAAAATTCGAAATCGATTATCGTTGCGTCACACTACTCTTGTAATTTATCTGGAAGCGACCACTTAGACAACTTATAAAACAAAATAATATATGTAAGCCCATCTAATTAATAATAATAACTATGTCTTATAGACATGAAAATTAGTGTCTCCCACAATATACCGTGACACTCATGGCACCACTTACACGTTACTATTACTGGGAACTAAGTTGTTACGTATGCATACCAGGTAATTTAAAGTCTGTTAAAAATATTCATACTAGTGAATAGTAACAGTTATCTACTAAGGGAAAGTGAAATACTGGTATGTAATGTATTATATCATGATAACTACATATTTTACTGTCACAGTAGTATAATAAAAAGAATATACTTAGATTTGTATTAATGACTATATTGCGATTTTTGCTAATAATTAGTAGTGTGCTAATTAACGTATACTTTTATTATTTTCCAAAGAATAGTTTCAAATAACATTATATCGAAGCACGCGCTTTTTCTCATGCTAACTATAACTACATACGTACACATGGTCACATGTACAGACGTAGTTGATTTTGTAGTTGTGACAACCACGCATTATGACATTTTTTATCAAGTATCCGAAGTGTACTATAATATGCATATGCGCCGCTATATTCCATTTTTATAATATTATCTTGACATCTTACGTACTTAGTATTGTACTATTTTACAAGATTTCAAATCAGGTATTAAAGCAATGAACATGATTACTATAATAACAATAATCAATTATATGAAATTTAAATATAATATATATGTTATCATTACAATTTCCATCATATTACCACATAAAGTTCAATTCCGTGCTACTCGTATCCAACGACTTTACTTTTAATATCGTCACTATCTCGTGGGCGGTCGTATCCATCCGTATAAATAAGAAATTGTTGGTAAGCAAGCGAGGAAAACAAAATTTACATAAATAGTATATTATTACGCATTCTACTTTCTAAATGAAACTAAAAACAGTAACATGTAAGTACGCAAATATATTTATAACAAGCTTGAAATTGATGTCAAGGTTACCTGTGCAAGATGTGAGCATTCTGCATCAAGGAGTTCTCTGAATGCGACGAGATCCTTCAGTAGCGCATCTTTGTTCGCATGCCCCACGAGGTTTGGATACGAGGTTGAGTTATATGGCAGATAAGAACATAATGGTAAAGTGACTGCGGAACATTCTCGCAGTTCTTCTTGTACTTCTGCCGCCGTCTCTTCCGTTGTTGTAACGTCTACAATCGTTGTTTCGCTTTCTTTTAACTCTAAGGACGATATTACTGAATTTTCCTAAAATTATAAGAAAATATTAATCAATGTTTCAGTTTGCCACTTGTGAGATTGGAATTGATCATTCTGCATTAGATAGATAGGTATAACTAACATTTTATAATTATGAAAGTACGTTTTTATTTATATAAAGTAATATTTAATAATAAGTAAATAGATATTTCAACTTACATAATGTGTAACTATTTTTGTAATTTTCAAAAAAAAGGAGGTTCTCAATTCGGTTGTATGTTTTTTTTAATATTCGTTACCTTATAATTCTATCAATTGTAAACCGATTTGGACAATCATTTTTTATTTGAAAGAATGTACTTACAGATTGGTGTTATAGAAATTTTATCAAAATCGATTCCGTAGTTTAGTTTTTAAATCAAAACCGGTTTTGCCAGAATTGAAGTCAGTTTTTTGTGGAACATAATTTAATTATCAATAGACAGTTTCATAGGCCCAATATACTGCTTTAATTAAAATGTTAAATTGATACGCTATGAATACTCGCTGTTTACTACAATATGCATATATATATGACTGAATCATATATTCCAAGAAACATAAGAAATATATAACCAAAAATATTTATTTATTGTGAAACAATTCTTACTAAACATTTTGTATGTAACTATATTATATGATTGATTTGTAGAACAATAAAACTGCTGATCTGTTCGTGATTCAAGTTATATAAATTTAGAATTTCGTTGTTAAATCACTATTTTGGAAATCAATTACGTAGGAAAATAATACAAAATGCATATTCCACACATACTGCTGAAATAAATATACGCCGAACATTGCTTAACTAAAGTCTGAATTCGAATAACCCTGATTGTTGCAACTTACGGACAAATATTGTGAAATTTTTTTTTTCGAGAATCAAATATCTTACAAACGAAGATTCGAAGACGTACTTAAGTAAATATACCTAAACAAGACGCTACTTTCAAATTTATCTGCATATTTTTTTGCATATACTGTATAAGTTATGCAGATAAATTATGTTCACATAGATTTCTCTACGAAATTTCATCCAAATAGGCCCAGTATCTAGATAATAATACGTGATACCTTAAAGGCAAAACAAAATCTGACTGCAGTATATAAATTAGTACTTATTTATAGTTAGTTTTTGTTTTCAGTCAGTGTGAAAAAACATTACGATACCTCTATGTGTAACGTATCTGGCAGTATAGTGACATTCAAGTATCCGGCAGGCGCTTTGATCTCCCTCGCGAGCACCGTGCTCACCTCGCTCGTACTCACGGCTGTGAAGATCGGCTCGAACGACACCTCGAAATGAACTCGCGTCCCATCTTCTGTACTGTAATGTACACAATAACGAATTACTATTGCAATTACTCATGCGAACTTATGCAGCTAGATTTTTTTGTTTTCAAAGAAAGGGATATATAGAGGTTATACCTTAGTCTTGATAATCATATTCTACCTCATTTAAAAAAAAAAGTATTGTTGAATTATTAGTTGAGTTACTTTAAAAACTGATATAAATAGGAATTTAAATCTAAATACATAGCTTTTCAAATAGAAACTAAATATTGTAAATTGCATAATAAAAAGTATTACTATATACATATCTACTTAAAATATCCTAACTATTTACATACACGACTAATTAAACAATCCAACAACACGAGAACACCAATTTATGTATAGATACAAAACCTTGGATTGGCTTTATTCTGTTTAAACTTTATAGCTAATAGATTTAAAATTGTATTCTACTTTCATTTAGATTTTAAAATTCACAAAATATTAGAGTAATGCAAGGGGTAGCAAAAAGAACTGAATGCAATGAAGTATGATAGCAACAAGTCTGATCACAACATAAAAAAGATCAAGTTTGTTAGAGCACGATAAACAATTGTATCATAGAAATTACGGCAGTTACCTATTGCAATAAAAAGTGGGTCAAAATGTTCGTAAACACAAATTATTATTCCATTTCTGTGAATAAGTTTCTAGATTTGAGTTTGATTATTTGGTTGATTGGCGTTTGTTGAAATTAGAAATCCTACCTATAGTTAAAAATTATTTCCGTGTCTCCAAGTTGTGATTTTAAAATATCATCTCATAAAAATTATAGGGAATACTTAAATACTTATTTCATTATTTATGTATACCTATCTATAAAAACTTTTTGCAATAAAAGGTTTGTTTTTTTCTCTAAATAACACAAGAGCAAACTATTCTCATCTACTACATCCAACCATTGAGTAAGTAAATGTAAATTAATCACCTCGATTGAAAAGTGAAATTTAAAACGATAAATAAAAATCGAACATGACTTCGTGTTATCTGAAAGTGTTGCTTTTTATGCAAGCCTCTTTAGATAAAGTATAAACGAATCTACTGATAGAATCGTTATTGCTGGCGAATCATTAAGATAGAACAAGATGGCGATATGAACTATCTTGTTTTTTCTAACGAGAGCGCTGACCGAAGTGATTCTATCGATAGATTTGTTTGTGTCTTATATATTAATAAGTAGGTATTTAATAAGTAGGTGGTATAACTGCTTAATTTTCAAAGATATTGACTTTAAATATCAAACATAATTTGAGTACATCTCTATATAATGTAAAACGAAGTCTCTACCTGCCATCTGTTCGCTTACATCGTTTAAACTATGCAACGTTAAAGCAGTTTTTATAAATAAATAGTCATTCAAGGGAAAGATTTATATGTACAGTTTAATATTATTTTATGTTAATTTGTTAAAATATGTCGATAATTGTTAAAGATGTTAGAAGAAACAAATCGACTACGAGCTTTCAACGAAAATGCTGCTTAATCCATTTGAGATATAACAAAACAATATATGGAGAGATTCTCTTTTATAAGTTTACGAAAAACTTCGTAATGGCATATATCTATCTTTTAAGGATAGTTTACTATACTCATCTTTTTCATACTCGACTGAATGTAAAGCTGATGCAAAAACTGTAAGCATATATGCTTTGCTACTCGTGCGAAACCGGTGCGGATACCTAGTATATTTTAAATATTATTTATAGAGAAATTTCAAAAGCTATTTCCGTCTATATCCTGTTTACACACGGAACTGTATACTGGGTAATACTGGGCTAATAAAATTCCCATAAATTATATGTATTCAGGTTTCCTATTGATATTCAACTCACAAAAGGAGAGGGTCGGAACCTTGATGTACAGCTGCAATGTAGTCCAATGTAAATAACAATATTGGTACAACTTAACGCATGGGACATAGAAAGTTCAGTGCTTAACTTACAAACAGAGCACGTATTGAACTTTCTCGTGTCAATATCACACAGGAATCGGCATATAACTTGTTTACTTCGTGTTCCGGGGCTTAATATCGAGATATCTCATAGATACAATCGTCCACAATAAATAAATGTTTTAAATGACATACTACTGTCTGTTATCTTATAACATCGATAAGATCATAATACTCCATTTGTCATAATTGGAATAGTACATCTAAATCAATTCAGTAATAAGTAGTTTATCTATAGACGCAGTCTGATAGATACCGGCACTCATTTTTTTTTATTTTACACCTCAAGTCTACTTTTCAGTGATGATTTTCATAATTGGTATTCGGTGTGTCGTAAAAATTTATCAATTAATCGATCTATGATATCGATCTATGCTCGTATATCTGAACTTTTTACTTTGTACTTATAGTTTTTGCTATTTATATAAGCATTGAATTTGAAAATAATAAATAGTTCTTGGTGAGATGTCCTAAAACGATTAATAGTTTATTTGACATTATATGTATATTAGGTATAATATTCTTATTTATTTTAATTAAGTAATAAAAAGCATAAGGCTTTAAATTTCACAATATATGTACATATAAAAGATATTTTCGCCAGTGTAATCGAGAGATTTTATATGATTAACATATGAGGTATTGTTGTTGTTGTATCAGCCGTTAACTATCTACTGCAGAACAATATGTTTATGCCAGTAGTTGCCGCGCTGGGCAGGCGCATTGAAAAACGCAGTTTAGCTTCTGGTAATGTTTTAAGAGGGACGCTGCTGCCCATCCTACTGCCATAAATTCCCTTAGTTGGCTCTTACCACATCCACGGGAAAAGAAAGAGTAGTCCGTTCTATGTCGGGATCTACACGACTGTAAGTAGTACTTAGTAGTAAACTCTAGAATTTTGGAAATATATAATCTAATATTTAATTAAGATTTGACTCGTTGATATATCGTATCAATATGATAATGGAAAATTTCAATTATTCGCTGATGAAACGCGTTTAAGTCTTTTGTACTAATGAAAATATAAACCTATAAGTGTAGTACCTTTGGATTTCTTATCTTCTGTTTTCTTCTTTTTGATTCTCTGTATTACTGATTTGTCATACAACAAGAAACAACGACAGCATACAACATTCCTAGTAGGATATTATAAAGTAATTATAAGATAAAAAATATGTCGCTGTTTATTCTTAGATACTAATATTATAAATGTGAATGTAATTTTTTTTATTTGTATGTCAGTTTATTACATCTTAACGCTACATTACCATTGTCTCAAGTTATCATGACTATGTTTCTTCGTTATTACCCTATGGCATAATATTATGGGGAAATTTCTTATAAGTTGAAAATGTATATAAAACTTTAAAAAATGTATTAGTGCGCTTTGTGGAGTATATTATAAGAACAGTTGTATACTTTTATTAAAAAAAAAACTTATAATCCTCCCTCTATAATGTCTTTATATATACGAAATGTGCATATTTATTCATATATAATAACATTTATTTGAAAGAAACTGTGATATTAGAGAAAGTAAAAGTAGATTTATATACATGTTCCTCAACAATAATTAGCGTTGTTTTAGCCATGCAGTATACACAAAAAGTGATATATCATTAAGAAACTACAACATTTTCTATCTGTTTTGGACATGTTTATAATATTAAGTTTATAATTTATATTTTCGTATATTTCATTATAAATATTAACGGTCCGAAGTAATCGAAAATGGCCAATTTGGAGCTCAGAAACAATTTAGTTTATTAGTTATATAAAATAAATTACATAACACACATATTGATAGGTAGTAAAACAACTCAAAATATAATGATAGGTAGCTATTCGTGTTTCCGCTAAACGTAAACTGGGTTCAATCATAAGGCGCCGAGATTTCGTGAAAGTTAACTTTCTCTAGGTTTGTGGTGTATATCTATAGCCTACATTGATATGACTCACTGATTTTGCTGTTAAAACATGATAAAAGACAAATAAATGTAAGTTACACATTATTATATATTTTTTTGTTATTAGATATACACTTATGATATAATAATGTACTTAATACAAAACCTTTTTAAACGACTAATAAAAGAAGCAGGTTCTTAATTCGGTGGCATTTTTTTTTTGTAACCTCCCAATTCCGTTAGTTATAAATCGATTTAGGAAATTATTTTTATCTGAAAGAATATACTCGTACTTACAGATTGGTCTCATAGAAGTTTTATTAAAATGGGTTTAAATTTAGTTTTTAAGTCAAATTAACTGGTTTTTCTACAATTGAAGTCTGTTTTTTTTTTGTGGTACAGAATCTTAAATTATTTATATATATTGTGTACTTATATATATTGTGTACATCTCATTATATTCTGCTCATAAAATGTAATATAATTTTTAGTAAAAAGGGCATTATAATATTAAAACGATATATTTTTCTTTACAAAATTATTTGAGTGAAGGTTTATGATGATATTTTAATTTTTATAACTTTGTTACTATTTATGCATAAACGGATTGAATGAAATTTATACAGATGGACACAGTTCTAAATTTTATTTTTATTTATGATAAATTTTTTATATTATTTTCATAAATGTTAAATTCACCTTTGTTAAAATATTCAAAATTGAAGAAAGGCGTCATTTATATAAGTAACTCTGAAGCACCTATTACATATTACTTGTAACTTATAATTACGTAATAAATATATGTATCGTTTCACATCTCTGTTTAATGATATGTAAATTGACGTCTCTAATTACAATGCACACTCGTATAAGAGTAACGTAACGTAGGAAAGTAAGTTGATTAATTTGTTTTAGACCATATCAAATTATTAAATTTAGATCTTATGTACTTTATAATTCTATTTCTATTTCAGGTAAATGTTACAAAATTCGGTGGAGTGTTTCATATAACGTAATCACCTGTTACAGAGCTCTAGAAAGGCAATATAACAATGAACATCACCTCTCAAGTTCAGTAATAGACAGGTCGTAGCACGACACTGAACATTACAAAGAGATACGTTGCTAATGACTGAATTCCTTTTCAACAAATCATATTATGTTCGTACAGTCACAGATATGGTCATTTGTATCAATTTAATAGCTTCTAAGATTTTTATAAAAATTATAATATATGAATTTTTTATCTACCAAGTTAATCCAGTAGGTATCACGTATATTGATACCTTTCAATCTAAATGTAGGTATGTATATCTTACTGGGTCAGATAGGCCGTATGCATATTTAGCTGGTGCCTTTGCAATACGCTTATATTTAAGTGCATTAAATATTTTGTATTTGTATATCTATATTTAATATTCCATTCCACTCATATGTATGTATATACATAAACGAATATCAATCGAAATTTAAATTTGTTTTGCAGGTCATATAGAATTCTTTAGCTTACCTGTCCAATGCAAGTATTTCGTCATTCACGAAACAGGATCGGAGTTCTGAATTTTGATAAAGATTGAATATTGCTTGCCGCAGGTATCTCTCCCTCGTGTTGTTGCTCTTTAGCTCGGGTTCCTTGCCCTCATCGCCCTCCGCGCCAAAGGTCATAATGAAAGAACCCCGGAAAGTTTGCCGGTTCAATGGATCCCCGAACAAATATAGGTCTGCAAAAAATATAACATCTAAGTGTTACCTCTTTACTTAATTTTATATAGGTATATTATAATATTCTTTCAAAGGATATAATTATAAGTTTGTTTCGCATAAAATCTACAAAATTAGTATGAAATCCATATGGAAATAAATTCAATCTATTGCGAAATAAAGTAGATAAATATCACATAGATATTTTTTTAATCTAAATATCCTTATTTTTGATATAATTTGAAAATAGTACCTATTTAATAATTATTCCTAATAAACATTACTTTCTGTTAGTAGTTTAAATAAAATAATATCATCAATGTAGATCTGTAATTATAGAGTTACATTTTAACATATAGAGAGGTAAGTAACATTTACTTACCTACCTGACAAGTTTCTATTTGATACTTAGGTATAACATTGATCTCTTTTGTATCGAGGGCACTTGTAGCGTAATGAATATGAATACAATTAGGTAGTAAATTACATTGTTTGCCCTATTGCTAGAGATCTATTTACGATATCATAAATATGAGATCGCGATACACTTGTCGCAGTGGTCGAGCTCGATCGACGGCACAGCAAGGCCGCTGAGCTCGTCGGCCTTTGCTTTGGTGGTGACGGGCAAATGTCGCTAGCCCACGCCTCTACAACACACCTAATGTTTACTAACAATGGATTCCAACAATTCTCAACGTTACAAAGTTGTGAACTTTACAACTAGACCCTTAATTCCATTCTCGTCAACTATTTATTTTGCAAATTATTATCGTTTACAAAATCTCCGACAACGGAACAAACTCCATGTTTAATGGATTTCTATTAATGATAGGATTCGAACCCACATCTCTCTATTATTTAAGATATATACCTATGTTCTGGTTATATCATGGAACAGTAACCGTATAATTATTTTTAACCTGTTAATAATTTATTATATATATATATATATAATTTGTTTATAATATTATGGGGTACGTTACATATTCCGTGCAGTATTTTCGGTACATCTAGAATTTACAAGACGTCAAAATACTCTTATGATGCCTGACTGATGATACTCTTTATTTATGAAATATAAATAGGTGTATTGGAATTAGACAAAATCAAATGGAAAAGTCTAATGTAAAGTTATGTAAAAAACTTTACTTAACTACTCTCTTTTATAAATTATATATTGATTTAATAGCTCTGAGGTAAAAAACAGAACACTATATACTTACGTCCAAGGTAAACAGCAACCGCGGCCAACAGCAGCAACACCAATAGCGAGGCGATGGCAGCACAGCATCCCCGGCACGAACGGCTTAGCTTGCGCCTTGTGAAGCGGATATCACTGCCAACCGACATCGTCGACTCCGGTGCTCGGTGACGTGCGCATCGCCGCTGTCCGCTGCGCGTCCATCCATAGCCGAGCTGAAAAAAAAATAATGCAATTAGCTCACGTGATTTTAGCACTACAGCAAGAACAAGCAAGGGGTGAATGGCACCCAATAAGATCAATCATTCCGATTTTTTTTTTATATCAGAGGGTCTAGTACAAGCATTACAATGCTTGTACGTGTAGGTATGCATATGCAGATATTTATGTAGGTATACAAAGAGCAAAACAAAAGTAACACGTATAGAGATACTATATTTAAGTCTCTCTTATAAATAATTTCTATAAGTATGTTAATTATTGCGGTAGTCTATATTGACACAAAATTATAATTGCAAAACCAATTTTTATATTTTTTTATACAAAATTATAATTGAAAAATTAATTTTCGTTGAATAAAATAAATCAATTAAAACTATTACTAAATAATACTTATAATTAAGTTTACTTGAATAAAAATTATATCTACTTATTCTTAATAGTCATGTCTGAATATATTTGTACCGTCTCCAGTCTGATAGACCTCTCACTTATTAGATTGCCTTCGTCACAAAATAAATAATAGTGTTTCATCTTTTGAGCTTTGACCTCTAATCGTAATATAAATTGCTCACGTATGCGATACAAAAATAATGAATGATTATTCATATTGAAAACGAAACAATCCGTATTAGTTTATAGATCTATAATAATAATTATTAAATATCCATCTATAAAAATATATATCAGTTTATCGTTATAATATTATTAAAATGTTTATTATACTAAATATTAATATATTAATGTATAGATTTATGACTAGATTTTTGATTGACTTAAAGTTTTTACCCCAAATCATAGCTGCGGAAAACGGCTGTTTACCATAAACTTGTTATGAAGGAAACCATACTTACAATGTATCGGAAATAATCTTACTCGTACTAACTTTCTACCACTTACATTAACTGTTTTAATAATGTCACAAAGTTCTATGGTTCCAGACTGATGAATTCATACTGATTGCATGCAACACAAACAATAGATAATAATACATCAATCCTCTGATATTATACCCGTGCATAAGTCTCTTCCGTACATTTGTTATATAAACTCAATCATATAGTTTGTAATTAAACCCCCTGTCCACGTCGTTTATTATCTATTAGCATAATAGCAATTTCTATTTCACGACTCTTGTCATGAAAACTCGCCTTAAAAACAAAAATTAATTTCAAATGCTATCTCATATTTTGAAATTATGTATTAGTAAATTCATAACAGTATTCAGTAGCATGTCTGTCTCACAATGGTGTAATCTTATAACAGAATCGTGTCTCTATGTTGAAACTGTAGAAAAAGAATTTATTACAAAAGTAACAAAAAGGTAGTAGCTATGGGATAGTAATAGTCTACAAGTCTTTAACTATCCCTTTAGTGATTATAGTCGATATATTTATTGATACATATTTTTATTATTGATATAATAAAAATAAAAACCATAACAAATCTTTTATGGTTTGATCGTGTATCTAAACACATATAAACATACTTATGTTTATATATGTTTTGTTGGTTCCACATCAATGCATTACGGCATTACTTGCAAATTATATACTAAATCATATACTATGTACGGTTAAAGCATAAAATCGGAAACCATAAATTGGATAAGTGCCTGACAAACATAAATAATGTCAATACGTAACACAGAAAATAAAATGTAGAAGAAGTGAAGGGAGATCTTGAATCGTTAGTGAGAGTACCGTCAAATTAACATTACATGATGATTTAATTCCTTATAAATTAAGGATATTTTTTAATTAAATTAATTTAAAAACAAAAATCGGTCCGAAAATACGTTGGCATGCCAGTAAGTGTTACAAAAATGAAATACAAATTAAGACTCTAAAGTTATACAGATAAGGTATACATATTGCTGTTTTAACCAAATTTTAAAAATATTTTCAATATTAAATGAAGTTCCAGAAGAAGAAAGATTCTAATTTTATTTTTGGTATGTATATAGGTAACGCGCTATTTGCACCAATTTTGGATGTAATTTGATGTTTTTTTGTAATGAATGGATTAACTCTGCTGTAGTTCCTAAATTAACAGTGTCACTATAGTCGTTATTTTTTAGTTTATAGAGTAGAATCCTGTTTGATATAAATTATTAATAAATAAATACTTAACTGTAGTCTAGTCGATAAAGAACATTTATGAGTTTTATTTTTATTTTTTGTATTATTCTAATTTAGAAGAAACACCAGCGGCAACAAAATATTGATACAGATAGGAATAGGTTGCAACATTTGCACAGTTCTACCTGTCTAACATTAAGCTGAAGACAAAGTTCATGGCGAGCTTGCAACATTTTAGTATAGAAATCTGAGTACCTGTAAAATATTTAGGACAAAGCTTTACTGTGAGTACGAGTTATAACAAATAAAAACAACTCGGCACTTGCTTGCGAAACCATGTTCCTAATATTATCGTGAAATTTTAACTCAACGCTAGAGTCAATGGTATGTAACTACAACAAATAAAAACGTGACATGTCTGACATAGAAATGATATTTGAACAAAAACATAAACCGAACAAAGAGAATATTTTACAGATTTTCGAGCACGTTCCTTTTAGTAGTAGGTTTAGGTATGAACAAGGTCGAATAATGGCATGCGGAATAAGAACAAAACACTTTCGATGTCGTAAAGCAGTATGACTGCAATGGTCACTCACATTACATGCATGAAACCTAAAAGTTAAAAGCAGTACGTGTATAATATTTTCAAGAAAAAGTGAAAAGTGAGCGGTTGAAAGTTCTTTAGGTAAATAAATGTTTACGTATTCTCAGTCATATTTAGTTTAGTACCAACTCCTCCGTAATATTTATTCTTCTCATACATGTAAGTTTTGATATGATACCTAGTGTTAGCTTTACATGGAACAGATAAAGGAAACACTATGTATCATATCGTATAGGGAGATCAAAGATATGGCATGGGATAGAGCTGGCTGGAAGAAAATGCATGAATTAGTTGCACCGACAAGAGAAAATTCTTAAATGAAGATGTAAGTTTTTAAGGACGTCGTTTAATAGATCTTTAAGTTCTACATTCTGTTATTATCCTTGTAACATAATAATTATTCTTTTTTGTTTTAGATCAGTAGAAGAGGCGTACTCCGTAGGAAAATCTACATATCAATTAAAAATGAATCCTTCCTACTTTCAAAGTGACTCATTATGAAACTGATATCGTCATAGTCGTAGATTACTGACGGATCTGACAAAGATTACATATAAAGATCCGTCAGTATTCTACGACTATGACGATATAATGTATTATCCTTTACGAACAGAAGACAAAATACAAAATAGAATGGGCGCGTGCAGCGTGCACTTGCCGCGACCCAGATATCGGCTCACGTTTTTGCTACGAGCAACGCACTGCAACAAAGCCAGCCGATGCCGAGCACGACGCGCTGACTTTTCGCTGGTTTCTATTAAGATCTCTCAGTTACAATGCGGACGCCCTCACTTTCATTCTGTACGTGCTCATTTTCAAATAATAGTTGTTTGCTTCACTTGCTAATTTTATGTAAACATTGCCGCCGGCCATTTGATATCATCTCGCAACAGCTATACTTTTAAGACTAACCGACCTCAAATTACGAGTCTGTGAATGGCATAACAATTTCCTCAATCGCAACACGTTTTAGTTAAGACCAGACAATTAGTATTATTATATTGAAAGTCATATATACGACCCATTTGTAAGTGCTGAAGTGCTTTGATCACGGAAATCTAGCGTGCCATATGGGTATAACATACCCATGTACATAACGGTGTACATCACACTGACGTATTGTGTCAGGTGTTCTGAATATACATGTAGATGTTTTTATTTAATTTTTTTTTATACCACGAAGATGGAAAAGAAGCATACAGTCCGTTTGATGGTAATTAGTTTAAGAACGTCTGCAACACTAAGGATGTCACGTGCGCGTTGCTGACCCTGAAGAAACTTTAATATACCCTTTTTGAAGAACCCCATACTCTATTTTCTGGAGGATACTTGGGCAGAGATACATTCACAGCCTGAGCATTCGCGGGAGAATACTTCTTTGAAACCACACTGTACGTGACCATTAAGATTCAAATGTGTAACAATGAATTCCTTGTCGATGGCGAGCGGTGTAATAATTAAAAGATGTCTATAATTATTTAATAGATAGACGAGTAATATTGAAGGTATTTAAACTTTGATACTGCTTGTTCCTTTGACTACAACTAAATATATCTTTCTATTTAAATTCTGAAACATTATCGCATTTTGTATTTCGCTATCATTAACAATGTATTAGTAAAGTTAGTGGTATTTATGTAGAAAAAAATGTACTGCACAGCGACTTGTTCATATAGCCCGGTTACTATTACCTGGAATCTGCTCCCCTAGACACGAGCAAATGACTAACGAATCCATCGATGCCACGTCTTCATTAGTATGAAAAAGAACAAAACGTTTGTATTGTTGTATCGTTTTATTTCATATTACATAGTTAACATACATTTATCGATAGATTCCTTTTTCATTTGTCTAACAACCTTGAATGGCAAACAAGTTGACGGCCCACCTGATGGAAAGTGGCATCCGTCGTATATAGCTATGCACGCAACACCATAACGCCCATGGTACCCTCCACGCGTTATTAAAATTTTGTCTACGATAATAGATCTGCCTCAACCAAATTGGCATTCAAGTATAAACTACGTTCTTTTATTTTGAATCCATAGAATCGTATGTAATATGTTTTCTAAAACATTTTGCTTTGTCTAATGCTGGTTTTTCCCTTGTATCTGAGTAGTTTTTCGTCCGATATTATTTATTATTATATATGGGTACATATATATATATATATATATATATATATATATATATATATATATATATATATATATATATATATATATATAATGTAGGTAATATGACTATTATATGTATATTATTTTTTAATTACTGTTTTAATTTAAATTTGTTTATTCCGTTGCACCGTCTGTTACATTTTCTGTTATTCTTGCCTACGGTCGACTGGTAGATAACGCCATATGGTGTCAATTCTGCCATGTATACTTTCTAGGTGTATTAAAGTTTAATAAATAAATAGTTATGATAATTAATATATTACCTATTTATCGTCTCTAAATAAGTTCATAAACTTGTTATCATCAAATTGTTGCAAGTTTTTTTTTTTTTTTTTTTGATAATAGGTACAGTTAAGCTGTATTGTAAGATATAGGATATAACTACACGCAAATTAAAAACAAAAGATATGACTTTCTAAAATCATCAATAGAAGATTGCTTCATTAGTAAACATTATGGATACAGATAGTCATTAAAATTCTTTTGAAATAATCTGTAAAAATATAAAAAGTTGTTCAATTGTTTTTGACAAATCCGATAGTGCCGTATTTTGGTAACATGATGAATGCTATTTACTATATGGATACATTAAATAAATAAAGCCACGTGCAGTTTCTATCAGTATAATTATATTATTAAACTGTGACACAAAATATACAACCAGTTAGATACCTATATACTACAACTATTATAAATTAATAATCTTATAATAGTTTGTGTAGATATGTATATAAAATATTTTTATAAAAATGTAAAAATGAAGAGTGTATTATTAATTTATTAGTATAATTCCAAATTACTCGAAAATCATACTTTCTTATTCCCTTATATTATTTTAAATGACTTAATTAGGAGCGTACGTTATTCAAAATTATGTTTCAAAAAACGACATTAAACTTGAAATACTAAAAGTCTCTCGATTAAAAATTCACAAAAATACAAATACCTAAATACTTCAAAACAAAAATCAATGATTAGATTAGGTTCGTTTTCCATTTTGCTACGGATTGAATGCGTAAATAATTGTTTATTTACTACAGATTAAAACAAAAAAATATTATAGTGATTTTTGTACCTACAGTTATTTGATACACTATATTAGATATAAATAGTTACTACTTCTTGACGGAACTTCTGATACTTTGTAGTGGAACAAAGTACATTTTGATCTTTATTAAAGTATTTTTAAATAAACTTCATCTTCGGGCGTATTTATAAATACGTATGAATTAGTGGGCGTATGTTGTTATTTTCCATCATTCCCCCACCCTCGTCAAAACCATAACAAAATTCCGAGATATTTTTTTGTCGAAGTTTTGTGAAGCGGCGCAGCCTAAAGCTGATTCTGTTCGACGGAGTCCCTAGTTTTTTATTGTTATATCTACTAACGCAGCCGATCAATTAATTTAACCATTTTGTAACCTGCCCATCTACTTTCACATGGTCCCCTGGAAAATATTATAGGCAATTCTGTCAGTCGACAATGAACGATAAACGATGATGGACTAACATACCAGAGGTCCTACTATAAAATGTTTTCCGAAATTTCAGGGCCGAACGAAACACAAATTTGATATTAAAATTAAAGGGTAAATTAATTTAATAAGGTCGCCCATTGTTTTCTCATTGTGATTATTTCTTGTGATTGTTTATATTTATAATAAGTTTACTATTGTAATCTTTTGGAGGAAACAATAAAGAGTATCTATCTACCTATAATATATACCGTTAAAATTTTTTATAGTATCGTTCCTTAAGACTGTTATGGTAGGATTTACTTACAAACGAAATGTTAAGCTTCATTTACTAGATCGATTTCGGTGCGAATAAAAACACGACATCCGAAAATATGAAATTTCATTTCATGGTAGACCCCTGACTTCACTAAGCATGATTAACTGGTTTACCATTCCATGTGAGCTTACCATTCCATTTTCATCACATTAAATACTAGCCTACCCTCTATAACTTTGACTATTTATTGCTTATATGGAAAAAGAAGATTATATTGATTTTATAAATCATTGTCTTTGTAACAAATAAGAAGGTAAACCCATTATCTACCTAGAATACGTAAAACATGATTACATATATACTTAAAAACATTATTTAGTTTGTTGCTGGATAAAAAATATAATTTACTAGTTAGCAAATTATACTTTTATTTAAAAGCTTACACATATAGCTTGTTTTATTATTGTTTATGAACTTGTTTCGTTGTTTATTTCATTTGAAAAACGACAAAATTTTAGGTAGCGAAATATACTTATATTGATCGAAACGTATATACGCTTACAATAATTGATTCAACTAGGTGACGGCATGTCTACTCTTTTATAAATTTAATACATGAATTTATAATTAGATTACTTATTATTATAACACGAATCATAACAATAATTCAGATCTAACATAAAGGATATTAAATTATGCTATAAATATTTTGAAATTTATTACATACCAGCTATTCGCCCATGTTCCGTATGGGTGTGATTTTTCATTTTTCCGAAGGTTTTTTCAATGATTTTCTTACATACAAATCTTGCGGTGACAATTTTTTTTGCTCTAGTCTAATTGGGAAAAATAATTACCGTGGCATTCTGAAGTAATGCGTTTATAAATTCGTACATTCTACAATTGATTTTTATTCATATTAATTAGCTATGATTTTTTTATCAGCCGTTACTACAGAACATAGCTTCCTCCCTAAAGGAGGATTTTGCCAGTAATTTGCCACGTTTGGCAGGCAAATAATATAGAGATTATTGTTATTACTTATTATATGTTATCTTTTTATATTTTTATCAATAACAATAAAAAATATACTAAAATTGTTATTTAAATTTTTCAACTTTCATGACTGTGACAGACCGTGTGCCTAATTTTAACAATAAATATTAATTGGATTAAAGTTTCTTAAATTGATAATTAATATTGTATTTAATAATTTTGGTGAAGGTTTTTATATTATTTGTATGCCTAACAATAGTAGAACATAGCGATCTAAAGTATATTTTATATATATCATGTAACTAAATACCTATATTTATGCAAATAAATGATTCACTTTACAGTTGTTGTAAGTGTTTCGATTTCAAATCTCTGCGTGAGACGTCCATAGATAGACAAATAAATATAATAAAATTTCTCAAGAGCTTTAAA
This sequence comes from Galleria mellonella, assembly GCF_026898425.1. Classification (NCBI taxonomy): domain Eukaryota; kingdom Metazoa; phylum Arthropoda; class Insecta; order Lepidoptera; family Pyralidae; genus Galleria; species Galleria mellonella. The sequence goes on along the minus strand of NW_026442042.1, from coordinate 868,197 downwards.
AGGCGTGCCTCAATATTGACAAATAATTAATATGTCCGCAAAGATCCATAATCACAAATAATCATTTAATTATAGATGTCTACTTGGCTATTCATCATAAATTACCTAAACTTACTTTTGAACAGTTAACATTGAAAAGTTCACGGCCTCTTATAAAATTTGTCTGTCGAGAGGCTTAATATTTTCAAGTAGGTATTTAATGTCCATACACACCACCGTTATAAGAAAAGCTCACCAAATAAGCTTTCTTTGATATGAATTAGTATATAGTTTACACTAAAATTATTTCGACTGTCATTGATACAGAAATTTCACAGAATTTACATTCTCATACGAAAATTATACGTTAAACTATTCCAAATTAATGATTAAAATAATGTACTTATGTGGTAACCGTATTCGCATGTGAGTGCGAAGGTGATTAGATTTATAAAATTTGTAAGAACATTTCAACACGTTCGACTCAAATTTTAGTAGTTAGAAGTAAGTGCATAATATGGTTTTTATATTCAGTGCCGCTTTTTAGCCATCATAGATTTTTTTATATATCAATGTCTGTTGGTCAGTTGTCAGTCATATATGGCATAAAATATAGGATGCTAGTTTTGTTTATAATATGCATATTTATTTCAAATTTGTTTTGTCCTGTACCGCTACTGACCAGGTTCTTTATTTTCTTATCGGAATTAAAACTATAATATCTCTTAAGGTAGAGCATACATATTTACAAAATTTAATTAAAACGATTGGGTGGTTTCAAAGACTAGCGTGAAATGGGATTTTTATATATCTTATATATGAAAAAAAAACTTGTGTTACGGCATTTGTGGTCGAACTCCTCCGAAACGGCTCGACTGATTTTTATGACGTTTTATGTATATTTGGTAGATATTATAATAAGTCGTAAAGTATATCTCATACTGCTAGGTGAATACATCTTCCCTATAAAGAAAAAAAAAACGCAATTATATGGCAGAACAACGTTTGCCGGGTCAGCTAGTTAAGACTTAGTTACCACTTATAATCAGTCAGCTCCTTAGCTTATTTGTCGTTCCTAGCAGTTTGTAAAAACACTGTGACTCCGGTAAGCAACTAGTGTCGGTTGACGACCCGGATTACGGATCACTCCACTCTGCCAGCGCCGTGCCGTTAAATCCACTGACACACTTCCACTCTCAGGTGATTCAAAATAATTTGAAATTTAATAGATGATGTATGCCCGTAAAAATTTAAGTGTAATTGTCGAAATCAATCACATATAATGTCTGTTTTGCCGTTATGGAAAGAAAAGCTCCGTAGTTTAATATGTTCACAATATAACATTTTTTGTTGAGCGGTATTTTGCATAGTACTTACTCACATTTCTTCTTAAAATTTTCCAGGTTTTAGTATTATTTGTGAAAATAATTTTATTATAAAGATTGGTTAAAAATTTACAAAGATATTTTGTAACAAGCACAAATAAAGGACACAGGCAAATTAAGAATCTTTTTGAAAGCAATTATAATTCGGTACATTAAAGCTTCCATAGTTCTTTCTACTTCTCCTTAATACGAGAAACAACATCGTGCGAGTAAAACCTTATTACGTTGCTTGTTAGGTATCAGCTGTCTATGTTAGTCCATTGGCGCGACATTTCCTGTTCAAAAGTGAAACCGGTTACATACTGCCGATGCAGATATAAAACACTGTTAAAAGATACCTAAATTTATCTAAAGCTACATACATAAAGTCCCTATACGTCGTCTATCTATTCACAAGTGAGAGGCAATCATAGAATTAGCAAGGACAGAAAACCAATCGCGGCACTATTTCCTACTACCTACTCATGTTACCATCAATTATGATCAAAAGAAAATAATTATCCCTTGCTTGATTGAATAAGTAGGATATACGTGGGTAATAGAATTTTTCAAAGTTTAACGTTTATGCCTAATAAGAGTTAAAATGGTACATGACTTATCAAATAAAAATGTATAATGTTTACTCGAATATTTTTTTTCAGAAGCTAGTCTTAGTAAGCATCACACCTCATGGTAAATAGGTAATGTGGTTCAAATATGAAGGTCTTAACCATCATAATTATTAGAGCATCATCGAGCCTGTTTTTTTTTTGATATTTAAGTGATAGTTTCAATAGACAGGACTTAAGACAAAGACTAAGCTAAAATATCAGTCTATGTATGTATGTATGTATGTAGAAAATCTGATTTATCGTACACAAAGTAAAATTAATAAGTTCCTTTTTAAATAAATTAAAAAAGGAGTAGGTTCTGAATTCAATGGTATTTTCATGTAAAGATAAGAAGCTGAAGATAAAAATGCATACAAAATTACTATTTAGTGCTTCATGTCTGTGAATCCTAATAAGGATTTTTTGTGTTGATCTGGGTACAGCCCACTCTAGATTATATTATACTTTTTGCTAAAATGCACGACTTTTTTATTTCACTATATTATCTTAATAAACCATACAAAATATACAGTAAGTGTACAAGTATAAAATAGCATTTCAAAACAATGGTCAAATATTAATGTGGTGTACGCGCTCTGGTTAGGTCACATTGCATTCTTTACTGATTGCTGCTCTCATCCGAGACCATAATTGATTGCTTCTACGTATTCATCATTTATTACGATGATAGAACACACATACAATTAATAGTTGACAACGGTCTATACATTGCATTATTGAGATATTTTTGACGGGAAAACAACTCTAGTTTTCCAAATGTTACCCATTCTATATCTTAGACTCTACTGATTTGCTCAACTTTAGCGTTAAACGAATATCTATTTTTTTACTTTCATATTGATGTATCAGTCGTTAACTGTCCATTGTTAAAAATAGTCTCTCATAGGGAGGATTTTGCCAGTAGTTGCCACGCTTGGCCGGCAACCGTAGTTTGTCTTTTAGTGATGTTTTAAGAGGGACATTGCTGCCCATCCCTCCAACATTAGCTCTCTTAATCGCCTCTTACGACACCCACGGGAAAGGAAGAGGTGATCTATTCTATGTCGGGACCTAGACTACTTATCTTCATATAATGTACAAGTATTATTAGGTTTCTTTTTATATTCGTTTTTTACTTGTAGGTAGATAGCTTTTCCTTACATATCTGCGGATTTGACTATGATAACTAAGCAGATCATCGACATCAAGCCGAGCAGATCAACCACATATATCGTTATGCCACTATTTGCCCAGTCCAAGTTTTTAAATTATCTACTACCGCAGCAGTCCATAATTTTAACGATAGCACATCTCGTTCGAGTAATATTCATTAATTTAAAATGGGATTTGCTAAAATAAAACTGGATTTAGTTGAACTTATTGTTACCGAATGAAAATCGGTTACACGAAGAGACCAGAAACTTAATAATAATTTGCAATGATTCATCAGATACTTTTAAATCAATACTTAATAGGTACATTGAATAAATTTCGATGATTACATGATGATAAATTAATAAGGCGGGTGATCACAGCCTAAGGCTAGGGAGTAGGAATAGACAAATGAGGGATATTAGAATTAATTTTAATCTTTTATTCGTGTTTATGTCCGTCTGCAATATCAAATCTTCCGTATTGATGATTTCTACCAACTAAACGAGACCAGGTTTTGCAATTATTCATTCAATTGAATTAATTTTGTCTATAAAAATAAATATAATGGGTAATTTGAATAATGTAAATTCTGAGAAATACACCTAAAATACAATAATTTAGAGAAAGCAAACTATAATAATGGAAGTACCTATCAACTTATAAATGTCGAGCGAGATGAGAAAACTCTATTGAGGGAACTTTCAAATCAGTTTGCAAACAATAATAACAATGCATGGAACAGATGCGTACCAGATACATCTTTAATTAAAGACGCGAGACAATATAACGATAGGAATATATTCTCACCTCCGACTCCCATGTGTCTTTCACGGTACGAGACTTGCTCTCCTTCATGTTTCCAGAGAACGTCATCGCGCTGTGTCCTTTGTTTCGGCCGTTGCACTTTTATACTGCCTATGGTAAAAAGCTCATCCACTAGAGTATAGACTCCACTTTGCACTTATCACAAGTTAATTATACACTCTTCTTTTAACACTGTCGCTTTCTGTTATCTTTTTGCCGGATCGCTGAGCAGATTGTAAACATCGTGCACAGAACGGTCGTGGGTATGGATGGATTCGTGAGCGTGCGATCGCGCGGGTCACAAGTCAGCGCGGACTGACGGCAAACGCGGAGCAGCGACGCCGGCGCGCAATAAACGGGCACGCACTACAGTTAACTTTCTCTCAATCCAGTCGCAACTTAAAACAACATCGAAAGTCTCTGCCGCAGTCTCACGGGTCAAAGCCTCCATAAACGTTTATTACTATTTTATTAATGAATATGGAAATTTAATTGTTTCATAATAAAGTTTCAAAAACACAATTATTGGTGTGATATATATATTTATGTCTCTTCTCTTTATTTCCTGCGCTGGATGTTCATGACTCTTGATTAAAAAATGCGGGCAATGAGTTTAATACTAGCCGCTTAGCCGGATCAAATAAATAGTACACTCATATCAGTTTTACGAATATATTACCAATTGTCTCTTCTATGTGGTAAAGTTTTTGTATGATGCTAATTACAATATACGATGTTAATATTTGTTTATGATAGGTATTAAGCCATCAATGAATCGTGTTAGACCTTCAATGAGAATATTTAGAGTTCTGTACCTCTAAAGGAAAAAACGGAGTGGAAAAAGGAAATAATAGGATCATTTCTTTATCTGTCCGTCTCTCCGTCCGTCTGTCAAGATCTTTTTTCTTAGGAACGCGTGGAAGTTACAAGTTTAAATTAATACCATATACTCAAGTCATATTCGCAAAGAGAATCAAAACCTGTAGGGTACTTTCCGTTGACCTAGAATTATGAAATTTGGCAAGAAATAATGTCATGCAGCACAAGTAAAAACAAAAACGCGAAAACCGTAAATTTGTAGTAATTTCACAAAAAAAATATAAATACTAAACTTGATAATTTTGTACGAAATCCTCGTTGCGCGAGACCGTCTCGTACGGCTTTATTATATTATTTCAACCATATTTAAAATAGACAGACAGTTTTCTATTTTATAAATCACTCGTGTCACTTTGATCAAATATACATCTTGAAAACCTCTCCTTTTTTTATTACTGTTCGCTTACACAAGCTTGAATAATAAGATTTCTGAAGAACTGGACTGGAAACAGAAAATAAATTTTTCTCACTTGAGAATCTTTAGTTGTATATTACTCACCCATTCCGCGTTGGCCATAAATGTTAGTGTTTTATTCACTCTAACGATAACAGTCAACTAACCCATCTTGTTTGATTGTAGTCGTAAATATAATTGTTTAAATTGGAAATTAATGATCCTACATGAAAAGTAACGGTTGTATATTCGTCTTTATATTATTGAGATATCTTTCCCGTTTTTATTTTTTGTATTTTATACATGATTTGTTTAACATACATCAAAACCACCTCTTTTTTAATGGATGCTAATGGAATGATATACCTACTGGCGCTAACGTGAGAGGGGCGGTAAAGAAATGTTAGTATTGGAATCTAACTGTCCCCTTGTTAGCAATATACCATATCAGGTCGACCTCAACAATGTGCCAAATGTTCTTATTCATCTTCACCTATCATCCTTCATTGGTGCCCCAGCAGTGTATAGCGTGAGCGCAGGCGGTCATTATTTTATTTTCATCCAACACCTGCGCTAACAGTATACACTGACTCATTACAGCTAATGAGCTATGGTCAATCCAGCGATTGACCATAGTGATGAATTCATATAGATTTAAGCACGATGGTTTCCAGGGAGGACTGCGAGGAAGTTGAGTTGATAGGGTATATTGCTAGCAATGGGACTGCTACTCTACAATCGTTTCCTTCCTGGCAAGGGGGGGGGGGGAGGGAGTCTGCTCTCCCTTCCCCCACCTCTCATTCGGATTATTTTAAAAGAATGGAGAGTTAACCGTAACTGTAAACGATATAGGAATATTCCTTGTCAGTTAGATTGGAACTTACTAATCACTAACATTTTATGATTTTGGAAATCTGTAGAACACAATATTTTCCGTTTGTATACTTTTTAACGATTTTTTTATGGATGCCTAAAAACCAGAATTTAAAATAGTTTTTATTACAGGTACCAACTAATCTAGTTAGGACGTTTTCTCATATCATAAATTGTGAAGTAAAATTTTAAGGCACTTTGGATAAAACTTGATCAAATTGAAGTACAAAGGTTTACATTAATTAGGTGTGGTACGAATCGTCATTAGCATGTGTTATATATTAGCATTACAGGAATGGGCTAAGACTGGAGATAAAACAAAAACAATCGAGTATAAAACTTAATGTATAATCATGGTATTTACAGACTTATGTTATATAAAACAAGTAGTTTTATGGCTATCATTAAATATACTTATTACAACATGTCATTAATAATTTACACAATAAGTATTAAAAAATTAAAAGCAACAGTATATAGTTTACTGAAGATAGCAATAATAAACTGTAATAATAGCACAAAAGGATACACACGATATCAATGGAAATAAAAGAGATTCCATAATTTACATCATAATAAAATTATATACAAACGTTATAAAAAGAATGTTTATCGATATAATTGTGGTAGAAACATCCTAACCATAGGTATATAGAACATGTTAAATATGTTTCCTATATGTATATACTTAAGACAATACAAATTAGAAATGAAGTACACCATTATTAACAAATTAAATATTTTATAAATTGTAAAAGCAAAATTTATTTACGTATTAACTGCTTCTGTACGCAGTTTGAATGCATTTGTTCGTAATGTGGTTACAGAATTCGTTAATTACAAATTTCCAGCCTTTTCAGTGACGAACCAATATTTTTCAATAATACAGGTAAAATGCTAATTGCTAGCACCATTTAGCATTGTAAAATGAACCATAGTATCATCTACTTCACGTAAGTAATATAAAACACTATAAAATAAACAGACGTATCACATTCAATTGGTAAAATAAAGTATAAAACTAGATACCATGTGATGTTCGGTAGGAGTCCAACAGCGTGAACGCGTTATACGCATACTGAGAATGAAAACTGAAATTGATATATAACATTGACATTGGCAACAAGTAAGCTAGCTAAAAGAATTTAGTTGAGCCTTAGATCTTTGGAAATCTGAATGTCTTATATTTATAATATACCGATAAACATCTATATTTTACCTTAATATTTTTAATTTCAAATCTAACAAAATCGTTTAGAAAAATAAGTCGTCATTTTGGCTTCCACTTTATTCTATAATGGAATGGTCTCAAAGTAACCATTGTATAAACTTTGCATTAGAATGCTTTTGCAAAATATACTGTACGAAAAGAGGTAAATGAATGAGTTTTACGCGAACCGAATCGTGTAAATATTACATATACATAGTAAAGAACTATATGCAAATTTGCGTTACCGAAATTGACTTCAGCTTTTGACTACTTATTGTACACTATAGTAGTGATATCGTGGCCGAGGTACACTGACGCTGCATTCGGCGCCCGCGTCGCCGGCAAGTCGTTTCTGACATACTAATAAAATGGTGCGAATGCTTTTTAAACGTTGCTAGTAGCAACTTATCACCCATTAAAGTAAGTAAACACGGCGCCAATTGCTATATTTGCGTACAACATTCAGCACACACATTGGTGTCCAATTCGGACACGAACAGCTGTATATCGTTTGGTTTCCGGAAACTCGTAATGGCACCGCTAACGAACGTTTTTATAAAAATCATTTATATTAAACTGATCCCTATCTATGAGTTTACACTATGAAGAAATTACCTAATGTAAAAAATGTTCTCAACATCAAACCGTCGAACAATTAATTTAAACAAACCGACAGTGGTATTATTGCTCATTATTCTACCAAGTAAATTCAAAATATAGTACATAATCACCTCGATGAGAAATAAATACTCAATACACATACAAAATGATCATATAATCTCAGAAGGCGTATATTTATTAATTAACACCTACAGTTTTATTACAGAGTTATCATCATCATTGTTAATATTTATTAATTTAATTCAATAGTTCGTTCAACTTTGAATAACTTACGCTAGAGCTAGGCTAGAGCGACAAGATGATTAACAAGTTGTTCCCGCCGAGGTTGCTCGCGCCGTACAGGATGGACAATATATGTATAAACTATTTATTCGTCTCATGATACATTGAGCGCAATAGTCAGTGAAATATTTGTTATTTAAATATATAACAACAACAGCGATCTATTTGTGAGTTTACTGATCACCGAATCTCTCCCTGTACTGAAGAATCGCATTACTGGACCATGGTAATATTATAGACATACATACTCCTCACGAACATGCCTTCTTAAATATCGTATCTTATTTTACAAATGTTGGATTTTAATTTGGAGCATAGAAAAAATATTTGTATATATAGGTATGAAGTTATGATATCAAGACAATATAACCTGTGATGTTGGTACACTGATAAGACATAGGTGGTATACTAGTGCTAACCGCCGACGATTGAACTTATTTTAGGATAGAATACTAACTGATGTTGAGCAAATATATTGCTGTGCAAGCTTATTAATTACAGGTTAACAAAGTAAATTTAAATTTTACCTAAATATTTCTGATAATATTAAAAATTCTAGTGTTGCCTCGTCTGCCTTAGAAACTCGTCGACTCTGGATTATCAATAGTATAAATTACTCGCTCGAAAATACTCCCAAATTGACAGCTGTTGTAAATAACTTTATCTATATACCAATATAACACCTATTTTCTTACCTCACGAAATAATATTTATTTAATTTAAATGGCTTAAGATTTAATCGAGTAACAAGATTTTATTTTGACATTTTGACGTATTATTTCGTCGATAAAAATAATGAAAATCCGTGGTAGTATCTCATGGATATTTAATAAATTTTATAAAATAAATAGTCTGTACTTCATGTGCAAGGTTGCTTTGATTACGATTTACGAAGACAAAGGAATTTTAAGCTCGCTGTACGCTCCAACAAAGTCTACAGTACTCAAAATTAAATTAATGTAAAGTTTAAATTGTGACTACATAAGATAACGAGTTACGTGTGAAATGAAAATATATCGAATCGAATCTAGCTTAATGACTACGAAGCTAAAAGCTAGCAATATAAGAAAACAAAATCACAAGACTACGAACTTTCTATGTTGGATACGTCTCACATATCAAAATAATTCACTCGTAAATCTCACAGTTCACCGAGCTCGAAAGCTCTCAATCTCCACCACAATACTCAGTATCACTAACCTTTCTCGAAGGTCAATTCAAGAATGTATAGGTACGCTTAAAATACGTCAACTAACATAAAACGATGCCATAATAATAATATAATAATAAATTGTACTCGGCAATAACTACGATATTAGAATAGGTAATTCAAAAAACAAGATTGCACTCACGGTACGCATATACAAAACATAATACGTAACGTCAAAACAGCAGTACAACGCAACTTTAGAATATTCAACACTTTACCGATGCGTTCAGGTAAGTTATTGCATACAAATCTCCCGGGGGCCGGAAGTAGTCAATGTATAAATAACGTTAAAAATCACAGGTGCAGCCACGTTCAGGTGGTTAAAGGAAGATGCATAGCTCCGTCGCGGAGACGACGTGTGGCTCCTGCGGCTCAAGCGCCACACCGCCGCTCGGCGCACTGCCGTCCGCCACCAAGGCACAGCCCTGTCAGCCGTCATGGTCTGTGGAACCTGCGGTACAAGTAATGAACTCGTCTCAGTCAAATGTCCCGACGTCACCTCCACTGCCTCAATACTGACAACTCTCCAAGGCGATATATATATCGGTGGTGTTAATATATATTTACTTTTTAACTCGATTTTGAAGTCTCTCGATTGCTCCTTTAAATAACTAGTCTATGTGATAAATTTTACAAAATAAATATAAAATAGATTGTTTGTATCCGTTCATTTTTCGTAAATTTTTCATCTGACATTCTATATGTCCGAACCAACGTAGTATGCCCTTTCTCATTTTTATACTAAAACTTTTTTTAGAACCACTTCATTTTCGCTATTTCAACTAGAAATTATAAATAAGTTGACAGCCCATCTGATGACGTATAATATTTAAGTAAATGTATGCCCATAGTTGTTTATTTACTTTCCACACTACATAACTATTACTGCACTAATTTGCATCAACACAAAGTAATTTAGTCGTACCTGTCTCGCTCAACAGCCGGAAAAAATTAAGGCTTGAATACAGAAACCATTAATTCGCAATTTTCGTCAATTGTAACTTTCTCCGTTGCTTGAAAATGGTACTTATATTTTCCTTACGTAACATTATTGCTAAAAGTCACGAAGTTGTTACGTTTAAAACGATCATAAATAGTGTTATAACGGCCAATAAAATTTGATATGAACTGAGTATTTATTGATGGTAGTTTCGTGGGGCATTTCGTTCAGTACCACAGTTTTGCCTATTTTTGACGTGAAACATCGATGCGTGATATTGTATTTTCGTATTAATAGTAAGATAGATAAGGCAATATATGTCACAAGGGACTTAACACTTTAGTACTCAAGAGTGGCAACGCTTAAAATATTCCATAGGCGACTCATTCTGTGCTATTCATAATATTGTACATGTTATTATATATGGATTTCCAGTTTTTTTTTTTTATCAGATGGTATGTCAGTTTATTTATTATTTTCCTAATATAATTGTTTATCTAACCTCGTGAGATGCTTGCTCTCCTCATGCACCGCCATTTCAGAACTCTTGAATTCGTTGAGTTCCCGTCGGATGGCGGCCTTGTCCCGCGGCGTGAGGCGTGTCCAGGGCTTGTCAGCACGTCGGTCGTAATCATGCGCCTATGACAGTTTATGATGGATATAATATAAATATGTAATTTTATACACTGTATATTTATAAGATAAAACAAATATTTATTTATTATTAAATATTTATTTATTTATACTTTCATCGTACACAGGGAGACTTTGTACATAAGTCGTTTGCTTGGATACCTCTATACCATTCGTGTTTTTATCGTGAAGCAGTTGTGTTTGCATGGCTGTGTTTCGGTTTGAAGGGTGGGATAAGGCAGTCAATTTACAGGGTACAGAGGAATAACACCTGAGTCCTCAGGAATGGCAACGCATGGGAGGTATCATGGCCGAAACAGTATACTCTGTAATGTCCATGGTACTGCTCATGTCTATAGGCGACGGTTATTACCACTTTCCATCAGGGGGGCCGTCAGCTTGTTTGCCATTTTAAGTTGCATAAAAAAAAAACATTCTAATAATACATACAGAAACATGGCGGTGAAAAGCAAATGTATAAAGGCAAACTTTATTCAAAAGTTCTCTTCCAGTAAACCCAAAATAATAATAAATCAATAATAATTTATTGGTATCCATTGAACAATACAATAATGGGCGTTGAAAAAAATAAGCTAATTGTTTTTAGTAAAATTTTTCGATATATAAAAAAAAATATATACCTGCGTAACTTCTATGTAGTCACTGAACCTAATAATCTTCTTTTCTTTCAGTTCATCTACCGTGGGCCGGAAACTAAGTTTGCGAAGAAGGTATCGCTTCTTTTCTTCTTTCTGCTTCTTCTCTTCAGCAGGGGACTGACCTACAAAATTTTATATATTCATAAAATATTTCATTCATAATTGTTTTATTTATTTTATCCTTAATGCACTACATAATGATACCTCCAGTCAAACTGGTTAAAACTACTCTTTTTCATCCACAAGTTGCCTAGAAGACATCGCACTTACCGATAAGCCTGTCTATTTTTTTCTTAGTGTAATATTTTCGTTTAATTGTTTGTATTTATAATAAGTTTATTAATGTAATCTTATGAAGGAAACAGTAAAGAGCATCTATCTATCTTTATCTCCCAATTATTTATATAATATAATTAATAACCATCCCAAAATTTCAAGTAGCAATGTTTGTATATATTTTGTATAATAATGGAAAATACTTACTTTTTAGTATGTTTCTTTCAACGAGTTCTTCAGCGGTGGGTCGCATCGACAGTCGACGTATCAGGCGTGCTCCTATCGCCTCCCAAGACTCCTGTCGCTCGTGCTCGCTCTGCACCACCAGGATGTTCCTGCGACAAACAATCAACACTATATTGACTGAAATCCTATCACCGTCATTATGCAAAACTGTGCCTAGTTCATAGTGACGTAACTCTCTATATGAGACACTCCGTTAAAACTAACAATATAATTTAATCACTACGCTTGCAAGCGCTCCCGTACTAAGCGGCAATATAAAATTTGTCAATGCTCATGCGGTACCTACTGAAAATGTTTTCATAATATCCGATTTACACACACTTGGCTACACCCCAACACCCTCCAATTAAATAATTAAGGTCACCCATTATTCACACTGCAATTTTTATAAGTACACACGTTCGATACGAAGCGCATCGCATTATCCATGGAAATTTATAAACATAATTGGGCCACTTAAAAAAAGACTCAATGCCAGTGCCAAGACTGAGCTCACAGAAACAGGAAGGAATAATACATCGATAACAATGACTTTGCTTGACGATGTGTACAAAAATAACCCTCCCAGGCGAGTGCTGCCGCTACGCGTTTTAATGACAGCACTGTTAATTAACACCGTGTTGTGGTAACACTACGTAACGTCATGTGTTTTTATAAAATGAGATTAATGCTCTTTTAAACTGACCTCAGAGCTTTCATAATTTAATATATATTCCTATGTGTTATATATTCAGAAACATCACTGCACTGTTTTCAACGCCGAAGGTATGCGAATGATTACAGAATACTTGTGTCTTAACCCTGCTTCATCGAAACTGATAAATAAGCTCGCAAGATTTTCAAGCTAATGATAACTGAGTCATTCAGTTGTGAATAGGTATATTCAGTGGTTGTTCGTCGAAGCTGTTAGTGCGACTTTTTCAGTCGCATTCATTACTAGCCAACCGCTTTGACATGCCTACGTAATATCACAACGCTCTCATTCAAACAAGCATAAATAAAATAAATATGCTCACAACCGTAATGCCAGATGAGGTAATCACAGGCGTATGTACTATCGACTAATTTCTTTCGTATTCGTTCATTTATATTCAGCAAACGCCACGATATCTCATACTGCTGTATTTACTTTACAAAATGCTTTTTTTGCAGGGTTAAAACAAGTGAGTGAACAAATGATTACGTTGCTGCTTTAAATACTCATTTCGCAATATAGAACACAAATATTGCGACTATAGTGTATTGCAGCCAATTTAAATGCGACGCGTTTAAATAATTATATTTTTCAGTCACATAGTATTCTAAAAACTTTAAATTTTCTTCTAATATAATATAATATAGTGATAACATTTACATAACTATGTTTGCTCTCTATCTTTGAGATGCATGGGTGTCTCTGTCCCACTCACATTTCTATTGTGAAGTAGCAAGCTGCTGTGCTTGGTTGCATCAGTATATCGGTATGAAAGGTGGGATACAATAATGAGTTACATAAGGTAAGGAAGTATAACATCATAGTTCTCAGGAATAGCAACGCATGAGAGGTACAACACTAGGTGTTACATTGTAATCTGTAATGTCCTAGGTGTTCATGTCTACAAGCAAAACTTACCGCTTTTTATCAGTTGGACCGATAGCTTATTTGGCATTCAAAATATATAAAAAAATAATATCGTACTTAACGGGGAGCGGTTTTCTACGTCATTTTGTTCTATCCTGTACGTCATCTTTAAAGAACCGACTCTATGTAATGTATTACTAAAAAAACAATACATCCGTTTACGCTTACCTTTAGATTGATAAAGATTATTACCATTTAGAATACAAACTTTTGTGTTTAACTGACATTCTTTTATCGTTCCAGTAATATTAGTTATTTCTCGTCATTTAGCTAATGACGATCAGCAACGATATTAGCTAATAATAGTTGTATTATTTATTCTACACACATAGGTACGTTTAAAGCCATACTAGATCTTTGGAATCTTTGTATCATTAGGCTGACAACTAAAGCTTCCATGATAAATGTATTCTGTTATCAGTATGGCCATTTGTCATATTTTCTATTCAACTTAGAGTGGTACTGGCGAAAGATACTGCGAATTTCCTGGACAGCAAAGCGCATGAACATATCTATCCTAGCGTAACTCCATATAAAAGATAGACTCTCGGCAGTCTGCTATCGGAGGATTCTTGGCTACTTCGGTCATATTGCTCGTCGACAGTCCGACATTCTAGACAAGCTAATGGTTGTGGGCAAGATAGAGGGGAAAAAGACCACGCGAACGATCACCTAGTCGATGGTCGGACCAAGTAACCGCCATTACGGGACATTCAATTGCAGCTGCCCTGTCACAGCATGTGATTCTTCAAAAGGGGGGTAAAGAGGTATCTTCAGGGTCGACAACGCACGCATAATACTTCTGGTATTGCAGGCGTTCATAGGCTATGGTAACCGTCAGTGGACCGTATGCTTGTTTGCCACTTCAGTGGTATAAAAAAAGTAGACATGAATATGGGCATAAGAGAATACATTGTGAGGACTGTGGTCCCCATCATGCCTTGCCATTTCTGAGAACTATGATGTTACGCCTACATACACTGTAAATTCACCACCATATCCCACCTTAAAAACTTCATTGTCCCTGCACAGTAATAATAACTATCCATATTAAAGCAATCCATGCTCGCACCTATTACATTATATAACCCATCAACCATCTACTGCTGAACATTGGCCAGCAGTTGCCACACTTAGCAGAAGGGATAGCAACCGCAATTAGGTTTTAGTGATGTTTTAAGAAAGACGCTGCTGCCCATCCCTGAGCCAATAAATTCCCTTAGTCACCTCTTACGACACCCACGGGAAAGGAAGGGGTGGCCCATTCTATGTCGGAAGCACATGACATCCATTATTGCACGCATTAAATATATCGGTTAAATTTTAACAATTATTGATGTAGAATGATCGTTTTAAGAAAACTGCACTAGATTATACACTTCAAGAACCGTAGTTTTAATTGTGGGAATACAAAATACAACTATCGGTGATATCGTTAAGAGGAGACAACAAATCGATAATAGTTAGGTATGAGGATAGGTACAGTTATTTTTTAAAATAAATATTTCCAGTTAGTTTTAAGTAAAATACAGGATAGAGATAAATTATTTGTTACAACATAAATTCAGTCCTAGAATTACAAAATATTTTGGAGTAAAACATTGCAGCAATACTCTATGTCTCCAGAAGTAGGTGTACATAGTTTTTGTATATTAACAACAGTATCCAACATATTAATATTAAAGTGGAAAGAAAAGATTACTACTAATGCAAATACTAGTACCCATTACTAGTATTCTTGTCAGATCGACCTCCATGGGGTCCCCTGAAAACTATCCCGGTTGTAATTAATTCGCTATAGTAATGCATTAACCAAACTTAAATCTTATCATTTCACCCCACCACTGTTTTTTTAATGGATGATAATGAAATGGTAACCCCGCCTGCGCTAACGGTATACGTTGGCGCGGCACCAGTGAGGGATGATAGGTGAGAATGAAAAGACAGGTCAGATAGCCCATCTTAGTGAACACAAATGGAATTCAGCATGATGGTTTACAGGGGGAGATACGTGAAAAGCGACCTGATAGCGTATATTGCTAACCCCTTTCCCCCGTTCCACCACTGTACACCATTATAGCACAAGTAGGTGTATTATTCCTACTTCATCTATTAAAATAATTACCTGTTAATGAGTTCCTGACGATCGGGCCGCAGCGCCAGTTTAATATTGAGACTTTCTTTGCGGGCGAGCTTAGCGGCGATACGCTCCGACTCGGTGGCGTAGTCGTCGCGATACTCAGCGGCGCCCTCCCATGGCCGCGCGTTTTCTTTATTCTCCAATGCATTGCCCAACCGCACCGGTCGAGTACTGTACAACACATACAATAAACTAAATACACTTAAAGATTAAAAATATGTTTTTTTTTTTAAAGTAATAGGTTTCTATTAGAACTATATTTATAACATAATATTCATAATTTATATATATTTTGGACACGTATTATATTTATTTATGTTTTTTAGTACAGGGTTACATTATAAAGATTGCATTATATTCTTAATAAACAGTACAAATAAAAAAATCTAATAGGCACCTAACACCTAATTGAGAACTAATAAGCCAAAAAAAGTTAATTTGTTTTAAATATGTAATGTAAATCAAATAAAACAATAGAATTATATAAAACAGTAAAAACAAAATTTGAGAGTACTATTTTAAGTACAATTCGAATTTTGTGAAATTAAAAATACACTTACATGCAACACATAACAACAACATTGTATATGTTTTTACATTTAGCATATTTAATAATGTTTAGTTCTCGGTATGTCGTTTATCGAAATATTATTTGATTATGTACTTATAAAGATCGTACAGATACTTAGTCTTTCTTTATTTACATTGCTCTTAATTGAAATTGGTATTTTGTCTTTCTCTATCGATTTGTCAGCATCGTTATTTTTATTTACAACTTGACTTATTATTCCGGCATTACAGCGGTAATATTTTTATCTCTGGGTGGCGTTATAGGTAGAAATTTATGAAGAGACAAAGCGAAAGAAGTTTTGTGGAATAGGGAACCTTATTATATAAAAAATAATTAGGTAAAAATATTTATTATTGAGAGGCTCCAAAAGCAAAAAATAAAAATAAAACAGCATTTTCGTTTCCAAACTAAAACTAGAATGTATTTTTTTTTTCTATTACTAATATATATTTTTTTATTTAATTTTTAAATGACTTATTTCGATAAAAAGACAGACCAAGATTGTTTACTTAATTATGCCAAATATAAAACAGTTTATAGATTAAAATAACAATTAAAATGCTCATGACACATTTCATTCATCATTCAACAACTTATAACATGGAATGTGATATTTAAGAAACAGAAATAATTAGATACATAAATATAGTAATATTCACTATACGGGTTCGTTGTAGTCCATTAATAGCGTGTTTTGTTACCCGTATGCAGCGTCACATAGTCGAGTGTTAGTAAGTGTTTACATCTATAATGGCGATGGAGTGGACACAGCGATAGTAACATCAAAAGTAATCGATAAAGATAGAGATGATAGTCGGAAGCGTGCAATGCACGATGCATGGTCTAAATGCAAAGCGGACCGTCGGGAGGCCTCTGGGCGAAATGGCATGGCTCGACAACACTGGTATAACGAGTGGGACAGTTACCATATACGGATCCTCGGTTTTGGCGGCGGACGTCTGCTCGCCACCACATTATGGAAATAAATTTATTCACAATTACGCCCACAAAATTATAACCTTTTAATAATGTGTTTATCACACGTTTGTATAACTGTACATATGAGGCTAATTTTTCAAATATGGCATCTATTAGTTTATATTCTAATGTGTATTACAATAAGCAAACTTTATATAGTCTGTTTGTGAACTGAACATCGCTACGAAACAACTTATGATGTACATTGTTTGATGGTATCGCTTTACTAAGGCGTATTACTCTACGGTAGGTACTAATTAATACGTTCCCTTAAACAAAATGTAATAATATTTTTTATAGATGACTATTATTAGCGTTACAGGTTACTGACAACCGGCATATCGAAATATGATCCCAAGGATTATAATATCATTATGTTAAATTCACAAAGGCCTAGTCCAATTCAACCAGTCATACTAGATTGCATTGTAAAGTATATTTTATTCACATTTCATTAAAATATATTTATGACCACATTCTTTCTGGTTACCGAACAGAAACCTGTCACTCTATGCATAGTCTATAAAAAAATAGCACTTTAGATCAAGTATACGCAATCACGCTGCTGGGATCTTAGACTATATACAATGACTATGATGGATACAATGTTGTTTTATATACGACTTGGTGTTATGGTAAAAAAACTTGTGACGGTATACTGACTTGAAGCTGGAATGGTGGTGATCTTGGCGGGGCGCTAGCGGCGTGGCGAGCGGCGTGGCGGCGGGCGAGGCGGAGGGCGCCGGCCGCTTCTTCAGCGCCGACTTGAGAGGCACCGCGTTAAATATCGGCTCCTTAGGTGGGATCTCCTCCACGCGGTTCGTGTCCGCGCTAACTGTGAGAGGTTCGACTTCTTCTTCCTCGTGTTCCTCCTCCTCTTCGGCTGTTATGAAACAAAATTTTTGAAGATTATTATTAATTAGGATTTATCTAAATAAATTGAAAGTTCTATTCTTCCATTCCCGTTTAGAATTTATAATAACGATCACAATGCAGATACGAATTGCATGAAAAATAATTAAAATCGGTTTAAAATATACTGTAAATATATATATATGTCACACGCCCTCTTATGAAAAGTATATGCACAATGAACGATATAACCCGATTGTCTAAAAATACTTGTAGTTACGGCACAGCTTACAAAACCTAAACAGGATGGAAATATAAACATGAATGGAAAGTAATCCTCTTGGGGTACAATTCAAATAGTAAAACTTGAGTCGATTTAGGACGGTTTATTTCCAAGAATTATATTTTAACCTTACATTATATAGATAGATCATCGAGTTTCAAAAACGGGACAACTTTTAGTCAGCTAATTGTCAAATTTGCTGACTAGTTCTTTTTCTCATTTGTTTTTTTTCATCAACAGTGTTTTATATACTTACGAATACAATGTATCTTGACGTATTATTCAATAAATAAAATTAGTATTTACGCATTAAAAAGTTTCGGAAATTATAAGACAAAATAGTATAACTCCTATATTTATTTTGTATAAAAAGTCCAGAGTGGTTCACTTGTAACTATTTATCACGCAAAATTGTATGAAAAAGTTGACCAGCTTTTCTCAAAGCATTTGTATGGAGATACTCTATCTATATAATCTAAGATTTTAACAAACACATATATTAATTTCAATGACTCCATTATATTATGATACTCCATGATTAATAATTGAATTAATAATATAACCAATATCCTTTTACCGCTAAATTTTGTAGGTACCTAAATGACCCACATATAAATTTCGTATCTATTGTAATGACGCAAATAATAATCAATACATATCATATTATAATAAGTAGTCTACGAAATTTATCACTATGATTAACTTTAATCAGTGTTCAAGAACTTGCCGCAATACAATTTATATATAATAATGTAATATTTACCTATTTAGTACTAATGGAAAAAATATTTATTTATTAATACATGAATCCTATTTCTAGGTTATAGTAATTTTAGTAGATGTCAATTTATTTCAAGTTTAAATAACACACAACACTCCTTATTCATAAGCATTCCTGAAGGCTAAAGGTAGAATGACTTGCGTTAGAGGTTCCACTATCGTACTCTAAGTACAAATATAAATTATGCATATTCTTGTTTTAGAACAGAACCACGAAGACGAGTATTTCGTAATCGTAGACCAAAATTACTTTATTCTTTTGTGTCTGCGAAGGCCTTAAGAATCGAGAGCCTTAAGAGAGAAAATTAGTATCACCCCAACCAAGTCACAAAAAATATTGTCACCAGTTTGATAAATTGTTCTGTTAGATTACAATTGCCTGTGTTAGCAAAACTAATATATTTTATACCAATTCGATCTATTGTTTCATTTACACTATGTTTATTTATTCCATTACAAAGAGCTGTTTTTCGCCTCATTCGACTGGTTCTTTGAGAAAAATGTTTAGTTCAATTTAGTTCATTACTCGAGCACTCTCTATTGATTTCAAATTATACTTTTATATTAGTCGATTCGTTAACGTAGTGGTAACTACGGCAGTATAAATAATAGTACTTCAAATTACTATTACCATTTTTTTTATATTGGCACAACACATTGACTCCATAGCTATCTGATAGTAAGTAATTATGAAATATACTGGGGGCCGCTCTACTATTACTCTTCTCTCAAGATGAGCTTACTCCATCACCGCAATAAATTGTCTATGTTAGCGTGGTTGTCCCTTCCAACTTTTTACTTTAATATATGTGACTATATACAGACATACTCTGTTTGTGTTTATGAGTTAACGACTTTAGTAGCGGTTCGTCCATGGAAGTATATTCCTTGGTCGAAAACTTGTAAATATTTTTACTCATACGTTTTTAACTCTTTGGCTTTTGGAGGGGCATGCTATTTTATCATCTAATATATTATTTTAGGTAACATATACCTATTACATTCACAATAACGCGTGTAGAGACGTCATTTGTTTATATAGCAGTGGACCGTTATGTATCACGTTGTTTTTGTATGAAGTATCCAAATGTGCCTTTACATAAGTTTTGGTTTTGTAAAAAGCATTTTAAACGCGTCAATCGCGCTTTTATATTACTAGTAAATAGATAAATAATTTTATAAAATACCATGTCAGTGCTATTACCTAATGGTACACCCGTGCAAAAGTACTAGATTGGTTAGTTTATTTAATACTGTGTACTATATGAGGTAGCTTTTAATTGGCTTACTGTTGTTGTATATATTTAATTATTAAGTTATTATAGATGTAAGGTTCCCTTAATAAAAATAAATAAATAATGCTTCCCTCTTAATAGAAACAATAAGAAAATAATTACTGAATGCCTTCTTTATTTTTTTCTTTGTGAAAGTTTAAGTAAAATAAAATAATTATTAATGTTTAGGCTTAATTATAAAGAAAGGGTATACTTTGGGGCAATAGAGTCTATCCCATTCGTGTTTCAACCGTAAAGCAGTTTGTGTTTGGATGGCTGTGTTTCGGCATAAAGGGTGGGATATGGCAATGAATTTGATATACCCGAGTCCTTAGGAATGGCAACGCATGGGGGGTTTCATGGATGAAACAGTATACTCTATTATGTACATGATACTGTTCATGTCTATAGGCGACGGTTACCACTTTCCATCAGGTGGGCATGTCAGCTTGTTTGCCATTCTAAGTTGTATAAAAAAAAAACTTACAGTCAGAAAGAGGATGTTGTGGAATGGCGAGTTGATGGTGGTGGCGGGTGGGGCTTGGTGAGCTGAACATGGGTGGCGGTGGAATGGGTCCGATTTCCGAGACCGCGATCGGGGGCTCTGGTAGCTCCGACAGCACCAACTGT
Source organism: Galleria mellonella (assembly GCF_026898425.1). Lineage (NCBI taxonomy): Eukaryota > Metazoa > Arthropoda > Insecta > Lepidoptera > Pyralidae > Galleria > Galleria mellonella. The sequence continues at coordinate 846,932 of NW_026442042.1, read as the reverse complement.
TCCTCGCTGTCGCCGCCGTGCTCGCCGCCTGCTGCCCCGTAACCGCCTACTGAAAATTAATAATTTTATTATTGGTATATGTTTAATATTTATATTTATACACTTAATTAAATATTCTTACTATCCTGTTAATATTATAAATGTGAAAGTTATTTGGACGTTCATATGTTTATTGCTCAATCACGCTTAAACGACTGAACGGGTCTGAATGATATTTGTTATACTGGTAAGTTCTAATTCTAATTTTAATAATATCTTAACTCTAAAACATAGAAAACTTTATATAATGATTTACGCGGACAAAGCTGCAGGAAATGTCTAGAAATAAAATTTTAAATCTTAATTTAATCGAGGACTTATCTTCGATCTTGATGAAATTAGTATGGTACCAACAAGGGAAAAAAAATCTAAATTGGTTCACAATTAGAGAAGATGTCGAGTAACCTACACCTACACTAAAAGAAAAAAAAAAAAAAAACAAACGAGCAAGAGAACAAAGAAAGGCTAGAATATAAAATCAAGTAACTTTACAAGAACATAAAAACAGCGTACAAAGCTGTTTGCGAATGCAGTCGAGTAATGAAAGTATACTTTTAGAACGGTCGTAGATGCTTTTAGCATTAAACAAAAACTCATTCAGTTTTCGGTGGTAGCCGAAAAAACATACAATGCAAATAAACTCCATCTTTTTAATGTCGGTTAAAAATATCGATCATCTGACACGAGAATCATCGTTTACTTCCTATAGATATATGGCAATAATAGTTTCGACATATGTAACATACCAACATCTCCTTGATAACATATCCGTCGTGGAAGTTTGCCTGCTGTTAAAGAGTTGGGTCGTTCTGGCCTCATCAACTCTCCACCATTTTCCAATTTATCTTTCTTTGGTTCTGAAAAGAAGGAAAATTATTTTTAAGCTTTACTCTTGAACATTTTATAACCACAAGAATAATATTATCATCAATGTGATTTAATACCTAAATCTTAATAATAGAGAAACTTGGACGTCAACATTATACTATTCTTATTCTAGACAAGTCTTTGTGTCAATATAGATTTGTATACATGGAGTATTCATTGTAATTCTTATATGTAAACCAATGTAACATAATATTACCTATGTATACTCATTCTTTATAGTGAGTAAGCTAATATTAACTACATAAAAGATTTATATAAATATTTAATTTTATCTTTATAATTTATAAAAAAAAAATATTAATAGTTTTTTTAGGGCTGTTGTTGTCTATATTTGATTTATATTTTCTCTTATTAATAAGTGAATATTAACAAAATGTATATAATGAGCAGTTACAGAGAGATTTTCGTTTTCATAGTACAATTACGTTTATTTAGTTAAACGCAATGGTAGTATGTGCAAAGTATATACTTATTGTGTTGTGGCTGTGGGATGCGTTCGAGCTGCTCCATGGGCGGCCAAGGCCGCTGTAGGAGTGAATGGATACGCGTGCCACGCGCTCGTCACTGCTCTATTATCTATTATTAGCATCCTCGTTTTACTATAACTATTTAATACGCCAGATAGTTCGAAACGTGCGTCCGTTATCATAAAGCAGACTGTTAAAATCCAACCCAATGTCGTGATCTCATACACTTCTGTAATCAATGTCAATTTAGCGCCATTTATATGGGTTAATTAGTAAATTATGTATAATTAGTAAAATGGGTTAAGTAGTAATTAAATTCCATTCCTAGCGCAGTATTGAATGTGTTAATATATTTATATTGTATATTAGTATTTATCTGTCCATACGCAAGTTAATTGTGAAGTACTGGTAGAGAAATAAAGTCTCTACATACACTACTTTTTTACATATTTTTGTTTTATCAAATTTCAAGTTTAAGTTACAAATATAGGATAAAAACAAAAATTATTATCAGTGGTTTATATCTAAATTAAATAATTGAATAAAAGTTTATATTCACTAGTTTATAGACACTAATTGTATTCAGGTGTAATTTGGATGAAAAGTATGGTCTATTTGTAAATCAAATTCAATTTAAATTTGTGCAGCTCTTTAAAGGTAACTAAGTAAAACATCTAGCCATTTTTACAAACTTATATATTAATGTAAACTGTAAGATAAAATTAGGGTTTTTTCAGCAAAAAAAAGCAACTTCCATCGCAACAGAATTAATATAAGCGGGGCCAACGCAGGAGTAAAACCTATCGATTGCAAAAACAATTTATAGTATTTACTGAATAACAAGAAACCAATCCGAGAGAATCCTAATCTGATATCGTAAACATACACACAAAATAAACAGGAAATTGTGAGATACTTTCTTTGAAGTCATTTAAAAAAAACTAGTTACTCGTAATCTGTGTAGTTTTACAAGTATGTCACCAAAATGTTTCCTTGCATTATACGACCACATTTCGGAGCTATGAAGTGCCCAGTATTCTATGTAGCAACAAATCACCGAGCACCTGGCGGCGCCAGCCTCGCCATTTTCATGACCCACTAAGGCCTTGTTGCTCAAATAGACTTTCGACATAACTACTTCAGGGTTACATTCGTCGATTTATATCCACGTGATAAATCTGTGCTTTCTGAAATTTGCGGAATTCAATTTGCAACTAAACATGGATTAATAGTCGTTAACGATATCAATTATTTAGTAATACCTTATCTATCGTGTATATTATATGTAATGGTCATTAAAATAGTTGTAGATTTTTTTCTAGCCTATTTCCTTTCCTATATTAGATACAGAAGTAAACTTTCTTTAAACATTACCATAGTCTAACTGCGGTTGCCACCCGCCTGCCAAGTGTTACAACTACTAGCAAAACCCTAAAAATAGCGAGAGGGCTATGTTCAGCAGTGGACAGTTAACGGCTGATATGGTGATGATGATGATGATATAAAAGTATGATTTTTTACATAAGTATTATTTTGATAATGGATATTAAAACCAACTTTATACTTTATTTTCAGTATAAATACATATGGATTAAATTCAGAATTCGAATTAGGCACAATGTTTTGTGCCTCGTGTAAAATTTTGCTCGTGTTTGGAGATACAAATCGTTAAGCATAACTATGTCGTGAACATAACTGGCATAGTCAATGTCAGCAGGCGCGAATTTTCATCTCGGATAAGAAGTGTTTATTCAACAGGCGGTCTAAAGAGTGGGGTGCGCGAGCGCGCTCTGTCCGCGGGTCGGGGTGGGCGGGTGGTACTGGATCGATGTAGCCGCCCTTGGCCGCTGCGAGGACATCGCTCGGCCTCGCTGCAGCGTTATGTAACATCCAACAGCCTCCAGACACGTGGAGATCGAACCAATCGAATATCTCACAATCAAATCTCACTAATGTGTAATAAAAATGTTAAATATATATCTAGTTGTCATTTTTAGGTTATCTGTTTTTCTATTATTTATAAACTAAGATTCTGTCGCTTTGTAACTGCGCTCATTTCTTTTTTTTACATAACCTAATTTTTTTATACTATATTTACGAGTATTTTTCAGATATTATATTTTAATGTTTAAATTGATTCCGTCTTGTAGAATATCAAAACATGGCCGTAATTATATTAAAATTTCATTAATTTGTTCTTAAGACATACATAAATAGTAACACATATTGTTATTTTGCTGATATTTTTTTTATATAAAAAATATTTAGTTTCACTGGTAGAACACTCCCTTTAAAGGATGCTAATGATTTTAGGTTTATGATTCGATGCATAATCCAATAAATCACTGCTAAGAAACCCATGGTTTCTCCCAATAAAACGAAGATATTAGCCCACTTTGCTGAGCTAACCAAGCGACATGGTTTTATTTCAAACACTGTTTCTCCATTTAAGAGTTCTCTTGTCAGTGCAACTAATTCATGCATCTTCTTCCAGTCAGCTCTATCCCAGGCCATATTCTTGACCCCCCTATACGACATGATGCTTAATGTTTCCTTTATCTGTCTCATATAGTTATTCCTGGGTCTTCGCCTTTCTCTTTTGCATTCTACTTTTCCTTCTACTTTGCTCTTTAAAAAATCGTCACGTTGTATAAGGTGGCCCAGCATTTTGCCTCTTTTATTCTCTATTGTTTTTAATGTTCGTTTTTCATTCACCCTTTTCAAGATTTCCTCATTTGTTATTTCTTCTGTCCAAACACTGCTATATTGTGTTTTTCTCTTAGATTAATTACAACTACAATAGCCTAAAAAAAATTACATAAGGACATTTTTTTTTTTTATTTATTTCTTAAACTCATTTGTAAATTTAAGAAACTAAAAACAATTCTATATTTTATTTTGGCACATTTACCTTTGGGCATATACATCTGCTTCCGTATTTATTTTGACTATAAATACGAAAGCAGATGTATATAGATTATTTGTTGCAATTAAATAAATAAACTATTCGTTAATTCATTTAATTGCGTATTTTATAATATCGTAATGTATTAGAAAACACAAGGAAATTAATATATCATCCAATAGGTATAGTTTAAAAGTAATTATATTTTAGATGTCAATCATAACATGCATGTTGGTAGAAGGCCGTGGCGATGGAGTCGCGGTGACGTAATGTCCGAGTTATGCCAATAGAGAGAAGGATACCACCAGTAATAGAATCATACAATGTCAAGAGTACGAGATGGACGCGCAGAGCGTTGCGGATTCCATCATGTCGCGTAAAACGACGCGGCTGGTCCGACGGCGACGAGGCGCGACGAGACTCAAACGCGTGCCCACTAACTACGAGCTTGTTATAAATAAATTTAGCAGTTTGAAAAAGAAAACATCTCTGTTGGTACGTTAGGTATTTGGCCTGTTTACACATTTTCAACAAATACTTTATTTTGCGGAGATCACACTCGACATTTGAAAAAAAAAAAATTCTGTCAACAGTTTAGTCATAGTACAAAACAGAATCTCGACAAGGAATTTCTTAAAAAAAAAAGACAATTGTCATCGTTTTAATGCGACTTAACATAATAATTATAAAGATAGAAATCCAGATTGATAGTTTTATAGATTAACCCTAGGGCCCTAAAGTCAAAAGTACCTCTATATCTTCAAAAATTGCATTCCATAATTTTATCTTTGAAATAATAGTTTGTAACAATTTGTTTTCGGGGGGAAAGGGATTGTTAGTAATGGAGACTGAGAATCCTATTGCTAGCAATATACCCAACCAGGTCCAGCTCCTCGCGGTGCTCCCTGGATACTATCATGGTTAATTCCTGATAAATTCATCATGATGAGCTAACTGGCCTGTTTTCATTCTCATCTATCACCCTTCACTGGTGTTCCGCCAGCGTATCCCGTTAGCGCAGGCGAGGTTACCATACCAGTTTCACCCAGCAAAAAAAAACAGTATGTTTCCGAGATTCCAACATCCTTTTCCTATAAATTAGATTCTTTATTTATAACTAAAAATTAGGTAGACGTAAAAGCAAAAATTTACTGATACTACACAATCAAAATTAAAGAGTCTTGTAAAAAATGGATACATGGGGTTCTTTAATATACATACTTGTACATAGCATGAATGCTCAAAAAAGGTTTCCTGAATTCCCAAGAGATCAGACAATATCATACTCCATTAAGTCGAGGAAACTCAGTTATAAAATTCTACCAACAGCGTTAGAATCTTGTAATTTGATACCTGCTTATTTCAATTGCGGTCACGATAACCAAATCGAAATAGACTATATAAAGACAAAGATCGCAATAAAATTAATGAAACTATTTGTAAATTGGGCCAGAGCACCGAGTAAATAAATGAAGTATTTATTGGGAGACGCGGCGAGAAAAGACAGTGACAAGAGGCTCGTGGGTGGGCCCAAGATGAGTATGATTACGAGCCAAGTGTACAACTTTACGTCACGGAGTGGTTCTGCACTCATTTATTGATAGGATTATGGATAATATAATGATATATAATAAATGTTCTTTGAATAGACAATCTACCTGTAGATCGTAACGATCGTGACCTAAGATATTTCAGTATGATTTATTATGTAATTTTATGTATTTTATTACGTACATATAAAAATGTATTAATTATTTACAAATGTACAGTCTAACAGAAAAAAAAATAATAATCTGGCACTATCAGTTAGAGATTTGAATTAAAAAAAGGAGTAATAAATATATTTTTATGATTGATGAATTAATAAAAGATGTAATAGCGAAAGTACTATAATAAAATATTGGAAAGGTAAAATTATAATGAATTGGCAAACTATTTCTCATGTAATTATATCATAATTCTTTCTTATCACTATGTGTTTACAGAAAAGAGATTTTTCCATTTTACGCACTTATATATAGTTTGTATATTTCGTTTTTATTTTAATATTATTTTTATTTAGTGAATAATAATAATGCAATTAATTTTAACAATATTGATTAGTTACATTAATTCAAAGAAAAATTAATTATATAACAAACGACACGAATTCTATGGATGCAAATAAACTTAATGTTTAGTTTCTTTTACATAAATGGATATTCATATTACATCGCTAATAAAGCTATTTTATAAATTGAAATATACTAACATTGAGTATACATAACTTTATACATTACTGAAAAACATAAAAGTCGTGTTTCAGGTCTGAACAGCTCGAAATAGCCCAAATAACAAAAATAAAAAATAATATAAAAGCTTAGGAGGGTCGTTGGTCGCATCGCTGTGGTAGGTATCAATATAATATTTATTTACGGGATCATTATTTTTACAGCGGCTTAAACAATTAAGCTGAACAAATTGTTTAATCAGTCGTGCTAATAATAAATAATCAATACCGAAACATGGGAATGGAAAGAGGGTGGATATTTCACATATTTGGTTATATTTCAGTGAAATCAGTATATAAAGTATACTATGTGCTAGGTTACGATATAACCTACCCGTGTATTCTAATCTATTCAAATAGTTACAAACATCCATCCATCCATCGTTACAAATTTTCACATTTAAAACATTATAATAGGATTATATTTCCGTTAGGTTACATATTTTGATAAAATTGCATATGTTAAGCATGTTGTAAAAATATATGAACAAATAACTAAATTTATTACAAACTAGAAATAGAAACTCGTCTGTTTCAGATCTCTTTCAGTATACAGATATTATATCTTAGTTTTTATTATACAATCATTAAAGGTACAAAATCAAAATTCATTAGGAAATAAAATAAGAAATAACATTTTCTTTCCATGTCTAAATAGCTTTAATTTTATATCAAATACATTTACTGCAATTCCATTCTATTTAATCTCTTTAATGAAATTCTTCAGAAAAACGGTTTCACAAATCTATATTTGGATAAACGCTTAATTCTATGTATATCCTAATAATAAATACACGGAAATCTTTAGAAAAATAAATACCTATAATAGATTCATTGATGTATATTTGCCTGTTTTATAATTTCGGTGCGGATTTCTAAAAATGTGATACTTATTCACATAAATATTGCAATGCAACAAACAACAACAAAAGCTATGAGTAGATTTTGCGATGATTAATGACTTTAGTATGTATTAGGAATTTCAGTACGTTTGAATGTACGCTAATGTTATTGACGTATTTCCCATGATTTGGTCGTGAATGCGTCATGTAAAAAATATGTGTAAAATGTATTAGTTAAGTCCAGCTACGTAAAAGCAAATCAATATACAAATGAGAATAGTAACTGTAAATTCCTATATACATTTAATACAATCGAAGTAGAAAAGAAATCTGCAGATTAATATTACAGATGTTTGAAAGTATACCAAATGCTACTACTTCGCTAATTCGTACTTTGATAATATATTTTTATTTTTCATATTCTCTAAATTGATTTCAGAACAGCCATAGCATGCATTGCATTGAATTGTGTCGTCAGATAAAAAACGAAACGATACCTTTCATAGACTTGGTACTGGCGATGGATGTTGCCAATACCTTGAACGGTCCATCGGGGTAATGAATCTGTCCTAACGAAGTGGGTGTCATATAGACATACTTATTATTAGCGAAAGAACTTTTTTAATTCGCTCATGTCGTTTAGTAGAATCCTGGTAATTAACGACCACGATAGAGCCTTATAAAGATTTAGTCTCAAGGAATCATCAGTTTTATATTATCACAAAACTTGGGATCAGATAACGTATATCAACAGTACCTACTGTATCTATAACTGTTAAGATCCCCAACAGAAATATATACATTATTCGAACTATAAGCTATTCTTCGTGTATTCACGTCATTATTTTCAGAATGTAGTGACTGACGTTCATGAAAGCAATTAAAAATGCGTATTTAGTCTGCATCGGTGACTGCGCCACCGGCTGAGCACAACATGCCACAAATAGTTGCACAAGGCCACACGGCGACGTTTTCTCGCAATTTATCTGTAGCGGCATCGTCGGCGCCACATCACGTTATTTCCTAACAAACAACTGTCTTCCGATTGACGCATCACAATCTGATTCGTTTGGTTCAAGTGGAAATATACATTTCGTACAAATAAAATGACCCATATTCTGATACTAGCCCAATGTATTGCGTACTATTATTTCTTTTGTAGGCAATATAGTGTTGACACGAAGTATGTTAATAGATATAGATGAACAGGTCACGCGGCCACTAAAACATCATTCCTGCGGTTAACAATACAATGGTCCATAAAACATGTAGAACTTAAATATCTTGTAATATTTCAAGTTTACAGAAAAACATTGTTTAATGGTATAGGTATTTCTTTTTCTATACTATGGCAATTTAGATTTTTCAGACTTTATGTCTAAACTGCAGGGCTTAAAAGCTATTGAGCATCAAGCTGAGGCTATTTTACACTATTAGAAACAACCTTGGCAGGAACAGACGTAACGGCTGCTATCTTTATATTTGCCGAAGGATTTAAGCAAAATTTTTATTTTATTTTGTACCTAATCGTAGAAACTGACTTCACCATATATTAGACCTATGATTTTTATTATTTAGAAATGAAACTTGAAGATAAAGTTAACATGTATCTTTCACTAAATATTGTATTAGAAACAAAATAGATATATAATAAAAACAACTGAATTAATGTCTACCCTTATTTTAATTCTAGCGTAATTAGAATTTATCCAAAGAACACTGAATTTATAAATTAGGTTTAAAATAGGTAGGTATCGTTGTTAAAATAAAAACAACTTACAAGTCGAAATCCCTCAGGGAGTGTACGAGGTGAGTGTGAATAATTTGCTATGTACACGGGGTTACCAGAATACAGTGAAGCTATACAAACAAGATAGCAAGCACATTATGCTGAAGTTATGAAAACGGGAGTGGCGCGTGGGCGGTTTATACTTGCCCGCACCTTAGGGTGCGCTAACAATGAATATTTTGTTATTTACCCAAAACGAAACTGACTACCTATGTAATAGAATTTTAAATACTTTAATTAAATATTCCTTTCATAATAAAATTGACTTTTCCATTTTCAAATCGCAGTATGTTTACTTATTCCTTTCATCTGTCTCCAAAGACGAGAGGGTAATGTCCTTTGAGTATAAGGTGTATACATATGTTCGGATCTTTAGCCTACCCGTAGCGCAAACGGTTCCATAGATATTAATAATTAGGGTATTGTTATATTCGTTTTAATTGTGGAAGTATATTGTATCTCAAATAATAACAGTGCACAATAAATATGACTACTATAAATTATGAAAATCTCGGGAAAACCTGTCGACATTTTTGTGACTTTGTTATGTGCACTTGTTTTTATAAATATTCATTAAAATGCAAGTTACAACAATGAAAGCAAACTGGTTGAATACTCTGAGATGTAACGATCACTCTTTATTTTAACCGAACGTTCGATACGAAACATAGTTTAAACACTAATCAAAATGTTCTATTTATCAAAAAATCTTTTTATTTCATTTTAAGTAATTAGAAACAATAAAAGACAGGAATTTAATAAGATATAGTATTAAAAACACGAAAATATCAACAGAATTAATATAATATATAAAACTGTTAGTCAAAATGAAAAATACCCAAAATCTGATCAAATGTCTTTTGTTTATAAAAATAAACCTTAGATAATAAAATGAGGTTTCCAGTCCGTTCAGTAATAAACAGGGTTCACTCTCATGTAAATTCCATGTAATTCATATTTTATCGTGAATGAAATAGTCGTTTTGTTTTTTTTTTTTTTTGCGGAACAACATCTTTTATTATAATTAACAATATACAAACATAAGAAAAAATTTAAGAAAGTTCAACCTGCTTGATGCAGATTATGTTATTATCGATTATCTATAGACTATTGCATTTTTATATTTCATTCAAAAGCAACTAGTGTTTTGTACAGTGTTATTAATATCGATTTAAGTACATACAATTTTATTAACCATTTAATATAATATGTTAATGATTTAATGTTACAAGAAGTAACAAATAATCTAATAAAAAAATTAAAACAAGAACGTTTGTACATACTTTAGAAAGTTTTCTAATGTATACCTATTACTGAGTGAATCAGGTTTACGGGCCAATTACATTTTCTAAGCAACAATTTCATATTTCTACTGATGTAGTGAAATGTTCTGGTTAACCCCAGTTACTGACTATTGACCCCTGCTCACTGAGTATAGGGACAAATAAAATGTAAAACATAATGGTTAAAATTTTAGGCAGTGACTTGAAGAATAATATTACAAATTTAAACAAAGACTTCAATAGAGACAAAATATAGCCCCAATTCAGAAGTTAACCATATTGATTGAAAAAACTATTATTATTATTACTTTAACGGAAGTTAAAGTAATAATATCTAATAATAATTATGAAACAAAGAAATAAGAAATATTATTCAAGCATTGTTTCTTAATCTCTATCCGTAAATATAGTTTTTTTTTTTTTTTATACCACTGAGGCGGCAAACAAGCATACAGCCCATCTGATGGTAAGCGGTTACCATAGCCTATGAATACCAGAGGTATTACTCGCGCGTTGCCGACCCTGAAGAAACCTCTTTACCCCCCTTTTGAAGAACCCCATGCTGTAGTCTCTTGGGAAAACCTTGGCAGGGAGCTTAATAGTAATAAATAGTTATATTTATTTCTCATTAGAAAAGTACTATCAATAAAAGGATTCATCAGTGTATTAAGAAACATTGTATTAAAAATGTTTAACATAATTTTACGCTATTCGCTACACAATGTTCAGTAGATTGGGATTCTCCCAGATAAAGGATTTGCATATTTATTATGTATTAAGATTTCAATTATCGATCGTAATTGGATGAACTTATATTTAGAGATTAAAACTCTCGTGGCAGTATTGCCGCTATTATGTTTATGCTCCTAATAATAGTGCAGTGATAATGCGGATTACCTATGGGGATATTATATCTTTGTATAACGATATAAAATTAAAATGTATGGTTTTTTTTTCAATACGAATGAATGGACGAAACAGATTTTATGAATGAAATGTCATTGCAGCCAATACATTTCCATGATTATGCTATGGTATGACTGATGTTGCAGTGTATGGAATGATAAGAGCGTGACATTGACATTGCGGATGCGTGAAGCGTATGGCGAGCAGCGTAGCGGGCGAGCAGCCAGCTGTAGTCGAGTGCAAGTGCATGCGAGAATCCTGGTGGGTACCGTTGTTGCGCGCGAACAGTGTGAGGTTTGCGGCTTGTCTCGGGATAGGTGACTTGCGGCGCACGTAGTAATGGTCGTGGCGCTGTGGCGGTGGTGGCGGCACGAAGGGCGGTGGTGGCGGTAGACGAGCAGGCCTCCGCCTCGCGCCGCCCGCGAACGCGTCCATCGCGGCGAGCGTGCCGACGTCGCTCATGCTCGCGGCGCGCTCGCGGCTGGAAGACTGCGGCCGGCCGCACGATCGTTACGCCGCCCCCCAGACCCGGCTCCGCGCGCGCTCTTCGATCGCCGCCCGCCCTCCGCGTTTGCCATCCGCCCGCCCACGCGTCTCTTCGCTTTGTTTTGAATTTTTAATTTATCGCCATTCATCTAGCACTAGTGCAACATATAACAAGAAAAAGAATAGCACTAATGTTTAGGAGTTCGCTGACCTATTGCAAGTCATATATATGGATATACGTAATATTTTAAATAATAACCATACAAGGTATCGGTTTATATTTTTATACTGATATGGGCACATAATATAGAACATAAAATGATTGATCCTCGATTCATTCACATCAATCATTTCTTATTCTATAGATATACATTATAATGGTATATATTAAGGAAACACCTAGTTCGATTTTTGATAAAAAAATGGACTATAAATTTTTCCAGAGTATACGTTGTTGTGTTATATGCTACTAACCACATATATAAATACAAAGAGAGTTTCTAAAGTAATCCTAATCTTTAAAATTTAATAAAAATTTCTAATTATTACGAAGTGCTTTCGAATAATCATTAAAATAAACGGAATTCCATATACAAAAAATTACTGAATAACTTGTTTACCAAACAACTATTATTCAAAATACTAAATATGTGCATATTGTAGCCTTTAATAGCTATATCTAGTTTCATCTATGAACGTTTGCCCTTGACTTCATCCTCGCACTTGTCAATTGTTACTATTAATCTTTAGACATCTATAAATTTATTACGTCCATATATTTACGCACCTTAGTAACTTCCTTAGTTATATATCACGTTAATAAGGAAATAATACAATTCTTTGTTGAACAATTTAATTACTTCATTTAATTTAACTGTACTAATAATTCTACTATAAAGTCTTTCATTCTAAATTAAAAATATTGAATATCACCATCGTCATCTCAGCCATTATCTGTCTATTGTTGAACATAGGCCACCTTCATAGATAGCCATAAAGAACAGTTCTGAACCACTTGCATCCACTGATTTCCTGCAATGCATTTGAGGTCGTCACTTCATAGAGTAGGGGGTCATTCTGATACTAAATATGGCCGTTAATATATTTTTGTTTCTTTTAATAAAATATATTCTCCAATAATAAATGAGTATATACAAGTATACAAATTATTTGATAAGTGTATGGTTATCGTATTTATTTCATTTTAACGTAATACATTAAGCCTAAATAACTATCATAAATAAGTCGAAACTAACGACACTCTATCAATAAAAATCCATCAAGCTGTTAAGGCTGCACGATACGCGAAGATACGAGAAGATAGTTGGATCCTGCGACTTAATTCGCGTAAATATTAATATAAGGTATCTATAAATCCATATATTCTCGCCGTGCACTAAATTTCATTCAAATCGGTTTAATAGTTTTTCAGTAACAAACATCCATCCGTATATCCTTACAAACTTTTGCGTTTATTAGGTATAGCAAGTAACGACTCGCCTTACACGGTTCGAGAATTGACATTATTGCAGAAATCTTTTTTTTTTTTTTTATAAAATACATGCCCTGATACTCGCTGTCAAGGTAGCTTTCTATAGAGGAAAAAATTTTTTAAACAGTGAAGTATTTTGAGTTTATCCATTATAAAAAAAGAAATCAAATACTTTCTCGTTTAATATTAGTTTAGAAATAGTAGGGTACACATCTTAAAACCATTATCCTTTTATCTTCATTTTTCCTTTCGTCTTCATTTTTTCTTTTTCGTGTAAAAAACAGACTAATCTTTTCGTACGAATTTCAAGAGGGATTGTACAAATGGATTGCCAACTTATTGTCAGACGTGACCTAGACAAGGTCGTGCTGGCGTCCAAAAAGCTGAAAGTGCTCAATAGAGTGAAGGAGTATGCCTCATGCCAGAGGTTGTTATTAATTAAGGTTTTTAAGAGGCGAGAATAAACATTTTCATTTAGATAAAATATAATTATAAAGCTAAGCTTATTTTTACGTTTCGATCAGATTATGATTATGGTTGACGTCATAACTGAGTTGTTATTATTCAAGTCACAAGATTTCGCTCCATATAATCCCACCTGTAGCCAGAAGGAAGAACCTGGTTACCAACTTCAAATACAATTATATTAGAAATAAAGATTAGGGTTAACTTTTATAAATTTAGATATAAATTATTAACTATCAGACAAGTCCACCTATGTCGCAATAGTGTTTTTATTTTATGGACTGCGTGCATACGTAACGAATAAATATGGCAAGTTGACAAAAAAAGGGAGAGAAGAGTGTGGGATTTACGCGTCAACTGACAAAATTATCTTTAATATGCATAAAAATAAGTAACGTCTCAACTTAATTTTTTAAACTTGATACACTACAATAATAGTACAATTAAATCTTAAAAAAAGAAACTTACAAAATTATTTTAGAACCACCACGAGAATTAAACGCCTGCGCTTTGTAGTTATTTAAAAGTGAGAAGATGTCACGAAATATACAATCTATTTCAGAAATTTTATCCCATTTTAAATCGATTATTAATAGTACTGAAACTATGTATTCTGGTTCTATTGGTACTAAATCTAATATGGTCGTCTTAGGTGAAGTCTTTGATACACACGGATTGTACTATATCAATAATAAATAATTTATCTACTCTACCTATAGTAAATAGATCGATTATTGATCAGTGAGACTAACAAAATTAGATGACATTTCTCAATCCAGGTGATTTATTGTTTCTATAAACCTGTTTACGACAATTACAATTCTGCGCTTTTTTGTAAACAGGTTGACTGACAGATAGGCAGCTAAACTTGAAGAAATTAATAGACAGATAAAAACCTAAATATAGTGTTTAATTTCAGACGGTAAGGAAAAGCCGTTACGATTTAATAATAGCCCAGTACATACAATTAATTGATTTCTTTGACAATGACAAACATTTGTTTGCACAAAGGCTTCAGCAGAAATCTAAAACTCTGCAGAACACCAAATGAAAGTTTATTAAGTAGTGAAGAGTATAAAGTTGATCAAATACTGAATTCGAAGAGTGGAATATGGCAAGGAAATTATAGAGTACGAAGGCATAAGAATATTTGTCCTCAGGAACAGCAGTGCATGAGAGTTACTATGGATATCACAGTGTTCTGTGATATCTAAGTTCTGTTCATGTATCGTTTAATGTCGTGTTCAGGCGTCTATCACCACTTTCCATAAGGTAAGTTGATTGCCACACCAAATTACGTAGAAAATATGAATGAATGATACAAATATTTAAGAAATAAATGCAAAGAATATACTTTAAAATAGGGCAACTAATAATAGATACTGAACTGCTGTACACATAACTGATTCACGACATGACCACAACCCAGGTTCAACAAACGACCCTGGCGCTTTAATGTCCTTTGTAGTATTAATCAAGTTACAAAAATATTTTTGGTTACAAAAGATCTTAATAAGTTATAATACCTCAGTTATTAGTCTGGACATTCCCCACTTAGCATCGTAATTGGGCCTTTGTAACGCTTTGTACTTTATAAAGCAGTTATAAATAGAAATTATATTCAGAATAGGTATAAAATGTATTTAATTTTTAATAATACGATATAAAGCAACGATATCTCATTTAATAAGATTAGATTACTTTTAGCGTTTCTAGATAATAGATTATTTAAACAAAGTCTGTGTAGGACGGACTGTCTACGAAATATTTTCTACCATGAACCTACAATACATGAATCGGATGCCAGAAATAAATAACATCTAAGCTTTATCTAATTTAATTCTTCATAGTATTATTAAGAGGTATGAAGGTATAGTTACTACTATCTATCTGGCATGTTCTAAGTTTTTTGCCATTCTCAATACTGCGAAAACAACAAAATGCATGTGGTCACAACCCACGAATGTCAATAACGTCATTGCACGTCGACCTATCCTTCATACAAAATACGGTCCTGAACTACTTGCATCAGTTCCATAGAATTGAGATGGTCACTACCTATAATAGGAGTACCTATACTACACCTTTATAGGTTAAAGTAATATGAAATTATTTGTCAGTGCTATTTCAAAATTGAGAAATTTCTACCCGAATTTCACAATTCGCAGTAACGTATTAATTCTATAAGGATTCAAAACAGATTTATCCGTTTTGACGATAATAAAATCTTCGCCTTTCTTTAAATAGATGAGCGGACAGATAAGCACAACTGTTGAAATTTAAAAAATTAATCGATTGAAGATGACAACAAAAAAGTGGCCTTAGAACGACAATCGATAGATCTGGTGTTGATTTTATATTAATTTGGTCACGATTGAAATGGCTGTTTCATGTTTTGGATGAAGAGAAGGACAAGACTGCCATATAAAGCCAAATTCTCGTTCAACGCTTATATAATTACTAAACGAATTACATCTATAGATAAACTTTATTAATTTCAAGCATATGATTAAAATTTCAGTTGCTTATGTTGCTGACATTAGAAAAACGTCATCCTCCCACGCGAAATAGTACTTATCTCCATGTGCAGGCAAATAGCAGACTACTACACTGCTTTGTTTGAAGTCATATAAACGAGAGAATGTATTGCAAATTACGTTGGTAAAAATGCTTTGCAAATATGGTGACCTTTTTCAAGATTAATTTAAAGCGTAGATTAAATTTCATTGTTCGAGACAAGTTATAAAGGCTTTAGTTATTTTTATATTTTGATAGTTTTCTCTATACTGAGTATATCCGTTAAAAATATATATTTTCATTAAACCAACCATAAACAGTTGCGTGTTCCATAGCTTTTATGTCCAAAAGTAATTTAGAATATGAATATTACACATGCATGATTTAATTTCCAACCTACTTTCTACATATACTTGATGCAAATTGTGCAGTGTAGAGCTAGTCCAGTGTATGACTATAACCAGTGGTAATCAGAAACAAGTTACTTCGTTCCAACAATTAGCACATATTATCTAATATAATCTGCAGTAAAATTTTTGAAAGAACACATCTATAGAGACGTTATTGGCCTTATCTCCTCTCCTTATTGAGAGGGGGGGGGGAGGCAAGGATATGCAGATTAGGCCTAAGTAAAATATTTCTAAAATCAATAAAATATGTATGTATTTCAAGTTGATAGCAACAGTAGTTGTTGAAATATGCGGTGTAACAGTTAAACAGACGGTTGGACGGACAAATCACAAAAAAACCCTAGCATTAATTAATACTATTAGTTTCATACTATACATTTTGTATTATAGCATTTTAGCGTAACGATCATTTAATACCTACATTATGAAGAAGTAACGTCAGGTGAACAAAATTATCAACCTATTGAGAATATTATTACGTAAATAAACAACGTGCATGAAATTATTTTTAGTACACTGAGCGCATTTTATGCAAAATGTTACCAGAGGAAGATTAAACAATTATCTGCATGTATAATTAGTTTTTCTGCTGCTAAGCAGCAATGCTTAAATGATAGTATTTCAGTTTAAATATGGATTAAGAGATGTGAAATTACAAAAGGTACGGGGAATATTACCTCTGTCCTAAAGGGATTAACACTGGATATTCTGTGATGACCATGTTTAAAGACAACGGGTACCACTGGCCATCAGATCGACCTTCAGCACATTTGCCATTCTAAGTTATATAATTATTCATATAAAAGGCATTTATGAATTTTAAGCCTTTCTAAGCGAACCGTGCACCGCTGTATGTTAGATGTAATCGAATTTCTTTAACTAACAAAAGAAGTAATCACACTTTGTCAGCTAATATAGAAGAAAACATATTGGCAGCAAAACTTTTTATTTAAGAAAATTGACAATAAAAAATAACACATTTACGATAGAAATTAGTTCCAGTATCTTAGAACGGAAGTGGAATTGTCTCGGTATACGATTGATAATATTGGAGGCTTCGTTGCGTTGCACAATTGTTAGAAGATAAGTGATGAATTTTGATTAATCAATGAAATTCAGAACAGACTGGACACATGTTTCGAATTCAATATATGCACAATTTACAGAGAAAACAAACTTCAACTAAAAGTTATTCGTATTAACAAATATTCCAATGAATAAGTTCTATTTCCGCAAAATAGCAAACCTTGCTGAATAGGGAACTTGGGATAGGCATCCCATGTATATATGCAATATTAATATAGTTAATATTAATTATTTAATAATCGACTCTCATTTATTTATAATTTACCTTACAAGTTGTAATAACTGTATCATATTTAATTAGATTATGTTATTGAATCGACGACTTTAAAACTATTTTTTTTTATCATTACAATGAGCAGTTAATTCGTCCTTAGTCTTAGAAAATACTTGCTTAATTTATGTAATAATTATTTAACTTTAAGTATGAAAAGTGCGTATTCCTGTTTAGTTCTAATATGCATCCACGGTAAATTCAGTAATGTGAGCCAGAGAAGAAAGCAATGTCACAGTATGATGCCGCGCACGCTCGTGAGATTGTGATCTGCCTATCTGCGTTTTGTGCTGAAGCGTTCACTGCGTGTTACGCACCTCTCAAGCAGGCGCAACCCATGATGTAGCCCATCATAGATAGACGCGGCGCAGGTGGAGGCGGTGGCGGCGGTAGCGGCGGCACGCGCCTGCCGCGATGTGGCGCTCGCGACACCGCGCCCACGATTATCCACCACCCTTAACTTTACCACACCCGCACATCCTGGTCTAACCACCAAGTTGATTCACCACCTTTATAGTTAATTATCAGCAGTAAACTTTACATTTTTTATTAGGATGGCGAAGAGTACTAACAGATTAATATTGTGTTTGTAATAACAAAAAGTAGATTTTTTGCCAAAAACCTGCTGGTTGCATTTATTATGTTGTCGCGTGAGGGTATGTTACTTAATGGGGTGGCACGTAAATAGGTCACCTTTTTTTTTCAATTATCAGTCCCATTAGTTGGTCACAGTAAAGTAATGGATGTATAGTTTAGTTGGAACTGTACGAGCGGCTGGGGAGCACAGCCGGTGCAGCGACCGCGATCGCGTGCTGGCGGCCGATGTGGATCGATAGCATCCGCAGGTTCGCGCCTTGCTACCAAGTGAGTTGCCACCGCACACAAATGAATCGCGACCAGAATAATATTGTAATAATGTAACGTTTTATGGAGGACCAACAAATCCGTTACCAAATTCTAAATTAATCTAATTATTGCCGTGTGTACATTACAAAAGTAAACCAGTAATGGAACAGTTAATACACGGTTTTATAAAATAAACAATTTCCCAAACGTACCTAATATTAAAGTATGATGTTATGTATGCAATAGACTTGGAAATAAAGATATACTAATTATAATCGTATACTTTCTTTACGGAATTTATAGTTCTTATTATAACTTACATATAAAAAAGTAAGATTGTATATAATACTACCTACAATATCTATTATTCAAGAAACCGCAATTATGAATAATGGTTTTCCAATTATATCAAACCAAACTTATATGCAGGTGATTAAAAACAAGCACTTCACAAGTAGGTTATGGGGCACCTGATGTAATTTCCACCAATTCAATGTTGGAGATGAAGAACTGAATAATTAGGAGGGGGTAAAGAATTTGGCGGCATGAAATGGGATAATAATGTCAAACAAGTGATTTGACAGGTAGAATTTCTATGTAAGCCGGTGATCGAGTGAGGTTAGGGAAGGCGGGCGCGAGGGTCGGTTTGTGGCAGGTCGCGGGCCGGCGGCGGGCCGGGCGGGCGCGGGTGCGGGCGGGCCGACACTGAGGCGCGCGCCGCGAGACCGCACTCCGCGCATCCCCGCACTTCAACCCCGAATCTAGCCCCCACGGTTACCCCTATAACGCTACATCTAGTACATGTCTTGAAAGCTAGCCAGGCTTTCACAGAAAATATGGCGGAAGTAGGTACTTATTTCTAAATTATAATATAGTAACTAAGTATATTAAAGGCAATTTTCTCTTTTATTTAATTAAGCTTCTCTTCTGTTATAATTACAATAACTCTGTTAGATATAATCTTAAAGTAACCAAAGGAAGAGATTGTAAAACGTAAAATAAATGCCTAAGTCACATCTAAAAGGTAACCAGGCTTTCACAGAAGACAGCGGTAACTAGGTACGTTTTACGTATAACATGGTAACTCATTATATGTAATTTCTCTTCCACTCAATCATGCCTCTATTCTGTTTTAATTACAATATATTGTTAAAATGTTAAATTGAATAATAAAAAAAAAATTGAATTAGGTAATATAATTAATATCTCGAGTCTAGACAGTAGTAACTGTAGCAAAGTTACTTTTGCGATTTTATAACTTTTTAAAAGTGGTATAAACATATGTATACCACATGATCACATAATTTCAGAGAAAACCTCTACTTTTCAAATCAATATCTCAACTCTAATAAAAAAAAAAACGATAGACCATCGTCGTTCAATACCTTTATCCCTTATAAACATTCATCCTCTATTTTAGAACTTTAACGATTTATTTACCAAAAAACAATTATTGCAAACTACTCGTATTGTCTGGCATAAACTTCCGAAGTAAAATTTCACGTACTTCAATTTCACACGAACTTTCGCCGCAGGTATACGTTCCATTAGCACCTATAGACTACTCTTAGATATCAATAAAAATAATCGGTAAAAACATGAATCACGATGTTTTCTACCTACGCCATTTTTTCGAATATGTATGTGAGAACATGTATTTTTAAAACAACTTCCAAAAGGAAAAGGTTCTCAAGAAATTTTTTATAGTATTTTATTATTTTTATAGTTATTTATTTATATAAGTTAGTAAAATATTTTTTATATTACGCAATATCACCGCTACACGTTCCTATTTGCTGTGTAGAAAGGTCTATGTTATACCTAATAGTTCCTAAAATATATACTATTATATATTTTGAAATTAAATTATTTTTTACATCTATTAATTCGAAAATGACACAAGCTGTTTTTTGTGGGTTCTTTTTAGCAGATTACAACATTTCAAAACCCAGCGATGAAATCATAAAAAGTGACGATCTAAAAACTTACAAATAAATTTAAATAAAGTTGCTTTCTATTTAATATCGGGTTAGCATACTTATTTCTTCAGATATATAAAAATTTATAACTTTGTTTTTTACGTATACATATTGGTAGTATTTATATACTTATTTATTTGTGTAGGTGTCTATATGCATGTATGTGTGTATGTGTATGCGTATGTGTGTATGTGTATGCGTGTATGTATATATATATATATATATATATATATGTGTGTGTGTGTGTGTGTGTGTGTGTGTGTACTCCTTTCCATCCAAACGTTGCCTGGAAGAGATCGCTTTTAGCAATAAGGTCGCCCATTGTTTTATCATTGTGATTATTTCTTGTAATTGTTTATATCTAGAATAAGTTTACTAAAGAGTATCTCTATCTATCTATCTAATAATAAATTCACTTATATAAGAATAAAAAGTTGGGCTATCTTACTCTATCTAGATGTTATTAGTGTAGACATAAAAATATGTAATTTTTTTTTATATATTATATGTATTATTAATGATTGCAATGTGTGGAGATATCGAGTGTGATGTTCACTACACCTGCAACAGTCGACAAATGTCTTTGGCCCTACTATTAGGGATCGTTACGCATATGCAATCATTAACATCTTTCTAAGGTAGTGTTCTATCAATGAAGATGAACATTTTTTCAATGGAACATTTGGTCAAAACATAACAGAAAAATCTATCATATCTACTTGACAGCTGGATACGGAGTTCAGCACGAAAAGTTAAAAAAAGAGTCTTTTATTTACCCTTCTTCCTTTAGGAAAAATAATTTGTTTCTCTACAGATATGTATAACAGGAATTTTATGAATGAATGAACACAATTATTTAAGAGGATGCGAATATTATGAATAAGTATTTTTCTTTTTAGGCTAACAATTGCGATTTCACCCTGTATATTGTTTAATTTTTATATTTCGCCGACATCTCGGATTAACATTCACACCATATTTATGTATGACGTCAAACCTTGAAACGGCCACGACAGTTCGCGATGACCAGGGAGGGGAGGGTCAATGTTCGACGGCCATCCTGGCAGGATGCTACTAATTCCAGGCACGCGTCTTCCTCTCCATTCCTCGCGTCGTGTACGACAATAGTAGCTTTTTAATCAGACGAATTTTTAACCACATACGAATTAATACAAAACTCATTATCTAAAAAGTAATAACACACCTTTCACGTGTTATTAACATTTCAAAGAAAACCGTTACAGTTATAGTAAAAAATTATGGATATAACGTTTGCCGCGTTGAAATTGTATTTATACATAAAAATTAATTAGTAACAATTAATTTAATTCGTTAGCAACTGAGCTAGAAGTGAAATGAATTAAATGAGAAATAATAATAATCTATCCGCCTCCAATAAATTTTATTAACGGCAAAGATTTTTAATTTGAGCGCAAAATTTTTATATATTTTAACGACAACGACGTAAGCACAAAACATTTTTTTTTAAAACTTTATTCATATGAATTAAAATATTAATTAAATTCTAACTATTAAAGTGTTTTTTAGCTTTTTTACCGGTTATTTGTTATAATTATTTTATTTAATTCCGCTACCATTTGTATGCGTGGTGCAATTACCAACACTAGAAGATTGACTACTATTATTATTATCAGATGTTTTACAATCTTCCGTATTAATCATCAATTTTCGAATGTCTTTTCCTCCACGCACGTTTTGCGATACATGTTTCTCCTCTAAATAAGACATATTCAGTCAAATTAATAGATCGCTGCTCGAAGCCTAGTGTTAACTGTTCGGCACCCAAACTGCGAATGAGTCATTTTTAGCCGATTTTCCGAAGAGCAATTGCGACAACCACGGGAAAGGAATGGATAACCCATTCTATACCGGGAGTACAGGACAGTAAGTTTTTTATAAAGTAATATAATATATATAATTAAAACAAAAATACATGGCGTGGTTTATGCTAAAAGCTTTCCAAACCGGGGCGCCAAATTTCTAACTGATAAAAGTGTACTCACCAATGACGTTATTATTCTGATGTTGATGCTGCGCGGCGGCGGCGACGGCTGCCGCGAGCACAGCTTGCTGATGCGCAAGCTGTGAGGCTAGCTGCGCCTGGAGTGCAGCGTGCATGCCCGCTATCGTGCGATCCGGGCCGCTGCTGCCGCCACTCACCGTCTCGCCTCGACCCTCATCGCCGCCGTATGTCGGAGACAGTTCTTCGTCTGCACAATACACAACTTATTCATCAGTACTGCTTTGCCTATTCCCATTTATTTGAGGTAGGCACAATACTTAATATTTCATTAATATTATAAATGGAAAAGGTTGTAAAGATATTTGTTACCCAATCGTGTTGAAATGACTGAACGGATCGAATAATTGGCACATAGATGCGCATATTTAGCTAATGTAAAATAAACAAAAAAAAAACTATCTACTACATATTTCTTATATGCACAGAAATTATATTTTTAGTTGTTTTTATTACTTAAGTATAAACATCATTATTATGTCATATGTAATAATAACACTTAATATTAATTAACTAATTTTTTTTATTTGAGAACTTTGCTCAGTCTATTAAAATAACTGGAATTTTAATCGAGTAGCAATTATGTGGTATCTCTATTCATGCTGAATAGAATTAAAAGAACATTAAAATTATTCAAGCTAAGATTCAAGATTTTTATTTGTCAAACAAGCCTAATATTTAAAATGCACATAATCCATTCAAATTGTTAAACAGATTCCATTGTCATGGTTATCAAATCGGAGCTCAAAAATACTAGAACATAACAAAAAACAAAAACAACGCCAGAGACGATAATGTGTTGATGTGCGGAAACATTATGTTATCGAACCATTAAGAAAAAGAAAAAAATCTCAAATATGTAGTGCCTTAATGGTGGTTTTAATGATAAAGTAATTAGGTATACTTTCGGAGTTATTCCGTCATAGATATAGTATAACGCAAACATGCTGACGTAGTCTTGCAATGACTAAAGTATTGGTATTAAATTCGTTCCGGTACCAACGTGATAACAGGATATTTAAACTTTGTCCACGTTTATGAACTTACAATTTTACATAATTTTTATATACAAAAGTACGGTGTTACGATTATAACTGTTAATGACATTTTGTAAAAGTATATTCTTTACTCCAAGTTAGGAGACAGTCACATCCCGATAAGAAAAAATGCAAAACAACGCTCATTGGATTAAGTAGTATAAAATATAAATTGTAATATTTATTCGTATCTAAACTAAATATACCAAACCACCTGGCCAAAAAGCGTAAATAAAGGGAGGGACTCCTCCTCTTAAGGGTTAAGACTCTTGTCCAGGGAGACATTAATAATTATATTTTATAATAGTTTTAAGGAACAACCTAAAACATTTTAAAATACAATATAGATTATTGTATTCATTACCGGTTGTATCCCACCCTACGGCTTTGGTTACGTGAACTAATACATAAAGTATCCTACGTATTAAGTTACGATATAATTTACCCGTGTGCCAAATTGTATTTAAATCCGTTTAATAGTTTTTGTGTAAAAGAGTGACAAACATCCATCTATCCTTACAAACATTCGCATTTATAATATTAATAAGATACAATATAATAAAATTTAATTAAATATACAAATTAAATAATTGAATCATGCGCAAAATATACATACTATCTTCAACCTTCTTTTAAGCATGTGAAACGGAAAATCAATTTAGTATTGTTCGCTCTATTTTAGGCATTAATTATTATTAGGCCATTATCATTTTAATGGATGACAGAGATTCTTGTTATACTCTTGTGCATTCTTATGGCAAACCTTACTAATATACCTATAGCTATATATATATATATATATATATATATATATATATATATATATATATATATATATATATATATATATATATATATATATATATATATATATATATATATATATATATATATATATATATATATATGTAACATTACAACCACATATGAAATATAACATTGTTCAAATGACCACCTTCACTCTTGAGAAATGTCGTAATCCGGTCATAATACCGGCTATTCTATACTATATGCGTCGAATTTCTTGTTACAGACGTATAATTGTAGTCGATTTATTTCTTCAGACCCTAAATTTGCGAATATCGCGAAAAAAGTCTAAATATTAGTGATGATTAAATGCTTTTGCATGTACCTATTACATTAAGTACGTTATA
This sequence comes from Galleria mellonella, assembly GCF_026898425.1. Taxonomy (NCBI): domain Eukaryota; kingdom Metazoa; phylum Arthropoda; class Insecta; order Lepidoptera; family Pyralidae; genus Galleria; species Galleria mellonella. The sequence continues at coordinate 821,760 of NW_026442042.1, read as the reverse complement.
AATAAATTTAGTTTGTTATTAAATACTAACTTCCAAAAAAAATCTCAATTTGTCTATTTTTTTTGTAGCTACATTACACAATAACGTTGTCAATTCTGAATAGAGTTTCTTTCTACAGTTTAAAGAGTTTACTTTTATATTTGTTCTATACTATTTTACGATTTCAACTACCATATTTTTTTTCTTAAAAATTTACTTGTAGAACACACGATATTGCGTTCTATATTTAAATATTTTCAATGTTATGTCTTTACGAAACATCTCGTAGTTCATTGGTTAAAAATACATTGATCATATTTTAACAAGACATCGCCACCACCAGTTACATAGAAGCAGAAAAGTACCGGAATGTGTAATACTTATAAATGTATCAAACATCCAGACGGTATTATTGGACGCTGAAATCTTTCGATCGCTCTTATAAACTACTTCTTTGAATTGAATGCATTACAGGTTCTTTGCATAAATAAGGTCTCGTGTTCGAACTCGGCTGGGTCAATTTAAAGAACGAACTTTTCTAAATCGACTCGGGACTCTTCTGGGTCGTACCCCAGATGTTCAAGTAACCCAATGTGTGACTGTAAGATTGTGCGGCTCTTTATTAAAACTACATGGCGTTAATAGAATAATTAAATAGGTATGTTATATTTAACATTTTTATTTTCTAATACGTGATTATTATAGATCATTATGGTTTCATTCGTTTACACTTACAAAGTTTGTGCGGTAGCATTGATTATGCAATAGTATCGTTCTATTTATCCTGGCAATGATCATCATTGTCGAATGAATTAAATTCGATGTTATTTTGAATTCTTATTATTGCTTTTTTTTGGTTGGTTGACTTGGTAATTTGTTGTTTTGTTATTGTTCTTTGTTGATCATTTGGATTATGATAAAATCGTAAGGGCCGACGTTGGGTAATCGCTTTCTACGCAGTAAGCCAGTGGTTCGAGGAGGTGGTCAGTCGTTACGAGCAAATGGCTGAGTGGATTTCAACAAAATTTTATAATCTACTACTTTATAAAATTTTGTTGATATTATTTATTAGCTCAACTTAAGAACTGTATTTTAACAGTATGAGTCGAGCAAATTATGAAAACCCTTTATTATATGAAATCACGTAAAAGATAAAGGTCTTTGATAATTGGATACTTATATTAAGTAACATATATTATGTATTGATATATGGTGTGAGTATTAAATAAGCACATTATATTTTTTAACTTATTTCGTCAAATTATGCAAACAAAACCGCGGATACAGGTACAGTACAGTACGGTTACAATAAATTTCATAGAACTATGAACTTCTACGTAACATTATCCTATCGAGATTCCGTGATACATAAAAATATTTTTAAACAATAATAAATACCTAAATCAAAAGCAATTAAAAAAAAACCTTCATTTAAATTTTGAAATCGAATTTCATTTTAAATCTACTGCATAATTCAAAAAGTCGTTTCAGCTGAAAATTATGTCTTTCGAATTATGCCAATGGGCAGGGAATTTTACTATTGCTCTTTTAAAAAAGATGAAGGATATTCTAAGTTTATGATTTAGTTTAAACGGAAAAAATTAAAAAGTAAACACAAATATCTAGAAAATAAACATACAATTACTTTACAAAATAAATGAATCACTATTGTGGAATCCAAAGCTTAGGTATATTATATAACGTATAAATTACGAGTAATAACAAGTAATTGCATTAATTATTATTTATAATTTATAAACAGATTGACAAGTGCTAGACGCATGATAAAACAGACAGTAAATCAAGATATTTATGTAATTTACAACGATGTGCTGTGGTTACGACTGGGAATTGATACGATAAAGCTAGAACTGCGGGTCTATGTGACCAAGGAATCTTACTGGCTTCGGGGACAGGCGTAACTGGACTCTCGGGCAGCAGGATCCCTTTCTGCACCAACTCATCTCTATTTGCCCGGACGGATATTTTTCTTTCTAGCGCTGCAAATGAAAAAACAAATATTGGATTTAGACAGGCACTGTCACATGAAATGTTTTTAATACTGTAAAAAAATAGAAGAAACAGGAACCAGTTATGTCTCATTTAATTAGTTCTATTTATATTCTAAAAACCGATCTTTATCTCTCCATTGGGATTAAAAGGCAACTGCAGGCGAATCGTATTACGACTCATTTCATATGACCCATCTGACCAATGAAATATTAATAGTGCAATAATATTACGCCCTCCACGCGACATGTCTATGTAACTCGAATGGATTCGAAATCATAATATGATTCGTGTAAATTTACTATTTCAATGCTCCAGGTCAAATTACAGGATTTGGAGGCATAACAATTTAGTTCTTAGGAATTGCAATGCATATGGTGTACTCGTATCATGGGCGTGTCAGAGCTTGTTTTATGATGTTCATGGTACTATTCGTGCAATAGACAATGGCTATATCTTTGAATCAAGTCGACCATCAGTATAAAGTTGCATAAAAGAGAGAACTAATATAACGTACGAATATAAAAATAGTAGGTTTTTCTTTTTTAAATACAAATCACATCATAATCATGAGGTACGCAAAAAAGATAACACCCCTTGAAGAAATGTTCAAATTAATTCAAGATTTGAAATATTCTAATTTATTGATACGATTTTGTTTCGGCATAGATTCTGTGTTTGATACAAAGTTTTTACAGATTTAATATGGTGTTACATATTTTAGATATAAATTCTTATAAGCAATTGGTAGTATCTGTATTAAACCGATTCAGTAACTAACTTTATATTAACATGATAACGTGCCGTCAAATCAGGAAAACACGACCCTGCCAAAACAGTGTGCCCTACATGGACTTCCCTCGTACGTTACATTGTGATATTCTAATTAAAAATAGCATACTTACTTCTAGAAGCAGCTTCAAACTTTTCCGACTTCTTTTTCCGTTTCCACTTCCATGGTTTAAAAAGTCTACCGAACGCCGAGAATTTGGATTTGGTCCGTTCGGCGGGTGGTGTCCGCGCGCCAGAGCCCAGGCTATTCGTGCGTACTGTTGAACCATTCTGTTTTTTTGCTGCAACCAAGCAAAAACAAGAGTTGTATAACAAATTACTATAACTTTAGTGTAATGTTTTTAAAATATTACAAGAAATATCGTGTACGTTTCATTTATTATTATAAAAAAGAACAGAAGCAGATATCCTTATTAGAATTTTTGGAAATTTAATAAGGAATCTGGCGCAAAGATATTGTATGTTTCTATTACGAGTATGTCCGTTATAAGGCAGAGACCACAGAGTGTTAATGACCTTTATTTTTACGCACATGTTTTAAATATTTATTAGACAATAGAAATATCTCTAGTTTCGTGTACTTTCATTATTATTTTGTCTCGTGCATGTACGTCTCCTCTGATATAGAAAAATCTTATATCGTCATTTGAAAATGTGAAATTTATATCAAAAATGTATATATACTTGATATCATATCGAAGTAAATTCTAGTACATTTGTTGCTTTATATTATTATAATATATGCCTGTAAAATTCTCATGTGTATATGAATTGAAAATGCCCGGACAATATACAAAGAATGAGATGGAAGACAGCTTTACATCAATACAGATAATGGTGACAGAAATCGGTACCCTATTGCACTCACACATGTGTCATATATACATACACAATCAATGGCCCCATTACGTCGAGAGTCTATTGTGAAGAACTGTCCGTGCCTATCACAATACCAGCAGGAAACTACATACATAGTATATACATAAGTACAAAACAGAAGACTTTCTCATTTCAATGAGTAGGTACTTATGATCTATTTTAATTTATCCTAGAATTTCTATGATCGTTGTTGTTTTGATGTTGGAATCGAATAAAATTCGATTTTTTATTTTAATTCTGAATTGTACATGATGTTAGGCTTACTTACCTACCCGTAATCTACAGTGGTCAATAAAAACAAATACAAATAAAAAGTATACATACGTGAATACGTTACACATGTCACGTATAAAACAAGTATGAACATTTTCTGTAATTAATATGCAACGAACGTATCTCAGCGGTCCCATGAAATTTTTGAAGAGAAATATTTGTTTATATATAAATAAAGAGTGTTTCAAAATAACAAATTTTCATGCATGTTTCACATATACAAAATTTACCGACTGCACTGATTTAAGACGGTTAAATATCTTTTAAAAGGCGACATACTTTAAATAAAATAATATTTGTTGAAGTAGTTCCACAAAGACGAACCTCATTACGCGCATCCACTCCGCTATTATGTTATCTATACTCATTTTACGGTGTCCAAACATTAAAGATAAAATATGTAGTCAAGAAGACTGATTCAGACATACAAAGTCGACAAGATAAGACATACATACCTGACAAATAAAACAAAACCAATGCTGTTAAAGATTTCACAATACACACCTTGCATATTAGCGTGGCAATTTTGCAAGTTAGTATTCATAATTGGGATTCGTTATTCGTAATTTTGTAAGTAGGTGTAATGCATTAGAGGCTGTACAGATTCAAAATAATTGTAAGTGTTGGCGTGTATGCTATTAATTGCAGACGAGTTGCAGCCATTACAGACAACAAAAGATCAAAATGGTACTAACAAAAATAATAAAATGAAAGGTGAGTCATAGACGGTGATACAATGATCAATGGTGCACCACCAACACGCTAAGAACTTTACCATCTTCAAGACCCTGACCGCCATTTATTAAAGGTTATATTAAAGGTTATCCTTTTACTTCTGTATTAATTTGCTAATTTTTCTTTATAACATTCAATCAAGTTCTTTCCGATTTTAAATATCGATTTTTCATTTTCTATTTTTTCGTAGGTTTTCTCCCTGCTCTATTCAATTTTCATTGTATCTACTCTTTATTATATCGAATCCATGTTTCATCAACAGCGAATACAGTAACAAACAAAATAGTCCTTTAACAAGCCCAAAAAATCCAGCGCAATTAACTGGTTGGAGTTGATCAAACGATATGAGTATTCTGACACGTTAAACGTGAGCCTACGTTTTTCATATGCAAATGATTATACGAAAATATACAATTCTTTCCATCCAAAAAATAATGCTCAACTTTTCTGCTATTTGTTATTTTTACCGGTAATATTCTAATAGCATTTTCTTTACTTTGCCGATGTTTTCTCTTGTATGTAGAGTAATTTTTCAGAGAATTTGACTCTATATTAAAATAATCATTAAAATACATTAAATTATAGGAAATTCTTAAAAAATATTCTGTTTTTCTTTAGATAGTATTTATGAAAATTTTATCCTTCTACAGTACTGAGCTATCTTTTATAAATTAAATCGGCATAAAAAATTAAATCGCAGAACATGTTTTTTAATGAGAAATCATAAAAATTAGAAAATAAAAATAATTTCAGACCAATATGCCAATACAAATTGTGTTTGATAATGATAGTTTTCAGTTGTTTGGATTGATTTTTCATTATTTATTTAAAAGCTTATTAAAAAGCATCCTACTTGAATTTTGACTGAACTAAGAGTAAATTGGCGGCAATGTTCCATTTTTAAGTAACGCAATGATGAGTCTGTCATGATGATGTTCAATTACTCGGAGGATAATGATGTTAATTCTTTCATAATTCACCTCACATACACATGGAACTACCAATGAGTGTAATTACAATAGTTCACCTTTAAACAATTTATCTGATTGGTCGATCGATCATACGATCTATGGGATCATATTATCATTTTTAATTGATATATACACTATGAACATCATATATGTAAATTAAGAGAACTGGTTGTATTTATTACTTATGTCGTAGCAGACAGTGATGTTTGCTAGCAATACATATTTGGTAGTATGAATTACATAACTTGAAATGGCACAATCTGAGGGCTCATCGATAAAAAAAAATGATAACTGTCAATTATATATATGAAGAGTGCCATGGATATTATCATGAAATTTATTTTAACGTACATAGCACCTTATACATTGACATTACTGAAGACTATGGTGTTAGATCTCCGTACGCTGAAGGTTCAAGTATTATGATCAAATTCTATGGTTATTTGGAATATTAATTTTAATAATTTATTAAATCTTCGCACTACTCAGATAAGCTACCTACACTTCCAATGCAAAAATATTTTCAGAAGTTACAATATGCAGATCTTTCCCTTTGGAATTATTACTATTTAAAGAGTAAGCACCATGAATAGTTCCTACTACCATAAATTAGTTATGTATTATATCAATCGTATACATATATAATATACAATAGTGATTATAAAACATTAATATGCCTTGTAGTTACTAAATACTGCCCACCTAGGAATGCAATGAATGAATGTTAATCCTTGATGAATCATTGTCATAAACATTATTGCGCAACGAATATTATTGCTATGCTCCTCATGCACACCATACAAGCACCTACTTATCAACATTACACTGGAGAGAAAAGACTACAAGAACCTTATACAATACAGACTATCTCTCTATTTAGTTAGAAAATACACTAATACTTAAACTATAGATGCAACTAAAATAGTTATAAACGAAGACACAGTTATAACATCTAGTAATATTATCAACAATTATAACAGTTTCTACTTACAACAAAATTACAAGATCTGCCATGTACATACAACACATTTGACATATAATACCTACCATTGTTGACTTCAATTAAAGCGGGCCAATAGTAGCACGGGCGAGACGGGACTGACTCTAAAACCCGAACATTTCATTAGTAGTAGAAGACATTTATAACGCTCTATAAAATAACATATATTTTCAAGGTCATTGTAAAAAAAAAAAGCAGATGACAGTTGATTAAGAGAGCGTAGCATATTCACCACGAACAATTTCTAAGACATATTTATCATAGAACGTTGCGGTTAATCCTGTGTTGTTTCGTTCATAATAGACAAATCTAATACGCAACTTTGAGTTGTTAATAGTGAAATGATAGTAGACTTCTCTAACATGCAAATTCATGAACAAATCATAGAAGAATAGAACATAATAAATTAATATTTTTGAAAGTGGGTTTAATATTTCGGTGCGCTGTCACTAGCAGCCTTCTAAACCTCAATAAGTCCCACTATACCTGCAAGAAATTATTTTATTATAAGACCATCTTCTGTACTATATCTTTTACCTACGTCCATTTTATTTTTTACCTTATTCCATTTTTTTTTATTTGAAGGCAATAAATTGTAAATAAACTGCGAATTCACCCGGAATATAAAATTCTATCGAATAACCTTTAAAATAACTATAACCATGTAAAAAGGCCAAAATCAAATTTTGCTGTTTAATGTTTCTCCTTAAAGTTGAAATTGTCAAAAATATTTTAGCATAAGCATTCGCTAAGTATTAAAAATATTAATACTTAGCGAATTATTACAGTATAATATAAATCAACGTTTCAAATTTCAGCTTTCTTAACTTAGAAGTTGTGACTGTGCATTAATAGTCAGGACAAACGATAAGCATAGATAAGGACAATTTTACGTCTTTAATTAACAAAACATCACAAAATTTTGTTTACACTTAGTTATTAAAAAAAGGAGAAAAATGTAAATAAAAGCTATAATGTTGTATAGTGACAATCTTTTACAGTTACATTCATAAATGGCTGTGTCAGCAAAAACAGACCGAGTGACATCATCAGGCCATGAATAATATGCGGGAGATAATATCACGCATACGAAAGTATTATTTGTCTCGTTCTACTGCTCAGTAACTATGGAAATAAAGTTATTATTTGATATTAAAAAAAATAACCCTATTGTGATTATTTTTTTACACACTAATGTTACACAACTTATAAAATAAAAAGATATTCAGAAAGTTTACTATTGTTGTGGTCAAAATATTGTTGACTTCTTATGTATGTAGCCATGGTGCAATATTAATATGAAGTACCATGAGATAAGAACACACTATTGTCTTTGTCAATAGAAGTTTCGCTTTCAGTAATGATATAATTATGTGAAAACGTGGGGAAAATCATGTACTATTTATTCACTACTTTTGTTCTTCATTTGTTACAAATTTATAATGGACTTAAAAATATATCGTCTATGCGAGTATATGTTTAATGGCAAATGTAATTAAGTACAAATTAACCAATAGAAATTATTACATTTATCTTTTCTTATAACTTTGGAAGAACAAAGAGTTGTATTTTCGTACTGCATAATAATCCTTTTTTATGCAACTTAGAATGGCAAACAAGCTGACGGCTTAGCTGCTGGAAAATGGTAACCGTCGCCTATAAACATGAACAGTACCATGGACATAATAGAGTATATACTATGTCGCCCATGATACCCTTCATGCGTTGCCATTCCTGAGTACTAAGCTGCTATGCCACTATATTCTGTAATTTAAATAGAAATATATGTATGACCCTATAAAAGAAATATTTTAGAACTTGTGCATATGCGGCAACCAGACTAGTTTCAAGTGAAAATTGTTTGCCTACATTCAGAACTAGTATTATGTTCTCATTAAGTACTAGAGAAGGATAATGTAATTATAGAGAAGTAAAGGTTCATATTTAATTCAAACATGTCGGTGGCCTCAACGAAGGTTATATTGAGTTCAACTTTAACTATAAGGTCATTCTGTTATCCGTGTTAGAATTAATAAATACCGTTAGAAGATTTAGAAGTTGGTTTATAAAACCAACCTTTTTTTCCTTCAACCTCCAACTTCGTCTGTGTGGATTTTAACTAGTATTTCATTGTATTTCATAGAAATACATTAAAACGTAATAAATTTTGAATTTATTAATCTGGAATTGTGTAAAAGATGATAATTATGGAAATGAATACTGAAGTCATTGCAAATAGAGGAAAATGTAAGAGAAAAACATTATGGCGATTTCAAATGATATGATAAAGACAACATTAGATTGGAATGTTTTAATATGGAGCTAAATCATTCAAATCCAATGGGCTATTACGATTAAAATATCTTCACGTATCTACTTTTTTGGTTATTAGTGGAACCCACGTACTTTTCACGACTTAGGACCTAGGTAACCATAGTAAATTAGCTGCCTTTATCAAAAACTAGTCAATTTCTACTCATTACATTAACTGAAATTAGATTGCATAGGTTTATCAGCATGCATTTAGGGGTTCAAAAAAAAAAGTCTATTTATTTAATCTGTTTTCACAGTTTTCGAAAATATGTGTAGTCAGCAATAAAATGGAAAATATTTTGAACTTTATTTAATTTTGATCAAATTTATTGTTTTTATAGATGTAAAATTTAATTTGCTATTCTTTTTTTATATTTGCAATGAAATTTCAACAAATTGAAACAAGACTTGGTATCAATTAATAATGAAGTTCTAAATGTCGAACGGCATGCATACATGAAGACCGATTTCGCAAACCTATTGTTTGGAATGTGGCTAGGCGTGTGACGAGACTGACGAGACAAATAGCTATGGGGTACTGACCGGCAACGGCTGCAACCTCCTTAGCCCCAACGTGCAAGAAGTCTGTAAGAGATAACGAGCTCGCGATGAGCTGCCTGCGCTCCTGAAAATCAAGTTGGTCGAGGCTATTGGTCCTAGTCCCGCGCACCGCCTGGGCGGGCGCGCTCAACGACATGTCAACTACGCAAAGCCATATCGCATGCACATCATCTTTGGTATATAATCACCACAAAAACACTGACAATTTCCACTAGCAAAAGGCACACGCGATACCGGCACGAGAAAAGACACTATGAAATAATCATATCGAAGTGCCTGCGCCGCGATGGACGCACAGCGGTGAACTGGCGCGCGGGCTGTCGTCTGCGCGGGGCAGGGTGGGGGCCCGCCTGCCTTTGTCCCTCTCGTCTTGCATGTTGAAATGCACTCGACTCGCCTCGCCGAACCGTGGCGAGCCGACTGGCGAGTATCCCATGTCTCGTCAGCGCGCCCGAGACAACAACCAAGCAAACGGCGCCCAACTGGATTGTAATTGTTTTGCTTGATTTGTTTTGTAGTCACGCATATAGCGAAGGTAACCGTAATTACAGTGGCAAGGGTAAGAAAAATATAATTTTATGAGTTTAAAACCATTGCTAATAAGGTTTATTTTAGTATACTATAAAATTAACGAGCAAAAGTACAAGTACCTAAGTAATAGTATATTTTGATAATATAAATAATGTACTGGGTCGGTTACTCTACTATTATAGTACCAAATAGTTTAATGCAACATATTTTATAGTACATAAGTCAATAAAAAATAATATGAAAGATATAAAATACCTATACCTAACACAACGCCACTATTTTAACGCAATTAATTATTTACCGCACAGTACCTATTTTACATATACAGGTATATTGATCACTATCAATACCACTATTTAGATGTATATCGTCTAACATATAAATTATCATATACATACCTAAGACATTATAGCAAACTACATTACGATCATGTATTTATGTAAAAGCAAGTAGTAAAATTTTCCAAAATACAAAATGAGTAGCAATTTATATACGAATTAGTTTTATATTACGGGTCATTGTTTTGTCGAAAATTCGAGTGGCACTTTGGGTTTATTACCTATATTATAAAATATTAGTTAAATCCAGACTTTCAGTTTATAATCACATATAGTCCATTTAGCATTGATTTACAGCTTACTTTTAATCATCTCTCCCAGAGTTTGATCCACATCCTCTTCTATTAAAATCTGTGGTCAAATGCTAACAAACATTGATCACCACATTATAGAATGTACCGCAGCAATAATCCGATTAAATATTGATTTGCCGTAATACAAAATATCGCCGTTTTTTAATACAGATAGTCCTTATTTGTTGCGACGAATTCTACAATATCGCTGCGACATATATGTAGACGTTAGACATAAATATTGTTACTTTATACCTATTTAACTTTTTGCTCTCCACTTCATAAGCGTAAATTTCCTAATACCAGAGGAAGATTTTGTACAAAAGTCGATTGCTTGGGTACCTCTGTCCCATTCGTGTTTCAACCATGAAACAGTTGTGTTTGCATGGCTGTGTTTCGGTTTGAAGGGTGGGATATGGCGTGAATTTACTGGGTACGTACTGCTCATGTCTATAGGCGACGGTTACCACTTTCCATCAGGTGGGCCGTCAGCTTGTTTGCCATTCTAGGTTGTATAAAAAAAAATAGGAAAACTAATAAAGCTATCTAAGCTATCTATGTATCTATATGTATGTATCTATAAAATAAGCTATCTATGTTTACAAATACAACTGTGAAAACAGCATCTAATTTGATGCAGATGATTCTTGCTTAACAAACACATAGAGATAGACAAAAATAATTTGTAAAAACTATTGTTTTGGCTCCTATTGCTTTTATTGATATCGCTCATATCTATTTATCTTAAATATCTCTTATATACAGACGACGACTAGTTACAATTTTATTATATCAGTAAGATATTTATAGGATTATTTAAGGTTCGAAATGGAATAAAATAAAACAGAGACTTGGGAAACATTTTTGAGAATGTCCCACAAAACTATTTAAATTTCAAAACATCTCAACATAAACAAGTACAATATTTTTAGACCAAAAAAAAAATGTGTTACGCAAATATCAAAATGTGAACTATTTAACTAAAACGTGACACATTTACATCATACCTATCTCTATTGTTTCCAAACCGGTAATGGAACTTCGATGTCATATCACGACGTCGACCAATACGTCACTAGTTACCCTGCCTATGTCATGTGAAAAAGATTTTAGTCGTTTGGAATGTAAATATTTTTTAAAACGAACGATCGACACACCGGCACACGTGAGTATCCACGTACCTATTCCCGCACCCCTCAAAGAGCAGGTGCATACCATAGTAAAAGCAGTACTATCCCGAGACCCCGACCCGGCGACGACCGATGCTCGGTGCAACGCGGTTATCAACACACAATAGTCACTGCCACAAATAACTTAAGGATCCTATCGGACTAACTGCGAAATACAACGCTATTCATATCATGCGTTATTATTAAAATAGAGATTAAAATGGCTACCTACCTGTAGAGATTTTACTTTTTATTTTTTACAGTCGAATAAGTTATTATTACGATTATAATACGGACCTGAACTAACCCTCGGAGGCTACTTTACGCGATTCAGATTCATTCAAAAGAATTCATGTTAATTACTCATTGAAATTAATTACAATCAATAGATAAATATGGATTTTTTTATAAAGTATGTAAATGCATTAAAAACGATAAATTACCTAGAAGAATATTAGATTATCGTATGTAATCTTATCCTATAATGATATTGATTACACTTTTAACTTAATTACGCATAAGTACGTCACTAAACTGATCTGTCAAATTCAATGTAATAAGTCAGTGGATACAGTATAATTTATTAGAGAGTATTAAATAAAAATAATGATATTAATTTATAAAATAAAAAGTCAAGAGTGTCTCAAATATTTCAAATATCGGCCTGAAATTCGAAGAACGGTACGGTTGAAACCATTCATTTCCTGAGATCAATTAAGGATCGTGAAAGAGTAAACAATTTCATCTGACAATGAATGGCTGAAATTATCTTTATTGATATATATATATATATATATATATATATATTACCAAAAACCCGATTTCTGGTAGATCAGATTGGGGTACCATAGGTTACAAGTAAAAAAATTACTTTTATCTGGGTGCCTATGCTCCCAAATGTAACCTAAATCTAGTTTAATTTGGAAAAGTTCCCTTTCTTAAATTGACCTAACACAGATCAAAGCTAGGACTTTATTTCTTAAATTTACTTACTACTGCACTAAGAAGGCTCCCAAATTAATATAATATTAATCTCGATATAGTATCACAGCCTACCACCACTTCAGAATATTCCACACTTCTGGCAACCAACGCAGATACAAAATTAACTAATCAATTACCTAATTGTTGTTAAATCGAGTTTCAACGGCTGAATGGATTTGATTGAAATTTAACTATATCCCACATTAACATGTAGGTAAAACTTATTTTACCCTGATTTGTGTAGTCAAAGCCGCAGTTTCAAATAGTCAATCATTAAAGGGTACCGATAAAAACAAAGTTCAAGTATATGCAAACAACTGCTACTGGATGATACCCCATTATAATTATACAAACCGCTCACCTATTATTAGTACTAGATTTATAAACATTCTACAAGTAGATTTTGTTTCGCAAGAAAAAGCGATTTTAACCGTGACTTTACTAATATTAATTAGTAACCTTACCATTTATTTGTATTTTAAAACTAATAAGACGCAATAACGACGAGACATTTCGCAGATACATTAAATTTAAAATATTTTATCGTGTGTCAATAAGTAGACTGCTTCGCGACAAGCAGAATTTTGTTCCGCAATGCAAAACTGCTGATTAAAGACGATTTTATACCAAAAGAGGACAATACGATTTTATTTTCAATCAACGAAAAATCTAAAGTATCAGGAGCAGAGTGGAATAGAAAAAAATGTCCAGGACAATGAAGCCAAATCGAAACTCGAACTCGGTTGATGTTTTTAAATTTACAGCATGACAGTGCTGCACACAGTACACAGCATATTCATGGCAACATAATCCAAAATCCAGAGCAAGTAGAAAATATATAAATTACAAATGTCAAGTGAGTAGAGGCAATATAAGCAATATCATGATTTAAACATTTATAACTACAATTGCTAAACGGATTGTAATGAGACATTATATAAAATTCAACATAAGTCACCATGCTTCAGTGGTGTATATATATAATAAACAAAATGATGAACATGGCGACAATGCCATAAAAATTCCAGTTGTTGCGATGTTTGATCCTGAGATTATGATGTTATACTAGTAGTAGTCCGAGTCTTACCCTATTTTTAGTTTCTATTGCTGCACATATCTCTCTATATAAGTACATCTCGTATGTAAATAAAATAGTAATTATTTGGGAGCGAATTTTATTCCCATTAACTAGATAGAGTATATTACAAAAAATGACGCACAAAACTAGATAACTTACAGAATTCTTTGTCAGCATCTAAAACACCACTTTCACTCCTAGTATCATCATCTATAGGCCTGTGTTTCACATTTTTTTTCTGACATAAAGCATCCATTTTATTACAACACGAGAACTTTGACATTAATGTAATATTTCGTGAATTTCATATTATTTAAACAATTTTTATGTCCACATTGAAATCAACGCGATTTATAACTAAGACATTTCATTACATATAAACTTCAAAGATAAGATACGAAGCGACTGATATCAACATTATAGCTTATCAAATTATTTTTGTACTGGGCCTAATCCTTGAATTTGTTAAGCAATCAACGCATAGACAAGGCTATTGAAAGTAATCCTGTAAGGAGCAAACATTTAGTAACTCAGCCATATTTCTGATAATTGACGACTGCGTTGAAAAAACTGATACCCTTTCTTTGACTAGATAAGGAATAATTTATTTCTTATATTACTACTCTTATACTACCTATTCGTGTGGGCCCTTCTGATGTCAAGATTCTAGGCCGCCTTCACTGTACACAAAGATCACGTGGCTTCATGAACAACGGCTTTACGTGCCCTCCGAAGAACTAAGCGAGAGATTATCACTTTAAAATGATACAGACATAAATTTGGAAAATTCAATGGTTTAGCATGGAATTCAAATCTTCAAGTGCCCGGATTATCGTTAAGCGTTATCCAATTGAACCGTCACATTTCATATTTTTAAAGCAATCAAAATATACTCTTCCAAGAAAACTGTTAGATTTATAGTTCCTAAGGTAACTTTTCGATTATAAAAAACAAAAACACGACTATATTTTACTATAGATATACCTACTTCAATTTTTGAACATTGGGAATATAATATTATCTAGTAAAATAAAATACACGTGGAAAAAGTACATACACTTGACCGGTTTATTGAATGTCAAGTGACATAAAAAACATTACATAGAGCCTGCTTGAATGATCACAGAGCCCAGATAATGATTTTATGTGGATGAAGCGGCCGTTGTGAGATTAACCGTGTAGCGTCTACTTATTAATAGATACCTATTGCCCTAGAAAATAAACGGACCATGTTTTATGCCTGAAACCTGCGTAGCGTTAAATGCATGCAACGAAGCCTGAAGTCAAAAGTATCACCTACCCGTATATTATTTTACATGATAATTTTATAATAGTTATTATATTATTATCTTTCAATAAAACTAACTCTAAAGATATTGATTAATAAACTACTTCATCTAACACCAATGCAAGTACCAGTATCAAAAATCTATTATTTAGATGTTACTACTGTACATCACATAATATTGAAATTTTCGAGTTAACCTAAATATATAACCAAAATTATAACGATGGCGCACACTTACTTCATCTTTATATAGAGTTATTATATACATACTTAAATACAAATAGCTACGAGACTCTATGGCAGGATTTTAGTAACTATGATAATCAGTGTACTATTTTTGTTGATTCGTCAATAGGTAGGTGGATTTTAAAGACGCTAATAGTAAATATAGACACGTATCTCTATACAGGTAAATCATGCGTGTGGTTACTAATTCACAATGACAACACACAAGGAGAATGTTCTCACCTCTAGCGTAAATGGGAAAATCGCCGTCAGATCGGCTGTGGGTAAGCATGGGTCCGTAGCACCGCCACGGCGGTCTGTCCCGCGGCGCCCGAGGGCCCTCCACGGCCGCTCACCTACACCAGGCCATTAGCACATAAGCTGTCGGCACGGGGCCTACATCTACGTAGCACTTTTAGCGTGGCGTCCACCTTACAAAACTCGCATCAACTCGACGATGGCGGCGCCACAATGTCGGGAAAACGAACGGAGGCTGCGCGGCGCATCTCACGCACACACCCCTCGCCCATCCTAAGTCGAACCCGATGCCCTCCGATGCCCTGTATTTAGCGTTGCGCCCGACGTACCACGCTCTTTTCTTTTGATAATGAATGTGTTCCGTTTTATACTACATTATTTTCGATTAAAATTAATAAAAGGTAAACAATCAAAATTAATGTATATATATAATAGTATTATGAAAATACATACCTATTAGAATAAAAAAAAATATTAAAAAACAGTTATTCATATATTTATAATACTTTTACTATATTACACCTTACTCTCAGTGTAATAGGCCAAAAAATTATATGTCCAATGTTCAGATTCAAATCTCAGAAGTCTCATCAATTTTATGAATCTATTGCAAATCCAATAATCATAACAAACAAATTATAAAAACAGCCATTGGACAACATTCTGTATGCTAACCAATAGAGCGAAGATTGAGCTGAAAACCAACTAAACAACCTTATAAATAACTGTAGCCACTTTAGCTGAGTTTGGAGGCATTTAACAAGAATTTTATTTGCATTACAAAAGTGGTATAAATGTTTAGTTTGTACAATAATTATTTTATTATTATTGTGTACATTTTATTATTATTAGTGTGTGTGTAAATTATGTACGATAAAGATTTTATAATATATTTTTCTTATCTATTTTATAGTCGTATCGTATCAGCCTTTAACTGTCCACTGCTGAACATAGGCCTCCTTCATAAGGGAGGTTTTGCTAGTAATTGCCACACTTGACAGGCAGGTTGGCTACTGCAGTTAGGCTTTAGTGATGTTTTAACGAGTACGCTGCTTCCCATTCCTCGACCCTTAAGTTCCCTTAGTCGCCTTTTACGATACCCACGGGAAAGGAAGGGATGGCCCATTCATATATTATATATGTGGTCCCGCCATATATAATGTAGTCATATATTAAGATTTTATTATTATCCTTAGGATTTATTATAGATGGACCATAGTATGTTAAGCACTGATACACATGGCAGAAGTACTTAGAAATACCCGCTGTAGAGTAAGTAATAGATAAATCGATAGGGGCATATGAAGAGATTATCACGCTAATCCATTATAGCTGAATCGGTGCACTTGCCATGCTCGCAAAACTTAATGAAAACAATTAATAGCAGTCACTCTTTCGATATACGAGACTAATACTACAAAAAAAAGGAAATGTGTACACTAATATAATAAAATTATAACTAAACGATGTCTATATAGAAATTATTTAAAATATACATACATGTAAGGGCTCTTAATAAAAGCAATAGAAGCTAAAACAATGTTTTTCAAAATTTTGGTGTAGGTAAATGTGGTAAATTGGATGTGATTTTCTCAACCAAATTGTGCTTTTTGCCACCATTTCAATTGTGTTCTTGGAGATTTAATTTAAAAACTAGTGTATGTTTTATACTGAACATATCTAGAAGCGAACATAGCTATTACTTATTTCCAAAACAGATACGCACGAAGTTGCGGGTAAATGCTAGTCTTAAGACATTATTTTCTAATTGATTTAGTACTTACGATAAACTGATATGCTTAATATAAAATAAGAAATTAAGATGGTTTGAGTTATGTTTGTTTGTTACCTCTTAGCACCTTAACGGCTTAATCTATCAAAATAAAATTTGATGTAGATTCATAAACTAGACGAGATGAAGGGTTGTAGGCTACTTTTGCTAGTTAATGCATAAATTTTATTCCTAAAGTTGAATGTAGCAAATGCATCTATAGATGAAATGACTAGGAATCAAATCTCATTTAATTGAAATGTATTTCATTTTAAGTGTACTTATGTTCAAATGAAGAAACAGACAAATATTATAATATAGTCAATATATATATAATATATAAACAAACAAGCAATTGTCATATTACATTTATTTTACAATTATGAAAAATGAACAAAAAGAATGATTGTAGTTACGATAAAATTAATGTGAAACTATTGTTTTATTTTTTAAAGTAAACCTTATCATTTTTTTTTTACTATTTGTAATAGCAAATACGAAACGGCACACTTAAGGGAAAGTAGAAGCCGTCAATTAAAAAAGTGCAATAAGAATTATAAAATTCGGTTCAAAATTAGCTATCACACGAGTATAACATACACACAAAATAAACCGGCCAAATATCAGTTGAATTCGCACACCGAATATTCTGAACTTAAATAGTACAAAAATAGATTTTTATTTTATGAATAAATGAATACCAATTGAAAGTGGTTAGTTGCTGTATTACAATTTTATAACAGACGGATGGACAAAGTTGCATCATAAAGAATTTTTACTTTTTTTTAGTATTGAACTCCAATACTAACGTTCTTTCCTAGAAAATTTCTTGTATTCCTTTTCAAATTCGATTAATAATTAAATACTGCAGATTCTTCTGTCCTAGAATTTTCTGAATCTGAATACCCAGTAATTTTACTGTTATACATAAATTTTTGCATAAAACATACAATACTGATTCTTTCATCTTATGATCTAATCAGAGTACTCAGTAGTTTTACTGTCATAATATCGGTCATGGATAAAGATATGGACAAAAAGTAGACAACCTCCTTTATAAAATCGATTAAAAATGTAAAACTATACTTACTTAAGTCACCATTAGCAGTTGTAGAATCAAATGGAATAGATAAGTGACGACCTCCTTTGCCAACAACCGTGTTCAATTTTTCTGCACTGTCACCTATATGAAAATACCATATTAAAAAATTTACAGACAAAATATCTCTAAATCTTAGTAAAATTACTGTTATACAAGTATATTTAATATAATAATTTTTAATACAAATGTTATATAATTTCTTGAAATAATAGATACAAAAGCCAACAACAGTAAATAACATTTACTACTTATTTAAATTTAAAAATGAAACTCTTAAATACTCATTACTACTTTTATTATAATTTAATAATAACATAGAATATTACAAAAACTAGGTATTCAAATTCATTATCTTATTGATTAACAAGTAACAAGGATACATTAAAGTTCATATTATTCAAAGGTGTAACATTTTTTTTGCCAGTTTGACTGCATAGCAATTAGTGTCTTTAATGCTTGAATGATATCACCAGCTTTATATTTATCTGATTACTTTAAAATTTAATTATCAAAGAAATACAGCTTCTATTAGATAAAACAACAGGGACAGTACACAAGTTAGAGGTACAAAAGTTGTGTCAAATAAAATTGAAGTGAAGCAATAGTGATTGTAAAATATAAACAGATTTTGTTAACCAAAACAAAACACTAATATCAACTGCAACAAAATCAATATTGAATTCAATATTCTCATGAACAACAAGATGTTTTATAGCCATAATAAATTTAAAATATTTTAGTTGAAATTAGTTATGCAATAAACAGCCAAATTACATAAGAGGTATAATGGGAGAAACAGCATACTCTGTTATGACCATGACATTGCACATGTTTATAGGGGACGGTTACCACTTTCCATCAGGTGGGCCGTCAGCTTGTTTGACATTCTAAGTTGTATAAAAAAAAGTCTATAAGCGATGACTATTTCCTGCCTAACTTAAAATAATTTAGTATATGAAAGTAATTGTTTATAAGTAGAATTTGATTTTCAAAGTAGCAGGTTCAATTATGACAAAATTGATAAAGCACTAATGGAGAAGTAAACTATCAAATGTAGTTAGAATTATCTAGATTGATTCAAAATTGCTGATTTCTCTTAACATATGTTAAAAAAAAAACAGACAAATTGAAAATCTGCTTCTTTTGAAAGTTACATTATAAGTAAATTTTTATATACAATCCATCAATATAGAAATCTTATTATGATTGTCTAAATCAATAAAAGTTGTTTCTAAATAATATCATTACTGTCATATTACATCCCATATAAAATTGTCTATATTAAATGGAAAATTTGTGTAATTATTTATATAATTTTGCCTAATGTGTCTTAAATTATCATCGCTTCTTGTAATAAATGTTTCTCTATAGAGATTTCTCCAATCACTCCTATCTGTTTGGAGTTCTTGGAAGTCTCTTCTGAATAAATCATGCCATAAACTTTCATTTGCAATTAACATTTGCAATCTATTGCATGTTTTACTAACATTTATTACATCACTTACAGGTAAATAAAGTAAAATTCTATGGAAAACTTCTTCAGGTAATCCAATTAAACTTGCACTAGGATATCCACTGTGACTTAAAATTCTACTTTTTACTGGAACTACCATTTTATTCTTGAAAGTAAATGCCAGATGTCTTAAATCTCGGAACATCAGTGGAATGGTAGAAGCATGTAAAGACACAACATAGCGACTCACTGGCAAGCAAATGGAATATGTATCCAAATTTAATTCACTTATCACTATATTTAACAAAACCATGGCACCTAAAGGTGACATTATTAATTTTACTGAAATATCTTGAAATCCCATCAAAACAAATTTTGCCTCTTGTCCAGAAAAAATATCTAGATATGACTTTATATCCATACATTTGAACTCATCTGATATAGGCGTAAAACCGTTTTCAACCATTAATGTGATAATTAGTATGAAAAAAACATCTTTTTGTAATAGATCGTTTGGTTGTGTTCGAGCAATGACTCTTTCTATAGTTTTCTCTAATAAAATCGGTATTTTCTGAGTAGTACTTTCTTCTACAGGAAAATCCATTGTAATATAAAAAAAAATAACGTCTTTAATAATATAATTATAAAATCAAAATTTAATTAATAAAAATTTAAATTGCAGACCAACAAAATGACGAAAATGACATTGAATACGAAATAATTAGATTGATTTCACTGACAGAATTAGTTGCAGAAAATAAAAGGACATAACTGACAGATATTGACAGTACGTGATTGACAGATATGGACAAGTGACTGACAAAAAATGACATATTTTATAAGAGTGATACCAAATAAGATTCAGGTTTTCGGGCTAAATCCAATAAAAAGGAACAATAATATGAAAACTTTGAAAATTTATCTAAATTAGTACATCAGTAATAAAATTAATTATGAGTGAATAGAAAAGGTGCGAGGACCAGTTTCAATCGTTTTCTACCGTTTTCCGCACTGATGTATCAGTCCCTAGCCCCTCCCCTTCAAGGTTGGGATAACTGTCAAAGATGATAGTTTTTTACACGGCAAACCGAATTTTGTAATAAATAAAATAACCATTTATTCTATTCCAACACAATATACATTCTGTGAATCTTTGTTGTTATTTAAATTACAATAGTCGCTTTTTTTGCATAGGGCCTCTTTCTTTTCACCTAATTTCTATTTTGGCCTTTCCTCATCCACATTAATTACTTTTCCACCACTAGTGCGTTTGCCCACCAATTTTGCAACCAATGTATTAATTATGCTTGTAGAATACATCTGTACAAGATAAGGAAAACTTGAAATAAAATCCTATATCAAGCCACCTGATCAACATGACAATAGTAGGCTCTAATATCATCATTCCCGAGTAGTAGTCGTAGAAGATATCCTTCTCTTAAGAGAGACCTGTGTCCAGGGGTGGGACATTAATTTGTAAAAATAGTAAAACCAAACGTTCACGGGTGAGACATGTTTACTATCTTGGGATAGTCTTTACTGTTATGAACATTATTAGTATGACCTATCAAAATTTAAATATAAATTACAGAAAAAGAAAAATCTTTCATATATAATTTGTTTCATATTTAGAGGGGCAGGTTGTCTGGGCTGGGCCAAACTCCAGAATTATCTGATGTAATGTAATCTAATGTAAATTGGACTCTCTTTTCCGCGCCTAGACTGTCATTTGGGCCGTTGTGCGTATGAGTCGTGACTAGTACAGCCAACCCAGCTCCGCCCAAAAGCCTCATGGGATCTTAACAGGCCTCAAGGAACGACCTCAAATCCAAAGATTTGTAAATGTTGATGGGCCACAGGTTCACATTCCAGGATTACGTGAGCAGCCGTTTTTTCGGCGTCGAAACAGCCTCGACATAAACGGCTCCTATTGTGTATAAATGTTTGTCTAATGGACAATAGCCTGTTATTGTCCCTATCACTATTTTGAGGTTTTTCCTATCTAGATGTAATAAACATTTTGATAGTTGTTGATTCAACATAGGCATGGCCAATTTTGATTGTCTGCAATTAGTAGGCTGTATCCATCTTTGGTTTTGTATGTCAACGGATCTTTGACGAATCCATATTTGAAATTGCGAGAATGGATGAAGAAGAAGAAGTGAATACGGGCCTACCACACTCGTTTCTGAACCTCTTCTAGCTAGCTCATCTGCAGCATTGTTACCATAAGATCCACTGTGCCCTCTTATCCATTGCAGGATAACTCGGTTATTGTAGGATATCTTATGCAGTGAATGGTGGTATTCAATTATTAATTTGTTGTTTGTCTTATTGTTTCATAGAGCTTTTAGTACTGCTGTGCTGTCAGATAAGAATCTAATGCCAATACCATTTATTCCTAGCTTATGTACAGCTGCAGCAGCCTCGGTTGTTGCTACACATTCGCATTGGAATATTGAGCTGTGTATACCAAACGGTATGTGCATGTTTATATTAAGGTCTAAGGAAAAGATTCCGGTTCCTGAACCATTCTCAGTTTTGGAGCCATTGGTGTATATGCGTAATTTGTGTAGTCCAGATTGATCCTTTTCCTCTTCTTTTATTTGTACTTGAAAAAAAAAATATCTGATGCCCTCACCAAAATAAAAAACAGTTTTCAGCTACAGGCAAAAACATATCTGAGAAATAATTTCAAATATACTAATGGTTTTATATTCACATAATAATTGTACACCTAGAAAAATGGAAAAAGTATGTGGACAGAAACAAATGAGGACAAAAACAAAGGAAATTACAAGAGAGAAAGAGAGTTTATAATTTTTGGTTTGCAGCACATGTTTTACAAGAAGGAAGATGAAATAAATTTGAATATGTTTTAGAATACATTTTAGATATGTAGGAGGGCTACACTGAAAATTTAATAAATAAAAAAAATATTCAAATTTTGAAAATGGAACTCTTTATGAATAATACTAAGTATTTATATACTTTATTCGTTTGTCATCTGTTTTACGGTTTGGCGGGAAATTAAAAATAGTCTGTGTAACATCCTGAAACAAACGGAAGAAAATTTTCATACGATGATTTTTTATGGCTTTTGGATGTCATCTAAGTCAACAAAAAGTTATGATAGACTACGATTGACCTTTCACGATGAAATGCCCGTCTCGTGCCACTGTTTACAACTGGTTTAATGAGTTTAAACGTGATCGCACTAATCTTACCGATGATGTGCGTGAAGAACGGCCTTCTAAGGCGATGACTGAAGATAACATCAGTGTTGTGCGGCGTATGATAGAGACTGACAAAAGAGTGACCTATCAGCAGATTCCGGCAAGCTTAGGGGTTGGTAAGAGTCAAATGCACAAAATCCTCCATGAACATTTGGCGGTCAGGAAGCTTTGTGCCCGGTGGATACCTCATAATTTGACCGAGGCTCAAAAACTCCGTTGTGGTGAATGGTGCCGTGAAATGCATGAAAGATTTAATGGAGGTGACTCGAATTCTGTGTTTGACATAGTTACGAGAAACGAAAGCTGGATTTACTGTTATGATCCCGAAACTAAAAGACAGTCAGCTCAACGGGTGTTTCCTACTGAGGAGTTGCCAAGTAAAGTGAAGAGAGGTCGAGGCGTGGGAAAAAAGATGGTGGCCTCGTTCTTTGGAAAGACAGGTCATTACGCGACAATTGTTTTAGAGGATTGAAAAAACAGTTTTTTTTTTTTTTTTTTTTTTTTTTTATACAACTTAGAATGGCAAACAAGCTGACGGCCCACCTGATGGAAAGTGGTAACCGTCGCCTATAGACATGAGCAGTACCATGGACATAACAGAGTATACTGTTTCGCCCATGATAGCCCCCATGCGCTGCCATTCCTGAGGACTCAGGTGTTATTCCTCTGTACCCAGTAAATTCACGCCATATCCCACTCTTCAAACCGAAACACAGCCATGCAAACACAACTGCTTCACGGTTGAAACACGAATGGGACAGAGGTACCCAAGCAATCGACTTTTGTACAAAGTCTCCCTCTGGTATAGTAACAATTGTTTGTCACATGTTTTGGAAATAGTGCGTGAGAAACTACCTCGCAGTAGAATCCTCCTTCACCACGACAATGCTTTGTCACACACCACCAGGCAAAAGATCGATTATTTGGCGACCTCAGACTTAGAATTACTGGGTCATCCACCTTATAGCCCCGACCTCGCACCTTGTGATTTTTATATATTCCGAAAAATAAAAGAAAAACTTTGAGAACAACAATTTATGGACATCGAGGAAGCTGTGGCTATGTTTCAGAAGGCAGTCAAAGAGATCCCTAAGGACAAGTGGGCAAAATGCTTTTCTCAGTGGTTCTATCGGATGCAGCGATGTATTGACATGAATAGACACTATTTTGAAAAGATAAAAGAAAGGTAAAAACTAATTTAATCAGATTTTGAATTTTTGAAGACTTTCAGTTTGACCCTCATACCATGGTCATACATTTCAAAAATATCACCTCCTTTAATGATAATTTAAAATGTGTCATATATTTATGTCTTTGTTTATTTTTTTAGTCCAATAGAAGCTTAAAAATATAGTAATTGTCAGGATATACTTAATTTTTTTTTTAAATTGACCAAATGCTCACACTTTTTTATAGCGAATGGTAAAACAAACAGCCCTGAAACATTGGTATATAATACTGTATTACAAAATTAATATATTTATTCCAATCATTACATTTAACAAAAACTCTCACATCTCACAATGAAATTGTTTTCATAATAAAAACATATTATATTGAAAGGCATTTATAATTTAGGACATTATTGTGTTTTGTTAAAGTAAACAATATAACCCACATATCTATTACCTAAGCACTTAAATAAATTACACTATCATATATTAATATGGATATTTAAGAATCATAAATACAGGTTAGAAATAAAATACAAAAATAAGAATGAGACATACAATATTACATAATACCATCTAGATCTAAACTAAGCAAAGCTTTTACTATAGGTACTACACAAGTACTATTAGTTTATTAAAAAGAAACAAGTATATAAGTATGTCTATAGATACTTATAAATTATTTCTATTTTCTAAATACATATATATAAAATAACACTCAAACCAATACAAACATATATAAATACAACTGATTATATTGTGCAGGGATCAAACCCATGACCATCAGAAAATGACATGGTGTGTTGAACATAAAAAAAATAAGACTTGTACAAAGTCTCCAGAGGGAGACTTTGTACAAGAAAGGCAATTGCTTGGGTATCTCTGTCCCATTTATGTTTCTACTGTGAAGCAGTTGTGTTTGGATGGCTGTGTTTTGGTTTGAAGGGTGGGATATGGTGTGAATTTACAGAGTACAGAGGAATAACATCTGAGTCCCCAGGAATGGCAACGCATGAGGGGTATCATGGGCAAAACAGTATACTTTGTTATGTCCATGGTACTGCTCATGTCTATAGGCGACGGTTATCACTTTCCGTCAGGTGGGCCATCAGCTTGTTTGCCATTCTAAGTTGTATATAAAAAAAACAAAATGTGATCTCACACATAACTTAAACACAACCCTAGTTATAAGTTGCTCCTACTTAGAGAATTTATTTTTCTAATATTTTTGTATTTAGAACAAATATAATTAAATAAACAGAAATCCTTTCAATTAAAAAAAATGGAACATGATTACTGAAATTATTTCTTAAAAAATTTTTCATTAAAAATTTATTAAAAGATTGTTGAATTACTTAATTAAAAAAAACCTACTCTAACATAAAAAAGTAATCTTTTATATAAGGAAAAAAGGACATTATCCTTAAATAATTGGGCATTTTTATGAGTACTATTGATAGAGACATCAACACCTATATAATTAATGTAATTACAAATAAAAATAATGACAAGACTGATTAATATGTAATAAATATACTATATAGAAGTAGGAAGTATATAATATACAAATAAGAAGGGAAATACAAATAAACTGAAACAATTACAAAACAGTCAATTAGTATAAGAATACAACGCAAGGTTATGATTAAGAATGTTATTAATTAAAATGGATTATAATAAAGAGGAAATAGTTTAGGCTTACCAATATTTCCCGAATTTCCTTGTTTCATATTACTCTTAAAGGTATCCTCCGAGTTATTACAAGAACTTTTTTCACTGTCACTAGCCATTGAAAGGTTTCAAAAACTATATACTTTAATCAGGAATAATATCACATTTTACAGATAAGGCTTACTTTACTTAAAACCTGTATTGATTATTATATTCTTATTCTCACTTTAAAAATACAAAAGTAACGAAAGTACATAATTAATTAGTAATACATGTTTACACCCTCTCGACAATTTTTTTTTTTTTCATGTAAATGACATATAATTTTTTTTAAATGTTTTTTACGGCTTTAAATATAATGCTTTCTGTACTGTCCGTGACCGAAGATGAGACTGCTATGTCACCGTAGATGATTTGCTTTTGATTTCTTACATGATAGTTTTTTAATTTTAATTCTTCATGAATACATAGAAAATTACATTTGTCCTTACAATATATTCCGGATGACTGCACCGACGCTGCATAATAATGCATAGTGTTTTATCGAGTGCAGTGATATAGTATAGTTTCGTTTTGAAACATAGTATAGTTTCATTAAAAATGAATAGAGAATCGTCTACAATATATATAAAAATATTGTGATTCGTCGACATACGAGTCTTACTTAATAATAAGACTTATCCTATATAATATATATTGTATATATATAGATAACTCATAGTTTCATAAACTCATTCCTAAATAGTCATATATACTCATAGGTATATAGTTCGAGATAACGAGGGTAAGGTATTAGTATGCCGATAGGTCCGTTGATCAGTCTTTATATGCCGCTATAAATATAGTGATCATCGTCCGAAGAGTAACGAGAATCGATGCTCTGTATCGTTGCCGTCTACAGGATGCTGTTCTAAGGGGGATAAGTATACGTCCAGGTATAACAGCACCCCGGTACCGATGGGCCTGACTCTCGACTTTTAGGGCAGCAGTTCAGCATACAATATAAATTTTGATGTGATTTATTTATTGTTTAAAAAAAAACTCATCTCCATGTCATCATCTTATCTCTTAAGAAGAGGAAATGACAAACTAACCCCCGGCAGAAGCACAGTTGGCCAGGGTTCGAAGCTCCAGGGAAAGAAATCGGCGCACTATACAAGCAGTATCTAAGAGCACTGCTTTCTGCATCTTTGCCGGAAGATAGCCGCCTCGGAATTCCAACCGTCTGGTTGGGATAAATTCGTTCACCGACAGAACGATTGGAATGATTTCGGTGGATGTAACACCCCACATTTCGGTCAGCCAAGTGAGCCAAATCGAGATATTTTCTCTTCTTCTCGGTTTCGGCTTTCACGAGGTTCTCGTCATGCGGTATAATGACATCTACCAAAAACAACCTCGAGAGTATCCGATCTATCACCACGATATCAAATATATTCGCAGGAACTGTCCTGTTCATGATGATGAATCGGTCCCAGTAGAGCCTGACGCTATCGCTTTCAAGAACCGGCTGGAGCTCGTACGGCCTCGCAAATGAGAGTTTGCTGTACTATAGTATATTCGCGAGGCCGTACTTCTTAAGTAACTCTAAATGGAGTATTTTGACTACTTGGTTGTGTCAGTATACAGTGTTGGTAAGAGCTGAACAACCCGAAAGCACATGTCTGAGTGACTCCCGGGGATGGCGACATGCCCAACAGATGTCCTAAGTGCTATCGTTTAGAATGTGCTTTCGGTATTTGTTCGTCTTAACCACCTGATCCTGTATCACATAGACAAAACTCTCGGTCTCTCCGTAGAGATCACCTAATTGTAGCGAGTGCGTGAAGGTCTTTGTATTGATATACGGCCCGCGGCAGGCAACATGGCAACTGCTGCTAGACTTTTAGAGATGTTTTAAGAAAGACGCTGCTGCTCATCGTTCGACGAGGGTCGAACGACGGGTCATCTTGCATCGAACGCTGAGTTAAGTGGTCCTTAGTCGACGACGTAGGCGCTAACGAAGGATGAAGGACCATTCTACTATATTGTTTGGAATCACTCTTAATAATAAAACTCAATGGAGTCCTCAGATCCAAAACCTTGCAACTAAATTAAATTTAGCAGCGTACATTGTACGCAGGATTAAACAATAAGTATACTAATATTTAAACTGCTAGTGCTAGATTAATTTAGTTAGTTTCATAGTAAATTGTTCTATGGAATATTATTATGGGGTAAAGCAGGCATCCAACACATATTTGTATTACAAAAACGTGCAATCTGCGGAATTTATTCTATGGGAAGTGGTGAATTACTAAGAAAAAAATTTAAAGAAGCAAATGTTTTCACTCTAGTTTCACAATACATATACGCAAACATTTTATATATACGTACGAATCTTCAACTGCTTCTTAAAAACAGTGACACAAGTACAAACTTGCTGTTCCGAAATTTAGAAATCGTTTAGAAAAAGTTAATACATCTTTTATAGGAATGATATTAAATGTTATAATAAGATATCGAAGTATATTTTGGATCTACCATTTAATAAATTTAAATTTTTTATTGAAAACATATGTGCATTGTGTATGTATATAAACACTATTTTTAAAATATGTTAACATATTTAAAAGTGCTTGTAAAGTCTGTTTGAAGAAACAACTTTAATACGATGGCACCTTCAGACTTTCATCTATTCCCAAACCTAAAAATAACATCTTGGAGGTCAAAAATTTTCATCAAATGAGGAGGTCGAAACTGCGGTGGGTGAACTTTTTGAAGGCCTTAAAGAAATTTTTTTTTATGACTGGCATACAGGTCTTGGAAACCAGATGGAAGAAGTGCATTGAATTAAGTGGAGATTACGTAGAAAAATAAAATTACTTTTGTTTATATTATATATTGTTTTCTTGCTGAGATCGTGAACTTTTCAATCCATCCTCGTATTATTTGGAAATTATGCACAAATTTTCCTATATGATTTGTTGTTACTTTATAAAATTATTATATTGTTCTAACACTTTCTGATTTTATTTCACTGCACTTTAATACACCGTAATTTTTTTTTACGTAGATGGACAGTCGTCCGGAACAATATAAATGAATAATACTATATTTGTTACCTTATAACGCCTTAACCATTTAACTAGTTTCATATAAACGCATTATATGAGATGGAGAAGGATCTAGACTACTTTTTATTCCGGTCTGTAAACATTCTGGTCACGAGAACAAAGTTGATGGTTTGTAAAAGTTAATATTTCATAATATGCCAGTTAAAAACGTATTTCTGTAAGTATAATGTATATATTATAGTCTATGCTAATTCCCTAAAAGTTATTACCTAAAATCTTTGGTTATTACTAATACTGGCAATACTCGTTCTGAAGTAAACTCGTATATCTCTAAATAGTCTGTTCTCCGTATCGTATGGTTTTGTTCTTATTCGCATTTTCATTTTCTTATTTTACACTTGCTAGCAATTTTGAAGCGTGTTCGTGAATTGGCATCTGAGTTAGTGATATAAAAAATATATCACTTCGGTTTGAAAAATTAAAAATAATAGTAAGAAAACAACACAACTATTTCATTCAAATTTTTTAGACTCCGTACCAGACGCAGTATACTTGCTGATGTGATATTCTTGAAATGTCATCGTATATGGCAGGTGTTTTCGATTTAGATTTAGATGTGGATGTTACAGTTGGAGATTCAGACGAAGACGATATTATCGAAGTTGATGAGGTAGTTATTTTGTTAATTTTAGAAAAGGTTATATCTACTATTAAGTCTAACCTAAAATCTACATTGGAGTCAAATGATAATTTGTTTTTAATTACTAACCATAGGTACAGTAATTTTGAAGTAATCTTATGGAACACAGATATTTAGAAATAAAAGTAATAACTGTGTCATTTGTTAAATTCTTGTCATAGTTACAAAATATTTTGTATAATTTTATTTATTATTATTATGTAAAATTAAAATAGTATTAGACACCAATACCTACTAATTGACATTTATAAAATAGTTGTTGTTTTTTTTTCTAACTTACATATTTATCTATGTAGACATAGAGAAATAATTTTTACTGAAACATGTACTAATTTATCTTAAAATCAAATATATTGCTTTTTAGTTTCATCATTAGTATATTATTTCAAGAATATGCTGTGAGGAAATGGGGTTTTTCTTGTCATATTTTAAAATTATTGTCTTTTTTTTAGTTGGGATTTTTTTAAATCAAGTGATTATGTTAATATATGTGTATTTTTGTTATAATTCTTTTTTTAATGCAGGTGGATTATGACCCTGAGTTAAATGTCAACAATATTGTTGAGTAAGTGAACTCCTCTATTATATCAGAATGTATAAAATTTAGAAAGAGTATGAAATTTAATATAATATAATACTTTACAGATTAGAAGGATCTGAAACAATACAACTATCTGAGGATACAGTAAATCCTGGACAGTGTAAGCGACTTGGTCCACAAGATTTTGAGTTGCGGAAAGTTTTGGGAAAAGGTGGATATGGGAAAGTGTTTCAAGTTCGCAAGATTACAGGACCAGATGCTGGATCTCATTTTGCTATGAAAGTTCTTAAAAAGGCATCAATTGTTCGCAATCAGAAAGATACTGCACATACTAAAGCAGAAAGAAATATATTAGAAGCTGTTAAGGTGATTTTAAAATTGTATTAGTAATCTTAACTGTATAATATGGTAATTTGCTGATAATTATAGCTGTAGGTGTAATGGATATATTAAATTAGGTACTATAAATTAAAGATAGAGAATTAAGTTTCAATAGCCTTTCAGACTGGAGGATCTCTGGATGTGCATGTTTTTTGTAAGAATCTAATTATGATAGGCTACTTCAATTGATACCTAAACCTCTCCACTTCTGCATAGCATACCTTTCATTATCAACATTAGTAAATAATCATCATTTCAGCCATTATCCATCCACTGCTGGACATAAGCCTTCCCGATAGACTGTCATAAAGATGATCCTGAGCCATCAGCATCCACTGACCCCCTGCAATGCATTTCAGGTTGTCGCTCCATCTAGTGGGGGGGATAAATAATAATAATACTATAGTATTAAACATTAAGATTTCCAAGAAATCTTTCTTAGCAAATGTGTAGATCACATGAGAAATCATGGTTTCTTTATTTAGATATTTTATGATAGATCAGTGTGTGGTATTTCAATGTTATATCTACTTATCATGTGGATCAAAATTTTAATGAACAGATCTGCACAATATATCTAATTATTTATACATTATTGCCTTACTAATATAATATTTTATATCTTAAATTTTTTCAGCATCCTTTCATAGTGGAATTAGTTTATGCTTTTCAAACTGGTGGTAAACTATACTTAATATTAGAATATTTAAGCGGTGGTGAACTTTTTATGCATCTTGAACGAGAAGGCATTTTTCTTGAGGATACTGCATGGTGAGTATTGAATTATATATATTCTTTATTGCACTTGTAAATTACATTGTTAATGCATTTATAAATATTGAGAGCAAAAATTTACTTATCTCTGACAGACACTATGACTATATATTAGCTACTAATATATTGGATTTTAGGTATGAATATAAATATTTAATTTTATACAAATTAGTGTTTAGGCAATAAATATACATTATATTACACTGTATTGATTCCATTATAAATTTATAAAATTATTATTAATTCATCACTATAATTACAAATTCTGTCAGAGAACACTTCCACTAATATGCACTTTTTGAGATTATTTAATAGACAAAACCTGTTGTACTATGTTGTTTGTGACAACCAAGTATACTTGGCTACTAGATTTATTACAGAGTTCTCCATGAAGCATATTTTGAGTATGACTGTTTCCTATTCAATATAAATGTAGTATTACATTTTATAGCCTTTTGTTTCGATGCAATGTATCCTAAAAAATAAAAAATCATGCTACCCATTGAAGTAAAAGAAGTGACGATGGTGGATTCTAAAAGTTACTGCTTGAAATTTGTAACATTTTTCTCCTTTCAATTTAGTCAGCTGATTTAAAAGACTAGAATTTTTTTAAATTGTTTTATCTATATTAAAAGCTGTTTAAGTAATTGATATATTATCATATACAATGATAATTATATAATGTGTTAATTATTAAGTTTTTTTTATATTCCAGCTTCTATTTATCTGAAATTATACTGGCTTTAGAACATTTACATAGCTTAGGTATAATTTATCGAGATTTGAAACCAGAAAATGTGTTATTGGATGCACAAGGTCATGTTAAACTCACAGACTTTGGTTTATGTAAAGAACACATTCAAGAAGGAATTGTTACACATACATTCTGTGGTACAATTGAATATATGTAAGTTATCAAGAAATACATTCAAAAAAATATTATTATAATAATAACATTATGTAATATTAATAATATTAAATTTTATTAATAGGGCACCAGAGATTCTAACAAGAAGTGGCCATGGGAAAGCTGTTGATTGGTGGAGCTTGGGTGCCTTGATGTATGACATGCTAATTGGTCAAGTATGTAATTTATCACAATCAATCAGATACCATTGATTGTATAAATATTAGTGTGTAATAATGTATATCATAAATATAATTTGTCCATGTTGCAGCCTCCATTTACAGGCGATAATCGTACAAAGACAATAGAAAAAATACTTAAGGGTAAATTAATGCTGCCTGCCTACCTCACACAAGATGCCCGCGACTTAATACGGCGTCTTATGAAGCGTTCTGAAACACAGCGCCTTGGTGCTGCTGGAGCAGCCGTAGTACGAGGTCATGCATTCTTCAAACATGTTCATTGGGATGATGTTTTCGCCCGTCGATTAGAACCACCAATAAAACCCAGATTGGTATGTGTATTTGTGTAAACATTTCAAAATATAATTCTACTAGAACTTCTGATACTTTTGATGTTGCAGATTTGTCATTAGTGTCTGCTTATTCGTTATTAAAAATAAGTAAATATTTACAACAATTTTTGTGTAAAAGTAAAAACAAAGTAAAATTTGTCACAATTTTTTAAATTCCAAAATCATCAATAGGAATTGTGATATGTATGAAGCTAAAGTTTTTTGTAGTATGTATTTAATCTTAGTTTTAATTATCTTTTCCTTTATCCTCAATGTTATCTATAAATAAAGGTCGTTTAGTATAAATCCCCACATACACAGAGATATTTTTCTTTCCGATATAATGTAAAAACCATAATCATAACAATGTTAAGTCAATTGTAGTGTTGTATTGAGTTTTTATTGATTACATGTGCCATTTATTGACTATAGGTCTTAAATTTTGCCAAATGGTATATTGATCATGTCTGTTCCCATAGACAAATTATATACAAATCTATTTAGAGATATGTTAACTGCACACATGTAAAAGAACATGATGCCAGATATTCTAATTTGTTTTATTCTATCTCATACAAATAGCAGTGAAAATGTTTGTCATTTGTACAGGTGAAGTAGTAGTCACGGGATTATAGCTGTGATCTGCAATCAGTTGTTCAATCTTGGTTGCATAAAAAGTATACGAGGTTTGTCCGGAAAGTACGTATAAAAGTTTTTTAAAAATTTTATTTTACAATTATTCAGGTAAATCAATTTTATCCCCTTCAAAGTACTCCCCCTGTGACATAATGCACTTGTGCCAACGCCGTTTCCACTGTGAGAAGGCTCCTTGAAAGTCCTCTGGTTGTAGGTTTCTCAGCTGCCCCGTCGTAGCTTTTTTTATCTCATTTATGTCCCCCAAATGCCGCCCCCGAAGTACCAATTTGGTTTTTGGGAACAAGAAGAAGTCACACGGGGCCAAATCCGGCGAATAGGGGGGTGTTCGGTCACCGTAATGGAATTTTTACTCAAAAACTCACGGAACGATCTTGGCGCAAATTTTTTTCATTTGAAGTTCGTTTCTTAGAATTTCGTGGACCACGGTTTTGCCCAAATTAAGCTCTTCAGCCACCTGTCTGACCGTTAAACGACGGTCCCCATTAACACAAGTTCGAATTCTTTCCACGTTTTCGTCGGAATGTGAAGTGGAAGGACGTCCTGAACGTGGGTCATCTTGAACGCTTTCTCGGCCCTCTCTGAATCTTTTTAGCCACTTGTGGACGGTTGGTTCCTTCACAGCATCATCCCCATAAACTGTTCTGAGATCGGCAAAAATTTCACGGCCATTCTTGCCGAGTTTCGAGAGAAACTTGATTACGACGCGCTGCTCTTCAACGGAAGCGGGCTCCATGCCGACGGGGTTTCGTTAAGAGGTAACTTCACAGATGGCGTGACAAGCCAGTTCGCACCGCACGGCGGTCAGACCAGAACTGAAGCATTGTTAGGGACATAAGGAAGGGGTCCTGCGCTTACCTGGCCTCCCCACTCCTCTTTCTCGCATTCCAGAACACTTTTATACGAACTTTCCGGACAGACCTCGTATATACTTGATGTAAAATCTTATTGTATGTTAGTTTATTTATCTGTATAAGGAAGAGTGATATCATAGAATATTTGCACCTATTTTTTTTTTGATGGGTGAAAATGGTATGGTAACCCCGCCTGCGCTAACGGGATACGCTGGCGGAGCACCAGTGAATGGTGATCGATGAGAATGAAAACAGGCCAGTTAGCCCATCATGATGGATTCATCAGGAATTAACCATGATAGTTTCCAGGGGAACCACGAGGAGGTCGACCTGGTTGGGTATATTGCTAGCAATGGGATTTTTAGTCTCCATTACTAACAATCCCTTTCCCCCCTTATTTGCACCTATTAGGTACACTAGTAGGTACTAGTACTTCATACAAACACAAAATTATTTACATTTAAGTCAATATCAAGATTTAAGCTTTAGCAATAGAATATGAATATGCCAGGTTTCTCACTCATTAATAAATGGACAGCCAAATTCATGATGTAGAGATAAATTTACTATCTCAAAGAATATATGAAATGATTTCCTTATCTACACAACACTTTAAAGTTACTTTTTATTTTTGTAATAAAATTCATCATGTGTAATACATTTATATACATACATATTTGTGTAAAGCACTTGTGCTGTATTACAAGTAAATCAACTTAACATACGAGTACAGAGTGTTTTTTGTAAATTTTACATACCTACATATTATGTGATTTTCAGGCAAGCGAGGATGATGTATCACAGTTTGATACAAGATTCACACTTCAAACGCCCATTGATTCACCTGATGAGTCTACTCTTAGCGAAAGTGCCAACCTAATGTTTCAGGTATTATATTTCAGTAGCTGAAATTAAATTGATTGTGCCCTATAAACAAGAGATTTATCTGAATTTTATTTAATAGATACACAATTTTTGTATTTATAATATTGCAGGGGTTCACATACGTAGCACCCTCTGTACTGGACGAGATTCACAAGCCACGAGTAATTACGGCTCGTTCGCCGCGCCGCCCGCGGCCACAACACCACAACACGTTCGCAGGACCGCCACCTTCCACCGCCCATTCGCAATCACATGCTCAACAAGAGGACCTCATGGACGTGCAAGGTCTACCTATATAGTAAGTACTGTAATTAGGATAATTATTGTTAATTAACTTGGGTGACCGGATCAGCGGCTTTATGTTTAACAAGTCATAAATATACGTATATCTATTGATATGTATAATATCTATGTATGTTAAGACGAGTAATTTGTGACATATAATAGTTAGTGAAGTAGTATGGACATTTGGCAACGTTTCTTTTGTAATGAAAAATGTTATAAGTTTAGTAAAAGTAAAAAGCGTTAGAAGTTCTATTACAAAAACAATAATTAATAGGTCTGTTATGTAGAAGATACAACTTTTTAATGTTTAATGACTTGAAACCGTTGATCCAGTGAGCCTACATTCATAGTTAGCATACAGCCGCACACTAGCAGTGACAGTTACTATTTACCGTAAAGAAAGTATCTTATGAATTTTGCATATTGACTTATTTTTTTATATTGTTATTGTTACAAATTGAAGAATACTATAAATATTCCGGTAATTATATATTATATATTTTGTGCACTTTATGCACTACAACATAAGTAGCATTGCTATTCCTCTATTATGCAAAATGCACTGGTTTATGTTTAGTGTGTGGCTGCACTATTTGTAGTTTATACTAATATTATTACTAGTTCCGAACCAAACTGAGAAAGTGTGGAGTATTGTGTGCTAAATCATTGGATGCAGTACAGACATATATCCAATTTGATATTTTTAGTTTAATTCATAATATTATGTAATAATTATATCGGATCTTATTTGGTTGTTAAAAAATATCTATTAAATATTTTCATTATATGATTTGTAGTGATAATTACTATGAAATCGATAATTTTATGTGATTGTAATTTAATTTTAAAATGCAGTAGTTTCTCAATTTATCGCGTGATAAAATCCGCATGTGATATAAAAATTTTCGTTAATACAAATCAGGGGTTAGAATTTATGAAAGTAATTGGAATAAGTATTGTATAATATTTGGATAAAATTCATGTACCTTTATTTATGTAATTAAATTAATTTTGCCGACAACTATATAAATGTAAAATTTGTGCTGGTAATTGTATTATAGCCTATACTCTAGGTCTAGCGACCGGTAGGTGCATCTTTGTTTTTGTGAGACTGTTGGTATTTGCTGGCGGTGCATCTTATTACCCGCTTATATTGAGAAACTAATGTGAATTTATGAATCGCATACACTCATTTACTACACAGCAGTTTAATCATTTCCTAGGTCTTATGCCCATTCAGTTTTAATATCCTGTCTTAATATTTTTTAAATCTATTATCAATCAATCATGGAACAACAGAATAGGTACTTTCCCTGTTAACTATCGCAACATCGCGATCTCCTACCAAATTTTGTGATGTTTTAATTTGAAGTTTCTTTTTAATTGACCTTATAATTATGAGAACATTGTAAATATTATCTTATTTATATATAGGTATAATATGAGAATGTGATATGTATTAAATATGATATATACTTGTATGAAAATGATGTTTTGATGTAAAGTAATAATTATAATAATAATAAAAAATACCAGGAAATCGCGATGTAGCGTTATTAACTAGCGCGGTTTCAAAAAATATACGATGGCAATAATACAACTCAATATCATTGAAAATGTCTTGTCTAATAGTATTAAGTTATTATTTGTGCTATTTTAATAGCAAAAGTTACCATTTTCACTAGAATTTATTTAAATGTCTTTTAATGTTATTGAAAGATGACCTTAGATGAAATTATTTGGAAATATCAGTTAGGGCACTGTAAAAGTTTATTGTTAATGCTTAACGAAATTAGAGCAAAAAGTAATTATGCAATGGTTTGCAAGTACCTAGGTATAGCCAAACACTGAAATGGAACTATAGTTTTAAATAATGAATTGGTATCAGAATGTTTGGTTTCACAAATAGCTGGCAACTTCTAGCGTCTTGGAAAGTTAAAACTGGCTTTTTATAAATTATTATAGGATCCATTTCATGTAACCCACCGATGAAACCATACTAGTCTGTTGATATTACGTTCTCATTATAAAATGAAACTAAACATGGCGGGTTATACAACATAAATCCATTAATTCCCGTAAAATTTGCCTGATAATAACAAGAAGATGTCAGCGTCACTGTAATTAAAATTATACTTGAAATTAAATGACATTAAAACATTACGTTCTATCTAAATATCCATAAATTTAATCAAGAGAAATTGTCACCCTTAATAGATAATAATTTGTAGGTAGTTTTTGAATTATGAATTTGTAATATTTGTAATGACTAAGTCTAGAAGCAATTTTTGTCGGCTTGAACGACCGAGAAAAAAAAAGCATATGCCCTTTATACCGAAAATAACAATTTTCATATTATTATACATACACAATAAATGAGTTTAACAATATTAGAGATTCGACTTAGCCGAAATAAAATTTTGTCAAAATCTGAAGATAGACACTGACATCCCGATTAGGAATTCTAACATTCTGATATCAATAACGATTTTAAATTTCTTTAGTTATGAATATTAAATTATGTATATATAATGAAGTGTTTTTTTTTTTTTTTTTTTATAAAATTATCGAAGTGAAGCTCATTTTCATTATTAGTTAATATAATATACTATTTTTTTTCCGGAAGTAATTCTTAGCCTGTTTGTGTTACATACTTATATTCCTAATGACAATTGTAAATACAGGATTTTTTTATTGTAAGATCTCGAAAGACCACTTAGAAAATCCAAAAAATAATACGTATTCTATTCATTTTAAAGCAAAATACATATGTTATTTTTTTTATAAAAACTATTTCGTATCGATCGCAAATTTTCGGATAAATAATTAACCGGTGTAAAGTATAAAATGTGACCGGAAATTTTAAATGATAACTACAAAAACATTTCTTCAGTTATGGGTACACTTACTTGATTTATTTAAAATATGATATAATAATGTATAAACTTCTTACACACCATATATGTATACCCTCGAGCTCGACTCGTCTCTCGTTGAAACTTTCGTGCCAATGTGCGTACATGACCTATGGTATACATATGGTATGAGTTTAGTTTTCAGTTCTATACTAATTCAGTTATAAAAATATAAATATGCATGTCTAATGCACTGATGTTACATGTTTTGAAACCGTTAAACCGCGAATAAAAAAGAGAATGGACAAAATATTTTTTCTACTAGTCTTTGGTACCTTTTTTTTTGCTTTAACCGAAATAAATTAGTATTAATTTTACTGTTACATTTAATTAAAAATATTCATAAGAACATAGTATACCTTGAATATAATTCTACTGCCCTACTAAGAAGAAATAGCGCAAGTCGCGCATTTCGTGAAATTGAGTTAGTTTGATATTTATGTTTGCAGATGCAAAAAATAATAAATATTTATTGTCTAAGATGATTTGCAATAAATAACAAATTAAACAAGCTCATTTTACAAAGTTTTTATCTCAGAAATATGTTACATTAACAGTTGTGGTTTAAAAAGGGTAGACTATACTTGAAGATAATATAGGATATGATCAAAATGAAGGATTAATTTTTCAGTCACGCAAATTCTGTTTTGAAGGCACTTATTATTTTTATATCTCAGGGGCGACAGTAATGAAAGTAATAATTTGAGTAGGAATCTTTATTGTGACGTCATTATTTTATTAGATTAATCTATTACATCGTTTTCGAAGAATTAATTATACTATCAAATAAGTAATGTTCTTAATTCATTTTCTCTTTTGAAATATACATAATTGACTGAGGCATACAATATATACAGTTGACCGAGTGACAATATAATCGTCAAATCGTCGTCAATTTTTTAACAATTTATATAAAGGGCGATGACATGTAAGGGCTACATAAATGTTTTCACATATAAATGTCGGTAAAATATAAATATGATATTGTTTTATACTACCTACATATAACGAATGTACATTTTATACAAGTTACCGTTTAGTCTAATCTTTGGTAGGATTAATCGCTCTAACAAAAAAAATGTTCTAACCCCGACTGTAAGACGAAATAATAATTTACAATATATTATGTACCTTGTTACCATGCTTGATGAATTGAATTAAAAGGTCATTTTTTATTTTGTATATCAGAGTTTTAATTCACGGCGTTTATTCCTTAAATAGCTCGCAATGTGGTCCCGGCATAGAATAGAAGCCACCCCTATCGTTCCTGTGGGTGTCGTAAGAGGCAACCGAAAAAACTTAATGATTAAGGTCTACCCTTATTGGTCTACCCTACCCGTAACAACGTCCCTCTTAAAACATCACCAAAGCCTAACTGCGGTTGCTAATTCGCCTGCCAAACGTGACAGAATCCCCCAATAGAGAGAGGCCTACGTTCAGCAGTGGACAGAAGACGGCTAATATGATGATAATTCCTTAGCTAGCGATTTTTATTGATACAATAATGTAAGTACATAAATATAGAAAATAGTACTTTAAAGTTGCATTCCTTATACAGGTGTCCCGTATGACCCGAAAGCCATGGATCTATTTATTTATTTACAAGAACATGGTAAGTGTAAGGTATAAGTCCTCATAATTTGCAAAATTTAAAACAAAAAGAATGAATGTTAATTAACTGAGTCATTAAAACAATTCGTAATGTTATAAAAAAACCAATATATCAAATACGTCGAACACTTGTCAACAATAAAAAAATAAATGTCACTGTCAAATCATGGACTATTGATAACAGCTGCATTGCAACACGATAGGTAATTAAAATATGTAAGAATTTAGTATTTATAATGTATGTAAAAGAACTCCTCAGCAAGCCAATGTCCGAAACTTTAGATAAGGGGTAGGAAGTATTGAGATAAGTCTTAGGTCGGACATAGATGTGAGTTT
This sequence comes from Galleria mellonella, assembly GCF_026898425.1. Taxonomy (NCBI): domain Eukaryota; kingdom Metazoa; phylum Arthropoda; class Insecta; order Lepidoptera; family Pyralidae; genus Galleria; species Galleria mellonella. The sequence continues at coordinate 781,265 of NW_026442042.1, read as the reverse complement.
GAATGTTTTAGGACAGGAATAATACGGACTTTCTTCCATAGCTCAGAAAAAGAACATGTGTCAAGAGAAGAATTAATAATATATGTATATATTGACAATAGCTTATCAACAATGGGTTGCAACATTAAAATACTTTCACCATCAGCACCCGTGGGTTCGGAAGAAATACTGAGATATTTCTTAACATCACACTTTGTAAGCATGCTGAAGGAAAAGAGATTACGTCACACGTCATGTCGGGGCTTTGTGAGAAATTCAGATATTGTTAGACCACTACCCTTAAGCAGTGGGGGGAAAGGGATTGTTAGTAATGGAGACTAAGAATCCCTTTGCTAGCAATACACCCAACCAGGTCAGCCTCCTCGCGGTTCCCCCTGGAAACTGTCATGGTTAATTCCTGATGAATTCATCATGATGGGCTATCTGGCTTGTTTTCATTCTCATCTATCACCCTTCACTGGTGCTCCGCCAGCGTATCCCGTTAGCGCAGGCGGGGCTACTATACCATTTTCACCCAACAAAAAAATACCCTTAAGCAGTGTCTTAGCCTTCCAAACAAGATCACGATGCTTGTACTGCTGGAAGTTTTATTCTTTACCGTGCACGATTTATTATGAACTTCCACATTATTATCGTGCAGTTCCACAATATATCGTGCAAAAGAACGCTTTTATACTTTGCTGTGGACGTCCATATCGTAAATTGTCGACGCCATTTTTTTATTATTATATATTTATTTAATTTACATAAATGGCGTTCTATTGTTTCTGCCTACCCTAATAGAAGACAGGTGTGACAGATATGTATGTATGTATTTAATTTACATATATATATTAATTAATTTATTTGTTTAGGTAAAAACCTGCAATCTGAATTAGAACCAATTGATCTTAACTGATTTTGCTGTAATTTTGCCTTATAATATTACTTGCAGTATGTCATACTTATTATTGTAATATTTTCAAAATGACCGACGTTACAAGATGAAGGATTGTGTATATTTTACTAAGAACAAGGAATTATATAAAAGGAATGATAGAATAAAAACTGTAAATCATATGGTTGCCGCCTTTCTTATGCAAATATAATTAGTAAAAAGAGGACGAAAGATACACCGTCAATTGCTATTTTCTCAATTCTTAGTAGGTAAGTGTATAGAAAAAGTTTGATATTTCAATTATTTGTCAATAATAAATTTTATATTTCTAGATTATATATTCGACACTGTTTATGTAGAAAGTATGTAAGTAGGTTGTGTCTCAATTTGGTAGGGTTATACGGCTGTTTATTATATATTACATTTTCTATACACTAGCCTCGTATGAATTGATAATTTTATCACTCCTGTTATGTAATTCCTTGTTCTTAGATATTTTATTAACCCTGTTAATACAGCTGTTAAAATAAATTACGTTTAAATATGACCGTAGACAAAAGATGGTGGATTACTTGTTTAACACCATATTAATAAAATTTAATCTTAATCAAAACCTACTTCTTTTTCAAATCGACTGATAAAAAACATATGCCATTAATTTCCTCTTAACGTTATTGGTCTCCCCCTAGAAGGTGGGTAGGAAGCAGCGTGGATAGGCATTCGGTAGCATCGGCTTACTCACTCCGAGCCTAGGTGTATTACGATATAGCTGAAAAACGTGCATCTCCAAAATTATAATCTGAAGAGCATCACAGCAGGCAAACGCTTATTCATATAATAAACACATATACATACTACACGCGTAGAATTGCTACAATCTTACGGGAGAGCCTAATTCTGCCACGAAAAGGTTACGGCAGTGTCATGATCGTGTACGACCATGTTATTATCGTACGGAATGCATAAAACCGTCTCCATACAAATGTATATATTTTTCTCTCCTATTGTATCATGACGGTAAAAACGCACATTATCGTAAAGTTCCACGGAAAAGTATTAAAACACCCAAAGGTTATGATAGTGATGAGATCATGCACAACCACGTTATTATCGTAGAGAATGCTTAAAAGTATCTCCACACAAATTTACACATTTTGCTCTGTCATTGTATCGTACAATCGACTGTAAAAACGTACTATATCGTGAAGTTCCGCGGAAAAGTATAAAAACGCCCTTTAATGAAAATATAAACCATATAACTCGGCTCAAGGTTCGCATTGTATAAACAATTTAAAAACAAGTAGGTTCTCAATTCTTGTAATTTTTATTAATCCTCAACTGACTTTGATAATATTTTGGACCAATAATATTTACCACTCATTTGGTTTTATATTTATTGTCTCAATTAAACTATAATTTATTGCGGGAACAAATTCTTAAAATAATTATTATTGGTTTGAAGTGTTATATTATTCAAATACACAAAAAAATATTCCATATATTTTAGGATTTTTGTATCACAGCAATACTTATATTCTAGGTATATTTGAACAATTTTTGAACCATAATAGCAAGCAACATGACAACAGACACACTTGAAAACGTATGTATTATATATCAGTATTTTTCAATGTTTTTCATGACGCGACCCCCTTATTATGTAAAAATATCTTGTGGCTTCCTACTCTCTATGGTTTCGAATTTGTATACATTTTATTATAGTACAATTATGAAATCCGTACAGTCGTATTTATATTCACAGTTAGGTATCGATAAAATAAATAATACGTAATATAGTATTTAAAACAGACATGTAATCGATGTATGTTATAGATACTTCATTATGTATTATTGATGTATTTAAGGAACTGCTGATTTTTCATTGCTTCGCGACCTTCCGCGACCCCCTTGTAGAGGCTCGGGGACCCCTCAAGGGGTCGCGACCCACACTTTAAAAACACTGTTATATATAATTCATAATTATTATATTGCGATCAAATCATTATATATATATACTTTAAACACGATTGAATTGTGATGTGTATATATATATATATAAGGATTCTTTTTTACCAATATATTACTAATAATAGAAATATATAAATACGAACAATTTAGGGACACTCAAGTATTACGTTACGCATATTTTGAAGATTTATGACCTTCCTTCCGCCATACATGGGAGCGCCAATACGGATAGCAACATTTTTCTGTAAGGCCAACTATTCACAGTACTAAAGAATATTGACAACAAAAACAAAATAAAAATGACGTACAATACAGTCTAGGAATTCCCTATAAAATATAAACGAAGAGGGTTGCCAACTTACGATATTTAATTTCTCTAGTATTTTATTCAAATAAAAAACAATGTTTTTTTTTTCTTTTTAGTGGCATTCACTTCGATATTAGTGTATTTTGCCAAAAACAATAATACAACCACATGTTCAACCCCCTCCTCATCTCGCCCCTGTAACATATTGTAACGTTTTAGAAGACACCGCCCTCCCTCCAATTGTGTTGCGTAATATTTGAACGCCCTCTTTGATATTATAATTACATGAACAATAAAATGTCGAAATTACAAAAATTTACAAAATAAATCCACTTTTATCTAATTTCTTTACAAATTCAATTCCCTAATGGTTAATTATCTTGAAACAAATTAAGATAATAAAATTAACAAAGCTTTTTGTCATGCATAGATATAATGCGGACAAGGTTAGTAGAGTTATACTATCATTTGCATTTCCATACATTCTTCACAAATGGCATAAATATTATGTGATTCTTTTGTATCTGGAACTAAAGTAAATTGTAAATCATTATTGCAAGCTGTATTATGCTTTTCTAGCATATTGAAGATTTCATATTTTATCTGATCAAGGGATTTTTCTGTTATAATGGCACTTTTACAATTTGTACATGTTAAAACCTTGTTTTGTAGGGTGCAATTAAACTTTTGACATACTGGACAAATTAGATTGTTGTCTTCTTCTTCTAGAGACCAGTCTACATTATCAGCTTGTGATTTTTCATATTCTTTCATCAGCCTGTAAATAAAAACAAATAATATGTATCACATGCAGTTAACACTTCCAAATACGTACTAACATGGTATATAAAATAATTGGCTGTTTAGTAAATATTGTGGCTGTATAGAGTAAAAAATTTGGGTAACTCAAATTTAGTTGAAAAACAAATAATACTACAGTACACAGAAAAACTTTGTACAAAAGTTTCTATCGTGAAGCAGTTGTGTTTGCATGACTGTGTTTCGGTTTGAAGGGTGGGATATGGCAGTGAATTTACTGGGTACAGATGAATAACACCAGAGTTCTTACAAATGCCATCGCATGGGGGGTAGCATGGGCAAAATAGTAAACTTTGTTATGTCCATGGTACTGCTCATGTCTATAGGCGACGGTTACCACTTTCCATCAGGTGGGCTGTCAGCTTGTTTGCCATTCTAAGTTGCATAAAAGAACTTTTTTTGTGAATAAATTCTTATTCAACTTACTTTTTTGATGGTAGTGTTAAGAAACTAAATTCAATAGATGGGAAATGGTTTTATTAATGGTTGTTAATGAAATAGTAATCCAGTTTGCGTTAACGGTACATGCTGGCGGAGTATTGGTAATTGGTTTTTTTAATGAGTGAAAATGGAATGGCATCTCCATCTGACCTCACCTGACAGATAATAGGATAAAAGCAGGTCAGTAAGTCTATACTACTATATAGGAATTACGTGGAGGTCTACCTGATAGTGTATATTACTATCAATGGGGCTGTTAAACCCCATTACTAACAATTCTTTTCTCCCAATGGGAAATGGTTTGCCTCCACATCATATGAGATTGCACTATCTCTGTTTAAATGTGAACTAGTCAGATGGTATGTTTATTCAGTGTTATGAGTGGTTAGTGGATATTAATACCTGTAATTCCTGCATCTGGAACTATAATTGTGAATGTGTGTGCATATTTTAATTTTTTTTTTATACAACTTAGAATGGCAAACAAGTTGACGGCCCACTTGATGGAAAATGGTAACCGTCGCCTATGGATATTAAATGTCTTATATATACTCACCAAGACTTTTTGTATCTTTTTCTGTAATAATATCACTAAATATAACACACTATTTTCTAATCCTAAATAAAGCAGAACTTGTAATATAAGTATTAAAATATAGATTTTTTTTATGAGTGACAATGAAATGTTAACCCCACCCGTGCTATCCGATATACACCGCTGGGGCACCAGTAAACGCTGATAGGTGAGGATGAAGCAGGTCAGTTAGCCCAACATGACGAATTCAACAAGAATTGTTCATGATGGTTTCCAGGGGGAACCACATGGAGGTCGACCTAATAGGGCCATTAATAATTTTGCCAGCGACAGCGCTGTCAAACTCCTTTGCTAATAATCCCTTCCCCCCTTAAGATATAGATTAGGTTTATTGATTAAAAACAAAATGCCTGTACATAGAAAAGACCAACATAAATCCAATCATAAATACAAATGTATATAATTTGTGGGGATTAAACCAGCAAGGCTTCACAGCTTGGAGGAAGATGATGTAGAAAATGACGTTGTAGTCGTGAAATGATGATGTAGTCAATTAATATAAAAATTTCATGTAGTTATAATCATCATCATCATATTGACTATTATCTAGAGATGTGTATATCAGGTGTGAAGCCTGAACATAGGCCTGGGGGAAAAGCGATTATTAGTAATGAGGGTTACCAGTCCCATTGCTAGCAATATATCCTATCAGGTCTTCCTCCACATGGTCCCTCTTGGAAATAACCGTGCTGAATTCAAGGTGTATTAATCATGATGGGCTAACTTACCTGCCTTTTCATTTCACCTATCATTTCTTACTGGTGTCCTGCCAGTGTATACCATTAACATAAGCAGGGTTACCATTCTTCTGTCATCTATTAAAAAAAGGAATGTACACCTCCTTAATAGACTGCCATAAGGAATGGAATCATTTCTTAAGGCAAATGCAATGTTTACCATTGAGAAGATTTTACCAGTAGTTGCCACGCTTAGCAGGTGGATTGGCAACTGCAGTATGGCTTTTAGTAATGTTTTAAGAGGGACATTGGTGCCCATCCCTCAACCATTAATTTCCCTTAGTCACATCTTAAGACATCCACGGGAAAGGAAGGGGTGTCCCATTCTGTGCCAGGATCACACAGCAATTTTTGAATGCACTTAATAAACAAGAAATATAATTCAAAACATATAAGGTGAATATATAAAATTACTATAACACATACCATTGAAATTCTTCCAGTATCAATTCTTTTTTAATTTCATCAAAAATTTCAATTTCTTCATCATCAATTGAATGTATATTCGTAAAATTAAACATACTTCTATAAATATCATTTAAAGTGTTATGAATTTCTGTGTCTATATGTGCCCCACGGAATTTATTTAATAGCATGTTACGACAATTTTGTACTTTGTCTCTATAATTCTACAAGGAAATAAAATTAGTATGTAAATTATTAAGCACATACATTTTATCTTTACAATTTTATATTTTATTTTCTTTACAATTAAGGGCAATTGATTTAGGCAATTGACTCCATTAGATGAAACATCTATTTTGTCATTTTATTTATAAAAAAAAAGCAGTAGCATTTCTTTTAATTTTTGGTGAGAAAATAAGATATTTCATCAATATTATTTTACAACTAGTGTTCAAAATGGAACATAGTTCAATAAATGGTTTACTACCAACAAGTGTAAGATTTTAATGTCTGAAAATGATCATGTAACTTCTCATTGTTTTTTATATTTAAGCAACAACAAATATCTCCATCTTGTATGTAGAGATTAAATAATACCAGAACAGGTGTGGTATTTTTATTAATATGAGTATATTTGTGTATACATAAAATAGTTATAGGGAAACCTGTTAAACCTAGTAAGTGGTATTAAGGGGAAAATTCTAAGGCTACTCACTGACCCTGATCTACACATTAAATTATTAATAATAAGGTGAGCTTGTGATTACCTGATTAAAATATTTTATCCTTAAAAAGACCTATGGTTTTATTTGTTTTTTGCATGGTAAATATTAGGTGGATGGCGAATTTCATAGAAACTTACATTTGGTTGTGCTGTGAAAGTATTAAGAGATAACAAATATACAGACTTACTTTTAGATTTATTAATAAAAGTTTCTTACAAGTGATTAATGTTTTCACGAATTAATAGAATAACATAGTACTAACTAACAAGTATATTAACTAGACCTAACATGAAATGTAATATTTTTAAATAAACACGGAATTACATACATACCTTTCTCATTTTCTCTTTTATTTCTATTGGAGAATGTTTTCTAGAGTTGCAATTTAAATTCTTGAATCTTGGAGAGGAGACTGTAGAGGAATTCATGTTTAAACAAGCAAACTGGAAAAAAATCTATATCAAATAGATAATTGGAATTTTGATGGCATACATTTGGCAATAAATATCTATTTTTAACTAAACATCTACATCTAATATTGAGATTGTAACGGTTATGTTTTTACATAAAATGTTTTTAACATTATAGTTAAGAAGTTTTTATAAGAAAAAAATTACAAGAGAAAAATAAAATAATAAAAACATTTATTATGAACAAAGCAAGTTACATCGATGTTTTTTCCATTTTTTTTTTAAACGATAGGCAAAGGTAACGAATCCAATATAGTTTATTTCTTTTTTATAGTAGTTGATAAAAAAGTAGATTATACTAGCACTAAAAATACGTTGCTATGAAAGCGCAGTACATTAAAAAACTAAAAATTTTACAAAAATAAGATTGTCTTATTTTACACAATACATAATTTCCGCTAATCTTTTGTTATTCTATGTTGGTATATACTTAAAATTCATTAAACATAAACATTAAGTGATAATGGCAACATCAGTTTATTTGTCACAACTGTCAGATGGAAAAAACAATGTGAGTTTAATCTGTTCTACGATTCTTATTGTAAAAAATATGGCTAGGTCCAAAAGTTGATATAACATTTATTCGTATATATAATAATAACAAAGTGTTTGTTTGAGTTTATTGACGTTCTCATTGGAAGAATGACCCACATAGAGAAACGCCAGCCTCAGCCAGGAAAGGAGGCGATACATTCTGGGCACTTCATGGTGTCGCATTTTGAAGCTGAGGCTCAAGATGAATTTGACGACTTAGCTGTTCCTGTTCCGGAGGAAGAACAAAACGTTCAAAAGGTTTCGGGAATCACCACGTACACGGTGGCTCGGTCGAAGGAACTATTTCTGCCCTCGGATAAACAAGAAAATAAACATCATCAACAAGTCTCTATTGAAATATCTCTTACAAAATTATTTAAATGTATGACATTAGCTTACAGGTGAGTACTGACAATATGTTTTTACTTATTTCTTTTGCTATACCTATTATTTTTATTATTTCCCTTAAGAAATTATCAGTATTGGATTTAAGTAAAATATTGATATACCTTATCAATTGTTCTATATTGCTGTAAAATCATCTTAGTATTATTTGTAAGCATGTGCACAATTTAATTATAGAAACTGGATAAGGCAATTATCTTTTTTAATTATTTGAATTTTATTTTGTTGTAATAAGTAGTATAATATATTAGAAATTGTCACCTCATAGGTGAAGTGGTTTTCTAAACTTAAGAAACAGTATGTTTCCATTGCTAAACTAATGGAAATATGCAAAGATAACAGGAGGTCATCATAGTCCAATAAGATAGGTCATTTGCACAGATAACACTGTCTACGAATAATTGTTATTTATATCTGAGTCCACTTTTAATAAACATTTTATTAACATTATCAGTGTCTTTCTATCATACTTGGTATTTTTGTATTTTTATCTAGTATATTTGCATCTGGGTAGATATGTTCTATTATTGAAAACTTGTAAATACTGTGTATTTTCTATACTCAAATTTAATTTAATGTAATTATTAATTTATTTTAATAAAAAAATACTCTTAAAACTATTATAACCTTTTTAATTATGCTTCTTTTTAGATAATTGCACTATACAATAAATTTGAAATAATGAAAAATTTATGGGTGAAATCTTTTCATGCTTATGTTAGATTTGTTGCTTTCATTACAGTGGGATTATTTTTTATTTTATTTTATTATTTGTGCACATTGAATAGCTCACTCAGTGATAAGTATATTAGTTTGAAAAGTCTCTTGTGTTATAATTGAATCATTTGTTCATTGAGAAACTAAAATACCTTTATAATAAAATATATAAAATAAAAATACAAAGAAAAGTAATTTGTTTTAGACATCACAATTAAATAATCAATTTCAAAATAATATTTTAAACAAATTTGGTGTTAATAGCATATACTCATATTAAAACCCTATTTTTTTATATTTTTTAGTAATTGCTTATAAGCAATTTGTATTGTTTTCTAATATGTAAAATTTAGAATTCACTTGAGGGCCTGTTTTTATTTACATTATAACTAATATGAGTTGTTCTTAAAATGAACTTGTAGGTATTTTCTGTATATGGATGCCAATATTTTTATCTCAACATAAAATTGTTACCACTTTGATAGTGTGATTCAAGGATAAATCAAAAGTTCAAAATATCTTAAAACATTATCTTACAAGGTTGCTGAAACAAAAATAATAACTAAGTATCGATTCTTATATATTGATTATATTTTATTAATTAAGAGATTGGTAATGGATATCTATTAAAAATATATTTAATATACAAAAAGTCTAACTATATTCTTCATTTACTATCATAAAATTAATTTATGTATAACATTTTATGTTTCCAGTAGGCAAATTTATATATATTGTTAAAAAGTTATATTCTTAATTTGCTTTCTAAAACTCATATTTACAGTTAAAGACTACAAAATAGATAAGATAACAGTCTATTTCTTATCAACATGTTATTTGCAATAAGCTTCAGATCCCTTTGATAGTGATACTGATAAATAGACAAATGTTAAACATTTGATTGTCTTTTTATTTCTACAGTACAGTTTCATCACACAGTCTGTATTGTGATTGTAAAAGTATAAATTTGTACTTTTTATCTATTAATAATGCCTATATTAAATTATTTTCAAGTGAAAATGTTTCTTATGAATTCAAGGACTTTCATAGTTAACTTAATAATGAAAGTACTTTTAGCAAATATTTGTTTGTGACTATTAATTAGAGTTGTGTGATTGATAATTGAAGCATGGTAAGTCAGCATTTTATTATATTTGTTTTTATTTTGTATTTATAATTCTCAGACAAAAACTAACATCACCAAAATGGAATCGTTTCAAAGGTATAAAACTTCGGTGGAAGGACAAGATCAGACTGAACAACGTTATATGGAGATGCTGGCATATGCAATGTGAGTTTATACTCAAATCGTAATAATAATATTATTTCACGTATATTTGAAATGTGATATTTCTGCAGAAGCATATTATAAGTTATTTCTCCTAGATATCTGTGAGATTGAGCATTGCAATAAAAATGGTATTTTAGATTTATGAAAATCATTATAATTTGGAATGTTGTAGGTTAATAAATAGTAAACTTGTTAGTAACAATTTAAAGAGTCTATGTTATCAAATAGACGATAGATAAATCTTTACATTTTGTGTAATTACAAGAGAAGAGATAGACTGAATACCCTGCTATAGATAGATATGGCGCAAGTAACTGCATTTAAGTGAAATGTGTGTGTGTGTTACTGTTAATCAACTTGCTGTCCTTTTGTTGATAGTTAACCTTTTTAATTTTTTACTATTTTTAAAATTGTCCTTATATATATATATTATCTTCGAAATGATAATTTGGCGTAGTCAAATACGCTCTTTTGAGCCCATTTTAGGAAAAACAATTGACATGCAAAGTTATTACAGCTGCAATATTTTTTAAATGCATATCTATTTCGAAATTATTGGTTCTACAATGAGATATTTCGCCGAGGTTCTAATATATGACACAGGTAAACATTTAATCCAAGGTGGATTTTCAGGAAATAACTCATGAACAGGAGATACTCGTTGCAGAACAGAACAGCTGTCTTTATGTATCCTTATGTTTATATCCATACAATTTATATTATGCAGAAAAAGCAAAAAAGGTTTTCTTATTAGTGAAATTTAATTGATTTTTTATTTCTTTTATATAAATTGTGTAAATATTATTGTAATCTTACGAGTCTTTAACAATGTATAACCCAAAATTGGGAAAGACAATAGCATCGAATGAGGTAATTTTTAATAGGCGAATAAAACCCTAGAGGACTACAGTTGCCTCACTTCAGAGAAAAGGAAGCAACTCTATAATTTTAAAAGGCCAGTAACACATGCAATTTCTCTGGTATTTTGGATGCTCATGACTGGTAGTAGTCATACCGCATATATTCTTTCGACCCCTTTTATAAAAGAAAACTTAGGACTCTCAGACATAGGCCTGGTTTATCATGGCTTCGATAAACAAAAATTTTATAGTATTATCATAATGACCAAACACAAATTATTTATTTATTTATACATAATTGTTTACGCTAACAAAACATACAGGAACTTGATAGTAGAAAGCAAATGTACAAAGACGTGTTCAACTCTGTAAGAGTTCTTTTCCAGCAAACGTAAAATGGAAAGAAATGAAATATAGGAATATAATATCAATTGTTCAATGTGGCTCGGTGATAAACATGATAGAATCAGTAAATAAGTGCTGAATGATAGGAGCTTAAGAGAAATATGTAATTCAAATTTCTTTTTCTGATAAACTGTATCCTCAGTTGTCAAAAATTTAGAAATATTTCACCCTGACCTGGAAAATTACAAATTGCAAAACAGCGAACGTCCATAATGAGCTCGTGATAACTATCTATATTGTCATTTAATTTATAAGTCCCATAGTGATAATGGGACCCAAAAAGTCTGTTATCAAACTTTGACTTTCATGAGAACTTACCGTGAAGCGTGTGTGTCTTATTCAATACTAGCGACCACCCCGGTTTCGCACGGCATTTTTTTAATAAAATACAGTTCATGTTACTCGCAGATAATGTAATGTAATTATCTATAGATGAAAGAATTTATAAAATTGGATAAACATTTTTTGAGTTTATCCATTTCAACAAAATCTCAGAGTTCATATTTTCTTTATTATGAATTGAATATGGGTAGTGAATGGATGTATGCCCTTGACCGGAGCTCATAAGACCCTATTTTTAAGTACATACTCAAAGATGTGTGAATGGCGCTTAAAATAGTAACTGGCAAAACACGAATGAAGACGAAATTAGATTTGAGCTTTTTTTGGAAACCCGGTAGCTTTTATTCCTCCACTGTCATTTATCTCTTTTCGAATTTTATTTAAGAATTTAATTCTATGAAAACCTGAACGAATATTATTCGTTTATTATATATTAATTATATACCACAGTAATTATTACGTAACAGCAAAAAACTGACTTGAACTTTTACTCACAGTAAAAAAAAGCTGTACGCGTTATCTACAATTATGGAAGGCAATGTTATTAATTTTAAAATTTCGTACCTGTAATCAGAAAAATCGAGTTCATTTACGTGTCATTAGAATAAATTATTATATTTTGATATTTAAGTTTTCGTACGTTGTTTAGACCTGCTCATGTGCTCACCCTTTCTCTAGGGTTTGCTGTTAATTTCTGTTAGTCACAGATAAATATTTTATATTGTTTTCAGCAGAGATTTTTTTTTCTCTTCAGGATATAAAATGCAAATAATAATTTGCAGACACCTATTGAGCTACAACCACATAAAATGTTTTGTGACATTTTTCTCTCTTTGACAGAAACTGCTAAAATTTTTTTAACATAGTCCTAGTTTAGTTATATTTGTTTAGATTACTGTTTTTACTCGAAAGTATAAAAGAGAGAAAAAAATAATGTCAAACAAAATCGAACATTTTTTTATTTATGTATATTTTATTCCAAAAACTACTTACAAAAAATATAAATTTATATTCCCTTCTTATTCGAAATAAATCAGTTTTCCTACAATTTAATAATAATTGTATTATATCGGCTATATAAGGTAGTCAATATACACGATGTTTGTGTGAATACAGCAGGTGGGAACTAATATATTAATGTTTTCGGGACGCGTAAGTAAATGATAAGAACTTGTCACGCGTCATCATCGTGATATGATGACGTCACGTGGCAAGGTATAGACGTTTTTATCGACAACAGTATTCTTTTACACACAATTATTGATAAAATATAGATGTAATTAGTTTCATATAACTTTAAATAATAATAATTATTATACTGTGTCAAATTAAGGGTGTACATTCACGGGTGTGGTGACATTTCTTTACATACACACTATTTTCATCAAAAAATTTCATCTTGTAAAAATTTCTCGGAAGTGCTTACGAAGCAAATTTCAAATTGCATTCTGGCAATCCGAACAATTTACCAGATATGCTAGTCTTCTTAAGATATAAAAATCCCATGTCACGATTTTCGTTCACACTAGGCTCTGAAATCACTCTACCGATTTTAATGATATTTTGTAAATGGATATTGCTTTGTCTTAAGATAGCATAGTTTTTATCCCGATAAGAAAGAAAGGACCCTGTAGTGAGTAAAACAATGTTTGCCAGGTCGTAGCTAGTAGAATGATAATTATATCTACATTTTGGAGTAATTTTATGTTTAATTTTTCCTTTATAATTGACTATATTTTTATATGTTTCAGTCATAAAGAAACAGAACACTTTAGTTTGCCAGTTCGCTTCCCCGTTGGATGTTGACACACACGTGAAACCAGAGGTGAGATGTAATTACTGTATAATTTACACATTTCTTGAGATTTTATTATTTTATATTGTTTACATGTACAACTTTATTACGATACAGATTTATTTAGTAATATAAATTACATTTATGAGGCCATGAATAAAGTTGATTGTTATTTCAGACAACAATTTTAGAAGGCAAATATTGGAAGAGAAGAGCCGAAGCAGTAATAGCAGAGTATAAAAAATGGCGGATGTTTCATATAATGCGCCTCTTTGGCAAGGGGGACTCTGCTGTGCAAGATTCGGTAAGAATGTTGTGTTCGTTTGTTTGAAATTTTATATATCGTAGTATTACACTATGATTACAGTCATAGTCAAAATATCATTAATATGTAGTGAATCGAATAGGCTTCGCTTTAATTTGTACGGCTCATTTTCTTCGTATCAGTGTATCCATGTGTGCTGATCCAAATGAGATCAATGAGTTCTTTGATTGCTTAATTTTTGGTTTAATTCCATGGTGTTTGTTGAGAGGTCAACATAAATGTTTTAATTTGTGCAGATCTCGGAAATGGACACAGTGGAGTCATTCTCACAATGCAGCGACTTCGCAGGCAATATGCTTACAGACGAGGACTACCTCAACTTCATGAGTGACACATTGTTTTCCACCATCACTAGCAATCAGCCGTTCGCATTTCCGGATTGTAGGGAAATTGGTAAATTTCGCAGATATAGATTTATATACAGTGTGCATTTATAATTTTATAAGTACAGCGTCCATTTTTTTATTTACAATGATATCACGAAAGCTCATATTGATAGCAGTATATTCTTCAGCTCTGATCTAAAGGCACAAGCATGCTGATTTTGTCAGTCATAAATTCTTTTTCTACGTCTATTTTCGAACTAAAAGAGAGAAAAACCAGATATTAAGCTCTAATACCGATATTATAATTGTAGAAAACTAAAAGTAGACTGATGTCCTCTGATTTAAGAGAGAGGCCATATCTTATTGCGGGACAGTTAATGATTTATGATAAAGTTTTTTTTTTTTTGAGGATTTTAAAATGAAGAAGACTTGTTATACGATTTCTTTATTTTGCAGCTAGAGGAACGAATTTGGCGGACTTTATTCAACCAAGTTTAGGGCCTTTGCAACCTAATCTTGATGATTTTATGGAATTGGAACCTTTACAAGGTAAATGCAAATGCTACATTAAATCATTATTGCCTTAATTATATTTGTTTCTTATCATCAAGACCTATGTTCACAACGTCACGTATTGTTCTTATTTAGATGTACACTAATGTATGTTTAATTAATTACTCAATAGATCTATCTCTTAAAGTATTATTTTATACACCATAAACTGAATATACTTTTATAATGGATTATAGAATAATAATTTCTATATATGTATTATCTTATAAACTGTATCTTATTTAAGAGCAATAAATCAAGTATCAAAAGAATTGATTTGAGAAATTTATTTCTGTGTCTTTACATTTAGCTTGTATGATGTCTGTTTCTTACATCAATTTAGTTCTTACAGAACTATTATCGCCTCGTTTACCGCCTGTACCCGAAGAAAGCACTCTCGCTCCTGAAGACAACCTGTACAGGAGTGGTATGTCAGTGGATTCCTATAGCTCGCAGGGGTACATAACAGCAAGTCAGACACCGAGCTCAGTCACAATGCCTACCAGTCAAATGTCTATTCATGGTCAGCAATTTTTATCATATTTTGAAATGTATTCAACTTTGTGATATGTTTTATATTATATTTATGATGAATTTTTAGGCACCAATAACAATACTCAAATGATAACAATGTCTGATCAGACCATCAAAAACGAACAAATGCGAATGTATGATAATGGAAGGCAGTATATACAAACAACCTTACCGCAGAATATGATGAATACTCAAGAGATGCTTTCTCCGTTTCCTCCGACATCGTTTGAACAGCATGGCGCTGCGCAGCCTGGTTCCCAAATTAATAATCTTTACATGAGTAAAACACGACTACAGTATGCAAATGCACCTAAAATTGTATCTCAATCAGAGGCATGCTATTCTAAATATAACAACTCAGGTTCGTACAACTTACCTCTCTTTTCTATTCGATAAATAGATAATATCAGATGAATAATAATGGAAGTAAATTAATTTTCTAACAGTCATACCGCCATCGCAAACGGCCCCAGAAACAGTTTCGTTACTTCAGCAACCGCCGTCGAGTCCTAAGTACACGTCGACGATAGTATTACCGGGGCGGAGCGGGTATACCCGTGAGAAGCCGAGGCCGCGGCTGTCTCACTATGCGAATCAGCTTCCGAATAACCAGTACCAAGGTTATGGTCAACAACACGGGCCGACCGGCGCACAGGTGGCCCCTCAGGTTTACGACTCTCGTTCAGGGGCGGTACGGCAAAGTACAACGCAAATGCAATATCTGCAACCGGCTCCCGTAGAGCCGTACAAACCTAAAACTGTATCGGCCGGTGTTGGCGCCCGCTCTTTCAAAATTCCTTCATCGACTCTCGCACCGCCGACTTCACAGCAGGTACGGGGCTGGGCTTAGTTTGGCTGATTGGCCTAGTTACTTAAACAACAGCAATTTAAGTGTCATTTGTAGATATTAGTTCCGGCATGTAATGATCAATGTCTTACTGGTCATCATAATATTCTTCTTTACATTTCTAAAATGCTATCTGTAGTTAGTAAAATCAGTGCTGCGCCAGTGCACTTTGTGTTCGGACTTTAATTTCAGAGATTATTCCGGTACTAACAGTATTCAAAGTGGATAACGAGTAATAATTAATTTAGTTTTTCAATTGTAAATTAAAAAAAATTATTTTTATTATTTCATGGAGCCAATCGAATATCAAAAGCATTTACATGTGTAGATATTACTTTACGTCAATTTTAGCGTTATGGTTCGTGGGTGTAGGTGTGTAGCGTGAGCGCGTTGAGTCCAGGCGCGCGCGGCGGCAAGCAGGAGCAGTTCCGGTCGCAGAGCCTGCCGCTGGGCGCGCAGCTCAACGCCGACTGGTCGGTGAGCACGCCGGCGCCAGCAGCGCCGCCCGCGCCGCCAGCGCCGCCCGACCCCGCCGCACTCAACGCCTCTGCCTCCGCCCTCACAGCACCCACTGTCCTTACGGCCGCAACCGCCAGGCACACCGCTAGAGTAAGTGCAACGCAATATACATTGACACTTTTGTAAATTAGTAACTATGAGTAGCTTATAACACAACATCATGGGCGTACAGACATACATACACTCCTACTCATCCATCTTTTCTCACATATACATACACTTATACATATCCTATTCATATGTCATATATACACATGCACACACCCACACTCATACATACACGCGCCCGCGCACGTGCACACACGCACACGCACGCACACACACGCACACACACGCACACACACACACACACACGCATATATTTTTATCACAATTTCACTGAACCCATAAATTATTGTTTCTCTAAAATTATGAGTTCCATTGTAATTTTGTTTTTGTATTTGTTACTTCTTTTTTTCATATTGTTTCACTAAAAATGTAAAACAACAACATATGGAAGAGGGCACTAACTCCTGAAACACAGGTTTTTTCATACCTATCTCGGGAGTTAGGGACTTCAAACTTTATTGTAACAAAGAGTGAAATAAAGATTATTATTATTATTTATTATACATTGCAATATTTTCCATATGATTTTGTATATCATCATAACCTTATAAATCGTAATACAGGCACGCGAGACGAATCCGAGTACACTGCGGATGCGGTCTCGTTCAACTTCGAGTGGTTTATTACTGGAGAGCGGAGCCAGCAACTCGTCGAGCGGCCCGCCTCGCCGGCCACCGCCGCTCAACAGCGTTGCTTCTGAACCTAGTCTGCCACAAGAAAGTGTTATGCTTGCTCAACTCCTGTCTTCCCAACATTGTAAGTCGTCTAATTACTGTATCAATGTCAGGCCACTTCTAGATAAACGTCAGGGATTTAACAGTCATCAAACAACAGTAGTTTATTAGAGTCCCTATGTGTATTTTTTTGAATGATAAAAGAACGATAACTCAGTGCAATGTGCAAGTGTAAGTGAAAAGCAATACGTAGGTCAGTTAGTCCACCATGACGAAATCAAGAATGAACTACAAGGGTTTCCAGGGGATCCGTTCGGAGGTAGATTTCATTGGGTATGGGTTGTTAACGATAAGGGTCATCAGTCCCCGTTATTAACAATTTCTTCTCTCCTTATGTACTCGTAATGTTACATTGGTGAACGAATTGTGACTATCTTAATTTAATTTCAGCTCAAAGCTTATACAAAGTTAATAGTAATAGTGAAGAGGGCTTGGCTGGAGGCGATCCGACCAGGTCACCAGTGCGAAGACTTCAACCCTCACCAATTGGCAGCGACATTATGTCACCACATCACGTGAGCGTTCATTTTCGCTTATTCGGTGGATAGGTACTAAACCCCATTCTCATATAATATTAAATACTTAACTTACAATTAGCAATTATATACCGATTTACTCAAGTTATTTAGATTTTTTTTATATATATATATATACAAGTAAATTTATTTTTATTATAATATTACCGTCTGCTCTATAAATGAAAAATAAAATATGATTTTATTGAGACAGACAAGTAATATATGTTACTTTGTATATTATAAAACCATTACATTGTGCCATCATCATTATTTACTAATTATATCATGATTATATAATATTCAACTTTATTTAGAAGACATTGAAATCATCATCGCTTGAATCAAAATGAATATCTGATATTCTAAATGAAAAATAATATTGACATTGAAAATGGTAACTAATTATTAATACTACTTAAAATGATAGTGGTTCTTATATATCAATTATTCGCTTATTTATTTAAAATTATTTTCAAGGGGTTATGTAGCTGTCTCCGTAGTCAATGATAATGATGATAATCAACTAATAATAGTTGTATTAACCTTCGATCCTAAATTTAGGTTTAATAATTTTTTTTATGTATCTAAGTATTTTGGTCTTGTATTATAAAACTAATTTAAGCAAAATTAGTAGCCATAAATTTAGGATCGTATAGTATTTTATTAAATTAATTCGAGATTTGAAGGATTTGTAATATGATAATTGTGTACCAAATTCATGTATGTTTTGCAATTTGAAACTCTACATAAATGTACTCTTTACATATATAAACTATGACACTTGTTCAATAAAGAAGATTTGATTGAATATAAATGTATACAGGAAAAACCTTACAAATGACTCCTGTGACTTTTGTTTTTAACTTAGAGATTGATTCAATCAAGTAAAATATTTATAGTGCCTATTTAAAATTATTAGATAAATATTCGATTAAAATCAAATAAAATCTGTATATAAATTTAAATACTGTATCCTCATTGCGGTAAAAATTACTCATCCCTGACTTTATCTACTTTAATACGTTTTCAATTAATTTAAATGGAGAATTTTGTTATAATAAATATTAGTAAATAAATTCAATTTTAATCGGCGTTCTGTATCTAATTAATTAAATGATTTCACTGAGTGAGTATGGCACTGTCTCAGTTTTAGTACTAAAACAATTAGCGACAAAAATCCAGTTCTCACATTATCGTAATGGTTTATTCACATCAGAATAAATGGACCTTCATTGACTATTCATTTCTGGATTACACTGGTAAACGGTATGAATTATGACCTTTGACAGTGTCGTAAATACGTCGTAATATACGCTTTGAATGTTATCGACATAGCGACATTTGATAGGGACAAACATGTTATTGAATTTTGTGCCATCGAACGTAATCACAAACACGTTGATATCCCTCCTGAATCTCCTCTTACAGTATAAATGAAGATTCTTTTCTTAAACTATCCATTGTCACCACGTTATTATTTCATAATAAACGTAATACCTTTAAAGATAACATTCAGTGACCTCATTTAAATTAGTTGTTCTAACGACGTATAGTTAGAAATAATTGGTCTGATAAAATAGCACATTAGAGAGAATATTCACCTCATAGTAACTTATACGTAACATAATAATGGATTGATTAATTATTGAACCTCGTGCCTAATATGGAACAAAATTTATTTTTTACTTTATGATCCGTCGTACTAATTTTTATGGTAATATATGTCCGTTCACTTGCAAAACTTTCATGGTGATAGCGACATGAATTACTTCCGTCTCTACGTTAAAATGATTTTTATTCTAAAAAAATTGTCAGAATGGTCATTCAACTCTCGAGTGATTTTTATGTGGGCGTGCGGCTTGGGTCACAAATATGTGTTTAAATGCCTGATTTATACTAATAAAATTATTCTACTAGCAGTGTGAAAGTTTGTAACATGTTTACAAACTTGAGTTACTCAATCACACTTAAATGGTTAAACGGAATGAAATTTGCAACATGGTTAGATTATGTTCTAACTTATCACATAGAATACTTTAAATACTGATACACAAGGCAAGAAAGTTAGTATATAAAAATGCAATATTATTAGTAACCAATATTCCTATGCATGCAAAACAACTCATGTTACTAGCTGATAATTGTAACTTTGTATAGATGAAAGTATTCTTAAAATCGGTTATAAAACTCTTTCACCTATAAAAGTTACTTTATAATTTTACTCTACTCGTAAAAATTTTTTTATTTATCCATTGCAAACAAATAATCAAATTTTTTTATAAAATTGTTTAGATTTCAAATGTACCATTTAAAATGACGTAGAAAACTATAGCTTTGAAGTGCTACTTTTTAAATTTAGTTTTTTTAGTAATTATAAAGCCGGCATTAAGTTATCATTTACTTAAAGCTGTGGTGTAGGAGTGTTTTAGTAACATACCATGTGTGTTGTGTGGTGTGCGCCAGTCGCTGTCGCCGCCGACGTCGCCGCAGTCGCCGCGCGCGGGCAGCCCGCGCGAACCCCGCCGCACGCACCTGCACGCCGAGCAGAAGCGCCGCTACAACATCAAGAACGGCTTCGACACGCTGCAGGCACTCATACCGCACCTCAACGCCAACCCAGCTGCCAAGGTACGCACGCACACGCACGCGCATGCGCACGTACACGCACACGCACACATACACGCATATTTAAAATTCTGCACCTTCTATCATTATGCGGATGACAGATCTCTCCTGCTCCAGTTGTTCTCTCACAGCAGTGTTGTGATGTTTCCAACCGAACTTCTGAGCGAACTTTTTTCATTATTTATCTTACTTACGTTATTTTATTACTTGATTAGGTCATTGTATTAGTCTTTGTCCAAACATACAGCCTGTTCAATCGTAAATGGTTACTTTAACTTATAATAGTCTGTAATGGATTGTAATATCATGCTGTTGGGAAACAAACTAACTATATATAAAAGGTTGTTTGATGGTAAACGGATATACTAAAAAAATGTTTTTGTCATCAGATTAGTAAAGCGGCCATGTTACAAAAGGGCGCAGAATATATTAAGCAGCTGAAGGCAGAAAGGAATCAAATTAAAGAAGAAATGGATAATTTGAGGCAGCAAATCGAATGCTTGAACAATTCTATTTCGTGAGTATTTTAGATAAAATTTATAAAAGTATGTACTTAAATACTCTTATATATACTGTTTAATATAATCTCATATGTATTATTTAAAATTAAAAAAGAAATAAAAACTAATCATTGAAAGCCACGTACCCCTCCATCGACCCACGTCATCATAGTCGGCAATCGTCATTCAATCAATCATAGTCTATAATGATTAGCTATTTTTATTATGGATGAAAATGAAATAGTGCAACCTCTAACTAGTACCCCACCATTGAAAGTTGGATGGATGGAGGATGAAACGATTAAAATCAGATCAGTGTAACAATTCCTTCCCTCTACTTATTTGCTATTTTTTGTTAGGTTTCGTCGCTTCGGATACGACTTATTTAATAACTGAATTGGCATGTATTATTTATTTAACTTTTTATTGCACTAAAAACAAAAAAATAAACAATAACATATAAACAATTTATGGATATATATATATATATATATATATATATATATATATATATATATATATATATATATATATATATATATATATATATATATATATATATATATATATATATATATATATATATATATATATATATATGCCCTGGTGCTCAGTAACTGCCACTCGCTGCTGCCGGCGACGGGCGCGCCCGTGTCTCGAGCTCGAGCGGGCCGCTTGCGTGAGATGTTCGCACGGCACGTCGCCAACCGCACCATGCACAACTGGAAGTATTGGCTCGTATCCTTTTACAAATATGTTAGCTTGTACCAGCGATTTAAACTGTATGACTTAGATGTGTTCACTGATAAGGATAAAATATATTTATTTATTTATATCCCATATAGTATTTATTTATTTATACATTCGTACATGTATCTATTTAAGCGGCCTCAATGCTAAAAGCATTCTCTCGCATCAACCTTAGGAGAGTGTTAGAATACTCGAATGCGGCACTAATAGTAATTGAGACCTACTAAAATTTACATATGTAAACAAATATATATAAATAACTAATATACCTACTTATATAAGATATACCTACTATATTATACATGAAAATGAGAATAGTAAATAATACCCCTATTATTATTACCTATATTGGTTAAGCCACTTAGCTCCTTAAGTGGTAACACGCAAACTTAATTTCACATTTATAATACTAGTAAAAACTAAAAAAAAATTATTTTAAACATATCATAATTATGAAACTCTATTATTATGTTTGCACTGACATGGCAAACAATAGTTTCTTACATTATCCATTATAGGAATATATATTGCATATAGATACTTATACTGTATAATGCTTCTAATGTTATCAGTTCTATATTTAATTACCTAAGTTTAGTTCTACAAATAGTTTCTTAGATAGGCAGAGATACTACAAAATAAATATTACTTAGGTACATGTCTTGTTATCAGTCGTTTCATTACTTATTATTACATATAAAACATTTGTAGTTATTTCTATTGTCTAATTAATTGCATTAATACAGATTTGATCGTGGATTTGCAGTAGAATGATTAATAATATTGAGTATAATTACAAGGTATTGAGTACATCCATGTTGTCACACATGCAGGGTACCATGGGTTAGTTTTTAAATAGATGATAATGGATTTGAATCCCCGTCTGTCCTATCGGTATCTTCTGGCGGAGAACCAGTGAAGGATGATAAGTGAGGATGGAAGCAAGTTATTTGACCAATCGTGTCAAATGCAAGAATAAATAAGCACGGTGACTTTCAGGAGGAACTAGAGGAGGATAGGGTATATTGCTAGCGATGGGCTTGGTATGGCTTATTACTAATAATCCCTTCTACCCCATCATGGCAATAACGTATCCTGTGTTGTTCATGGTTCTATTCACGCCTATATGCGACGGTTACAACTTTTTATTAAGTAGACTGTTGGCTTTATTTAACTTTTCAAGTTATATAAAAAAAGTAATAAGTATACGTCTTTTTCATATAAAAGGTTTAATTTTTATTTATAAAAGAAAATTTCAGATTGTCACCGTGACAAGTATTTTATTTAAAAGTGAAGCTAATAAATTTAGATTGTTTCATCACACTTATTGTACCTAGATATCTTATCACTTTGTAATCTAATTTATATCGGCAATGTGTAAGTGTACGACTATCTAGTTCAGTTTAGGGGATTACAATAAACAATTGTATACTTATAACACAAAGGTATATTTTGATTAGAGTCACTAGAGTCCAACATTAATAGGAAAGGTTGATAGTAAATTTTACTTAGTAACTTACTTAGTTTAGTTTTTTACTTCCTAAAAAAAGCTGCTTAAATTGTCAGAAAATTCCATCGGGTCGTAACATATATTGCTAAACTACTATAATACAACACATTTTGTTATTTTTTTTTATTCTTATATTGATGTATAACTCATATCCACGCGGGACTACATTATGAAATAAATTCTTAACAACAGTATTCCTGAATAGATATGACATTGCAAGATTTAAATGCGCGCATTCCTTCTTAAAATGTCGATAGCACACCTGCACCTTTAAATCACTAAATTAATCATAGTCTTCATCAGGTGAGGTGCAGGTTGGTTCTCTCTCTATTATAAATAGAAATATGTATGTATTCGAACAAATGAAGATTTCCTTAAGAAAGCATCCAGTTCAGCGTGGTGGCGGCGGCACTGGTGGAGTCGTTCAGCGCTTGCGTTTCGTGCGGCAGCGGCGCCGACCTCGTGCGCACCACGCTGCTGTGGGCCGAGCAGCACTGCTCACTCGTCGAGATGCGTCCGGGTGCGTACACAACTACCCTAACCCACCTACTGTCTGCACCTGGGGACTTATTATGATTCCTTGCAACCTGACAGTTACCCTGCATATTCACACTAAAAACATGGACAACTGTAACTGTTATTTTTTTTAAATCTCTCGAGCGCACCTAAGCCATCATCTCTCGAGGCCTAAACATTTATTGTACTGTCTTATTTATAGTATCGTACTTTACAAAAGTTTTTTTTTTTTGTAATTAAAATTTAATCTTAAGTAGGTAAGTCATAAATATAATCAAGATATATATATATATATATATATATCTTGTATGTATATATATATATATATATATATATATATATATATATATATATATATATATATATATATATATATATATATATATATATATATATATATATATATATATATATATATATATATATATATATATATATATATATATATATATGTATATGGCCAAACAGGGTATATTAGCGTTTTAGCCAACTTCTTTCATATATTCCAATAGTGCTCAAGGGGTTAAGTTTGTGTTAAGCCCCTTGCTTATATTTTATATTTTCTCTATTCTATTCACTTATATGTTGCAATTATAGAGAAAATGTTCTTTATATTTTGATTAACCGGACATTGTCTAGTTATATACTGAATTATAATTATTTAGTAATATGTATTTTCTGTATTTAAACAATATTTTACCACTCAACGAATAGAATGCACGTTCGTTACTCCTTTCCCTTTTCTCTTCGTTTCTATAATAAATAAGTTCCTTATATAAAGATCCGCTAATTCGCATTGTTTAATTGAAAAGTCTTCCTACGAAGCTTATTAATGGTTATATATACTTACAGCCGTGCTGAACTCTCTGAGGGTTCTATGCACAAAGACGGACATTCTAACGAACCCTGAGAGGCTGCCAGAAGAAGCGCGGCAGGCGGTCGCCTCTAGCGCCGGCGTCAAGACCGAGCCCACCTAACGTGTCATCACACAGCCACCGAACGTGTATCCGTGTCTTTACCGGTAACCACAAAACCTTAGATTTTTTCGTTTCTTTTTCTTTCAAATGATTTTTTTAATCTGATGTACAATACAATAGTTGATATAGGTTTATTGGAGATTTTGTATTATGTAAGTAATTGAGAACTAAAAACAAAATGGCACTTGAATACTCTAGTCGAGCTACAATGGCATATGAATTATTCAGTTTGTGCATCATCATTTCAGCTATTATTCGTCCACTGCTGGACATAAGCCTCTCCCATATACTGCCTTTATGACATGTTCATTTAACACTATTTGCTGCAGCTATTATTCTTATAAAATTTACACTTGCTTTCTTCTCTTGCTCTTTACTTCACTGGTTAATTTATCAACGTAATTTTCTGTTTCTAATATGCGATGAGTTACAAAGTTATCTAGTGTATTATGATATGTTGAAACAATGATTTTGTAAATACCAAGCTCATTGTGTCAATTAACTGTACTGTATCAACAATCTTTTGATATGTAAGGACTGATACGGTATCGTTGTATGGGATGGACTGTACAAAAATTTGATGTTCTATTGTAAACGCAACTCCATATATTGCCGGTAAAGACACGTAGACATAAGAGTATAGTATTAAGTTCTCGGATATAGATCATATTTTTAGTTTATATAAGATTTTATCAGAATTGACGAAAATCAAGCGAAGTTTAAAAGTGAGGGCCGTTCACTATGGACTGGAATTTGGACTACGATTCGATTTTACCGTTCACTTTTATAAAATACCTATTGTTTAACGTCAGTTCTGATTATATTGATCAGTTATGACTTATGATTCATACAACAAAATACCTCAAAACGTTATTCAGGTGAATTTTATACCATTTTGGTAAATATTTTATGTACAAATCTAGACACTGTTAGTCAGTACTTAACAATATTTACGCCGAATGAGCGGCAGAATGAGCTGGAAAACATTAATTTGTTTAAGATTCTGTTACCTGCTTTATTATGCGAAAATGTCATTACACTTGGAGCGATATTTTTCGTATAGTAATAAAACATCACAAATTTTTAATAAAACAATTTAACTGATAAGATTTATACAGTCAGTTTTGTAAATAAGAATACATTATTTTTTAAGGAAAATAAAGTATGTATGTCGTGCCCTAATTAAGCAAGTGGTTTAAACAGTGTACTCTATTTGTTCTATGTATTTTTTTGAATGGAAGAGCGGATACTCGTTATAATGGGTAATAATGGAATGGTAACCCTGCCTGCGCTCTCGATATACATTGACGGGGCCTCAGTGAGAAATGATAGATGAGGATGGAAGTAGGTCTGTTAGCCCATCGTGACGAATTCCACTAGAATTAACTACGATGGTTCCTCGAGGGAATCGCGTGAAGGTTGACCTAAAGGAGTACATTACTAGCAACGGGACTGTTAGATCTCCATTACTAATAATCCTTTTTCCTTCCACGAGCGAATACTGAATGTTTTAAATGTAAGACACATTTATCACTACGTTTCGTTTTAAAATTATTTTTAAATGCTTTATTGTGATTGGGCTTACGACGCATGGAAAATGTCATTTGAACTATTATGGAGACAGAATATAGTGTCAAAATTCAGTTTTTATAGAATTTCTGGTTATCTGTTGTCGTAAACGCACAATTAATACTTAGTTACGAATTAATTTTTCCTAATTCTCAGAAGTAAATTCATTCCTTGTTTCTTTTACTAATTTCTTTTAAATATATAGAATCACGCATATATTTATCTCTTTTAATATTAAATACCGATAAAAATATGAAACTAATTAATGTATAAAATCTGTTGCCTAAAGTAAAATGTCTCATAGTGTATATGATAACGCTAATAAATATAAATGCCTGTATTATACTTGTTTGAATAAAATGTGGCCTAATCTAGTGCCTTTGTACACTATGTTAATAATACAATAATATTCTCATGTTAAAATATAAGAGACAAATGTAGATGTCTACTCATGAAATTACCAAAGAATGTAACATGGTCATCCTACCAGATGTTTCACTTTATATAACACTCTATGTGATATTATGCGTGAAGCATTGGGAATTCTGCCTGCCCGTCCTATCCAATTAGATGTGTGATAAGTAATGAAAAGAATTTATAGAACATGTCGAGATTTAATTTAGCATTACTCTAAGTATATTTACGTAAGTTGTATAAGTAAATATTTTTATATGATTTGTGTGGTGACACAAATGTTTTTATATAACTATATATAAATCGGTGCCAACGTAAATATTGTTGTAATTTGTTATGTAGTGATATAATTTTATGATGCACCGTTGACTCTGGTAGCACGTTGTGTTTGTTGGTAAGCGCGCGGACGTCGCTGCGCTCAATGTGAGCTTTAAACGAATTATGTGCAATTGTTAATCTGTTGGTAAATATAATTTAAAAACATGTGTGAGTTTCATTTGTTTATTTTTCACAAAAATCCTCTACATATACAGTCATTTATTAATAAATAATAAATATTTCAACTTGTAAACATTGTATGTTGTCGTATTGACCGTTTATTAGACATTTTTAAATGTATGGAATGTTACCGTACAAAATAGTGTTTACATAAGAATTATATGATTACATTTACATATATTAAACTCAATTATTCAGTGAAAAAATCACCGTCTATTCGTTGATCCCAGGGTAATAATAAATTTTCATTTAAATATGTGTAATACGTATAAATACATGTAATATTTAATATTTGTATATTTGCTTATTGAAAATTGTTTGATTTAATATATTAATATTATATATGCAACAGGTACATTATGCTACAATTACAATACACTATAAAAGTATTTTTAAACCACAACAATATATAATTATAGTTATATGAAATTAACGTAATTAAAAAGAGGCACGTACACGATATACCTACGTATTAGTATATGTATGTCTGTACGTTTGTCATGCTTCGGTATCAGTGGGCCTACCATAAAATGATATTCCGAATTTTCGGACTCAATTTCGTGTTTTTGTTCATATCGAAGTCGGCCTTGTAAATGGTGCCATTTCGTTTGTCATAAATTTATTTAGTTTGTCCAAAAAAATGATATTTTATGTTTTACGTACTTGTGACATCTAATTTGTGTTCGAAATTACGAAAAACATTTCATGGTAGACCCTCAGTTATACCAACTCCCTCACATGTCTCACATTCTTCATCCTTGAATGTCACTTTTGTGTTATAAATAGACTATCACGCCTCGGTTTCTTGTATCTTCGAGGTAGGCAGCCATGCAAAACCGAGTGTCGACTAATGGTAACAGTCTCTATTTTTGCATACCTATTTTTCTGTGTTTATTCACTTTCATGAATTGTTTTATGTATTATGCCATTCATTTTTATATTGATAAACGTATCATATAAAAAAAATTACAATACAGATCAAAGAATACAATATTGCTTTGCAGTGGCAGTTCTCGATCGTCAATATGTTTTCCTACTTATAAATGTTGTTATACCGATGTGAAGTTATCTTTCCCTGTTCACGGTGGATAACATGCGCGCGAGCCGCGAGTTCGGCTGTGCAAGGAGGACGGACACTTCCCCTTGTTCCACTATGCAGCCATCTTCTAGAACAACGGCGCGATCGTATCCGCGCACAGAAGATATATGATGCTGAAAAATATGTAAATATAAGTTTTTTTTTTAATGGGTGATAATGGAATGGTAACCCCGCCTGCGTTATCGGTATACACCGGCGGGGCACCAGTGAGGGATGATAGGTGAGGATGAAGCAGGTCAGTTAGCCCATCGTGACGAATCTAACAAATCAACTAACAATCCCTTCACCCCCCAGTAAATATATGTTGATAAATATGGTTGAAAAAAAGGAAGGTGGTAAAGAGAAAGTAAATTAAAGAGAAAGTAAATTATTCTAGTAGAAGTGGAGTGCATGAGACGACTTATAGAAGTGATAAAACAAGAGATGTGTGAAGCCTTTGGCACGTTTCTTTTTGCCTACCTTACAAGGGACTTGGCTTAAAAATGTACAAATATTTATACCAGCATTTTTTATTGAGAGAAAACATTTTCTAATTTAGATACGAGGTTGTATATGATTATACCTAACATAATTTTACGTTTCATTTAAATTTTTTATCAACGATGATATACTGTGACAATATGTGTATTATTAGCAATGAGGACATACAGCTTCATTGCTATGCATATAGCCTTGTCAGGTCGATTTCTATTCATACAACCATTGTAGTTAATTTGTGTTAAATATTGATAGGCTAACTGACCTCCATTAGCGTCATCTATCAAACCTCACTGGTACCCCGCCAAAATGAGTAATGTAACTACATTGTAAATACATTTACTATTTGGTACTTGTAAATTAGTCGTTAGCTGAAGTTAGTAGATACAAAGTACTTATACCATTCTACACACATTGTCATTTAGAAATATGTAACGTCTAACCTTGGTAAAGTAAAGGCTCACCCGAGTTCTGCCACTTTTCTAGAACGAAAGCTAAGAGCCACTCGTCTGTATCTTTCTACTTAAGCATATATGAGAACCTATGACCTAACGAATGAATTAGCGATTCAATGATAAAAATGTTGAATAAAACTTAAATTATAATTTTTAGGCTATTTTATGTTTATAAAATCTGGCTCCTATTGTATGTGCTGCACACAGGTCGCAGCGTGTGGCGATTTATTTTAATGGAAAGGTTACTCCGCCTGCGCAAACGGTATACGCTGACGTGACACCAGTGAGAGATAATAGGTGAGAATGAAAAGGCAGATCAGTTAGCTCATCGTGCGGAATACACTTGGCATTCAACACGATGGCTTCCAGGGGGAACCACGTGGAGGTCGATCTGATAGGGTATAATGCTAGCGATGTGACTGGTAGTCCGCATTGCTAACAACAAAAATCGATAGCTTGGGTACCTCTGTCACATTCGTGTTTCAACCGTGAAGCAGTTGTGTTTACATGGCTGTGTTTCGGTTTGAAGGGTGGGATATGGCGTGAATTGACTGGGTACAGAGGAATAACACCTGAGTCCTCAGGAATGGCAACGCTTGGGGGGTATCATGGGCGAAACAGTATACTCTGTTATGTCCATGGTACTGCTCATGTCTACAGGCGACGGTTACCACTTTACATCAAGTGGGCCGTCAGCTTATTTGCCATTTTAAGTTAGCGTGTGGCGTATTCCATTTTCCTGCCATTAGCAATGTGGCGTGTGTTACCGTGACTGTGAGCAGCGAGTGCGCGGGCACGTGCGGCGCGGCGGGCGGCTCGTCGAGCAGCAGCGCGGCGCGCCGGCGCGCGTGCAGCGCCGCGCGGCCCGCCGCCGCTCGCGCCACGCGGCCCGCGCTCCAGCCGCCAGAGCGGGCGCGGCGGCCTGCACCCGCGCCCACGCAGCACTCTGCGGACCAAATGTACGTTTTCTTTTAACGGGTGAAAATAGAATGGTAACCCCGCCTGCGCTAACGTCTCCCCCTCTGGTATCAATGCTTTATTATTAAATACAATAATAATATAATAATAAAATTAGTAATAAAAAAATCATTGATAGTTCTGGGCCCATACCGTAAAAGGGATTGTTAGTAATGGAAACTGAGAATCTCATTGCTAGCAATATACCCAACCAGGTGGACCTACTCGCGGTTTCCCCTGGAAACTATCATGGTTAATTCCAGATGAATTCATTATGATGGGCTAACTAGTCTGTTTTCATTCTCATCGATCACCCTTCACTGGTGCTCCGCCAGCGGATACCAATAGCGCAGGCGGTATCACTATTTCATTTTTACCCATTAAAAAAAACTTTTTACAGCATGGGCCCAGAACTATCAATTATTTTTTTTATTACTAATTTTATTGTACTTAATAATACAGCATTGGCACCAGAGAGGGAGACTGTACAAAAGTTGCTTTGTATAAGATATGATAGTGACGTTCGTGATACTTATCATGCCTATACGCGACATTTATCACTTTTCATCAGTTAGGCCGTCTGGTCATTTGCCATTATAAATATCTTTAAAAAGTGACAAGATTATTTTAGTTTTATGTAATTTGTACAAACCAATCAATACGTAATTTAACACCTGTGTGTGTGTGTATATATGTGCATATTAGTATATATCTTTGTATATATTTGTTTACATATAATAGTGCGCCACCTACCCTTTGATTTTCTTTCTTTTCTCAATGTCCTCTACCCAAAAGTTGTCTGGAAGAGATTGCTTAGCGATAAGGCCGCCTTTTGTATCATTTCTTATTACAGTTAAATGTATTTATTATTTTATAAATGGTGCAATAAAGTGTAAATAAATAAATATGTTAATTTTACGATACTAAATATGTAACTAGTAGTATTTCATACAGGCATAGCAATTGTATTAAGAGAGCATTACTTATAAATTCTGACTTTATTCATGATTATTTATGATCAGTAGTATAATTGGATTGCCTAGCACAAAATATTAGATGTAGAAATAGTATAAGCACACCTAAGCCGGCTGGTTGCGCAGTAACGAAATCGAACAGGCCAACTGCTCTCAAACTATCCCATATTTCGTCATCAGTATGTACTGCGAGGGGGTCTAAATTCTCTCGCAGGGTCCCGGAGAACATAACAGGTTCTTGCGGCAGAAGCACCACGCGGTGACGAAGCGCGCGCAGCGGCACCTTCGTCACGTCCTGTCCGTCGATTGTGACTCGACCGCTCTGTATGGTAGTTGCGCCAGCGCATGTCAACAGCAGCGACGATTTTCCGCTACCGCTTCGACCGCAGATCGCTGTCTGTATAATGATTTAATTAATAATTTTTGGCGACATCATAACTTTTAATTAATTTCCACTGGTCATAATTAATACAGGTCACTTTTTATAAGATGAAAATATTAGTCTACTACGTAGTATGATACCCTAATCGCTTAGTATAGGGCTTTTTTTTCTTACTATTCTTCTATTCATGTCTCTTATGATATCCTAAGAATATAAAAAGGAATGGTCATTTATATGTAAGGTAAAGCATTATAAATACGCTTTGACTAGTAACTTGACGTAACTTTAATTACTCTTCTCCATCCTAAGGTTGCCCAGAAGCATTGTTGTCTCTTCACATTGCTTCTTTTAATTAAGATTTATTTGTCACATATTGATGATTTATATTACTTGTATCACTATTTGAGGGGAACAATAAACAGTTTGTCATTCAATCATATATGTATATCTTCTAACTTTCTGGATCGCGATGATAGGTGCTCTTAAGGTCACCTGGAGCATATCCAAGATGGATTCCATTGGTGTTATCCATCTGCACATGTGCTTGGCAGACGATAATTCCTTATTACAAATAATTGGTCAACTAATATTTTATCCTTTACTTATTTTTACTGATATTGGAATACTTTTTAATAGGCATATTATTACAATGCGATTATTTCGATGCCTACCTTTTGACCAGGAGCAATGGATAGGTTTATATTGTGGAGGACAGGAGGCGCTCCAGGCTCAGGTTGTACTGTTACATTTTCAAATTCTATTTTTCCATCTCTTTGCCAGTTCGGTGGTATAGGACCTAGAAACAATAAATGTACGAATATTATGATTAAGTAAATTAACTACAAATTAGTTATTATAAATATTACTATACTTAAATATATTATAAATCTAATGCTTTATAACTTTTCTCAGTTAAAGGTACCTAACAGACCAATTGGAGATTTTACCAAAATAATAAATTTTAATACGAACGTTGAGAGATTGGATGTTTCAGAAAGACGCCGAATCTTATATATATAGGATCTTATATTACTAGCAATGAGACCTTTTGATCTTCAGCCCATAACAGAGCCGAATTTACTAGCTATTATACTACTAAAAATTTCACTCTATGAGCTCATTTGCAGGACCGGGTCGCTGGGGAAAGAGATTGTTACTCGTAGTAATTCAGTCGCTACTCTCTCTTACTAACAATATCCGCCAGAGATCCCTTATGGTGATTGACATTTGGACCCTTGGATACCATCGTGGTAAATTTCTAATGCGAATTCATTATGATGTAGTAATACATCTTTCTTCTTTATCTATTATTACTCACTAGTACCTCGGCAGTGATAAAAATAAATTAAATTTTGGTCGTTTTAAAAAACACAATTCCCCTCACGTTACAGTAGAGTCGAATTTAATAACAATGGGGCCACGAATCGCTGTTATTAATAATCCTAACACATAGCAGGCCCGGTCTTGGTAAAAAGAAAGATATGAGTTATAACATACAATCGTGGGGGGAAAGGGATTGTTAGTAATGGGTTCTGACTGCCACATTGCTAGTAATATACCCCATCAGGTCCACCTCCACGCAGTACCCCTGGAAACCATCGTGATTAATTGATGAATTCGTCATGATGGGCCAACTGACATGCTCCATCCTCACTTATTGTCACTCATTGGTGTCCCGCCAGTGTATACTGATAGCGCAAGCGGGGTAGCCATTTCATTGTGATTCATTAAAAAAGAAACCTACAATCGTCTCTGTAGTGGTCCTGCGGCACGTGCGTGTGGTGGGCGAGGCGCTGCACGGCGGCGAGGTGCAGGTGGAGGTCGGCGCGGCAGCGGGCCAGGTGCGCCAGGTACGCGGGCAGCAGCAGCGCGTGCGCGGCCGCCAGCGCGCCCGCCGCCGCGCCGCGCCCGCCCGCCAGCGCCGTGCACATCGACGCGCACACGCTGCCCGCGCCTACCAAGTCCTGTGCACCCAGTACGTCTTATATAGATTTACATTTCACAACGACTGGACCGATGTGGACAACATAAATTGAGTAATAGTTATTAGAAAGCACATAAGTCGACTGCTTAAAACTTTGGGTACCTCTGTCCTGCCACAGTCATACACATATATCTGCAGTAAATTTTTTTTTTTGTTTATTTAGCTTATCTTGGAACCTAATGTGCGTTGTTTACATGACACATCGTGCCGTCAAAGAGTTATGCGCGCCTGGCTATGTTTTGGTTCGAAGAAGGAATATTGCTATGAAATAACTTATAGAGAACATATATTACTTACTGTTATGTATGCCATCAGCTTGTTTGCTTTTCCATGTTGCATAAAAAATATGCTTACGACTATAAATAGTATCACGAGTAGTCAGTAGTAGAAATTTTAAGACTGTTTCTGTTGTCTGTGCTATTGTGATGTTACGTTCACCTTGATATGCCCACATTTTATCAAACATATAAAAATTCAATGAATTCCAAATCAATTTCTATTTTTATGTTTCTAAATTCATAATATATTTACACATATTATTTACTGGTTTTATAAATTTTAGACACAAATTACAACACCCAATACCAAGCAAATTATGGAAAGTTCACTTACAAAATTAGTATTACTAGTATAGTATTATATAATCTGTGGTATAGGATTGTATCGTTAATCGTAAAAAAATCGTATTTTTTTTATATTTATACCTATATAAAAAAGGTAAAAATGATATCATACCAAACTAAGTCCCAGCCAACGATTGGCTGTGTTGAGAAGTAGCAGTGCATTCTGATTGCGGTTCAAACGTTGTTGGAAAGCAGTGCGCATGAACGGTTGTAGCCGTCCAACGCGCACTGTGGCGCTGCCTGTGCTCGTCTCCGCTGCCAGTGACACCACACTCGCTGCGCTCTGAGCTTCTAAATGCTGAAGCTCCCTGTTATTTTGCAATAAGTATTATAATCGTAATAAATATTATTGGACATATTTTTTAATGAATGATAATGAAGCACACGCGCGCACGCACGCACGAACGCACGCATGCATGCACTCACGCCCGCCCACACGCACGCACATACATAATTAGACATTGTAAAAATGAACAATTTTTAAAAAATTATAATATATAAATAAATTATGTGATAGATAAATTTACTATTTTTTTCATATTTATTACACAATTTACCTGGCGTTATGAAGATAAACTGATTGTAGAGTGAAATAAAATATAACGGCCGGAATTAGTGCAAGAAGACTCCATGGCGCAACGATCGCATTCACCAACATGGCAGCTCCACAAAGCAGTGCTAGTTGTGCCCAACGGCTAAATGCTATTGGTAGTTTCTGTAATAAAAAAAAATTTCAATTAATTAATTTATAAAAAACAAATGGGTGTAGGCCTATATATGCTAAGTGTTACTTAACATAGATGTCATTATCATCATCATCATCATCATATCACCCTTTACTGTCCACTGCTGAACATAAGCCTTCCCCTTGGGGGTTTTGTAAATAGTTGCCACGCTTGGCAGACGGATTGGCAGTCGTAGTCAGGCAATAGAGATGTTTTAAGACGGACGCTGCTGCCCATCTCTCGCCCTCCCTTAGTTCTTACTTTTTCCCTCGGCTCTTACGACACCTACGGGAAAGGAAGGGGTGGCCTATTCTATGCCGGGACCACATGGCTAGTACCACCATAATCCTTAGTAAGAGAGGTACTACATCACAGTGTATATTGCAACGTCCATGGTACCGTTCATGTTTATACGTGTTTGTTATCATTTTCTATTAAGTGGGTCATAACTTTATTATTTGATATTCTAAGGTACTGGCTCTAATTTGATGTGGTTTCAAATAAAAAAGCTTCAAAATATTTTCATTAACAAAAATAGATATTTAAAATCTTTAGAAATGTAGGTTTTCAGGAAAAAGGTTTTCAAATTTTCAGGAAACAACCTATATTGAAATACCTATATTGAAACACTTTAGAGCTTTAAGTCTAAAGTACCTATTAAGAATACAAATTTACTTTTTAACAGTTATCAGAAACGAAAGAATGTTAAGTGAAAAAAAAAATCATTTCAACAGCAGACCGTAAACACGTAAAGCCATTGTACAAATTTTGTCAAATCATAATAGAGAACTTGGAATAACCTTATCAATAATTTGTATATCTGCAGAGAAGCAATGTAACAGTGACCCTTGCGACATTGCTTGGTGGTAGTGTAGCGGAGCGTGCAGCGACGCATGTAGCATCTGCTCGTGAAGCTTGCGGCGCGCTCTCGCGCCCGCGCACGCGCATGCCGCCTGTGCGAGTCCGCCCATACCCGCACCGCACACGCACCATAACGCGTATATTTGTACAGCACTCCACATCTGTAAGACATTTTACACGGAGGGTAAAATCAAAATCAATTAAAATTCTGTTAAAGGAGTATTCTATTATTGAAATTGAAATATTTTCCCCACAGTGGGTTGATAACTTTTTTTTTTACTGTTTTTGAATGTTTTATTCACGAAATTTCTGTCTTAATGATTTCTATTTAATTGTGTAGTTTTAACTATTTATTTATTTAGGATAACAACAGCGTTTTTCATGATTAAATACATATTACACTTTTACTAAATGCTAGTCAATTACAGTTATCCACAGCGTAAAACATAAGCACCCATTGAGCAAATAAATATAATATTTAGGTTGAATAATCCTTGAAATTGGTTATTTGATGAATTAGCTATATTACTCTAGTAATAAATCATTTGATTTTATTGAAGCTACAAATAATTCAATCGACTGAAGAACTCGGCATACTAATGGCGTATTCAAAGCTATTTTAAAAGGCCCTTAAAAACACTCAGATAACTATGTCTTGGTGCATAGTTGAAGTTCCGCTCGCATTATGAAGTAAATATCAGAGAATATGGGATGATCATGGCTTACTTATCCCTTCGCTCTCATCCTGAATACGCTTGATGTAAGAGTTTTATTTAACTTTATCCGCTTTAGACTGTTATTATATAATTGTAATAAGTGTATTGGTAATAATAGTAACCTGTTCGTCAGAGAACGTAGCTTGTGAGTTCTGTGCGGTGGTGCGTGCGAGCCAGTAATCGGCGGCGAGTGCGAGCGCCTGCGCGGCCGTCGCAGCTACCCAGTACAGTACACCCCACCACCCGCACGCCCGCCCGTATTCGCACCACGCTACTTTCTGCAATTATTGTAGATATAATATGACTAAAATAAGAATAACACGAGTCATAAGTGAAATTTTGTATATTGTTGCATCACTCTGGAGCGGGTTAAAATTGCCTCCTGCTGTTTAAAACCTTGAGAAAGGACCTTCTTTCTACCTTATTATGGAGAAAAAAGTTGCCTGCCTGCGCTATCGAGATACTTTAGTGGAGCACCATAAGAGCATAAGTGAGATTAAAGGCAAGTATTTTGGCTCATTGTGACGAATTCAGCAAGAATTAGTTACGATATTTTTAATAGGGAACCCCGCGTGGAGGTGAACGTGGCAGGCTTAGATTATTCATACAAAATCCTTCGAGTAAAATGGATCAACTTTTTCATGCAATTTTGCGTGATAAATAATTATAAGTGATTCCTTTATAACTTCTATATTTATTTTGTCTTATAATTTTTGCATTTTTTCAATGCGTAAATACTTATTTTATTAATTGAATAATACATTGTATGCGTAAGTATAATAAATACTGATAAAAAAACAGACAGCTAATTTGATAATTAAGTTGACCCGTTTTTGAGATTCGATGCTCTATCTATATAATCTATGGTGGCAGGGTATATTGATAGAGACGGAGCCGTTAGTTTTCGGTTTGGCTTTGGCCTTGCAAGCTAATGTAATACATAGATCTATACTCGACTGGGACGAAATGTGGGCAAGTTGAGTAACATTTTTATCAAAATCATTACAGATAACTTATATATTCATTACGTGAGGATATTTTTGATCACATAATTAAAGTAAATTATTATGTACCTCACTGTAACTGGCGTCGTTGTCTTTGGTAGATACTAAATCTGAAACTGTAGCAGTATTGGTTTTAGCGCCGTTCGATGTCAGTGATGTGTATGTAGAATCCATTCCCGTTTCATTAGCGATGTCTGTAATAAAATCCACAGCAACTATAGTATCTATCTAAAAAGTCCAGTAAATACACTAATTTCTGGCACAAGAGACACGATTTGGCACCAGATTTTTCTGGGGTCATATTGTTACTACAAGCTTATAACTTGAATGCTGAACATGGATCTCTCGCCGTTAAAAGATATTAGTATTTATTCGTATTATTTTGTCATTGTTAAATTAAATTGGTATAGGATAAGTAGGAATTAGGTTTAACATTAATATTTATGCAAAACATCATAGCCGATCATTAATAAGATAGAATTATGTACTCAAATCTGGTGTTGCTGTCAATTGTTAAGACATTTTTAGGAATGTAGATAACCTACCATTATTTAAATTTTCTTCATTACAGGCGTTTGTTTCTGAACTTAGTAAGCGGCGCAGCGTTCTTGGTGTCCACCTGGAATCATAAGTAGATCAATAATATACGTTTTCATACTGTACAAACAAGCCTGTTCAGACAAGTTTTACCATGTCAATAGCGTAATAATTGCGCGTCAAAATAAAAATTCATTCCATATTAATTAAATACTTTTAATTCCAAATTCAAATTCTTTTAAGAGAAATAAAAGCATTCTTACACGAGTTTATTTGATACCAATGAGCAAGTAATTAAGTTCTAAGTCAAGTGTTAAAATTGAATTTAAATGCAGATGTGGGAAAATGACGTTGATACGTATAAATAGGTACATGATTAATAATTTTCTGTCCGATAGATTTTATAAGATTATAGATTTTCTAAGATCATAATATATATTAAAAGTATATAAAATATTACTTAACATAAACAGCTTTAGCAATTGTAGTAATTAGAAGGATTTGTATAACTTGGTAGAAAATAATAAAGTAATAACAACAGGATTAGTTTTCTACCTGGCTAAAGTACGATGTGGTCGAGACCTCAGCAACCTTCGAAGCAGGCTGGCTTCTCTTTGTAGCGTTACATTTGATGCGTCAGCACTTACTGCGCGGCGCACCTCACGTCTCCATCTACCAAAAGATAAATTCAATAAATAAAACTAAGTTTCATCGCTAGGATGTTGTAAAAAGTGACTAAGAACAATGTAAGGGATGGAAGACGTAGTATTAAACACTATAACAAACCAGCATGGCAATTGTAAGCTGGAATTTTACATATTACGAGTGTAAAAATTCATACAAAACGTGCAAACCAATATAAACAGATATATTTTTAAATTAAAATATTTGTATTGTGCGGAGTTCTAATCTTCAAGTACAGCCAGTATAATATATTAGTTCATTTCATATTTTTCTTTACATGATATGCGTCACTATCGCTTATGTACAAAGTGTCTCTGAAGCGAAGTAGATTTTATACTACTGAGAATTTACTTGTGATTGTGCATTGAAGGAGGAGGCGAAGATAGTTGTCTCGAGAGTGCTGGCCTGGTACGAGTTGTGGCACGCCTCCAGCTACCGCCTGAGCACGTCGGCACTTCAGTCAGAAGGTGCGCCCCCGTCGCTTCGCTGATACCAATCTGTAGTCAAGTAGTTCTCCACATGTAGCATATGTGAAGTTTTCTGCTAAAATATGATAGGTTTTGCATAAAATACAATATGTGTCTTAACGTGTTCCTGATCCTCTTAGGATTTAATTTAATTATAATAATTTTTAAACAAATTATATGGGCAACTATACTAATGGTCCTCTTAATGGAGATTCATAACTATGGTAATAATATGATGCCCACTGTATCCCCACGCGTACCACATATATCATCCTCGGACTTGATTCTTATTCTTATGTCTTCATGTCCATTAATTGCACTCCTATGCTCACGCTTCAAACTAAATTAAAAGCATGCAAGCATAGCTGCGATAGGAACATGGATAAAGGTACTAACGCACATTTAATAAATGCAGTCTTACCATAGTATCATCTGAATGACTCCTTTGGAATTTGACGCGGTTGAGAGCACGCCGCAGACGGTCGCGTTCTCGGGCCGAACCACCTGGCGGACCCACGCCAGAACGCGCGGCGGCTGCTCGCGCCGAGCCTGCCAACTGTGCCCACCGCCATAGCGCCGGTGGACCCCCGCCTGCTGCACTAGGCCGTCCGAAACCACACACTCGACCGTCCTCCATAGCTATAACCTGACAACATTGTTGTTTATTATTCAAATTCAGAATGCGTAAGTTTTTGCGGAATAATATATTTTAAAGGGACATTTATAATTATCTCCTCATTATCATATCAGCTCTTAATTGTTGAACATAAGCTTCCCCTTAGTTTGCCAGTAGTTTCCACGCTCGGCAAGCGGATTGGCAACCGCAGTTAAGCTTTGAAGATGTTTTAGGAGGGACGTTGCTGTCCATCCTTTGCTTCACTTAGTCGCATCTTACGACAACCACGGAAAAGGAAGGGGTGGCCTATTCTATGTCGGAACCACACGGCGAATGCAAATAGATATTTGTAAATTAAAAAAACAAGATTTTTCTCAATAGATTTTTTCTTGTTTTTTCAGTGGTATTTATTGTTTGACAGGGATTTTCAACATCATTAAGATTGTTCGGTATTATTTTAAAGTGGAAAAGACAAAAACTAAAACTATATGGAGAAATTAAATTATGGAAAACTTTTTTATGCACGCGATTAGTGCATGTCATTTTGGTTTTTATAATTATGAAATAATGTTTGATGTTTTTTATTTAATTGCTTGTTTAATTCTTAATATACACACCACTCTGTGTTATCATTCTTTTGCTACTTTCGCTAAACATGAACGTTTCGAAGTATGTTGTATTTCTGTTTATGGAGGCCATAAAAGGAGAATAGATCGTTAACATTATTCGAAGATCACTGTAAATCACCAAACACACATGAAAAACCAGTGTGTTTGGTATTGATACGATGTTTTTGAGAACAAGCGAGTAATATGTTAATTATGACATTTATTAATTACCCGTACATTGTTGTCTGTGTTTAGTTAAAATAATAATTAAAATGTTAAATGAGTTACGCGTCCAACGCGGTTAGTTCATTCACGCCGTATAGACACGTGATGTGAATTGGAAATGTAATGACTGAATTGGTAAAATGAAGTACCCCAGATTCGTCAGAATGTATGTCTGTAACTATAAGAATATGGAAATTTATTCTTAAGAGATGAACTGTATTTGTTGCTGGCCTGCACAGTTTACGAATGAGATACCTAATTTAATGATTCTAAAATCACAACAGTAACATTTCTGTTTTTGAGTGAAAATCGATCCTATATCAAACATACTTATTCATATCCGAACACATTACAATTAACCTAAAAAGGGGCATCTATTAGTCGATAAGAATGAATGATTTATGTTTATTTAGATGTCTAGGCTTATTAAGTGTCAAGTGCAGGAATCTATACAATAAATACTTTATCAATGATCATTAAGTATTTTTGTATACAAGATCTAATTTACTTCTATAGAATGTTAAAATGTTAAACAATCAGCAACCCTAAAACAGCATAGGAACACGACCCCTTAAATATGTCGATGTTGATCTACATTTTTATTACACCGAAATTAACGCCTAAATGTAGTATCACATTTAAGCGTTGATTTCGAACAAATTGAATATAACAAATTACAGGCAATTTGTAAACAATAAGAAATTATGATAGAGAGCAATCTACAGTTACGCTAGTTGCTGTGGTAGTGATAGTAGAAGCTCGTGTGGCACTGCTGCTTTCAGTAGATCTGCAGTTACTTATCACTTAGGACCGGATATTAAACTACGGTTTATTGGTAGTTCAAATATGGGAAAATTTGAAGTGAACTAACCGCATTGTGTTTATATTATAAGTTTGATTACCAAAGTACCAAATAGACCATGATGTGTTACGTCACGCTGAACGTTAAAAATACTTTCAACAACCATTTAACATTAACAAATATGCAAAATGTTATCGTTATACAGGTGTCCCTGTATATCATAAACTAGATATATTTACTAAAACCAACATTTGTTAACATTAAATATTAATTAAGAGAACACAATAAATTCATTAGTAATAGTTAGTAGAATTTTTTATAGATAATCATCAACTATGAACTCAGGGACCATATATATGGCAAACAGGTGGTTTCTTACCGCGTCAGCGTAATGTAAAAGTTCCAATCTGTTAGTAGCAACGATAACGGTGCGGCCGGCGCGTGCAACAGTGACCAGTGCACGAGCTACGACGTGCTGGGCCAGCCCCGCGTCCAATGCTGCAAGGGGCTCGTCCAATGCTAGCAGGTGTGCATCAGAGTAGATCGCACGTGCTACACACACACGTACTCGCTGACCGCCGGATAGAGGCGAACCGTGACTACCCAGGAGCGTTGCATCTCCTTCTGTTTGATTATAAAGGTTTTTACTATTAAATAAAAATAAAAAAATATTAATATTTAATGCAAAAAATCCTATTTTGCTCTTTTAGACCTGATTAATTAGATTTTAAAGTATCTTTTAAAAACTAATTAATAAAAAAATCATACCTATTTTACTATACAGCTATTTTATCTAGTTTCTCACCAGGTAAGAGTTGTAGGTCAGGCCGTAAATCGGTCGCGCGTAATACACGTGCGTATCTTCGTTGACACCAAGAATTGTTCATCACAATGTTATTTCGCACCGATCCTTCAAGTAACCATGGCGGTTGTCCTGCATACCACGTGTTGCAACGCCTATTAAAATATATAGATATAAAAAAAACAAGTATACCTATGACTATGAAATCTTGATTCATCATCATCATCATCATTGCAACTGTTATCTGTCCACTGGTGAGCATAGGCCTCTCCCATAAACTCCTATAGTGAACGGTCCTGAGCCACCTGCATTCATTGACTACCTGTAATGCATTTGAATTTATCATTCCATCTAGTGGAAAGAGAATCGTCCTACACTGTATTTGATCGAATCAAAGACGTCCTTGTCTCATAGTCCACTATCGCCAGACATAGTGACGGATAATACTTTGTGGTCGTCTGTAGATTGTGTTTTAGCGTATGTATTTAGTATATGGTGCCAAAACCTTTTCGAAAACCAGCTTGTTCGGGTAGCTGGATGTCGTCCAGTTTGGTGCGTAAGACGATTGGTTAGGACTCTTAAAAACAGTACGTAATCGTGATTCAGAAGGGAAATCGATCTATAGCTCTTCAATAAGGTATTGTCACTTTTCTTGAAGAACAGGATTACCGCATTATTGCTCCACGAGTCAGGCGTAGTACCGTTACAGATGATGAAATTAAAGAGCCTCTGAAGGACTACAAGTAAAATTTTTCCACTCGCTTTTAGAAGTTCCGCTGTAATTCTATATAGGATTATATAGTTCTCCTTGTTCACTTTTTCTCCATCTATACAATCTTTTCATTGACAAAGTTTGTGTATGTGCATGACCGTTACTTTAGTCAGGAATAGCGGAGCCGCCAGGGACTGGAGGCTGTTTCTTTTTGGTGTTTACCATTGGAAGGTTTTGCCAGTAATTGCCATGCTTGTCAAGTGAATTGGCAACTGCAGTTAAACTTTTAATGATTTTTTAAGAGGGACGCTGCTGTCTAATACTCCACCATAAGTTCGCTTAATCGCCTTTTATGACACGCACGGGAAAGAAAGAGGTGGCCTTTCTATGCCGGGACACAATGGTAAATTTTGATTAGAATTATTTTGTTTAATTCCGCTACTCAGTATATATTACTCTTTGTCCCAAATACTAGTGTTAAATTTCAAAATAATTGGTTAAGCAAACTTTACCCGTGTAACAGTCCTTTGTTCTATTTATGTATCTACATGGGGGAATGCCGTTCCTTTCTCTTCTCACCTGTAATTTCGTCCGCATGTCCGGGATATTGTTAACTGACCGGAATAGAAAGTAACTTTTCCATTCTTTTTAGTACGCGTATACCAAATTTTATACTGATCGATTAAGATTTTAAGGAGGTAAGAGCTAAGATTGATAATGGTAAGGTTTTATTTTAATAAGTAATGAATATTTGTGTTAATAGGTTAATCTTAAGCCTCTAAGGAGTAGTAAAATAAATTTTACGAAATAGATAAGCTATCAAGTATAATAAAATAGAATTTATGTAATTTACCGTTAATTTACCTACGTCCGCAGAAGTAAAATAGATACCTAGTTATGTGTACAAAAAGAATGAATAAATTTATACATAACATAGTTAATACAATTATTTATGTACATAAAATATATACACATAACAGAATGTTAACATTTGGGTATATAACAATACCATCATAATACAATGTACAACATTCTTAAATGTTTTGTATGTAATTGTTATGTAAATATGATAGCAAAACTGACTTACTCATTGTAATTAACTTCACCTCGCTCTAGATACATTTCGCCGAGAATTGCAGATAATAACGACGTTTTACCGGACCCAGTTGAACCGACCACCATGATTAGTTTTCCTAATAAATAATTTAATTTATTTTTATTTTCAAATGTTAATTTGAATAATTATTAACATTTAACAAAACATACGAGTTCCGTAACATTGTTAGTGATTATTAAAAGTTATGTATGGTTTAAATTACAAAAAGCATGATCAAGTTTGAATAGTGGTTGATTAAATACATTGACTTGATTTTAAAGCATATCATTTTATAT
Source organism: Galleria mellonella (assembly GCF_026898425.1). NCBI lineage: Eukaryota > Metazoa > Arthropoda > Insecta > Lepidoptera > Pyralidae > Galleria > Galleria mellonella. Next base: position 736,648 of record NW_026442042.1, on the reverse strand, counting down.
TCATGTAACTTAACATTTATCAAACGTAGCGTAAACGGGTAATACAAATATCTTCAATTTGAAACATTGATGGAAAGAATTATTTGTTTGACTTACCTCTTGGAATATCTAAATCATCAATTTCTAATAAAGTACCATTTTTAGTGCCCCACGAAAAAACTGCATTTTTAAATCTAACTACGTATTCATTTCTTTGAGTCAGTTTTGTGTTTTCATCATCTGAAAATTCATCTTCATCTACTACTTCTTCTTTATTTGCAATATTTTCTGTGGGAAACATGTCGTCAGTAGAAGAATTAATAAAAGCATTGTTTAAAATATCTGTTATCTTTGCGGTGGTTTGTACATCATTGGCTTCCCTGACATTATTTGATTCGGGAAGGTCAAGGAAATCTTTAATTCTTCTTGTGCTAACCTGAACAAGTTTTATTCTTCATTTATTGGTAGAAATGCGTTAAAGAAAAATAATATAAAACTACATTTCGTTGTATTTTTATTTAACTTACCATAGCTTGAATAACCATTAGGACAGTCACTGGCAGAATTAGTAATGGTATTGTTAATTGGTTAAATAATGCCAGTCCAGCAAATACGTTATTTGCTGTTAAGGTTTTATTATCTTCCAGAAAATAATATGCCATGAACGTAATCACTGTCACCAAAATTGTCGAGACTTGAGTGGTGAATGCTGTAAATTATTTCATATTTAATGAAATTAAATGCGACATAAAAAATAAAGACTACATTATTGAGTTCATTAAAATAGAATTGAACCCAGTATTGGCTACTTCATCAATTATATTCTTAAACGAGTGTTATTTGTAAAGAGCAGTCTGCTTTATTAGTTTAAATAACAAAATTCCGAATTCAGCTTCTATATTAAAAGTCTATTTCCGTAAAGATTATTTCAATTCTGTTTTATTTAAATTTATTTTAAAATAAGTTTAAATATTATTATTATGAAAGCACATACATACTTAAGAAACTCCAATAAATAGAGTCTTTATTTAGCAGCCTCAGCTCCACTTCTCTTAGATTCAATATTTTCTCATTAAACAAGTCTTCCCAGACATATAGTTTTATGACGTTAATACCGTTTAATATTTCGGTCATTTTGGAAATTCTGTGATCGGTCCATTTTGCTATATCTTTAGAATTATCAGACAACTTTTTACCGATGTAAAATTGTAGTGGAGTAATAAATATTATGCTGACCGCTGCGCCTATTATGGCACTTAAGCCTAATTTTATATATAATAGATATAGAATTACTGTTACCTGAAAGATTAGATTAGCGTCAACATTGCAAAATCAGCATACTTTTTTTTATTATTTTTATTAATATTTTTCTACCTTTAAGGGTATGGCCCATAAATAATGAATAATCCAGACACATGACATTACATTATAAGTGTCCTGAGACATAAGATTCGCAAGTAGACCAGAAGGTGTGGTAGTCGACACCTTTGGCACATGCAGTAACGGTGAGTCTTCATTATCTTCAGGACCCGGCGAGGACCATGGTGCAAGTCGCATACATTTATCGTATAAAATACTCTGTAAACAAAGATGTATTATTACATGATTTTGTTTACTGGTGACTTAATCAAAGAAGATTAAATTTATCTGTAAACCATACCTGTAAACTTGTTTTTAGTCTTGTGCCTTCTACAGTTAACAAATGTGTAGAATTTTGTGAAAGAAATGCCTGAGATATCAATGCAATGGTTACAATAGTTAACATTATATACCCATTGCTAAAGAATTCTTGTATGGTAACGTGTGATTTCTGATCAAAAGTGTCAGAAGATTCTTCTACAAATTTTATAATAACTGCTAAACCGATAGCAGGTACAACACTTATTAGATCCCCTAATAATTTCAAGATTCCCGCAATATAAAAATTTGGCCACACTGTGTAAAAATAACATCGCCATATATTAGGGGTACTTTCGTCTGTTTTTTTGTCCTGTAGAATAAATAGGATTATCATTATTTGTACAAAAAAATAATTGAAAAATGTTTTTTTTATGTCTACGTACCTTTAGATTATTAAAAATTCTTTTAAATTTATCATAATATATCCGTGGTTTCTCGTCTTCAGGCAACTCTCCGAGATCATCTTCCTCCAGAGGTGAAAGGTATCCTCTATATAGTAATGGGTTTAGCCAGAAAAACGCTATCTTTGAATAGAAATATGTGTCATTGTGTTTATATGGTATATTACATTCACTGGTGGAAGGTTTTTGTTGATTTCGATGTCGTTTTGTAACCTAAAAACATATCTATATTGTATAAGTAAATAAGTACTAGCTGTATCCTAAAGTATTATATGTGTTAATCTAGAATATGGTATATCTGTCTACCATTTTAATTTCGTAAAGCTACGTAATTGAGTACCTACAACAAATATTCAAACGTCCTTTAACTATAATATTTATAGAAATGCTTCTAATCGGATTTCCAGATGAATGTATAAATGAAACCGTGGTCATCTCTAGTGGTCATTTCTTTAACAACGAGATATTATTTTATATCCTAATTGATGTGGGTAAGGCCGCAGAGTACAGCTAGTGTTTTAATTTATTATTTCAAATGTAAGAAGTGATTATTCAATATCATTAATCTATCATCACAAAATATGTTGTATAGAGCGCATTAAGATCTAAAATTCTCTTGTAATGCCCTCCAAAGGCATAGCAATAAGTAGACATCCAGACAATTTAAACGGTAAGCAGATTAGTATGTAAAAAAATATAAATACGAGTACACTATCACTCATAGTGTATTAGAAGACTGGCGCCAAACTGGAGAGCGTCACGACGGCGGCGCTCTACAACTGACCGACTCCTGTCTGACTAACGATTATTTACTGTAATTATGTTTTACAATAAAATCGATGTATTGATCATCATGCATTATCTATTAATTTGAAAATCATTCTATACCCAATAATATTTCTTATATATGATAACGAATTTAGGTGTAGGTCATTTGTACATAAATATACCTATGTAGCGTGCGATCGATGTTATTGTACGTAGAACGAAGTAATAAAGATGTAATAAAGTAATAAATAATGTTATGAGCTGATAAACAGAAAACAATATAGGCATGTATTATTTTACTTTTCATATCACTATGTATACCTATAAGATATTTTTAATTATTTTCTAATCAAATTTTTATTTATTATGAGTTTATAATAAAAAGAACGGTTTCAGTTTTCCGATATTTAGCTATAATTTATTTAATGGGAGCTGGGGTAACAATATCAATTTACTAGTACATAATATAATAATACTTCTTATTGTTTTCTCGGCTACTTATTTGATTATCAAACTCCGATAATTAAATGAATGGACATAATTGTTATGATATGCACTTGTCTACAGATTTATATAATTTCACTTTTAATCTCGTAAATCCAACTATATATCTTATTATTTATTGATATAAATAATATCTAGCAATAATTTATTGACTGGGTAAGTACCCAGGCTGGTTACAAATAAATAGGTAGGTGTGCATTACATGTTTTTGTTATATGAATGTTTGCATTGATATATATTTTGAGATGTAAGCTCTAGTAGGTATATTTAATAACAAAAACACCTTCCTTGCGAGTCGTTTGTAGTTATCATTACAAAAATCTTTAATTTTACAGACAAAATAGCGCTAAAGATTATTTATTTAGGCAAGTTAAAAAGATCATGCAGTTACCTTTATTCATGGGGTAATACTAATAAATCAACAATTTGTCCTTTGTAATTTATCTTGGTTATAGCTACTCGTACCTAAGTATTTCGTGTAATTTGATAAATTATGTAGATATGCATTTATTTCTAAATGCAACTAGACTGTCGATAAGCAGCTTAGCATCGTCATCATACTTAGTTTGAGTCAGCTTTTCTTTGTTTATATTATACGCCTCGTTCATTGGACGAGGTGTAGATTCGATATAGGTAATTCACACATTTAAGTTTGTATATTTCTTTCTGAAGAAAATCGTCAGTTACTTTTTATAAAAAATTTAAAAGACTTCGTAAAGAAGAAGATTGTCATTTAACCTGTATTTTTTAAGCGATTTTGTTACCAATTCTGGACCTATTGCGGTAATTATTTTAGTACAGAGGCATAACACCTTAGGCCTCAGGAATGGCAAAACATGGGAGGTATCATAGACGAAACAGTATACTCTATTATGTCCATGCATGCGGCTCATGTCTATAGCCGATGGTTACTATTGTCCATCAGGTAGGCCGTCGTATAAAAAGAGTAATCAAAAACGTTTTGTTGTTCTATCTGTGATTATTAACATTATCATAAACGCTTATATTCATACAACAATTTTAGAAACTTTAAGAACCATCACTCATGAAAACTGACAATTTCCGAGTAACACTCGCACATGTTACCTTATAATGATAAATCTCTAAAATAAAAGGTATTAAAATCTTTTCTAAAAAACCATTATACTCATAGACTTTCGCCCATTATAGAACTATATGTCTACTTACGTTAATTCTTCTATTTAAAGTTTTTCCATAACAATAATCTATGTAGACTAGAATGTAACCACACAATGTTACTGTATGAAACCAAGCGGTGCTGTTAATTTACATACGAGTACTACATGTTGACTAATTCCGTTCATGTCGCCGTCGTTCCGGTTAATTAGAAAATACCGGTATGCATACCGCTGTTATACGTCACGATACGTTATAATTATGTTAATACTCGTCAACAAAATTATAATATGCTTAGGTGGTCCACTTTCACCCATCATAATTATGTCTTCGCTGATAATCTTCATTGAACTTATAGGAGAAAGAGTTAAACTATGCGATCACTTGTTTTAGTAGGTATATAATTATAATAATCATAATCATTATATCAGCCATTAACTGTCCAACGCTGGACATTAAAATTATATTACCTTCCTTACGAGGGATCCTCAAGGAAGGTAATATAATTTTAATAATACTTCATTATTTGTTTTATAGAAGACTGAAAAACCAGTTTACGGTCACCTTATGGTAATGACTATCGCACGTCATGTAGGTAGATATACCTATTTGGTATCAGAGTAGTTACAATAGTAGAATTTAAAATGCAAGTATATATTGTTGGCTTGTTATTTCGGTATATACTCGTACATATTGAATGTTCATGTAAAAATGCATATGAGATATGGTAGAAAATGTTACACATTATTGTCAAGTTGGAACTCTCGTAGCCCCAGTACAGGCATGCAACAATTTAAAAATCAAAAATATATAGAAGCTCATATTTCATGTAACTCTCCAATATCTAAATGAGTTAATGTTACGAATACATTAAAACTAGACTGAATAATTTTTTTACAAGGTTAATACCCATGCTACTTGATGTTTATTAAGCCATGCATAGCCATGCATAGCTACGTATAAATAAAACAGAAACAATTACCTCATCGTAAAAGCAAATGCAGTCCACTCCTGAAATAAATACTGCTAATATTGTGGAAACCGCCTGTATATAGAGATCGATGTGATTCAGTTTCACTTCAGTCTTGATGTGCTTCCACAGAATGGCGACTGTGGAAATGGCGGATAGAAGCCAGTATACAGCGAGATAAAGGATAGGTGCTGCTGAGCGGCGACTCCAAAGTACCACATGAAGCGCAGCGGCGGCCAACCACGCTAGTGGAGCAATAACTGCCGATACCAGGTACACTGTTTGTGCAGGCCTCAGACATGCTGCAGCTGCACCACAACACCAAGTGATGCCTAAGATTAGACTGGCTATGCCTCGAGTGGTTTGACCTCTCCAACGCTTACCGTGCCTGTTAAATCAAAATAAATATATAAATAAAAAAATCCAATTTACTGATTTCGCCTAATCGACATACATGGATACATTAAAGAATATAACTGATACTCAGTATCTAAGTACTCGTATTATATATATTACAGTAGCAATGGTGCTTGTTATTTAAACTTCGACGCGGCTTTGCGACGTAGGTACTATTTTATACATAGATACCTACTGGATTTACAAATTAGAGCACTGGATAATTTACTTAAGTAAAAGAGCGATTGATAAAAATAATAATCTTTTAGGATTAATATGTCTGTAAGATAAAAATCCTTGAAGAAATAAATATTGTTTCGTACCAACGCGGATGTGTCGGTGCACAGCAGCAAATGAGTGCGGTGGATATGGAGGCGCAATACAGGTGCAGCGAGTGAAGGGAAGCAGCCAGTGCGCGCATCTCGCACAGACCGTCGCCGCGTTCGCATACCGCATCCATGCCGTTAGCCTCGTGCCTGTGAGACGACAATCATTGGCAAGATCATTCATAAAACATTTTTTTAATATCTCTTATGTACAGACATTGCCGCGTGGCCTAGGCATAGAATAGGGCACTCCTTTCTTTTTCGTTTCTTTTTAGAGAGAGCGAGGGATGGGCGACAACGTCCCTCTTAAAACATCTCCAAAGCCTAACTGCTGTTGCTAAATCGCCTGCTAAGAGTGGCAACTACTAGTAAAGCCTCCCAAGGAGAAGGCTTATGTTCAGCAGAGGACAGTTAAAGGCTGATACTCGTATATATGTACGAATATATTTAGGTAATATTATGTAAATAACGCAATTCAATATCCGTGATCCATGTGGTGATGATAGCCGCCGTCTGGTAAAATTTACTGCCTCCTACATTGATGGGAACAGACCGTGGCTAGCGAGATTAACGGGTTGTTAACGTCAATAATTCTTTGCCATAAATAATAGGGAGGTTTGGTTCTACGCGGATAAAAGTTCTTCACCCGTGCAGTTAAGGTTGTCAGAAATGACGTTATCTTCGCAGATAAGATAGATATTAAGTACAAATCCGCAAGTATCCTGCCAGGGGTTTTTTATACGAACGTCCTGTAATTTGATACTAAAATTATAGATAACTGGTAACTCACCTAGGTTTCACACGGGTAGGTTCATAGAAGACCTCTAGTTATTATTATTATTTTAAATAAAACACAGACCATGTCACTCGCTAATAATTAATATAACATTCTATAAGCGAAAGAATTTTCTGCAGAATGGACATTATACAACAAAACCAGAGGGAGACTTTTTACAAAAGTCGTTTAGTTTGGTACCTCCCATTCGTGTTTCTACCGTGAAGCAGTTGTGTTTTCATGGCTGTGTTTTGGTTTGAAGGGTGGGATATGGCAGTGAATTTACCGGGTACAGAGGAACAATACCTGATATTCCACTGACACTGACATTATATTATTATTATTTTAAATAAAACACAGACCATGTCATTCGCTAATAATTAATATAACTTTCTATAAGTGAAAGAATCTTTAAAATAATTTTTAACTTTATTCATTACGACCAAAAAAAAAATCGAATCGATTTAATTATATTTATTAATTTAAGAGACAGCCCAGATTGTAGTCAAGGAAAAGTTAATCTGTTAAGTTTAAAAAATTTGTAATATTCCCCCTGATATGAAAATTTGTAAGTTTGTTTGTTACACAATCATGCTAATTTTGAAAAAAAAAATGTTTTTTTTTTATACAACTTAGAATGGCATAGAAGCTGACGGCTCACCTGATGGAAAGAGATAACTGTCACCTGTAGACATGAGCAGTACCATGGACATAACAGAATATACTGTTTCGCCCATGATATCCCCCATGCGTTTTTATTCTTGAGAACTCAGGTGTTATTCCTTGGGACCCTGCAAATTCAGTGCCATATCACACCCTTCAAACCGGGGGGAAAAGATTGTTAGTAATGAGGAGGTTAGTTCCCATTGCTATCAATATACCCTATCAAGTATCAATATCTATTATAAGGCTGGCAGGCCAGCTAGCCCATCATGATGAATTCATCAGGAATTAACCACGATAGTTTCCAGGGAGAACCGCGAGGAGGTCGACCTGGTTGGGTATATTGCTAGTAATGGGATTCTCAGTCTCCATTGCTAACAATCCCTTTTCTCCCAGTAAATGGTACATTGCTAAAACAAAGTGTTGGTTTAAGTACCTACGTCAAGCGTATCGTGGCCATACTTACGAGTATGTGTAAAAATATTTCACATATGAAAATTTACTGTATTATTTATTATAGACTTTTTAATGTAAGTATATAATTATAGATAGGTACCTTTTTCCGCATAATAAAACTATTACAGTTAGCGAGTATATTTTTAAATATATGGGTATAAACTTAGCACTATATATATTTAAGCGACTTCAATTCCCTTATATTTTTTGCGAGTAATATACACATATTATATTTATTTATTTTTTATTTATTCATATATTTTAAACCGATTTAGACATTTTTTTAGCAATCCTACTTTTCTATTCTTGGTTTTAATTAATATGGTCTCCGTCGAAACAGTCGTTTTATGCAATCATTTAAAAAAAAAATTTTATAAATTCATATAATAATAAATACTACCTACCTTCCTATGCCAATAAATCAAAGTTTATTATCTTCGAATACTAAAAATATACCTAATTATAATTTTGAATTTTACGATTATTAACCACTTATCTAGGTAAGTACTTAATAATTTCCTACTTACGTACTTGTTGATAACCAGCCAGATATTTCCGATCGATTGATATTTTATAAATAACGGATCATCACGTATTTACATCAACTCGCACTCATAACAAAACTCACTTAACAGTAACAGGTGCAGAGTTTATAATTTTACATAGCGATAGTCGTAAACTATTTAATTTTCATACACTTCACACACGAGATGTTTGATTGTTTCGAGTTTATGAGATTATTCTTATGTTATGATGCGGTTCATTTCATAGGTTGGGTAACTTTGTGTCTTATAACGCCTCAAAGTAGACGCGTGATACCGCTCTGCAATTACACTGGAGACTAAATTGAAGTTGGTTGGATGTTGGATTGGAGCGTGACATGCTGGCGTACGATTTGGAATCCACCGGAGCGCGGCGTATCACCACCGTCACTTAGCGCGTCAAGCTTGCAACTTGTATACCTAGGCATACGTCAGTAGGCCAGTAAAATGGAAGAGCAGTGACCCGCGCCTGCCACATTTCAATTTAGTTCATTGAAAGTATTGAAACAGGTTGGTTACTAGCTAGTAGTTTGTACTAGCAAGTAACTAACAAGTGTAGTACACTTTCATGCATGCATTTCACAGTCGTACGGGGAAGCAGGAGAAATTAGGTGGCCCGCTTCGCTTCTCGATACTTACACCAATAAGTAATTCCTACTTACCATTCTACTTGTCTACAAATCAACATAACAATTTAGGTATTTTCACGTTTGCAAGATAAGTATTTTTTTCATTTTATCGTACAAAACACATGGCAACACGATCGATTTCTTGAAAATTATGCATGATGAATATATTAAAAACCTAATCAAAAAATAATCACCTAATCTATTTAAATTTTTAAGTTTTTTAGAAAATTATGACAAAGTAATAAATGATCATGTCAATAACATTTTTCCTCCTATTTTTATATTAATAATGAATTAATTAACTAAATAATTAGGTATACTCTGAATATATATTGGTTTGCTAGTAATGCGAACTTCCAGTTCCATTATTAAAAATATACCCTGTCAGGTGGACCTTTCCGCGGTGCCCCCTAGAAACCACTGTGCTGAATTCCAAGAGTATTCATCACGATGAGTTAACTGACTTGCGTCTTTATTCACACCTATCATCTCTCACTAGTGCCCTATCAGTGTATACCGTTAGCCCAGGCAAAGGGTGTTTTAAGTTTATCGTGATAAGAGCGTCTAGAATTCAGCACAATGGTTTTCAGGAGAGACCAAGTGGTGGTCAACCTAGTTGGGTATATTGCTAGCAATTGGGCTCTTTGTCTCCATTACTGACAATCTCTTCCCCCCGTGCAGGCGTGATTACCATTCCATTATCATCCATTAAAAAAAATATGATTTACGTTGTCTAATATTGTAAATAATCTCTTATTATTTAATCAATATATTGATAACGGGTAAATATGTAAGTAAGCGAGTCAGTGCATAGATTATAGTTTCTTGACTATGTAGATATATATATATGTATATATATGCACATGCAGTTCTTGTTACGTATTTAACCTAGATCCTTAACCTATACCTGTATAGGTAATTACCCCAGAATCACAATAGTAATATTCTGTTACGATAATAAATAACTAAGTGTAAAAATAACAAATAACTAAATATAAAAATACACTGTAGTTAAATTAATTATTTATTATAAATATTTATTCTATATTTGAAACATAAACGTAATATGTAACTTATTTTTATGCGATATTCATTTATTTATTTTAAATATACTTAATTACAAAATACAAAATATCTTATAAATAATCTAAAAAATATTAGTCACCTCTTCTGGTAAGTTTAAATACGATATGTAATGATTTGAATGGTTTTGTAACAAAAGTTACCAATTACTAGATCTTTCATTTTTTGTCTGAAGTCGACGGTTTGTTACACCTACTTATAAGCTTTTTTATTAAATCCTTTTCATTACTGTATTTCAGAAGAATTACAGATGCTGGAAGAGTTTTCATTCATACTTGTACAGATTCTTAATTTAAGATTTTTCTTAATTTTTTTTCAAAAATCTACATCCCATCCAGAATTTTCATCAGGCGGTAGTTTATCTTTAGGATATTTCTCAAAGTTGTTCAAATCCGAGTTGCTAGCTACAGGTTGAACCAAAGGTGGCTTCAGCTTCGTCTCACGAAGGCCATCCCAGTCAAATCCAAGGAACCATCTAGATAAAAATAGATATAGAATTAATACCCATTTTAAAAATATCTACCAAACCTATAATAATAATACATCATACATAACTATATTAATAATAGTATGCTTATTTCGAATAATGACTTTTTATTACAGAGTAAAAATACATACTTATGACTTTTTATATCAGCTATGCCATTCTTGAGATAACCAAGGCGTTCAGCAGGTACAGGCCGGCACAGCTTACGAATAAGCTGCTTCGCCGAGTTGGTGATACGTGGATGAAATGTAACAGCATCAATTCCTCGTAATATAAGAGTGTACGTCTTCATGTGGTCACCACCAGGCGCTCGAAAAGGAGGTCTGCCCACTAACAACTCGTGAACTAGTACACCCAGCGCCCAGCAGTCTACTGCACGGTCATGGCCCTAAATTAATAAAAATCTTATTTATATTGTCTATATTAGATTAGATACCTATGCCTGTGATATGTAAGTGAAAAATATAGATCTAAACAACAAAAAATTAACACTAGGATATAATTAATTAGTTGTAAAATTCTATAGAAAATTTTGAGAGATTGGTAGGTACATTTATTGACAAAAATCTGTGTTCTGATAAGTTAAACTATAATTGTTTTTTTTTATTATATTTTTTTTTATTGTCAATTTAAAATTTTATTTTCCATATAAAGCATTTGATACTATTAGTCATATTATACTGTCATAAATAAAAATGCGACGATTTCTATTGTTCATATTCGTTTCAATTTTTAGACTTTTTTACGTAGCAAAAAAATATGTAAATAATCTGACTGTCCTCCAGATCGAAAGTGATAACAGTCGCCTATAAACACTGATAGTACCATGGACATAATAGAGTATACCGTGTATTGTGGATACAGTAATTAACCACTTTAAATCATATTCTTCAAAAGAAATAGATTTAGTTAAAATGGATGACTAGCAAAGTCTCAAGTGATTACTTGTGATGTTCCACGAAGCTTGATATTTTAACCACTATTTTTTTTTTGAGTCTGAAGCCATTTTAGACATTTAAGAATTTTGTCTTCAAGAGTAAAATATTGATAGATCGACTTAATGTTATGAAGCTGAGATTTAGTGGATCTTACATGAACAAACAGACACGTACTAAGAAAATAGAAAACTTACAAAAATATAAAAATTAAGCTCGAGTGAAGTTACTATTGTATATAGTTGTATAATTACCTTATTTAAAACGATTTCTGGTGCAACATATTCAGGCGTACCGGCAAATGTCCATGTTTTATTGTTAGGAGTTACTCGCTTGGCGAATCCAAAATCAACCTATAATAAACAAACGTAACGAAATTATTTTTTTAACTATTGTTGATTGTGATATTGAACTATTTTATGAAACTTGATAACATTAACAAGACTTCAACATAAGGACATGAATATTAATGATAAACTGATAACAAACACGAGATAAAATGAGTATTCCATAAAAATAAAACTTTATAATAGGCACAAAAATTGTTTTACACCAATAAATATATTATACTAACCTATATATCACTAACTATATTAGCTTTGCCTATTAGCCAAGATTACAAAAAACCTACATTTGTTAGTAGAAACTTTATAAGCTAACTCAACATTCTCATAGTTCCGTAGTTTATGTTTATATAAGAAATATGTGCAATAGTTTCCATAATTACCAATTTGATGTATCCATTTTTGTCCATCATTAAATTCTCTGGCTTGAGGTCTCGGTATATAATATCTTTAGAGTGCAGATACTGAAAGGCTTCGACGACACAGGCCATCATAAACCGCGCTACGTTTTCAGCAAAGTGCCCTCGCTTTTGGAGAATTGTCCACACGTCACCGCCCAGTACTGGCTCCATTAAGAAATAGATATATTTACTATCCTTGAACGTTCGGTATAATCTACGATAAAAGATAAAGCACAAATCAAAGATAGGTTTAAGAAATTACCAAAAAATATATTGTAATAAAGTATGAACATAAGAATAAATAATTCTTATGGTTATTCTTATTTGTTAATGATTTAGATATCGCTTATGAAAAGAACAATTTAATTTAAAATACGTAATTAAGTATAAATCTCGCTGCTTTAGATAAATTTAAAAACGTGGGCCTCTACAGCGTAGTGGTATAACAGTCACGTTGCTTTGAATAAAAGAGGTTCTGAATACGAATTTGGGCTATTTTATGGAACAAACAGTTATATTATACTCCCAAATCTTTGTTACTTAATGTTTTCTAACAATCTAGAACAGACGGAATTAATAAATGAGACTTAAAAGAATTTTGTAAAGATAGAAGTACAAGTCAAGAGTTTCAAGCCCTTAAAATAAGTATATAGTAAAATATATATATATTTTTTATACGACTTAGAATGGCAATCAAGCTGACGGCCCACCTGATGGAAAATGGTAACCGTCGCCTATAGACATGAGCAGTACCATGGACATAACAGAGTATACTGTTTCCGCCCATGATACCCTCCATGCGTTGCCATTCCTGAGGACTCAAGTGTTATTCCTCTGTACCCTGTAAATAATTAGTAATTAATAAAAATATTTACTTGCAAATAAATTGGTTATCACATGACATCATGATGTGTTTCTCGTTGTAAGCATTGTCTTGTTGATGCAATTGAACCATATCGATTTTTTTGAGGCATTTCAGCGCGAAGGTAGTCGATGGTTGTGGTTTGTATTGGACCAATTCTACACGACCGAACCCACCTACGCCCAACGTGCCCAATATCTCGAGGTCTTTCAGCTCAACGTGTTGGTATTCTATATGGAATGAAATTTATAAGACATTACACTTATTAAAAAGATGCGTACTGTATGTAGGTATAACGGTTTATGATAAATACAATCAACACAACAATCACGACTCACAATCAAATGATATAATTAAATTTGTTCAGACTTCGATCAGATATACTAGAAATAAGTAGTCACGAATCCTTACTAATGTATTTATAATAAATACATTAATTTGTTTATTGGTTTGTTTGTTACTTTTTGATGTTTTAACAACTTAAACAATCGACATGAAATTTGGTACAAACTTACATAGTATTCGAGATTGAGAAGGACATAGACAACTTATTCCGGTCAATCTAGATATCTTATGATGAAATTGCGGTAAAAAACTAATTAAACTATATTTACCACTCTTAATTTGAGATTTTTTTCTTTGCTGAGATGGACGTAATTCAACTGGATTTTTTTTAAGACCTTCCAAACCACCAAGCAGCTCTGTGAATTGCCTAAGAAAATAAAATTAGAATTTAACTAACTGACCCGACACATGTCTCTTTCTTCTATTAAAATCAGCTAGAAAAAGTTTGTATGGTAAAAAGAAAAATTGGGCTTTTCCTTTTTCCGGGCTTTTTTTCTAATCTTTGTCTTTATAAAAACTTTATTCGGACTTTAACGAATATACTTTTTTAAAGGTTATTATTTGTTATAGATTTTTAAGTTTTGTGTTTAGCAACACATTGACTGTTTCATTTTTGCTTATGTAGATTGTTAGATTCGCTTTAATTTAAGGTGTTTTATAATGATACTAGGGGCTAAATATGCCGCCCATGAATTATAAATCCAGAATTGAAATGCGTAAATTATTGGTTTATAAAAAATTTACAATCTATTTTTTTTTGTGATATTGTCAGATCCACTTATTTCTAATTTCTTGCTTCTTTTAGTAGTATAGGGTGGCAGCTCCAAATTGCATAATAAGCTTGTAGTCTGCTTGGCAATGTCGTCAGTTTTTACAAGTATAACATATCCTTACTATTATAAATGTGAGTGTCACTTTGATTGTTTGTTACCTCTTAACGCCTTAACTAATCACAGAAATTCAGTATATATGAGATGAAGAAGGATATACGTTAATTAGTTTTCCAGCCACGCGGACGAAATTGCGGGAAAAAGCTGAATGAAATATAATATACATACAAGCGATCTAGCGTGAGACATTCAACTCCCGGAGCGAGTGCAGTTACGGTGGCAAGACGCCGGTCCTGATGTAGCAGTGCCTGCTCGCCGAAGTAATCTCCTCGACCCAGTGAGCCGACGCGTTTCTCACCGTCTTCTTCATCGCGCTTTGTCACAATCACTGTGCCCCCACGGATGATATAAAACTTATCACCATAATCTCCTTGCCTCACTACTGCTGTGCCCGCCGAAAAGAACTCCTATTTAATGACAATGGCGAAAAAATCTATTATTAATTCAAAAATTATTAACCTAATATTAGCGGAAATTATTATTGTTAATTACTATTCTAATGAAGAAAAAATGTGTAATTTTTCAAGTGCTGACATCAAAATTACAGTTGCGTATAAACGACGCAAGTGCTTGCAAGTGAATTATTCCAATGATCCGAATCGAAATTTAGCCAGGGTCCAGGTACACTCACCTAAGGTAAAAAATAGACTATAAAAAGTAAAAAAGCTTACACATCAATGCACGCAAAGGACATTTGCGACATATATTTAAATTCATGTGGTGTTGAGGTAAGCGATGGGACATACCCGTTTCAAACATTCTGAAATCTTGATGAGCTCTGCATGTTGGATGCCTTGTAGGAACGGCACGCACGATAGGAAACGGATGTTGTCGTCTTGTTCTTGTCGTCCGCTACGGACCATTATCTTCTGGAATATTCGTCGCTCTAATGTCCATACCTGTGCTTCTGTAATGCCTATTAAGACCGAAACAAAATCACATATTAGTGTTATAGTAAATAAACAAAAGGATACCTAATCAAAATACTATAAACGTATCTTACGTTGAAATCTAGTGAATATTATTAGAATATTACTAGAAGAAGGGACTACCCTTTTTTTTATATTTAGAGACTTGAATTTCCAACTCCTAAATTATAGGATACATACAAAATTTTATCTATTACAGTAATTTGTGACTAACACGGAAACCCTTTGATTCTATTATATTAATACAATATAATAGAATCAATTTACAATTGATGAATTAAATCACGTAATATAAAAAATGTACGGATTGAAAAATTATAATAAGTACACAATCTTGTACTTAATTAAGACAAGATACTTACATCGAATAGAAGCGAATCGTTTAGCTCTATATAATATGGCGAGTTCACCGAATGCTACCCCTGCGCCAAACGTTTTCACAACTTGCCCTCCTTTTAATACTTCAAACTGTCCATTAGCTGATACGAATAGATGAGTTCCACTTCTCCTTCACGAATGATCAAGTTACCACCCGAGAATTCTTGTGGACTCATCGCCTCTGTTACCATATTAAGACGTACATCATCCATTAAATTCTTCAAGAACTCATTTTCCATTATAGCTCGTTTTATCAATTCGATTGATCTATGAATAAAAAAATATTTATTTATTTATTTTATTTAACACTTTATTGCACCAACATAACATGATTTGTTAAAACAATTTTCAATACGTATAGTGCAAAAGGCGGTCTAATTAAATAATAATAAATTTAATGTCAGAAGCCTTATTATACCGACGGCAACAATTTTTTTTTCTGAAAATCTTTAGCAATACTCACCGTTCGTCTTTATCATATTTATCATACTGAAGATCAGAAATGTCGACATGCATAGGGGGTGGGATCGCCTCGCGTTTCTGTCGATGTTGTTTATCAGGATTTTCGTGTATAATTTGCGCTATAGTCTTGCGAGCCATATTGCTGCTACGACTGTCAAGTACCTCATTGTCCGACTCTAAACTGAGATTTGATTTTTTACTTTGAATACTTGGTTTTTTGCTTGACTTCCTACTGGTACTTTGACTTTCATCGTCATTGCGAAGGGTTGTATCTCTCTGTGGCAAATCTTTATTTGTAGTCTGTAAGTGATTGAATTAAAAATTAATAAATTGTAATAAATATCTAAATAAATACTCAAAATTAACAACCCAGTTTAGCCTTATAGTAGGTGCTTAGATACAAGTATGTAGGTAATACCTATATTACTGAATCAAATATACAAGAGTGCCCATAAGAAGACAATACGTGCAAATGAAACTTCAAATTTACGTCTCAATTTTCAATCGATTGAATGTACTCAATTCATAATAAGTAAATAAACTTTAGCCAGAAAAGCTTTAAAATAAGCTATATATAAAATTACCACTAAAAATTTTAACTATACGTCTGTAAGTACAGAGATTAAAAAATATACGAGTATTTAAAATCTTTAAAATTGTTAGATTCCATGTACTAAAAAGAATTGTATTAATTTCTATTTATCCCCGGGTTTGTGCATTATAACTTTGGCAGTCTAAATTCATTTACAGATAAGTATGTATAACGCAATGTTGCCAACTTTATTAGAGGAAATGCTAGAACGATAACTTTATTTTTTATCATAATGACTGTTTGCATCCGGGGAAGTAATTTTATTTTAGAAAGTGAATAAAGAATTACATATTATATACACGACGTATGACAAATGTTCACGTACCTAATCATGCGTCAATAAAATTCTTATCCCTGCTTTGATTTATTGAATAGGTATTAGTAGATAAGTACGATAACAATCTAAGAGTTTGTTTATCATAATTAAAATATTTTAAGCTCGTATTTACTTAGGTATTCTTCATATATATGTTTGCATATACTTGTTTCGACTACTTCTGCCACCACACTTTAATAATTATACCTATCTGGATCATGAAATGGCGCCACTATCGGAACATCTCTAAGGGTATCTGAGTATTTTTTTATAATATTAGTTCTTTTGCAGACGGGCCGAAATTGTTAAAATCGACTCTTCGAATTAAGCGGTTGATGAACGACGTTATCGCTATATGAGCGTTTAGGTCGAGGTACGAAAAATATAGCTTTCTAACTTACTGTGGACAACAACTTAGCTTCATTATCGGAAAATCTAAGTCTATATTCTGCACGTTGTAGCATAGTGTAGATGACAGTTGACATTTTGGCAGTTTTTACTAAAAAATACCTATATTAAAGATGATTTTTGGAATCGAAATTAGTAAAGTCTAATAATTATTATAATTCACAGAATCTCACCACTAAATATTTTGTTAAAATTATTATAATTTAGTATTTTTTCCTTTATAGTTTTAGTGACTTGTTCTCGTGCCATATTTTAATGTACAATGTAAACTACTTCGACCGGATTTAATTTAGTTTTTTTATGTAGTAGGTAGGATCAAATAGATAATAAGTATACTACTTAAATAGGTACTTATTTAATAAGTACACTAAATATAAATTTATTTTCAGAAATGAATAATTAAGAATTATTGATAGGTATGATTAACTGCTTTCCGGGTATAGAATAAGTAATTGCTATGATGTGCTCGCTCGCACTATCTTTATTATCCGGGGATGTGTGACAAATTATTATTCATTTATTAGTTGTATTTCCGACATACTTATGACACATTATATGATTTATGTTGCAATAATTGTCTAATACTTGGTTTTGTTTTCGGTGAGATAGGAAGTCACACATTTTTTTTTTAAACAAATCGAATATTTACACGTTATTGGAGTAGCGGTTATGTACACTTTCTTTACAGACTTTTGAAATGGTTACGATTGTGAGTTTGTTCCTCGCATAATTCAATCATTATTATTTTAATCATCGTAATTATTATTACACAATTATTTAAATAACATTTTTTTTTATACAACTTAGTATGGCAAACAAGCTGACGGCCCACCTGATGGAAAGATTTAATATACATAATTATTTTTTATAGCTTCATTATACTTTATATATGTTATACAATAAATAATATATATTATATTCATATACAATGTTCATATCTTCTATAAGGCCCAGTGTGTTATAAATTTCATCCTGTTTCTCGAATGCTACCTATCGAGTGGTGGAGTACGCCACAGCTTACGCTGAGTGGGGACCATTTCAACTGCTACCACATAATTGTTATTTAAATGTAAAAATTTTTAATTAATATTGTTGTATTGTGGCTGAATAAATGATTTATTCAGCCACAATAATAATAATAATTATTATGTTCAAAATAAACCTTTCCCATAGATTGCCATAACTAAATGTCCTGTGGAGGTCTGATGGTCTAGTGGCTTACTTGCGTCTACTGACTTTCTACATGACATTGTATGTATATAATGCAAGTTGGTGCAAATATATATAATAGTATGTAATTAACTAATGGTTTGGGACTTAGTACAGAAAAAAATAGTTTTTTTCCCTATTCTGTGCTTTGGAAGATGACCTGTGTTTTAAAAAAATATTTCAGTATGTTTAGTTTTCTAGTATCCATAATATAAGCTCTGCTTATTTTGAAATTAGATGGCGTTGTGTGAAAGTTACACTGTTGTTTGTTTATTTATTAGAAGTTTAGCTTGGAACTAGTCACGGTTGAAAACGCAATGTTAAAAGGGCGTAGCTCTCTAGCGAATTAATATTTTAATAATTATAATTATTCGTTAAGACAGCTATTTTCTTCATAAAATATGGATTGTATTCAATTAGTGGAATTACCTACTCTAATTATTTGAACATTAATTAGCAAATATTAAAATTTGTTAGGACAAAATATATAGGTACATAGTTTATTTTAGTTTAAGAAGTAATAAAGTTACTTCAAACTTAAAATAAATAATATATCTATTTATTTAAATCTTATTATCCAAGAAAAGGTGATACAAAGGCAAAGTTAATGCCACTTGCCTTACTTCCCACCTCTAAGTAAACAAATTAAAACTTTGTTCTTGCCGTTACAAATTTTTCCATTACGAATCTATTACCTAAGTTAAAAGTTAAAGCAACTAATGGACACATTAGCCACTGATCTAAACTTTTTGTAAATGTAGATAATGGTACAAGGTGACATTAAAAATACTACTAAATACTATCTATGTACATAAAATTGTTTTATATATGTACTGTTAAATATTTAAACTAATTATCATGACGTCATTTTACTTACTTTTATAGATGGGCGACTTTCATTGTTAGCAGGATGTTTCACAGGTTTATTTAGATTAAATCCGCCTTTTGACGACCACTTAAAAGGCGGACACAGCACCATTTTTTTTAATAAATAAAGCTAATTTGTAATCGAAGGCACTGATTCATATTTTGGTACAATAACACGACACGAGCAGTGTTAAGGTGAGCTGTAACACTTGCACTGAACAATTAGCACGCAAGCATACTTTATCAGTAGGTATCTAACAAGATTATCTTACAATACCAATCGTTTTAATTATTCCACTGTATTTGTCATTACTACATATTTATCAAAGAACCTTGCGATCTTATCAAACATTAATATAATTGTTACTGGCAACAACACTGCTCACAGAATGGGCCGTTGCACCTCGACGTCGTCGGCGTATCAAATTCATTGTTCATATCGAATTATACGATGATAAATGTAAAACAGAAATCTTACTGTTGGTCTTGTATTGTGCAGGATGAATAATCTCTTATAGTTTTACAAATCAGATACAAGATATCCAGGTATTCATTACATACTTACTGTACACTCGCTAAAGTGATAAAGAAGCTTACGGCCCACCTTATGGTAATTAGCTATTGCTGTGTATCCGATGAATAGTTAATACCAAAACATACGTTTTCTATAAAGTATTAAAAATACATGCAAGGCCTTTTTCTTGCTAGTAGGTAACTAATAGTGGGTGATATTTTTTGAAAAAAAAAGACAAAGTTCATACTATAATTTATTAATAACGTAAATGAGTACACAACGCCAAAGGCTTTAAATGATTTACTTCATTCATTATTCTCATTGGAAAAAATATATATTTACAATAAAAGAGAAAAATCAGCTCTGCAATTCATTTTAAAATTGCCACACGAAAAAGGTAAAATCCATTCATTATTAGATTATCACAAATCGTATGAGGGAGCTCGCTGTGCACTCGGCTCGATGAATGTTCATTCTAAAACCGCACTTCCCTTAATAGGATCGACGTGCAACAATAAAATGTGCGATGAATCTATGTAAACTGTGCCAAACGGAAGACATTCATTATGTAACAAATCTATTGTAGGTAATATTAATTTTCAAAAACATTTAGTTTTAACATTACACGTACAACATACACATACGGAAATTGAGCACGGTACTGTAATCGTATCCAAACACATGTCGGCCCTCAGAGCCGCGAACGGCGCCGTCCGCGGCCCCGTAACGCATACTCCTGTACCGTCCGTGTCTCTGCACACCCCCGCCGGTATTGAAACACCGGACTAATAGCTGAACACAATATACAAAGCAACGGTGAGCTGTTATATCCCATACGCCTCGTAATGGCAACACTTTCGCCGGTGATGGGAAGACGAGCGAATGCATTTGTAAACAGGCTATCTAATATGCAATAACAGTACTTATGTACATCATAAATCAACTAAATACGGTTATTTCTACATGGTTAAATAGACATCCGCTCGTCTTCTGTTGAAGTACAGTTATGTTGTTACAGTATGGGTAGTTAATTTCCTTTACAAAATTAAACTTTCCTCGCAGGAATGCCTTTGCAAGTCACACGAAAACAAATACAGCTCATTTACAAATCACTATTGACAAACAGTATGCGCTACGTCTACCGATGTTCCCTCTTTTTTATATAAATAACAAATCGTCATTAAACTCATAGACATGCCGTTAACTACGATCGGAAATGATGTGTCCACATTACAAGTAGAGATTGTGGCACGCCTACGACTTTAATATAATATTAGACACTTGGATATACAGGCATAAATGTTATAATAACCCTGCTAATATGAGTACACTACTACACTAACTGAACAGCGTCGACGAGTGCAATTGACGAACAAGTGATACTTATCAACTCCGGCTACGTTAACAATATAAACCCGAGGTTACAAATCATACGCACAACATGCGGCGGCGATTCCGCCGATAACACTATATACAGTTGGCAACGCGAGCTGGCCGCAGCCACCTTGCGTCCGCCGGCCACGCGCCACTTTGTAACTCCTAGTAGGTATAATGTTCCATGGCAGATACATCCACACTGCTGCTAGGAAATTGAGTAGATACATTTAATACTTTTGACAATGAAGATTTTTATTAGCAATATAGTCTTATATTTCATTACGGATGCATTACAGACACTATACTGCGACGCTAGACGCGACGACGCGAGAGGCGCGGCCTCACACACTCACACGCCCCTTATAACAGTAGTCATTGTTGGTTTTGGTGTTGCCAGCAAACATCGATTTTCGCTAACAACACTATTGATATGACGTTTTATTATGCACAATATAACAACTCGTTTTAGATCTAATGATTAGAATCGAAGCCGTCGATCGTATAATTTGTGCACAGCATAAAGAAACGAGAATAGTATGAAAATTTTAATTTAACATCTCATAAAAACTGAGAAACAAATCGCGTTACAAAATACACATTATCCTTAATTTAATGATTACCATATTTTATAATACATTGTTCTTGATGATTTTTTTTTTCAAATCTTAACGTAGCACACTAACCATTTTGTCAGATATGTCATTTAAATTCAATTTTTCCCCGAGTAACAATTTGGCTTAGATTTTGAGTCTCATAAAAGAATATTCCATATGATCAGTTTACTTTTGTGATTTGAACAAATGACCTATGGAGTCGTAACAGAAAATAATAATAATAAAAAGAAACAATCGTACTATCTACATAGATCAAATGAACATGGCGACTTTTAGACTGGGGAATAAAGAGTAGGTTTAAAATCAATGTTGAAAATTGATCAGTCCAACATTTGGTCCATCTGTCGTTTTCATCTGAATCCCTAGTCTAAAACATGCCTGATTTATATAACTTACGATTAACATTGGTGGTTTAAATTGTAGAAAATTATAAAAAAAAAATTGTGACATGAATTGTCTCTAGACAAAATATATATAAAAACTAATAATTAAAATCATTTAGAAATCACATGTACTTTTACAATGTACTTAGATAAAAAACTTGCATTAAAAAAAACAGCTAATGCCTATAAAACTAAATATATTCACTTAAAATAATGCATTTACGCATGAGTATTCAGCGGTAAAGCGCAAATGATTGTTCGCAGCTGCAACATGACTGACTACAGTCCGATAAAATAATAACTATAACCTATGCATAATTAATATTAAGCCAGTGGCACTAAGAGGTGAGTGAAACGATCGTAATCTATCAAATGAATAATATGACACGAAGACCTTAACAAATAGACACTACAGAACAAAAGATCTACATCAAATCAAATTCGGAAAGGTGTATGAAAATATACTCCGTTAAATTCACATGAATATTTACGAATCAGCACCTTTAACTATTATAGTTTGTGCGCAAAAAGACTAGAACTGCAAGATTAAAATATCCATGTCATGGGATCGCTATCGAGTTACGTATGCTAAAATTGTGTGCCTATGAGCTTGCTACCGAATCAGCACAACAGGTGACCATAACTCACTCATCTTAACTTTTTAAATAATTAAAGCTATCATCGTAGACGACACCGTGTTGAAACGTAGCTTCAGAGTATACCAGGGGAACATTTCTGTTGATATGTTAGCATAGAACTATTACGCGGGATCCTTGTGGACTTTAAACAATATTAAGACAATTCGAAAGTTCATTATACAAACTGAGATAAGTATCGAAGCATAAAATTATCACTTTATATGATTTTAACACTACAAATTTACAACAATATCAATAGAGCAATCGTCAACATGAAACGAATCATTTCAGATCTATATTCATATATCATATCATTGAACTATTTTAAAAAACTACTCTAGATGGCAAATAGATATGTTCATATAGAAAATTACTTTGCTATAACGTAATTACTTAAAATGAAAATATTGTTTTTGAACGTTTAAAAGACTCACAGATTTTGTAAGTTTTTCTGAATGAAAGACTATGAAATCTATGGACAAGTGGTTAATGACATGCAAACGCTCTGATTACGTATGAATCGATGGGTTTTGTGCTTTGGTATAAACTTTGAGCGAATTCACAGTTGTTGTTATTTTTACAATCCTAATGCAAATTGTTAGATCTAAATTACGACGACGTTTAAAAGGGTTGGACCCGTACGCGTGTTTGTTCCATTGTTTAAATGAAAGTATACCAGATAAAAGTATTAAAATAGCATATAAATACACACCGTACAAATTCAGATCTACGGTACTGAACATAATTACAGGGAGAAATCTCAATGATATGTAAGAACTCGATGGAGTTCCCTTCTTTACTTAAACACTACATCTAAAGCGTTATGTCTACGTCTCAGTAAAATATTAAACATTATTACCTAGCGTTCAATAATTCGATTTTATAGAAAACGAAAGTAAATATTTTTGATACATGTAGGTACTATAAACGAGAAGCAAATTGTACATAGCGAGTACTAAAATAATTGCTAATTTAACACGAACAGGATTTGGCTTTCCACAATTTGTCTGTAACATTTGGGCACTGTATTGTGAACTTTAGAAGCTATAAAAGCATAACCTATTGAGTAATGTAAACGCAGGATCGCAGCGCACGCGCAACCAACAGCACCGCTGTACGGCCGCACATATCTATAACTATTAAAAATAGTATTTATTTAATATTTATTTAGGGTAGAAGGTAACTTCTGAAAAAATATATTTGTAAAATAACAACCAAATACATGGCACCGTATGAAAATCGCACCACATAGATCGTTATAAATAAAACTAATTTTGCGAACCTAGTCTATTGTTATAGAACAATTCTATTTGTCTTTTTGTTGAGCGCCATCTGTAATAATGAGACACGAGACGAGCTAGCGTTCCATTTATAAATTTGTAAAATTGATGACGTCTAATGCGATTCCGATAACAACAAAGCGGTGTTTCAGTATCTAAACTAAAATGTTATAACGTACGATTAAAATGTGTTCAGGATCCAATATTTACATTTTTTTCTATGATATGCAAGTGCAAAGCTCACTAAATATCGTTTACATGAAATATTCTTCTATTGTCAATTATTACAAGTGTAACATCTACATGAAACCACATCGTAACATATACTAAATGTAGATATTCACATTCACTCTCGTGTATTAGTAAAATATAACTCTTACAAACATCTAAATAGAACAAAAGCACTTACTTAGCTGCTCGCACTTGTATAGCATTAGGTACACAAATAATTTACAATACAGTTTAACTTAATAAACTATTTCTGTTAGAAATTTTAATGACTTTGGTATTTTCATAAGTTCCTAACGCCCGACGTGAGCGGACGTATCGGACACTTGGCTGAGCGACGGACGACGGGCCACGACTCGAGAAGCCAGCGTCGATTCGTCGCCATACATAGTTAATTAAGCTATCCAACTTTACTTAGACAGTAATCGGCTAGCACTATTATGGTTATCTTAAATTATGAATTATTTTTGTACGTTTACAAAGAGAGTTCATTGTCATGTTAGGGTAAATGTGAAAGATAGTTTTATATTCGAGTAAAAACGTTTTTGTTCCACTGGCTTAGTAGGGCGCAAATCTGTTGTAACCACTCCTGTATACAGCAGTCTGAAATAGAACAAGAGATTATATGTAGACAACAACATATTTATAAAGAGAAATAATTAATAAGAAAAAAATAATTCTATTTAGCTTCTGTATTTTGAGACGAGTAAAACGCCTTCTTTATTGTATACTTACCCCATAACCTGTGACCGGTCCTATGCCATGACCTAGATAAGGGTCTGCATACTCTCGGCCGTACCTAAAATGAAACAAATTTAAGGTTATTGGCATTGTTCTTTATCTATACTTACTAATATTATAAAGCTGAAGAGTTTGTTTGTTTGTTTGAACGCGTTAATCTCATAAACTACTGGTTTGAATTGAAAAATTCTTTCTGTGTTGGATAGTCTATTTATCGGGAAAGGTTTTAGGCTGTATATCGTAACACTGCGACCAATAGGAACGAAGCATCAGTGAAAAATGTTGCAAAAACGGGGAAAATTATTCATATTTGAGGACTTCCGTTGCGTGCGCTGCGTAAACTGTTCAAGTTACCCAAAAAATATGTACGAAAGAATTATTACTCTTTAAATGATCTAAAAAAATGTCCGCTACAGTATATGTCTATCTTTTAAGACTGACTCACTATAATCTTTTTTATCATAATCAAATTTGGTCGAAATTAATACATTATTGCCAATTATTTGCCAAAGAATTTTATCAACATAATTTACGCAGAAGTACTTTAAAATATATATATTTTTAAAACTTCTTAATTGCGATCACAATAACAGAAGTTGACGCAGACGAAATTGCGGGCAACAGCTAGTTTTTTATATACAGGTTTGGTCTTAATGAACATACTAAATGCCAGTAGTGAAACCCAGAAAGTAAAAAAATATTTTTTTAAATTTACACTCAAAACGAGCGGTCACGTAATCGATTTGAGAGAACACTTCAAAAATTATTTTCAGTGTTCAATTTTGTACGATTGATTAAAAAAAAATATTGACTAATCCGAAGAGGATTAGAAGAAAAATATTTTTTCCCAAAAACAAGCCAGAGAAAAAAAGAAAAGGCCATGTTCTACATTAGATTAAGATTGAACAACATCAGAATCGATATCATTCATGAAATAGAAATAGTATTCAACGATACCGTAGCCGTTTTCATTACGAGAACTGATTTAATGAAATTGTCACACCAATTGTGAGACATGCAATAAAGTCATTTTTAGTAATATTATACACGAAATATGAAAGTGAGTTTGTATATTTGTTACCTCTTGGTGTTTTAATGGCTTAACCAATCGTCATGAAATTCGGTATATATGTATTATCAGCGATGAAAAACGACATAGGGTTCAATTGATGCTATTCAATCAACATATCCTGGTCACACGGACGAAGTTGCAGGTTAAAGCTAATGTAAAATGGAAGGTAAAAGGTAAAAGGGAAGGTTGGCTAAAACGAAAACAGCTGATTCAGATAACTGGTCTGAATCAGACGGCAGATTATTTTTCCAAAAGAAATGCACCACAGCCACATAACGATTCTGAGTTTTGACGCTGCGCAATGCATTTGAAATTTTACGATCCACACAACTTGCGCTCAATAACGCGCTTCTTCGTAGGTAGCTTTTGTACACTTGGAGCGTTGACCTTATACAGCCGATTCCGTGTGTTGTGATAAGATTTTAATACGTGTATTACATTGTTGTTTTTTGGTATTTTATATTATTTTACTATAAAATACTATTATTTCTTCATATTATGACATAATAACAAAGATTACATCGTTTTAAATGAAAAAAAAGTACAAAAATTTGAAATTTTCCGGAAAGAATTTCCCGTGGTTTTCAATTTAGAATAATGGCCTCAATTCACTGTTTCAGTTTTTGCCGTGTCCTTGTATAAACCATACCCTGTATAGTATATCCTGTATACTACTAGAGTCTATATAAAATACTAACGTCGCTGCGAGGGGCGCTAGTGCTGCGGGGGCGGGGGCTGCGCTAACGGCGGCGGCTGCGGCCCGCGCGGCCGCGCCGTAGTTGGCGGCCGCTGCGGCTGCCGCGGCTTGCTGCGCCGTCGCTAACGGCGACTTCAGTAGAGGTGCCGCCGCCGCTGCCGCTGCTGCCGCGGCCTGCTTATACACACGCAAATAATTACATAGTCTTTATATCACAATGGTGACAAACAGGCATACAGTCTGTCTAATGATAAACGGTTACCGTAGTTACGTAAGTTTCAAGTATTAAACCCGTTTGAAACCCCAAATCCTATAGACAAGTGGTAAATTAATTTTATTTATGTACAATTTATCGCTACTGATCGTATTAGAAATAAATAAGACACCGGATGATCTCATCTCTTTCCGTTTTTTATTCAGCGTAAACTTATTTATAGACAGATTCGTTTATCATTTATCTAATGGGTAAGGGATTTCATACATCGTTAGCAAACTCTGAAGAAACATTATTCCTTTTAATTATATTCTAATAAGTATTCCGCTGTAATAGCTAAGATTTGTTTTAATAATCCTAAAAAACCTACACAATAACCGGAATCAATATAATGTTGACTATGCGATTCAATATTCCTATTAAATATACTAAAAAAACTAATCAACTGGAAAAAGAACAATTTCTTAGTAACTTTTACCAAGTCCACTTCACTATTAGAATTTCCCTCAAATTAACAAATTAACGTACCGATATATAGTTTTTAGTAAATATATCTGCACGAACAATGAGCCCACAAGGCTAAATTGCGTGGAGCTAAAAGTGGACGTCGCGTATGTTTAACGTGCGTCGACGACACTAACATTTCGAACAATTTTCTATTCTGAAAATTAACTGGATGGCGGCGACAGGAAAAAAATTGTTTCTTCACATCTTACCATTTTGTACCTGCAGTAATATAATGTTGGGTGAACGCTCGTGAGCCGACCGGGCCTGAACTGCAGTTTCTATGGTCTTTGAGAGCATAATAAAAAAGCTAGGACGATGCAGAGTATAAACGCATTGAGCTATTAATTTATACACGAAAAAGTATCAGTGAACATTTATATGTGATGTATTTTATTTACAATAAAACATGCAACGTTCTTGGCACACGCACCTACAGTTTTAAATGGTTCATTTTTCTGCATCAAAATTTTGTTTTTGCAATCGTTTACTAGTCTTATATTAGTTTTGTTGCAGAAAAAATGTGAAACATGAAAGAATTATCGAGCATGCACTATATAAAGAAGTAATGATGTTGAAAACAATACAAACTAAGATTGTAACAATGTTGAAAGAGTAACTATAAATCTAGTTCTACATACTTGTGATGGTTAGTATACTTAGAAAAGTTGCAATTATTTGTGGGCTCAATGTTCTACACGGAGCATGATATAAATTAGCATCTGATCGAGTCAACTCACAACTTGAGCAAACGCCTAAAACTAATTCACCCACCACAATACCAACGAACAAGGATATGAACTCAACAAAGCAATCGCTGCGGCCGGCGCGCTGCCGGTGCGCGCGCTCCGTACTGTTACCACAAACACATGTGCACCCTGCATTACGGTGGATACCAAAAGACCATACGAGTATAATAAGGAGCAAACAAAATCCCAGCACTCACTCCGCGATGATTATACAACTTAGACTATATAGCGTGGTGGTACATGAGTCAGGAAGCGATTGGGATACATATATCGCATATTGATCGTAACCGAGCTCTAGAGCGTGATGTATTACCTCGGCTGCGGGCTTCGCCGCCTGTAACAACACACGCATGTCACCTCGGCCCTGCATTCTACCCATTGGTAGTACAACACAACAATATAAATGGATGGAACCACTACGTTATAGTCAATTGTCAGTTACCACAAAATTAAGAACGTATAAACCAAAGTCTGTCCACGTTTGTCTATTTTAAAAAACAGTTTCAAATATTTCTGAATTATTACTTAAAAAATGTTAAAAATAAACCTGTTATTTTGATTTAAAAACTAACCTGCTGAACGGATTTTGATTAAATTTCTATGGGACCAATCTGTAAATATATTCATTCAGATAAAAAAATAATTTTTCAAATTCGATATGAACTAACATGAAAAAGTACAACCGAATTAAGATCTTCATTCTTTTTGAAGTGGGTTGAAAATTTAAAAACGAAAAAATACGGAGTGGTTCAAAATTTTAAAAGGTAGATGTATACACCACTTATTGTTTGATTAAAGTTTTAGTTATAAGAGCATTTTTTAAATAATAATTTAGAATTATTGTGAGTTAATGTAATGTCTTTCACTTTGTGGTATTTCACAACTATCGGCATTATAATCAGTGGGGCGTATATAACATATATTAGAATTAAATTTATATGACATAAAATTTAATAAAAGAAAAATGGGAAATGTTTTAATGATTATGCGTAATTGAGGAGCCCTAAAAAGCAGAAATTCGAGATTTTTTTTTAATTCAATTTTTTAGGGGCATTCAATAAATAGCATATTATTTTCTTTATTATAATTGTTTTGTAACTAAAATATTTGTCAATCGATATCTTTTGTCTTTTTATCTAGATGTTCATTTTCACAAATCACAAAATGGATACGTATGAAGAAATATAAGCGTGACGAGACATGGATTCAAATAGACGACGCAACTATATACTGTATATGATTTGCGTGTCAATTTATTGCCCCAATAGGCTCAAGAGAGTCTACTTGGACTTTTGTTAAAGCAGCAGTACAGTAATGTAAGCTTCGGATTGGAGTATGATTTCCT
The DNA here is from genome assembly GCF_026898425.1 of Galleria mellonella. NCBI lineage: Eukaryota > Metazoa > Arthropoda > Insecta > Lepidoptera > Pyralidae > Galleria > Galleria mellonella. The sequence goes on along the minus strand of NW_026442042.1, from coordinate 706,558 downwards.
ACATAAAATTTTAGTCAAATAAGTTAACAAAGGTGACAAAAACAGCTAACAGGTGATATTTTAGAAAATAGGAAAGGAGAAGAGTGAGAAAGGAAGGTTTCTATTAATAAATGTGTGTAGAAATGTTATGTGGTCTCGATACACTCCGCGAAATTAATACGATATACTACGAACTTATAATTTATTATATAGTATTAGAAAACACGTTTTCTACTTATTGTAGTCTTCTTAATAGTTGGTAAATAAAAGCTATTTAGTTTTTGTAACATCGTACTAAGAAAAAAATTTTGTTAAAAGTTCACACAGATAGTAGCGTTGTCTATTATCCATGTATGTATGTGTACACCAAGACAGAAGGACAAAATTTCTTTAAAAAAAATATATCTAAATTAAATCTAAATTATTAATAAAAGAAACAAAGCGTATTTATTTACATACCTGTAGTCTATAGTTGGAGTCAGCCGTCGCAGCCGCGGCTAAGAATGGGTCGTAATATACACTGTAAGTGACAAAGATATTTTATTAACGTATTTAAATCATGGTTATTATTTTTAAATTAAATCAAAATATCATTTTTTTAATACAAATAAGTCTAATATAATTAATCTATTCATATTTGTAGCGTATGTACTACATAATGTATAAATAGGGCATTAAATAAGAAGTAATAAAGGAAGAGACACTACTCAAATACTACTCTAATACACAAATAATGAACATTCATTTGATAGTGAAGGAAACATAAAGAAATATTAAATTGCGACACTATAGGTACGGCTACAATGTGTGCACGTTACGAGTCTGTGGAACGGAAGTGAGAAGCTCTAAACGGCCAAGCCAAACGATCCAAGTAATGTTACTTGAGTTAGTTACATTTAATACAAAATTATTGTGTGCTACTAATTACAATACACTGTGAAGGTTAATTAAAGAACTATAAAAAAATTAATTCATACCATCTGATTAGGGAAACAGGATTAGGGAGAAAAATATCTTGGACTGTATTGATAGGATACGCCTCGTCTCCTGTGATATTTCATTTAGACATATACTGCAAGTTCTGAGCACTTTACAAAAAAGACGTATTTACGTCTTATGCTCAAGCAAAACTTTTTACAAAAGTAAAACAAATTTATTTAAACGTCAATAACGTAGAAATAAAAATAAAAGACACAAAATTCATTCTATTGATAAAGTACTTATATTTATTATATTTACAAATGGTCACCACAAGTTTTTTGGCTTAAATAAAAAATTTTGAATAGGTACACAATAACTCAAAATAAGTCTCGCTGACCTTCAATCTAGACTGACAGACAACCTGATTTTGTTACAAATGGGTTATGAATTTATATTATACTAGTTTAGAAATTATTTTTATCATATAATCGCACATCTAATTCTCACAGTTCAAATTTATTGTAATAAGTAACTAATGCTACTGTCGTGTCATTTCAGTTTTCTTAATATGTAACGAGGCGTTCAGGATTTGGTTTGATACATAGATTTGGGATAGGTTTGACAAGTTCTAGTTTTTTAAACAAGCAGCAAATAACTGTTTTTGTAGATACGTTTACACTACCGGACGCATGAGAAGGAATAACACGCAAAATATTGCTGTGTAGGTCCATTTCATGCGAGTAGAAATGTAAACGGATCTGCAATTAATTTCATTTACAACATAAGAGGGTCGGCTCCTTGCTGGAGGTGGTGTTGAGATGTGATGTGCGACTAGGAGGTGGGTTAGGAGGGACGGCATTTTGGAGTGGGAGGAGGTGCGTGTGGGGAGGTGAGTACTCACTGTGCATATGCGTGCAACGGCGACGCGTAGGCGGCGGCGCGGGGCAGGACGGCGTGCGGGAGGGTGTGCGCGGAGGGCGGCGGGTGCGCGGAGGGGCGCGGCGGGCGGGGGCGCAGCGCCGGCGCGGGGACTACATGCAACACACATGGACAGAGCTAACATGCGGGGTGGGGCGGTACCTGCGTCGCTGGGCGGCGCGCGGGGCCAGCACGAGCGGCGGCGCGGGCGCGGCCGCCGGCGCGGCGCCGAGCCACGGCCACGTCACGCCCGACACCCGCAGCCCTGCGCACACACCGCGCCTCTACACTCACTACCTCGCTACCGCGCTTGGCTGAGTGCGCGACCAGCCGCGAATGCCGGCCACGGATCCATTCGTTCTATCCGACTCCATCCAGAGATACGTTTACATTCCATTCATACATTTAACCCCAGATGCCCGATCTCCAGATTGTTATTGCTATGTAGGTATGCACTAGTGAGATCGAAATCCGAGTACTTTCGGATTTCGTGGTATTATTTACTTAGCTATCACAGATATTAAGGCCATGCTACATTACAGCAAGTCGGACATTGCTAATTTACATACTTGTTACCAAACTTATAGTTAGATACGAATAAATACGTATGCATATGTAAGTAGCCCTTGTCTTTCAGCTCTAAAGAAGCATGGCCGACAGAAAACCTTTACAAATGCTGTAGAGTCAATCAAATGACATACAAGATTTCATCGAGCAGTAGAACTAACAACCACAGTCGTCCATCACATTGAGTAAAGAAAAAATCATGCTGGTATAAATGTTATATATATAATGTAAATATGTAAACGCAAAAGCTTTCATTTCAGTCGAAATATCTATATATAGTAATAGAAATATTTTGGCTCACCTTCCGGCCACTGGACACAGACTGAAACAAAATGAAAATAAATTTTTAATCGAAGCAAAGTCAAAATACAAAGCCGTTCGCTTCTAAAGCTAGCACAAAGAAAACAAACCTAACAGACATTCCCCACTACAGATTGAAATTTTAATAGTGCATTAATGAAGATACATTCATTCCAGCAAATGTAAATACGAATAAAATTCTTGTATAGCGTTAGAAAGTGTATATTGTTCTAACAAGCCGACTAGGATTGGTGTAGTCCGTTCATACAGTGTGTTAAATTTTTCAGGCAAACACTGACGCCGGAGACAGCCTTTTTATATTGTTTTTGCTTGTAACTTCCATGTTCGCGTTTAAGGCGTGATCTAATCAATTATTACTTTTACTTTCAATGACTAGAATACGGTCATAAGACATTCATAGGTCATAAGAGATCAATTGCAATTGTCAATCAACGAGGTTTCAAGGATTACAAATCCCCCCCCAATTACATTAAAGATCAGCCAATTTCTCACGCGCTATATGTATTTTTTCATTGAGAATTTTTTTCATTCTTTGAGTAATTATTAGTCATTATAAAATAAATATCTGTGTTGAATTGAAAAACCCTCGTTTACATTCGGTTAATATTTTCTAAAATATTTCTTTGTGTGGAATACAGTAAATCTTTATATAGCCGTGTTGTTCTTATGTCGTATTTTATTTCGGGCAATGCAAAATGAAATGTTTGCAACTACAGCGCTCAGAGTCAATGTGTTTATAATTACGTGAATAATTCAAAACTTGTATAATGCGATAAGATGGATAAGATGTTTACTCAGCTATGTATATTTAAAAAAAATGTAGTTAATTTTGTCCTGGCTTAAATTTACTTCAATATTACCAACAGTACAAGTCACGCATAAATTAAAAATAGTAAAATATCTAAAATGGCGAACGCCGCGTGAATGTAGGTGGCGCGATGGGACGAGGCGCTACGTTTTTGTGTTTTACACATACAGGATGAAATGAACAAGAGAGCATACAGTAAACACTAACTCACGTACGCTGCCAGATTTCTTTGATATACAGGCAATAACTGATTTGGAGCAATTACAGGAAGGGAGGTGGCAGCGTTTAGCGTAAGTGTTGTGATCACATTACTTGCATTGCCCACTAATATACCCATTTCCCTATTTACTGTTATGGAAGTGCATTAACTGTACAAAGTATAAGGGTGCGCCAGCGCGTATCGCGTGCAACTGTATGCGCACAGACTGTCTCCGGCTGCCGACAGCGGCGTCATTCTCTAAGTGGCATTCATCTACTTGCATTCAGACACGGATCTAGCCAACATGTAAGTAATAAGTACATTAACATGGACAACACCGATCTTTATAATTCCAGCTCTCTCACCCAAAGTGGGAACTGATCCATTTCTAGCCAGTATAACTGGATGGTTAAAAGAGAAATCCAAGATGCATTATAATTTAATAGCAGTGATTGCACGAATACGATGTGTGATATTAATATAACGATAGTGGGAGTGTTAATAAAGATAGCAAAATAATATTTTAATATGTATGGATATAGATAAGTAAATCGATTATTCATATTACGAAAAGGTTGTATTTAAAACATTGAATGATCGCGATGTATTAACTCAGATCGTTGTAAATGTAAAGCAGGCTTACCATTGGGTACGGTCGGAGGTTTCTTAGTCTGCACTCGTGCCGTCGCATTATTAACCTGATTCGGAAGTAAACTTTGTATCAGATTGTGTTCTCTAAGCAAGGATCAAATTATATTGGCCGACTTTCTTATATAAAAAAAAAAACAGAAAATTATTATAAAAAAGAAAATTAATTTATTCATCACAAAATAATATGACTAATTACATCTCAAGAAATGGGATTCGAACCCATTAGTTCTGAGTCATTCTGTTTATTTATTAAATTAAAATATTACATAGATATTCGTAAAGAAATCTCGGTTAGTTTGAAAAATACATAATTAAAGTCGACCAATGTTATGCCAAATGTCTATTGATAAAAGTTATCAAAAAGAGTTAATTAACAAAAGTTTTACTTTAATTTCTATTCATCTTTTAGACATTTGACATTTTTAGTTAGGTAGGTGTAGGGATTGAAAATAAATGTGATCGCATCTATAGGGAAAATAGATAATTCTAAAGAATGATATATTTCGGATGCCAGTCAGTCGTCTAGTATCATTGTTAGTGGTTCAAATAATAACTGAGAATAAATAGATAGAATGGAACTAAAAAGTGTGTGTTTGTAAACTTTCTTACCTCTGCGGCATTGTGACGGTACGGTTCGTTCTACATTTCTCTGTGAGACACTCTCTCTTTCGATCGGCATTTTAAATGACCGTCTAGAGAGTAAAGGGATAAAATAAATAAGGTTTGTTTGTGGATTAGACTGCGGCATACTTAGTGCTAAACCCGCGCCGAGGCGCCAGGTAGGGGCGCGGGGGCGCGGGGGCGCGGCGGCGCGCTAGCATGACATAACTACAGAGCAGACGAGCGCAGGTTGCGGTGGGCGGTGGGCGTAGGAGCGGGATGTTATAAGTTACATAGTGCTACGGATGGTATTCATTGAGTCATGCACACCTCTATCTTTCTGCCCTCAACCACGGTGCCGTGAAGACGCTCTCGTGCTCGCTCCGCATCACCACTATTTGCGAATGTTACAAAACCGAATCCCTGCATGCAAGACAGACAAAACATGCATTAAAAACAGCGTCGCTCAAAAAACAACGTGCAACAAAAATTAACATTTATGCATTGCATATTCTTTATTTAAATAGTCTAGTGAAATATCGAGAGGATTATATTTATTTTATTACGTTGATACTTTGAGCGTATTCTAGCTGAATGGGTACACATAAGCTTTTGGATTACAATAAATTAATAATGTCGCTCGACCTAGTAGTCTGTACTATTGGTAGGAGAATTCGTATCACTGTGTAACGGGCTTGGAGGGTTCTCTTCGAAACTAATTTGATAGTCACTACTTGAATTAAAATGACAAGTCATTATTGTGTGGAATGTTAGCTGCAATTTGATCTATACAGAAAAATCACCGGTCATGCACATAACTATCACAGGCTAATTGGAGCTATGGTAATATTACAATGGAACTTACACACGTAGAATATGTTTACACGGTAAAAAATAATACAGACTTCGACATAAAGTTTACATTTTAACATTACAGTTGAAAGTTATATACTAAATAATCACCATCCAACAGTCAGGAGCTTCGTATGTAAACCTAACGCTAATGAGTACAAGTACATAATTACATAACCTGGCTAAACCTTTGTATATAAGCACTAGTGTGTACCTACTGTACATCAATAATGCTTTCAGATTGTGCATATATTGTACAGTGCTAAAATTTTCTAAGCATTTTACTTTTGAAGCAACTTAGTTACTTAATCAAGTATCCCAAAACTTGTTAAATTTTATTATTGATGTGAGTTACAAATAAAATTCAACAATTTATTCGAGTAAAATTGCATTCAAAACACAGGACATGATGTCATTAAAAATTACTCGTATCAATTGATCGTGCTAAGACAAAGTATAAACTACTATTATCATTACATGGTGATAACCCATAGATACAAAAAGCAGCTAGCACAGCACACAATACAGTGGAAGAGACGAGTTGTGAAAGTGGCAAACAAGTTGCTGATTGTACGAAACGCTTACACTTATAAAAGCAATGACAGCTCTATTATTACCATTCTGAGTGCAAATATTTTAAACAACAATATGGGCAGAGAGAAAGAGAGAGAGAGAGAGAGCGAGATAGGGCGGTGGGAATCTTTAAACAGTACAATCATCTAAACAGAAGGGACCGGCGAGCGTCCAGTCCGTGTGAATCGCGGACGAGGCGCGAAGGTACAAGGCGCTACGGGGCGGACGCACGCGCACGCAATGCAACAAGCTATCAGTGCGGTTGACAGATAAAATTCTATCCAACAGACGAGGTAAACACAAGTGACATTCGATAAAGCCAAACTATGTGATGCGCCCTAGTTACTTCTATGAGATAGAACATATTACGAATACAGTTTAATACGGATTAAACACATTGTTTAGAATCAGCGAAATATACATGCCCAAAAAAATGAAAATATGTTCCCCTGTTAGGAAGCGTATGACCGAACAAACTGTTTAATAATATGTATTAATTGGAGTAGAAATACTACGGATTTAAAAAGATTGGTTTAATTAAATAGATAAATATTTCAGAATGATTGTTCATCCAAACTACACACACGACATAGTGAAATAAAAAAATAATACTTGTAACATATACAAAGCTAAATGTAATATTAGGTGTTATAGATGAAGAAGAACCATAGAGTGGAGTAGTTTAGACGACAACAAAAGTAGGTATTATTAGTGATGAATAATAGAGCTGTCCTGAAAATATGATTTAGGAAATCAGCTGTTATAGTGACGATGCATCATTCTCTAATACTGCATATCCCAATGTGAGGCACTGAAGAAAAAAATAACTTGGAGCTATTATTTCAAAAGAGTAAAATATTTTCTGACATGAGCGAGCATGGACTACTTGAGGGGTGGTCACCAAACTGACACAAGGAAAGCAGTAAACACGAAAAAGCGGTCAATCCAATCAATTTTTAAAATCACTTCGATAATATCTCTCTGTTCATCTTATGGGATCCGTCATTTACATTAAGTTGTTTTTTGAGTATCATTAAAAATGTTTTAATTAATGTTACTATTAACAGTTTGAACACCAGTGACTTACTTTTATAATTTAAATAATTACAATATATTTATAATTAAATTTTCAGACTATTACAAATAAGAGATCCGAAGAATGAAAAGTATGTCAATGGTACAATTAAGATAAATTCATTTCAAATCAGAATAATAGACATTATTATTCAATGATAATATACAATGCAATTAGAGATACTGCACCAAACATTAAAACCAAGAATATGCTATGAGAAAGAAAATTTGTTTAAATCAATCAATATTATTTTATCTAAGCCCATTTGCCTGTAGACTTATGTTAAACCAGATTAATTAATAAAATCACATGAATTGAAAGTGAATAAGATTTTAAAAATATTATTGCAAGGAAATATTTGACTAAACCTTTTAGTTACTTTAGTTTGGGCAGCAATGTACTAATAGAAATGTTAGTAGAACTTTGCAGTTATTGAAATTAAATTGACAATAATTTACAGTGAAAATATGGATCTAATAACAACAGCTGCAAAGAGAAATTTGAATATATTTTTTTATTAAAAATTACGGGAACAGCTAAGATTTATTGTCAAGTTTTTAACTTTAATACTTATTTAGAAACTTCAAAAAGTACAATTATTTAGAAATTATAATATATTAATAATAAACAATTATTCCCATAATTTATAAATAATCATTTGTTGTAAATGAAGCAAGAAACATAACATATTAATGAACACTAGTCCAACCGCTCGCGCCTCTGTAATTTTATTGTGCTTACCGATTTCAATGAACAATGTAGTAGGTGGAGAGGTTTTAAAATTTTACATAATACGAGTTTTAGAATAGCCTCATAGTTCGGCTCTAATATACTACTAGTTTAGAAAAACCTAAACTAAATAGTCTGTCATTTATAACAGACCAGTGCTTAAGGCAATCCAGTAATCCAGTAATCGATATCTTGTAATATCTTTTGGATCTACAGGTACTGTTTACACGACTGTGTTTCATTGGATTAGTGGATTGTCATGTTTTTTTTTTTTCAGTATTAAAGCAACAATTAAATATTTGTACATAGATACTACTACTGTTTACATACAAAATTTATGTAGATGATATTATTCCAATCATAAGAAATTATCTTGCATAAAGCAAGTATGTGTTCGTTTATTGCCTCATCATCATTAAATTATTATAATAATATGGATAAATGGCCACAATGAAATCGTCAGATTCCAAAGAGCCACTTTGATTGTCTTAGTGAATAAAGAACACTGCTTACCTTGGAGCCACGTTCATTGAAGATAATTTCTACATCAAGAATTGTGCCATATTGCTGAAATACAAAATGTTAAAAATTAAAATTCAATCTAGAATTAACAACATCGAAAATTCATGCCGTGCTTTGTTTATATAATGACAATAAATATATATTTAAATACGTACCCCAAACATATTTCTGAGATCAGGGTCTCTAAACCGGAAAGGTATATTTGAGACGTGTAACCGTTTGGGCTGAGATGCTTGTGAAACCGGTACGAGGGCCTTCTCCGTGTTAGCGGTAGCAGCAGCATTGGCGCTCGCTGCAACGGCTGCGCCGGCCGCAGCTGCGGTAAGCGCGGCCGCCGCATGCGCCGCGTGCGCCGCTGCTGCCTGTTGCGCGACCACCGCTGCCACACTTACTGGTGTGCTTTCTTCATTGGATTCGCCTTCACTTTGCTGTAAACATCATGAAATTCTCATTAGTCTCAATTTTATACAAGTAGATATTCAGTACTATCTTAATTGCTTTCTCTCTATCTATCTTTACTTGAAGAAAATGCCCTTGACATACAAGGGCATCCTTGCATGAATTTCATTATACTTTATCTCATCCTCTTTCATAATTTTGCATTTGACGCTCTCAAATAGTGCATGGTTTATCTAATTATTACCATTTAATCTAGATCTCTCCTCATATCTACATAATAATATATTTCGTCATCAATTAATTGGATATTTTTGCTACACGTCCCAACTATCAAAGCATTCCCTTCTTTTTCACACCAACATCTTTTAAATTCACTCGGTCTTACATTACTAATCTACTATATCACGAATTTAGGAATGAATCTAAACTACATTTTCAGTAAGTGTAATCCTTGGATTTCTTTGCTTACTCTCAAATAGGTGTTACGAGATGGTGACCAATTAAGGTTTGATGACGGAACAGGAAGATAGTCATAGAATAAGATATTCAGCGTGCCGTTATTAAATGTACGATAAAGATTTGTTAGATTAAATGAGCTTCTTATCTTATTGTTACGAATCAAAACTAATTACAATCAATACCCAACTTACTGAGCTATTATTCTGATTTTCTATTGAATTTGGAGCATGTGTCTGTGGCGGTGGTTGAGGTGAAAAATTGGCAGGTGGTAATGGTGCCGGCTGCGGTGGACCTTCACTTTTGACGAGGGGCGGTTGTGGGGGAGCGGTGGGTCCGCCAGATTCTGCCTTCACACCGGCCAGAGCATCTCCGTTGGCGGCGAACTGTGCAGCTGCTGCCGCAGCCGCCGCCGCCGCAGGGAACGGGGCCGCCATACCCGTCCCCACCATGTGCTGGAATGAGCGGGCATTATTTTTATTAATATATCAAATGTAATTTATTAAAACTCTCATTGCAAACATCAGTAAACATAGACGTATTTTTTTTTCGCTAGGTTAAAATAATAATATATAATCAAAATAAAACTATAATATAGAAAAATAAGTAAATTTTAGATCAAGGACTCTCGTCTAGGTATGAGATGTTGCAATAAATACGGCCGATAATAGTTGACGTTTCTGGGCTGCGGATCGAAATATTGACGCGAGTGCTGGTGCCAAAACACGATTCGCACCGCACCGCACCCTCACCTATAATCGTTCGCCGGACTCTACCAGCAACACGTGTACGTCGTCCTACGATAATAATAGGAAATACTGGGATATTCACTTTTACACTTTTTACAATATGAAACAAAAATACTTGACTCAAACTCAAGAATTTGTTTTGTCCCATATTGTCTATATCTATTTGTCCCATACCCCGTACAGGCAAACGCAATGTAGTGATAGAGCGATGACCTCAAATGCGTTGCAGTGAGCAAGTGGATGCAAGTGACTCGGGCAAGTATCTTATGGCAGTCTTTGGGGGATACGCATATTCAGCAGTGGACAGTTAATGGCTGTTATGATGATGAAAATAGGATTTAATATCATTCGCTACTAGCCAACCTTTGTGACCAGTACTAAATCATGAATGTGGTACCTACTTATTTATTAATATAGGTTATGAGATTCATAAGATGACCATGAACTCTTTTCCGGAATAGGTTATACAATTCTTAGGGCTATAGTATAAAACATGACGTAATAAAATATAGAATAAGGTTTATTTTCTACTGATTACTATGCAGACAAACATGCAAGACAAACACTAGGTAAAAAAAAATCTTTGTAACATTGTGACAACTTGGGAAATGAAATAGAAGAAATATATTTTTTATCCATGATAATAAGTTTTTAAATCATTCACTGTATATCTTTTAACAAGTTAGTTAAAACTGTTTCGATAGAAGAATAAAAAACAATTTGTTTTTATTTTATTTATTCCACCAAAAAAGTTTCTGTAATACTAATTTGAACTGATCTTCAAAGTTAATTAACAGTAAGTTCTGGTTTAAACCAGGAAATTCTAGTTATAACATAGTTTTTAGTAAAACTATTTTTAACTTTAAAACACGTTATAATTAGAAACGGGTTTTAACTGTAACATATATACTATATTATAAAAAGTCCTGACTGACTCATGAACGTATAGACGAAACTATAGAGCAAATAATACTAAATTTAGAACAGCGGATTCCTTTTATGACCTATACAAATAGTAAAAAGAATATTTCAAAATTCGGTATAAAAATAGGGATGGAAGTTTATATTGTATGAGAAAATATTTATATTTTATAACACTTGAAATTTATTATATATTTCTTATATTAAAAATAATGAAATGTTAAATAATAGATGATGTCTTTTATTGATTCCCGATTGATGTTTCTTTGGCGAAAATGTTCAGTTTCGCCTGTATAACACTCCTTTATAGGGTGCTAACGATTTCGATTTCAACCTGTATATAGAAAATAAAAAAGACAATATTGCAATAATAAAAACAAGTTCACTCAGAATTATATATAGATATATAATTCTCGTTCTTGTTACAACTTTTTTTAGAACTAAGTACTCTCTGTAATGTTTTGTTTTCTTCGAAACACCCAAAGGGACTGACGTGGATTTGGAAACTAGACAACGTATAGAGATCATATCCCCAGGGATACGATTGATAAAAGGCAACTTTTACTAAAAACTATGTAGCTATTATTTTACATATATATACGTTTATAATATAGACAAGATATCATGAAACACATATAAACCTTAGACAGTGTTTATTCCTCTCAATTTCAACATCGATTATAAAAATTTTATATTTTGAAAACTATACAAAAATAAATATATACTACGACATTTTCATAATATTGTGGATAAAATTGTCTATCTAATTAATATTTATTTGATATTGTCAAAAAAACCGCACAAGAAATTATAAACAAGTGTAACTTGTTCTTAGATATTACATATTGTGATTTTGTTGATTCTTAGCTCGGATACGGCTACATTTATAATAAAATATAATATCTGCTTATGATTACTAACTTTTGGGATTTGTTATAGGACTGTTTTGTATACATATGTACTGTATAATGTTAATAATGTTTGTATCTCTTTTTACTCGACTCACAGTTAATGTGTATACATATTGCATATGACAAATATTACTGATAACGAAATATTCATTATAATATTCAAAATAATCAATTAAGTTCGTTATTGTATCTATTAAAAACGAGATTACAAATAGAACTCTAAAGTTAATTTGAGAACCTTGGTTAACTAAAATTTTCACAAACATATTTCAACTAATGTTTTGATTTTTTCAATTTAAAGCCATAATAATGTTATAAAAGACTGAACTTATATGTGAAATAAGACAGTAATCTAAAAATTACGTAAATACGTCGCTCGTTTTTATGAATGGGGGGATCTAAATATGATTAAGCAACAATATTGTCGTAATAAATAACAGCTGTTATATTATTTGGCCTTGTTGTCACGCACAAGCGCAAAGTACTACCCACTAACATCAATCCAGTAAGGTCTTAAATTTTCAAATAAAGAGTATTATGGTAAAAAAATAATAAAATCAAGAATCAAATACCTTAGCTGCCATCGAAATCATAACTTAGTAATCAGTTAGACATGAAACGAAATTATGTTTTGCTCGATATAATGTTTTATATTTAGTAAAATTTGTTGTGACCAATGTAAAATGTGAGAATTATGTACGTAATACGTTGTTTGTACGTCATTATTGCGTCATTATTTCGCTTACTACTTATATTTTCGGAGTATCCTGAAATACGCTATTTTAGTTATATATTTTTTCATATATTACACTAGATTTAAGAGTATACATGTATACAAAAAACGTTTCCTGGCTTGATCAATTCTAATACGCTTGGCGAAATTGTGGCCATGTCGAGCGTTACGTTTACCCCATCATCCCCCTTGGAAATACAACAGTTGTAAGTATATTTTTATATACTTGCGAAAAAATGTCTCAATCCAATAACAAACCGCCAAAGTAGACCGTTGGTTTTCTGTTAGTCGAATAGCACCTAGTAGCAATGTACGTATGTATCAACGCTGTAACTTTAATATTGTATCTACATTTAATTTTAATTAAAATTTATGTATTTATGAGAAAATAAATTGTTTGAACCTAATTTGTTTAAGGTTATAATGACAACACTAAGGTGACTTTATAAAAAAAGATATATTTTTTTTTTAAATAATATTATAATTATAAAGTCTATTAAATAAAACAGTTCATAATTGCTTATACCAATATTATAAATGTGTGTAGTATAGGAGAAATTCTTACCATTGATTGAAATAAACGCAAATAGTGCGCAGGCAGGAAACAAGAAAATTAGGAAGTGGCTATTGGACGCAATTGCGACAACTGCTCCCGCGTTCCTCGAAACATAGTTAACATAACATAGTGTACAATTACATTGTAATATATGCGAAGAAAATTGAAAGTACACTTAGTAAATAATGTCTTAATGTGAAAGTTTGTTACTTCATACCTTAATTTTATAACCAATAGTCATTAAATTTATGCACATACGTGGTATTTGAGATAGCGATAATATATAGAGAAAGAGATAAAAAAAAGTCGCGATTATAATATTGTACACATTTAAGTAATAAATTTTAAGTTAAGCATAACAAATTAAGATCTGAAACAGAGGATCTATATTACATTACGTGTATTCTGTACTCATTATTGGCGTAACAGATCACTAACCAATGTAAAGCAGTATAAACTAATGGTAACTAAGGAATACTACGTATCAATCCTAAAGATGTTTGTACGTGTATCCAACAAATTAGTCATTCTTGTATAATGAAATGACTTAAAATTAGTTTATATTGTTTACTTACAAACAGCCGTTCCGAAGAGATAGCGTAGTAAGGATTAGTGTGGGCTTCTGCGTCTTCGCCGCTGTCGACAAGCGACGAGGGGCCATGAGATTACATTTTCGTCCGCCCAGCCGCCCTATTCAGTTACCAGTACGCGTACTAGCCACCCTCTCACCACATACATCTTCTAGTTTCACGATCAAATTCCTCGAATTATTCGTATAGTGTATAAGTATATTGATTAGATGGGCCCTACTTTGGTATTTCCGAAAGTGAAATTAATGGGATTTATTAACATAAAAATTGGAAGCGTGTTTAAGATCCACACTAACTGAGGACTCATTATCAGCCTGTGATGGATAACATTGTTTTATTACAAAATATACACTTCTACTGTTTAGTCAACAAGTACACATTTTATTATTCAATCTGTGCTATCAAGAAATCAGCAATCAAAGTACATAAACTTGAGTACTGAATAGGTAATAATTTGTTATTGTAATTCTCTGTCAGCGAATCGTCTATTTCAGTTTATTTAATAGAGATTTTTATAGTCTCCTCATTATTATATACCTATAATACTGCTTCCTTCAACAATGCCTTCAATGCTTTCCACCCTCACCGGAATATTATTAAAAAGACGCATCAACGGAGCACAACAAAACATTGTGAGTAAATTGTAATATCTTTAAAATAGGTACGAATCATTTTTCTCCATGTATTATTCTTTATAAATGAATACAATTTTCCGTGAATAGCACAATTTTACTTTGTGTTCCATTTACAATAGGCCGCTCGGTGAAAAAACGTCGCGAGACCTCTATTGAAGTTGGAAGGGTCCGACGATACTAATACCGATACAGTCAATAGTGGTGGGTGGCGGGTTTTGTTGAAGACATTATTAATCACGATAGAGGAGGTGGGGCGGGTCCTCCGTTCTCACTGCTCCTGAGCCCTATTCTTCCTTTCCTTTTAGACTGAGAGCACCGAAAGGCCGCACACACCATCGTTGACATTGTCTGCGTACAGAAGTTCTTTCCACGACAATGCTTTAATATTTTTATGATATCGAGAAGCATATCAAGATTTAAGTTGAGAGTCATCATTTGTTGGTACTTGAAATTACAATGTATATTAAGACTGAAATACCTCTACCGAGTACTACAAGTTTTCGCCCCTAAGTATTTATCAAATATTTATTGTATTGATTTATGTCTAAATATTGAACGTTACATTTTCATCAGATAATCATATGTTAAAAATCAGGATTTAGCCCTTGATGTTTTAACGGACATTATTAAAAGCAGCTGTTCCAATATTAGGCTATATTACCAAAATCATTGTCAATGAAACTCCGCTATAAAAGCGGTTCATTGGGGAAAATGTAATAATTTCCGAAATATTAAAGAGACGTAAAGATGGTAATATCTCATAACGATGATAACGATACTCACATTACATGATCACGACTCAATAAGGAACATTATTTTGCAAGAAAAGGAATACATCTAACGCAATATAACACGTATGAAAGAGTACATGATACAGTAAAAAATCCAACGTTAAAACTATGACATATATATATAAAGAGGAACAGAGTCGGTACTAGAGACGACACAAGTAGCTACAAGTAAGACACAGTGGTTCTCCTGCCCTGGCCTCCTCTACGAACAAACTAAGAACACTCAGCTTTGGAGATGTAATTGTCCAACCGCGAGACTTGATGTAATACCGGGCTACGATTTAGTACATGTGTCGGCAACTCGGCACCCTCATCTGGGGCTATTTATGGTAACACTACGACACAATAGTGATGATTCACTCTATAACAGCGCAAGCAAGGGACTACGTGTAAGCAATATTCATCTAAGTAAGTATTTGAATATTCAAGTCACAGAGAACAGCGACAAATTCCCGATTTAACAATAGGATGCTCATAGATTATAATATGCATTATATTTAATTCATTATTTTATAGGGATCGTAGTAGGGAACAAGATAAACGAGTTTGTTTTACAAATTAGTTTCGGTTATGAAATACAAGTAATAATTTATCCTTTTCATTTAGAAAATGTTTAATATCAATCCTTTATGGTGAGAATTAGCTACCTATTTTTTTATAATGTTTGGTACGACAACTTGTGTGGTTTGATAAGCATTGACAAAATTGTCCCTTTTAAAACATCATCAAAGCCTTATTGCAGTTGCGAACCCGCAGTTTAAGCGTGTCAACTACTGGCAAAACCCCTCTTATGGAGGAGGCCTATGTCCAGTAGCGGCAGTTAACGGCTGATGATGGTTGTAGATACGAACGGTCTAGTAACGGAGTCTATAATGTTGAAGAATGACAACACTACGAGGAGTTATGTCTCTGTATTCAATAATTTCATCGTCATATCTTTGCACCTATTAAATAGAAAAATAGAAAGCAAACAAGTTACTTGACGATATAAAAAATGAGTGAAAATATCAAATAATATTTTCATTTTATTTACCAGTTATGTTAAATTATAAATGAAAAATTATTTAAAAATCTGTCATTTGGATGAATAAGTATGCACACGAAGTAAATAAAAAAAATGTGAAAACAAAAGTGTTCTAAGCGCTGGTTATGAATTTTCACAGACGTCCAAATTTATCCGAAGGCAAGTACACTTCTGTCAATAAAAAGAATAGGCGGCGGCTTTGTCTGCAGTAGCATTCATAAGCTGTGCTTAATCGTATAGGTATGGTGGTTGTTATACTTCGAGAAGAGTTAATGCCCATTTCCATACACATGCGGTGCGCCACAGTCCAGTCATATCCGGTGGTCACGTAAACAAATTCGACTTTTTATAGAGCGGGCCTGCGATTCGTCTCATCTCGCACCCGCCACTCTGGTTAGTCTCGTTCACACGAAAACCATCGCCCAATAGTTTATATTAACAGTTTAACACTGTGTTTATAAGAAATATATTATGTATACATGTGGTACAGAGAATGTTATAGAGCTTTAATATAAAAAAAAAAAAAAAAAACTTAAAGTTTGAGTGCTGAACGGTTAATACTATGATTCTAGGCGCGAGCAGCGAATTGTTAACTTTACTGAAGATGCCTAGTTTATAAGTTAAACACGTGTCGTGAAACGTGTGTGGACGAAATGGCAGTCGGAGATTGATGGGTAATATGGAAAGTTGTAGAACTTCTAATAATAATAGTAGTCAACCTTCGAGTGTTAGCAATTGTACACATACTAATGACAGCGGAATTAAACAAAATAATCAAATAACCAGTGATATGAAATTCCGCAAAATAAACCTGGTTCATAACTATATAAAACTCATAAACATCTTAAATATAAAGTGTTTCTTTAGATAACAATGATGACAGTATGAAACTGTATTCATGGATGAAAAGTTCATTGGTATATGAGGGAATATAATTCACCTAAGACCCATACTCCTACTTGACATATATACAACTGAACGGGATTGACTAATTCAAATGCCAGTATCGTACGTAACAGAGAAGGACCAAACGTGTACAACATTATTATTATGTCTAAGTAACTTACACCAAGTTCACGTTTTACTAACCTTATCTTTTTTCGAACGTCACACGTATTATTCCGAGCTCACAATTTAGATATATACGTAATTTGATAATACTTAAACTGAAACCTAATTTCATAAAAAATGGTAACTTCAATTCTGAACAAATTAGTATGGCCCTAACGTCTTTTCGCTAATTCAAAAATTTCTCTAATTAGAAAATTTAAAAGAATTCTCATTAAAATAAATTCAGAATTGGCGAGGATGCCGAGTATATGTATATATGTATATATATATATATCATAATCAACTTTTTTAATACTTAATATTACGTAGTCATTTAAAAAATTTACACATCCTCATCATCACTTGATGCTTTCATTGTCTACTGTAACTTTTAAATAGATCATTTGTTTTGTAAAAATAATTAATATCCTACTGTTTCATAACATAGTCATTGTAAATGGTTAATATTAACAGTATGGAATACCATAGTATAAAGCTATGGACTAAACGACCAAAACCATTGTGTGACCTGACCAGCTCATAAGTAATTATATCAAGAACAATTAAATGTAATTAAACGCGAGGAGCGACGGGCATCGCACTGAGGACGCGAGTCTGTGTGTATGTGTCATAACGCCTGCAATAGACATCTGCCACTAAAATATGCTAATTCTATACTTGCTCCGTATTTTAATTTAAATAAAATCGAGCAGTATTTCATCGTTGACATCGAAGTGTACGAATAAGTTACTTATTCCATTTTCATACCTGATTTAAATTATTTTTAACCTACATAGAATTGAAGATTTATTTTGCGAATGGAATAATGAATGTTTCTTTATACCTGTCTCATTAGCAGTCTGATTTCAATAAATATTTGTATAATCAATAAAGTTTATTTTTGGAGAAACCCCCTAAAGATTAAAACAAAAGTTTAACAATAGAATCAACAGGAAATTCTCCAAATATATGGATGGATTTTTCCTAATTATTATATTTGATAAGGGTCAAGTTCGGTTTATTACGTATATTCAAATTGTGTTCCACAATGAACACATACACGCAGGTAACTGTTATTGATTTTGGGGAATTAAAAATTCTTATTTATACATTGCTGTATCTTTAATATATTTTCTATACTCTAATAACCATTAATGTTAGACAGATGTTATTTGGAATGGCTTTATCACAATATTTATGCAAGCTAATTTCAACCCCGATAGGACGTCGATCTATATTCAGTATTTGAGTTAAGTGGTTCTTATTTATTCTGGCGAATTAAAAAACAATATTTACCTTTATACCGGCAGGAGCTGGATCCGTAGAAAATTAAATTATTTTTATTTGCCTTTATTGCCATTACAAATGGACAAAAATCGAAAGTCATGTTTTTAAATGGAAAAAGCTGGTTACTAACAGTCAAGACTGTTTTACTCCAATTTACAATTACTTTGTCACACTAAGCAGTTGATGCCCGTGGTGTCGCCTGCATGAGGGTCGTTATCTCGTGTTGCCGTGGAAATTCTCGACACCATAATCGTACTATAACAAGCCATTAACGCTCCATTGTTCGGCACGGGTCTCACCCCATAGAAAGATATTAGCCTACTATTACTAAGTTGGCCAGGTGAATTGGCACAAGGTTTTATTCAGTTTTTCTTCCATAACACTGACAGAACAGTGTTTTCTTAGTTATTTTATCCTAAGTAAGAAAAGGAGTGCTGGACCACACACACATTGTTGCCACATACAAAAATGTAACAATATTATAGAGATGTAAATAAATTTAATTAATTTATCTATTTATACCGTATTGTATACAAAAATTACATAATTGTCAAATTTTTTTTTCAATAAAGACGTATCACAGGTGAGCTTAACTATGTAAGAGTTCTTTTCCAGTATTAAAATTATAAAATAAAATATGTTTTTTTTTACAAAACAAAATCTTATTTTGTTTCGTAAAAAAAGTGAATTTAATCGCTACAATATTAATATAAGAAAAAATAATGCACAAGTTAACCCTATCGATTACAAATTATTAAAATCTATCCAGAATTAGAAAAAATATCGCGTAACGCCCAAAATATAGGCAGATTAATTGAGACTCATCCGTTCTAAAGTCGTTTAAAAGCCTTTTGCATTTTATATTTTTAAGATAAGACATGAAAAATGTACACATAATCTTCGTCGTTTCTAGTCTCACAGGCTTAAACTAATAGAACGACTTGCAAGACAATTTTGTTTACTCAGCTTAATGGAGATAGATACATAGCTATCTATTGTTTGTTGCGTCGTTAAGTCGCTAATTATAATTAAATATAACAAACAAATACCATATAATTTACCATCAAAACTAAAATGAGTTCAAAGGAACAGCTAGCTAAAATAAAAATGGGCCGGCTATATTACAGTTCGATGGGAGGGTCTCGAATGTCGATCCCAAACATACAAATAGAGTAACACAACCTCTTACGACCTGTGTTTTGCTAGAGTCAGTGGATATAGGTGGTCCAGTCGTTCCTTATGGTAATTTATAATGATTGTCCATATTCTGGCAAAAAAAAAAAAAGAATGGCTAAAATTATAATGATTACAAACATTTATATACATGTTAAAACTGGAGCTATTATATTTAATTAGTTTTATCCTTTATATGACAAAAGTGAATTTAGTATTCAATTAATGAGATTCATTATCATTATCATGATACTAATACCATCAAAAAGTATTTGACACCATACAAAGTATGTGACACCATACTAATACCATACAAAGTTTTGAAACGTGAATTATTCATTTTTTTTTATTTTCTATGTAACTTCGACAAAGGAGTTATAGAATTATATTATTATATTCAAGTTATAAATAAAATACACTAATTTTTCAATTGGGCTAATACCAAATTCACTACAAAATTTTGTTGAAATCTGTTTTGTCATTTTCCCGTGATGACGTAACAATACTATAAATGATTGATTTGGGTTTCACTTATTTCTAACCTATCATGGTAGTTACTTCTGCGAATAAAATCTCAATGTCAGTACATTGAGTTTTTCGCGGAAATTCGATTTTGTTATAGTCCTTTTTTTAAAGATATCGGTCGTTATCTATACCTACTCGTTTCTAAGAGTATAATCAGATTTATGTTATTACTGGTTATTTCGATACGCACATCCGAGGAGCAAGTTGCGAAAGAGTGCGGTGAGTTCAAGAAACCTCTATATTTAGCATTAACATATCGTACCTACCAAGCTTTCAGTAATACCAAACTAAGCGTTTTAAACATCATATCAAACCTGGCGTAAAAGTATATTGTGGTTATTTAATCTATAAATAATAATTTTGATATTGTGAAATAATATAGACAATATCACATTAATACAATAGTTAAAAAAAAAAACTTTCAAAATGCACTCAAAATAATACTCGTAGTAGAATGATAATAAAAGTCTGCGCAGCCGAGGGACATTTTATTCCCTTTTGTGTAAGCCATGCGTACTTGTACAACTCGTGTGATTTGTACCATGCAATTTTAAGGGTTTTAATATGATCGGATTAAAATTCACAAAAAGGATTTTCACGTTGGACATTCACCTTTGGATAGTCACGTTATAAAATTATTATTTGTATTATAAATACATACAAACTTCGTGGATTTAAACAAAGATTTGACATTAGCATTTACTATATTACTGGTTGTTACCCGCGATTTCGTCCATGTGATCGAGATACGTTTACTGATCGGGATAAAAAGCCTATAGCCTATATCCTTCTCCATCCTATATAGTGCGTGTATACCAAATTCCATAGTGATTGGTTGAGGCGTAAAGGCGCTATAAGATAACAAACAAACTTACTTTCACATTTTTAATATCAGTAAGGATTATGAAAAGTTAATGTTTATGGTAATGTAATTATAATGTAATTAGTTATCAGGGTATTAATAGTAGATAAATAAGTGACTGGGAAACACATATACATACTTTTAGGTCCACTAAAACTATTGACGGTTTACATAAGTATATAAATATTCTACAACTTATATTTTTGTATTATCATCTAATGAATTGATTTATTAATTAACAAATGCCGATATAATATGAGATCGATTTCACGTTATAGCATTTTCATAGGTCTATGGCATTGTTTAATTGAAATTATGACGTAAATTATGAGATGTCACTTGATTGGACAGTTTTGATAAATTTTGTTCAAGTAGTCCAATTTACAAGCCTGTCAGTTACGTGCAATCCGTAATTATTATTTTCAGCGTTTTTGTCAATTATCATTTGTTTACGACCTGAGTCATTTTTTTATGCAATTTAGAATGACAAACAAGCTGACGGTCCACCTGATGGAAAGTGGTAACCGTCTCGGTAACCTATAGACATGAGCTATATCAGACATCAGAGTATATTGTTTCTTCCATGATACCTCCCATGCGTTCCCATTCCTGAGGACTAAGGTTTTATGCCTCTGTGCCTTGTAATTTCACTGCCATATCCTATATAATAATATAAGGATATAATCCGATTAGGGAATATTCAATTCAACAGTAATACTCAATTCCGTAAAATGATTCTACCTGATTCAAAAGGTATCTACTTTCATACTAGGTTGTATATATCTAATCACCATTTAAAGTCGTTTTTATTAACTATAAATGGCGATTGGGTACATACAAATGACCTTTTAAGGCGACTACGTGTGGATGGTACCTAGTATGGTACAATGATTTTAGGTGTGGTTTCGAGGCGTGGTCAGCTAAGTCGGACTGATGGGGAAAGAACTAGACGCGTCATCGACTATAATGAAAGTAGGGACCATGTTTGTTGTAAAAATATTACTTTGTAATTTAAATGTAATGCACATTTCAGATGTATCAATAAAATAAAAAAAAAAAATATCCCAATATACTGAGAAAGGACATGTAACATTTTACTTTATAGATAAGTGTAGATCTGAAACATTAAAGATGAAATATTAAATGCAATATGAATATAAAATATTATATCATCGTTACAATGTGACTAATGGGTAAATAAAATAGTTGGCACTAACGTAAGTATTAAAAAAAAAAACAAGGGTTTAATAACGACATACCATTACACGTGTATTAACAATAACAAGTAAATAATGGAAAAATACGTGTAATATCATTCAGGATGTTATATAAATAGTCGGTCCTGCCCTTAAACATATAGATTAATGACACGGGACTCCGACGGAGCGTGTGGGAGGATGCAGACCACCCCTCACTCGAGATCACACCCAGCGCCCCCGCGCCCTTACCCTCGCCACTGAACAGATGCTGAATCTTGTAAACACAAACACAGTCCCTGTTAAGGCACGATAATAAAACTTATGGCCTATCAAGCGGACACATCACAATCAGCCAACTACACCTAGACAGAATATATAACAACATTTAAGTGGTACCAAGTACGTGTCAGGGGATAATAAAAAACGTTGATTATTTTTTAAACGTAGAATTGCAGTTGTAATAAATATTTATGGCATATTTTATCAAAAGGGCCATTGCCTAATTTTTTTTTTTCTGTTTATTAATATTTTTTATGTGGGGAAGATATCGACCTTCATAAGTCTTCTGCACTTGCATGTCTGTAATAGCATTTTTGCAACAGGATTAGAATCAGAAATAAAGCGGTCCTTATCGTTGTTCCTGTAGCATTCTATGTATTTCCTCGAAAACTTTTAGCAATTTGAGGTTAGAGTGAATTTCAGAGTATCATGAAATTCAGCGAATTTCAGCGAGTGATGATGAATTAAATGAACGAAAAGTATTACTCTCTTAAAAAACAAAAAACAGATAAATTACAATATAAATTGGTTCCAAATAAAACAGATTATAAGAAGGAAAGTAACCAAGTAGAGGCAATGATTAATAATATCGGTACCGTTAATATATATCGTACTTATATATATATATATATATATATATATATATATATATATATATATATATATATATATATATATATATATATATATATATATATATATATATATATATATATATATATTGATAGAGCAAAAAAGTTCATCAATAATTTCAATGTCATCCTTACCAGTCATATATTTATATTTATTTCGATCGGTTTAATTTCGATATTAAATATTGCATAACCGATATTGAATATATATTCAATATCGGTTGGCTCAATATACATTATATATCGATATTGTAACTACAATATATATCACCCACCCCTTCGAAGAAGAGAGATAACAGATAGACTATTGATATTCAGTTCTATTTGCTTACCCAGTAACGGGTGGGGCATGAAGGTAAAGGTATCTATCATAATAGATAACAATACGGATATCGATAAATTTATATATATTAAGACAAAGTTCAATTATTGTTCAGCACATATCAGATGGATCAAATTAGTGAGAACATTTTCATAATCTTCACATTCGCATTTCAAATGTTACATTAGTATTTTTTTAACTTATTCAACATTTGAAGATTTCTTATTGAATGTTAAAGTTTGTTAAGATATTTGTATGTTAATTTTGTAGATAGCTGAATGAAACTGATCAAAATGAGATACGGATCTGAATGAAAGCATATAATAACACTGGAATTTATTCTCGCACTAAAAGACAATGTGGTGGACATAAGCTAGTATAGTACATTAAGCGACCGGTATCATCGATTCTAAGACAAGTTTATAGAGCAGTTAATAAAACGTGCACAATGGGACAATTGTCACAATTAGCTATAGACATTGGGGGAAACGTCGGAACTGGCAGCAAGAAATATCTACAATGGCTTGTGCTACATATATATATACAAGAGAATTAAGTATTATCTTTATGAAAATCGTATGTTATCTTTTACGTAACGCGTTGTAGATGTTATTAGAAACATTTAGACGCCCTCGCTGTATAGGTGTCTATCTCTTTATAATAATATTATAAAGAGGAAAGATTTATATTTTTGTGTGTATGAATGTTTGTAATGAATACACCCAAAAACTACTTTGCCAATTTCAAAAATTCTTTCGCATTCACCCTGAGCAACATAGGCTATGTTTATTGCTAGAAAATATTAGGGATCCTTACTAAAACTTTAGTAACGTAACTCAAGGTGTAAAAAAATGCTATAAAATCTTCTTCGATACTATATGCCCAACTATTATCGTTATGTCACAATAACCACTTTCAAAATGTAAAAATGTCCACCCGTGCGAAGCCGGGACGGGCCGCTAGTCTAATATAAAATGGTTTGTCATTAATTTGGTCTGTTACTATAAGCTAATAAACTGAACGGATTTGAATCATTTTCAGCAAGCGGTATAGGGCTGCTAAAAACTAATTATGTTGTTTACCATTCTCATTCAGTAGTTTAGAACAAATGTATACTCAGAAATAATCATATGTGTCAGTTGCTTGCGTTACTTTCTGGCTTTCTGAAAATAACGTAATTTTTTTTTTATGTGCTCATTCCTTAACTATCTCGTTATATCAATATTCTTATGTACACTAAACGCAGAGCAGACGTTTTTCATCCACCATGTTTCTTGCCCAACATTGTGATTAGTATAAAATTACAGGCCTTTTACAAAATTTAAATTATATTCCCTTTTAATTTTAAAAGGTTCTTTTTTTATTCCGTATCTCCAGTTCAATGTTAGTCTGCAGAAATATTAGTTTATATTTATTTAAATTTTAAATAATCTTGTATATATCGTTAGTTTTTCTTAATAACTAAAAGTAATTATTCACCCAATGAAATACTTTCAGAGAATATGAAAATGCATTTGAGTGTTACTCTCATAGGTGTAGTAAGTACAACTTATCTACAAAATAACTAAAAGATAAAACACAATACACACTTCGCAGATCCAATCCATACTTGGAGTACTTGAAAACGAGACTGTTATTTTCATTTCATTCAACAACTGTTGACACTGCGTTGGCCTGTAAGGGATTTGCAATGGGACTGAAATTCGCCTACTCAGGCACGGATAGAGCTCCGTTTCAGCGGGATTTCTTTTAGTGAATTATATTTCGAATATTAATATTCAACAGTTTGCAGCGCCGCTACGTGACCAAGGCACTATTTACAGTGCTTAGCGAAGCGCGCGGCCTCAGCGCTCGGGCACCCAGTACCCACCCTCGCGCAGCGTTGCTTGCGTTTCCGATACCGTAAAATGGGACGACTTTCTTTGATCATTAATACCTTAGGAAATCTTTGGATTTCTGTTTATAGTTAACAAACAAATGGTTCGACCCCTTTATTGCAAGCGTGGGTCAATATTTTGCTTTGCCATTAAACCCGTATTTTTTGTGACACTTAGAATGACAAACAAGTTAAATGCCCATCTGATGAAGTGATAAATCGTCGACTATATAAGATGTGAACTGCACATGGACGTCATTGACTATGTTGTGACGCACATTGCACCTTCATAATGTATTCCTGAAAACAATTGCGTTATGCCCCCATATTCTATAATTTCACTACCATATTATATTTAAACAATGCTACTAATATACTTAAACATATTTTAATTTCGAATGTGATATTTTAAGAATAAATATCATAAAAATTATGATATTAAATTGTAATAAAATTAAATACAAAATATACAGCCGCAATCTTATAAATATAATAAAATTATAACGACGTTGTCTATACATGGAATATATTAAAAAAAATTTACGTGAGGAATCTTAATAAGAGTTAGAAGGTTATACAATAATTTTTAAAAATGTTGTCTGTCTGTATATATTGTTGTGTATAGGTATTTGTTCCGGTATCATGCAAAAAGTACTGCAGGAAATTGGATGTGGTTTTCACAGTTGTATTCCTAAAGCTCTAACTTAAAAACGGATGTTTATTTTATCTTGATATGCTATCTAGAAGATATTTCATTAATTTTGCTACTTCTGAAATTCACGCGTACGAAGTAGCAGGCAAAAAGACTGTTTAATATATAGGGGCAATCAATATTGTTCCCTTTATTCTCTGAATATTATTGGGGTTATCCCGGACCCTATGCAACAGGGACGCATATCTTTTACGCTGTGTTGCATAAAATTAATCAAGACATACATTCGTTTTAATAGTATTAAACGAAAACGTAGAAGTTTCAAAGATGGTGATTCAAACGTAAAAAATTAATCTTTCTCATGTGTATTGTTGCTACATATACCTATGTGATGTTGCTACGAGAAACATCAAACTTTACAAAACATCACCGATTGTTAACTTTAGTAAAAT
Organism: Galleria mellonella; assembly: GCF_026898425.1. Classification (NCBI taxonomy): domain Eukaryota; kingdom Metazoa; phylum Arthropoda; class Insecta; order Lepidoptera; family Pyralidae; genus Galleria; species Galleria mellonella. The sequence continues at coordinate 679,769 of NW_026442042.1, read as the reverse complement.
AAAATTAATAATATTTCAGTTAGATAAAATAATTTTCGATATAAAAATATTTAATCAACGTTCTAAATCTTAATTCCCGAGAAGTACAAGGCTACTTACTTACCTATACCAGACATGGCGTTTAACAATACCACCAACATGACCTTATTATTTTTAAAATTTTCTCAATACTCGTACATAATATAAAACAGGGTTTCGGAACAAATAATTCTTAGAACGGTGGGCATGAAGCATAATAAATAGGAAGAGGGCGGCACGTCAGCCTTCCCTACTTGAAGAGGTCTTTAATTAACCTAACCAAACATTTCTAATTATATAATTATATTTGTATATTATTAAGTCGAATATTGCACAGTTCTAAGGTTTTGATGAATTTCAGTAAATGAGAATTTTGGGCCATAAAAAATGCATTTATTCACATTATATCATCTTGGACAGAAAATCTAGAGGAACGATCTAGATAGGAAAGTACAAATTACGAGCGAGACTACGTCACCCAGATATTTGATATTTAAAAAGGTCACATACATTTAACATATATAAAGACAGAAAATTTTATAATATATAAGAAAACTTTAAAATGCTAATTTTATATACAGGACAGGATTGAACACTACAAGTGTACCTATTATGAAGAGTAACATTATTACGTTCCAATGACTATGGATAGAGTACAACATTTTATTATTCATCAACGACACTCGGGTTAACAACCGTTGTTGTGTAGTCAACCAACCGACACGCTCTGTATGTTGGAATCGTTTTGTCATAATACGTCTGAACCATGGTCCATCTGTAAAATAACATAAATGACGATAACAATTTACACGTACATGTATGCACCTAATGTGAATCTCATTCTCGATTTAAAGCATACGAGGTTATGATTAGGGCGTAACTCTTCAGCGGACCGTCACAATAGACAGGCATTCAGTGTTCGATCGTAAAGAGCTGGAATAGCTCTCATCCGGACGCTGCGACTCCACGCGTAATGCAAGCTACTCACTATCGCCCCGCACCCAGAAGCTAATATCCGCGTCGACGCCCCGCTTCATTACGTACCTACTTGTCACATTAGTAACGCTCGCAATACGATACACGGCTCCATTACAATGATCCAATTGGCTCGAGTGCTTCATTTAGGTAAACCAGTGTTATCTACATTTCACTATTATATTCCATTCGATTCGAAATAACCATTTATATACATTTTATATTTTATTGGAAGGCATTAACTTTATTAAAGACTAACTATAGCAACAATAACGACAGTTTCATAATTATTCACTATGATTAAAATCAGCATCTATTGTCCAATACAATGTTACATCAAATCTGTCACAGTAAAATTTTCTAACTAATCAAAAATATCTACGAGTATACATTTGACTGTAATATATTTATTTATTTTGTATTACTGCTAATATTTTTAACATCGTCTTTACTGCCACTTGGTTCGTTACTAAACCAGGGTAAAACCAAACCTAATGATTAAAAAATCTTTGAAATTAGCGCACTCGATAACAAAATATAATTGAATTGAAAAGATCATCTTAAGATATACTTACTCGACTTATAAAAATAGATTTACTATCTAAAGTCTGTATTAAGTTAACAGTCACAGGTTTAGTAATATAACTAAAATTGGATCTTCAGTAGTATTAAGTATTATCCATTAGGGCTTGGGCCAGACACGTTTGTTCAGCTCCGGCCAGCGTTGTCAGATTGGGTATTTTTTCATAATTTTACGTAAAAATTTCAATATTCGCGAAATTTAGAAAAACTAAATTGCTACAGAAAAATAAATTGAGTGTAAAAAAGTTTAAGGTAATTTTTGGAGAGTTTGAATCCGTTCCCGTACAAATGCAGATAGTGAAATGAAGTGAAGAAACGAACATAGAGAATGGAGTTTTTCTTTTAACTAACTTAGTGATATCCGATACGAGTTTGTGATTCGATAAAAGCGAAGAAAATCCTATAAATTTTGTACAGAAATATTTGAAATTTGGGTAGAAATAAAAAATGCACTTGGCAACACTGACCCCGCCACGAGCAGCGGCGTACCGCGAGCCAATCTCTTTAAAACTGCACCCGGGGTACACCCTATTTAACGGGTCACCGATCTTGTTAATTAACTATTTTATTTCAATACTCATACTTTAATAAAAACCCATTTAAATTTCGTTTTAATATGGCTTCTTGGAGATTCGCTTCAATACTATTGTTTTGCCAGATACTTCTGGTAAATCTATTAAGTTTATGACATAGGAATAGTTTCTTATACCTACAGGTTAAATACAAGATATATCATGGTGTGTTGTAGTGATTTTATTCAGAAACTATGAATACAATAACGCAGGCACTACAATTATACCCAATATTGTATACATATGAGTATAAACATCAACTCCCCTGTACATACAAGAGAGAATGAAAAATAATGTCGAATAAGGTAAACAGTAGTGCTGATTCTGAGTTGCCATTTTTGTAAACCTATTTCTTAACTCTTATAATTCGCGAAATTACTATTTTATGGACCATCATGAACTAAATTTATAATATATTTTTCTTAAATCTATTAAAAATTTTAGTTTATTTGGTCCTTAGAATAAAGATTTCGTTGGCATGACAAATTGACATTTTAATTTTTGAAATAAGTTTAGAGAATAAGCACCTCAGAATCAACCCCATTTTCTAAAGTTATGCCTATTTATAATATCACCACAAAACATCTAATGTAATATAGACAGAACTTATAAAAGTTAACTTGCTCGAGATATAACTAGCTAAGTAACGTATTTTTCGAACAAGCTACGAGTATTCCAAAAGAACAAAACAAAATAAATTCCTACCCTAAATCATTAACAGCTACGGAATACTACTACAAGCAAAATGGTTTGAGCGATTATAACTTTTTTTATGATAGTTCGTTTTTTGAAGTGGGCTTAATTTTATTATTACCTGGAGCAAATTATTAAGTAATCTGTATCTGGTGGTAAATAACACTGGTTCAGTGTTGTGTGTTAGGTAGCATAATTGTGCGCGTTACTTACATACTGCTAAGGAAATGTTGTGGTATTAGCGAGTCTGCTGCTTTGAGTACAAGTTCCATGAAAACAGTCACGAGACCGGTTCACTTACTTTAATGCAGGTAAGCAATAAACTATTCACAGCTAAAGTCAATCTAGTTATTTAAAGTGAAAATATCTATACCAAGTCCGTAGTAATATTTATAAAATAAGCTTGTATGAAAAAATAATTTACATTACAACAAAGTTATAATCTTAAATTTTGCCGAGGTTATTCATGTAACAGATATTGACACTCTGGAAATTTCGCACGGGAATATAAAAGAGAAAAAAACAGAATCAACATGGGCCAAGCCTCCAGGTTTCCGGCATATTAATATAACTATTTACTCTGCGATATTAATTTCAAACAACTTGCGCTACTTTTCAAAGTAATTATTGTGTTTATTTAAACTGTCATTTTTGAGTTGATATATTTCAATTTTGCATTAGAACGTAGATGGTTGTCAGCAATGAGCAGTAATCTTGGTTGACAGAAAATGGAACCGACACGTATAAGACGCTGCGCAAGATCAGCCGAGAGATGCCGGCCCTGAGAAATCACCTACTTACTATTCGGGAAATATTGATCGTATTTGAGCTTGATTAACTCGCACGATGTCGTCGTGCTAATAATATATTAACTCTGGCACTGGTCCAGACGAGGTCTTAATGATACTTCGATGTACGACAACATATAAAGGTGACACGATATACGTTCCCGTTTGAACTTTGCTGCCGATACTGATCAACAATTGTTTACCTCAAATCTATTCGTGCATAATATTCAGAATATTATTATTGTTTTCATTTTCCAAAGACTTTTATATTAAAGTAATTATAGTTAATAAAATGATAGGTAGAAGAGTCGTCTTCTGCGACTCTCGTAGGATTCTCTCTTTAACCTAGTTATTCTGTGATGTAGTCATTTGAGAGGATGGAATGACAAGTTTGTCTCTAACACAAGATGCACGCATAGTACCTAAATCAAGCCACTGTCAGTTGTATTAGATCTTAATTAGCTTTAGAACAGAACTTTCATCTCTCAGATGTAGGTATTTTGTGGGAGAAATAGAATAATGAAATATGAGCTATCCAATTTGTAATTAAATAAAAAAAAATCTTTTATTATAAAACACGCCATAATTTTCTGATATCATAGATATAAGGCAAAGGGAATCCCCATTATTGAAAACCCAAAAACACTGTCCAATACGTACAAACATTTTGTGGCTGTTTTGTTATGAAATTACTGTTTACTACGGCTTTGTCCGGTGAACTTCGTTACCCTGTCTCTTCTCATTCCCGCGAGAATTTCCAGAAATTCTTTCATAGTGAATGCGAACGTCATAAAAAAAAATACTTATATTCAAAACTTCACATTTCTAATCCCAACGGTTTAGGCTGTGTTGAATCATTGATAGATCAGACAGTCAGGACAAGTCTTTTTATACGTATAAATAAGACATTAACATAAACTTAATATGCGTAATTATAAGTGCACGAGAATTGAAATAACACCAAGATAGAATGAGAATAGATCATAATAGACTCAGAATATCTATTATGGAAAGCCTGTGGGATTTTTTTAATAAATATAAGGATTCTATTTTATATATGCATATATTATTAGTATTACAATATATTATTGTATATTGAAAGGTATATACATATATATATACACACACACACACATGCCAGTCTACCTCCTCGAGAATTATAAATTTATAAAAGGTTCAAATTGTGTTGTACGTAAGGGTATCAATTGTATAGGGCTTTATATAATTAGTTCACAATAATAACATTGGAATATTTACGAAAACTCAAAAATAACAATGTATAGTAGATCCAACAATAAAAGTCGCACAATTGGTAAAATCTAATAATTTTATTCTACATGAGGAGAGTGGGGACATCGCCACAAAGACAGTATCTGGCGAACCCTTTTCAAAGGCAAATCCCTACGTATTAGATTTCTTATCATTGTTAGAAGAGCCATCGTTACGGAAATAAGGACACGTTATTCATTTGACCTATTGGTGTATAAATATAAGATTATGTCCCTGCCTGTTAAATCTAAACAACATACATGTTATTAAAACTAAATACTCTCATATTGTTTTGTATAGTTTTTAATATAAAACCATTGATAAAGTTTATAATGAGATACTGTTTTATTTATCTTAGTATCGCAACTCGAAACCACCCCACGATCTATCTGATGGAAAAGGGTAACCGATGGTAAAGAAGTCGCTCTATTGCTCATAATATAGAACGAGTTACTATTCCCAAGGACTAAGGTAAAAGTACGATTTAATTTCGCTTGCTTACATTTGTTGCTCTCTATATTATGCATTATTAAATAAATATGCAACCAAGTACAATTTTATATAAATACATATAAAAAAATGGTAGGTGTTTAGGATATATTGCACATAAAGAGAAGGCTGCAGGTCACATTTAAGTAACGTACCAGTTGTGCATGCCATACAAGGAAATTTCCTGTATGGCTTGTTTGACAAAACAATTTGTTGTCAAGATTCTTTCATTAACTGTCTGTGTCAAAAAAATAATTCTCGTCAATTTATTATTCAAATATATAATATAACTGTCTCTTAAGAATATATTGCTTACTTAATAGTTACATAAAAATGTGTGATTTGATTGAATATGCAACGATTGTGCGGGGCCTTGTAATGTATTCTGTTGAACAGGCTGCTGGCATATATATTTAAACTTTGAACACTTCCCACAGAGTTCAAGTTAGAGTACGTAATATAAATTGATCACAAACTGTATGTATGCAGAGCACGCGCTAGTAGGGCGTCAATGGCATGGCTGCCGTACAGAAATATCTGATGTCAGTGGTTTGCAGTTTAAATTGTCAAAATTTTATTACTTTTTTAATTATTTTAGATAAAGTCTAAGTATACTTAAATGTATCGATTAACAAAACTATAACTAACATGCCCAAATGCAGAGAAAAACTTAACGATGCATATGTACTACAAGTGTAAAACGAGAAAATAACTCTTGGGACGCGGCTCTAAGAGCATTTTGAAATGAAAATAACTCAATTCCAGAGAATAACTTCGTGTAGATACGGTATGCAGTGGAATGACATTGGAAACGTGACAAATGAGGTCCAAAACTATAAAATTAAATGATTTACCAGCTACACAACCTACATTTCGATCAAAGCATTCCATAATATTACGTGCCAGCTTCTTGCCTATATCAATGCCATGCCAAGATGAAAATAATGTAAGAGTGGAGGTTTGATGAAATTAACGGGTAAGAATAACCCATGGTAGATAAGCGAGATATTTGATTTATTTTTATTGATATGACATTTAAATTGTAGTTACCACATATTCAAAGACACAATACGAAGTTGTAGCACAAGAGCAGGCATCTTTACATAAAATATATTGCAAGTACGTGACAAGAATTGCAGGCATAAATGTGTGACTGTAGTAAACAATGATTGCTAATTATTTCTATAATTATAGTAAGACATGCTATCATATGCAAGTGCTAAGATAATAAATGGTAAATACCAGTAGGGTAGGTGTTCCTGTATCGATGACATTGCCGTTACTCACCTGTAATGAAGAGAAGATTATAAATTCTTAATGTGTTTGTTGGTTTAAGACATAATTTAAGTTCACATAAAATCCACAAATAATTTAGGATTTTGTTGTAACAGAAAACACAGACTTCAAATGATTTAAAAACTAAACCATTGAACGGATTTTGAAAATTTCTGTGGAATCAATCTGGATGATCATGTCCTTTCAGATAAAAAAAATATAAATCAGTTTAAATGACGAAATAATAAGGTAACAAGCATAAATAAAAATACAACATAATTGAGAACCTTTTCCTTTTTTGATGTAGATTTGAAAATAAGATATTATTTATAAATTACGTTCCTTTAAAATAGTATGTACTTTTAAAAACTGTTCCATTAACTTAAAATAAGAAATTATTGTTCTTAAATTAATAGGTTTTAGTAGAGTAGTAGAGAAGAAGTTTAATCAAATTTATTAATTAAATTATTGGCTAAAGAATTTTTACAGTGTGGGTATAGGTAATTACTTATAATGCTGCAAAAGCGGAACTTTTTCGTTATTTCGTTGCTTTTTATATAATCTCTGCCTATTATTAAATTAAATTGTTAATCGTAAATGATTAATTTTAAAAGTGCTAGAGCAATGTAAGCAGATATAAGTTCCACCATCGATGCCTCTAATCAAGTCAAATGAGTTTCAGCAATATCCATTATAATTTGAGCAGTATCGGACAGGCGCGCGTTAACCGATAAACGATGCACTTCAGTGATGTGGCGGCTCACGTCGGTATTGCATATGTATGTGTCGGTCAATCGAGCGTCGGGACGCAGTTCTTACGACGCGACGCCCGCGAATCGAGCAATAGTTGGCGCCCGCCCAAATATTTTTCATGCGCCCGCTCGGGACCGGGAGAAGTAGCCTTATTCACCTGAATCCAAATACATTTAAATCAAACCGCGATTGAAACCCAGCCAGTAGTACTATTGTGAAACTGCTCAACTATTGTTCGTGCGTTCAGTTGTATTTTTTTTATCCGGCAGAGGGAAGAATGTTTTTAAAGCGTTCGCAGTGTTTTTGCTTGGCTACAATAATTATTAGTCTTTCTAAGAACGTTTGAGTTCTAATTCGAGAAGAATTAGCAAGAAACTTGACAGAATCTTATAAAACCTTTATATATCAGCTGATTTAATTCCGTGGCAAATCGTAGGTATTATTTTATTTGTCTATAATACATAGATTTTTAAAATTCCCTTTCTAAGCGATCAGTTTCACTTGTTGCTCACATGTTACTCAATCCGCCTTTAAATTCAATCATGGTTTCTATAATCTGTTATAATAAACTTAACCAAAATGTAAACAAATGAGTAATTGACCCGACCACAAGACTGTACAATAAAATAAAAAATAGACTAACTGATTAAGTGTTTCGATTTGTTAGAGAGTGTTTCTGAGATAATTTCAACAAAACTTAGTTACCTTTTCATTACGTTCTATCGAAACAAAGTATAACTTATAAATAAATTTAGAAGGGCGCTGATTAGCTACTGTGTGGGTAGTTAGATATGTAGCGAGATGTCAATAAGTTACAACAGAGTTAAAGCAACAAAAATTTGGGTAACTCAATTAGGTATTATGTTTAATGTATTAGTCTTTGGATGTAATATTATGTCCTTATAGTGTCGGTTTAAATATACAAAATTTCACCACTTTATTCCCAAGATCTCGTAAGCGAGTAGTGGAAAACATGAGTGCAAGAGAAGGGAATACCACTTTATATCAAGCCGTCTAACCAGCATGGTTGAGAAGGGTTTGTTAGTGATGCGGATTATAAGCTCCATGGCTAACAATATATATTGTCAGGTCAAGCTCCCCGCGGTCCGCCTGGGAAACTCGTAATGAATACACCTGGTTTTCGGACTAAATGAACTGAATTTTCATTCTTATCTATCATCCTTCCTGGTGCCGCCGCCGCCGCATATACCGTTGGTGCAGGACGATTACCATTCCATTATCATCCATTAAAAAAAACAACATGATGATAGTATTGTCAATGTTTTCTGAGTATGAGAAAACTTGTACACAGCATAGGAATTTAATTAGTGTAACAAGAACGATGCGCAATTCTCATGAATACAAACAAATTTCAGAAAAGCATATTGCGCCCAATTCAAAGTATGTACTTCGAGTAGAAGTGCCTATCTACGCTGAACTTGAGTGCATGCTTTTATATAATAAGAATTATATAAAGACATGCATTCATAATTAATCAATGAATCACAGATAATGATACTATTAATTATCCCCACATAGTACAAAACGAATTTGCTTTCCGTCGTTTCTATGCTTAGATCTTTTAAACTACTCAATTGATTTTAATGCGATTTTCATCAATAGACAGTGATTCAAAAAGAAGATTTAATGTATTGCACAATATAATGCACATTATAGTAAAAAAAAACCGTGCAGAGCCGGGGCGCGTTGTTAGTTAAATAATGTAATAACATTGTAACTAAATTATGTTGATTTATAAGAGCTATTTAAGAAAAATTGCTATGCGGGGTCTTAGTAAGGGCAATAAAATCCTGAACATTATTTTTTGAAATTTTGTTTGTATGTTTTTCCGGCATTACACAAAAACTACTACATCAAATTGGATTCGGTTTTCACAGTTCTATGAAAATCTAGATGTGGAATGTTTCATTGGTTGCCCTACTTCTGACACCCAAGGGTAAGAAGTAGCGTGCGAAAAGTTAGTTACACAATAATATATTAATCATAAATGTAATATCAAAATAACCAGCGCCAATGCTTACGTTGATTCAATGTTCAAAGACAGTTAATAAACAAGAAACATTGTGCAACATATTACAAGTATCTAGTGTTATGTAATCAATCATATGTATCGTTAAAATAATAAAACATATTGGCTCTTACCATCGAAACTTTCTAGATAAATGCATATATAACAATTAGTTTTTACGATAATTCTTTATGAATAATATATTCGAGTTAGGATATATTATACAATTAGGTGAAAGTATCCGAACTTGTTTTGAGACATATGATATACTATGATTAACGTACATGTGCAACTGTAATGGCGGCAACTTTCCATTACCTGCCCCATTGCACGCACATTAGCCGTTTCGTACTCAGCGAGAGTTAAACCACGGCCAACGCAGGCGCAGGCGTTGTAAATTCTACATACAACTATTATATACTTGTTCGCCTTCAAATACCAGAAGTACCAGAATCATAGATCCTTCGCCGTAAGTATTCGTTATGGCACATGTTCTTTCATCAGTAATATTAAATATTATTTAGGAAGCATAGTGTTGTAATAATTTGTCGATCAGAATATATTTTCCATCAAACTATAAATTTTTTACGTAAGCAGGAAATCCATATTAGCTACACTTATTTAACCTAGATTATTATTAAATTATATATTATTACGATTTTAACAAATCAATAAAAAAAAAACAATGCAACAGAAATCAACCATTTCTAGAATTGTCTGTCTATTGATTACATCATCACGACATAAAAGCTTAGTGGATTTCAACGAAATTTTACAACCCACTGGATATTAAGGCAAATTAAGACCTGGTGCATATTTTATTAAGATCCGTGTACCGAAACTTGAAATGCATCTCAACTCCTCTATTGTATAAAGTTGAGTAGAAAATAGAGGACAAACTAATATAGTCCAGTTCAAAGCAGAAACTTCAGAGCCTAGAAACATGAAATTTGCAGTCGAGGTACTATTATAAATAAAAAAAGAAGAGACATAAAATATACTTATGAAAATCACAAAATAAAACATTGTATTACACATACGTATGTAATCACTGTATCTAATAATAGCTTATAATTGTTTCCCCAATTTAGTAGCTACAATATCAGATAATATACACATTTTTCAATATTACGACATCAATGCTTTTTGCACTGATTATTCATAATTATCATTTTACCATAATTTAAGCCATTCATGATCCAATGCTTAACACAGGTGTATCCTTTATCAAAGGGACGATCATGCATGAGCCGCCATGTCTATCATCTCTGAATATTAAAGATCGTTCCTTCAATGGAGATAATTAGTCCAAAATCATTGAATTCTTTGATGTTTTTAATATTCTAATATGATATAATGGATTTCCAAATAGAAATAGTGAATTAAAATGATTTATTATGAATCTCATCATCACACCTTGCTTCTGATCTAAAGGATCAATAAAAAAAGTTCATATTCTATTAATTCCAAAAATATAATGTAAGTAACATATATTTGTTTTATATATAATGTGTTTAATATTACACAAAAACCAAACATTGTATTTTCACGTATACGAGAATATCTTGTAAGTGATTTTCCTCGATGACACAGAAGTTACCATTAATGAATGTGTCCAGTATGTAGGCATGACCAAACAACGCGCTAACTGACAGTTGACCGATAGATGTTTATTTATATCACAATTATGCATGACACATTTTTTAAACAAGATTTAGAAAATATTCCTACATCTAATCAGAATTATTAGTATTACGTATTAATGAGAAAGTGATTAAAAGAATTTACTATTCGTGAAAATAATATTGGACAAATCGTGACAAATGTCTCTAACCACTTTATTAGGGGGGAAGATTGTTAGTAATGGGGTCTAGAAGTCCCATTGCTATCAATATACTCTATCAGGTTGACCTTCACGCGGTATCCCTTGAAAACTATCCTGATTAATTCCCGATGAATTCATCAGGATAGGCCAACTGATGTGATTGTAACCTCATCTAGCATCGCTTAGTGGTGCCTCATCAGCGTATACCGAAAACGCAGGAGGGGTTACCATTCCATCTTCACCCTTAAAAAGCCACCTCATTAGGGCCTGTAAGTAGTCAGCATTTTTTTTTAATTAGAATTTTTCGTCGCCGTTATTTCATTTTTTCATTTTATCCTCTATGTTATTTTTAAGATCAATATTACTACTCCGTTCTTGTAAACAATGTGCTATTTTTCAATATCAGACAATACTGATATGGCATATCGAAAACCTATAAATTAATAACGGCATTGTCATTACAATGATTGATAGACGAGTTAATAGTAAGTGTTTAATTAACCCTATTATCATATCCCTAATTAGGTGCGAAAGACCAAAGATACAGACAGAACACACATTCCTTCGTATCAAACGATAACAAGCAAGCAAACAAACAAACAAACGGACAAAGAAACCTACTTTCACATCTATAATATTATCTGTTACCAAAAAGTAACACGCTTTGAAGATCTTTAAATAGAGGATAAGAATAAAGAGTGCGTCTAATCGCGACTTAAATAAAATTGGCATCTAGAAGTGTTAAGGTTTTTTTTAATGGGTGATAATGGAATGGTAACCCCGCCTGCGTGATCGGTATACGCTGGCGAGGCACCAGTGAGGGATGATAGATGACGATGAAAGCATGTTGGTTAGCCATCGTGATGAATTCCAATAAAATTAACCACGATAATTTCCGAGGGAACCGCGTGGAGGTCTACCTAATAGCTGTCAATAGGTCAGTTAGACCCCATCACTAACAATCTCTTCGCCTCGAAGTGTCAAGGTTGACATTAGCACGAAGAACTAGTTTGACTGGATAATTCTATACAGAACTATCAAGCTTCATAGCTTAAGCGATTCCGAAAAACAAGGTTTATTTATTTTATTTATGGTGTACATAAATACGACCATGTCTCCCATTTATAGAACAAAATTAAAATGGCTGGCAATTCAAAAGCGTCGAGATTTTCATAAACTGTTGTTTTTACATTCCCTTTTGTTTGTGTTCCCTTCTTCTTCGTCCTACGTTCTTGAACGTTCTGACTTCCTAGTTCTGTCGTTCGACGAAATCTCTTATCCTCAAAATCCCTCCTCACTCGACTACGTGCTATAACGGAAACTATACCGTCCTTGCTGCTAGATTATACTAAGCTGCTAGATTACAATCATTATTTTTAAGAGTAGATTTAAAGAGCATCTTCTATCCTTATGAACATATTTATTTGAATATGTAGGTATACATGTATGAGCGTTTATATACAATTAAATAAGATATAATTGGTTATGTATAATCTTAGGTTTATCTAGTTCTTTTTGTTTGTAAATTGTCACAGTTGTACATCGCTCTATCCGATGACATTGTCCTTTCCACTTTGGGTTTACTGGAAGTGAAAGCTCGCCTTTGGACATTTGCTTACCTCTGTCATATTTTTTTATGTACTATTAGCGTGATATTTTTTTTTTTTGTACGTATGTTATATAAGATGAAAACTTGGGTTTACAGCTGCTATTCAGATTCCATTCCGATATCCATTATTAATTTTTCGATCGGAACAAGAAATCAAAATCCTTTATTTGCGCGTTAATAACCTAGTTGTAATTTTGTCAACATTTTTTAAAAACAAAACTTTATATTACTTCTTACAGTTTCCCGAGACTTTGTCTCCGTGGATTGAAGTAAGTGTCCTACAAATATATCTGTGTACAAAATTTCATTCAAATTCATTCATTCATTTAAGCATGAGTGAATAACATAAATCGAACTTCACTTTTACATTTACAATATTAGTAGGATTTGATAAATAATAGTTAAGATTATTCACATGAGTAATCAACCTGTAATTGTTATTGTGGTTACATTGTTTTTATGAATTTTGACAGAGTTATTATGGACGTATACACGATATATGACAGTATAGAAGATATTGACACATACGTATGCTTGTAATTATATCATTTAGTACATTATACAAATTATCACAGGTCACATTGCGAGTAGAATGACACTAGCCTGTTTTTCTACACGAACACTTACCGATATCATATTATAATAATATATCGAAATGGCCACTGTTATCGTAGTAAGAAATAGTACCCGTCTACATAGATAATTGTGACCTCGTTATCTGTCAATAAACACGCAATGCTCCTCCAAGCAGACATCAACAGTTATAACAGGAAGCGTACGATTCGTAACAATAGATGAGCCGGGCTGTAGTAGGACTATTTTTATATTGTGTTCTTTCATGTGTGTCTGATAATTCTCAATATCTATTAGAATATGTTATATACTCATAGATACTAATAAAATCTTAATTAATGTGTCTATTTATTAATTAATTACGAGAAAACATATTAACGACACTTTATGAATTAAATAGGAATTAATCCGACACAAAATTTGGTGTACGTTTTATTAGAATCGGTATTCATCGGTCATGAGATACTCGTACATTAGACGATTTGGCCCCTACATTGTACAAAACTCTAAGAATATTAAGATCTTTGTTGATTGGATTGATCATATTCGTATTTAAAGTATCCACTAAAAAGGAGGGTTTCAGAAGTACCACGGGCACAATAGTTATTATATCAAATAAAGTCAACTTTTATTCATTCAAAAACCCGGTTTCACGCAGGCAATGCAGAGGACAAGAACTAGTAATATTTATATATATGATATTTTTTTTATATAAAATGAGAAAATATTGATTCGAATAAACTGTTACTTTTAAGAGCATCATATTACTACGTAAAACGGGCGTAACCACGTCAGAACTGGCGCCAATCATATGCCAGTAGTACGTAAATGTATTTATCTTGTGTAAGAATCGATGAATATAACAATTAAGTACAAAATTTTCCATGTTAGCAAACAAGCACCCGGCCTGCCTGCTGGTAATTGTTAATGCATAATGCAAGCAGACTTCTACACGATAGAACGAAGATAGAAAGTAAGTAAAAATGTTTGAATTGATGATTTAAGAGCAATATTTTGGCTAACAGAACCAATTATGAGTGTTTTTTTTTTATTTCCCCTTTATCTTAGTACAACGTAAATCCTAAAAACGACTACAATTACTTACTACTTTCTACAAGATTCTCATGTCAGTCAGTTAACCTATTTTCAAATATAAACGATTAATATTTGGCAACGAAGTGCATACTTATGACGATATGTACACCTATAAAAAATTGACAGAGGAAATGTAAATCATATGTAATAGAGTTCAGTCGCAGACAGTTGTTTGATACGACAGCTTTTAACCCGTTTTATGCCACGGCTATTGGACTGTGGCCAATTTATCCAAAAACATTTTTGTCAAGATCACAAAGTGTTTGTCTTTTGCGACTATAGTCCTTTTTTATTCAAGCAAATAAGTTATAAATTTTGAAGAAAAAGAAAGATATTTTAGGTTGGTATTAAAATACATACATCAGAAATTGGAATAATGTTAAGTTTTTTTAAGCAACTTAAAATAGTAAACAAGCCGACAGAAAGTGTTCTACCAGTAAAACATTTTTCCTAGAAAAGTCTATGCTTTAAGCCCATATATAGTCATTGTTAGATATAGATCTACCAACTGGACGTGCCGTGTTTTTATTCGAGATTTAAAATATTTATCGTCTTTACGGAAAAAAATATTTTCACTAATAGAATATAGGCAATGTTTTAATAATTAAACTGAATATAAAAGATGGTAATATTTCGATTTCACCCTGTATAAACATACGAACGAAGAAGTAGTAGTAGCCTATTGGCGCCTGGAACAGCTCAGGCTGTTGTAGTACAATATACTGCAACAGCGCTGGCGTTTTGTCATGCCCCTAAACAACAGTTCGGGCACAAGTCTGAAAGTTTAGAACCTTTATTATTTTTATTATACGTATTATCAGTATACAAAATAAGTACAAACCGTAGAAGATACAAACCGTAGGTAGATACAAACATAGTCAATTCTCGTATATAGAACGTCAATAACATATCCAATTATTAATAGCTGGGGTTTGTAACCGTCACTAACGACAGTGACTGGCAGATACTAGGGTCGAATGTAAAATCTAAATCCATAATTAATAATTTACATTATTTCCATTTGAGATAGGTCTAGAACTAAAGAGTTTAAAATTGATACACAGACAACACTTGCCACAAGTTTCAAAAAGGAAGTCAGTGTTCACCTTTATAATTATTATAAAAAATAATCTCCTTATTATCCCTTATTGTTATTAAACACTTTATTGAAAAATTGTTTTGGAAAACATTATAAAACTGCACCACTACTATTTTGAGTATGAAAGTGAGTTTGTTTATTACATCTTAGTGCTTAAATTGCTAAAACACATTATATAAAATGGTATACATGTCACTGAACATAATCCGGTGATGTAGACGAAGCCGCGTGTAAAAGATATGGACAAAAAAGTGACTTTAACCATGACAAAATTAATAGGCCACCGACATGGCAGTAAACTATATCTCAATGAAAGAGAATTATAAAAATCAGTTTAGAAATAGTGAAGATATTGCATAGAGAACCTCCTACTAAGTAATTTGAAAAATATAAAACATATACCATATTCTTGAAATATATAGGTATAAAATACATTATAAGGGATTGAAAATAATTCAGAATGTATAATGAAGCAGGACCTCAATTGGTTGGAGTATTGCCCTGGTGTAGAAAAGTAGACGCGTGCGATTCTTTTGATACTTAAAAGTGTTAGAATATAATTTTCTAATTTAAACAATATTTTATTATTCCCCGTTAACCTTATGCCTACGTAACCTTTCAGCATCAAACCGCAAATACGAGTAGTAACAACAACTACAATATGATTAATAAAACCGCGAATACCATTACCCCGATGGAATTCAGGAAAGATGGCGGTATTAAAAGAGTTTTAGGATATCGTGAACACGAACAATATAAAGGATTCCTTCAGAATGAGCATTCATTGCATTCTGTTGTCGCCAAAGAAATATTAAATAACCAAAATGATGCGGCCCCCTCTAACTCAAATATCACCTCACGTTCAGATATGAAACAAGACTGAACTTTGTATAAAGTACACATAATGATGTAACAATAAGAAAAGCCAAATCATTTATATAAAGTCCAAGTTATTGAAATAAATTAATAAAATCGATTTAGAAATGTTTAATTTTATTCCATTTAGAAACCTGTCAACAAAACAACTCTGAACATTCAATACAATAGATCCCACACAAAATTTTGATTTGATTTTCGGTCAAGTCAATTTAATAGAGTTTTTTTTTTAATTGGCCTAACAGTAAAACAAATCCAAGTTTGTTGATTTGGATAATCGTTATTACACAGAGCAGTTTGATGTCAATTTTATAATAGTTAGATAACAAAGTTATGACTTAGATGACAACCTTGGCCTTCAGGCTATCACTACTACTGCGACCAATATCAGCCAAATGGGTTCAAGAGTTTACCTGTGAAAATGTAACAAAAAGGGCCACTTTCGCATTTACATATTATTTATTCATTTTTACTAATAGGAATAATTAATAAATGCAAACACTCAACTAAACTTCATTTTGAAATGGTAAAATTTGATAATATTCCGTTTTATATTGTAGGTGTATCTATTCTATTTAGATACATATAATAATTATGTTATTTCGTATCAATAGGATAGCATCAGTAGGATTTGGGAATCGAAAATAAAAGGCCGGGTGTAGAATGTGATGTACAATTTTTGATAACACTTAGTGACCCGGGGAGTTCGCAGCAAGTGAACCATAAAATAACAGAGGTCATTGGTGAAAGATAAAAATGTTAAAAAAATTAAATATAAACAATGTACGAGTATTATTCTAATCACGGTCATATTGTAAACTGTGACATCTGTTGTGTTTGTCGTTCCTGTCTGTAGACGACGGCTTTCTGTGTGAATAGGCTGGCCTAGTATAAAAAAAGTTCAACTCTTAGTTCTCGTTTTTATTTTCAGTCTAAGTGATTAATATCGTTTAAATGGTGCAGCATAACAAATACCGCCGAATTGAGAACCACTTCCTTTTTTGAAATCGGTTGATAAACTGATATTAGACACGCTTTTGTGGTTTGACATCTAATGTATTGAACATCTAACTTTCGCACGTTTAGGTTTTTTCTGTGGATAATGGGATAATGCGGTCGATTCTGAGGTGCCATTTCTTTAAACCTATCTCTAAAATTTAAATTTCAGTTTGATATCACGGCGAAACCTATATTGTAAGCGCAATTAGTTCATATTGAACTAATTTTGTAATAGATTTAAGTCAAAATTATTATAATTTTATTTTATGATGGTCAATAAAAACGGTATTTTCGCAAAATTAATTTATCAAAATATTAAGTTAAGAAATCGATTCTATTGAGGTAAATATATATATATATATATATATATATATATATATATATATATATATATATATATATATATATATATATATATATATATTATGCAAATATAATACTATATAATATATTTTTTAAACAGTTTGATTTAGTATTTTTGTGTTACCGAGTCGGCAAACGTTTTACCCCCCACTGGGTTTATTTTTTCTTATTAGTTTAAGAGCTTCAAGTTGGAGCATATAATACATATTTACAAAATTTCATTAAAATCGGTTGAACGGTTTCGAAGATTAGCGTGAACGAGCATCTTGACACGGGATTTATATGAACGAATACGTAGTACGTCTTATTTTAAGGTAGATAATTAATTAGTTTAAAAAATATTCAGAACGTGGAGAGAGGCAACTGATTAGTGTCTGTCGACAAGCTGTCCGCTCAACAAATGAACATCAGCCAAAAATGCTGCCAGTGATTACACAAAAGCAGACAAAACACCCAAGGTAACGTTTTAGCTATGTATTTTCTATAATAACTACAATGACACTGAATATAGAAAATTATTCCTGAAGAGACTTCTGGAAACAAATTTCACTCCATTTCAAAATGAATTATAGCAGCCCCAGCTGTTCTGTTTTTCAATGCGAGCACGGTAGCTGTAAATAAGCGGTTAAAACAATGGGTAAGTAAGGTATTATATACTACGAGTAGGTTACTGGAGGGGAATGAGATCGCAACAGCTATTTATTCCAGATTATATTCATGAAATTAAAAAATAAGAAAATTATAATAAATAAACGTATAAAATATTAACAAAGAACCTGGTCCTTAAAACAGGGGAAAACTCTTCTAGTGACCTCATTCAACATAAAATCATAATTGTGTTACCCACTTAAATAATTACTGGGTTTTGTAAGTCGTCCGAAGCAAATTAAAATTAATTATATAAAAAAAAAGACAGTTCTTAAGGACCGCTTACGAAACGTTTTATATTTTGACGAGGATAGTAACTAGGATAACTCAACACCGTTATAAAATTGAAAGACTGTAGCAATTATGAGGTATCGTAATGTCAACTCCCAATTTTACTTAATTTTACATATCATTTTTAAATTATCATGAGATTAATATTTTTGTTTATATTATGTAAAATATAATGTAAATATTGAGAATATTTTTATCGATGAATATAATATACGCTTTATACTATTCATTTACATAAGTACATACGTTTATTATAATACACAAACTAAAACTTAAATAGACAGGTATACCACAGATATGTAAAATATGTTTGAGAAGAATTTGTGTTAACATTAGAGTTCATTAAACGCAGAAAATCTCTTTGTTTTTAATTGTCGTACGTATGATCATATTGTTCATAAAGTAAAGCATCTGTTTTGTTTTATTAAAAGAATAAAGTTAATATTGACCGCAAAAAATATACCTTTCTCTATATTTTTGATGTGAATGTTATAACAAAAAGACACCAAAATATGGTATATGCCGACCGTAAATGTATAAAGGAAACATTAGACAAATTCTTCCCGACTACCCTGTTAGGGATTATATCGAAGAATATTTATTTATATTATAAATATAATATTTATAATGTATGGTATATGGTATGGTATGTGGTTTTCTTTCACTGTACATAAAAAAATTGATTTGTTTATGCTATAAATTACCTTGTTATTACAGTACTGTAATTTACTGTATACTCGTATTGTCATTTTAGATAATTTTTATGAGTGATGAAATGAGTGCAAAGGGCTCACTCAGCATTATCTCTGACACTGAATCCATAGATAGGTAAGCACTAACACAATACCCGACAACAGTCTAAATAAATGTATATTTGGACTATCGTCAGGCATTGTACTTGTTTATTTACTGTATCAATGTTATTTATTTTTAATTAACATTTTCGCCCTTTTATCGTCGGGATCGTCATTATATCCGTATTTCAATATTACTGGAACACATAAATAATGGAAAACAATGCCTACATAAATAAACATATGTAAATGAGACGGTATATGTCACAGACAGCTCCATCAAATTGAACGAAGGCGCAGGTTAATTGAACCGAGATTAAATATGAGCAAATATGAGCATAATTGAGATATTGGAAATGCTTCGTTGAGAACATATCTACTGTAGCTTCACAAGTTACGAAAGTTGCGCAGTTTGTAGAAAATCGACGAAGTTTCTTTCTCCATTTATTTTGTACATCGCCTCATAATTGCTTCCATAAACTGCTCACTTAATTAAAAGTCCCTAAAGGATACGCTGATTATTCTAAAATGTCCCATTCCCTTTTTGTTTGCATTTTTCTTCGAAACAGAAGAAGATATTATCGTAATTTACTTCTCAAAACGTATACCTAAGTCGGTTCCGATGTTTTTAGGAGTTTACTAAACATTGATCAATTGGAAAATAATATATTTCTATACAATGATAAAAAGTTTGACAAAAGAACTATTACTGGCGATCCGAATACTTCTGAAATAAGTATTACCACAAACATTTTAATATATTATTATATTTATTATAAATACATTTGTAATGATATCTCTTTGATTATATTACCTAGATAGGTAGAATAATTCCTTTTTAATCGAGATCAATCAAAAAGGAATTATTCTTTACCAATAATGAATAGAACAAGAAAAGAAGAGATCAGTCTACATTACTATTTATTTATGTCTACGTTACTCTTTATATTCGGTACTTAGTGATAAATGCGCATTGAAAATATTTCTAAAAGAACTGATCGTGAGTTACCGTTTTTAGTCATCAATCTATGTGGTCATTGGTCTTATAAAGAATGAATGAATTTAGGGAATAAGCAAGATAATTAATAAATGTTATGATAATTAAATAAAACGCTACAATTGTTGTACAACGCGGCGGGTATATATAAGAATAGGTAAAAAACCCAATAAAAATAGTCTAATTTATATACTAAGATAAATTGATAATAATTTACTTCAGTAAATGTAAATATTTTGAAAAAATATATTTTATTTTACGATGATGAAACTCGAGACAGATACGCAGTATAATTATACACATTATATAGTCTAATGATATACGAAAATAATTATTTGTTATTGGTTATATATTAAATAAATAGCGGAATGATAAAATAAAAATAAAAATTCTGAGAGCCAGTTCAATAGGTATATGGTATTTATTTTTTATTTAACTACAAATATGATATCAGAATAATTATGAATAATTAAATGCATACTTTGAATCGTGTTTACGAGATGTGTGGCTATTACGTGATGCATCTCTAATTATTCATAAACGCAGTGCTAGTTGTCATCTCATTTTTTTTTATTAAAATCTCGTTTCTCTTTGATATATCTGTTTGTACAGATACATTATTTTTTAAGGTAAATATTAGATGTGTTAAGACAGGATTGTTAACGTGAACTAGCAAATTACAGTGGTCCCATTGCTAGTAATTAAATATTCTATTATATCTACCTCAATGCGACTTCCCTGAAAACCATACTGGTTAATTCCTGATTAATTCGTCACGATGGGCCAACTGACTTTATCTCATCTTCATTGATATCCGCTACCATAAACAAGTAGTACATGAGTAAAACAATTCCTTTTTATTTAATGGATTAGAAAAAATACAAATGCCTGTAACTGCTTTTCCACGATGATTCGATTATAAATTATCCTAGAAAGGAAAATACCTAATTAAATTCGTTAATAAGAAACATTTACTTTTGTTACGATTTTAGGCGAGTTATGAGATAATTATAAAGTTACAGAAAATGCCAAGTTCATTATTTTGTCGTAATAAAAATGATGTAAATATATTTATTTTAGCCAATTTAATACCTCGGAATAAATGTCAGTATTACTTTTTAGACTTTTTTTGTTTCGGAACAATATTCATAAACTTTGCCAGTAGTTATAACGTTCGAATACCGGAAGTTGTTGCCATTGTATACTTGAGCAGGTAGGATGGGTACGGAAACTTATTTGCCATCACTGAGAACGCTCGCTATTCTATTCTCGCGGGAGAGCGCAAGAAATATACCTATAGTCACACGTGTCGGTCTAATACATATATTACGTATATAATTATATATAATTGATGATAACGTGACTTCTAACCCACATGTAGATTCTATATTTAGGTATCTTTCTCTTCGCATCCCTTATCAAATATCTGAGAGAGTGCAGTAGATTCGCGTTAAACATAATTAATAATTAATTAATGAGGATTTCTATCTTTTTGCAATTACTGAAGAATCATTTGCAGTCTGTAATCGGTGCTATCGATACAAATTAAACTCAAAACTATTTCTAAAATATACCACGTGACGATACTTAAACGTAATGTTATAATCTTCAGCAGAAATAATTTTTTTTTTCTTAGTTTAATATGCTTGTTTGAACTGTTCTAACGCAGTTGACCTCTAAAGTGACCTTTACCTTTACAACCTCATCTAACGTGAATCAGCATTGCACTATCAAATAATAAATATTAACATGGAAAATATTTTCAATTCAATTCAATGTATGACTAAAAGAAATAAGAGAACTTGCGTATAAAATAGTTAACGCTAAAAAACTATGGAAAAAAATACTACCAGATCTATCAAGGGCAATTAAACTCAGTGAGATAATTATAGGGTTCATAGGGGAAATACTGGAAAGCTAAATTTAGAATAAAATTAAAATGGTGAACACATCTACCGCACTGTGTCAGTCGCCTTTAAAGCCGCAAGGCTAAAGGGTACAAAGGGTAGATAAATAAATTTCCTGTTTCTACAGCAAACTTTTAAATGGACGAAATAAGTAAGTCATTAACAGATCCACAAGGCTCGCTATACAGCGAACATTAAATTAATTTGTAACTTGTAACTTTCTGGAAGCGTACAATGGAGATCCTATACAACTAGAGACGTATCCAGTGTAGTCTTTTATCAAATTATGTAAACTTTAGCAACCCATTATTGTCCTACTGTCGGGCCGGTGTGCCTCGTGTCTCTACTTACTTTAAGAGGATTTTGGCTTAATAAATTATTATATGCCAATATTAATAAATGTTGGCATAATAAATAGTAACGTAGTTATAAATAATATTACTACCACGTTGCCTAACGGTTTTATTTCGAATTTTCTCCTGCATTGTTATAATGTGCTTTCTACCATTTGTCGCGCCTAATGACAAGGATGAGATTGTAGAGTACACAGAAATATCTTAACACATGGCAAATCGATAAACAAATGTTGATTAGAAATTACATTAATTAACAATTAATTTTAATTACTATTTAACTAATAATAATAAGGCTTAGAAGTGGTATAAGTATCACTATATTCTTTTAAATACTTCACAGCTGCTACACGTTTTCTTCATTAAGTGATGAACAAATTAATTTGTGGAATCTGCTCTCTTACGGTGGCGTTATTACATTACGTTCCGCTGTAATGTCACAAGTAGCAACGAAACACGACCCATGTATTCAATTAATAAGAGTGTGCGTCGTCTAATAGCGTCTTTAGAAAACCATAATAATATTGCGTACTAGCTTTTTGCCTGTTATTTCATACGTGTGAATTTCAGAAGTAGGAAAAGCAATTGGACTATTTCTATATGACGTATCAACTAAAACATACACCAGAATTTAAATTAGACCTTTAGGAACTCAACTATCAAAACGGCATCCATTTTTATGCAGCAGTTTTTACGTAATGTCGGAACAAACATATAGACAGACAGACAATATTTTAAAATATTATTATAGTATCTATTTGACTTTCATATTAAATTCTCTTAATTATCTCCCATCTATAGACATCGTCTAGATACAATCTTATTATATTAGTAAGATAATATAATAGGTGTATACACAATACCTACATATATAAATACCTACTCTGAAAAAGGTGCCAGATGTTATGATATTCCGATTTGAGAGATTAACGTTTTTAGTAAATAAACATTACGCTAGACTAGACACTGTGATGTCCTAATTTTAGCACTACTGAAGTATTAGTACTACTACTATAGTCGATTCTCGTTTCATAAGTAATATTTAAGACTATACCAATTCTTATTTTATCTTTTTCCGCAGTGTACATAATACATCAAAATAGACTGGATAGAGATTATTCTATCTGGGATTATTCAGAAATTGTTTAAGGAGATTAATATACATATAGAAACAAATTACCTACGATCAAAGTTAGGCAACGGACTGTGGATACAGGATTAGTGGTATGAAACTTAACGTCGAAATTATCAAGAGATTGCATATTAATTGAGAATATATGACGCATTAGACTGCTAGTAAATTTGATAAGTGATGCCAATAAACTTATAAATGTAATTATTTGAGGTAATTCTAAAAGATAAGAAAGCTGGATACAGGTTATTATTGCGATAAGTCACAACTTACGAAACTTAAAAGTGTCAAGTGTCAAAGAGATTAATACTTAAGTGTTTTCTTTTGTTTTATATATTTAATATATGAATAATAAAAAGGTATTAATATTAAAAATATATACTGGTAATATAGAAAAAAAAAAACAGGCACGTAAATTTTCGGACACAATAGACACCAAAAATATTTACCGCAATTTAGAAAAAAAAAACGAATTCTAATTAATTTTACGTGGTGTGTCATTAGTTTTAATGAAATAAAATAAAAAACAGCTCTCAAGACTTTACATTTCATATTAACCATTACAAATATTCTGCATGAGATAAAATGAATTTAGTCCATTATTGATTTTAGTCCAAGTAAAAATCTGAATGCCTTTAAATTAAAATGTACAATAATATGTAATACATGAATATTTACTAATTATTCAGTTTCAGTTTCTTGCAAATGTCTACACATTTGCTCCTATATTACACGCACACCAATGTAATTTTTTGGGTCTCGCCTGTCATTGCATTTCTAGTTTATCCAGTACGTAATTAAATGTAATTTACTAAGTTTGTGAAGATATGAGTATTAACTATATAATTGAATAAAAACTATTTACCGTTTATAATAATACTCGTCAAGTTATATGGGTAATAAACTACACAACCTACATACCGACAAAAACAGAAATGTCGCAACTCTGTCAACGAGATTCTTCTGGCTCGCAATTCGGTAATAAAAATCACTAGAAAATACCAACCTACTTACTAAGAAGTTACGCATCTCGTAGTTTTCTTCGTGTTTACTACTCCGTATGTGTATGAGTAAAAGAAGTAGATATAAAAACTAGCTAGATGTAGGTATTTTTTGGTTTGTTTTCAGTCATATGGTGGATTTTTTAGAAAGTTTAATTACATAAATACAATTTCTATTTATGTATTTAATGACAAAATTAGTTTCATATATGTATAGACAGTAAGCAATTAAATTGAAAAATGGTTTAGTGGAAATAATAAATTATTTTTATGGTTGACTGTTTCAAAATCAATGAGCAAATCAATTGATAAGCGCCAGAATATCATAGGCGGAGAGACGACGCGAGTTGCTGTTTGATCTACAGGACGAAACAATAAGTGTTCTGTCTTATTCCTAAACTATATGACTGGTTATTTGATTACAATTATTTTAATTTCTCTATCATTAGTATGTGTGCGACTGCCGACACTTATAGACTGACTAATATTATTATTACCAGAAGTTCTACAACTTGAAGATTTTAGAGGTGCAACACGTGCAACAAAACGTGCTTGAATAAAATGGCAGCCAGAGAATGATGGCTAATATGGAAGACTGTAGATCTTCTGGTAACAATAATAGCAGTCAATCTTAGACTGTTGGTAGTTGCAAACATGCTAATAGTAGCGGAATTAAACAAAATAATTAACCAGAGGTATGAATTTTCGCAAAATAACACTTAGTTCAGTAACATATATTGTATAATTATTTACTGATATCGAACGTCTACCTGAAAATGAAACTAATTACAGATAATAATTTATTTAAAATTACATGTTCGTTATCAATCACCGCTTTTAACTGTTATTATGATGACACTCGACAATTTATATACCTATACGAGTACATACAAGCTCTGGGAACAGAAAATCAAAATATTAGACATATGAAATTAGCGAATTTTAATAATGTATTTGACAACTAATTTTATTAATATTTTTTATTACTACAATATAATATTCTACATTATAAAACAAACAAAACTATAATTTTATGACAAGAATAAAAAAATAATATAAATAATACTATCTAAAAATATAAACAAGATCTCATCACTTGGAGACGTGCCGACGTATACTGTCTTGGGACTTGGGATGATCTAAAATTGTCCTGTGTGTTATTATTAGTGGTTAACTTTAACCCCCATATAGAGTGGAATATCCGATATAAGTAACTACTTGTAACTGAATTATTACTCCTTTGCCACAATGTTAAAACAAGCCTTATGGCGTCCTATTGTCCGGAAAATAAGTATTCTATCTTAGATTCCTTTGTTTAATGTAATCCTTGTAATTAAAAAAAAAACTGGACACTGAGACTTACTATGACAAATAGTATTTCTGTGCTGAAATGTTAATACAAAACAATTTAAATGGAGCCAGGCATTTTGAAGATGAGTAATAGTGACTGACTTTGTAAATCAGACAAAGCATGTCTATTGCGATCTACGTCCATCCAAGCTTGCTCTCCTTAGCATTTCAATTCATATTTATATCTCACATATCTTATTTTTTAGCACATATTAATATAAACATATAATATTATTACACGTCATTGTAGTTATAGACCTGTCCACTTGGCGATCCCACCTACATGTTGAATTCTTGATTCAATTATAGTACACAAATCGTATTTACCTTGTTATTTATAACAAATAACTAGTTTTATAATACAGTATTTGGTAAATAATAAATGGAAAAATATTAAATATTCACATACATAGTTTAATCGTTTTGAAACTTGAGAGAGTTGAAATTTACATAAACATAGCTAACGGAAATTTTACTGTATGAAATTATAATTACTGCATACAGGTGTATTATTAAAAAAAAATTGCAACTTTCATTATAAAGTCAATTATGCATCCATTGATGCAGCTTGTATGACGATAGACGTCGATGTCCGTACACCACAACACGGATATTACCGACAGGAGTCTTGCTACCTGGACCTACAAACAATCTCGTGAGCAGGTAGAAGAACTCAAGGTTGTTAATAAATCCATGAACTCAAATTGTGAACAAAGGGCGGTATGCGAATAATTCGTCCTTATTACCATCTCTGATCGGCATGTGCGTTCACCTTGAGGCATGAACGGGTACCCGTAATTTCCCCTTTTGGCGGCTGCTAGCAAACGCTTAAATACATGGGGGCAATACGGTGGGGCTCACGATCGGGGCGTCGCACAAAAAAAGGATAATGTTTTCTACTACGTCGTGTAGTAAATTTAAAAAGCATGTAGTTATTTAATGTTTAATCTTACATTCCATTTTGTAATTAAAACGCAATATAACAATATTAAAATACTACTACGTAATAATACCAGTACTCGTGTGAGGGTGTCACCCTTTAGGGTCAAGAGTTTCTAGGCCGACTTCAATACACGAAATAAATATTAATTTACTCTTGAAGAATATATTAATTTGTTATTTGGTAAGATTATAATATAAAACAATAAAATATTTATCGATTTAATAAAATCTTATGAACTTTGTTTTTCTTTCTATTACATTAAAAAATTTTGAAAGAAATATACACTTACATTATTTGTTAGGCCTGTTTATCTATATATTCGTTGCCACGTGTTGCCCCTCAACTTTTTGGCACAAATGCACAATTGATAAAATTTCCTCTAAATACAAGTAACTAATGGTATTTCCCGTAATAAATCAGATTTTTATCTGAAGACTCAATGCTTGAATTTAGCGCGGCGCCAATCTTCTTTCTTATACAGAAATTATTTTTATGTGTTGAAGAATTTATGAATTTAGATACTTGAGTCAATATGTAGACTCGAGTAAGTAGTTTTTTTTAATACTTTCTACTATCATTCACTATCGTGCCAATTTTTCACCCTAATTTTGGTGTTAGATAGCTTTACTGTCACCGACTTAAATTTGATTCTGAATTTTTATATTATAATAGAAAAAAGTTCAAAGAATTGATAAAAACATTATTACAGATGGTATTTTTAGAACGATTTAATAAAAAGGACTATCAATAACTTTTGTAATCTATATGTCTATGCTTATGACATGTAATACATTTATTAAATGTCATAAGCATAGGTAATCAGTGGAATATTTCCCAAGAATGATTTATAAACATAATCTATAATAAAAATTAGCATAAGTTCAAGGGCAATAAAAGTAAAAACAAGTTTTGTTAAACTTGTATCAGAGATTCAACAAATGAAAGTGAGTATGGAAATCGTATACCTATATAAATAGAGGGTAGGTAGATAAGTACTTAAGATATATGCCAATTATATTTATACAATCTATAAATTAATAATAGAAAGCTTTTCATAATAATGTATAAAAATTTAATAACTAATTAATTCTCATTGGCAACCTTTATGATTCCATCAAATGTATTATTCTTTATTTAATCAACCATGGAATTACAAAACCTATTCCTAGTGGCCACCTATAATATTATTGGCCTAATAATATTATAGGTGGCCACTATAATATTATTAGGTCAATAATAATTGGCCACTAACCTAAAATATTATTTATAAAATTCAACTATAGATAATTTGTTTGTCTTAGATTATTATATTTTTTAACATTTCATTTAATTATATATAGGTATTCATTATTTATACCCAGTGATCATTTTTAAATTAAATAGAAGATTGTATTTGGAAAATGTTTAATAAAAATTTCAGAGTTCATTGTAAATTTTAAATCTTTAAAATAGTTTACAGTATGAGTTTTAAATTTATTTTAAGTGTCTATCTCATGATCATATCATTGCAATTACTTTGCAACTATTATTCTTTTACTATATTATAAAGACAGCAAAATTCTTATATTTTTTGTAATTAATTATCATGAAATAAATATTTAAAAAAAAGTGTCTAATGAACTAATGAAAATTATCACAAGGGTACAATATGAGACCTGAGCCTCTAGACAAGTGGCAAGCGAATTCGTCGAAGGAATCGACATCGCTAGCGAGGCCATGAGATAGAATGAGATAGCAACGCTGGGTGACTATTCCAACTCACGGATTCACTAGCGATGTCGATTCCATCCACGAATTCGCTTGCTACTTTTGTCTAGAGGCCCTGTTAACTAATCATTCCCATTAATTGCCCGAACTTAATGAAGTAATTACCTTAGTTATTATATAACTAGCGACCCGCCCCGGCTTCGCACGGATGAAATGCTAAAACATGTGTTATTTACGACATCACATTAAAAAACTCTAAAATAATTATTGTTTCTCTACTATATTATGCATATATTATATATATAAACCTTCCTCTTGAGTCACTCTATTAAAAAAATGGCATCAAAATCCGTTGCATTGTTTTAAAGATCTAAACATACATAGGGACAGACAGACAAGAAGCGACTTTGTTTTATACCATATAATGATAACATTGAAATTATATATGTCTACCAAATCTTATATATCCAATAAAATAACCATACAAAAAATAATACCAATGTATACCAAGATAAAAATCATAAATAATATCACTGACATGTGACACAGTACCATTCATTTCCAAACTAAGTAGAGTTAGAACTATTATTTTAATTAACCCTTTTTGTATTTGTAAGTCTGGTAAGATTATATGTTTAAAATCTAAATATGAGATGCAGGAATTCATCATAAGTGAAATAAATATAAAGTTTGGGGGGGGAAGGGATTGTTAGCAATGGAGTTTGACAACCCCATTGCTAGCAATATGCCTTATTAGGTCGACCTCCACGTGGTTCCCCCTGGAAACCATCGTGAACAATTCTTGTTAAATTTGTCACAATGGGCTAACTGACCTACTTCATCCTCATATATCATCCTTCACTGGTGCCCCGCCGGTGTATACCGATAGCGCGGGTAGGGTTACCATTCCATTATCATGCTTTAAAAAAAAAAAATATAAAGTTTGGCAGTTTGTAACTACTAAAGAAACAATTAAGTAGTTATCAATTTCTATAAATATTAATTTAAACATATCTATCACTATTTCATGGCTCTTATAGTATGAGGGTAGACAAAAAGAATCTAATGCTCAATGCTTTGATGTAAAAAAAAAAAGAAAATGCATTGTCGACGAAATACATAGACATATATTAGAGTGGAGGCTGGGAGGGTTGTTGTGTCACCCTAGAATTTCCAGTGTATACCGTTAGCGCAAGCGGGGCTACCACTCCTTTATCATCCACCAGAGAATTTTCTGATGATAACCTGACAATGACCCAGAATCATAATCTTAAATATGCTAATGCTAAAAAGACACTAGAAATAGAGTATACAACCAAATGGATTTTTTTTAACCAGCTATATTAATAGTTATTATCAAACATGCTAAAATGTCTTACAAATGTATTAAAAATATGAGTGTAATGTGAAGTTGAACATGAAGTTTCATATTTTAGGTAAACATTGAACTCGACTCATAGTGACCTTAATAAAGTTTATTTTTTATTTTATATCTTACATGTTTTAGTCAGTTTTAAATATAATTTTTTATCAGAATGTGATTTTGTTTTTTTTTTTGTATCAATATGTTAAAAAGACCTTTTATATAGATTTATGTCCATCAGTATTTATTATGCAAAGGTAATTAGGTGAAAATCACTTTTAAAGTGCCTAATGTTATTGGAGATATATACCTATTACCAAAATCAAGCTATAATATCATCATTGAAATAGTACAAGTTTTCAAGATATTGTACTTAAGAATGGACAGTTGTTTATTTATTACTTAGAGAACGATTATTTTGATTTTTTTACTGAAAATGACACAATCATATACTTGATAGAAATTTCTTTTTAATAGGTGACAATGGAATAATAACCCTGGCTACAGTATATGCTGGCGAGGTACTAGTGAGTAATGATAGGTGATGATGAAAAAGCTGGTCAGTAGGCTTGTCATAAATCATCAGGGTTCAATAAAAAATATTAACCACAGATTTATTCTACCCATATCACCAATATATAATATAATTTTATACCAATCCTGACCTATTTTTGGAAATTGGTATAAAATAAGTTAAAACGAAGTGGTAATCCCATCTGTGCTATCAATATACACATGCAGAATGCCAGTGAAGGATTCCACAAGAATTAATTATGATGGTTCACAGAGAGAACTGTATGGAAGTCAACCTGATTAGATATATTTCTAGTAATGGAATTGTTAGATCCTATTACTAACAATCTCTATCCAACTTATATAAGCAGGTAGGACTTAATTCAGTTGGTATAGAAAGAGCAGGGCAGTTAAAATGCACTTTACAGTAAATATTATTTCATATACCAAAGGGAGACTTTGTATGAAAGTTGTCTTTCTGTGTATGAAAGGTATCTCTGTCCCATATATACATGTACTAAAAAATATGCAAATGATACTGATAAATTCAGATATTGCATTACATATTATTAGTGGCTTTTATATTTAGTTTCTTCTTAAAATATTACAAATATATTGACATTACAACATACACAAAAACCAAGTATCAACTTCCCTTTCTAACATAAAGCAGAAGACTAAACCAAGAACAGGACAAAGATATTTCTACATTTGTTGCTATTTCAATGTCAAACAATGAATTAAATGTCTGTAGGTTAGGAATTGTTTTAAAATAATATATTTAATGGATGTTTATATCTGTTGATCTCTTGCTTCAGTCCATGGTACAATTACAATTATTGTAATTATCATTTTTTGACAGTCATTAAATACCACAAAGGGAACTAAACAATGGAAGAACAAGATGTAACCGTGACAACCAGTAAAATGTAGATTTCTAGTTGTCATTGTTGTTTATTGGCGAGAACTTTAACTTCGTATATTTATAAAACAGTTCTATAAATTAATGGAGGTGATCCAAGTATAGACGCCGCCATAAATTGTGTACCTACTTGCAATAATAATTTCGAATGATACAGGGTTATCTTGAACGTCAGTGCATAAAAAAAGATTTGTTAACCTTTACGCTGTTGTCGCAATGGATATAATTAATACGAATATACTCACAGGATAATACATCCCCTGCGGCGGCAAAAAAAAGGCCCCTGATCCCCACAGCTTGCCGTTTGTATTTACTTTTTATTCCACAAAAATACACTCCACGTCCGCCCTTATTTGAGCGTAAACTTTCACAAGCACTAACTTATAAATTCGAGGTAATCATGAGTATTTATGATTAATTACAATTATTAGTACTAAAAATAACCAGGGTTGTTTAACTTTTTAGGTTATGTAGATATAGCGCGGAGGAACGCGCTGTAGCACTGAAAGCGGTTGATGTCGATGTGCAACAACGGACGGGCACGCGTGGCTACTCAACGAGTCGTCCGTGTACAAAATCGCAGCCCGTGCGACAAGGATAGACAACACTCGGTTTATGTCGGCTCTTCGATAAAGATAAACTACAATTATCTTTATCACACATACAACACACATTCATACAACTCCAATGGGGTGGTGGTGTGTGGGCAATCAACAACGAAACGATCGTTTTCAATTCAACTTTACAACCCTCACATTACATTTTCTTAAACTTAATCTTGAAATAAATGTGTAAACAGTTAATAAACTATATGTCTTGCCAATAATAAATACCTAAACTAATTATATTTTGTTGTAAATATCTTTTGTTTTTTTTTTTTCCTTTATGCTTTAAATAGCTACCTACTTAAATTATAATTATGAAAAAGTTTTTTAAAACTCTAGAATGAGTAAAAGATTAAGTAAGGGCGTACTTAATACTTATCGTCTTTAAAATATTTATCATCATCTGAATTTACACTATTTAGTAGACACTCTTACTCTACTAAGAACACTAAAGTACAACAAAAAAATTGTATAACTGTTAAAATACGAAAGATCCCTATTTTTTTGTATGTGAAATATATATAAAAAATACAAAATTACACATTTTCCTAGCTTTGATGTGAAGTTTGTAAATGTCTATACCAACCTATATAGACGCAAATAATAATTCATGTAAACGTTGAGCGAGTGAGAGGCTGCACAGTAGCTGGGCTCCCCTATCGGTCCCTGTCGCGGTGCCGAGAGTGGTTCGGATCAATGAATCGTTCCCGGGCCCCCGATCCCAGCGTCATCCCAACCTCCATCTGCGTTCCCTCTCATTTCGCATCTACCTACCTATTTACTCTTGCATGGGATTGCCATGGCGATTCAATACCCACGTGAAACGATGAAAATAGTAGTTCAAGACATTTATAATTCACTAGCTAAGCCTGCGATTTTATCCGCATGGTAGTCGTAAATAACATTGACGGAATCTGATTTGAAATTTGCATTCGTCATGCGTTTTCAGGAATATCTTAACAAAATATTTTTTTTGTTTTGATTATAAGATATTATTTGATAGTAACACCATCTAGGGAATATTTTTGTAAGCAACTGTTTAACAAATGCCTAATAATTGTCTTTTCGCTACAAATTTCTTATATTAAAAGAGTCAAGCGGTTCCCTATGATTCACTCAAACAATTAATTTTTGTCTTCATATAATGGGTAGACTTATCAAGTATAAGGTAAATTATAAATATGTAGTGAAATCCAATCGGTCGAGACGAGGAGATTTATAATTAATGGGGATGAATAGCCCCATTGCTAGCAACATTTGTTAACTAGACTATTTTCTTACGGTTTATCTAGAGACTAACTTGGTTAAGTACTGGTGAAATTATCACAATAAACAAACTGATCTGATTTTATCCTTACCTATTAATCATTGGTACAAGTATCTCGCCAAGCGTATCAATAGCGCAGACGGGCTTACCATTCCATCATCACCCAATAAAAAAATCCGATCGGCCATTTTTTTGCAATAATACAGATAACGAACAGACAAAAATGTAAAATGTATAATTAGTGGATGGTATAAGTTAAATATTTCAAAAGAAATGTAAATAAAGTGTATATGAAAAGCATATTCTAATATTTATTCTATGATAAAAATTCTAAAGCGGGTGGAATTATTTTAATATTATTTATGTGTTTATACAATTTGCAATTAGTAAACTGCCAAGTGTTTAATCATAAATATATGTTTACAGAATATTATAATCTGGGTAAACAAGTCTCGGGCTCCCTCTCTCGTTAAGTTATACTAGGTAGCATGAATGTGTGTGTAAAAAATTATTTATCTTTTGTAAAAACAAATCTAAAATATTTATAAAACCATAAGTACTGTAAAATAGAAACTAAATAGCAAAATTTAAACTATGTACGTGTATTACTTTTTTTCACGGACTACGATATCTTAGATGGCGGAAACCCCAGTTAAAACGATTTAATTAATTATTATTTGCCTTTAATAATTAGAAGACCATAATACACGTATATAGTAGATACACTATTTAAAAATCTATAACCGTTTTTATTAATAATTTCAGTCGTTACGAAATTGAATAGACCTACACATGAGTGAACCTTATCGATTGCAAGATAAATCATCAAAATCAATGAAAAATTTGCAAATACCGTCGCAAAAGATAAATGAGTTTTATAAGTATTTGATATTTTATAAATACCTATGATTTAGATGACAATATTAGTCGATTATAGTAAATAGATAATATTGAATTGATAAAAATAAAGAAGGACCGAGATAGAACTTAGAAAGTATCAGACAACTTTTGCAAATGACAGGACTGCTAACTTTATACTCATTGATTTTGTCGTCATCAAACTTTTTTATTCCTAACAGTAAGAATGTCTCCTAATAGATACGAAAACTGAACTAGAAGTCCCTAATGAAAATAAAATCAATTATTAGAACCAGTTTGTTATCTCAATATTTTATTATATATATAGATAGATGAAAACTAAGATTTTAGTAGAAAATTATATAATTTTCATTCCATTTTATTGAATAGGACTACTCAAAATACTAACAGTCTCTCTGACCTCCACAACAGTGATCTCCACAACTTTTTTTTTTATTGTCAGGATCATTAAACTTTTTTCTAAAAATATTTTTATTTTAAATCTACTTTTATGGTACCTATTCAGTTATAAAATTTGTTAATATTAGTCACCCTACTTACGTAAAATACTATTTTTTGTTTTATATCTTTTAATTCTAACTTATAAATATAAAGCAATAATTTATTTATTACATTAGTACTATTTCAAGATTTATTCTTTATTACTTAGATATTTTATAGGTGTATGAAAATAAAAATAATTATTTTTCAAACATCATTTTTATTTTGTCTGACAAAGACGCAATTGATATCATTACTTAGAATAATAGAAATTCCTTAAGTACCTTCCAATTATAGAACCTTAGAAAGGTATTTGTGATATTTTATCGTGTGATGAACTTTCATCACCGTTGTAAGGCGTGGGCGAATCTACCCACAGCTCGGTAAAAATGTCCATGCCACTATTTCATAAATATGTATCTACTATTAATAGTTCTAGTAGATTCGATTATTTACTAGATAACCGAACTAGTTATGTGCAACATAATTATAACATATATTTTTTTGTAATATTATAATACAGTTTCACTATCGCCATCTATTATTGTATGTGTACAAGACATTTTTAGTTACTTTATACCAGCTGTACCATCAAGTCGTGCAGTTCTATAGTTTCAAAACTTTCCGCTAGATGCCATTGCATGTCACTAAATAATTTTTAACTTTATAATTAAATCGTTAAGCATTTAATAAATAGGTGATTTTGTTATTTACATTATTGTTTTACACATAAGTATGGTTTTAAGTAAAATCTATTATTCCTACCTATCCCAACCGAAAAGGTATATGACGCAAACGTAAAAAAAAATATTTACAAACAATAACAATACAATAATAATAATACACTTAAATTTACAGTAATAAATAGGTAGCTAATACCTATGTATAATATTAATTACCTACATCACACCTTTATTAGGTACCTATTACTATTTGAAGAATGTTTGGCTTATAGGTAGAGTCGCTATAGATGAAATTGATCGTAATTAACAACGAAGCTGACGTGGGAGATAGATTTTTGTACATTACAAATAGCAAATGGATATACGATGAACATAAGAAAGAGGTTTATATATCCTGTGTACACCTAGCTGCAGCTGTTGGGAAAAGGGATAAAGTTGAGGGGAAATGGAGGGAAATGGTTATTAGTAACGTGACCTAGAGTAGAGGTTCCTTAATTTTTAAGATAACGGAACGCCCGTATCAAACAATTATAAATAAAAAACGGTGTAATTTAAATAAAAACAAAATATTTTAAAAGTATAACATTTTATAGTTTCGTTTAATTTTTAATGTGAAAAATGAAATTGTTTCACTGTATAAATAATTTCGCGGAACCCTGGTGACTTTTTTACAGAACCCCTAGATTCTGAGGAACCCACTTTAGAAATTACTGGCCTAGAGCACCACTGCTTGCTAGCAAGCAATATATCCTCTTAGATCGACCTCCACGCAATTCTTCCTGGAAACCGTCGTTAATTTCTAATGAATTCGTCATGATGAACCGACTGAACTGCATTCAACCTCATCAATCAAACTTCATTGGTTAGCGTAACTAATAGCCCAGTCGGTGTTGCTATTCATTGTCGTTCAATTAAAAAAAACTACAGCTATGTATCACCAGGATTGTCACATGGGCTCTTAAACTCAGATAAATCTTGTCTCCGCAGAAATTTGAACGCTACAAAGCTAGCATAAGGCTTTTATTTTAGCTACTTGCTGTATATATTACAGAAATAGGCAGAACGGTCGAGTAATGTCAAATACTTTTCGAGTTCGGACCTGTTATTTACCATTATCTATTTTATCAATTACTATTTTATTGCACAAACTTATATAAATAATTTATTTAATCGTAATAAAATTTATATGAGACAAAAACGGTTGTTAACCCTATTGCAAAAAGCAAAATTGTTTCTGACTTGACTAGAATATCGTAGCCGGCAGTAAAATATATTTTTAGTGTAACATGGACGTAACATAAACAAAAAATTATAATAATAAATACAGCTGAAATGAGAATTTCTTCTTATTTCAAATCGGTTAGTTTATACGTATCAAATTATAGCTATTTTATTAGCCATACTTGTTTTGAAATTTGGCTTTTCAAATAAGTTAATAGTCCATTTGGTGACAAATGTATCTAATAATCGCTTATAGATATGGATAGTACTATATTATTTTATAATTGAATTAATACTGAAGCGTGGACATAATGGTCATTCAGTTTCGTTCAATAGATAATGCGTGAAAGACGTAATGCGTAAACATCAATCCATTCTTACAAACTTTTGCACTACACTAGGTGTTTTCCGCGAGTTCGCCTGCATTAATCAGTACATGAAGGATCCTTTATACTAAATGAAATATAGCCGTGTAGCAAATTATGTTCAAATCCTTTTAATAGTCTATTTGTGAAGGAATAACAAATAATCAACTTCCAACGGCACTATTTCTGTACCAATACGACATCGTGACCTTCATGAAAAGAGAATACTTATTGTTAGCTTGTTAACTTTTTAAAAAGCCAGCAACACACTTGCAATGCCTCAAGTATTACAGATGCTCATGGGTGGCGATAGTCACTTACTATCACTGAGCCGTATGCTCATTTGCCCTTGTGTTATATAAAAAAAAAAATAAAGAAAAACAAACATCCATTTATTATATTATTAGGATTATTGGACTGGACAATATCTACCTACACATGAATAGATGAATAAGAATTATATTCCAAGCTTGATTTAATCATCATTTCGTATTCATTATGTTTGCTCGTAAAGTAATATAATAAAATATTGTCTTACTGACCTTTCATGAACAGATATTGAAAAAATACTGGCGAGCGCGTCGTCTGAGGATTACGTTGCTCGTTTAATGAAGCACATTGAATGTTAGTAACAAGCTTATACAGCTCTTGCTAACTAAATTAAACGTACGAAAAGGAGTTTATTGGCAGTAAAAATATTTTGAATCCTTGCTTATATTATAAATGTGAAAATGAGTTTGTTTATCACTTCTTGAGCCATTAGCTTTACTAATTGTTACGAAATTGTATATGTAGATACTATATAGGATAGAAAAGGACATAGGCTGCTATTTATCTCGATCACTTGATAGATCCTCGTCATGCGAACACATTCGAGGGTAAAAACTAGTACTTTTTTTTATAAAATAAAACCCCTCCGACTTCAATTGATAAAAGGCAATTCTGATAACTGCTGCTAATATATATTGCAAATATTTAATTTTAAATAATTAATTAGGTGTAACCAATTAATTATTTTCGCGTCTTGTATTCTGTGCTACCCACGATGCTCTTTATGTCTTTAGACGAAGGTTACCACTTTCCATTAGGAGACCCATCAGCTTATTTACTATTCTAAATAGTATAGAAAAAATACAGACCTTGCATAAAATAACTCTGCCACGACAGTAGACTATTAAATATAGGACCTAAATCTATACTATTTTAATAAAGCGGAAGTATTTGTTTGTTTGTGCTTTGCCATTACTTTTTTATTTTCGAATTGAATGAATTTTATCGACAATTCAATATCACGATACAACCACGGGCGAAGTCGAGAGATATAGCTAGTAAATGAAATATAATTGATCATATACTAAAATATTTAAGTCAACAGTCAACTAATAACAATAGATTTTCTACGTTATCATGGCACACTTCTCCAACTTTTCACTTAAATTTATTTTATTCATTAAAAATAATTATAACATTATGATATGAAAAATCCAAATCAATGTTATAAACCTAATGTGCT
Source organism: Galleria mellonella (assembly GCF_026898425.1). Classification (NCBI taxonomy): domain Eukaryota; kingdom Metazoa; phylum Arthropoda; class Insecta; order Lepidoptera; family Pyralidae; genus Galleria; species Galleria mellonella. Next base: position 640,953 of record NW_026442042.1, on the reverse strand, counting down.
AACATACAAGGCAGCCTAGATATGTGTGAGCATACACGTGCGTGGTGTTCTGTTTGTATAGGTATTTGTGAGAAAACACCTTCATTATTCGATCTGGCCAGAAGAGTATTATATTCCTTGGTGAAAACTTTGTAAATATTTTTATTCATACATATTTATTTCATTGAATTTTTGAAGGCGTGCCATGTTTTCATAGACAATCATTACCCCATTTGGGATTACAATCATGAGCATTTCATATTCATATCAGCCATTAACTGTCCACTGCTGAACATAAGCCTCATCTTTGAGGGGCTTTGCCAATAATTGCCATGCTTGGCAGACAGGTTAACAACCACAATTAGGCTTTGCTGATATTTTAAAAGAGACGCTGCCGCCCTACCCTTTACCCATTAAATTCCCTTAGTTGTATCTTACAACAACCACGGTAAAAGAAGAGTGACCTATTCTATGCCGGGGACATACGGCTAATTATTTGTAATTGATATATAATAGTTGCCACTCTTGCCAGGCAGATTAGCAATTGCAATAGGGATCTGGTGGTATTTTAAGAGATACGCTGCTGCCCATTATTTATAATACCCACGGGAAAGAAAGAGGTAGCCCATTCTACGTCGAGAACATACATAATTGTATATAGTTATGAATATATTTATGCAGTTTTAGACAATTGCATTGTAAAACGAAGATTGTATAAAGCTCACTCGTTATTAGCTCCCTGCCCTGTGAGCGAAGCCGTTTTCTCATTATCTCAAGTCGGAATAACGACGCATCAATTGAAAACGATCTGGACTGAAATAAATATTTTACTCAGCTCTGACAAGAATGCCAAGTAGCCGTCTTTATCAGAATCTATTAGCTGAAGTAAGTTGCTCACATAAACACCTGGGGCCTGGAGACTTACCGGCAAATAAATTAAATTACAACAGGAATGTACGTTGTGGGTTTATTTACTTATATTATTGCCCCATATGGCGAAATTGCGGGTAGGTAGTTAGAACAATTTAGTTTTCAGAAATAGCAACGCATTCCTGACATCTGAATATCAAGAAAATTTGTCACAAGATATACTTTGAGCGTTGCTATCACCAATGTATTATCTTTTTAATGTATGTGAGCGACAGTTACCACTTCCCATCAAATAGACTGTCGACTTGTTTTCTATTTCAAGTTATATAAAAAATGTACAATGTAAGATCTAGATTATTCTAGCTGATTATACTTTGATATAATCTGAATGAAATGGTGTTACCATTGTTGTTACCATACCTTGTGCTATTGGCACTACTGAGGGATGTTAGAAGAATATTCACTAAGTATAAACCACAATAGTTTCCAGGGGGAGATGCGCGGAGGTCGACCTAAGAGGAGATTATGTTGCTAGCAATGGGCCACTACTCTCAATTACTAACAATCTCTTCTTCATTTTCCTTTTTCTTTTCCCGGTATAATCTGCTATGATATTATACTTTCTTATAGAATATAATACTTTATTCATATCTATTGTTATGGTCAATATCTGTACATAGGTAGGTATAAAATCCACGGTTCACTGAACTCGAATAGAGATTCAATCATATGCATGACAGATACCTACTATTGATTTATATATAATATGCAACTAATATTATAAATATGAAAATTTAATGTTATGTCGCTTATTTACGTTGAAATGGTTGAACAGATTTGAATAGAATTTAGAACACATACATCTCCATATCTTGGTGATCATGAGCGACGGTAGTCACTTACCATCAGGTGATTCGCATGCTCGTTGTTGTAAAAAAAATCTATATGCGTAACGCATAGGGTACTTTATAGATTTTTTAATGTATAATAATGGAATGGTAACCCCGCCTACGCTAACGGTATACGCTGGTGAAGCACCAGTGAGGGGTGATAAGTAAGAATGAAAAGGCAGGTTAGTTAGCCCATCGTGATTTTTTTTAATGGGTGGTAACTCCGCCTGCGCTATCGGTATACACTGGCGGGGTACCAGTGAGGGATGATAGGTGACCATGAAAGCAGGTCAGTTAGCCCATCATGACGAATTCCACTAGAATTAATCATGATGGTTTCCTGGGGGAATCACGTGTAGGTCGACCTGATAGGATGTATTGCTAGCAATGGCTCAGTTAGACCCCATTACTAACAATTCCTTTCCTCCCGATAAGACCATCGTGATGTACTTATAATACACCTAAAATTCGGCACGATGGCTTCCAGGGGCTACATGGAGGTCGACCTGATAGAGTATATTGCTAGCAATGAGACTGATAGTCCGCATTATTAACAATTCCTTCCCCCCTATCTTATTTATTGGTCAAGCGGACGAAGTTGTAGCTATATTTAGTATAGTATAAGTACTCATTCATTTACACAGCCTAGTCAGGGGAGATTTTCAGCTGTTACAAATTAACTGCTGTATAATATTTCTTATTTTGAATATATTTTATTTTGAATATTATAGTGGAAACAAAGAAATTATAAAGTGATTAAAAATCTTCACCCTAAGATCATTTTACATTACAGTATGTAAATGCCCTAATTATATGCAGCGATATATATGTGGTGTTGTTAAGTAAATCCAACATAATATGAAAAACTGTACGTTAATATTAATATAATAAATAAGTACCTTTACTTTTTTATTATATTAATCACGTCTTAAACTTGAAATTCTAGCTATGATACTTTGTGTTATGGAGAACTAGGCAATGAATATCTGGGGGTATAATCCAGAACACCTATATACCAGTCAATTTAAGAACGTTCATTTCCTAAAGTGGCCTAACTGGGAAACGAATCCGGACCTCTTACCGCAAAACAGTGTGTCTACGTCAAGGTATATATTTAAAATGCAATTATGTCCTATGTTTCAGTTTCTCTTCTTAATTATTGTAAATCACGGGAGGAGTTTGAATATTTGTTATTTAAACATTTATTACGAAAGGTTTGAAGTTCTTCAATGTTTTGTAATAAATTGCACTCGTACAAAGCTAGGACGGATCACTAGTATCGACATAAATTATATTGGTTTGCAAAATAACATGCTATCTAAGTAGTATAAGTGTTCCAAATTCAAATCAAAATATTTATCTACATTGGGAGATTTTTCCGAGGAAAACTTTATAACGTTAAATTAACTTTGGTTTTAATTAATATTTACATAATCATATTAATAATCAATTTAAATAAATAAGAATTAGTAACATGTTATAAAATAGTAGCAGGATTTACATATATATTTTCATCATAAATTAATATGTATAAAAAAATATACATACCCAAATACATGCGTTAATGTAATTCCATTCTTGATACCACTCTAACAATAAAATGTACTTAATATTTGTCATTTTTACCGACTTTAACATTATACAGTAATTAATTACATAAAATTAAGCCTAGTGCATGCCTACAAAATTTTCACAGATATCTACCGATAACAAGTAAAACGTTCGATATTTAAAAATGTAGACATAATAAAAGATTTAAAATTTTAAAGAAGGAAATTTCAGTATTTTTATTAAATATCAATAGGTATTAAGTACCAAGAAACTAAATTATTAAAAGAGGACATAAAATACAATTGTTTCTTCTTTCTTTCTTTCTTTCTTCCGAAACATAAATTAATTTTGTCCATAAATTATGAGAAATTTCAGCCACAATACTATAAACGGATGACCAACTAACGCCAATGACCGTTCTTTAACAATAGATAGATGAAATTAATAATTAAATACTTATTAATTAAGTGATGCAATAAAGAATAAATAAATAAATACTTATTATTATCTGGTAGTCTATTCTTAAGTAGTTATGCTTTATAATTTTGCTGTAATATCAAATATTGTCACATATTTTATGCACAAACACGATTTCCTATAAATCGAGTATTCAACCTACATCTCGCTTACAAGATATGAGTAAACTCGACAATGTGTTTGTAAACACCATCGTCGAGGTGTAAATACTTTCTGATATTATATAAATTTACTAGCTATTTCCAGCGATTTTACTAAGCAAACATATTTTGTAACAAACATACAATCTTTAGAAATTTTCACACTGTATCTTAACCAGTACGAAAATTATTTTGCTTATTTTAAATAAGTAGTTACATACCTACATAAATAATTAACTTAGTTTATTAATATAAAAGTTATGCTGGTTCAAAGGTCTCAAGCGATGTGTGAAACAACGTTATCTTTGATAACAGGGATCCAGGGGGAAAGACATTATTAGCAATGGAGTTTGACAGCCCCATTGCTAGCAATATGCCCTATATATTAGGTCGATCTCCACGTGGTTCTCCCTGGAAGTCATCGTGAACAATTCTTGTTGAATTCGTCACGATGAGCCAACTGATCTGCTTCATCCTCACCTATCATCCTTCACTGGTGCCCCGCCGGTGTATACCGATAGCGCGGGTGGGGTTACCATTGCATTATCGTCCATTAAAAAAAAAGCAGTGTTATCCATCACCAGAGTGTTGGTTAAAATTTTTAATTGACATAAAGTTTTTGCTCATAGCCAAATGTTTTTGTCAGAAATTTTTACAAAACGGCCTGACACATAAGTATACATTGAACGCGATACATCTCATTTTCGAACAGATACATATTAAGTGTCGATTCTCTCGCCCATTTCCCTCCTCCTAGACAATTAGTAAACATCTCTATCGATATATTTGATTACCACTTACCTAGACGAGTTGTTTCTTAGAAGGATCAAGATCTCTATTTTATCGAACCAACTAAGATTAGCGGTACTATATTCTATGCATTATTAGCATGGCAAGAGTGACGGATTACTATTACTATTCGTGTGAGGGTGTCGCCCTTTGGTGTCAAAAGTTTCTAGGTCGCCTTCTTTATACACAAAGGCTTCTGATGGCTAAAATGTAAAACACAACGGTCACAAAACTAAAAGAAAATTACAAACACAACATATGGATTCAAGAAAATATTTCTATTAGTAATATATCTAAAATATAATATATACAACGACATAGACTACAGAGATGTCACAAATTACGAACAACTTTTCCATTTAGTAAAAAATGAGACTTCGTCTTGTTTTGTACATAGTAAAACTTTTTATATTAGGCGGATCTGCCACTACAAAGAAGTTCGGTCGAAAAAATATTTAATTTTAAATTAAAGTAAAAATTAAATTAGTCCGTCTCGTTGTTGAGGTTAGATTGCACATTTTTTGCAAGATTTTTCGCAGAATTATTTAACATAATGGAAATTGTTACCTGCGCCAATTAATATTCTATAACTTGCGCAGGTTTTTGCTTTTTACTTACTTATTTGAATGAAAATCCACGCAAAGGAATAAACTGTGATGAAAATTCGCAATATGGATACAGGCCAATACTTATTAAAAACTTGATTATCACCTTTATATGAAAAAGTTTATTTGTAGCCAGTCTAATTTAAAAAGTTTTGTGATGTAGAACGTGCATTTAATAGGAATTGGTGTTCCTTTTCCTATTAATTATAATTATCTTCCTCCAAATAAATAAAAGATGAGAAAAATGATAAGTAAATATCAAATGGAATGTCAAATTTTACATAAATTTTCTTTCTTTCATTAATTAGTATCAAACCTCTCGGTAGCAATGTGACAATTTATTTTGTAGGTGTAAATAAGTAATTAATTAATTACTTAATTTGTAGTAAATTATTTAATGCTTTTTTTAGGGGGAAAGGGATTGTTAGTAATGGAGACTGAGAATCCCATTGCTAGCAATATACCCAGCCAGGTCGATCTCCTCGCGGTTCCCCCTGGAAACTATCATGATTAATTTCTGATGAATTCATCATGATGGGCTAACTGGCCTGTTTTCATTCTCATCTATCACCCTTCACTGGTGCTCCGCCAGCGTATCCTGTTAGCGCAGGCGGGGTTACCATTCCATTTTCACCCATCAAAAAAAAATACTATAAAATTCAAAGTTCCAAATTTATCCTATCAGATAACAGAATGAAACCAACAAACACTATAACATATTACCGTTATTATATTAGTAATGATATTTATAGAAATAAAACTGTGTCGCACAATACAATCTTAGAAAATATAAAATAAACTAATATTAATTGTACTATGTTAATTTAGGATATGGTTTATCTGTGTACTTACCAAATTTCACTGGAATCCGTTCCGCCGTTTAAGGGTGATTGATTATCAAACATCCAAATACCTATCTAAACATCCATACATCTTCCTTCCTACAGAAATTTTCCCTAGAGACTAAAGTAATGTACCGCGTTCCTCAACAGGGACGTATCTTGTTTTTTCAGCATTGGCAATGCGCACTTTATATCTCAGGTGCAGCAATCGTTTATAACCTACAACTTGATTAATGACATATACTTGTTTGTCATTTATAGTGATATGAGAAGAAAAAACTCTTACATTAAATTTTGTATTTGAAAACGTAACATAATAGCAAACTAGATAGGCATCTTTAGAATTATTCGTTATTATAATTTTATAAGGCCTATAAGGCACATAGACACTTGTTTATTTCAAGTCTTTGATCGCTTTACTTGTAAGTTTCCATTTGGAGTACAACGATCGATAAAATGTTACAGACGTTATTTCTACAATTTAATCATTTCAGCAAAAATATTTTTATTATTATTGTATCTACATTGGATCAGATGTTTGTATTTTAAGAATCCCTCAGAGCCTTTAACATAGAACCCATATATTAATAGACTTGAGACAAGTAAAATAATATTGATTTTGTACCAAAGTAACCTATTTACCTTCGTGTTGCCTTTGTTCAATGTACGAAAGGAATTTCAACTTATCTATTACAAAATACTTGAACATTCGGCAAAGTTACAAGTTTCGGCCTGCAAATTAATAGTAAATTCACTGACACTACCAAATTAATTCTTTATTTATTGTTTATTACTGACAAAGAGAATTTGTACCTACTCATAATGAACTGGCCGTAATATAACAGATATTTATGGACCTTTAAGACATAATACGGTGTAATAATTGCGCCGCAGATAAATAAAACCTCCTCTCTAGTTTCTTCACCGATTCAGCCTCAAGTACAAAATTAAATTTCTACTGAGCTAATTTAATGAAAATTGGCCAAAACTTTTAATAATTATTTAAATTTTTAGCTATTCTAAGAATTTAGGTCAATTTTAAATAATTAAAATTAATCCCACGGTTTGTAGTTTGACTATTTTTATTTTTAATAATTTAATTAAAAATCATCCTCTCTAGCTCATATTAAAATTTAGTTCCTGGTATTATGATTTAGAGGTTAAACCGAAGTACGCTATATTTCATAACTATTAGCACAGAGGTTGAACGATATTGTGTTGGTATAAATACGTGCCGTCATCACTAATGGCAAGATTAGGAAATGGCCGTCTGAATATAAATATAATACAACACAAATAACCTATATATTCTATTTTATATAAAAAGGTAAATAAAGCAATAAATTATTACCTGTATACTAAAAATCAGTGTCAAGATAAAAAATAAAAACAGGTTTTATTTGTTGTTTTAAATTTCAGCTATCCAGATAAAAAAAAAAGAATATATCGGTATCTAAACATATCAACAAAATCATAAAAATTCCAACCACAGTTTCACCTCAGACACTAAAAGGTATTTAATGTCTTAATAAATAAATTTTGGGAAATTATTACCAAATACCAGACATGATAACTACTTATGTACTAATAGGTAATTTCTTCAAAGATTTATTTGTTTGTCTCAAAATTCTTGGTGATGAAAAATATTATTAACAATTTTTGTCACCAAAAATTTGGAGTAAAGTTTTTATTATTTATCACAACTTTTGTAATAGTCGTAAACGTTCGAAATCATACATCCGAATGATCGAAAGAAATATACATGTGAAAATAACATACTATATATATATATATATATATATATATATATATATATATATATATATATATATATATATATATATATATATATATATATATATATATATATATATATATATATATATATATTTAAGTTCTCCTTTTTAAGTCAAACAGAAGACGAAAAAATGTTAGAAGACATTTTTCAAAGTCTAATGAATTTCAAACACCCATTCATAACTTTACTAACTTGTAAACAGACGATCTAAAATTTCAGAGCAAAATTTTGAATAAAGCGTTTATTTAGGAATTAGCCGCTTTTAGGGAAAATAATTAAATGAAATAATACCTATATAACCGTTCAGTATCCTCCTTAATGATTGGAGCTACCTAATTCGACGACCGATCTGAAGTTGGACAACAGTTGTGTTTTATTGCGTAAATATTAATAACGAAAATTCAGAGAATGAAATGTCAGATAGTTATTGGGAAAGTATTATCTCAAAATTACAAATTTCTACAAGGTTAGGAATAAAGGATGTTAAATGATATCTTCAACAATTTTTAGCCCATTTCAATGACTTTTTGTGTCTTTCGCAGTCATTTTGAAACCTCGGTGTAGAATGAAAAATATCATCATTTATTATGATTGTTACCTCATTCTCAACAAGTATAAGTATACAATCATAAGAAGTACCATCGAAATTAGACCTCTTTCTTTTAGAAGTCAGTTGAAAAAGGAAATCGCAACTAGAAAATTACAGAAAATAACGATGAAAAGAGATAGTGAGAGAGAGAGAGAGTATGACAGAATTTGAATGAAAATAATTAATAAATAGCAAATGAGTATTATGAGTGTTTCCAGAACTTGTACACCACAGAGCGTCCAATCCACAAAAGGAAATTAAAGAAGTTTTTATCTTTCATAAATATGGTACGGCATTTATTGAATTTGTTTGTGAGAAGATATAAAAATATCTACTTACCGTTCTATTATACTGAAACAAATGTAAAAATATCTTTCGGGCACCTATAATATACCTAATGGACCACATTTATTTCAGGAAAATATATTAAATGCCACTAAACATCTGACAAAATCCTTTAGATTCTTTTTTTATTAATTACCTTAGCCTTAAAAAAGCTTTATCCAATGTGGCAATAATTTCATTATTTTTGTAATTATAAATTTAGGTGATGTTTTCTGGACCGATTTTGATAATTATTTTGCAATCAATAGCGTCTACTTGTTATCATAATCGTGTTTCTGAAAGATTGACTTAAAGTCTGGTACGTGTTTTATATTGACACATCTAGAAGTGATCTAGTGGTTTAATTGGTTGTCTAACTTCTGAAATCAACACGTACGAAGTAGCAGGCGAAAAGCTAGTTTAAAAATATATGTACTGTGACCCTTATAAAAATCAAAAACTCTTTTCTACCTAAACTGCTATAATAGTTACAAAGCTGCAGGTCAGCTCCGAAAAAGCGGTCGTCTTTGCCGCTTCCGGTGAGATGTGGGCCAACCGTCATCAGTGATTCCGTTAGTACCTAGTAATAGCCATACGCGACAACCACACACCTTCCATAAAGAATATAGGGTTGAATTTCTACGATTTATAAAATATTTATTAAACACAGTTGCCTCGTGTTCAGTGGTCACTCTTAGTTGACTACCTAACTAACTCATAGTTAAACGTAATAAAAGAATGTTAATTATTAGTCATAAATATATTTTTTTTTCTAAATGAAGTCGTTTAATTAAGGGTTCAACAATGACTTCGATACAGATTAGATACTAACTTTTAGGTTTTCGCGTTGCATGGTTTATAGTTTACAAGAGACGAGAATTAACGCAATTCAAATTATATATAAAAAAACATTACCTCACTACAATGTGCAGACGGTAAATGCATTGAATAAAAACACGGACAGTGTTATGTGCCGAAAACCTCAATATAGGGACACGATTTGTCTGAGGACAATAAGTGGGTAGAAGAAGAAGTTTTTTCTGCTACCCATAAAACAGGGGCATGACAGCTCTACTTCAGTCTACTCGTGACTACGACCGTTGTAACTCAGTGGAATCGTCAAGACCCCAATTATACTCCATAGTTTTTCTAAATGCTTACGTTCCCGTCTCATTTAAACCATAGGCGTTACATAAAACGGTTTGCGTACCTATTTTTAAGCGATTCTGAAAATAAAGGAGTTCTCGATGATTTTGACTTTTTTTACACATGTAACCAATTTTAATTGAACTTTCATATATTTTTTTAAATCAATAAACATTATAGCCGTTACAAAATAATATTAATCTTATGACGATTGAAGAAATCGTATTTCTAGGTGGAACAAAAATTGTTTGTTGCAAAATGCAATCTACTTCTAAACTGGGCGATTAAACATTCTAAATTAAATATGTCTAGGAAATATCTCATCAGTTTGTGAGAATATTTAATTGAAGTAATTTTTTTGCGAAACAAATTGTCCTTGTAAAACTCTCAGAATATTTTCATAAGATTTTTATATATTCTATGAGTATAAATAATATGCCAGTGGATCGTAACTATACACGAAGGCTAGTCATTGTTTGAATACAGCCATATTTAATCGAAATCAAACAATCCTATCTGTTCGAGTACTGGCAATCCTATTATTATATGCTGAAATAATATTGACAAGAGCAATGCTCTTCGGTAATCCTATGGGATTGTGAAGGATATCTGCTATGATTGACTGCTACATAAAATATGACATGTCTCTGTGACAAAAATTGATTACCAATTTCGTTACGACAAATCCTCGTGTTTAGTCAAACAAATATAAATGGAAATTGTTCCGGCATATTCTTTAGTCCGCAAATCCAACGAAATTCAAATCATAAGAATTTCATGTAGGATATTATTTCGGTTAAATTGTGATATCTCTTAACAGTTAAAAACAACTGCAAATATTATCAATTTCATAAAAAAAAATTAACTTATGAATTCATTGAATGATACTTCAATAAAAATAAATAATTGACAAAAGTTATTAAATTTGTTTTATTACGTTCTTATTAAAATCTGTTAATGGTTTAGATTACTGTAAAATATCTTTATATACAACAATATTTTATTACGAATATAAGCTGGCTCTATTACACACTGACGTGGACCCACACTATTTCGTCACGCGACATTCGCCATTATGAACAGTAAGATGAGAAGTCCCTGCGGTATTAAATTAAATTATCCCATAAATTATACCACAAAGAGAATAATATCTCATGAAATACTCCTGATGATGGAATATATTATTTTGGTAAGTATTTTGATTAGGGTGTTGTGTTTTAGTAGTTTTGGCTGTGTGTTGATGAGTCAGTCAGTGAGGACATTTATTTTTATTTCATGCCATTTTAACACACTTAGGGATTAAACTTTGAGAAATTCTGATATTAATAATTTTATTTATTTGTGGTAATAAACAGTCATATGTAATATAATATACGTTACAGTTTTGCAACAAAACACCTTGATAGTGTCAATAACAATATTTTAAATACAGTTATAAATTAATAACAAACTTAAAACACTAAGATACACATAAGTAACTAAGCTGTAAAAGACATGCTGATTTAACTTAAAGTTACAAATTTATGAGTTAATTTATTGCTCAAAATATAAAGATGAAAAAAAAAAATAGTTCTTTATTGTAAATATTGGTAGAACGATAAAGAAAGGAGTTACATGTATAGTTTTACATAAACGAGGGAGAACAAACAAAGCTAGTCTACGTGAGGAGGACGTGGGAAAACTAACATGAGCAACGTTATTTTACTCAGGAGTGTTAAGAAACTGATTAGATTATAGAAAATCTTGTATAGGTACACCACATTAATCATTTTTCGTCTACTATAAAGGGACAAAAATTTATAATGGCATAAAGGATCATTATAACATAATGCATCCTGGCCATTGCGACAATTCAAGGATTTTACAAATACTACTTTGTCGATTATATTAATATGTATTTGATAAAAAGGACATAAGCCTATCCTAGAGAAATATATAATTAAATAGATAAAGGCAAAATATAAAATCTTTAAAGCTTGTTCTCTTTGAATGTTTCACTAAAATTTATTTTTGCTATTGTATTTATTTTAAATATCAATTATCTATTGTTAAAAATTCATAAAACTTCCACCCTTATATTTACACCTTTAAGAACCGAATTTCGTAAAATCCCTTCTTATTACTTGTCTAAGTCATAAAAAACTTACTGACAAAATTTTAAATCTAACTTCAGTATTTACTCTCCGTTGTTCATTGACGAGTCAGTTAGTCAGGACTTTTTTCTTTGTATAGAAGTATTCTTTGTATTTGTATAGAAGTATAGATTAGATACTATTGAAAAATTCATACCAAAAAGTGTATGTATTCTATATGTTATTTTATAAAAGAAAGTGTTATTTCTCTTTTTCTGTATCGGCTTCTCAATGTTTTTCGTCATTTCAAAAAATTTTTTGTTCATTTGAATTTGACTAAATAATTTATGAAAAAATGTAGTGTTACAATAAATAATAATTTATACCAATAAAGTTTATTTACAACAATGCATTTGAAATAGCAGACTTGACTACCTCTATCATTTTATAAATGGTATAAAAAAAACAAATAAAAGCCATTTCATACTATTTAAATACTACTTATTAGAATTTCTGACTTGGCATTTATTACAGATTTATTATTCGTGTATTATATTTCTTGGTTTCATTAATTTTTAAAATTACCTCCGCCTACGTAATTTATTTTTTATTGGATAAAAATGGAATGGTACCTACTTCGTCTGCATTATTGATTTATGCTTTCAGAACACCGGTGAGAGATAACAGATGAGGATGAAAACGGTTCAAGTCAAGTGATAGTCCATCGCGACATTTCACCAACCTCACTATGATGGTTTCCAGGAAGGACTACATGGAGGTCGAGATGACAGGAAGCACTAGTACTATTGTACCTAATAATACCTCACCATCCACCCCACCTACCTATTGTAAATTTTATCTATATTTGCATTTTGCGTCAATTTAGCTACGAAATTAACACGCATAAACTCTATATAATGGATAATGATTGTAAAACTACCCCAAAAATAATTATTAAAATCTATTAAAAAAATCCCAAAAATCATGTAAAACAAACGCATAAAAATATAGCCAACTATTATCCTACTTATTGAAGTTGCTTAAAAAAAGACTTTTATCACAAAAATCGAATCTTGGATTGCGTGGCATTTCATAGTAGTCGATAGGTATTAGAGGGAACTTATCGTAGCAGCAAAACCGCAAACGCTCATCGGAAATTGAAACCATGACATTGCATCCTGACAAACTACAACATAATACCACAGACTAAATAACTCCACCTACCAGTCTTACAAAGGATATGACTAGACCGAGCAATGCGTCCAGAATTATCCTGTCAGTCATTGGACCACTGTTATTTGGTCGACTCCTTTTTATTCTTCACGTAATAAAAGTAGTCTGTAATATCGTGGTTTGTGACGGATTTCAAGGCGATTTAGTAAAAGTAGTGTAATGCGGAACGTTTGTAGCCATGTTTGACTGATATACACTACCCTTAAACATCAATGGTTCCACCATTTCCAGATGATGCTTTTTAATTTTACAGTATTTTTCATTGTAAAAGTAAATTTATTTGGCTTTCATGGCAGCTCAACCGATCGCAACGAAATTTTATATATACGTAGTATATGAGGTGAAGGAAAATATAGAATATTTTTTATAATATCTTATGTCGGTCAATCAACATATCCTCATCACGCAGATAAATACACGAGCAGAAACTAACTAGATAGATAATACTGTATTATTTCTCTCAACATGTTATCACATAATCAGTATTCGTAATTATGCAATAATAATATATTCTAGACACAATAACTCGGTTCTGCAAAACAACCAATAAAATAAGGAAGAAATTATTCCTATATTTGTAGACATTGTTACAAAGATAAGCAACTGTTGTTTGAATTTTGGAGCCATGTCAAAAACATTGTTTCCTTAAGTGTAACCAACTGACAAATGTTTGAAATGATGAATAGAGCTTCAGAGGCTCTAGTCTACGAATATTAGACAAGTGTAATAATATTATGACATAATCATGTCTTTATAAGCTTCATAAGCTAATTTTAATATAAACAGAGACAGTTGTCTCTGTTTATATTAAAATTAGCTTATCTGCTTTAAAGCTACAGAAAACAATGTAATCTATGTCTAAACAGGTACTTTATAGTATTGAAAATGAGAATATTTAAAATTTTATGATACCTAGGGATAACAGAAACTACATTTGATATATATAATAGTATCGGAATCTATAAGGTATGTATTTTTGCTACTAAACTCTTGTTATGTGACGAAATATATATACAAGTTTATCATTTCACTTAATAAGTCTAGTAAAATGGTGAAGGTATCATTAAATTTTTTTTATTATGAATCGAAATTCCAATTAAAACTACTGTTTATTTAATAAAATAAAAGTTTTTATATCTGTTGTTACGTTCTTTTAGAGACAATCTACGTTCAGTTAATTAATATTCCATTTAGAAATTAAATCCGAAAAATTCTTTGCTTTGCCTTCACCATTTTACTAGTTTTTTCAGTTTAGTAAAGTGATATATCACTAAATAGATTTTTTTTTTTCAGGAAGAAACTTTAATAGAATGTAGAAACATTAATAGAATGTAATAATAAACTTTTTTCTTTATTGTTCTTAGTTTTCAAATATTACAGAAGATTATTTTCATTCTTATACTTAGCTACTATTTCTTTGATTTCTTGGATTCCTTAGGCAATTCACGAAATCTTTAATAGGGTCATCATTTTGGGACAAATAGATAATTATCAGTGACAGGTACACTGACTAATAATTTCAGATAGGTACTTTCATCAGATATATCAGGTGCTATTAATAACTGTAAACTAGAAAATGTTGAAAAATTAATTTACTACTAAACAAACAAAGTAAAGTACTATAATTCACCCAAATCAGCGGGCCATTTTTCAGTTATCAAAAAGCAATCATTTTTGCTAAAAAAGAGGCAACGGCAATTTATAAACAACCCAGAGCCTTCTGAGCAAATAACTCGTCTATAAATTCTAAGTCTAATGCAATATGCAAACACGATTCATTTTTGATCTGTGCTGTAGGTGTAGGTGAGTTTGTTTTCCAAAGTTATACAGAGGTTACAAATGTGAGGCGGAAACCCGAGCGGAGTGGATCGAGATGCTCGATAAGCAAATGACGTCATCACGTGATCGCTTTCTGTAGGTCCAATATTGCCTATTTCAATAAAGTTTTTCATTCCGTGTTAGGTATGACGGTCTACTATATTACCAATATTACTATTTATCTTTAGGAATAACAACTGCTATTATTATATTGAAATTAATGTTTTTTTTTTTGTATCTTATAAATTATTTAGAGAACCTCGACCCGAGCTTGATAAGTTAAACCACTAAATAAAGTCAAGGTAAGGGTGACTATTAGGTGCCTACCTATATAAGACAATATATTATATTGTACTATATTCATAGTGGTGGCTATTATTAAGCAATCAGTGACACAGCACTTGAAATAGAAATTGCTATTTATTTCAAAAAGGTGGTTAAGCCGATGTTATCGTATTAAATATAAATATATAATAGTTTGTGTGTTACAAAACAGGGATTCATTTCACCTCATTAATTTCGCCCGTAAGTTGGTACATATATAAAAAAGAAAAATAAAATAGTGGTCTTTTGTCGATATTGTTGAGGTAAACACTCGACTTGTCCAGATTTATCGGACATTTATGCAACGTGCCTACCACCGTAATAAGGGACACTCGTCTTACGTTCTATTCTTCTTGAGGACGTTTTATTTACCGTACAGATATCTTAACATTTAAACGTCAAAATAAATATCTAAGAATGTAAATTATAGGTAAACATATCGCGCACCTCTGTCTATAACTTTACTGTGAGAATCTTTCTATATATATCTATATTTTATCTAATCTGCCTCAACTTCAATCGCACAAGGAACGATTATAGTGCTACTTTGTCCATCCGTCTGTCTGAACCACTATATCTCAGCAATTACTAATACTATCGATTTGAAATTGGAATACATATTATTGGCCCACAGATATTGCAATGGAAATAAATCCAAATAGGATGTCATATAAAAGGGCTTCGTTTGTACATTTTGAAACAAATTTTTATTTATTTTTATACCGTATAGTTTCCAACTAGTGATCGAAAATGTGAAAAAGACTTCCCCTCCCTCTTTTTATCTTCAAAGTTGGTGAAGCGGAAAATCTGAAATAATAACAATTTATAAAGGTGTATATGAATATTGCAGTAAAACTAAAACTATGTTTTTAATTTGCACAAGTTTAAATAAATTATCAAAAAGTATTCAAAAACAAACTAAATTTTGCTGTCCAGTTTTTTTTTATGGGTGAAAATGGTATGGTAACCCCGTCTGCGCTAACGGGATACGCTGGCGGAGCACCAGTAAAGGATGATCGATGAGAATGAAAACAGGCCAGTTAGCTTATCATGATGAATTCATCAGGAATTAACCAGATATTTTCCATGCAGAACACAACTGCTTCACCTGGTTGAAACAGCAATAGGATTCTCAGTCTCCATTACTAACAATCCCTTTCCCCCTTTGCAGTCCAGTTTTTAACTACAATTATGGTCCAAAATAATAAAACTGTCTATTTATGGTGCTTGTAGGTTAATTTATACATACTATATTAATAACTAAAAGATAAATCGATCACTTTTGAACGACGAGTTTTCAGACTGTTACCCTCGTTTAAATTCTGGATATTTGCCAATAATATGCCACAATAAATATTTATATGCGCTACAATCATCCTATAATAAATATAACACAACAAACAGTAGCTACGGGTATATATAAATTACAACTGAGATTAATTAAATTATTAAGTTTTTCACGAATTAAAGACATAGAGACCAGTAATAAAACCACCAGGCATTAACTTTGTCCTGTATACATGTTTTATTGTATGCAAAAGAAAAATTATCATTATTTATTCATTTTAAAAAGGAGGACTTCACCAGAGGAAGACTTTGTACAAAAGTCGTTTGCTTGGGCACCTCTATCCTATTCGTGTTTCTACCGTGAAGCAATTGTGTTTGCATGGCTGTATTTCGGTTTGAAGGGTGGGATATGGCAGTGAATTTACAGGCTACAGATTAATAACACCTGAGTCCTCAAATCGCAACACTTTTGGGTATCACGACAGTTTTCTGTTATGTCCATGTTACCCTCGTTTAAAGGCGACGGTTACCACTTTTCATCAGGTGGGCCGTCAGCTTGCTTGCTATTCTAAATTGTATAAAAAAAATAGTTTACGAAACGTACACAAATTGTAAATATATACATATGTATATATAAAATGTACAAAAACATAATAAATAATCATATATATATACATAAATTTTTTTTACAATTTTTACAATTTATATTTAACGAGGAAATATCTGCATTACCATCAGTCCTCAAACTAGGCCAGACCTGTATCTTGGGGACTATGAGTGCGGGAACCTATTTAGTACACTTTATTTACAAAATAAATGTGCGTGTGCGTGTGCGTGTGCGTGTGCGTGTGCGTGTGCGTGTGCGTGTGCGTGTGCGTGTGTGTGTGTGTGTGTGTGTGTGTGTGTGTGTGTGTATACATATATAATACATATACTAGTAAGTGCATAGTATTAAACATTATTATGTATTATTAGTTGAAAAGTGAAATTTCAACCTTTTATTGAAGGAAGTAATAGAACTACTCTGTACATTAGGAGGAAATCTGTTCCACAGTTCCTACAGTTATATTAATATCAAAAGCATTCTATATTTTAAAGTGAGATATAAGCAGGCAGAGCTTTGCAACTCAATAAGTAATAATAAAATAATATTTGTAAATAGTTTGAAAAAATGTTTTTTTTTTTTTACAAATACAAAGACTTTATTGTGGATCATAGGTTAAATTAAGGTATTACATGAGTTACATAGTATCTCCAGGTCCTGCTATATAAGCGTACAATATATGGAACAGTTAAGAGTATACAAAACGTAACATGTTTGGATATTTGTTATGCAATCGAGCGTAAATGGCTAAATGGATTCGAATGAAATTCAGTAGAGTGGTATATTATACCCTAACTTAATATATAGAATACTTTATATACTGATGCATACGGCCAACGTCGCGAGATACAGTTATACTATAAAAATATTTTAAAAAATATTTTGGAATTGTGTCCACTAAGGAGAATACTGGATAAAAATTTATATGGAAATCAGTGACGAGAAATGATATAATTTCTGATTTACAGTAATTAACATTCGTTTACATCTTTTATTTTTAGTAATGAATACGCAATTTAAATCGAAGAATGGCCGAGGCATCGTCTGACGAGCAAGGTCATGTTAGCTAAAATGGAGAGCGAAGTTCATATTATTCATAGGTATTATATCTCTGTGTATAAATATATAATGAGATCCCTGGTCCCCGGTGATGTGAAGTACTTGTTCTCGACGCTGTACCTACAATACCTAACTAGCAAAATTCGTATTAAACTTAGCAGATCTAAATAAATAATGCCACAATTCTTTTATTTAACTTTAATTTAGGTAAGTACTGCCGCGTTATAATGAATTGTGTTGTATCTACACTGACGTTTGTTTAAATAAAATAAATATAAATCTTTAGTCCTTTTAGTTTTATCTTTAAGAGAGGGTTAATGTTTTCAAATGCAATTAGGAATATTAAAATGTACTAAATTAAAAATTTAACCTAACCTCCCGACGACTAGGGACGAGATGCGAACCCCCAAATCTCAGCTATTCGAGCAGAATGGGTTCCCTGTTACACCATGGAAGGAATACTATCTAGTAAAAATTTCTCAAACTCTTAACCCATGACATAAGTACTATAAAAATGCGCTCTTATTTTCTGACATATGATATGTATATGAGCGTAAAGGCTATGGAGAGGGCTATGCTCGTAGTTTCTTCACGTGATAGAATGCGAAACGAGATCCGCAAAGGAACCAAAGTAACCGACATAGCCAGAAGAATAAGCAATCTGAAGTGGCAATGGGCTGATCACATATTGTTCGGATTGACACCTGCTGCTGATTTTCACCACCGTACAAACCGTCACAAATTAAAGTTTTATCCTAATCATCTGGATGAGTTGCGGTTTTCCACCGTGCGTTTTTCTAGGCACTTTCTTCCACACACAACCACTCTTTGGAATCAACTTCCAACAACAGTATTTCCGAACCAATACGACACCATATCCTTCAAGAAAAGAACATATTCCTTTTTAATAGACCGGCAGTACACTTGCAATGCCTTTGGTGTTGTGGGTAATCATGGGCGGCGGTAGTCACTTACCATCAGGTGGGCTGCATGCTTGTTTGCTCCCTGTGTTAAACAAAAAACATAGTTCCAAGAACCGACAACCGATGGAGAAGAAAGATTCTTGAATGGCGACTCCGTACAAGCAAACGCAGTGTAGGACTCCCCCCCCCCCCCCCTCATGCCCCACTAGATGAAGTAACGACCTCAAATGCATCGCAGGGAGTCAGTGGATGCAAGCGGCTTAGGAAAGTTCCTTATGGCAATCTATGGGGGAGGCTTATGACCAGCAGCGGGCGGATGGCTGAAATAATTATGACGAATGATGACATGTATATATCAAATTATATAGGTTGTAATTTAATCGCTTGAGCAAATAAATTATTGTTCATGACTATTACATTACTACCGCTCTGATCTGGTAAGTTAAATATGAATGTTTACGTACCTCATATATCATCCATTATGTATGCTTAATCACCTCCAAAGTGCAGTAACACTGTTAGAGGCAGGTACATAGAAACAGCTAAGTTGTGGAAACAGTTCTAAAACTTTCTGGCTTCAGGAAACATTTGAGAGGGCTGAACACAAATAGGGCGATCTATTTCAATAGTGTCTCCTCAGTGAGTTGAAGTGCCGACACCGGGTTAAAGGGTACCACTACGAAGGGTTTACACCTGCGGTTCCGCCGCGCATTAGCTATTCAACATGTTTAATCGGCTTTTATAATTTTGACCCCTGCCCGGAATTAACCGACACACTTTTCGCTTTCAAAATCCTAACAACTTGGCTGTGGGTAATTGTATTTACTCCTGATTCACTATTTATATTCATAGTAATCCGTGGCTTTGTACTAAATAGGTCTTTACAAGTGTGCATTGTACTAAAACGTATCCAAATTCGAGTTGTAGTTCGTCATTAGGTATGCCTTTCATTCAAACGCGAATAACTAAAAATATTGAAACAACTTTATAAAATTTCAGGTTTGTAAAATTTGTGATATTAATAAATAAGATCGGTATACCCACGATTAAAATTCCCGATGGGGGCTCCTCTATTGTAGTCGATTAATAGAACTCGACTTCTTCGCACGAGAAATGTTGATTGTACAATGTGCGGTAATTATATATTAATCTGTTAACATATATATATGGTCAAATTAAGAATAAATTGTCATAAAATGTGATGGATGGACTAAGCTAATACCAGCGGAGATAGATGAAATAAAATTTCATTCTTACTCCTCAGTAGGGAAACGTTGTTTGTTCTCTCCACGAGTGCCCCAGAATGGTGGCCAACGGTGAGAAATCGCGACGTCGTGAGTTGGATAACATGACCGCTCTAATAAGGGGACAGTAATAAAAATTTCGTTGGAAAATGTAACATTTGACGTTCTCACAGATCATTTTCTGAAGAAATTTACATTCCGAACTTATCGATAGAATATTTAATTATTTATATTAAAAAAATATACTATATTTATCAATTATTAAATTTAACCAATATTTAAATTATATAAACGTGTACAAAAGAAACGGTGTCTATAGCAACAACACATCATTACTAAGTATCTTCTATACGAATTGCACGCTCAACCAAGTCGATTTTAATGATGTTCAAGCAATTACCTGTTAGAATAGCAGCTTTAATTCATTGTTATTGTTAATGTATATACAGGGTGGTACAACCCAAGGCTAGCAACCAGGTAGGCAAGTAGGCGCCTCTACACTCTAGCAGGCGGCCTTGGTGGCAAGTAGGCACAATAAATGTGGCGAACGAGTAGCGAATAATTACCATTCAAGTTTCCGTTACGAATTTTAAGCTCTTTACTATTGTAGTTAAAAGTAATCTAAGTATTTCAAGGCCATAAGCTTTACAGAATATGCCTTTAATCTAACACCTATGTAATGTTCACTAGCTATACCCGCGACTTCGTCCGTGTCTTTTCTTAAGTAAAATACTACGTGTATACTAAATTTTATGACGTTCGGTTTAAAAAACATCAAGATATAACAAACAAACTTATATATTTATAATACTAGTAAGTATAAAAGATATAGTCGACTTCAAAATATTTTGTCTTTATTTTAATCTGCCTTTTAGACCAACCGACGTGACTTTATCTTCACCTCCCTCATTGGTAACCTGCTAGCGTAAATCAATAGCGCAGGTGAGATTACCATTCCATTTCACTCGTTTAAAAAATTGCCTTTAGGATCGTGGAAATATAAACAAATGACTACTGTGTTCTTCACTGCGATAACTTTGGACTACCGCACCAGGGATTATATTACTAAGTAAATATATATATTTTTTTATAATAATAAAATATATAAGTTATTCATTGTAGATAATTTCTTCTTATTGCAATTTTCTTATTTTTCTCAGTTTCAACTTACTGTTGGTATGCATTATGAAGCCTATCCACCGTCATTTGAGTTATGTTATATTTCCAATTTGGAACTGATTTTGATAATTCTGTTGAAATCGCCAGTGTAAAGTTTGCTTCCATGTTGATATTTATTTTGTTTTCATTTAAATATTGTTTTATGAACCAAAATCATAAGTTATTAGAATTTGATATGCCAAAGATTGTTTCAAAAAAATATATCACGTAAGATGATATGTGTTTAAAACAAACAATTGTTTCTGAACTCTACCGACTTGTAATCTTGTAATCTTTCGTTTTTTTTTTATTTTACCATTTTCTTGTAGATTTTCATCATGATCAAACATAAAACTAAATATCTATACAATATGATGTAAGTACAAATAACTAGTCAGGTAAAAAAGGTAGACATTTTAGTTTATTTCCCGCTATTTTGCTGTGGAGACCTAGAAACCGGATTATGTTTAGAACACCCTAAAAACGGTTTATTATACCTGAGCTTACAAGAGGAAGGATTATTTGACGACAGCGCTCTATGTCAAACGGGGCGTTTGTTTCACTTTGTATCCCGATGTCCGAGGATTGTGGTTTGAGATAGGGGGCATTACTACCTACTGTAGTAGGTATGCAGGCTAAGGTATTATTACTTCGCTAAAGACAAAATAGTAAATATTTAAAATTCCTCTTTTGAATCGATTTTGATAATTATTTTTAAAACGATACAATTTACTCCCCTATCGATTAATTTCATGGCGATTTAAATTAGTATATATGTATATTGTATATATGCACTAACGTAGTAAGCGCATTATCATTGCCATATTAAATAAACACGGAACATTTAAAATACCAAATGTAAAGTAAAGGAGGAGGTATGTATTTTATAGTGACATTAATTTGTGATAAAATGAGTGATAATATAATCCCCAAAAAACTGACTTCATTTTTGTCAAAATTTGTGTGAGACAAGTGCAGAAACAAACGTCTCTAAATTAAAAAGTATCAATCAAGAATCCTCAATTTATGTTAGGTAGTTAACATAGAAAATATATTAAGAATTTCGTTCTTTTAAAGTAGGTAACTTAGTTACTAAAAAAATCCGACCACTAGATCAATACTCTCCAATGAAATACTTTTATGAACAGCCTCGTCTGTAAATGTTTTTAATTCATTGTAGTTAATTTATTATTCCACTTGAAATACTGTAAATATATATATAATTGAGAAACGACTTGTCCCTAACCCCCTGAGCTCGGTCACGTACCAACATCATCCAATGAATTTATTCTTATGTGAATTCTAGACAGCAGATGAAAGCCTCGGGGAAAAATGTTTGATATTATACTTACCTAATATTTGCGGACTTTCCAAATAACCTATCTATTTGTTATTAGGATCAAATAAATGTTTAGAGGTATGAATAGCCATTCTTATATTGGCTGTAGATACTTAGTACTTACCTGCTAAAATCGAAAACCATTAACTGCGTGGGAACGTGGAACACAAACTGGATAATGAAACGTCTGATAGATTGATATCAATTTATTAACTACTAAATATTACACTATACCTATAGTGTAATATTTTTGACGTGTGATTTGACAACCTCCTTGTATGTGTAGGCACGTTGCTTTACCTATATGAAGTCCCAGGTTCGATTTTCGATCGGGTCAATTTAGAAATAGAACTTTTCTGAATTGACTTGGATCTGATTGTTCTGGGTAGTTGTTGTAGCCAGCAGATGTTCATTACCTGGTTCCTCCTTACACAGGATATTCTAATTTGTGCAACGAGCTATTAATGTGAATGTGTAAAAAAAAATGCAACTAGGTTACTATTCCTCTGTATGACAGATTATAGAAGGCCGTGTCTTGTACCATATCGGGTTCTTTCAATATATTACCTAGATCTACACAAGGCTCAAATATAGAAAATACTCGACATTTTCAGCGTTTATTTAAGTAAATTTCGAGCGTGCACACCATCATAAAAAGTGAATAAAACTTAGCCTTGTTATAGTCTATATTTTCGACTAGGCTTTAAATATCACAAAAACGAGAATGATTATAAAGGTTACCACTGTAAATAAACGTTTGCAACAATTACATATTAAGCTTAATATACGTAGTCATATTTGATATAGAAATACCCTCTATATCCTCGTAAAGTACCTTCCTTATCTATGCTTACTAGTTTAGATAGAGAAAGAAGAATGCAGCATTACTCACCACTGCATTTCATACCCAGAATGTTTTGCTAGGCAACAAAAACACAATTAAAAAATGGAAGAAACTTCCAAATAAAATTTTGTACTAAATCGCTAGATCAACGTGCTAATAAGTAGTAGACTAAATTTATATTCGTGCTCGACGTAGATTACATGTCCTAAATATCAAACAGAGGCTGGATTAAGCTAAGCGGAGTTTTCGCGATATAGGGACGTAAAATTAGAAAAAATCTTGACAGTTTTATTTAAGGTAGATAATTAATTAATACCTACAGTATAAAGAAATGAGCACTTAATTGCGACCGAATATGGTCCATAAATAATTTTATAAAAAAGATTAATCCAGATAATGATACTTAATAAAAAAAAAATCTGTTTCAATAGCCAAGCAATTGTTGCTTTTGTAATTTATTAGGCCCAACACGCTTTCCGCGACACGCGAAATAGGGAAGTTATCAAAAGGCCTTTACAACTTTTCGACATTATTTTCGAATACAAGGGAAAGTTCATGTAGAGGTAGGTACTTATAGATACTATAAACGTCGTTGGCACGGTGTTTTGTGAGTGTCGAGCGAGTAGCGAGCGGCGGGCGCGGCGGCGATGGCGGTACGCGACACCCCGCTCGCTTTGTTCACTTTGCTTCGCCATCGCTCAATTGAACTCTGGTCACGTCATTAATCAGCCCTACATCAATATTCTTCGTTTCTTTGCTTCGTTACTATTAAACACGATCACTCCTATTCATTGAACTTCATTTGATGAATCTATACAAGTAAATAATTGTTTTATGAAGCGGATTCATTTCGTGAAATTGTTAAATATATAAAATACAAACTGATTATATAAGTAATTTATTTAAAAGATTAAAATATACGTATACAATCATACATAAAACCACAATGAAATATAATAAATTTCATGATGCGCTGCACCAAACCAAATTGTATCAAAATAGATCTACTATTATTTATAATAAACAAACACAGTCTATGTTACAATTTTATGTTATGAGTTATTTTCAGCAAGTATGTCCAATTTCAATAGACCTTTCAACTTTTAGTCCCCAGAAAAACCAATGCCCCCGAAATACAGAAAGAAACATTTTGTAAAATACTTTCTGAAAACATCATTTTTACCCATGACTGGAAACCAAAAAAGTTCACCAAAATTAGACAGAAATCACACCTTTGTCCCATTCGTGTTTCTGCCGTGAAGCAGTTGTGTTTGCATGGCTGTTTCGGTTTGAAGGGTGTATATGGTAGTGAATTTACAGTTTACAGAGGAATAACACCTGAGTCCTCAGGAATGGCAACGCATGGGGGATATCATGGGCGAAACAGTATACTCTGTTATGTCCATGGTACTGTTCATGTCTATAGGCGACGGTTACCACTTTTCATCAGGTAGGCCGTCAGCTTGTTTGCCATTCTAAGTTGTATAAAAAAAAAGACACAAAAGTATAAGCAAAATTGCGTGGATTTGTTGTGAATATACACATAAGTAATATTATATAGATATGCCTAACGATCTGACCGGGCACGCTCGACCTAATATCAAAAGCATTTCAAACTTTCTCTCATTTAAAAGTTGTACCAAATCCTTTTTATCTCATAATACTTATATGAAACGTAGGTAATTGATTTTGTTTGGTAATCCAATCATATTATATATTAATAATAAGACCCACGTGATCACACCAGTCTGATACTGAAATTAGTATGCACAATTTGAACAGCCAAAATAGAGCCTATTCAAAAAGTTTCAATTCTAAATGGATCCGATCGAGAATCGAATTATAAGAAATTTTTACAATAAGAATCCTTTTTATTAGAAGTGTTATAAATCACCTTTGTTTTTATTGAATATGATATTTAATTAATAAATTCTCATCCATTATTCTGATTACTTAATAAAGAATTTAAATGAAACTATTATATACTTTACTAGATAATATTTAATAATGTAAATATTAATATTATACTTTAAATATAAATGGTTTTGAAGCCTACAATTAATTATAATTGAGCTCAAATATTTAACAAATAAATATAGTATAACGTATTCAGGTTACCTTTATAAATATCATTTAATTACAACATATATTTGTACGTAATAATTACTTCCAATATTAAAACAAAGTATAAGAAGTAATAATTATATAATAATGAAAACCATGTGCGTTATTATATAAGTATACTTTATTACTTCTATTTCGCGTATAACGTTTATCGACCCGATAAATAAATAGGCCTATATATTTCTATTGTCTCGTTTGCAAGCCGGCGTGTATATAAACGATTTGTTGCCCGTAAATAAGATGCTATAAAATAAGTCATGAGAAATAACATTGCAAGTATTCATTAAATGGGTGTTTAAGTGCACTATCAGGTCAAGGGTGGTATTTAGCCGATATTATAGAATGATTAGCGAAAGTCGTAGCAGGAGTAATAGTGCAAGGCACGCGAACTGTTAGCGGACGAAACGCTACAGCGGAAACGCATGTAGCGTGTAGAAGAACTACAATTTATTGCTGGTACAGTACAACTACGGCTCCGGTCACAGTGTAGCAAATGTAGCTGTCATCCTGATGACTCTATCACAGAATACCTAACATACTGTAAAGAATACGTAACTGAATAGTACTTTACGAAAACGCGTATAGTGTGTATAAGAAAATTTATATATTAAAATGTAATACAAGATATAGAAGAAGGCACTTACTCCTGAAATAGGTATTTTCATATCTACTTCGGGAGTTAGGGATTTCATACTATATTGTAATAAAGATTTATTTGTTTATTTATTTAGAATATTATTCCCGATATGCTACAAATACAGCTTAGGGTACGGCATAGTAGATGCTACTAGATGTAGATTTCCTTTTTAAAAGACTGGCAGTACACCTGCAATTCCTCCGGTGTTGCGGGTGCTTATAGGCAGTAGCAGTCAGTTACCATCAGGTGAGCCACATGCTTTTTTCCCCTGTGCTTAAAAACTGTCACAATGATAGCTTTGTCGTTGAATATCTAATAGTATATTGCAAAGGATTTCAATGGAAATACATTTGGTGCGTAAAATAGAAGAACTCGTTTACTGCCAGTACACTAGAACTACGGCTCCGGCTACGATGTAGCAATTAAAACTGTCATAATAGGGTCCTATCACTGATAAATAATAATTACTCTGGAAAAGATTTAATGAATAATAAACATCGTGTTTCACAGAAAACAAACTTACTTCATACATATATACATACATATCTGTCACGCCTGTCTCCCATTAGAGTAGGCAGAAACAAACTTACTTCAATTTTGACAAAACCAGTTATTTTGATCTAAAAACTAAACGATGTGTTATAAGGTAATAATCTTCTCTTCCTTCTTTCCCTCTTTGAAGGCCATTGGAAGTAAATAGAATAATAACTATATTCTCGGTATAGTAAAAGTACCACTTAGGCCACAATGTTACAAATGCAATTGTCACTCTGATGGCTCTGTCAGAAAGTACTTAATAGTCCTCTGTGAGGAATTTCAATGGAATCGTATGTGACATATATTTTTCCCCACTACATACGCTATAACGTATCAAATACGACATTTTCTCTGCGAAAAGTCTATTATTGGCGCAGGACTTTATTGACATATAAAAAATATTACATAATAGTTAAAAATCAATATATTGTTTTCCTAAATAACTAAAATCTAACGTCTATAGGAATATAGAAAGATTTAAGTTTTCGTTTCGTGTCGTCGTGATTTTACATAAATGCTCAAACAACTGAGCTTTTACAACAAGCTAAAATGCAAAGGTACTTAAATATATGTATGTAAATACACATGTAGGTATAGAAGGCAACACGTCGGAAGCAATTTTCTTTTTGCAAGCAATTTAGGCCAATATGCAATACACGGGCCTTTTGATTTACCTAGAATTATATTATTATTATGTCAATGTGTCTATATATGTATAATGAGAAATTTAAAAAATAATGTTATGTTAACGTTAAGATTTATCCATATATATTACTATAAAAAAGATACCTTTTTAATAAATTTTATGCTGATACGAGTGTCATTATCATCATCTCAGCCATTTTGGTCCACTGCTGGACATAGGTCTTCCCTATAGACAGCCATAAGGTAACGTTCCTGAGGCTCCTGCATCCACGATACGATAATACCAGTATGGTAATTACAAAATATTAAAAAAAAAATGAAACACGATAAACAAGTTGCCGGTAGATATAACTGAAAAAGTGGTAATAATCGCATCGCTTACAGACAATCAGCATCAAGAACATTACAGAATATACTCTGATGTGTATGGAAACCCTGAGAACTAAGGTGTAGAGCCTCCGTACACTTTAAGAGGTTAACATTTCGATTATAAACTGAAATCAATCATTGGCAAAGTCGAAATAACTCTTGAACTCAATAGTAAACTAATGACCGTAATAAAACCACAACAATACCGACTATCAGTTAGTTTTTGATATTTTATACCCGCCATATTTATTTTATGATGATGTTGGTTTAGGCCAAAAATATTGTGATAAGTACTAAGATCCTCAAAACCATTACCTCGATAGTCTGGTTAAAAATTATACATACGTTATTTGCTGTTCACTCTTATTATCATCAAGTTAGTGGTCATATCTACTTCTGTATTGCCAAACAAGATACATTCGTCTAGAAAATAACATAAAAAAGTAACAAGAAAAACTCCGAAGGTACATAAATGTTGTTATCGCGTTTCTGTGCCCCGAAATCGTATGAACTAATAAAATTCTATTGAGTTTTATATAATACACAATCAAGCAAAATCGTGTTCCGTTCCCGTGAAATATTCTTCTTTAAGTCGGACAAGTATCAAAAGATATTGCAATTTCTTTGAATTCCTTATTGGTGGTTTAAAAAGGAAAAATATTCCTGAATCCGCACGATTGTGGAGCTTATAATTTTATCGTGGTGCAAAGTAACTTATTTAAAGAGAAGCTAGATTTTAGAACCTAGTAAATGAAGTATAAATTACTATGATTATGTACCTGATGGATACCTATTTACTCTTATAATATTATCGTTTGACTGTCATTGAAAATTATTATTTTTACATTACAATGACAACACTAGTTGAAAGACAGTAAACGATTTGGAAGCCCTCTAGAGGGCACGTAGAGCTGTCAGTCGTTAAGCTACGAACAATAGATACCTCCATGTGTGATAATGTCTAGAAAATTCTTTATATCATTGGGTATAATCCATTTCTATGGTATAAAATAAAAATGTCGTTAAGACAAATAGACTTTTATGTTTAATATTTAAGTTTACGTTATCTAAAATTTATAAGAACTTTTAAGTAAACACATAGTTAAAATTTAAAAATGAACAGAACTTTTACATATTAATACAATATAATACGCTAAATAAATAAGTGTAGTTTAAAATCATGCCTACTAGGCAAACTGAAAAACAACAAATCCAATAAATAGATGACATTGTATTTCACAAAAAAAAAAAAAAACGTCAAACCCAGTTATTTTGATTTAGAACTAAACTACTAAACCGACTTTGATAAAATCTGTATGGGACCAATCTGTAAGTATATTCCTATAGAAAAAAAAAAATTAAATCGGTTTAAAACTGACAGAATTACGAGGTGACAAACATTAAAAAAATACAACCGACTTGAGAACCTCCTTCTTTTGAATTTTGCATTTCTTTCTGTACATAGTATGTACAGGTTAATACTCGTAGCAGGTACGGAGATCTATAACTAATTACTGTATAGATCTGTTACTGTTAACCTTAATAGGATTGTGAACACCTACATTCGTAAGATTGTCCAAAGATAGTTATTTATTATAATCGTATTGAGGTAATTCTGAGGTACCATTCTTTTAACTTTTCTCTAAAATTAATATATTAATTTCATAACTTACGAAAATACTATCTTTAGGATCGTAATATTTTAATTTCGCCATAACTTCAAAACAAAACGTCCAATTTTAATCATTCAAAGACCAAAAATTATCTACATAAACTGTATTTAGTGATGAAATAATTTATTTTGATAAGGATTAATAGCATGAGTAAAATAAATGCGTTTAAATGTAGTCCAAAAAAATTCAAGATTTTTAAATAAAAAAATGGTTGTTGTACCTCACTCGACATAGATAGGTATAGTGTGTCGCGGACTTTTTTGTAGATATTTATAAGATTTATAATTTGTTAGAACATTTTATGGTTCTATCTTTTATAGTTTAGGCAGCGTACGCAAAATAAGTAACTTTTCTGGTTGATTTTTTACACCTTGTGTCGGAGAAACCCAAATATTTTACGAAACCCTATTTTTTTCCAAAATAAAATTTAGCCTATATTCCTCGTGGATAATGTAGCTTTCGAATGGTGAAAGAATTTTTAAAAACGGTTCAGTAGTTTTTAAGCCTATTCATTACAACTAAGCAAACAAAGTTTTCCTCTTTATAAAATATTAACACTAATAAGTGTAGATGAAAGGTTTCCAAATAATAGAATTCTAAAGTTTATATTACAAATATATACGTATGATAATGTAAAATAAACTAGAATACATTGTTTATATATTAAACTAAGTTTGTAATAGTAAGTAAACTCCACAGTTAGGCATAAGTTAATGCTTGGCAGCGAGATAAGGCTGGGCTGTTTAAATACGAGCCAAGCTGTCATGCAACTCTATTTCCTTAGTCTATCTGGCTGCGAGTGCAGTGAACGAGTGTAACTGCTTGTTAACAACTTTTAAAATATGGTAGTTTCGATTGCACAAGTCCGTAAAATCGTAGGTAATTATAAAGTTTTCATTCATACTTTTTACAACTTTTCTGTGTCGAACGGAACTCGCGTGACCTATAAGGTATGCAACTGTAAACAGAAATCTTAATAATCACCGAGACCTGCTATTGTATTATTATACAATATTATTCTTACATATTTGCTTCAACTGCCATATTAACATGCTACCTTTTTTTAGTTTGTATGTAGCATTAATAAGAGGTTAAATCAAAGTTAACAGCCCTACTTAATACTATCTACATATCTACATCTATACTAGTATTGTAAAGAGGAAAGATTTGCTTGTTTGTTTCTTTTAGTGGGTAAACTCAAAAGCTATTGAAATTAAAACGAAGCGAAAGCGACATTATTAGCAAGTAACATAGCTTATATATTAATTTTGAAAAATTTATTGACTTGTCCGAAATCGGGCCTGATCTCCAGTAATAATATAAGGACAGAAATTTCGTAAATCAATATATTATATAATTCAAAAACAACAAAATATTTTGAACCTTAACAGCTGGATGCAACGTAAGAGTAAATGTTTAGTGAAATCACTGTAAGATAAGAATAAGTGACAAGATTTTGGGGAAATCACTCAGTTTCACTAGTAGACTAGTAGACTTCATTAAAAGGGTGTTAATTTTATATATTAATAATAACATTTTCTGTTTGATCATAATCTTTGAAACTTTAATTCATTAATACTCTTAATAATAAGAAAACAGACATAATACCACTTAGATTTCTGACGGTAATTTATATGTATCTAATCGGTATGCTAAGAAATAAATTTTTAATTACGTAAACATTTCAAAGTAACAATAAACAATATTATCTTCACGTTCACCCTCCTCGTGTTACTATAATAATATTAACAGTGAGTTGAGAGAAGCCTGGTTCTGAATTCTCGACAAAAAATAATATTGAAGTCGAGCGGAGACAGATGGCTCGTCGTGGCTAAAGGAAATATGCGAGCACTTATTTGATATGACAAATAAATTGCTAACATTGCATTTTTTCGCCTACTTAGTGCGTGTCTTGTCTGTACGTAGAAAAAGGTAACTTCTACATGAAACAGATAATGCGAAGTAAGATTTGTTTCACAAACAAAATCGACTTTAATCGTGATCAAATCAGTTATTTTAATTTAAAATCCAAATTCTGAACAGATTTTAATAAAATTTCTGTAGAACTAAAATAAAAATCTATACTTTCAAATAAAAAAAGAATTTTCCAAATTGGTTTATAAATGATGGAGTCCTGAACTAACAAATATAAATATATACCCGAATTAAGAACATCCTCTTTTTTGAAAGCCAGTTAAAAATCGTTTCAAGCCACATATATTGATATAAACTAGATTAAACAAAGTATTATGGTTATGATTTACAATTTCATAATCGTATATCTCACGGTACAGTACACAGTTCAAACAGAACAGTTGTACTCTGCAAAAACAAAATAAAAGTCGGATTGATTGGTTTTTTATCTCGTTAATCCCCAATAAAGAATCCAATCCATCTGTTTTTGTATCATCACAAATATAAATAAATGGAAATCTGAAAGAATTGCATTAAAATTGAAAATAGTTACGTTTCTACAATGTTTGACGAAGGTAGATACAGTTGACAACTTTTTATGTGTACTGTCTTTAACAAATCCTAAAACATTTTGTCCACGTTGCACTCTTTATAAATATGTAACAGGACACTTATGAAATCTGAGCGTCCAGTGGAGTTGTGATATGATTGATGAAAGTTATATTCATACTAGTTTTTATTCGCAATTTCGTCCACATGTCGGGGATACATTGTTTGACCGGGGTAAAAAGTAGTAGAATAAAATATATATATATATATTTTTTATGATTCTACTGCTGGGTTTGCAGTGTTATTATTTGCTGAGAAGAACTCGCAATAAACTCAACAGTTATTCTTTTCAATTTACTTAAGTAAATACAAGATAATTTTACATTTGTATAGATACTGTAATTATAACTAGCATTGAGTTTTATTTATATGTATTCATCATCATTATCATGTCAGCCTTTAATTGTTCACTGCTGAACATAAGTCTCCCCCTTAGGAGGTTTTGCCCGTTAGCTACCACGCTTGACAGGCGGATTGGCAACGGCAGTCATGCTTTAGAGATGTTTTAAGAGAAACGCGGCTGCCCAACCTTCGCCCTCTCTTACTCGACTTTTACGACACCAGCGGAAAAGGAAGAGGAAGGAAAGGGAGGCCTATTCTATGCCGGGACCGCACGACAATTATATGTATTATCAATCTGAAATTTTAAAATAAATTATAAATAGTAAACATGAGCAGACCAGTTACCTCGGGCAGCACCCACCCACTAGTGTGACCATGACAATGATAAGCCAGATATCAATGCGCTCAACTATATTTTAGGAAGCTCAACGACTTGGCCTACCACGCCACCACTAACATAGTGAGCATTACATGCTTCAATATTTAACTACATTACGAGTATAATTTACATCAATTCACTATCTATATGATAATCAAAACATTCATTCATTATAAGGCCTGAATTGTCATTTACAGTTAGATTAAAATAATTAATATAATAATATATATAAAGTTCATAATCAAAATGTCAATATTAATTCAAAAGTATATCCTTTCTGAAAAAAAAAAGAATTTTCCAATTTGGTTTATAATTGACCGAGTCACAGATAATATAATACTATGACGTGATAAACAAAAAAATACAACTTAATTGAAAACCTCCTTTTTGAAGTATATTGAAAAGAACGTTATTTATATAAATTGAATAGTGCTTGAAATTAACATTGAAGCAATATAATATATCGATACCTCCTACATACACTTACTAATGAATCAAGAGAATCTTTGAAAGTCTAGAAACTTGAAATTTGATAAGTATGTTGCTAAACTACAATTACGTAGGCGTCTACCGAGAGGCATACTGCACTATGAAATATACAGGAACATATTACATTTATATCGAAAATACGTATCATAATATACATTATTGATACGTAAAAGAATTTTTCTAGACCATTTTTAAGATATATATTTTTAATATTACGTTTACGCCAATTAGTAGATACATTGTAAAAGTTAAAAAATTATATTATGATTTTATACTTTAATATATTTCGAGAAATGTTTTTAAAAATACCAACAGGTTTCACAGGCGAGGAAATCCTTTATCATCATCAACATTATACTGGTCTTTAACTGTTCACTAATGAACATAAGACTCCCCCTTGGGGGAATTTGACAGTAATTGTCACGCTTGCCAAGTAGATTGGCAACCGGAGTCAGGCTTTAGAAATGCTTCAACAGGGACGCTGCTGCCCATCCCTCTCCCTACCTTAGTCGTACTCTTACGACACCCACGGCAAAAGAATATATTACAGCCTATTCTATGCCGAGACCACACGGCCATCCCTTTTTATTTATACTTATTGTAACTGCCTTATATTTCCTGAAATTAATATTTAAATTTTGATACGTGGGTACGAAAATAGCTTTTTAGAAAATCTCTCCATAAACCCATAAACATACATTAATATCCGAAACGTATTACTTTGAAAAGTGAATTCCCGGCAATCATATTTGAAAGATTAATAAAAATTTGTAAAATAAAATGTTATCTTCAACAGCAAACGCAAAAGTCGACTAATACGGTTCTGAAATTTACATAATTGAGATTAACCGCAAAATCATTATTGAATCTGTTTTATTTTTACAGATTAAAAAAATTGTTTCATAATAATAAGTACCTACCTAGTTACAGGAAATTTTAACTCTATTTATTGATGTAGTTACATTAGTTTTCCGCAAAATGTATTCCAATTTATTACTGAAAAACTTTCAAAGAATCGATGAATACAAATAGAGTAAAAGTTAGTCCATTATGAGAGAAGTTTACATTCTGGTCTCGCTAGTCCTATCAACTTGCACTAAAAATTTCATCCCAGTAGACGGTCCCTGTTATAACATAATTGTCTGAAAAGATACTAAACAAAACAAAGCTATATAGTCTTTACTAATAGGTTTTTACTTGAGTACTAATGACTTCGGTATGTAACCTATACTTGAATGCGATCCTATCTCTTTTTTTTTTCTTAGATAACTTTTTATTTTTACAAAGTGTGTATCTGCCCCGTGTAGACGACAGTCAATGTACGATGTCGTAATTGAAAGCTAATAATTTAGATATAAAAAAATGATTAAAAAAATTTTAGGTAGCAACTATTATTCTATATGTTAATATTTATATAAATTGTGTTCAGATAAATTTAAACGTAAAAACTTTCAGTATTGTAGAAGGGAACAAATAAATATTTACAAATGTTGCTATTTCCAGAAACGTTAAAATTAGCGTCACGAAATATACGTAGACACAATTAATATACGAGGTTTGTCCGGAAAGTACGTATATATATTTTACAATTATTCAGGTAAATCAATTTTATCCCCTTCAAAGTACTCCCCCTGTGACATAATGCACTTGTGCCAACGCCGTTTCCACTGTGAGAAGGCTCCTTGAAAGTCCTCTGGTTGTAGGTTTCTCAGCTACCCCGTCGTAGCTTTTTTTATCTCATTTATGTCAAATGCCGCCCCCGAAGTACCAATTTGGTTTTTGGGAACAAGAAAAATCCGGCGAATAGGGGGGTGTTCGGTCACCGTAAAATTTTTAACGGACAACAAGAGAGGTATTTCGTGGTGAAGAATCCAACGCCCCTCTCGCGCCAATTCTGGACGATCTTTTGAGGCGTCTGAGCACATCGACGTAGAATTTTCCATCAACTGTCTGGCCTGGAGGGACGAATTCTTGATGGACAATCCCCCGAACATCGAAAAAAACAATCAACTTGAACGCTTTCTCGGCCCTCTCTGAATCTTTTTAGCCACTTGTGGACGGTTGGTTCCTTCACAGCATCATCCCCATAAACTGTTCTGAGATCGGCAAAAATTTCACGGCCATTCTTGCCGAGTTTCGAGAGAAACTTGATTACGACGCGCTGCTCTTCAACGGAAGCGGGCTCCATGCCGACGGGGTTTCGTTAAGAGGTAACTTCACAGATGGCGTGACAAGCCAGTTCGCACCGCACGGCGGTCAGACAAGAACTGAAGCATTGTTAGGGACATAAGGAAGGGGTCCTGCGCTTACCTGTCCCCACTTGCATTCCAGAACACTTTTATACGAACTTTCCGGACAGACCTCGTATAAAGCTTCCTATTACAAAAGTATGACGGAGAGAATGTCAATTATTTTCAATTAAATTCCAAGTAAAATGTACGTAAAAAATATTTTAGCAATACACATTTTTTTAGAATATTAAAAATGTCTCCTCTACATACTTCTTCCTTAAAATGAAAAGAATAAGGATTCTGTTTGAAGAGGCGAGATAAATTTATTTATTTTAATTAAAACTGTATTAATGTTATGTAATAAAAGACTACACATAAATTAGCTCAGCCATTCTCAGTATTCTACGCAAAGTTCCAAAGCCCCAGGGCTCCGAGGTACTGTTTATATACCCAATTTACATACAAGGTAATGTGAACAATATGTAAATTTCTATGGGATGATGAAGCAACGTGTCATACGACACAGTGTGTTACCGCTTATCATCATCATCACCTTGGCTAATATATATATATATATATATATATATATATATATATATATATATATATATATATATATAATAGTAGATATGAAGAATATGCGGATATAGGACTATTACTATCAGCTGTTACTGACATTCTCGGTTTCCATATTGACGTACGAAATTGAGAAAATAAGCTGTCTTAAACAAACCATATATTCGTAGCACAGAATAACAATATTTTTATCTTTCAAAAACTAAACACCTAGTATTAATGTCACCGCTGTAGACGAGGTGATATTTGCCCTATTTTTCGTTTTTAGAGTTTTAACCGAACATCTTGTTAATAGCTGAAAGATGCTTGATAAAATCAAAGTCAGCCTTCACACCATGAATGTTTCGAATGTATCGCAGGTGATTAGGGACAAATAGCATAAAACCAAAATTTGCGAGAATTCTCAGAAAGAGACTTTGTATATATATTAAAGTTTTTCAAAGTTGGCACGTAACACACCTATTGTTACAGGCATCCATAGGCTACAGTAACCGTTTATTATCAGACGGACTAAAGCATATAGCAAACATTGTTTGCCACCTTCGTGGCATAACCATGCGTTTTTCAAGGCACTTTCTTCCACGCACAACCATTCTTTGAAATCAACTCCAGCAGCAGTATTTCCGAACCGATACGACAACATAACCAAGAAAAGAGTATATCCCTTTTTAAAAGGACGGCAGCACACCATCTATGCCGCTGGTGTTGTGGTTGATCATGGGTGGCGGTAGTCACTTACCATCAGGTGAGCCGCATGCTCGGCTGCCCCCTGCGTTGTATAAAAAAAAATTTCGTCTATATGAGTGCCTCTGTCCTACCCGTGTTTCTGTCGATGAAGTAGCTGTTCTTTCATAATCTTATTTCAATTTAAAGAGTATCAGTGAAATTACAGGGTATGACGACATAACGCATCGTGTGAAAGACATCGTGTGAGAGGTGTCATAGACCTTATTGTATAAGCCAATCACGATGATGACGATGATAGCGAATGTTGTGTATTAGACAACATATTTACTGTTCACGATATAGTACCTAATATATGTACGAGTATGTATATAGGCGACGTTTACCACCTTCGATACGGTGATTCCCACTAACAAAAAATAAACCTCCGTCCACTAAGACCCCCAATCGGAATCTACCCTCATCAACTGTCGTCCGGTCCGGAAATACCGGAAAACTGAGTAAACTACCTAATGTATCGTTTTGTTTATACAATAAGATATAGTTATCACAAATAAGGACAGCAATTACCGTAAGTTCCTACCTACAATAAATTCATAAGTATTATTTTTTAAAAATTCTTTAAGTATATGTATGGCCTGAACAAAAGTCTTTATTTTTTTTTTGTTTATTCAAATTTTTAAAAGTTTTCTTGTATATAACACGATGAAATTAATTCATACCATATTCTAAGTTTAAAGTAATAAACTTTGACCTGTCTATATGTCTGCAATACAATATCAAAATATAAGCGTGTAACATTGCAGTTCAAGTTTAATCATTGTCAGTATTGCTGTTTAATAGAATTGCAGTCTGAATCCTGTTAAAAAAGTATTTTAAATAACATCATAAATAAAATATTAATGTTAAAAGTTTCGTAAGTATAGGTATATGTTATATTTTAATGTTGGATGGTCTCGAAACTAGTCCAGCTTTCTCGACCGAATTCCACGTAAGTACTCGTAAGGCGTAACAAATCAGATTTTTTTATGCAATTTAGAATGGCAAACGACGGACCATTTGATGGAAAGTGGTAACCGTCGCCTATAGACATTTGCAGTGTACCATGGATATAACGGAGTATACTGTTTCGTCCATGATACCCCCATGCGTTGCCGTTTTTGAGGACTCAGGTGTTATTCCTCTGTACCCTGTAAATTAACTGCCATATCCCACCCTTTAAACCGAAACACAGCCTTGCAAACACAACTGCTTCACGGTAGAAACACGAATGGGACAGAGGTGCCCAAGCAAACGACTTTTATACAAAGTCTTCCTGTAGTAATCTGAATTAAATCAAGACAATAGAAATGTAGAAGGTTTAAAACAAAATTCTCTGGTCATTTTATTTATATTATAATTTATATAGATATGAACAACCAATTAAAACTTCAGGACATAGTAACCTGTTAACGCTTGGCTGATATAACTTTGACGGGGTACCATTAAAACCGTATGTTCTTACACAGTTTGCAGTTAGTTGCATGAATTAAGTCGACAAATTGTATTATCCTGCACTAAATAATGAGAGCAATATACACCAATCCAGGCCACGGTGTCAGTCTACGTTCTAGTCGTCAATGAATGCTAACGACTTACTGCAGCGGCTATGATTAGATGCACGAGACTTTATGGCCTCGCTGCATTTCGGACACGTTGTTCTATGTCCGAATTATGTATACTTACAAACTGTTGTTTTTATTATGAAATCTAATCGAATTAAACCTTACATCAAGGACATAAGGTTTGCTTTGGTATCACTTTCCCGTCTTTGAACAAAAGCTACTTTTAGTTTTCTATTCTGGGACACACCGTAATTTGGGTTTGAATCACAGCTAATGACCAAGAGGTCACCTTACGAGTATAATGATCAACACGACCCACAAGGCCCACATTCAAAATAATCCTACCCCAATTTGATATTTTCAAAATAATTTCATATTTTCTGAAACAGTAATAAATTCTAGACACAGTCATATATGAAAATTCAACGAACAGACAGAAAGGGATTGTTAACAATGAAGACAAATAGCCATATTACTAGCAATATGCCCGATCTGATCGACCACTTCCCTCTCTCCTGAAGACCATCGTGGCCAATTCCTTATAAATTCGTCACAATGGGGCATCTTATCTACTTTCATTCTCATCTATAATCACTCACTGGTACCCCGCCAGCGTTAACCAATAGCAGAGGTGGGGTTACTATTCCATTTTCATCCCATTAAAAATCTAACTGAAAACGAGAAAATTATGTAATAATAATAATTTTTTTTAGAAGTCAGTTGTGTCAGTTAAGGCTGACATGATTGCAAGCTAAGCTGACCCCGAAAACGAGCGAGACTGGCGTGCGGACGCCTGACTGCACTAGTTTTTGTAAGTAGATTTATATCTTCCGTTATATGCGAGTTAGAATTCTTTTTCACCAAAATTCCTTCACTGCTACGTATTCCTAATTGCAGTTTCAACTTTGCTGTAAGAGTACGAAGTAAGTATGTACGAAAAAGTAAGAAACTAAGAATATACCTATAGGATAAATTTGATATTTAGTTTATCAGTTACAAACTGAGTTAATTATCCTCTAAGATAATTAAAAGTCTTAACTCTCAATACTAATATCAAAAAGACGAAAGTTTTTTTAATTGATTGTATATTTGTTTGTTAGTAGCGGACAAATTCAAAATCTACTAAACCCATTTTAAAAATTATTTCAATTATAGAAAGCTACATTATCATTGACATAGGCTGTAACGTAGCCTATAATAAATGTTATATTATTGCCGGATTGCTAAATAGATATATAGAGATAATATACTTAGAAATGATCACGCATCTTCAAAATATTAATATAAATACTTAATAAGTAGTATTATAAATATGAAAGTAAGTTTATTTGTTTGTTTGTTACCTCTTATAGTCTTAACAGCTTAACCGATGACTATGAAATTTGCTATAGGTACAGTATAAACTGTATGGAGAAGGACATAAGCTTTTTTTATCCCGTTCAATGAACATATCTCGGTCACGCTGACAAAGACGCAGGTAAAAGCTGGAAAGTAATAACTATAATAAATGACGATGAGCCGTAAGGACACGAAGAGGTATCAAACTCGCTTTCACATTCTACTTTTATCCTACATAATATTATATATATATGAAAATTTGTAAAGATATCTGGATGTTTATTTTATTAAAAAATTCACACTTAGATGGCTGTACGTATTTGAATGTAATTTGCTATTCGGGTAGGTTCTATCACAATTTAACACATATGATATTTCATATTAGTAAGGTTTACCTAAAATATGTCCGTTTTTATCCTAATACAAAAGGGATATGTAATATAGAAATAATTTTTACCAGTGATCAGCGTAGGCGTATCATAACATGTCTGCTCCTGTAATGCTGAGTGACTGCAAAGGGCACGGTGCGTAGGCAAAAGGTGGGTTGATACTAGTATGGAAGGGGGCCCTACATTAGGGAACATTTGAAGGTATTTAACCTTTAACATGATTATTATATTTTAATTAATTTTAGTTCCACGAATATAAGATACAGTAGAAGGTAACATCGCTACCTGTTCAAAATATTTCATATAGCCGCAATTTTTCGTCTTTTATTAACATTCACTCACATTATTTTGCATATTTAGGTAATAGACCACTTATTATAGGTATAATGACATAAAACACTTTTTTTACGACTTAATTTACCAAAAAATGCAATATGTGCCATAGACAGAGGTTAATCAGGATACAAATATTTTTTTTAAGAGCCCTCATTTCTCCGATCATATTAAAATCCAAATTAACGGGAGGCAAGCGCTTTTGTTTCGATTAATTAAGTTTGTAAGCGGCAAAAAAATGAATACTATCTGTTGAACATTTTTAATTTAATTTTAAGAAGATTTATTTATTCCTTATGTTACTATAAAACATGTACAATTGGCGAAATATTTAATTGGAATTAAATGATTTGTTAGTATTTTTTTTTATTTTTTATTTATAAATATTTATGCATTTAAAGAATAACCAGTTTCTCGTATTAATGAAAGATTTTTATACGATTTCCAATGACACTTTTGTACGGAGTTTTTCATAAATACCTACAACGGAAATATCGTGTTAAATTACAAAATCTACATAAATATAAAAAGTTCATATGTTTTTCCTTTTTAATGAAACTTTTTGCTAAATTACTAAATTATAATCTTGGTAAAACCAGAATAATAGTGTATGTAATGTATATTATAAACACATACAATATGTTTGTCTTTCATACATTCTTAAACCATTGATCAGATTGTGATGAAACTTTGCTAATAAAGTGGAATGCGCCGGATTTCTGACCCAAAAAATTTACATAAATATAAACAGTTCATAATTTTTTCCTTTTTAAATGAAACTTTTTACTTTAGCGAGTAAACAATACCTTTGGATTATCATCTTTAATTATAAATGTGAAAGTAAGTTTGTTTCTTTTTTGTTATTACTTAGAGCCTTAACAGTTTAACCAATAACTACGAAAATCGTTATACTCGTACACTTACTATATGGTATGGAGGAGGAGATAGGTCAGTGAATATACCCCGGACGAAGTCGCGGATTAAAGCTAGTTTACTATATGAACCAAAGGTTGGCCCAAAAATAACTGAAAAAGATGTTTTAGCTACACTAAATAAAAAACACTGAAGGACTTCGCAGCCGTCTCTAGAGATAAAATAACTCGTAAATATTAGCGGCTGTCCCATTCAGAGAGTTTCGTACAATATTTAACCATAGGCACTCTAAACATTTATTTTATTGCAAAATATAAAGGGACCTGCCAAAGTTGATATTTTAATAATACTTATGTTTGAATTTATATCACAGTATTTTTTAGTAATATTTCAAAATCAAATAAGCAAAAAATCTCGATTAGTGGTATAAGTTTATGAGGTATTTAATAATAAAATAGTAATTCCGTTTGTACTATAGGTATATGCTAGCGGGGCACCAGGTGAGGATGAAATCAGATCTGATGACCCATTGGGACGAATTCATTAGAAATTAATCACGATGGTTTCCAGGAGGAACCGTGCAGAGGTCAACCTGATAAAGTAGGTAATACTAATAATAAAGCTGCTAAATAAATAATCCCTATAATAACCCCTCTCCCCCGAATGGCTTCATGTCTAATTCCTTCACTGTCTAAACTTCACGACTTTGCAATGCAACTATGCTAAAAAAAAT
This sequence comes from Galleria mellonella, assembly GCF_026898425.1. Taxonomy (NCBI): domain Eukaryota; kingdom Metazoa; phylum Arthropoda; class Insecta; order Lepidoptera; family Pyralidae; genus Galleria; species Galleria mellonella. The sequence continues at coordinate 598,569 of NW_026442042.1, read as the reverse complement.
CCATGTTCATGTTATGAATTCATTACAACCTTATATATATATATATATATATATATATATATATATATATATATATATATATATATATATATATATATATATTTCTCTATATTTATTTATGTTTATTACAATCATATACATTAAGTGTTATCATCTTTACCTAATGATGAAGTATCGCATTCGTAATTCACTATTCATCGCATAGATTGGCCGGTAGAGAATGCTACTAGCGTTAAGTCCGCCTTTTTTACCGTATTTTCTTTCGGTCAATAAAGTTATTAAAAAAATTCAAAAAAATTGCATTACACCTATCTAGCACAAAAGCTTCGATCTTGGTCATAATGTTGATATTGCGGGCTTCAACCTATAGGAAAAATATGAAAACACTTCAAAAAGAAAGCGAACGCTATTCTTCATTGCCCGTGCATCCTCTAAAGACTTTTCTATCCTGAGAGGATTTACATGTATGCCCCAATGGTTATGGTCATGGAAGCCCGCTATATATTGGCTACTAATGCTATAAAATGTTATTTATCATACATAATACAAAAAATAAAGACTGTAAAGATCCTTCTCCTTATATCATCATCATCATCATAACAGTCATTAACTGTCCACTGCTAAACATAGTTATCTCCTGTAAAAGGGGTTTTGCCAGTAGTTGCCACGCTTAGACCATTAAGTATACCGATTCTCTACTACTCAATCAGTAAGTATCTCCTTAGATATTGATAGAAAAAAATGGGACATTAAAACACTAACTAGGGGAAAGTGATTGTTAGTATTGGGGTCTAACAGTTCAATTACCAGCAATATACCCTATCAGGTCGACCTCCACGTGATCTCCCTGGAAAACATTGTGATTAATTATTAAATTCTTCACGAAGAGCTAACTAACCTACTTTCATCCTCACTAATCATCTCTCACTGATGCCCCGCCAATGTATACCGATAGCGCAGGAGGGGCTACCACTCCATTTTCGTCTATTAAAAATAATACTAACTAGACGTACGTAGATAGGCACTTCTTATTTGTTTGCTCAGCATAAATACATACTTATTACAACAACGATGCCCGTCTGAAGGTTACAGATAACCTATTGTTTGAAACAGATGCAAACAGAATAAATATTTCACCAAAGGTATTTTTATATTAGATTTCGGGAAGATGCTATTTCTGAAGTAATAACATAAATATTTATTTTAAATTTGAATAACGCTTGTAAGTGTTCAAAACGTCAAATATATCGTAACAGAATAAACAAAGCTCAAATTAAATTGATCAACTTGGTTATCTATCGTTGTTTTGCTGTTCTATTCATAGAAGATACGATCCTATTTGAGTAAAATGAATACAACAGATCATTAATTACTTTGAAACCTGAACAATTAACAGAGAGGTTTCCTGTATTTTATAAATGGTGGACGAGGCGGCGGAGGGTGGGGGGGGGGGGGGGTGGTTACGATATCGGCCCAGTCGAGTGGGATCGCAAAAGCGCACTGTGCTACAATGCACCCGCCGAGGACCGTGGGCCCGTAATAGGGTTGTCAAACATTCAGGAAATCTGGACAAGTCTTGAAATACATGAGGTCGTCGTTATCTTCAGCTTGATACACATACTCCCCTCGACTTTCACAACATATTGACGACCTGGACGTTCGTTATTTATTAAATAACAAAAATATAGTGACTCGTACGACACGCTGTATTATACTTGTTCAGAAACCTTTATTGCCGGTAGATCTCTGTAGAAACGTATTTTACGAAGACTTAAAATTAGAAAAGCCTTAGTTTCAGTGATAATCATACAAAATAACGCTGTATTGATCACGCCCTAATTTAAAATTCTGTTCAGGCAGTTCCCGCTATAATATATCATTTGACATTATGTGACAAATAAAATTTTATGTGTTATATATTTTACGATGTACATTATTGCTGTAGATTTGTTGTAAAAACTATGTAGAGCTTAGTGTTCCGTGAAGTAGCATTTGAGTATGGTATTCATGGCTGTATTTAAGGGGGAGGCGGGTGTTTCGTGTATACCCCAAAATAGTCTGGTGCTCAACCGAGGAATCAAGAAAAGCTTCAATTATTTGCAAAGACATGTCTGTAAGTGTCTTTTTTATGGGATTACGTCCTGGAAAATAATTTTAAATACACCAATAATGGTACCGAAAAATAAATAAGATGCAACACATGATGCTCAAAATGCATAGTTTTAATTCTGCGCAATTGCATATTACAGTTTGCATTTCGTTTTAACTCGGTTAAGGAATGAATTTTAGGATTATTTTTAGGAAAAAAGTACTACTTCACTGGATTTCTTTACTTATTGACTCATCATCATCATCATATCAGCCTTCACCTGTTTCTGAACTGTCCACTGCTAAACGTAAGCCCCTTTCTAGGGCGATTTGCCAGCAGTCACCAGGCTTGACAGATAGATTGGGAACCGCAGTTAGGCTTTGGAGATGTTTTAAGAGGAAAGCTACTGTCCATCCCTCGCCTCCCTTAGTCACCTCTTACGACACCCACGGAAAAGGTGGCCTATTCTATGCCGGGACCACACGGAAATTATTATTGAATTCCAGTCTAAAAAGAACCGGAATATGGCAACCCTAGCCTGTAATGCCCGCTTTTCGCCATTCACTACGCAGATATATGACGCTGGTATTCACTACGGAAACGTTAAAGTAAGAAAGAGGCTCCTAATAGCTACTAAAAACTGACAGACAATAAAAACATTATTTGAGACAAACAAAGATTTTGTTTGAACTTTAACCATCTGTTATCATATAAAATCTATTTGACCGATTTTTAGATCAATCCCCAATAGTGAGTTATAGATAGTAAAAAGAGAGATAATTCGTATATTTTTAGAACTCGTATATTCTTGGAAGGTACCTACTAATTATCAAAGCAAATACTAAGGCCAGATTTTGAACCACAGGCCAAGACCGACCCTAAAGAATTTTTGTTTGGAAGACTGTTGAAAATCATGTAGATACCGAACTGGGGATAAAGGAAACCAAGTTCTAAAGGCTCTATTCTTACAATTATCTCTTGCATCAACTACTTTCATAATTATCATAAAATAAACTTTATTAAAATTTTATTATACAATAAGTATATATCCTTGTAGTAGGATTAAGAAATCATGTCATTCCTTATCCTTGGGACATCTGATATATCGACTGTGAGTAGACAATGTATTGCTGTAAAGGAAAACGTAAAATGAAATCCACTAAGTTGTACAGCTAACTTAGTAATAGCAGGCTCAAAGTCTTTTCATACTGAAAACAAACCTATATCCAGCAATGGGATATAATTAAGTAAATATATCGATGTGGGAAATTAATTTTAGCGTCACTATATTTACAGTGCCTGTATAATATAGATATCTACATAATTAATATAGAACCGTTGACTAGTGGAGTGTGCGGTGGTGCGGACGCTGTGTTGATCTGTCTACCGCGCACTCTTTACCTACACGTCTATAGTAAATGTTGATCACTGAAACTAAATACTCGAGTACTAGATTCTCACTCGCTATTTCATATGCGTGGATTTTAGAACCGAAAAACCAATAAAATAAACTATTTCTAGATAGTATATTTAGGTGAAATATACACTAGATTTTATGTAAGACTTTCAAAAATACAACTGTGAAAATCGCATCCAATTTGAAGTAGTAATTTTTGTGTAATGTCGGAACAAATATACATACAGACAGAAGGACAAATGTTTTAATAATTATTGTTGTTTGCATTTATTGGTCTTATTACCACTAATATTAACTTTTTTTTAAATATCTCCCATGTACAGACATCGTCTAGTTACAATTTTATTATATAAGTAAGATTTTTTATTGATATAAAAGTATCGTGTCCAGTGTCCACAGCTGGAGAAAGTCCGAGCATTGCACAGTGGAAAATCCAGATCGTTTTCTAATATAAAATTAATAATTTTTTCGCTTCTAAAGATAGATTGGTAAAATTTTTTAAAATATAAAGCGGTATCATCATCACCATTAAACCATTGTCCGTCCACTGCTGGACATAAGCCTACTCCATAGACTGCCATAAAGAACGGTCCTGAACCACCTGCATCCACTGACTTCCTGCAATGCATTTCAGGTCGTCACTCCATCTAGTGGGGGTCGTCCTATACTGCGTTTGCCCGAACGCGGTCGCCACTCAAGAAACTTTTTTCCTCATCGGTTGTCGGTTCTTCGAGCTATGTGACCAGCCTATTGCCACTTCAACTTATCCTACGGGCTATGTCGGTTATTTTGTGAAGAATTAAATTAAGAATAAAAACTTTAAAGCATAAATAATTTATTCCGATTATTATTATTTACAATATCAAAAGTAATTTTTATACTAATTAAAATATAAAAATTTGTATAAGTAATAGCAAATTATAAAATATTTCACTTAAAAAAATTATTAGCAATCAGCAACATGAAATTCTGTTGTATTTTCCTTCAGAACGAAAAAAAAAATAGAAGTGAAAACAAGATTTAAAACTGCATTTTTATGATTAAACGGATTATATCATATTCATATATCTCAGCTTTTCCAATGAGCAAAATTGAGATTCAAATAGGTTCTAAAAATCACTTTTTCGCAATTTATAAAAGAGTACACTTTATTATACTTGATAAACTTCAGAATGTGAGATAAGTTCGTTTATTTTCAAGGATCCAGGGTATATTCTCTAAGTTCTTTGACGTTATTACTATATTGTTTTCTAATGCTGGTAATGTATGATCGAAAGTTCTAAAAACATCTTTATTAGTAAGTAGCTGTTCTTGAGCATTTCCTAAGATGACGGAGGAGAATTTTATTTATAATTCTTATTATGGGACTCCTGCGCATCTTCCCAAAGTTGACCAGTAAAAAACACTGCCAAATGTAATACGACACTTTTTTCATGAATCAAGATTTTATGAAATAAAGATGGTACATATATATATATATATATATATATATATATATATATATATATATATGAACCTATATATACATATATATATATATATATATATATATATATATATATATATATATATATATATATATATATATATATATATATATATATATATATATATATATATATATATATATATATATATATATATATATATATATATATATATATATATATATATATATATATATATATATATATATATATATATATATATATATATATATATATATATATATATATATATATATATATATATATATATATATATATATATATATATATATATATATATATATATATATATATATATATATATATATATATATATATATATATATATATATATATATATATATATATATATATTCTATAGAACCATTCATGACTACTCACATATATTTTGGCAGTTTCTATAGCATGATTACCCAGTTTATCAAAATTTATCATTACTCAAATAAATGTATCGTCTCGTTATATACTATTTCAGAAATGAGAATGATGGAATAGTATTAGCATGAGAATATATTTCGTACATTACATTTTTACCACAAAATATGTATATAAAAGATAAAGCGACCCATATCTATGATGAATTGGCATTAAAAATTTTATTGAAAAATATTTATTGATATTATTTACATTTAAATTCGTAATAGTGCTAGCGGTCTACTGCATTCCATATGCGATTTATATCACAATGACTTGGGAAACCGCAGATATCCCCAACATTTTTTTATAAAGGTTTTTTTGTAAATACCAGACATCAAATTAACATTTAATATAAAGCGTGGGGAAGCGTGGGTAACTGTACTAACACTCCATGAATATAAATAATTATTATTTTTCTCATTTTTCTCTTATTAAAGTGTTTCATTATTTACACAAAAACAGAATAACATGAATTAAAAACATGACACGAGCTTCTCAGAAATATTTTTATATAAAATTACATACTTAAAATTTTTCTACAAAATAATATATAAGACATGAACTTCAAAATGAAATCTATATTTCAGAAATTACGTCCGAAGAATAATCAATTTTGTGTCATTAAAAATATATTTAGTAACTAATTATATAAAATATCCATATTAAGGAAAAATATAATTAATAAAATATTAAATAAAAAAATTATCAGAACCTGCTTTAGTAAAACCACTTTTTGGTCGATATATTGCTATTATTTTCCATAGTGCGCTGTGCCCTGTGCCTTAGTAACCACGTAAAAAACACAGTTAGTATGGTGTTTTATTTTACTCTCGATTATTCAAACTATTATTGTTTCCATTCTATGTGCCACATATTGCAAGACCTTGAGTTGTCATTATAAATGCTACGTCACTATTTTAAACATTCATATATATTATTTAAAACTGGACACAAGATGATACAACACTAATATGTATGAAGCGCTGGTGTGTTGAATAATACATCCAATATTGATACTTACTTAATGTATTTGCAAAAACTTCTATTTTCTAAATTATACAAAAAACAGCTATGAGAACAGTCAACGATCAACGATCCCAAACTCATTGGTGGTATCAAGTCCTGAAGTCTAAGGCGAGCCTTTGCCTCCCAATGTGTGTTCTAGGGCTTGTATAATGGACTGTGTTCTGATGATTTGTTTGAAATAATGCTCATAGCTACCTTTTATCATCGCGCCGCTCGCCATCGACAGGAAATTTATCTTCACACGTTTGAACTTAAATGGTCACGTACAAGTGCGGATTCAAAAGATTTTCTTCCCATAAACGCTCAGGCTGTGGAATGAGCTCCCTGCTGAGGTATTCCTTAGAGACTACAGTATGGGGTTTTTCACAAAGGGTATATTAAGGTTTTTTCAGGGTGAGCAACGCGCACGTGACATCTCTAATGTTGTATGCGTCCATAGGTTACAGTAACTGTTTACCATCAGACGAACTGTATGCTTCTTTGCTACCTTCATAGTATAAAAAAAATGTTAGTCATTACATATATTTTTTCCCAAACTTCTTTAATTGAAAAACATAAAGAACGATTTATAAAATTACTTCATCCTGTAACCTCTGACAGATGATTAATGGATTAATATATCCCTTACCCACCCTCTGATTCTTTATAATTCACCACTTTAATAGTGTTTTTATTATAGTAATTACAACGGGCCCCTTGTCGATGACAGAAAAATCAATGTTTTCCACAACATTTACTACAGAGTAGCATTCAAATTACAACTCTTTCTTCGTAAAGTTAAAGACCAAGTGCCTGTGGACGTAGATAGGCATGATTAGGTAGAGGTATTGCTTATGTTTAAAGTAACCATATAACACCAATTATTTAGATATAGCTGTTCTGGAAAAAAGTCTCACTGGAAAGGAAATAAGAAAAACATACTTTTTTTTATAACATAGGAGGGAAACGAGCATGCAACTCACCTGATGGTAAGTGACTACCGTCGCTCATTATCACCCGCAACATCAGTGGCATTGCAGGTGTGCTGCCCGCCTTTTAAAAAAGAATATGATTTTTTCTTGAAAGTTTTTTTACTTATTAAAAAATTTGAGAACTAATTTTTGAAATATTACGAGAAAGACAGTTGTAACTATCTACAAGTACCGATAAGACAGATTTTGAATTACAGGCTGGATCTTATTATATAAATGAATGTATAAGTGGTATGAACCCGGGGAGTTTTGATGAATCTGACAAAACATTATAGTGATCAGAGCAACGAATATTTGATTAGTACGTAAATTTGATTACCAGAGAAAAGTTTGTATAAAACACATCCGTTTGTATATATCTCTCCCATTCATGATTCGACTGCCAAGCAATTGTGTTCGAATGACTGTATTTTGATTTTAAAGATAGGATGATTATAAAGTTACTGCGCACGAAAACATAATATCATCGTCTTACAACGACTATCACCACTGTTAATCAGTTAGGCCATCAGCTTACTTAACACCCTAAGTTATATAAAAAAGTGCGTACTTTTTCCTCGTAATGACTTACAATAACGTAGCTGACAATAACAAAAGCCGGAAAATCATCGAATCTAAAACAGACTAGTAGGCAGGTGGCTGGAGGCAAGTATATGTCAGTCATCACACAGAATTTCAGCGTTGAAATAAACGTGAGGAAAACACTGAAATATCGTCTGTAAACGAGAAATTGTATAGAGACTTAACAACATTGCCTTAAATAGTTGCATAAAATATAAACATATTGTAGAATATTAAATTGGATTGTAAAATAAATGCAATTAGAACTTAACAGTCATTTAAGCATAAGTTTATTCGTATTTAACTATAAATAATGAAAAACTATGGCTTCATAACAGGTGATCTAGTGTACTTTTTATATAAATACCATTTAATAAGGAATGATATGTGTAAATCTACTACTACTAATAGTATTCTATTCTGTTTTATATAAGATATTTAAGATATAGATAACGTTATCTATGTTATAGTTTTAAATAATAAATATAAGTAAATCATTTTTAATATATTTGTTTAAATTCAAATTACTTTGTAATATATAAAAATAATAAAAAATCATATCATAACAACCAGTACTTCTTCAAGGCCAGTTTTCAAATCTTTGAAATCTGCAAAATCGGCTTGAGTCTTCGACTTTTGGTACCAATAATAACAAACAAGCTGATTAGACCATAATAAAAACTCTTCTCTAGTTACGAAAAAATACGATAAGTAGATATTGTGTGTTGCGCTCTCCCCTTCTCTTTGCAACGTTCGCCGGCTGGTTTTTCATTATACTAATTAGAAGATTGGCAAGCTTCGAGATTAACATTGCTTTCCTTAATGTAAAATCCAATCTTTTACATCACACCTTTACAGGTTTATTTTCTTGAGTGATTTAAATATTCTTATGTGTATATTTTATAACTATAACAATAGTTATTTGTATGATATAAGAATGTAACTATTCAATTTTGGAATAGTTACGTTATTTTCCTATAAATGTATGAAAGTACTTTCATATATGTACGTTCGTTCAATTAAAACTTAATTATTATTTGCCTATACAATAACTGTTGATTCGCCATTATTGTAATCAACGATAATGGAACGAAATAGATTTTGTATAATCATACAAAAAGTTATACATATATCGCGTAATATATGTCTTATACATATATAGATATATATAGATGGAAGTATGGTTGTATCCATTGATCCAGCAATTCGAAGAATCGTGTAATAATATGTAATGTTGGGAGATCGATTTGACGTGTAATATTAAAAAAAAAATGTTGTCATATTTCCAGCCATGTTTTTCGGAGGAAGTTTTTCGGTTTTAATAATTAGATATTTATAAAAGTACACAACAATTTTTCGATTTAAAGTTATTCTATACTATAGAGAAAACAAAGTTGGAAGTAATTATTTTTTATTTTAATAGGTCATTTATAACTATACTAACAAAATATCGAGAAAACAAAGTTGGAAGAGATCGCTATTGTTTTCTCATTATTTTTTTGTATTTTTATATTTAAATAGGTCATTACATTTATCTGAAAAAAATAATAATGGATAAGACGTCTCTCGACTCGGCTTTTAATAATAAATGTCGCAAATATCATAAATATAGATACTAAAAATTCCATTAAAAAGAGGAAAAAGCTAACGCAGGACTGTTTCAAGGGCTTCTAATCTATCTTCCTTACTGAAAACAACCTTCTAAAACCACATGTGTTATTTTTTATTCAGACACATATCCAAAAAACATCACTGCGATTAAATAAATCCGCTGAAAACATCAAGGGTCTTTTATTACAAGCTTAATACATACTCACGTGCTTATTCTAAGTATTACACGTATCCATAACAAATAAACATCCTAGTGTAGTTCTATACGTTTTAAAAATATATGGTTTGTATATAATGGTTTGATTCTTATAATATAATATTATTACTTATATACTAAATTAAATCATAACGGTCTCACTACAAAACTAATTTATAAACAGTTTATAGAATATTTATTTGCAATTTTAGGTACCAAATCAATGGATTTATAGTTACATATATAATTATTTGATATAATAATATATCATGTATTCATTTACGTGTATATATTATTTATATTTCGTATTTTGTGTACATTTATATTAGTCTAATTATGTGTTTATAATGTATGAATATGTCAAGTATTATATTTTTCTCAATTCATGAATGCACCGCTTACCTATTTCTCTGTTTGCCTAATGATTCTCGTTTGCCAAATTCGATAATGTTTGCCGAATGATGATGCCTACTCGTAGTAGAGAACACCGTTCAGTATTAAAGCCACCAAATGTTATATACTCCTACAACACTGTGCATTAAAGTATAAATAAATAAATTATATTAAAATTTATAACTTTCAACATTTTTTATTTTTAATACAATAGTTTTTCTTTTGTTTGGTTTTAAATAGACGTCAGACATTCTTTATCAGTAAGTTTTCAAAATATAAATTTACCACCTCAGATTATATAAAGCATCAAGGCTCAAAACCCGGTCAACTTTTTGTCAAATTAACTAACTCATTTTTTATCAGTATTCTATACACTTACGCACATAATCTGCACGCACGTATCTTAACGTATCTATATTTAATTATTTAATAAATAAAATGAGTTTTTACGCATTAATAAGATGTAAAAATTATAAAACAAAACTAATATAGAACTTATAAAGGAAACTCTTATAATCTTAGTCTAAATATTGTATAGATGGGAAATAAGATAAGGTTTAAATTTATTTGTCGTAAGTCCTTGTAAATTTATTATAAAATTCACAGGAATGACAAATCTATCAGATATTTATTCTTATGTTAATAGTAGGCTATCGTCCTTTTAAGAGGGAGACTTGGGCGCTGTAATGGAACGTTAATGGGTTGTTACGACAGCAACTGATCTGTCACAGCTTATAAATAATAACCTTCGTAGTTCCATAACTTAAGGCCAAAAACAATCCTTACTAATATTATAAATGTGAAAATGTATTTTTTGTTTGTGTGTTACCTTATAGCACTTTAACGGCTTAACTAGTCACTAAATTTGGTATACACAAATTGTAAGAGCTGGAGAAGTATATAGGTTACTTTTTATCACGGTTAGTAAATAAGTACGAGTATATCTCAGTCACGCGAGCGAAGTTACGGGTAAAAGTATAAAGGTATATAAATTTTGTTTTTAAAAACAACACTTAAAATATTCTCGTAGTCATTTAAAATTTATGGCTTTCCTTCCCCATATATTGGATCCCATACGCAAAAAGTAAACACTAAATACAACAGAAATGACACGTTGGATGGACCTTTAATGAGATAAAAATATCAAATGTTTTTCTTTCTTGCGGAACATAATAATAATACCTACCCTGAAGTGTCAAAAGTTTGTCCCTCCTTAACTTTTAATGCGTAGATGCTTTTTGTTGATTTATTAATGGCATATAATGGAAAGGGTACGAAATCAACACTGTTAAATTCATATAACTAAACAAATAGCACAATCTGGATACAACAAAATTTTGGAAGAAATTGAAATTATTTTTATGTTACGAATGCTCCTTGAAGAAGGTTGTTTACTTTCGTGAATAGGTGTTTTCGGGTTATTAGTTCGTTTTCGCTATATCTAACTTAGGGGAGCACGGGGGAATCAGAGCCACAGGGTAATGGGAGTTACTCTAGTTTACATGCTTCTTGACAATTTAGACCCTGTTTTGTTTTAACGTATTACAAAAGGACGCGGGAGGGGTGCATATGCCTCGTTGTGTCACCGTTTAGTTGACTTTTAGTACACAAATAAATAGCACGTCAGTTTTTTAAGCTATTCATTTAATTTTTGACAACATTCAAGGACAAATTGTGAGTTTTAAATTTATTTTATTATTAGTATTGCTTCTTTTATCTTATAGATTTATCATTAGAGTATTGTATAAAAAGGTTAATTTATGTAAATAAGCAATTGTATTTTGACAATTATATGAAAACCTAAAAATGAGTATTTGGGGAAATGGGAGTCGAATGGTTCTCATTACCCACTTCATTTCTTGTAGTTTTTTTTTCAGATGCCTTGAAAACGAGATAGGATTACGGATAAATGTCAGTGGAATCTGGATGTTACTACACCGTGCTATCAAGAGAGTCTATGAAGATGGAATATCTCTGCATAAGGCCGCCCAAGAGTTTAATATTCCATATAGTACTTTGCAAAAAAGGTATCGCAGAGCAGTACAAACCAATCCTCGTCTCGGATGGAAACCAATATTTTCTCCAGCTCAAGAACAAATTTTGGCTGATCATCTCATTCACATGTCGAATCTTTTTTACGGTTTAAACTCCATGAAATTTAGAAAATTAACATACGAGTGTGCTGAACAGTTGAAGATATCTTATAATTTTAATAAGGAACTTAAATATGTGCCTCCAATGTTTATATATACGAGACAACGTCATTCTCCTCTTTTAGAGAAAGATGGTCCTCCTAGTACAATTTACGATTGTTCAAAAAATGGATGGACAAATGAAAATCTATTTTTAAATGGTTGCAACATTTCAAAATGTTTGTAAAACCGAGTGAGGAAAACAAAATATTGCTTATTCTAGATAATCATAACAGCCACTCCACTTTAGAAGCATATGAATTTTGCAAAGCTAACTACATCAACATGTTGTCTATACCACCACACTCCTCGCATCGTTTGCAGCCCCTAGATATAACATTTTCTGGTCCTCTAAAAAAGCATACAATCGCGAATGTGACCTACATCTCAAATCAAAAAATATGATTAAAATCACAATGTATGATATGCACATGCCCAATATTCAGGTAGTGATTCTGCCAAAAATTGTTTGTTATTTTTGTATGAGGCGATAATTGTTTTTAATTACATATAATTAACTGTGATTTTGCATGTTCCTAGAGATAATATAATTATATTTTGAATGAGAATAAGTTTAGTTTATAAACACATGAGGAAAATGTATAATTATACAATATTTTGTTACATATTGTTATTGTGGTTACCATTACCCCGGTGGATCTTATTGCCCCTATTTCTGGTTCTAATTACCCCGTACTCTTGGCAATGGGAACCAATGTTACTTTTTTTTTAAGTAAGAATAATTTTCATTATAAGTATGTATTTTTTAATTTCTATATTAACAGGATAAGCCTGATTAGTTACATTATAATTAAAAGAAAGAATTAAAATAAAAAGTGATTTATACAAAAAGTTATTTAAGTTTTAGCTTAAGTGGCGCCAATTCCCCCGTGCTCCCCTATAATATATTATATAACTAATACTTGTACAAAAATATATATATATAGTTTTTATTTGTCAAGCTAAAAAAATATACTAATCTATTACAGTGCATCAATGAGAATTTATTTTCTTTTTAATTTTAAACGATCTTTTTTTTAATTTAAAATAAATATTTTTTGACATTTTGAAAAAATATAGTGACGATTGTGTAAAATAAGAAATTATTGAAACATAAAATCTGAAGAATATTATTTTTACTTAATATTCCGAAGTACGGAGTATAATTCAGAAGCCATATTTCTGGTCGCTGTGCAAATATTTATCTATATTTTAAAATATAAGTACCAACCAAGATAAGTGCCTACTTAGTTATATCTTATAATAAATCCTTAAATATATATAACACTACTAACAGTACGTCTTACTACGTCTAAGCTACTAACGATATACCTTAACAGAGATGTAAATGACAGAATTCAATATGAAAATATTATAGTAGTAGACATTCCCGAGGATGCCAATAAATAAAGTCCTTGATAGAAAAATATTCTTCATATAAATTGTACGTCAAGTACATACGGTTTTAAACTAGAACTCGTCTGGTAGGAAAGGCAATATTGTATTCGCAGGTGGCTTTATATGAATGTTTTTGTTTGTGTTTGATTGTCTGTGTTTTGGTTTGAAGGGTGGGATCTGGCAGTGAATTTACAAAATACACAATTTAGTCGTTAGGAATGGCAACACATGTGGGGTATCGTGGGCGAAAGAGTATACTTTGTTAAGTCAATGGTACTGCTTATGCCTATAGGCGACGGTCATCACTTTCCATCAGATGGGCCGTCAAAAGTTTTCTTTGAATAATAATAAATTGGTGGTGGTGTAATCTGTCTATTTAATACTTCATGGCATTAATATGGTGCCATAAAGTATTAAATAGACAGATCCACTTACACATGCATAATATTATCTTTCTTCCCGAACTAAGTAAAATCTTTGAAAAAATTATGTTAATATAGTTGCTTAATTTAAACTAATTAATTCATAATAATCAATTTGGAATTTCTATAGGTGATCCACTACGGATGCAACTGCGAATTTATTAAGGTTTACATTAATAAATTCGCAGAAAAAAAAACTGGCTTTTTATGGTGTCAAAGACAATGCTTTAAACTTAATAAAATCTTATTTATCAAACAGAATTCAAAAGGATGAAATGATGAATGATGAAGTGTTACATCTAACAGGTCACTTGTGCGAATGTGTGTGCCTAAAGAATAATATTTGAAGAATAAAGATACTGAAGAATATTTCGGATCTACCTTTTAATAAATTTTAACTTGTTATTAAAACAACACTTATTGAACAGAGCTATCACAATCTAAACGATTACTTGAATGGCAAACGTGCAAGGTGTTATTCAATCATGCAAAGCTTTTTTAATGACCACGTAATTTTAGATACTCGTATGTAGTTATCATTCTAATGAATATATTTGTAGTTATAATAGACATATATGTTAACAAAGATTTAAAAGAATAACTGTTGAGTTTCGTGCGGGCTCTTCTCAATAGATAACAACTTTCTGAATCCTGTAGTAGATTTAAAAAAAATGTTGAGATGAAAGAGTTTGTCTATATAGAGTCTATTTGAATTTTATTCAATTTTAATTTTAAATTATATTTTAATTTAAATTTGAATTACCTATAGTTATTAGGACATTTAGGTAAATCGAAGTATATTTTTTTATGAATGAAGATAAAATAAATGGTTTATAACGGCAGCGTATCAATGGAGTATGAAATCATGACGATGAAGTTTGGTCGATTGAGGGCCTATCGTGGCGAATGCACTATGGATTAACCACGGAGGTTAACAAGGGAGACCGCGTGAGATAGCAAATCGCAATTAAGATTAAGATCTTTTTACATGCAAGGTTCCAACCAATTATTATTAAATCCAATCCAATATTCAGTAATAGTATGTCTAAAACTGCTCAAGAAAACAATTAAAATATACTTTGGTTTTTATTTTCATACAAACTGAACTTTATTGAACCGATTTAGTATAAAAGTAAAAACAAAATATGACCATTCATAATCACCCCTTACTGGCCGTCAAATACAAAGGGTATTTGACAGCCACAAAGGACATCAACTGAAGTTATATATACCTAGGTATATAGACATATACATCACGCCCATCTGCCATTAGAGTAGACAGAAACAATGGCACGAAACCTCTCGATTTTCGATTTGATGACCGATTCAAAAAAGCCTCTCGCTTTATTTACATTCGCCAATTTATTCATTCAATCGAAAACTTTAATATTATTGTACGATGAATAATATGTTGTACAACGACTACGACAACAATAAATAAATACGTATATTCACACACAACACACATACACAATTTGCTGATTCATGGCAGTGATGGAGAAGGCGGATGGACTTATACTCATCTACCTCGGCGTGTCATTTGAAACTCAACCTACATTGTACTTAGCTAATTAAATTAGGTAAGGAAATTAAATATGATAATTATTTTATTATTTAATAGCTGTAAGCGTATCTTCGTTCACGTGACTATTTAGTATTATTGACTTACTGACCCGACAAACATCGATCTGTCAAAAAATTAATTAAATTGGCTAGAAACAATTTTTGTGAGAAAAAAGTAAAATGAGATTTTCCGGATATTTTTTTCATTTTTTCCATAACAATGTACTTCGCATTTCAAAAAATATTAAAAAAATAGGCGAATCATGCAACGTTCACGAGTTTTGCACTTAGCAATACATTTATCAATTCATTTATATTGTATGAAAAAATCTTCCATATTTTAACAGAGTTCCATCTGTCGTATTTGGTTATGTAGCAGCGTCCTGCATAATGTGTTCGAAAAAAAACATAAATAGTTAGGACTACATACTGATATATGTTATCTAAAACAAGATATCTACAGTAAAACCATAATTGAGCATATTGGTAATCGACTTTCATCCATCTTATATTAACTACTAATGAAACTTCACTTATAGAAAATATAATTAAATGTCTAAGTTTATACATATATAATAATATCCTGAAAAGTTCATATTTTGTTAAATTTCATGTCTGCAGTACTTTTTAAGCGTTGATAAACTTCTAAAATACTTAAGTAGGATATAAATTAATACCAGAGATTTTACGATATGACAACTGAAACTTATTTCATATAAGAAAGCGGTCGTTACAAAATGACAGTGCAACAGGTTGTCAGCTTTATAAAGTTAAAAAGTTATAATAATATTAATTATTTTGGAAACATTTGTCGGCAAAACTTTTAGTACTTGTTGTAACTTACCTTTCGCTGTAACAGTTTGAACAAATTCAAGTCGCGCCAAAGTGTTTTCCCATATGTGGTCGCGTGGCGCGTGCCGGGGCGCGTGGCGGTGCACGAGGGCGCGACGGCGCGGTGGCGGTGGAGGGGCGTGCGGCGCAGTGTGCCTCCGCGGCTGCACTACCGCGCCCTCACCGCCCCAGCGCGGAGACGTGCCGCCCAGCCGCCCGCCCCACGCCGCCACGAATTCCTTGCTGTGCTGTGATTAATCGCCGAGCCACCTGCGGAGCCTTTATACCGCTAATGTGTTCTGTTTATACAAACATTTTTAATAACAATAAGCACCGTTTAACAAACGGCCTCTCATACGGCAATCACTACGTACTCATTTGCAAAGTCCTATTTTGCCACCTGTGTATTGTGTGCTTTGCTTAGTAAGCGTTTTCAAAAGAGGACGTTATTTTGCCTATATATTCGGGTATATGATTCGCCAATTCTGATTGAATATTCTATCATAATATATGAAAACATTATTAAAAATAATTAAAATAATGTATTGTACATTATTTTATTTATAGTTTCAATTAAATTAAATAAAAACGTAACCAAGTTTTGTTGAAAACAATCAATTCATTGATTTTTACTATTGAACATCAACAGAATGAAATCTTATAGTCGGGTCAATTATCAATTGGTCTTCATTGTTTTAAAAATAAGAATTTCCATTACTACACAAATTATAGTAGAGAATGTGCTTCCATGGCTGTATTTCGGTTTTAATGGTGAGATATTGCAGTGAAATTACATGGCACGGAGGCATAATAACCGTAGTCCTCAGGAATGTCAACGCATGAGGGGAGAAATGGGCATCACAGTGTACTGTGATGTTCATGGTACTTACTGTTCTTATGTACCTATAGATGACGATTACCATTTTCTGTGGACCGTAAGCTTTAGGATTTAGCTTTAAGATTAGCTAAGAATAATATACAAATAAATTACAAAAAAATACGAAATGTAATTGAACTTATTAAGTAATATAATAAATAAAACGAATGTAAAGCTGCATTAAACAGGTAGTCAAAAATAAATACCAAACTTTCAAGCGATCTGGAATATTTGTATTATTAAAATAATATAGGTTATAGAGACATCCAGAATACTTTAAAGTTCAAAGACGAAGGCGTGTTACCCGTGATGACTTTTGGAACCAACACATGGTCCTACACGATTGCCCGTATGCAAAAACTTTAAATTACTCGGCGAGCTATGGATAAGGCTACTCGTATGCTCGGAGTTTCTTTGTATGACAGAATCTGAAATCAGGATATCCGCAAAAGAATCAAAGTTACCGACGAGGCCCGAAGGATAAGCAAGCTGAAGTGGCATTAAACTAGTCATAGAGCTTGAAGAACCGACAACCGATAGGAAAGAAAGGTTCTTGAGTGGTAACCGTGTACGGGAAAAGCAGTGTAAGACGATCACCCACTAGATGGAGTGACGACTTCAAATGCATTACAGGAAGTCAATGGATGCAGGTGGTTCAAGAACGTTCTTTATGGTAGTTTATGGGGAAGGCCTAGGTTCAGTAATAAAGGGATAATCCCTAAGATGATGATGATCGAAACATTTGATAAGTAAGGCATATTTTACACAAATTACGAAACCGCATTCCATCCAAATGCAACAGGTTTGGGTAGGTATCTATTAACAATTCCAATACTCTGGTATATTAATTTATAGTTGTTCTCACAATTTATCGGCAATACAGAGAAACTTTTGGCTTACAAACAACATTTTTATGTTGCGTGATATTAGGTCATATCGGTGTTCACAGCTCTAGCCTTATATTGATACCACAGAATATTTCAAAGGCGACATAGTTTCTTAGATAATACTAGTCAATAGGAGCTAAAAAAAGGTTCACTGTAGCTAAGCGCACCTACTAAGAATAACCAAAGAGAATATTGAATACCTAGATCTGATATTGATACAAGTATCAAGACCAGATATATTTTTTGACCTGCCACATTTGCACCTGGAAATGGACGATTTTTACTGAAGCACATCACGATATTTACGGACGAAGAGGGAAAGATTATTAATAATGGGAATTTATAGCCCTAGTACTAACAATATATTTTCTCAGGTCGAACGCGCTCCTCCTGGAATCGATCGTGGTTAATTTCTTGTGGATTTGTCACGAACTGACCTAAATTTTTTATCATCTATCACGACACACTGGTGCCCCACCAGAGAATACCGACTGGTCAGGTGGGGTTACCATTCCGTTTTAAACATATTCATTTAAATATATAAAAAAAATAAGTTGTTACAAAATTAATAGTGGTTTAATATTGACACTATCCAAGTCACACTTTCCTATTATTCCAATGGATACGTCTAGACTAGAACTGTTATGTAATTGGCACTTTTATAATTTACTATAGGCACAATTTTACCGTCGCATGAGGATGGTTCTTCTAAGATTTCGCAATAATCTCGTGGGCATGTTTTTTAATACCACATGTGTATGTCTATACCGTTAGCATGAACTAAAATTTAATATCGTTTATTGGCTTACTATTCATGGCGAACAAACTGACGGCTTACCTGATGGAAAAAGATATACTGTCTCTTATAGGCCTGAATTGTACTGATGTTTAATCAGTATTTTGCTTCTAAAAACATTATTTAAGTTACCATATTATAGTACTGACATAATTTTAAACGTTCTTTATTACCAGTTGTCTAATGAACACATCTGGATATAATAATGCGTCCTGAATCGTCATATAACTATTCAAGGCATGCATATGCCAATTGTTGTCGTGCAACGAACACATCTAGACAAAGTATGGATTGATTTTTTTTACATTATATTATTGATATTCTAAATATTAAAACGTAATTAAATTCACAGAGTATATATATTCATAAAATATAATTAAGTAAAAATTGAGTTTTTTTAGAACCTCTATTTTGTCATAATAGACATTCCTAATTTGGGGCATAGCTACAAAAATAAATATACCTCATAAAAATATCCTAAGATATTCGTTTGTTTTCTTCACAATATGTATGACCCGAATATAATAAAAACCCTAATTCATGGTGCCGCCTCGATGTGTATATAGACAGATACGCGTAAAATACGTTGACAAGGTAAACAATCCGCCTTATGAGCTGTCGAACTGATAACGTAGATACATCTTCTACTTTTACGAGTCACCGGAAAATTGAATTTCTAACGATATTTAGACGAATGATGGTAATTCTTACACACACATGACAAATCAGTGATACGATAATGTACCTACCTACGAAATATTATTAGTAAGTCGATTCTTTTCTAGGATATTATGTATCTACCAAATTCCATTCCAATGCGTACCTCCGTTCATCGTGATAAGTAACAAAACAAACTTTCAAATAGCTGATCATTAAAACTTTTTACACTTATAATAAATTTGTTTAGTGTCATCTCTCAAGACATTGTGAGAGACAAAGATGAATACAACACACATACATCGGCGAAAGAAAAACTCTATTTAATCCCTATACTTTGCCATCGATGTAGTAATAGTAGGTTAAGAGAAAGCATTATTTCCCCTTTAATGCAAATACTGTGCGCATAAGATAATAATGATTGTTGTAGTGATGATGATATTATTCAAAGTAGAAAAAAGACGGAATTAATCAATACGAAAAGGGATTGTTAGCAATGAGAACTAGTGGGTAAATTGCTAGCAAATTAGTATATATTTTTTGGCGTGAATTTACTGGGTACAGAGGAATAACACCTGAGTCCTCAGGAATGGCAACGCATGGGGGGTATGGCGAAACAGTATACTCTGTTATGTCCATGGTACTGCTCATGTCTATAGGTTACCACTTTCCATCAGGTGGGTCGTCAGCTTGTTTGCCATTCTAAGTTGTATATAAAAAAACATACGTACAAAAATAAGTTATATGTAGATGTTTGTTTTTAACAACCTTATCATTTTACAGAACAACAATGTGCTTATGTATATTTCAATAATCTTCTAAATTAACATGACGTAAAAATTACATAAACAGAAAAAAATAACAAGCTATGTCGAAAAAAATTTCTGTTGTTTCATAAAATTAAGAATATTTCTGAGTCCCCTCAAGGCGTAAGGGAACATCGTTGTTTACTGATATCAGACGTTTTAAAATATATATTGTATTATCATTTAAACATAAACGTTAAATAAATATAGTCTCTAATTAAAGTGTGTTTAGCTATTTTTTGTAAAGATGATATTAAATCTCATAATTAGTCGTTAAATATTTATTTAGGATTGTGACCATATTTCTCAAATACGTTTGGGTCGAAAAAATTTAAACAACAAAAAAATTAAATCTTGACAGTTAGAGGTGCTAGTGCCATGAAATACTAATTTTTTTTCAAGTTTAAAAAATTAAAAAAAAGAACAAAAAAAAATAAAACGTTCAAAAATGTTTTGAATCGTATTATTCTATGTTAATAATTTCATTTTCAGCATATAATATAAGAAAACGTCTAAAATAAGAACATCGATCTTAAAGGGTACACCAGGCCAGGTAAGTAAACCTAGTGCGCGGGAAAGCGGAAAAATCGGCCCTTATAAGTGCCAAAAGGGGCGCATCTTTAACATGATGTTCTATTTTCGTAACATAGTGCATTTTACATTATATTTTGGAATATGAAATAAATATATAAAAAAAAAAATCTGGCAAATCGTTTTAACAAATATTATAGTTACTGATTACAATTACGATCGCGCTTTTTCTTTAGGTTGATATGAATCTCCTTATTAAAATATTTTTAAATTAAAATACCGAAATGAACTAAGTGAATAAATATTGTTTACTCAGTGTAATAATGTTTGTTTATATTTTTACGTTATTTTTTTTTTTCGTATTTATTAAGTTATATATCTTTTACTATTAATAATTTTTTTTAAATAGAAATAGATACCAGGCATACTGTTGCAGTAAGACATGTAAGTACTGAACTATCGCAAGGCTAACTTTTTTGTAGTAAAACTTATTATCAATAATTCGACTAGATTAAGCATAAACATTCACCGTGTCAGTCTCGGTATAGAATGGGCTACTCCCTCTGTCGTAAGAAGCAACTAAAGAGCTTATGGTAAAGGGATATGCAGCAACGTCCCTCTTGAAACATTTGTAAAAGCTTAACTGTGGTTTCCGACCCACCTACCAAACGTGGCAACTACTGGCAAACTCTTATGGGGAAGGCTTATGTTCAGCAGTAGACAGTTAACTGCTGAAATAATAATAATAAAGGTATAAACATGAAGTTACAGAATTGTTTCATTATATTATCTATCATTAAGAGCACATATCGTGATGGAAAGAGAATTATTGAAATATCCATTAGGAAGTCCAATGTAATTTTTTTTTATACAATTTAGAATGGCAAACAAGCTTGAAGGAAAGTGGTAACTGTCGCCTATAAACATGAGCACCGTCTATATGAGTACCGTGGACATAACAGAGTATACTGTTTCGCCCATGATACCCCCCATGCGTTGCCATTCCTGAGGACTCAGGTGTTATTCCTCTGTACCCTGTAAATTCACGCCATATCCCACCCTTCAAAACGAAACATAGCGATGCAAACACAACTGCTTTACGGTTGAAACACGAATGAACCTTTCAATCGGCATATAACTTACCAGAAAGTTTATTTGTATTATTTTCATGAAAATTATATACAGATGCAATAAATAAACAATGAAACTAAGTGAACCATTTTCATGGCACTCGATACAAAATATGGAATCAACACGGATGTAAACCCTGTTACTACATATTATAAAACACAGTCCTCAGCGTCTGTTCGCGATAAACTCAAAAACTACTGCACCGACTTTCATACTGTTTTTCACCAATGTATATTGTGGAGTGATTCTCGAGGAAGGTTTTTTATATAATTTGTTAAGTTTTTGTATACATTGGATAAAATATAACGATATTTGTTGGAGGTGTCGGAAAAAAGCTGTCTGGGAGCTTTCAACGAAAACTTTGACTAACCCTTTGAGATATAACAAAATAATGTACAGTAGAACTGTGTATCTTATATAGGTTTACAGAAAAGTCCGCGATGGCATATGTTTATCTCTTAAAGAAAACATACTGTATCCATTTTAATAGTTAAAAAAATGGGCAATTATAAAGCGGCAATTCGAAGGGTATTTACACAAATACGACATTAATCCTTATCTTTTTAAATACGTTAGTTGGCTTGAGCATTTCATAAAGATTGCGTTTCCCCTTTACACCATGAAAATAAATTAATACCTTAGGAGATATAGCAAAATCTAAATAATGCGTAACGGAATTAATTCCGTGTCGCCATGAATTGATCGGACCGCGCGGGCGTCCCGTGACTTTACGCCTCGCGTCCGAGCCAGGGAGGTGCCCGTGCGAAGCCAGAGCGGGTTGATATTAAATTATAAAAATAATTGTAACAATCACTTCTACATTGGCAACGTTATCGAAATAAACAAAATTCAATCGAATTAAGCACCTCGTTCATAAACAGAGCTAATTATATAACTACGCACTTTTGGGAAACAGGATTGAACTAGCACTACTATAGATATCGATATTAGGTCAACCCCCACGCGTTCCTTTTGCAAATCATTGTGATTATCCTTAGTGAATTCGTCACGATACAGTTACCGTGGTTAATACCCCGCTTTCTTCACCACCTCACATGCTCTCAGGTATCACGCCAGCGTATCCCAGTAACACCTTCGGGATTTTTGTTAGTTGGCGTCTACGTGATGGTCTAGTTTACCTGATAGTCATTCATAAGAATCTTTGCATGTATTGTTTTATATACTTACATTTTTTAAGGTTACTGATAAATGAATAATGGAAATTATGTAAATGACAGACAATTAGAGTTAATTTTTTATTAGCTACATTAGAGACCATTGCTAAAATATTTATGTACATTTAGATGTTTTTCACATCACTTAGTCAATAATACGTCTGGTCTAAAAAGAAAATTATATAAAATTAATTTAATAGCTTAAAACATTATATAAAAAAATTTCGATATTTGTTAATATTTGAAATGACTTAGAATGAGATAAAAAAAAATACTAACAAAACTTCCATTATGGATAATCCTAGAATGTTCCATGTAAACAATCGTAGAGGCAGAGCTATATTTATAGTCAAATAAAATTTAATCATTATTTTCTGGAATTGAAAGCATCCAGAAACATATTAATATCAAAATTAATATAATTATTCATAAAAGCTGATAATCACGCTCACTACTGTCATACACGTTTACAATAAAGTTAAACTTATAAGAATATGTATATATAATATTATCAATAAAATATTGTCAAAACAACATAGTATAAAAAATGCAATGTTTTGCATAATAAAATGTGACAACTATGTATTCGGTTAGAAATAAAAATTACGTACAAAATTATTAATCGTTACAATAAATACAGTAAAACATTTACATACTTAAAATATTATCATTGATGGCACTATACTTTTTTCGTATTATATAAGGCACCGGATACACGAGGAAGCCATTTTTAAACCTTACATTTCTACACTAGTTCGCATTATACCACAAAACACTAACTAGTTGTTGGCAGTGAACACTCAATACACATAAAAATTTACGATTTTCAATCTAACATGTTATACATAAGATTAATATAAACGAAATCAAAATCATGACAATTTAATACTTAAAAAACCGACTTCAGTTTTGAGAAGTTTTAAAGAGGATCATAATGAAATAATCATCATATTCATAATCATGGAAATTGGTGAACAATTGGCTAAGATTCTCCTGAGGTCCTCCTGAGTGTTGAAGTCGGTTGAAAATTGAGTATCCATTGCATTATTGCGAGAAAAACAAATCCGTCTTGGATTGGTAATCGATTTTACCCAAACATGAGTACAAGGTTATTTATCAGTCAAATACATTTTGTTACAAACGATTAGATTAGATTCAGTTCTTATGTTATTAAGCCTTTATTCAAAATTAGACACTTCGCAATTAATTAATTGCAAGTTATTATATAGAGATATTATTGAAATACTAAAATCATTGCGAAGTAATCAAATCTTAGAAGATTCAAGATTTTTTTCAATCATACCATAATTATTAATATCTGATTTACATATTTCAATATTATATCTATTTGATTTCATTATTATTTGAACATAAGATATTCGAGGGATCAAATATATGACCAAGCCACACAAACACATAAGTACATACAACATCCACACACATAAGTACAAAAAGCGTACAATATATTATTGTTGAGATTAACAGGCCTCATTTGCTTTTTAATTATTATATAAATCTTTAAAAATCGTATAGATGAAACACTTAGAAACAATTATATAATTAAACTTTTGACCGCTTGGACTTGTAGCAGTTGCACTGATCAAGTTCACTCAAATCTGCAACTTTATATTGTACTTGATTTATTTTATTATTTTTGTCTATGACAAATAGCTTCAGGATATTGTCAACTTTTGTTCTATATTCTGTCCCTATTTTATTACTGAATTAATGTAGTAAGCATTTGAACATAAGAAACATACAAGCAAAAGTCTCAGTCGGCTAAATAAAACAGAATGGGTACAAATATGAAAATAATTGTATTATAGATCCGACTGAGGCGGTTAAAGGATTACCAATTTTAAGTTATTTTCTAAAATATGATTAATCTGGATTAGTTCAAGATCTAAAAAAATATTTATTAAAATAAATTACGGGTTTGCGAAATATTAATTGGACGATTTTTTAGTTTCCACGGATTTTTAAATATAAAAACTTTAAAAGGCACATGTTAAGGCAACTTTACATATATATCATTCAATTAAAATCTTCACCTGAATTGCATAAACCTTTCTCAAATGTTACTTGAATTCACGTGCTATTCATACACGACTCACAATTTATTAATTGTAATAACATATATCTACGTACTAAGCTCATAACAATCTATATTTCCTACATTTCTGACGATCATATTTAGACGATACTTATTTCCCGGCGTATGTAGGATTTTTAAATGTGGACGTCGCTTGCTTGTAAATAGGATTTTCACCCTGTGAATAAAACAAATGAATATCAGTACGTAAAACATCTAAAACTAAATAGGTGGTGAATGAGTCATTGGCACTATATTCGATTCGAATGTGTCGAATGTCACGTTCACCACAGCAGTAATAGACAAGTAAAGCCTCTTGACAGATAATAACACGCATTCTTTTTTTTTAATTTTAATTGCTTTTAATTGTCATATTAGACAATTCAAACAATTTATGTGAAAATATTCATATAAAAACTCAAAGTAGAAAGTTATTAAACTATCATAGTATGATTAATTTGATATTATTTAAATAATACCAATAGAAAAGTTTGTCATTTAGAAAGCGACCTAAAATTGAATTGTTATATTACAATGACTTACCGTATCCCACTTAGCCATCATTCTCTCCTTCTCGAAGCGCGCAAACTCTCTTCGGTCGTGTATTGTGGTCACCATCTTCCACAGCATAAGCAATGCCAGCCCCACCAGAACAATGGCCGCGATCACGCCCAACACTATGCCTAAAATAAATACCTACGCAAACACACACGTTATTATTATTATTTTATAAAAATATACAAGTATAAATGTGAAAAAAAAAATCAGAAACACTGCAGAATGATTTTTTTTTTAAATTTACAGATTGCCACACTTCAGCAAGCTAAAGTCACGAACGCTCTTAATAAACAATTATATAACTGAAAATAATTTAATAACTATATGATTTACACTTCTAAAGGCGACAAAATGTATCATATATTTTTCGGGCACATTTTTTTTTTATTTATTGAACTTAGAATGGCAAACAAGCTGACGCCCACCTAATGGAAAGTGGTAACCGTCGCCTATAAACATTAGCAGCACCGTGGCCATAACAGAGTATAGTGTTTCGTGTACGTTACAAATGTGGTCATAGTAAATACAAAATAGTAAAGCATTGCGAGCTACGGTGGTATGGCCTACCGAATTTCTAGTCACTTATCATTAGATTTTGTCGCTTTATATTTGACATTACGTTTTTTCTATAATAAATAATAAAACTACTAATAACGACTTCTTCACATCGACAGTGACTAATGTTACTGCCACAGTAATTTCGTACACGCCACTTCCTAGAAATTACGCGGTGTACTTATACGACAATATGAAAGGGTAGCGGCAGAAGGAAAATTATGTTAATTAAATAATATTATCACACTGACATTGCGAATGGAATAGTTACTAATTATATTGAATATTTATTACTCAGTCACGTCCTAGAATGGATTTGAATGTTTTTTCTTTCATAGATAAACCATTAGGTGTATCTAATAAGGTGCTATATATGAATTAATATACAGGACACTTTTTATCGTAATATAATAGGAGCAAAGCAGTGGTATGTAGCTAGTTTAATATATTAACACTTTAGTAACACATTATTTTTATAACATTTTCTGTTGTTTTATATATATCATATCCGTCATTAACTATCCATTGCTAAACATAGGCTTCATTGAGAGATTTTGCCAGTAATTGCCATGCTTGGCAAGCAGGGTTGGAAACCGCTGTTAGGTTCTGACGTTTAAAGAGGGACACTGCTGCCCATCCCTTGACCGTTAAGTTCCCTTAATCGCCTCTTACGTCACCCAAGAGAAAGGAAGGTATGGCCCATTATATGCAGGGGCCACATATATTTATCTATATATAAAATACGAAAAATACCTTCTTGGGGCAATCTCGTTCCTTCTGCGCTCTGATATGCACTTGGTGTGACTCGGGGTATGAATACACATACAAGTAGAGACAGTCTTCGTCGTCGTAGAAACTACATAAATGTTCGCTTTGATTTTCGTTCGCTGCAAAAATATATTAATATATAAGTATATTACATATATATAATAAAAAATATAATAACATAGTATAGGTGAGCAGATCCTAAAGGACCAAAGAACTTGGACCTTCAGCATTTTCTATATGAATATAAAATGTATTTAAAGTATCTTCCACTTATATATGGTACCAATAGAATAAGCTCTACTTAGTTTGGGATTAGATGGAGATATATTTTCAAGACTATTTATTCATGTTAAAAAATCTGTTATAGATAGATTTAAAGAGGATTCAGTATAGGTAGCTATGTTAAAATTGAGTTAAACTTATCTGAAATGGTAACTATCGCCTATAAACATGAATGTACCATAAGGATCACAGAGTATACTGTGACGCCTATGATACTCTTCAAGTGTTGCCATTCCTGAGCACTAAAGTGTTATGTCTCTGTATCCTATATTTTACTGCCATATCCCACTCTTTAAACAGAAGCACAGCCATGCAAACAAAACTGCTTTACGGTAGAAACACGAATGGAATTATGGCACCCAATCAAACGTCTTTTTAACTTTACTACCAAACTGAAACATCAGCTGATATAAAGTGGTATGAATATACACCATGAATAATCACATGAGTCTGTTATTATTGAGGACTAAGATTTAATTCTTCTTTGTACAATATGAGTGGCATATTCAGCCCACTCCTCTAACCAAGACATAACCTATTAGCGTTGAGTGTTTGATGTACAGAAAGATGAGAACGCCTTGTACAACGTCTTCCTATGGTTGTATTGCCACTCACCTACTAATTTCCCCTCCTCTACAACGGGGAAGAGTGCGCAGTTTCCACATTGTTCGCCGACAGGCTTGTCGGGCTGGAACAGAGGCCCACGCTTGTGCACCTCGCAGAGGACACACTCCTTAAACTCGCCACAGCGGCCCGGACATGTCTGAATCGATACAAAACTGTATATATTATGTATGTATATAACTAAATAACCATATTGTTAATTAAGTGATAATTTCTAAAACATCATCTTCATTATGCAATAATGAGATTATGAAAGATGGACAAAAAAATTTAGTTCTTCCAAGCAATTTTACAATTAAAAAGTGGTCCACCTTACCAACTGTCTGGTCTTCAAACCTTGTATTATGAAGAACCAGACAATGAACATTAAGATCTGAGTCAATTCAGAAAAGTTGTTATCCTATATTGCCCCTATTGGGAATTGAACCGTGAACCTTATTTATGCAAAGCTATATGCCCGTCATTGCGCCACTGAAGTCGTTAAAATTAGAATATCAACAGAAAAACCACAATGACCAAACAGTCTGAAAGATTCACAAGCAGAATTAAAATCCGACGGTTACACAATAGCACGACTAATAAACTATGGGAAAGAAAAGTTCTAGAATGGTGGCACCGTACCTACAAAATGTAGTAGGACTGACCCTATTAAGTAAAGCTAAAATCTCAAATATAATAGAGAAATTAATGAATACTTTTGTTCCGACATCCTTTCCTTTATCCATTTGTACTAATATATTCCCATTAACTTATTAACAACTCCAATTCAAATTTTGGCGCCGACTGGCGACCTCTGTGTTTGAATGTTAAACGAAAAATATCATTATGGCCGTCGCTAGTACCTGAGCTTATGTCGCTCATACTCTAAGTGAAAAAAGACTAGAAAATCTGTGGAAATTCGCGTGCCTTTTACTTGCTAATTGTGAACCTAACCAGTGTTGGTGTGTGGAAAAGGAGTCAAAGCCATAAGGTGCACCCAAGGTCTTCAACTACTCAGCAAGTTGACCCGGTCGGTGAGTCCTACTTTCTCCTTTCTATATCCGTCAATGCATGCTCTTCTGCTGGATTCTAAGGATTCCAATTATGTTTTCTAGGCAGGTGAATAAAATCCCATAGCTTTACTCTGAAGTTTGTCATCATAATCCACCAACCTTATTACATTAACATTTAGCAATGAGCAATCAAGGGCTGAAATTATGAAGATATCGAATGACTATCTTTACTTACGGGGCATTTCTCACAATATTTTCCAGAATAGTGACGATTGTCGTTGACATTGCAGACACATTGTCCGCATACACACTTTCCATTTCCACTGCATATCTCGCCATTTTCTAAAATTAAAAAAAATATATCAAATAATATTTATGCTATAACATTGTTACAGTACAAAATATAACAATATTATCCCATTATTTTATACCAATTATATAATTCATCATTATCATCATATCAGGTTTTAACTTTTCACTCACTGGTGAACATAAGCATCCTCTTGAAGGGTTTTGCCAGTAGCCACATTTGACAGGCGGATTGACAACCGTAGATAGGCTTTAGAGATGTTTTAAGAGGGATACTGCCCATCCCTTGCCCTTACAACACCCACGGGAAAGGAAGAAATGTCCTATTCTGTGCCAGAACTAAACAACTATTAACCCATTATTTTATACCAATTATATAATTCACAATTACATCAAAAGGTAATAAAAAAAATATTAAGTTGCTCAGTATTAAAAAATTAAACATAAGCAAATTCCACTTTACGAAACTCGATACGAAATGATTGTCGCAATCACATGAATTTCAATGACATTTATATAATTTATATGGACTGCCTGTTTTTAAATAATTTACCAAGTTATATAAATATTAAATGTTTCGTTGTTATGCTGTCTTTAGTAATGACGTAACAGAATATTACGTGTGATATTGTGACATACCGGGCGAGATGCAAGGCTTCTGGTCGAGCAGGCACTGGCAGGCGGGCCCGGTGTACTCCGGCCGACAGTTGCAGCGGCCGCACACGCACTCGCCTTGGCCCGAACATAATTTTTCGTGATTCATGTCGCAAGTAAAGTTATCGCATTCGCAGAACGGGCCAGATATCACCTGCAACATGAAAATACAAATGTATTATTAATATACTACTCGTAGACTGACTTTAGTGACATTGAAATTGAAATTAAAGGGGTATTAGTTAGGCAGAATCATCATGACAACGAGGAGTCTAATGCTCAAATCGTCCTTAAATCACGTACCCTAATGTATTTATTGAACCGATACACCCCACCTGCGCGACATACGCTGACGGGGCACCAGCTAGAGATGATAGGCGAATGAATACCTTGTTAGGGTTTTTTTTTTCTTTTTGCTACGGAAATATTGGGAGCCAAATACACTTCGCTATTGGAATACCAAGTGAAATGGTGGTTTGACAGTTTATTTATTTGGTTTGATTTTAAGTTTTTCTATTTTCATATGTATGAATAATTTGGGAGGAAAGAGATTGTTAGTAATGGAAACTGAGAATCCCATTGCTAGCAATATACCCAGCCAGGTCGACCTCCTCGCAGTTCCCCCTGGAAACTATCATGGTTAATTCTTGATGAATTCATCATGATGGGCTGTTTTCATTCTCATCGATCACCCTTCACTGGTGCTCCGCCAGCGTATACCGTTAGCGCAGGCGGGGTCAGCATTCCATTTTCACCTATCAAAAAAAAATTATACTTTTATGATATGATATGTGGAGTAAATGATATTACCTTGTTAGGGTCGTCCATCTTCTCGCACTCGCAGACGCCGCAGATGCAGGTGCCGCGGCCGGAACAGAGCGGGCCGGTGGAGGCGTTGGTGGGGCGGCAGCCGCGCTCCTGCTCCAGCGACACGCCGCCGTGCGCCGAGCACTCGCAGCCCTTGCCGAAGCGGCCCGGCTCGCACACGCACACGCCGCATGCCGATATACCGTGCCCGCTGCACACGAGTGGGCTGTCGTTGTATGCCTGCCAACCGGCAACCGCGGGTTAACAACGTTCATACTTTTGTTTATCGAAGTGTGGCAACGTCGCAATTATTTGTCAATTTTCAAAAACAATTTAAGAATTTACAATGATTCCGATTGATCATTAAAAATTTTAGTGAGGCCATTGTATGCAAAATCCCTGACAGGTGTCTTAGAACTCCATCATTTATAAACCGATTCGAAAATTTATTTTGTTATACTTTCAAAGTGGTTTCATAGAAATTTCATCAAAATCAGATTAACAATTTGAATTTTAAATCAACATAAATCTTCAGATTTGACTTGATTGAAATCAGGTGTTTTTATTTGTTATGGACAATTATTTACTTTGTAAAATCCTTACAATGGTATAGGTAATAAAACTGTAAAAATACAATACTTTTATCATTTTTTACAGCATCTAATTTAGTAAAATAGTTTAATGTCATGTCTTAAAAAAAATAAAGTTATACAATGGCGGAGGACCAGTGGAGAATGAAATGATGAGGATAAAATCCAGGTTAGTCAATCTAGTTGTAGTTGGTAGATCTAGTTTATCACAGTCATAAACTTACAAAGTGATTTTTGTGTTCGCAGGGGCAGTCGCAAATCATTTCGACTTCAACTGCCAACATCTCCGATACGCCGACCGGGTAAATATTGAACATCTGTTTCCATTTGCTGGGATCCTTGGGACATTCTTTCAGTGTTATTTCTGCGGTGAACTTAACGACGTCTCCCACCTGTTGAAATAGTAATATGATTATAAAATGCGTGTCTTATTACATAGATAAAATATCTATTAAGTGTTAGTAATTACCCCAGCATGACCAAGCAACTGTCCGACATGAAAATTTAAAAATAATATTATTACTTATTAGTATTTATCTTAGTCTAGCTTATACTTATGCAAAGATAGTATTACAATTGGAATTTACAATTGTGTGGTTATAGACAAAATATTTTTTTTTAAATAAAAAAATAATAATCTGGCAAGGG
Source organism: Galleria mellonella (assembly GCF_026898425.1). Taxonomy (NCBI): domain Eukaryota; kingdom Metazoa; phylum Arthropoda; class Insecta; order Lepidoptera; family Pyralidae; genus Galleria; species Galleria mellonella. The sequence goes on along the minus strand of NW_026442042.1, from coordinate 566,235 downwards.
TAAATCGAACTTTGCTAATGTAACATAAATTCTGTAACTTGTATTTTAAATGATAATAAAAAAAAAAGAAAACTTGCATAACAAGAGCACAGTTACCTAATACAAAATGGTTTTATACCGTATATTTAAGTATGTATAATTTTTAGGTATAAGTTTCCATTAAACAGTATTATTACAATTGAAATCTATTGATTTTCCTTAAATGCATATAAATGACCAAACTTTAAGAAGTAAATTAGTGAGCTCTTTGAAAAATAAAATATATAAATTATTAAATATTAATATATAATTATATATAATATAAATATTTTTATATAACTGTGTATACTATTTTCTGTAATTTCTACTCGTAAAGGGAAAGATTCGTAAATCACAAAAAATACTTAACCGATTTTTGAAAGCAACATTATCAACGAGTAACTAGGACTATTTTTTTAATAAAAACTACAGCTTTACCTATCTACCCGTGCGAAGTGCTATGAACGTGCCGTCAGTAGCGGATAAATTGTTATAATTACAAAACAACCACCAGTTTTGATATTAACACTATATATTAAATATATTTTACAATATATGTATTTAAATTATGGTAATTTTTACACTGTGTATAATTTATATTTAATTCATATTTAATTTTAGTACTTACGAATCTTTATTTATAAGTATGTTAGAATACTAAAATGATAAATTACGTATGTGTCTCGCAAATAATATTAAAAACTAGGCATTGTAGGTCAATACAATCATACCTTGAGGCCATCACACTTGTTTGTCTGCACGACTTCTTTTCCGCCCAGACACGATGAGTAATATGTTATTTGCAAGGCATCACTTGCAGTATCCTTCATCTCCACTGTTGACGTAATTTTCTAAACAATGCAAAATGTAGTTGTATTATAAAATAAAATAATAAATATTAGGCAACTTAATTCAACTGAGGAATAGCAAACTAACGGCCCATCTGATAGACAATGACAAATGTCGCTATAAACATGACACAACGGAAGCCACTCTGACACTTATGATACCTCCTAAATGTTGCCATTCCTAAGGTCTAACGCCTAAGGTTTTACGCCCTCACACCATGTAGTCTCTCTGCCACAATGCTCTTGAAATCGAAAAACAGTCATGCAAACATAGCTGCATAGTAACTCACATACAATATGGTTTCAAAGGAGTTAGTCCCCCTTCCCACAAGCACTCAGGTTATGGGATGAGTTTTAAAGGCATATTTAAGAGGTGGAGAAAATGAGTTGCTCATCATGTAATGATAACATATGTCATGTGATTACACACTGTATCCTACACGGTGTAATTCGGTCACTATGGTATTGTATTTCCTACACACAAATATGTTATATAAAATCTACTTGTCTTTTTACAATACTATATTGTGAAAACTATTAAACAAAACAAAGAAACCGTGTGCAAATTTAAGACACAATTCATTAGCGCTGTCCTAATTTTTATTTTTTTATTTTATTTAATTATCATGCAAATACATATAAAAAACTTAAGAATATTTAGAATCACTTAAACCTCTTAGACCTTGTGTGTGGCACTTTACATTTCATTCTCAAATAATAAGTACTGACATTAATATTCTGCTATATAGATGTTGGATAGATGGTTGAAGAGATGGTTAGGTCGAGACATGTACTAACATTATACTGTTCCCGCACTAAATCGACAACGTTCCCCGAGTCGTCGCTGAGCACGCCGCTACTGGAGCCCTCGATGTGTTTGCTTAACTCTTCATACACACTAATTTGCTCCGCCGTCACGGCAAATATGACGTTGATCGCATGCTCCTTCACCTGGGCAATTATTATAATATTTTGTTTTAGTGTTGTTATTAGTTTATTTAATTTAGTATTATTCTAGTCTTGATCTTATAATAATTATAAAACTATTTCAATACCTTGAGATTGATCTGTGAAATGCTGGGATAGTCTTGCAGAGTGGAATGTGTGTAGGAGTCGTTTTCCATATGGCATTCACCATCGTTTGGTTGCACTATACCGCCGAGCTAAACCAAATACAATGTTTTTTTTTATTATTGCGTATAATTTAATATAATATATATGTAAATAAAATATATCATATGTTTGATATAGCTTATTAATAAATTTGCAAGATATTCTTAAATGTATATATATGTATGCAGGTATATATTTCTCTAAAATTACTCTAACAGGTATATGTCATGATCATGTATATGTCCCCAAGTATACTTTCAGTTCAAATTTTAATTGAAATTATAAAGTATATAGATTTCATTAGAAAGTAGTGTTTATGTTACATATTATTATACTTCAAAATTTGTAATTTATTTTTATTGGTAACAATGGTGAAGAATACAATAACATACCTTTCCGTCACCAGCGTAATGGAAGCCAGCATCAGTGGAGAATACAAGCAGCCGACGAGCTTGGTCCCGCCAGCCGATTTCGCTTTTGCATACGACAGCCTGCATGATAGCATCGAAGCCGCCCTCCGGCGCGTCTAAGTTACCGGACACATCTGCTTTCGCAACTGCTTGCTACGATAAACGAAAAACCAAAATTTATATACATTTTCAACGACTTTAAAAAATGTACGAGTATGATATACGAAATGTATGTATATAAATATCCAGAAATTTATTTCCGACAATCCTATAACACATACAACATAGTTTTTTTTTTTTTACATTTGTTAGCATTTTTGACAATTAAGGAGTTATGGCCCTTGTTTCTCTGATTTAGGTTCACACACGATGGGATTACATGATTTAGTAATTATATTCAACAAAGTACTCGAATTTTAAATTAAATAAACACATACATACTAAAGACAAAATAACTGTCAAAGAAACTATTTTAATGACACATTTATCTATTAATTAATTACACTATACAGTTACTACAACTATATAATAATATAGCTATGTTCACGCTATCTTTTTAATGAGAACGTTTACGAGAAAAATCAGAGAAAGAACTTAACAATTTTATAATTTGTTTTCTTAATAATTCAACTAACTATTACATAGTACACATTATATACAATAGAATTAAACATAGAACATTGAAAATGTGCAATTACAAAAGACTGCCTTTTCAATAAAAGCAATCTTATACAGACGACCTAGTATAAACTATCAATTAATTAACTATTAATGTTATATAAATTATATATTAATAGTAAACATGCAATTACAAATTAATTTAATTAAACTATTTATTTTTAAGTAGACAGCATGATTGTATTTTATGGGAACGATAAATTTATTTGTGAACTGTAATAATTTATTTTCCTGTTTTATTACTCAATGTGTAGGTATATAAAATTTATAACGTTTATCCTTCCGATTTAATATATTTATTGATATCAATGACACATAACCAACAAAGTCAACACTTGAAATGCAAAATAAACATATTATTGTTATATTAATATACATAATTAGGTAGTAATAACCACTATATCATCCGTGACAAGGGTGATTTCAGCTAGAAATCTCAAATAAAAATACAGAAAAATGGAATGAAAAACATAAATTTTTGAGCCTCCCATACAAAACTGAAAACTTGATACACTGTATCAATATGGGAAGATCAAATTGTTTGTAGTTTTTAAACTCGTGTTTTTTTTTTTTTGAGTAAAACATTCCGTTTCACTGGTAAAACACTGCCTTAATAGAATTATTGTTATTCCGATTTCACGGTGTATAACTAGTTTTTACTATCAACTTTGTCCGTGTTATCACGTATATTGACTGATCGGATTAGGTCCTCCTCCATTTATTTTAAGACGATTAATTATGCCATTAAAATGCCAAATAGCAATAAACAAACTTGCTTTCATATTTATAATATTACTACGGTTATTTTACAATTTTTAGATACTTTTTACAATTAAAAATTACTAGTTTTTTTTTTTAAGTAGACCACAAAACATTTATATTATTAATTTTTAAATACACTTACATCAAAAAAGTCCGTGTCCTTGCTAAGTGACATTTGATTTTTGAAGCCGTACGGCGCTGCGCAACCGTCACATGGCGATATCAAACTGCAAAACAAAACAAATTATTCAACATTTTAAATTATAATTCACTACAAATGAATGTGATCTATATAAGAGCTATCTGGATAAGAGTACCTTACCTTTTTGGTACTGTGGACACGTAAGGCATAACAAGTTTGTCTACGAAAGAGCCGAAACCAATTCGGAAATTCGATGTAATATTTCTCATAGTACTAGATAGCAAACTGCCAAGTGTACTAAGCTTCTCTTTGTCGTTTTTCATCGATCTACTGAGGTCCATAAGGTAGTACAGATCTACTGGATAGTCTTGGGCTTGAGAGTACTCGAATGTCAGGACTTGTTTTTGGTCTGTAAAAATATATAAAATACAATAATATATAGTACTAAATGTGTAGCGATTAAAAATAAATTACGGTTATGAAATGCACCTGATATACATAGAAATAAATATATTTTACAATCGTTTATGTCACCAATTCTTTAATGTACAACTTTCTTTTGTTTTATCCTTGTATGATAATTACTTAATTAATAAAAAATCTAAAACTAGTTTTTAAATTGATAGGAAATCTTATCTATATGCAACCCCTATCGAGTTCGAAATTATTTGGGCATCCCTGAATTTAAACAGTGAGTAAATAATTACAATAAAGTATGACTGGGGGGAACAGGATTGTTAGTAATGCAGTCTAATTGGCCCATTGCTAGCAATACACCCTATCAGGTCGACCACCTCACGGTTCCCCCTGGAAACCGTCGTGGTTAATAATTCTCACGATGGGCTAACTGATCCTCACCTGTCATCGTCACGATCGCAGGCTAATCATCCATTAAAAAAATACAGTATGACTCACAATAATTATTATTCGACAATATTCATTTTTGTTTATAAATCGAGCAATTTATATAAATATGTGATGTATTTTTCATTATCCTCTCAGACGATATTAAACTAACATTCTTACATTTTGGTTAGACACATTCAGACAAACGATATGAAAAAAAAATAAGACCATTTCAAAGCGTTTCATCCTATAATCGTTAGCGCAAAATATGGCGGATCAGCGTATATTGCATCACACATTTGTTGGTATTTATTCTTATTGGGCATTTTCACCAACATCAAACTTAACTAACTAGTTAACTACTCTCAGTTTTACAAGTATGAAAACTTACTCATTCTTAACTTCAGTCCGACCTTCTGGGGTTTGATCTGTACCAAATTCTCGCCGTGGCCACCGGCGCCGGCCGCCCCACCAGCAGCGCCGCCTGCTGCTGCGAAACCACCTCCCTTCGCACTCGCCGACTCTTCGTAATACGACGAACCCATACCCATACGACCTTTTGCTTTAAAAAAATAAATACATTAAATTACAGCAAAAACAACCGAGCCGACTATATCGCAACTTTTTATCTATTTATACTTCTTCTAGTAAAAGGCATTTTAAAGCAGCAGCTTTCCCCGCTTAAATTAACATATAAAAGAGTCAATGATTTAATCTAGGACATAGTTTCTGAACCTTAATTTGTCCATCGCCCACTTTGCCAATTATTCTTTTTATAGAGTGCCCCCATCTTAATTTTACTTGTCATCTAATGCGAATTTAAACAACTATTATCTCTAATTTTCTTTGTTTTTTTTCTACTACCTGAAAAATAGCTAGTATTAGATAATTTACCTCTACTAAGCTCTCTGCTCGATGTAGTAGCGAGATCATTATCCGGGTTAAATATGTAAGCTTCATCACATCCTGCGGTGCCACCTTCAATGGCGGGGTTGAAGCAACGCGGCCCGTTGAACTCGGCAGCGAAGCACCAAGCACAAGACGCCGTTCTGATACAGTCGCTGCAAGTGGTCTTGCTGGAGCACGGGTTCTGTGCGAGCATCTGTTCGGCGTACTGCGCCCAGCTGGTGGCCAGTATATATGCCCATATACTTGCACGTAACATATTCGATCGTGTATACATTTTGTTTGTTTGTAATCAGATCAAAATCTGTAACAATTTAGAGAATCTTGTTAATAATAATAATATACAACTAGATAATTAGATGAAGTATTGAAGTGTGAAGTATTTCTACTAACTTAGGGGTTGTACAATATGTTTGTATGGTTTAGTACCACAATTATATTATATCTGAAACTTCTGTCGTGATTTAAGAAACAATTTATGTATGTATTGTTCCGTTACTTCAAAGTATAGATGATATAATTTAAATCAACTAATTACTTGATTAGATATAGAAAATTATAGGACACAATTATATATAACAGATTATATGTATAGTTCTATTGTCGTTATTCTATCAGTTGTTACTGTCCACTCTGCTGAACATAGTCTCTCCAATAAGGGAGATTTTGTCAGTAGTTGCCACGCTTGGCAGACGGGTTGACAACCGCAGTTTGGCTTTTGACGATGTTTTAAGAGGATCGTTACTACCCATCCCTCCACCACTAGCTCCCTTAGTCGCCTATTACGACACCCACGGGAAAGGAATGGGTGGCCTATTCTATGCCAGAACACACACGTAACTATTATGTACCCTGTAATTATACAGATATAATAAAACCTTATACAGACATATTAAAATAAAATCACTTTATACACATATCTACAAAATAAATGTATGTCATTTATGGGCTGATGATCGTATTTTTCAATGGAAAAGATACTTTTAGAGACATACGACAATAACTTACCTACATAAAATATCTAAATCCTAGAGATCAATACATAAATACATAACTAGCGGTAGCGCACAGTGACGTAATATAAGAATCAATGGATTCGAATAGTAAACTAGCGCACGTGGACTACGGATACGGGACAAATAGAGCTCGCACCTGTGGGCGGCCGGCGAGAAAGGGCGTCGCCCACGCGCTCGTATCGAGGCCGACAGCGCCGACTCCAAGCAAGCTTCGTCCGTGGGATATATCGTCTATATTGTGTGCGGATAACAGATTTCAAGTGGGCTCAAACGTTACTAGCATGCAGTAGGCAGGCCCAGACAAAAAACAAGCTACATACAGCCAGTTGGCGAAGTTATGATCATATTTTTTATCGGTAGTTAGAAATACATTGACAACCTGATACATCACACAATTGACTATACCTCACTAGATATCCTTAATTTTAATGACTAGTTACTACTCCGTTACTTTTAGTTACTACTAGCTGTTGCCAGCGACTTCGTCCGCGTTTTCGTCGTTTTTCGTAAAATAAGTAGCCTATGTCCTTCCTCACGGTTTAGGGGTTTTGATGTAACAGACAGATTTCCCTTCACTCTCTACTCCTATTGATCGTAGCGTGATAAAAAGTACACTATAACCTGCCCAGGAGTATGAAGGAAAATTTTACCGAGTTTCGTTAAAATCTGTCAAGTAGTTTTTGTTTCTTTAACGAACATACAGACTGACAGACAGAGAAAAAAATTACTGAATGCATTTTTGGCATCAGTATCGTTCACTAATCACCCGCTGATAGTTATTTTGGAAATATATTTCATGTACAGAATTGACCTCTCTACAGATTTATTATAAGTATAGATTCTTTGTCTTTTCTGTCTCAAATGTTAAGTTTTAGATTTTCACGCTGAATTATGATTTATAAAAAATGAAAATATAGACTTTAATCAATTAGGATCAGAGACGCGCGCGTGACATTTCTGATGTTTACACACGTTTATAGGTCGCGGGAACCCCATTTACAATAAGACGGGTCATATGCTTATTTGGCAAATAAGCATATGACCCGTCTTATGTCATGGTAGTATAAAAAATTACAAGAATTTATTAATAAATTATCTAAATGATCGTGTTAATTCCCGCCTGTTATAATATCCAAAAAAAATGCATTCATGCTGGTTGTAATGATATTGTTACGACTATTCAAAAGTAAAACATGTAGTGCAACTACTACATATTCTCTCTTTCTCTCTCTAACACCATGGTCCCATATATGCTCCAGATTGTTTTTTATCTTCATTGCCACTTTACTGTCAATTCTCAGTTGCATTCTCAGGTATCAGGTATTCTGAGGACGCGTCTGATCAATATAAGAACTTGTCTCGATAAGAATTAATTCTATACTACAAAACAATGTAATTTATAATTTAGATATAATAAAATTAAGCTAGTTTTCGTCCTTGGATATTCTAGAATAAACGGCAGTAAAATGCAAATGGGTTAGCAAAATAGGGATCAGAAAGAAAAATAACAGATACTGAACTAATTGTGGTGTTTGCAAGACTATATAAAACTCTAGAGATGTGTGCGATAACTAAATAAGCTATGAACATATCTTGACGCTACAACAATTAAAGACAAAAGATCAATGAATGGGGATATAATATACTAATACAGAGATAAACTGTTGTGCATTAGCAAAACATACTGTAGAATTATTGAGAGAACTTTTACCAATGAACCCTGTTATTTATAAGATGACGCTGGCTGAAATCTAATATATAGAAGATCAATGAAATCCGAATCTCAATCAATGGAAGAGTTGAGTTGCCTCTGCGATTAATTAGTCTCTTAGTATGACTTGTCCAAAACAAAAAAAGCAATAACTTTTTACAATACCCTAAACTTTAAATAGCACATATATCTTAAAGCTTATTACTAAAATCTATATAATCATAAATAATATATAATAGAATAATATACTTGGTAATATAAAATATCCCATTCGATCATAGTGCTTGAAAGACCATCAAAATTCCATTAGGCTAATAACCTTGTTACTATAACAATTTTGGAATTTGTTTAAATCAATCGGTCATAAATCTTATTATTACACTGATAAGTTCCAAAAGTGTTTATTTAAATAATGCACAAGACCGAACCATAACCCCAAAATTTACTGGACGTAGACCTTACCTTAAATAGAAAAACAGTTCATACTAATCCTGTCTTTTTAGAAATGCTAAAAGTAGCTATATAAGTATTACGTTTAGTGTTTCTTAAACTAATAAATATTCACATAGACCTTACCTCAAAAATTTATTACATATAGTTAACTTTTATACACTTATGAACAGCGACACTGTTGTTATCGCAAGTCAGTGTCATATGTTGACTCACACTTTGCAAACAAACTTTATAAACGAAACGATGCACTTCACATATACTTTAAAACATTTCTACTTTAGGCATATTATTCATATAAAATTTAATGCCACTACTTTTATTTATATTACAACACAATTTTTTAATATTAGATACTTATAATAATCTCGCACTCGCCCTAATTGTTAAACTTGATGGATATTCTTAAAAATTAACATACCTGTTTTTAGAAAACAAATATTGAAACAGTCACGTTTAAAATCTAGCATTCGACATCGAGATGTATGTTTATTTTTTAATTGACGTTACGTTAATTTTTGAACGGAGCGCAAGCAACCGCACGTCGTGCGCCCGCGCCGGATATACGCGTGACTAATTGAACAGAAAATAACTTCGTCAGCGGTGGGTGATACAGCAACCGCCGTCAGCGTTTCTTCTTGGAATAAACACTGAATACAATTATTACGAAGCTATGATTGGAAAATATACTTTTATCATACAAAATAAATTGACCCTAAATACTGAAAAGTAGGTCAAATAATTCCAATTTACACACTGTATGATGTTGGGTGCACATTGCACAGCACATACGTACAGTATAATTCCAAAATCCTTTCATAACCGGTTGTATAAACGTTACACCTTGCCCTCTTTTTATCTTACATTAACTTAATATTTTTGAAGACATATTACTTATTATTGTTATAAATGACCATAAATACAAAAGTGTACTTTGCCCATTTAATAAGGAAAATGTAATTAATTAGCAGTAACAGTGACGAATTAGTAAATATTACCGTTATATTAATTAAAATGTTATTAACAAAATTAATGAATATATAGAAGCAGACATATTGTTCCAGACTGATCCTTTAAACGATGCACAGACGTATATGTAGTATTTTATGAATTTGTACAATTTACATGGAATCATGTTTGTAGAATTTGAAATATTCTCCAAAACTATTAATGAATAATCAATCAATATGATTCAAAACAAACGTAGGTCGCGCGAATGACATCATTAGCAGCCAACCTTCATGATCAACTATTCTATCATGAGCATGACGTTACTTACACATTACGGATGACCAACCATATGCAATATATAATTGATGTTGTATATTTACTGCACGTTCATTGTACTCAATAGATACTCTATCTCTAGACAGACCTAAAATTTCGACTCGTAAATCCGAAGTCGTCTTTTGGGTTACATAGTCATTTCGTAGACTATGTAAAACTACTAATTCAAATATCTTTATTCATGTGAGTCTATTACAGACTTATGATATGCAAATCTATCGTCAGTTTGGAATGTTTTCGAGATGAGAAGAACTGACAAGAAACTCAGCTCGTAATATTACGAGTATTTAATAAAATCAAAATGCAATTTATTCATAACTTTATTACTAGCGTAAATATTGATATTTTCTCCATATAATTTTCGTAACCTGATAGTCTTCGACTCTTTAAACAATTTCTTTATGCCTTTAAATCAACTCGAAACGTCTTCTAAAATTGAACAGTTAATACAGCATTTTAACTTCAAGAAAATATTATAAGTCGGAAGGTGCTTTACTAGAGGGAGACTTTGTACAAAAGTCGATTGCTTGGGTACCTCTGTCCCAATTCGTGTTTCAATCGTGAAGCAGTTGTGTTTGCATGGCTGTGTTTCGGTTTGAAGGGTGGGATATGGCGTGAATTTACTGGGTACAGAGGAATGACACCTAAGTCCTCAAGAATGGCAACGCATGGGGGGTATCATGGGCGAAACAATATACTGTGGTATGTCCATGGTACTGCTCATGTCTATAGGCGACGATTACCACTTTCCATCAGGTGGGCCGTCAGCTTGTTTGCCATTCTAAGTTGTATAAAAAAAATACCTGTTAAATAGTTGATCAACGACATGATAGTCAATTTATTTACTAAAAACCTTTCGCACACAGGTGACGTTGTACAGTCCTTTATCGGGGTGTGAAATCCATGTATTGTTATTCTACAAAGCGAATCCTTTTCGGACATAATTCTCTCGTGAAAATCGCATAACGAAGAAAGGCAATGTACCTTTAGAGTTAGCTCTCTACAACGATTTTCGAGATCAACTTCTTGATGAAAATGACGTTTTTTACTTGATGAACGAGGCAATTCAGCTACCATATATGAACTCCTTTGAATCATATCATCATCATATCAGCCTTTAACTCTTTTTTTAACTTTAACTGCTGAACATAAACCTTTCCTTCGGAGGGTTTGCCAGTAGTTCCTGCGCTTGGCAGGCGGACTGGCAGAAGCAGTCAGGCTTTAAAAATATTTTAAGAGGAACGCTGCTACCCATCCCTCGCCTTTTTTAGTCGGCTCTTACGACATCCACGGGAAAGGAAGGTGGTGGGTAAAGGCTTTTTTGAACCTAGGAAATTCGACCATCAATGATCATTGTAATTACTGTCTTTAAAAAATTATTATCCGAGTGGCATAAAATTATTCAATATGAAAAACGATAAACCATCTTAACAGTGTAAGCCTATATAGGTGAACCTCGATCATTTATTTATATCATTACTAACAGAACTGTATCCTTCGTTCCCGGTATCCAGTTTCCATATATTGACAATAACGGTGATGGGGTGCAGTGGACGAGGTCAATGACATCCCCAGTTTGCAGTAGCGGGCACGGAAATTACTGTACTGTAATTACTGTACAAAGTATCCACTTATAAATGTAAGGATTATTTTATACATAAATATATGTACAATTAAGTAGCATTAGAAACTTAGTTTTCTTTGTGATCACGATAATTTCGACCCTCTTTAGTTGAGAAATTCTATAGTAGGTCACCATCTTTATATATGTATGAAGGCCTATGATGTAACTTACAAAACAACGGTCTTCTTGTGCCCTCCAAAGCCAAACCACAGAAGAAACGCATTTTATTTTTTTTATTATGATTATGAGAACAATAAAACCTTATCGCATAGCGTACCTATACCAAACCGTCCAACCGGGATTGTTAGTAATAGGGTCTAAATTACCCATTGCCAGCAATATACACCATCAAGTCGATCTCCACGTGGTTCCCACTGGAAACTATCGTGATTAATTCTTGTGAAATCCGTCACGATGAGCTGACTGACCTGCTTTCATCCTCACCTATCACCATTCACTGGTGCCCCGCCAGCGTATACCGATAACGCAGGCGAGGTTACCATTCGGTCGGTGATAGGGGGGGGGGGACGGAAAGAATATACCCTGTTAGTTCGACCTCCACGTGGTCCCCCCCTGGAAACTATCGTGCTGAATCCCACATGTATCCATGACGATGTGATAGCTGACCTGCCTTTTCAGGAGGGAAAAGGGATTGTTAGTAATGGGAATTAGCATTCCTATTACTAGCAATATATCCTATCAGGACCTCCTCGCGGTTCTCCCTGGAAACCAATCTAATTGATTCATTGTTGAATTTGTCACATTGGGCTAACTGACCTGCTTCATCTTAACTTATCATACCTCACTGGTGCCCCGCCAGTGTTTATTACAAAAAGTCGTCGGATATGTCGGAGCCATCGCCACCTTTCACCGAAAAATAGTGATTAATAGTAAAAAAAAAATAAGTTTATATTCATAAAAAATAATAGTCAGGACATCTTTTATATTCTTTATAGTTGCTTACTTATTTTAGGTTTTTAATGCCATAAAAATATGTATACACCAACAGTGCACTAGTGGAATGTTGGATGAGGATGAGGGCAAGGCCCATTGTAATTAATATACCAAAAATTATTCATGATGGTTTTCAGGAGGGACAGCATGGAAGTTGACCCCATAAGTTATTATTACCAATTGGGTTATTAATCCCTACTGCTCACAATCTCTCTCCCTTGAGGGTAATACCATTTTTGATGTCGAAATTAAATAGCCTCTGGAGGACTACACGTAACTGTTTCCACCCACTCTCACAAGCTTTTCTCTAATTCCGTCTTTCCCTGATACCTTGTCGTTTTTAAGCTGTTAGAGATCTTATTAATGATAATGAGTATAGCTATCCATAGAACTTCTCAATTGCACTTAAAATCTCAGATATGGTAGAAATTATATCACCAATGTCTATCTTCAACTTTGTCAATTGGCTTCACCCAATAGCAAAATCTCTGACATATACTTCGGAGCCTTGATTCGGTTCTATTACATGTGCTTGTTGTATTGAATTGGTGTATGTCATGGCATTATACACTTGGATTTCTACCTATTAAGCTGTCTATATTTTAACATAGACATTGACAACTGGAACTGTTCCCTCATAAGATCCAGAGTTTGGAGAACTAGGATTTTGCCAAAAAAATATGGCTAAAAATAAGAAAATGTAAATTGTAATAAATCACTCCATAATATAGTTTTTTTGCTACCTTATAGCACCTTAACAGCTTAACAACCAATTACTATATTATTTAGTATATACATACTAAAGTTTATAACTTTACATACTATTATTTTAACTACATAATTTTATTTCTTCAACTACAAACTGAAGAGTAATAACATAATATGTTTCTTGAATTATTAGGTATAAAATTATTTATCGCTTTTGGAATGGAGAAGAATATAGGCTAAATTCATTAATACAAATGTTGGAGTCAGATCAAAGTTATTTTAAACCAAGAACCAATACACATCCCAAGCTAGTACAATTATAATTGACTAGTTAATAGTATAAGCTTAAAGAAAAATTCAATTAGAGCAGAGACACAGGAAACAGCCATCTCTTATGAGTGTCCACAAAATATGGCTGTTTTTTAATGTTGTTAATTTTTATAAAGTGGTTTAAACTTTTAAATTACTAATTAACAAAATGTTTTGCTATTTGAGTTGATATGTTTCATTAGGGCAATTAATTCTGTTTTTTAATTTCATGAAAATTTTACATACATATTATATAATAAATTTTTTTACTGGAAATATTTTCAGAGAAAAGTAAAAATAAAATGTTCCAAATATCAGGTGTAATTCTTTTAGAATATTATAAGAAACAATCAAATTAAAACTAAAAATAATTAGAAAAAGACAAACACACTGAACAATATTTTATTGCACTCTAAACCCCTTTCTCATAAAAACTAAAATCTTCTACAAACCTATTTTAACTACTGTTTTAAATTAGGAATATAATACTAAAAAAAAAAGAGACAAAATAGTGAATAGCAAAAATGAGTTTATGAATGTAATATGTTTTATATGACATAACATTTGCTTGTTTTTTTTTTTTTTATAAGTATAGATTTTTTTTATGTAAATTATATTGGAAATATAATAGAAGGGTAGTAGTAGTAGTAGAGAGTATAATAGAAGAATAGAGTAATCACTGATTGGGGAATGGATGGTGGGAAGGAAGTTGGGCTAGATAGATGTTTAAAGATTGCATTCACACAAATAGAGTGGTCAACAAAGCACTCTGTTTATTTGTTTGTTGTTGGTTTGTTTATGAGATATACATGCACGGAAATGATATCAAGATTACTAAATTGAGTAAAATTTTTTCTGTTTGTGAAATTTTAGAGAAATTTAATTTTTGGAGAGAAGTGAAAAAGGCTTAAACATATTTGTGTACAAAATATCTACTGACCTATTTTTTAACAGTTTTGTGTATTAATATATTGTACATAATTTTATATAAATACAATGAAATATAACATAGATTTTACAAAAAGGGAAGGAGAGAGAAAAAAGAAGAAACATAGCAGCTTTCTTTTTCTTTATCATTATTCAATTTGTGATAAATGATAAAATATACTAAAAATTTATACAAGTTTGTGATTGGGTAAAAGTAAAGGAAATTGTATCTATTTGGAGAAAAAATATTTAGTATTTGGGCAAAGATAAAAAACGCATACAACAACCCTTGATAAGATACACAAATCAGTATTAATTTTAGTGACCTAATTTGAAAGTTACTTATTTAGATACTCTTTATTAAATTTTTATCTTTTCCTCTTGAATTAAAATTGACTTATACACTTAAGGAGAAATCAGAGATTTAATTATAATGAGAATTCCATTAATATCGTAAAAGGTAAATCCGACTGTCTCGATAGGTGCTGTCTATGAAAAACATCAGTCGTGGTTGTATTCTCAATTTCAAGTTCTACATCTTACTACAAATAGTCTTAAATTTTCATCTACTAATAATTATAATTTACATCAATCAATAAGAATTTAAATAAAAATGTATATATTTGAAGATTAAAATAAATCAGATCGCCTGTGGCAGTGGAATGGTAACTTGCACACTCCAAACTTCGGTAATCACAAAATAAAAATATATTACTTACCAGTCTTTAATTTTTCACAAAAATAAATATAGACAACGTTAAAACATGGTTAGTTCATCATTATTTCACAAAATTTTAAGATATTTAATATTCTAATGGTAAAGATATGAAAAGCAAACAGAAAAAACACACCTATAAAAACAGACTGACGGAAGGGACAGAAGTGAGTCACTTCAATAAAATGACAAATAATTGAAATTGACAACACTGCTTTTCTATTAAATTGACATTAATAAATAAAATTCAGCTTATTTAACGCAGATTAAAATAACTTTTTCTAATAAACAATTAGGTACTCAAACATTTCATGTGATTTCTTGTTCCAATCCAACTTAAATTATTTATTAATACGTTTTGCTGATGAACGAGAGGATACTGTATCTAATAGACATCTTATAGCTAACACTGACGAAATTGAGAACTCCGATCGATCTCGAACTGATATAGATACCGAGAGCTACAACACAACGACTAAAACCGATAATTTAAATGCTGATGTCTCTGGGCCTTCAATAATGGTCAATTCGTTTCAGTGGCTTATTCGTGAAAGAAAACCACCAGCTTATTTAGGGGATTATGAATTACAATAACTTAGATTTAAAAAAAAAGGATAGGTGAATGTAGTATACGAAACTCGTTACAAATACTGGTTTGTTTTTCTATTATTTACTTAAGATTGTGACATTCCCTTTCTAACTACTATTATCTATAATAAAACCAATTAATCGTTATTTTTAGTTGAATTAAACCAATATTTCCCTGTGGTCTATATTGTTTTGTATCATTTGGATCCCTAAATATCTGTATTTACTTTGTTAAAGTATTCTAAAATATTAAGGTTTTTATGAAGATGATGCTTTTTGGGTACTTTTAATTGTTTAGTGCTTACTAAAATGAACTCTAAAATAAAATAAATATATAAATTTATACTAAGCTCAACCACTTTACATACCCATTTACGGTTACCTTAACAGTATACGTTACCATTGTAAAATATATATACATTTTTTTTTTATTGATTTACTTTGTGATGTTGGCAACAAATCGATAATCTTTGCCATGTTGGTGACTTGACGATAGAAGAACCAATAGAAAGGCATTACGGCCTTTCTTCTCTGAAGAACATGGCCGACATTTTGATGTTGCTGTCATGAAGATTTTTCAGTGACATAAAATTTTAACTTTGTAGTTCTTCATGCACGGTTTTAAGTTCCCAGAACATTTTATTTTTTAATCGCTTATCGGTGTTTAGTGTAACCCTGTTTTGTTGTTACAATGGCAGCTGATCGGGAGATTGCTGCTGAAGACAGCATTAGAGTCGTATGTCGATTTCGGCCACTCAATGACTCTGAAGAAAAAGCTGGTTCAAAATTTATTGTGAAATTCCCTTCAGGACCTGATGATAATTGCATTTCTATAGGGGTGAGTTTTTATAGAGTTAACACGTAATACTATGTTCCTGTATCATCGCCCTAAATTAGATCATGATGACTAATACATTACGACTTGTTCACCTGCTACGAAATGGCCTTTCTTTTCTATTCCGCTCCGTTGACTTTGATTACAATAGCGTAAATCTAAGAATAATGTTGTATTTGCACTAATTTAATACTTATTTCTTTGTTTTGCTAAAAATCAATACAAATAGCTTCTCGACCTTGACCCAAGCATCCCTAAATATTTTTTTAAAATGCCCTTAATTTGTTTGTTTATATTATATGAATTTTTTACATTGATTTTATATTTATAGGCTGCATTTGTTTTTAAACTATGGACAAATTTATTCATATTAATATTTTATATTTTGGTGGTGCATATTTACATACAGCATGATCTTATTTCTCTCTAAAAAATGACATAAATAAATATTTTCAGCAATATTTAATTTGTGGTTTTGAATAATAGCATCATATTAGTACAACTATTACAAATCTCACTGTACCATTATTACTTAATCAAGTATATAAAAAATTAAAAAGGTCAAAATATTAACTGTTGTTCCTTGGTATGATTTGCAATTCAATGGTTATCTAGTAAGATTGTGTAGTTTTAGGTAAGACTCACATTTTTTTTTTCACTGAATAAAAGATAATTTTTATCACTAGATTAACACTTAATTATCAAGTTTGCAAATTATTTTAATGTTAAAAGTAATTGTATTTTATTCTGAGATAATAAATGTTGCAATAAAGCTGTACTAGTTGTAATGTTACATAGACATATTGACCAACTTACACTGTTGCAACATTTTTATTACCAAATGTATATTTTGGACCTTTTATTTCAATTATACCTATGAATTATTGTAATTACAATGCTCAGGCATTCATTCCTTTCTAATTCATGTAACCTTCTCTTAACAAACTTACAATAAATTTGTACATATATTGTATACCAATAATCTGTCTTGAGAAAATCCATAATAAGAAACATAAATACTTACTTTATATAAGCTATATGTACATCAGAATTTATTGTGACAGCTGTACTAATAATAATAAATCTGTAGGTAATCTATTAAATTTGATAAAATTTCAACATCATATAGAATCTATTTTTTAATACTAAAATCATCTTAGCATATTTTAATTAGATTCCAGTATTTAAACAAAAACATACAAATAATAACATGAACTAATTATATAATTAATTAACACATTTTTTTATTGTGTACTGTTATTTTAATAAAAAGATACACCAATAATACTGATAGTCTAAATTTCAATTATGGAAAAACAGATTGTATAGGTACCTATAAGTATTATTATTAGAGCTGTAAAATGTTTAAGACCACATTTGTTTAAAAATTTACAATTCATACCAAAAGTAAATCTACATATAAATTACTAACTTTTGGATAGGCACTATAGTATCAATTAATTAGTACTTCAGTTAGAATAATTAACAGTGTTTAGGCCTTGAATCTTAACATACATTTACTATTTGGAACTCTATATATTGTGGGCCTCATGTTTGGATTGATTAAATTCAAGTATAAGCAGTAAATAAATGTCTTTATAGACTAAAATTTATTAAAATTTTATTTTATTTATTTATTTAAAAACAAAATATTTGCATTAACAAAATATTATTTATTTTTAAGTTAGTAGCAAAAATGTATTTGTGTGTATTTAATAACAGAAAATTTAAGTATTTCACACAAAAAGTATATTATATTTATAGAATTATATTAACATTTATATTCTTTAACTCATTATGTTGTTATAACAAGTGTTATTACATTGAATTTCAGTATGTATTAACAATAATATAGGTTTTATAATTTGAATTTAAATTATATGCCACATTTTTAATTAAATTTATCATAAAATAAATATAATAAAATTAATTTTAAATGAACAATAAACAAAGAAGTAAACAATAAAGAGTATCTATCTATCTATAAATATTATAATATCCAATTTAGACACGTAGGTATTTAATATTCTACATGATTCTAATTTATGCTTCACTTCACTGCTACTGCATATAAACATATATCTTTTTACTTTACAACTACTCTAAAAATATTTATATATTTTATTTTTTATAATAAGTAAATTACATCAAATTATTAAATAAGTTGAGAATAAGAAATTTGTGACAATTTCCGCTCATATATTTGGTGAATGTGGTCTATTGGTCTCATGTAATAAACTGCACAAAGTTCATAGCTTTTAAATATAAGTTTGACAAACTAAAACAGTTTAGAAGGATTGATAAAACAAAGAGTAGTAGTCATCTAAAACCAGTGTTACAAGTGAATCACATTTTGTTAATATAACCTATGTAACAGGCATGACTGAATATTCTAAAAATATAATGTTAAATGATAGAGTTATTTTCTTAGCACTAAATATTAAAAGGACTGAATGTCAAATAATACATTTAATGTTTTATTTATTAATTGCAGCAGTATTAAGTACATGAATTGTTGATGGATTTTAAATTGGTGGATACAAGAGCTGGTCTTATTGCTAAGAAATTTCATCTAGACAACCTGTTTTTTACATTATTTACTGTAATTATTTTGAATTTAGAAAAATTAATTATAGCTACCATTTCAGTAATTTTATTGCCACAACAAATTAAATTAATAGTCATATATACTTTATACATTAATAGATTTTGCCTGCAACTATATGGATTTTGGAAGTAGGTAGTAACTACTTATAGATAGTATCAAGATATAGTACATCAAATTTTAAGCACACCCTTCAGAAATATGATTAAAAACAGCATCCAATATAGTGCAGTAGTTTTTGTGTACTTACAGACATAAAAATTCTAAATAATATTATTTTGGCTTTTATTTTTCATATTAAGGCACCTTTTATTTTATCTTATATCAATTTTACTTCTTTATATACAGAAATTGTTTAGTTATAATTTAATTATATTAGTACAATTATTACAATATTACTTTTATTGATTTGTAAATTACAACTCCCTTGTGATTTATCATACATATTTTATTATCTCCTGTTTCCATGGGGACTTTCATTAATCTTTAATGGATTCTTAATTGATACATAAGGAACTACTTGCAAAGTTTCAGGCTACTCTGCTAATTTTATTTGTATAGTCAGGGCAATTTTATTAAGATATTAAGATTTTAAGATATTTAGATATTAAGATTAAGATTCTTATTTCTTAAGATATTTAGATATTAAGATTAAGATGCAGCGAGCAAGGTATAGATTTATTTATTTATCTTAGGTAAATTTACAGAGAACAAATACAAACATTAAATTATAGAACAATATGTTAGGTAGGTTTGTTTATAAACTCTCGCTTATAGTAATTTTTTTTATCTATGCGCTTTGTCACACGTACGCATCGCATATACTGCCTAGATCAAAACAAACATAATTATGAATTGAGGTATATAATGACGAAATTTATAAATATAATGGCTATAGGTATAGATTGTTGACATTTTGGGTGTGTAAAAAAAAACAAGCTATCAAAGCTTATTTGAATAATTAATTCTGTCTATAATTTCATCATACGTCATATATATTAATACCTATATGTAAGATAATAACATTGATTTAATCAAGTCCGTTATTAATTTACTGTTTTATTTTAGGGTAAAGTGTACTTGTTTGACAAAGTATTCAAACCAAATGCAACCCAAGAAAAGGTCTACAATGAAGCTGCAAAAAGTATTGTATCAGATGTACTGGCTGGTTACAACGGCACCATATTTGCATATGGTCAGACCAGTTCTGGTAAAACACATACCATGGAAGGTGTCATAGGTCTGTAATATAGTTACATAATATAATAATAGTAAGAATAAAATAGAAATTACTATATACTCAGAAAAAAACAGGGCATTTATCAATAAGAAATGATAACATTATCATTTAGTTGTACAGATATTATAAGCATTATATAATAGCATCAACTGCCTGGTCAAGTTTGACCAATGGTTGATATGATTGTCGGATTAAAACAAGGGATTCATAATTACCTTGATACAAAAACATTAATACTCAATTATACTATTATTGTATTTTTTTTTAGGTTTTTTTTTTATATCATTGTAAACCTCTAAAGCAGGAGTTTGCTGTTATTTTGTGAGAAAACCAATATAAAAAAAAAATTATAATACACTTTTGTAACTAAGAATTTTTTTTTTTTTTTTTATTATGATGTAAATAACACAGTTACCAATGTAATGTTTTCTCCTTGGTGGCTAATGAACTTCTTTTTTCCATATACCTTAACTATTCATCATGTTGGTATGGATATGAATGCATAGAATGAAAATGTTACTTTACATACCAATCTATTCTTCTAATAATGTACTTAGATCTTATTGTTTATAAATTAATCAAAACTTTTTTGTTTTATAAATGCAGGAGATCCAGGAAAACAGGGTATTATTCCAAGGATAGTAAATGATATATTCAATCACATCTATGCAATGGAAGAAAACCTTGAATTTCATATAAAAGTGTCATATTTTGAAATATACATGGACAAAATAAGAGATTTGTTAGATGGTAAATATATCATTCAATGTATATATGTAGTTAATTCAATAAATTCAGAAATTAATACTAAAATTTTTGGTTTCAGTATCAAAAGTCAATCTTAGTGTTCATGAAGACAAAAACAGAGTTCCATTTGTAAAGGGTGCTACTGAACGATTTGTGTCAAGTCCTGAGGAAGTTTTTGAAGTTATAGAAGAAGGAAAATCAAATCGACACATTGCTGTGACAAGTATGTACTTGATTTATTATAAAGATCATCATTTAATAAAACAAATTAACTGTCAAGTAGGTCATCTCTTTCTTTTAAGCTTAATTAAAAAGAAAAAAATGACAGCATACAAACTGTAATAATAGATTACCGGAGGTTTTTAATTTTTTATGAATAGTCATGATGATAGTAATAATTTTTCATACTTATTCATTTTTCATATCAAATAATGACATAGGTACTCTGCTGATGTTAATATCGCAATGTTCTTTAATTAAACATGCATTTCAATCTTTCAACTCATTGTTATTTATAAATTGTTATCTAACACACATTTTTTCATAACCACAGACATGAACGAACATTCATCTAGATCTCATTCTGTCTTCCTCATAAATGTAAAGCAAGAAAACTTGGAAAATCAAAAGAAGCTTTCGGGAAAATTGTATCTTGTGGACTTGGCTGGTTCCGAAAAGGTAACTGTTTCTTATTTTACTTTCATCAGTTTTAAACAAAATAAACTCAACTTAATATAGGTTAAATAATGTGTTTTGATCATTTAATTTTTCTCTATTAACTAAGAAATTTGTAAAATTGTATAATTCCAAGTTGTATAAAAAAATTACAATGAGCACAATATTCGTCAGGTATCCAAAACTGGTGCTGAAGGTACTGTACTAGATGAGGCAAAGAACATCAACAAATCACTGTCGGCCCTTGGTAACGTAATTTCGGCGTTAGCGGACGGAAACAAATCGCACATCCCTTACAGTGATTCAAAATTAACACGAATTCTGCAAGAGTCATTGGGTGGTAACGCTAGAACGACAATTGTTACTTGCTGTTCGCCAGCATCTTTCAACGAGAGCGAAACAAAAAGCACCCTCGACTTTGGTAAAAGGTATATATTATACCCGTGTCTATTATGAAAATTTGAACTAGTAATATCTTTGAGATTCTGATATTTAAACTTCATTTTTAGGGCTAAAACTGTTAAGAATGTTGTATGTGTTAACGAAGAGCTCACGGCTGAAGAATGGAAACGACGCTACGAGAGAGAAAAGGAGAAGGTGGCTAGGCTTAAGGGCAAGGTAAATATTTATTATTATAAATAATTATTACTTTGCGTGTCCCTATTAACAAAGTCAGATACATATATCGGAATTATTTTAAAGAAGTGTTGTAATAGTGATACTGAATATTTTTCGCATAGGAATATAAATGAATAAATAACAATTCTATAACATGGGTATATTCTTAATTTTACATATGAACTACAATTTCATCTTATATATTGTAAAGCCAGTAAGCTTTATTGGTATGGTCTAAATTTATTTCTTTTATATAAATCAATATTTATTTTTATAATTACTAAATGTTTGTTTTTCATTAGGTTGAGAAGTTGGAGGCTGAGCTTAGCCGTTGGCGGTCTGGCGAGACGGTGCGACCAGAAGAACAGGTTAACTTACAAGAAATTGACGCTGTTACTCCAGTTACATCATTCATTGAAGAAAAACCACCAGTACCGGTTAGTAATAAAATTATTAAATAAATTTATATAATTATATCTTAAATATATAATCTTACATCTACATCTTATTGCAGCCTGTCCCAGTGGCAGTTTCAAGTGCAGTGGAAGATGCAGCCATGCAGGGTAAATTGGAAACCCTATACCAACAATTGGATGATAAAGATGAGGAGATCAATCAACAATCACAGCTGGTTGAAAAACTTAAGGAGCAAATGATGGAACAGGAAGAACTTATTGCTTGCACCAGGTAATTGTTTTACATGATGATTTGATACTTGAATATTGTCAAAAGAAATATTATAAGTTCAAGATTTGCCTTTATCTGATAGGATGTTTAAGTTTTTAAGATATAATAAATTATTATTATTAATATTATAATATTAATATTAAATATAATATTATATTATTGAATATAATTCATGCTATAATTTTGTACTCCATTTAGACGCGATTACGAAGCGCTGCAAGGTGACATGAACCGAATCCAACAAGAGAACGAAGCGGCCAAGGAAGAGGTCAAGGAGGTGCTTCAAGCTCTCGAAGAGCTTGCCGTCAACTACGACCAGAAATCACAAGAGGTTGATAGCAAGAGCCGCGAATGTGACCAACTGTCCGAAGAGTTACAGACGAAACAGGTATACTAACATCTTTACTTAATCAATTCCAACATGTTTAATTTCCTTGTGTTAACATTTCATGTCTACGACTGCTTTGAATTTTGTCTAACAGAGCGCATTGACAAGTGCCACCGCCGAGCTACAGCAACTCCGTGACTTGTCGGCTCACCAACGGAAACGTATCGCTGAACTTCTCACGAATCTACTGAGAGATCTCGCGGAAATAGGTGCTGCAGTAGGCGGCTCCGAACTGGACTTCAAACTCAACGTGGACACGGTTGGCAAGCTCGAGGAAGAGTTTACAGTGGCGCGTTTACATATTAGCAAAATGAAGAGTGAGGTCAAGAACATCGTACAACGTTGCCACTCGCTCGAATCGGCTAACATTGACGCTAATCAAAAGGTGAACTACTATTTAAAAAAAAATTATGTATAAAAGTGTATTTTTAATTACCTAGATAGTTTAACACCATTTTACCTATTTCTCGAATGCAGTACTAAAACATTACTTGTTGTTTCCGTGTCTACAATCTTAAACATAGAAGTATAACCCTTTAGTCTTCAGGTACTGCAATACATGGATGGAACAATATAATCTATCATGTCCTTGATATTACTATAGGCAAAAGTTTGCATTTCTCGTCAGATATTTCGTCAGCTTGATTATCGTTTCGTGTAGTATAAAACAGAAAATAATACTTTATAATTAAAAAAAATTGCGTTATTTATAAAATTATAAACTGTAGATCGAAGAATACGAGCGGTCGCTGGGTGAATGCCGCCTGCTGATCTCGCAGCACGAGGCGCGATGTGCCTCGCTCGCGGAGTCCATGCGCGAGGCCGAGAACAAGAAACGACAACTGGAAGAAGCGGCCGATGCGCTGCGCGAGGAATGCGCCCGGCTTCAGGTGAGTGAAGTTGTTTACTCTGTTCGGAATAGTAACTTTTTTTGCCAACATTTGGTAATTGCCGATCATATATATAAATAAATGGGCGTCTGACTAATTGGGTTATTATTGTTTTTCCTGCATATTGATTAAAAAAAAGACGGTATTATGTCATCAGTTGTTGCTTACTCATTCATTACAAAAGCAGGCTTTGTCATTAAAATATTTGATGTGATTTTGTAAATCTAAAATGATATATTTTGAATTTTATTTTAATTTGTTTATATGATGCACTTGTTTATATGAAGTTATAATTTATGTCTGTTCAACACTGATTTTGTGATATCATTTGAATCATTGAAATATTGGGAATGAACATGAATAAATTATTTAAAAAAAAATCGGTCGCTTATGTTTTAACATATTTGTGGGCCATTTATTGCTTTTTCATCCCCCTTCAAAAAGAAGGTTCACAATTTAGTTTTTCTTCTAAGTTTGTAACCTCATAATTCCTTCAGTTCTAAACTGATTTAGAAAATTATTTTATCTAAAAGGATATATTTACAGATTATTCCCATAGAAACTTTATCAAAATCTGTTTAGTAGTTTAATTTTAAAATCAAATTACTAGTTTTTTGACACAATAGAAGTCAGTTTTTTTTGTATAGATTACAATTTTTAATTGTAATCTATACAATTAATTACCGAATTATTGCATTTGGTGCAATCTGTTCTTTTGGAATTTTTTAAAAACAACCACCGTTGTTTTGGAACATGTGAATCCTGTACTATTTAGTATATATAAATTGAATTGTTATGACTGTTTGATCATCATCAAAAGTTAGCTGTTTTATTAGCATGATGGGAATGGTTGTGCTGGGAGGACGCTTTTCTTAAATTTATACCAATCTGCAGTCATAGTTTTCTGGATTTCGATCCGACATATTGTCGGCCATATTTCAAATAAAGAGAAAACTATTCTTTCATATCTATTCAATTTTTTCCCTGTCATGATATCGCCGCTGTCGTTTTCATCTCGTACCCATCGTTCAAGGCTTCTGGGTTCACGTGTAGGTGTACGAATTGTCGCTCCTGCTTGTCTATGGTGGAAAAGTAATTCGTTTCATCAGTGTTACCTTCGACAAATTACCGAGTCGCCGTAGGGTATCCTCCGGCGCAAATGTGTCGGATGGTGTTTCGAACCGCGTACGCGAGAGGGTATGTGATACATGGTGGTGATGGTGGACGCGTGGCACATGGCAGGCGGCGGAGCGCGTGCAGCTGGCGGCGGCCGAGCAGCGCGCCGACTCGCAGGTGCGCGGCGCGCTCGAGGCGCAGCTCGAGCAGCTGCGGGCCGCGCACGCCACGCAGCTGGCCGCGCTGCGGGACGAGCTCGCCGCGCTGCAGCGCCAGCACCAGGAGCTCAAGGAGTTAGTACATGCGCATTTGCAACTACAAATACTAAATAATCAAATAACTAAGCTGGGTTTCGCTGCTTCACCTGTGTGCATCAGGATATACGGTATCCTATGTTAAATTAGGATATAATATCTATATGCCAATTTAATTCAAATCTGTTCAGCTGTTTAAGTATGATTGATTAAAAAACATCATTACAAATTTTCATATGATATCAGTTTTATACTAAATTAAACATGTTATAATAATATTGAGTGTTACATTAAACATTTTGAAATAATAGTTGATAATATATTAATAAACAAAAATAGATTTTCTATACGCCGCCTATAAACATGAAATTGTAAGTAATTTAAATTTTTTCACCACTCGTTGCATAAGTAAAACAGTCTGAACTGAGTTATTTGATTTATTAGACGAAAATAAGGATCCTCATTTTTAATTAAAAATTTTGTATACAATTTTAGACTTTACATGCCTAAATATTAAAAAAAAGGTCAAAGAATATATAATGTTATTTTTTACTGCAAGTAAGTAATTAGAAAGTACACTAACAATGATTGTTTCTGTCAACAGTACGTACCAGGAGCTGACCCTCGCGCGGCAGCAGTTGCAGGATGACTACGAGAAACTGAAGCGAGAGGAGGCCGACAAGTCGGCGAAACTCAAGGAACTTATGTTAGTGTCACGATCGCCCCGCCGTAATCTAGACAAGGCCGAGAAAGAGGTCGTCAATCAACAGATGCTAATGAAAGACGAAGGCGATCATTTCAAAGATTATATAATATCACCTAAGAAAGCCAAGCTAGAATACGAATACAATGTGGAAATCGATAAGATTGCGGCCAAAGAGGAAAAGTCGCTCTCGGCAATTTCCAAGACCCCTCCCACCCGTCACTCCTGTAACATCCACCCCCTGCAGCTACATTTACTTATATCTGTCACTATGATCCTCCTAACCCATCGCTATCCACAGATAGTGGTTTTAGTTTGAGCTATACAAGTATTGTGATATAATATGGATCTCCCTTCACTTTTTTGGACAATAGTTGTTTCAGTGCCTTTTGTATTTAATGGTTTTAGTGCATATGTCGTTTGGAATCCAAATATATTTGTTCAGGTGTGTTAAGGAGATCCATGACTCACGAATGTTGTATCCATTAACGCTTTCGTGGTCAGATGCAGTGAGTTTATGTTGTTTATTGAAACCAGTAAATCTTCTTAATATAACGATAAAAAACATGAACTGACTGTGTGCGTACGTAGTCGTTGTTGTTAATTGTTTAACAATTCTTTAATATTTTTTATGCCTTTTTAACGCTACTACGCTTCAGTTGGTTGACGTTAGTCCACAATGCATTTATACTAGTGAAAATTTTGAATAGTTCAATTATTTTAATATAAATTTTCTATTGCTTATAAGGAAAAAATACCTTCTATGTATCTGTTTGAACGTAGCATGTATCAGTATTGTGGTATGCATTTATGTATAAGCATGTTCCTCCCAAATGTATATGTAATATGTATACATGTAGTTATAGTTGTAAATATAGTAACAAATACCAAAGAAAGAAAAGAGATTATCGCGTTGTTGTTTAATTAAATAACGGGAGAGACGTACTTTACAGGATTTATTTTAGTTATTTAAAAAATTATAAAAATGGTGCATTGCAAGTTGTGTTTAATATTATAACACTGCCATATTACTTTATAATATGTTGAATAAATTACGCGGGTTAATAGGAAAAGTAATTTGTTCATTGTTAATTTAGTATGCAAACCTTAGATATAACATTACAATGTAGTATGTTATGCATTAGTTACAAATATCACAAATGACAATGACATGTTAAGCGCATGTTGTTCAAGCACTATAATCATAATCAACTAATATGAGAGAATGTGTACACGACTTTGCCGAATGGATCAAAACATTTAAATTAAATAAATGAACATCGGTATGTAAATATTCTTGTAAATATACTTCTATGTTTGTATAGAGAGTATGTCGATATTTTTACTTACCTATTTTTCTAAACAATTTAACGACCATGAGTTATTTACTTCTTGGCGATATTATCAGATCTGTTACTAGGCTGAACTTAAATTTTAACCGAATTGAGATAATACTTGTCATAAACACCAACCACAATCTAGGTTAGTCGGACAACGTTATAAAAATGAAAAATAAAACTTAGGAATCGTATGATAAGCGAAAATTTATACTATATTATGCACTCAATTTAGTATTAAAAAAAAAAAAAATGTTGCATTTATATGATGGGAACATTAATATTTATTTTCATTCCATTTTCTGCATTTATTCAAGTAAATATTTTATAATTTCGTTTTATAAAACACGTTCACCGCATGTTTATCAATTATCACTACTGCATCATATATACAATATCATGTTCAGTATTTTATAGCATTTATATGTGTATCGTTTCCTAGTGTCCATCTTCACTTCCTCTAGTCTGTGTGCACTCGAAATGCCGAAGAGTGATTGTTGCCTCGATCTAATCGAAACGCGTGCAAATGGTCAATTACGCCTGTTGCACTCTATTTGCACGTTGTTGTTTACCACTGTGACAGTGTCTTAGTTACAATTAAATCTAGAAACATTATTTCTTTGTCATAACGCTATAAAACATTATTTCTAGATAGAATTGTTATTGACACAAAGTTACATATTGAACAATAAAATGAATTTAACTGTAAACACGTAGTCGATGTAAGTATTAAGTAGACGTAGTGCGAGGTCTTGTAACGCCTTCTGCTTTTTAATTTTGAGTTATCATTTTATTCCGCACGTATCCCATTCATATTCATTCTGCCGAGGGTTGGCATTCTCTTAAACGATCGGCCTAAGAGTACAGAGCGTTGATGTATATGGATGGGTGCGTGCTGACAGATATGATAGCTCTGACACTCCGTTGCCAGGTAAAATACACAAGCTAAATTTGTTGTTGTCATTGGTATACAATCATTAGTAGTTTTATTAAAGTGCATTGTATTTTTCCGCAGTCAAAGCGTGGAGCGGCGTGAGCAGGCCCGCGCCGATCTCAAGGGTTTGGAGGACACCGTCGCCAAGGAGTTGCAAACCCTGCACAACTTACGGAAACTATTCGTGCAGGACTTACAGGTCAGGATCTTAACGTACAAAATGAATCGTAAATTTAAATTTCGATAATGTATGTGTTATAACACATTTAATGTGTATTCAAGAAGTCGCGTGTTACGCTCTGGCCGCTATGAAGATTATGTATCAATTTAAATTACTGATTAAATACATGATAATGATAACAACATGAATAAAATTTAATGACAGAAGGCTTATCACGTATCTCGTTAGATTTAAGTATGGTCGATAGTAACTATTATAATCACCATCTTGGTATCAGTCAACAATGACTCTGACTACCCTCATGGTATTACAGTTATACTCAACTGATGAAGAAAAAGAGCGTTATGTTTTCCAGATATATAATAATAGTTAACGCTTTTTTTCCGGATATTTTATGTAATATGTAGTCTTGATGGGTATTTTAATATGAACTGTCTCTACATTTAATTGTATTAGTATGGGCTACTAAACAGTTGAAAATTTATATTAAAGCCTGGTTTTAAGATTCTTTTTTATTTATTTTAATGCTTGTTTATATATGTATATAACTGCATGTATTTTCTGTTATTGACATGCCTCAGTAATATGAATTAATAAATGTTGTACGCCTCAAGAAGGTAGAATATGATCGAACTTTGATATTTATAATATCTTTTTGTCAATAAAGAGATTTTAATTTGATTTGACATTAAAATCCAGGCGAGGATAAAGAAGTCCACGAATTCGGAAGAAGGTGCCGAAGAGGAGGGCGGCTCGCTCGCGCAGAAACAGAAAATCTCATTCTTGGAGAACAATCTGGAACAGCTGACAAAGGTCCACAAGCAGCTAGTACGCGACAACGCGGATCTGCGCTGCGAACTGCCCAAGCTTGAAAAGCGTCTGCGAGCGACTATGGAGCGTGTCAAGGCACTCGAGACGGCGCTCAAGGTTATATTTTAATTCAATACTAGCTGTAACCCACAGTTAGATTTATGGTGATAGTTATAACGTAATTCGTAAAAACATTATAAATGCATAGAATATTGAGAATGTACTAGGCTGTATCTTCTGTATCTCGTGATACGCTCAACCTATTTTAGTAAAACAAATACCATTTATTATAGTAAATACCTCAATTTTTAATAAAAATTTTATCACTAAAATATAGAAGTGTATACAAGTAAATTACAAAAAAATCCTTCTATATTATAAAAAAATAATATTAAACTCTTTTTTTTTTTTACTTTTTCAGGAAGCTAAAGAGGGCGCTATGCGCGATCGTAAGAGGTATCAATTCGAGGTTGACAGGATCAAGGAGGCGGTTCGTGCCAAGAATCTTGCCCGAAGAGGACCGCAAGCACAAATCGGTGAGAAAAAAATTGTAGAGTTATTTGCACATCATGATGTAATGATAAAATGAATGTAGACACAATTATATAATACAATAATTTTCTCATTATTACATACCACTAAAGCCATGTCATCAATAATAAAATTTTAAATAAGGCTATCATGGTGTAGATTTCATAGGCTGAGCAAGAGTAGTAAACTGAGTAAAGTAATAATAATATTAAAATTATTTTCGCAGCGAAACCGATCCGTGCGGGCGGTGGACACATGGTGGGCGGTGGCGCGGGAGGCGTTGTGCGACCGGCGCCTGCGCAGGATATCAAGCGGAAGTCGATCATAGTCGGCGCGCGAGGTACGTCCAATGGATTTGAAGTATTTATATAAAATAACTAATAAAATAAGGATAGGGTTTTCAGTGACTCTATCTATTACTTTGTCACTTGGAAAATATGAATCCTTACCAGAAGGAGACTTTGTACAAAAGTCATTTGCTTGGGCACCTCTATCCTTTATCCTTTTCGTGTTATGTTTGCATGACTGTTTCGATTTGAAGGGTGGAATATGGCAGTTAATTTACAGGGTACAGAGAAATAACACCTGAGTCCTCAGTAATGGCAACGCATGCCGGGGGGGGGGGGGGGGGGGGGGGGGGGGGGGGGGGGGGGGGGGGGGGGGGGGGGGGGGGGGGGGGGGGGGGTCATGGGCGAAACAGTATACTAGTTACATAAAAAAATTATTTAGTTTTGTCTTCATTACTGCATATACTCAGTTTCCTTTCTATTGTTTCAGATGAGAGTTGAACTGTTAGCCGTTACGTCGTAGAGAATTTAAATGAAACTTCATAGATGTACCTAATATGGGCGGCGGAAATTCTTGAAAATATACCCATTATACTACGTGTTTATGAAAAGCCTAATAATAAACTGCATCAAAAAAAAAAAGAAAAATATCGTAGAATTCTCTAGGCTTAATCTTTCGAGCTATCTAATCTTAATGTCAATAAGTGCACATGGATTTAGAATTATAATAGCTTTTTGCAAATTATAAATAGGTCAGGTTTCATATAAATTCGATATCGGTTATCATTAGGTACCGGTGCAAAAAGTATTACGATATGAGCAGACCCGAAGCTTCGATGGTCTTTGATGTTGCTATTTTTATTATTAAATGAAATAAAAAAATATTTTTATTATATGACAAAAGTATTACGTTTAATTTCACGTCGTAAGTGGCTAATTTGTGATCACTATACCACGGGAGGAAATGCGACGAAACGGTATGTAGAAGTCGTTAAGTACAAAATATACCGAGCCAGTTACCAATATGTTGTCTGGAAACATGGAAATGTAGGCGGTCACATTTCTTTCTTGTTTGGTATAGAATGATAATAACTTCAAAGATGCAATATTTCATTATCTATAAGAATATGCTGTGAGTTATTTGCAGACTAGCATATGCTGCCGCACAAATAAATAAAAAATAAAAAAAAAATACCAAGGCCGTATTGTCCTATTCCGCGTGTGGTGGCAAATGCATACCAGTGTGCATCTTCAGTGTGTAGTTGTAGTTTAAGCTTCTTTAATATATATTTTTATATATTGTGATAAGCGTTGTTATGCCGATATGTGAGCATTTATTTATGTTAACGAACGACTTTTCGGTATATGTTCACAAGGTGTCATGGGTGATAACGAGGGGACTCAACGGTGATACACGTAAAGCTTCAGGTTTAGTCTAACACGGTCAGTTTGGTTGGTATGAGCGTGTGTGCCTGGGCGACTTGCTGCAACTAGCAAGTTCACTGCCACTAGGCACAGTCTGCGCCAGATGGATTCGCAATACAAATTAGTGGGCGATTTTTGTATTCTTATTTAGGAATATGAAAATCTCTTTCAACTAAATACATTTTTTGCTCTGGTAACTAAAAAAAAAAATACAAAATTACAGATACACGTTATTAAAACTAATTGCAAATAGAGTTCATATTAGAATAGGTTATCATTCATATCACCTTCCGCTTGGCTCCCATTCTATCGTCACCGTCACATTTGCTTGCGAGCTGTGATGATTTTTGTTTTCTAGCAAATGTATTGTCATATTTGTATTGCTGTCTCGGTGGTAACTTTAGTAACACTTGGTACATACATAAAGCTTTTGAAATGTATTCGCACGTGTAATACATCGACACTGTAGTCGTTTCGAAGAATATTAACACAACAAATGACCCATTGAAAATATTCAGTTTTGAATTTATTATAAATTATCTATTTGCTTTCAAAATACATCAGCTTCGTAGTAGATCTGTAACTTATGTAAGTACTTATGAATTAATCACTATGGGATATAGTCCAGAATGGGCTTGTTGCAATTAATTGAAGTACTGAAAAGTATGTTCATACACCGTTTCCAACTAGGAGTTATGGAACTATGGCTGAATAAATATTTAGAAAACCAAAGATAAATCACAATTGTTAGATTTATTATTCGAGATTAAAATATTTATCAACAAAAAGAAATAATTCCCGAATCATTCAACGGTTCCAAAACTCCTTTGTGTGTTGCAATACATTTATTATATCGTTTAGGTGTAAAGTTGTAGTAAATTATTTCACATTTAAGTTAGATACTTGATTTTATTATATTTTATTTATTGTATATCATAACTAAATTATCTCATTTTTCACTTAAGAAGTGTAATGCGCTTTTTTTTTACATACCTCTATTTACATTATTTTTAATCATGATCAAATGAATATATTTTTTCACTCAGAATTAGAGATGTTTACAAAGATGCATTCCACAAGGAAATAAAAGTGTGTCTTTGTGTATCTTTATGTTGTTTTGTTAAAATGTAGGTAAATATGAGGCTATCCTCGGTTTCCACTCGCCTGTTGCATATATAGCTCAAACCGGAAGTCTGCGCTGCGACTCTTACTCGGTAGTCGAGTGAACCCCAAACCGGCAGGCTTGCCTTTGCACCAAGTGATTTAGTTTGTATTGACATCTTTTGTATGATGTATTTAATATATGGAAAATCCTCAAAAAGAGTGTTTTCTTCATTTTTATTTATTATAAAAATAAAATTATGAATTTAATTTGCTAGTGGGTCTTTTTATTTTACTTATAACCCTTACGTATAAATTAGTAACACAAGAGAAAATAATGAATATCATTGGACTGACAAGCAAGCACTGGTGTCTTGTTTATTGTTAAATGCGATTATTGTCTTTAATTGTTATTTAACAAAATAGTCTTTCATGTAATATTTACTTTGGCTGAGTAGTTTAGTAATGAAGAAATATGAAATTTTATTTAGCCAGTAGATATGTTTTCGTTACCATAGTTTTTATTAAAGAACGACGCAAAGCGGCGTTGCTATTAAACTCTAGCTAACATATGCTACTATGACAATGAAACGAAAGAACAATCTAATAAAAAAGGGTTTTTAAAAATTATCACACGGATAACTAAATAGCATTGGTAAAACTGCAGAAAATAGCTCTAATCTCTTATCTATCATATGAATATCCTATATCACAATATTCACAAAGGTTTATTAATTAATAAGCCTTATGTATACAATGTGCGTTTTGCAATTCCCACCAGTTTTTTTATACCACAAGTGGCAAACGAGCATACGGCCCACCTGATGGTTGCCATAGCCTATAAACGCCTGCAATACCAGACAGTTACAGCGTTACCGACCCTGAACGAACCTCTATTCCTTTTTTGAAGAACTCCATTCTGTAGTACTAATCTCTTGGAAAAACTTCGACAGAGAGAACTCTTTCCATAACCTGAGTGTTTGTGGAAAGGAACATCTCTAAAACCGCGCTGTACGCGACAGTGTGACCATTTGTGGCAGATTCCTGTCATTTTTACTTTTATTATAAAAGATGTCTATTGAAAATTCAAATCGGGTAAGTAATATAAATTTTCTTGAAATCCTTTAAATCTACCACTTTTGTAAATCATCAGCATAATCCGCCACACAAAATTTAGGAGTGAAATTTGACAAAATAGCAGCAATTTGCCGCAAATGGTCACGCTGGTACGCGACCATCTAGGATCTAAGGTATAGAGGTGAACTTCCCGTATATATAACTACTTAAAACTAATAGACAGTTCAGGGTACTTTAGTTAAAACCACTACCGTAACGGGAGAATAATAGATTAGTGCAAGAGATAAAATATAGGTATTATATGCTTTGAATAATCTAAAATCAATAGATAGATTTCGAGTGGTGACCACGTACAAACGCAATTTAGGACGACTTGAGCGATCTTCCTACTACATACAAATGATGACGTCAAATGTGTTGCAGGGAGTCGGTGAATACAGTGGTACTAATATACTAGTGTTTTGAGATACGAGCCGCCGAGCAACCGATATTTTGCTTTGAGATGAGAGCAAGGTTTGAGATATGAGGAATCGCACACTACACCGCTGCGCACGACCCCAACATGCGAGGTGGATGTTGGTGTCTAACAGTTTCTTCCACTTCAGACTAACACTAAACAAAAACAACGTACGTGGTTTTTTTAGGTATACGGATTAATGGCATTTCAATTAAATTCAATGGGGAAAATTACTTTGAGATACAAGCATGGTTACGGAACGAATTAAGGGTACCACTGTACAGGTATTTCAGGCCCATTCCTAATGGCAATCTATGAGATTAATCTAATGTTCAATGATAGGAAAACTAACAGTGAAACCGATAATACCTTATAAGCAATCATTGGGTGTTATAAGAATATCATTAATGCGCATATACAGTACACCTCCCAAAATTTACTTGCAGGAAACAATCTTAAATTAATTTCGTAAAAAAATACACAAGAGATAATTATATGTTTCATAATTATTTATTTTTGGTATATTATTAGTATTTTCAATAAAATTAAATATCTAAATTAACGACATTTACATAGTTACATAAACAACTTACACATTTTGGTAATGACGGGCATAGTCCGTAAGGTCTGTAAATTTAACACTGACCAAGCAGAGTCGACTTTGCATATGGTTTCTAAGTATAGGTATGTCTTTTACCAGACAGTTAGTATTAGGCGATGCCAAATTATCGCTTATAAATTACTAGCTATATCCTATAAAAAGTATCCTAAATGCTAATCTAGGGTTTGGTTTATCTGTGTATCAAATTTCATCCTAACTTTTGGATTTACTCTTGAAATAAATTCCAATAGATCGATATTGGAAT
This sequence comes from Galleria mellonella, assembly GCF_026898425.1. Lineage (NCBI taxonomy): Eukaryota > Metazoa > Arthropoda > Insecta > Lepidoptera > Pyralidae > Galleria > Galleria mellonella. The sequence goes on along the minus strand of NW_026442042.1, from coordinate 530,459 downwards.
TAAAACATTTCACACTCTCGAATTACAATACAATACGATATAATGGTTCCATACTGTTCTGATAAATGCATATTAGTGTAACTTGCCAATGGAAACTATTGCAAATCAATTCCAATTTTAAATTAATTGGTAGTTGTTATTTCATCAGTGCAGTATAAAATTTATCATTGACATTGGATTGATATCGATATTGTATTTAAGAGTAGGCCTGCTGTAAGCGTGTTTAAGTAACAAACATTTTTACAATTACATAAGTTATACACATTTTGCAAAAAGAAATGAAATTCAAAGCCGCTCAAATAGATTTGTTCAAACTGAATCTAATGATTCTTTTACACAAATTGCGCTCAAACAATGCGGCTTTGTGCGTAATCGACTCTGCTCGGACAGTACTAATTATCTAATTATTAATTATCTGGTATATACTCTTTACAATCCATTTTATTCATGTAGAAGGCCATCTTGATATGACAATCAGTTTTATATTAAAGAGCGTTATATAGGTAGTTTTGCATTCGAATAGTAAATGAAACAGACAGTATTGTTTTCCATAGATTAAGAATATTCTCAATTTTTTTTTCAGCACCAAATTAAGGGAATGTTCTTCTGTCCTTTCTGTTTAAATATTTTTTTAAAAATTAATCTTTTATTTTGATTTTTTAATTTAAATAGAGAACTAGTTGTTTGAATGTACTATAAAAATTATTCACATCTATCATCTTTAATTAAAGTGACTAATAGATATGTATAGGAACATATGCCATAAAATTTGTTCCTGCTCTAACATTGGTGAAACAATATATTTCTATGTTTACAGAGAGTAGACAATAAACTACATAGAAAAATGGACCCACAAATGTACCCGCGTGTTATTATCTATGGCCTCATATCCATTTATGGGCGTCAATATAATCTCTCAAATTGTATATAAAGCGGTTCAACAGGAGCTATGAAAATTAATGGTCATACAGACTGACGACAAAGTCTCTCGCTCTCATGCTGCCACGTTTTCGTGCGACTCCGAGAGGCGCGATTTATTTTGTTGTACCAATTGCAATTTCTAAAGTAGCTAAAGCAATTTTTTAAACGATAACAAATTGGTTTTAATGACTTCAATCCATTAATCTGTGCTAACTCTAAACAAAAAGGCCATCGCGGCCCGACCACTACTCCCCCTCCCCTGCCGCTCCTATGAAACATGATATCCTCGATGGTTTAAATCGATTTTTTGTTGATTTAAAAGACTTCCCAAGCTTTCATTAATCATTACTAATTTGGATAGTAACAAGTAGTTATTTTATAATTTATAAAATAACAACCTTGCAATTCTTAGCAAGAGAGCCTTGAACAATAATAATTTATAATTGTATTTATTGCACTAGTGTTTTATTTTCAATAATTTATCATTATTTTTATAATCTGTTCTCCTAAACTTGGCATATTTAATAATCCAATACATACAATCTAGTATAAAAAATTTTGGTTGGTAATTTATATAATACGTAATGTTATTTTTGTCTGTATTAATTTTATTACTTATTTCGAGAAGGGGCCCGTCAAATTGGTTTATTAAATATGGCAAGTACAAAAAGCAGATTATATAGTTACAATATTTATGTCACTATTGTGTATTATGCGCAATTCAAATAATAATAATTTTCAACTAAACTCATATCACAGTCTATTATGTATACAAAATAATGAAGCAATAAATAAAATTAAAATACATTCATGTGAATAATAACATCAACTTATAGCCTAGATAACAAAATTACAAATATTAGTTTTACATACAAAGACATTATGTATTATATATCTTTTGTACAGATCTATCCTTTAAGAAAACTGTACAATATAATAGTACTGTACAATATTAATTAGTGATTTAAGGAATATGTAAACATAAATCATGTACTTAAATGATTTGTATTTTACAAATTAATCTTTATAAATATAATTTCATTATGATTTGATGATATTTAACTTGATCGAGATGCCTTATCTATAATATATTAATACTATTACTTAATATATAACCACAGCTGATTTAATTTGTAATAATTTATCATATTGCAAAGTTTAAAATTAATTTATAATTGATGTTACAAAAACATGACATTAGATCTGCAAGCCGACAGATGTAAAATAAAAAAAGAAACAATTTCATTACACTGAATATCGAGCGACCACTGTTTTGTATACAACGCGGACATTAAAAAAGGGATCAAAGATTTTGTTCCGCAAAGGAACAGACTACAATCTTACCAAAATCAACCATTTTAGACGAATCTATCGACAGAATGATTTTATCGATAGAGTCCGAGCTAAAGAATAAAACGACAACATACAGTGTTTTACAACAAGTAGGATATTTATGATATTTTTCTAGGGAGAGCCTGGCAAGCCAAGGGTGCCACCTGCGCCCCCCGCGCACCTTCAAATACGTTTATGTTTACGTTAAGGCGCTGTCAAAATTTAACCCTGTGCAATCCGTTGGTGCCGTATTAGCGACATTAAAATGCTAAATAAAATTAGATTGTTTTACTGACTCGGCGCCCTTTATAAAATAGCTAAGAAATAAATGTTTAGTTTTATTGCAACGACTCCATTTTTCTTTTACATCACTGGTATGTACTTATAACTAATATAGTGCTGGAGTTATTGGTATTCTCTATGAGTTACTAGGTTGGAGTGCAAAGCGTTAAACTTTTAAAACTATCCGCTGGATGCGCAACCAAGTTTTCAATATAAATTTTCTACATAAACACAGTCATAACATAAACGTTTGCATTACTCTTGTTAATCAATCAAAAGACTTTTTATAACATATGCAAAGCAACGTGTCGAACTCAACGAGCATCATAACAGTGGCCGTCATAGGCGGAAGCGAAGTGAAACATCATGTTATTATTACATTAAATATACATTTCGTAAAAAAATACTTCACATTTAAATATTGAATGAATAGGTACTTTAACTTCCAATAAAAATACATAATTTTATACATTAACCGAAATTATGTCTTCCTTGAATTATAAGCTGCATTTTATTTGATAACTTACATATCTCAAAATGGTAATAATGACAGTTTGGAACTATACGGTGCTGTATTAGACCAGTAGTATTTAAATATTTATGTATATTTTAAGCCCTTATTTATAAAATCCTCATACGTTACAAATATACTTCTAAGTATAGATTCTATTGTCTTTTTCTTTTGGGGTAAATTCTTAATATATAAGAAAAACTTTTTTACTATTTAGTATTTTGTTTTAATTAGGATTTTTTTTTATGAATAAGGCGGTTAATGATAAAGGTTGAACGTGATCAGCTTCGATCTTACAGTTGAATTATTGTGACAATATATTAGTCCCCTACATTTTATCACATTACATCACAAAACAAGGCTTAGAAAGGGCCTGTGGAATCAAGTTTACAGCCATATTTGCACTGGTACATATAGGATCACTGAACATTAAAAATTCTAAATTTGACTTTACATAACTTACCAGTAGGTCCATATTGTATAATTCCATTCACGTAATATTTATAATTTGATTTCATATCTATAACTTTGCAGTAGATACATTAAACAAAAATTTTATTCATGTAATAATTATAGGCTTATTTAAGGGTGGGGCCAGGTGAGCTGTGCCTGCACCAAAGTGCACAAAGACATGTTTGGAAGTACATATGTATATTCACCATTTTAAGGGGTCAGGCCCACCCTGAAAAATATTCTTAACTACCCCAATGGTAATAGCATTAGAACACTTCAAATGTGGTTATCATACTCCATCGTAGGTTGATACGGATTCACTAGATTGCTGACGATTGAGTGTGTGATTGAATCCATTCTCTTTCGTAGTCGAAGAAGTGCTGGAACCAATTATTTTATTATCAATATAGTGAAAATACATATACAAAACAAAGTAATTGTGTAATGTTTCACATAGTAATTCTAATTCTTTTGATTTTATTCTTTATTATATATATATATATATATATATATATATATATATATATATATATATATATATATATAAGTATTTTGTTACTCTTTCAAATTAAGAATTTAGTACAAAAAAAAGGACAAAATACTTCAATAGTTAAAATATTTAACGTTTTAATGAATAAAAGAATAGAAGAAGAAGAAGAGAAAGAGCTCTAACATATTATATTATTAAGATTTCTCTTTTAGATAACCTAATAATTGATATTTTTATTTAACAAGTAATCATACCCGAAGAAGGGTAGTAAAGTGACGAGGTTGGCGCGCGTTGTGCACTGACGTAACTCGGGCAGCACCAACACTATGTGTCGCAGGTACGCCTGTAACTCAATGCGCCGTTGCTCCACTACCCGGGAATCCTAATCAGAAAAGAAAAAAAAACAACACAATAATTACATAAATAATAAAAAAATATATTATTTTTATTTTTAAAGCTTATGTTCATCTTTATTCAATGTTTTTATGTTATTATAATAAATACGGGAGATTAATGAAGTGACTGTTGTTTTTTTGTCATTTCCGACAATTGTTTCGACTTCATCCGGAAGTCTTCTTTAAGAGGCATTTATCACTTTGCGTTACAGCGTCTCGCCACGTACTTTGGGCCGCAGTAAAAAACACAGTGAGTCTATTAATCCCAATTATTTATATAGATATTGAATAAAAAAAAAAACGTGTTCGTCAATATGAGATTCTAAATGCCTTAATATATGTATAATTATATTATATTATTTTTACTAGCAAACGCATTCGTGTTGCAAATGTTCATGGAAGACGGTAGCCTTTTCCACCAGGTGGACTGTGGGCTTGTTTGTCTTCATACAATTTATAACAGTAGTTTTCTCTCATTACTGTTACATGTCCGATCATAACATTGTAATGACATTTTAGATATATAGATTACTAGTTGATCCAATAAGAGGCAAATGTTATTTTGCTCCCTACCAGATCCATTATATAGAAATTCACTTATTAGAGCAAGTCACACACATTTGAAAAATTACATTAAAATTAAAGTTCAGAGATTAAAGTGAAAAGAACATTATGACATGAGACATTTATGTCTATTATTTTAAAGGGTCCTTCAAAGTTACTATAATAGTTGATTATTCACCATTAACAATATTAATTTCCAGTTCAATAGAAAAAAAATATTATGTCGAATACAGAGACATTAATGCCGCATATTTCTCCTTACTCTCTCTCTCTCGATATTTCTCTATTAATGTTTAATTTTATAAAATCTCAATTCTCGGGAAATTATTTAATACTCACTCGTTTTCGTAGAGTTTTCTTTGGCGGAAATTTGTAGGTTGCGATATCAGGATGGCATTTTTTTAATTGCGTATGCAGTTCATGAAATTTCGCGTATCTGTGATATACATTCCACTCTTCTTGACCGATCTTAAGAAAAATCTAAAATAAAAGGTTTGACATGAATAATAATGTATTATTTATGTATTAAAATATGTATCTCAGTATTTGATGGATATACATAAAATACAACTGTAGACGTCGTCAAGGGATGTTAAAAGTGAAATAGAACACATAATTTTTTCAAATTTTTTGTTTCTCTGTTTGTTTGTATGTTTGTCTGTTTGTACGAGCTAATCTCCAAAACTGTTGGACCGATTGAAATTAAATATTGTATGGTGATACCTTACATCCTCGGTTAACATTTTAGATATTTTTAGTCACAGAAAATTAAAGAGTTCCCGTGGGATAGTTAAAAAACTATAGTAACTTATACAGCTTAGTACACAACCTACTTGAGTAAAGTCATTATGATCTAAGATAAAGAGTGAGAAGAGCACGTCATTTGTTAATTTTGGTCCGGTATTCCCCAGAGAAAATAAATAGGCACATACATCGATATATACTAAACAGTAATAACAAACACCACGCGAATAAAGTCGCGGGCATCAGCTGGTCATACATATAAATTGATATAAAAAGAATTATTGACCAGTTTGCTGTCTAAAATCTGTCATTAAGACACAACACTTTCAACATGCATATTTATTTAACCCTTAAATACCTGAAGATTCAAATTTGATACCGGGGTTTAAATCGCATTGGGCATCTACAATAGATTTTGTTTTAATATTTGGCTGTTTACATGTTACCAAATGTTTTTTTCAAAATAAATATATAAAAATATTGTTTTGATTTTTTTAACTATTTTTCCCCATTAGTAAACACAGTAAAGGGTACACTTATATATTTTTTAATTTGATTTAAAAAAATAGGCTTTATCCTTAAAGGGTAAAAAAAAAATAAAGTTCTCAAACGTCAAATCTCAATAGAAAAATAAAACGAAAGAACTCAATTGCGGAAAACTGTTACCTGATATACATGGTAGGAATGAGTCTTCTTTCCAACAAGGAATGCACTGGGGATGTGCGCCTTCACATTAGATTCTGGGTAGTCTAATATTTCACAAGAGGTACTCTCCAGTTCCTGTACCCTTCGTTGAAGATGTTGATTAAATTCCATGAGTTCAGCGTGCATTTCTGCAACCTGTGACAATATAACAGTAATAATAATGAAAAAGTAGCTTACTAATTTATTTGTTAGACAAGAGAGAGCAACATATTACTATTTATTTCTAATACAAAAGTAAAAATATTTTTACATATAAACTCATTTACTGTTTGTAATTATAATAATACGTTCCCAACGTACAATGTGACAGAATTTCTGTAACTTTAGGTCTTGTTGTGAAAATATACAATCTGTTATTGCTATTTTATTACAGCTTGATGAAAAATAGAGTTGTCTGCAGAGAACATTTATTGACAATTTTTTTTTAATAGATGATAATGGAATAATAACCCCGCCTGCGCTAATGGTATACGCTGATGAGAAACCAGTGAGAAATGATAGGTAAGAATTAAAAGCGGTCCATCGTGACGAATACATCTAAAATTCAGTACGATGGTTTCCAGGGAGGGCCATGTAGAGTTCAACCTGACAGGATATATTGCTAGCTAGCAAAGGGATTAGTAGTCCGCATTACTAACAACCCTCCTCCCCATTGTGTGGGCCATAGACTTGGATGTACTTGTGTGTACAATGCAATATATTTTTTGTGAATTTTCCTAGATAAAAACTATTTGAAAAACAATGTAGTAACAAATATCGAAAAAAGAATGTTGCATTGATTTGATCATTTAGATTTTTTTTTATACAACTTAGAATGGCAAACAAGCTGACGGCCCACCTGATGGAAAGTGGTAACTGTCGCCTATAGACATGAGCAGTACCATGGACATAACAGAGTATACTGTTTCGCCCATGATACCCCTCATGCGTTGCCATTCCTGAGGATTCAGGTGTTATTCCTCTGTACCCAGTAAATTCACGCCATATCCCACCCCTCAAACCGAAACACAGCCATGCAAACACAACTACTTCACGGTTGAAACACGAATGGGACAGATGTACCCAAGCAATCGACTTTTGTACAAAGTCTCCCTCTGGTAAAATAAATCAAATAAAATAAATTAGATAAATCAGATAAAAGAAATATCACACACAAATGAATTGAATGTCGTTAGGGTCCGTCTAAGACGGACGCATGTCAATCAAAAAAAGGCGAGGTGCTGAAGAAGAGCCAAATTAAAAGTACTCGTAACCGGAGAGTGTATATAAAAAGCTAGATGAATGTGGTGAAAGCGAAAGAGGTCTGTTTGAATCTAAGTTTTTAGTGTTCTACTGCTTCGGCCTACGCCAATGGTATGATATGTACATATATAAAAGAAAACTACATACCTGGACCAATTTTCTTTCATATTGACTCACTTCTTCGTTTTCATTATCACCAGATTTTAAAGCTAAGCCAAGTTCCACAGCTGACATGTAATGTCTCAGTTGATCTTTTAACCTGTCATTTTCTCTGCAAAAAAAAAAACCATCGAAAACAATAAGTACTGGCAATTTGCAGCAACATAGAATTTTCTGTAAAAGAACATTACTTACTTGCTCAAGTCCAAAATTACTTTTTCTAGTTTGTTAATTTTTTCTTTACTAGATATCTCTATTTGACTACATCTCAGTTGCATATTCAAATATTCTTTTTCTTTTCGTTCCAATATGGAATTTAGAATTTTATCATCAGGTACACTTTCGTCCTCTGTGAAACAAAGCTCTAAACATGAAGTGCTACCATTAATGCTGCCTGCCACCTCTTCGCTATCACTTTCGGATATTTTCAAATTATTAATACTCAACTCAGACAAATCGTCTTTAATCACATTATTTGTATCAATACTGTTGGAGGATGTGAATATCTCTTTAGCACATTCTGACAATTTAGAAAGTATCTGTGATGGACTCTCGATATTTTTTACACTATCTGGAAAGAAATGCCTTATACTGCTTTTGTATTCTGAACTGGTAGGTTCACTGCTGGAAGTTATTTGTGTTAACACTTTGGGGTCTGGTGAATTTAAACAAGTGGCTGGAGCACTATTCCAAGTTGAGTTAAATTGAGGCGCTGTCGATTCTTGTGGTTCTTGGATTTCCTTTAAATTATCTCTTTGTTCATTTTTATCGAAAGATATTACTTGTCGTAATGGTTTCCTTTTTAAATTACTCGATTTAACAGGCGTCGGCAACGGTATAACAAGTTCTGCTTTTGTTTGGTTCGCTTGCTGTGTGTCATTTAATTCGGCTTTGTCTATGGACAACGCGAACAAAACTGACGACAAACCTATTAACAAAAGTATTCATTAAACTACAGTGAAATTCTTATAGGTACTTTTTAAGTGTAATTAAATATTTTATTTATTTAATTTTTATTAGTAAGTGCCACACAAAATAAGTTTCTGGCTTTTGTATCTATCCTATGTAAAAAATAACTAGACATTTTTTTTTAAAGAAAATAAGTTATGGTCCAAGATTATATATAATCTTTTACACAGCCCTAGACTTACAAATAAGCTGCTTTTTTTACCTACATATTTTTACAAGATTTTATTTAGCATGCCTTAGTATCCAAGTCCGTTCAAAATTTGTAATCTATTTTTAACCACTTGGCAGCGTCCGATTATGTGGAAATTTGGCATATTTATGTAAATTTGGTAATATCATGGTAGTATTAAGCTGATTTGATGATGAAAACGGAAGGTTATATGATTAATCGGAACTTATACACTCCGCATAATAAATCCATTGTGTTAGGGCTCATTAGATTTGTCTTGGCAAAAACTGCCTGTGCCCTGTGTCCTGTTCAGATTCTAATGACGAACTAGAAAAGCTACAAAAGCTTGTTTTTTTTTAATATTTGTTACTTTGATACTTTCTCTTTCATACCACTTTTACTTCTTTTTAACTACATATTGATGTGGACCTATGAAGTAAATAATGGAAATTACCAGCTGCAATATTAGGGAGAAGACTTGAGGACTCTGGATCTCTAACCAATGCCCCATCTTCATAATATTCCATTACAAGCCCATGAGATATCCAGCTCTGAAGGTATCTGTTAACATAAAAAAAAGTATGATTTGATATATATGTGGTCCAAGGCATATTGCTTACTACTTACATTATTTAATTTTCTAAAGCAGCAAACAAATGCTATTATATAAATATATAAATTTATACTATATAAATTTTAAATAAAAATGTCTAGATTGTACAGATTTATCAGGCATTATCAGAATATAAATTATTATACGCGTATGAATTATGATAAACAGTACCCTATGTCATAATCCAGTATATGGTATATTGTTGTACCAAACATTCAAATACAGTTCAGACTTTAAAGCAGGATTGAGTAACATTCAAATATTTTTAGACAATTACACATTTATAAAACTTTAAAAACAAACTCAATAATGATACTTTACCTGTTTAATGATCTCTCATTTAAAGAAGCTCGAAGAAATGCTCTAAAGTATCCGAGTGGAGTGTTAATATTGTTAAGGATTTTAAATCTTTCTTTTTCATGTTTTGTGAGATGGAGACATGTATAACTCCATAATGAATTCCCTTAAAAGAAATACTTATATTTTAATAAAATTACAAAATAAACATAAAACAAAAATAAAAACTTATTAAAGTTTATAGTAATGTTTGATCTTGTTTTATCATACTTATTGATTAGTAATAGAAAGATAGATCTCTTTCTGTTTACTCCAAAAAATTACAATAGCAAAATTATTAATTTATTGTATCAATCCCAAAACAATTAAAAGAAATTATCACAGGGAAAAACAAATGAACAGTCTTATTGTTAAGGGTAATCTCTTCCAGGTAACCTTAGGATGGAAAGGAATAACTGATCAAAGGTAAACAGTTTGACTAAAAGCATAATAAAAATTCTGCCATTTAATCATGTAATAGTGATGCAGTTTTCCTATTGATGAGTAACTATTGTTTTTCATAAAAATAAAGAACATACATATAAAATATAAATAATTTCATTGTTTTCTTATAAATAATGATATTCTTACCAATATTAACAATATTGAAAGTGAAATTCAATCCAGCTGTGACTAAATTATGAAGGGCAGAGTTTGATAAGTTTGTTCTTATACCATGGCTAAGCACTTTTTCCCATTTATCACACAGAAGTGATATCCTGTAAAAATCAATTAAAGAAAAATGAGCTACAGATTATATATTTCTAGTAGTCAAAGTAGCATAGATTTTAATGTTACCTGTAGTCAAAAACAATTTGATATATCAGATGAGCACCACTGGGCATAACTGATTAAATAAACTTATATTTTTTTTGACAAAATTATAAATAAGTTTCGATATTTTTATAGTTCAAATTAATTATTGTTTATGAATTCATCATCATCATCATATCAGCCTTTACCTGTCCATTAGTGGACAAGTCTTCCCCTGAGGGGGGGGGGGGGGGGGGAGAAGGCAACCACAGTTAGGCTTTGAAGATTATTAATTATTAAGAGGTATGCTGCTGCCCGTTCCTTACCCTCTTTTAACCACTTCTTACAATACTCATGGAAAAGGAAGGGGTGGCCTATTCTATGCCAGGACCACACAATGTTATGAATTAATTCTACCTTATATCATCTTCAGTAGCAAGTTCTGATTTTCCTCCAAAGCGACTTTGAGCATTTTGCACACAATTCAACAATTCTTGAAGACACTGTTTTCCATTTTCATGTCTTTTCTTTACATCTTCTTTGTTATCAATAGCATTAGCTATGGTATTCAATATTTTACTATTCTAAAATTGAAGAACAATATAGATTACAAAAAATGAATAAGAAAAACATGTATTTAATTACCTACAGTGCTGTTAATCAGTGATGATTACCACTTTCCATTAGATGGACAGGTAGCTTGTATGTTATTCAAATTAATAGATAAAGGAATTTAATTAATTTGAGTAGTCTAATTACCAGCCCAACATCTTATATGTTATATTTATCTACCAGTTTTAATAATTTAGGAGATCTTTCATAGATTGACACAAGTGTCCTTGTTGATGTGAACATTTTAACTGTCCTGTATAAAGCAACGGCTGTGATGTGGTTAGCCATATTCAGTAAGTCGTGCTCCCTAAAATATGCAGGCAAGTGACGACATAAGTAGCTACATTATTGAGCTTCCTATAATACAGTTAATTCAATGACAGCTGACATGTTTATCATACCTATGAACAAATTAAACTTGTATGAACTAATCTGCCAACTGTAATTTTTATAGATGTTTAATATTACTTGTTTGTTACAAATTTTATAATTTTATTTTTTTTTTGCTCACCTATTCTTCAGAATAGTAATTGATTTCAAGTTTTGCACCAATATTATAATGTCCAAAATTACTTAAAATTAACCATAATCTATATTAAAGGTTTCGATCCTAATTTTATACCGATATATACATTCTAAAGTTGCATGCACCCACCCACCAAAACTTAATATCTAAAAATTTTAAATACATTGATACAGCTAAGCTATAAACGAAATTATATTACCATTTATTAGGCAACATACATACCATTGTTATTTGTTTATTGTGCAACCAACTCATTAGTATTTTATGGATATTATTACAGCATTATAATTGTACTATCCAAATGAGGTACACAGTTCAGAAATATTTTGTTAGAGGTGAAATTTTGTAAACTTTGTGAATAACATATCTGTGTTGAAAAGACAATGCATATAACTTTATTATACAATTTTTTTTTTTAAATCCAACAAATTATAAACAATAGTAATGAATTAAAAGGCAATAGAAAATCACAAAACATTGAGATAGGTAAATGTAAATAGTATTTATCACAGTTACAGAACTAGTGATGCGAATATTCACTACTAATCTTTGACTGAGAATGAATACCACAGATTACAGAGACTATGTGTAGTTGTCTAATGAATCTGAATTAATAGATATATCCGAAAATAATTTAACTACTAATATTATAGTGATTCTACCTAAGGATTCTACTAATCGCTAAATTATTCATTAGTTATTTATTCATATACAATGTAAATTATGTTTCACGTAAAATTTCAAGTGTACTTTCTAATATAAATAATTTATGAAAACTATATTAACGTATAAGTGCAAATCAGTATTTTATTTCATAATGTAGGCATTAACTACGCCTGCGATTCATTCTCTAATAATTAATTTAAATAACATTCATTTAATATTCTTATTGACACAATTTTTTTTTTTACATTCTAATGATATATTTATATTAGTAAATCTTTACAATCGATTCATTAATTGTTTTGATACAATCGATTAATACATACAATTAATTCATTCTTTTCAGTAGATTTATCGATACAATTGATTTGTTTGATAAACATAATGGATTTATTTGTTACAGCCAATTCATTTGATACAAACTCATGCTCATATGATACAATCAATTCATTTAATACAACTGCTTTACTTGATATAATAATTTCATTCGATACGGCCGACTCACTTAAAGCAAGTATGTCAATATATCCAATGCTGCTATTTTAGCTGCTATATATTTTTTATAGAAAAACATGAATTTATTACAAAGGTACATATATAGTTACTTTGTTGTATTAATTAAATAGTTATAGGTATTTAAAACAAATGTTATTATTTCCATTATTATTCATTTAAATCAAATTAGTAATAGTATTTGAATACATAAAGTAGTACATTAGTAATTTAGCAGTTGATTTATTAAAATAGTAATTACTAATTATTCAAATATTTAAATTATTCGTATTCGCGCACCGTTATACAGAAAGAGCTCAAGTAATCAATATACCACATTGTAAGAATTGGCAGTCACATACAATTCATTTTCCACGAAATCTGGAACATGAAATGCTACCTTTTCGAATTTACAACACAATGAAATAATATTCATAGTGTTATCTGACTATTTGTATATGGCTCCATCAAAAAAATCCATATCAGCTGTTGTTGTAAAAGATCTAGCTATTTCATAAAACTTCGGCAGTAAAACAAGTACTCTTGTTTACTTTATTTTCTTCTATTTCTATTTTAAATATAATTTTTTTGATAGGTGAGTAATACAAATTTTCTTTGCTCTGGTTTGTTGCCGTCCTGAATGAATATCTCTCAGGTATATGGTTTATAAAATTATAATATTTTTTACTAACGTAATTTAAAGTGTAGGTACTATCAACGAAATCAATCTTGTTGTCTGGTATTAAATGAATTTAAATTTAAACATATACATATGCTAGACATAGCGCTATTTGTAGATATTACATTATGTATATATGTAACTATAATATAAATAAAATATTGTTTTAATAATAACAGGAAACCGTGTACTATAAATGTAATTAATTAACTATTTATACATAATTTTATATTTTGATAATGCAACACCACCTATATTTTGAACCTATATTTGAGATGTGAACTAAAACATCTACAAAAAGTGTAATAAAAGTAACATATATGGGTTTTGGTTAATTTTACAAGTTTGTCAAAATTGGTAATATAACCTAAAAAATCAACTTTACTATTATATTAACAAGTAATTTAATTATTTAGATAATACATGCAAACTTATTATTTTGTATAAATTGATATATTTATTATTTATATTTTGTATATTTTTTTTATATTTTATTTTAACATTATTATAATACTTTTGTTCTGCTACAAGCGACCGTTTTATTATTTCATAAAAGAATTTCAATTCAAAAATAAATTTAGTTTTTTAACAAACGAGTAATGCAAATTCTCTTTGGTTAATTAAACAATAATTGGAAGCTTTGTGTTGAATTAAACAGCATCAGAAAATAAAACACGTGTTCATATTCAAAGAATATATGAATATATGTAAATAAGAAAAATAGCCCTAATTACAATATTATTACTATCACATATAACTATAATATAGTTTGAATTATTTTTATTTTAAAAGGTGACTTTTGGACAGGATATTCCATTCTAGAAATAAAATTAATAAGTCTTAATTAATTTAGGTACTATTATATTCGTAATTCATAATGATAAGTAATTACTTATAATTTATTTTCATTTCATATCGATATAGGAAGCATGATATGAACACAGTTTCTTAATATTAGTTGGAGACGGTAATGTAGTTTCATATGAACACGTCATATTATGTTGTCAGTTGGCGGTTAGTCGTCGCTGTGCTGTAATGTCCGAGGATGGTTATAACCAAATATTTTGGGCTATAACCGATAGCTGGTTACACCGATGACAGATAGTACAGTCGCGAATATTTTTCGTATTATTGCTGTAAAGCTAGTTATCGATATAGCTACACTAGCGATGCGCGAATCCGAATGATATTATTATTCAAATAATTTGTAATTACTAATTTTACAATTTGACTTCAAAATTAGTAATATACTAATTTTCGTATTCGATAAAAAAATTATTCTCTTATCCATTAAAAAATTAAAACATTCTAATAATTAGGTTGACTCGGTTATGTTTGTGTCGACTCGTACATCAATGACTACTAATGAAAGATATTAGTAGTCGAATAATATTAGTCGTTATTAGTATTCGGCTAACATTAGTAGTCGGATTAATAAAATTAGTAGTTTAATGACTTCCATATTAATCGAATTAATACGAATAATTTTCTCAGTTGATAAATTAGTAATTGCGCATCGCTAAGCTACATCCCTAGGTGGCAGTAAAACAAAATGGCGTATTATATTGTAGTTCGCTGTGCGTGCAGTGTATTGTGAATTTAGTCCTTCCTGTTTAATTTAAACATTCATGACCATTGTGTTAAATTGTTTTCTAGTTATTTTTATTTTAGTTTTGATCTTGTACTTCAACGTACGTAAATATAATCATGAGTAATTACGACGATGATCAAAGTGAGGATGGAGAATTAGCACGCAGCCCTGTCCAGGACGAAATGGATTTCAGGTAAGTACATTTAATACTTTATGCAAAAATATTTGCTTTATTTCTGTTGTTCTTTCTGTATTAATATAATCATTATTGTTTTACTTATCCAGACTTTTGTTTTTTGAATGAATCATCATGAACGATTTCATTTTCCGTATCTATTTTATTGAACTGAAAAGCATGGTAATTTTGGGTAATACGTATTTAATTACACCAAATCGATGGTTTTATCATTTTATTTGTTCTAATATCTCTTTATCATCATCATCGCAACCTTTTTTTTGTGGATGATAATGGAATGGTAACCCCACCTGCGTTAACGGTATACTCTGGCGGGGCACCAGTTAGGGGTGATAGGTTAGGATAAAAATTAATACGTTAGTTTTCAGTGGGAATCACATGGAGGTCAACCTGTTAGGGTATATTATTGGTAATGGGCCAGTTAAATCCTATTACTGATAATCCCTTTTTCCCATTTCAGCCGTTAATTGATGAACATAGGTTTCCCCCATATACTTTCGTAACATACTAACAAACTGCCATAAGAAGCTAACATACTGCCATGCTTCTCGTTAGCGCAGGCAGGGTTACCATACCATTTTTACCCATAAAAAAAAAAACCAGCATATCCCTTTAGCGCAGGCAGGGTTACCATACCATTTTCGCCCATCAAAAAATATATACTACCATGAGGAACTAATTAATTGCCATAAGGAACTAATGGACTGCCGTAAATAACTAACAAACTACCAAAAAGAAGGCACAACTAAAGGAGATTGTCCAAGATAGATGAGAATGAAAAGGTCAGTTAGCCTATAGTGATGAATTCATTTGAATCTGACCATGATGGTTTTCAGGGGGATTCATGCTGACAGGGTATTGTTAGCAATATGGATGCTAATTCCCATTACTAAAAATCTCTTTCTCCTCCCACACTGGTTTGAAGAGTGGAAAATTGCAATAAAATTATAGGGTACTGAGGCATAACATCTTAGTCCAGGGGGAAAGATATTGTTAATAATAGAACTAGAGGCCTCATTGCTAACAATATACTTTATCATGTATACCTCCATGTGAATACTCCTGGAAACCATATTTATTGTTTTTTTTTATGAATATATCACTATGGGCCAACTGACCTGCTTTCATCCTCACTTATCATCTCTCACTGGTGCCCTGCCAGTGTATAGCATTAGCATAGGTGGAATTACTATTCTATTCTCATCCATTAAAAAAAAAAAACATATTAGTCCTCCGGAATAACAATGCATGAAGAGTGACATGTGTGACAAAGTATACTCCGTTATATGGCTGGCCATAAATACTGTTACATAAAAATTTTTCTTTTTTTCAAATATTTAATTATTTTGAATTCGGAACATGTTTATTTATTATTTTAAAAACTTTTTTCAATTTCCTGCCATTTCACATATTTTTCGGGTTCACTATCAAATTACAATATAGAATAGGGTGTTAAAAAATAGGATTGCAGTGATTGTCTTACACAAAGTGGGTATGGAGCCGTCAGTCATATTGTAGACATTTCAAAAGCTTGGTATCAGCAGTATGTTCGTATATCGTACTATCAACAAATACAACGACACTTCTCTGTCCAAGACCAGAAAATATCGGGGCGGCCGCATGCTGTTAGAACTACAAAGGCTGTTTAATGCTGTTAAAGCCAGAATTCGTCAAAGCCATTCCATTAGGAAGCAAAGAATCTTATCACGAGAAATGAAGATTCCGGCTAGGACTATCGCATATTATAAAACAAGACCTGAAGCTCGGTGCTTATTGTTGATATACAGGACATTACTTCATAAAAAAAATATATTTTCAGTTGAAACAACTTATGGCTGGACTAGGTTTAGTTGATAGTTACCACTTTCTATCTTTAGTTCCAGCAGCTAGAGGTAAAAAGGGAGATCCGAAAGTAGGTGTGATAAAGGATGCGAACAGTAGGTAATTAGAGAGCAAATGGAAGGTTTAGATCAGTGTTTCCCAACCTTTTTTGTGCCATGCCCCACTAGAACATTTCTAAAATTTTTATGCTCCATATATAATTTTTCCCGATAAAGTTTACTTGATCTAATCGATATTTTGGTTGATATTTTGGTAACATCAAACAAAATTATACCTAATAAATATTTACAGCATTTTTTTAATTTTGTTAAATTTGGTACCAATATCTACTCTAGCATTGCATTTAAATAGCTCGGAGCAAGATGGATTACCCTCTTAGATCACTTGAAGAGATATTATGAAAGCTTATTTAAACATGAAAGTGTGACAGAAGTTCAAAATAAAATTATTAGGGAGGAAGTTGATAGTATAAATGATATAAATATGAATGATGTAATGAATTTAATGAAGATAATGGAAGTAGGTAAGGCAGTGGCTTTAATAGAATATTTGCTGAAATTCTTATAGAAGGTCTATTTGTGTACCAGGTGACTAGGGAAAAGCTATTATTATGCCACTATATGACAGCAGGTCACAACAAGAGTGCAAAATTGTACATGGCATTCTTAGCACCATAAGTAAATTTTATGCTAGAGTTTTGATTAAAACAGTAATGAATGAAATAGACAGCAAAATTTGGAATGTATAAGCAGGTTTTTGAAAGAGTATAAGATTTACGGATCAAGTTTTTTCCTTAAGGTGCAGAGAAAACTTTAGCTCAACATCAGAAGGTTATTTGCACCTTCATTAACTTTAAAAAAGTTAGTTTAAAACTTAAAAACTTCAAAACTTAGAGTGGAGAGGAATGAACTGTGGCACATACTGGTTATGTATGGAGTGGGCAGCCATTAGATATGAGAGTTCAAATCCTATAAGGATTTCATTTCTTGTGTCAGAATAAATGATGTCTATATGGGTTGGTTTGGCATTGAATGTGGAGTTAGACAGGGCTGTATAACATTTCCTTAGCTGTTTAATCTATTTATGGATAGTTGCTTGACTAATTAAAAAAATCTGATTGTGTATTCCTAATCGATGAGTACATGATAATCGATGAGATGATAAATAGCATTAAGACTCTTATATATGCTGACGAGTAAGTAACTGATACAACAAATGTTGACAGTAATGAATGAAATATATACAACAAAATGTGTGAAAATTAATGTAAAGAAGAGAAAGTATTGGTTATATAAAACATTGAAAGTTTAACATCATGTCCGATAATGACAGAAGATAATAGAGTGGAATCAGTGAGTGAGTTTCTATAATTGGTTTCATTGTTTATGAAGAATGGATAGCGTAAGGGGGATATATTGAGAGGACAGTGAAACCAGGAAACAGTGTTAACGGTGTACTAGTCTCAATTATAGCAAGCAAAAATGTATTGTTCATAGCTTGTTTTGTCATAATTAGGGGAGTAGTGACACTAATACTCATAGGTGGAAGCGAATTATGTCTTCTACCATAGTAAAAGAAGCCTGAAAACAGAATAAATGTGTAGTATGTGTGTGTGTATTAAAATGAATGAGAAATAGTGTATTTTTTTTAATGGAAAATAATGGAATGGCAACCCCGCCTGCGCTAACCACCAGTGAGAGATTATAGGTGTGAACGAAATGGCAGATCAGTTAGCCCATCGTTATGAATACAACTACAATTCAGCACAATGGTTTCTAGGGGAGACCACATGGAGATCGACCTGAAAGGATATATATCTAGCAATGGGACTGGTAGTATTAGTAATACCCCTCCCCCTTCTAGTAGGCTTGAATATTTCACATTTCACAAGTGAAATATCATTGTACTCCAAATAATATTGTTACTACAGCTACGTCGCCTCACAAAGAGTGCTACATATCACTGCAAGTGAAATCACAGATAGTTATTGCTGTTTAGTAATTATTCACTCTGACTCGTTCGTTTGAACTCTCGCTCTCGCCACTCAGCACGTATAACACGTCGTCATTTTATATATAGTTTAAAATAATAAATATTCAATAATACTAAGTGCCTTTGGACTTTACATCCACTACAACCTGCATGCCATAGTAAGGTATATAAATACTATACAATTGCGTTCGGTTTTATTCGTGAGTCAGCTGCGTTTGGTTAGCAGTGAAGTGAAATCGCATCAGATGACAGACAGGGTCTTATAGAGCGAACGAATCGAGACTATCACACTGAATGCAGTGTAAGTCTCGATTGATATGATATTATATTCTATTACTTTTTATTGAAAGAGTAATAGAATATCATATTTCACATTTAATTTTCAATATATAAGTGCAAATAGTAGTGATAGCGACAATATAACATTGTGACCGAAAATCACTTTTTGTGATTTGTCACTGGTAATATCACAATGAATAAAAATAAAAAATTCAATAAATGATAATGAATTAAATATAGCAATAATTTGCATGCGTAACTTCTAGGGAACTTTTACTCTAAAATGAAATGTATGTTCACAGTTTGTCTGATGAAGACCGGGACAATGCTGATTCTCTGGTAATCAAGCCACCTCAAGCAGTTATTCACACTTCACATAAAAGGGGTCATAAGAGGTCCAACAGAGACAGATACAAAGATAGTAGCAGAAAAGAAAAAAAGCACCTTTACAGGTAGTACTATAAATAGGTTTTAACTAAAATATTGTAAGATGGCTGTATCTTTGAAAATAATTTTATATTATCATAATTTTAATATAAAACACTAGTTTATATTATATGATATGCTATTTTCAAAAATATAATTAGAAAGTTTTTACCAGCTCTAGTTTCTGAGTTTCAGCTATTTAGGTATAAAACAGAAAAAACATATATACCAAGAAAAACTTTATTAAATATAATAATTAATCATTGTGTTCTAAAAAACTTTGTTTTAAAGCTCTTTCCTGATGTGTAGGCTTTGGAAAATGACGTATCAGAGACCAATTATAGTCAGAAACCATATTTGTATCTCAGAAACCCTGATAGCGTTTTTCCATGACGCTTAAGTCTTGATGCATACGCTCTACCTGCTCTTCGCTCATATCTCCTAAATTTTCCGGAAACCTGTCCAGGTGGCTATGGAGAAAGTCGAGTTTTATACTCATATTGCACCCCATATTTTTTAATTACAGAAAGTCTTTCATAAGTCCAATGTAATTTTCAAATTTTTTAATACCGAGAAAATTTTATATCACAGAGACGAAAGCTGTCCAAGCCTTTAGTTCTGAGTCATAGAATTTCTAAATTGAGTATTTTTCGTAAGTTGTCTAATTTGGGGGCCATCAAAAATACCAGCTTTAATCTTTTTCATAGTGAGCTGAGGAAATTTCCGTCTTTATCTAGTGATTTAACAAACTGGTAACATAATTGTTTTAAGCCTATTTTTATCAACAAGTTTTTGATATCTGAACAAAAGGTAATACAGTTTTCTTCGGAAAAATAACGCCGTAAGTTTTTATTTCTTTCACGATAAAAAACTTATTTTCGTGTTTGCGGAAAGAAATGTTTTTCTTCCAGTTTGGATACTAACAATTCGATTAATATATACGCTAAAATGACAAAAATCAAAAACAAAGTAACTAGAGCTGTTCAAAAAATTTTAACGGTACATTTGACAAAAACAAGTTATAAGTGAACATTATCAACCACAAAATTCGCGGCAACAGACAAAAAGTTAAATTTTGTAAACTAGTGTAATAGAAGGAATTTTTTTATATTATCTACAGTCTAAATTATTTAATAATGGAATATTTCCTATCAATTCATTTATATGATTAATGGTATTTAACATTTAGAATTTTATATAAAATATAAACCTTTTCAACAGGGAGCGTGAGAAGACAGAAAAATCTAAAAGAGAACTGACTAAAAATCCAGATCGTGAGGAGAATTATTATCGTGAGAAACAGTACTATAGAGAGAAAGAAGCATATAGAGAAAAGGATCTTTACAGGGAAAAGGAAGCATATAGAGAAAAGGATCTTTATAGGGATAAAGAAATGTACAGGGACAAAGAGTCATACCGAGATAAAGACGTGTATAGGGAAAATAAAGATATAAGGGAGAAGGAGTTATATAGAGAAAGGGAAATCAGAGAAAGAGACATTTACAAAGAGAAAGATATGTACAGAGAAAAGGATACTTACAGGGAAAGAGAACATTATAAAGATACTTACAGGGACAATACATCGTTTAGGGAAGCAACTAGACCTCGAGAAGCTTATAGAGAGAAAGAAATATATAAAGATAAAGAAATTCAAAGAGAAAGGGATATGTATTTGAATAGAGATAGACAGTACAAATATACTGATGCTGAAAGAAAACGTGTTGAAACTGATAGAATAGAATCACGATTAAGGTTATTAGCAGAAGAAAGTCACACTAATCAAAGTAATGAGAAAGAAAATAGAGATAGGTCTTCAGGGGATAAAGAGCTGGAAGATTTAAGATCTAGATTACTTAGCAAAAGAATATCTAAAGAGCTGCAGACGCAGGATTCAAAAAAGCACCAAAGTTTTTTGGAAAAAGATGGAAGATCAGATCGCCATAGTTCATTAGATAAACATCAACAGGAAAGAAGGAAAAGATTAATAGAAGCAGGTGAGAACATTATAATATATATATATATATATATATATATATATATATATATATATATATATATATATATATATATATATATATATATTTATTTTTACAATGATAATTATGCATTGAGTATCCAGATCACATTTCAGTTTTTAATGTAGTATTTGGCATTTCAGATCGTGAAATGGAAAAACGGAAATACGAATCGCGTCACGAGTTAGAAGCTAGAAGGGAAGAACGTCGCCGTCGTGGCAAGAAGCGCTCAATGTCGCCCGATGATAGTTCTAGTAAAAAGTCAAAGACCAATCACTCACCTAATTACGGTGATTCGGTTGTAACAGTATCAGATGCTAGTGACGTAGAAATGAAGAGTGACTCAGCACATTCCGAACCGGAAGATGGTTAGTGAACATTGTTCATTGTCACATACTAAATCTCATTATTTTACATAAATTTGTAATTTGTTTAAAAACTAGCAGGTGATAAGTATCACCTGAAATTGCATTTCGAATTGAGTTGTACATTCATAAAAAATTAATAAATAAGTTTACTTCAATAATTTTTTTTCTATATTTACAAATTGTCATATAATTATTTTATTTTTAGGTGAACATTCCAATACTGAAACAGATAGTTCCAGTACAGACTCTGATTCCGATGTAGATTCAAAGTCTGAAGAAGAGGAAGACAATAATAAAGAAGAGGATAATAAAGAAAAAGAAGATGAAAGGGAACAAGTAACAGAAAAATCAAAACCAAAGTCTCCCACTCCTAAGTCTGGACGGGGTACCCCATCATCTCATGAATCAGGAAGGTAAAGTACATAGCACATTTACTATTCATACTAATAATAATAATAATAATAATACTTTGTTCTTTTTATTATAAAAATTCAGAATAACAGAATTCTAAATATATATTATGTCATTTATACGATTTTAATGTTTCCAGATCACATTCTAAATCTAAGAGTAGAAGCAGATCACATTCGTTTTCTCCCCCATCAACTGGCGAGAATGGCAAATCTGCTACTGAAGAGGAAAAATCTAAAGAGGATGACGAGAAATCAAGGATACGGGAGGAAGCTATCAATGCACTACCTCCTTATTTTCCAGCCCTACAGGTAAATAGTTTAAAATTCTTTTAGTAATATATATGAGGTAAATAACATACTTTACATAGTTGAAGAATATTCAACTATTTTAAATAATTGTCACCAACCTGTATTTTTTTGTTCCTTGGTCATCAATTTGTTTTGTTTTGTACTGATATCCTATTAGTGAATACCTGATGATAGGGAGTCAGAAAAATAACAGGTAATAATTGTATTTTCTTTTTAATTTAGTCTCTGTTTATCGATTCGGGACGTTGTCAGTATGAATGAGCCCTGTTTGTCTGGGCTAAGTTTGAGTGTGATAAATGTTAGCTTGTTTCTTTAATTATTGTGTATTTTCCCTGACTGTCATATCCTCACTGCTCTGTTATGATCTTAATATTCTGAATGACTGTACTTAGCTTAAGAGTTATATAAACTCTTAAGACTTTTTGTTTAATTGTACATCTTGTTAATTATTGTAATTTTATAGGGTTGTCGATCGGTTGAGGAGTTTCAATGTCTCAATAGAATAGAGGAAGGCACATATGGAGTTGTTTACAGAGCTCGCGATAAAACCACTGAGGAAATAGTCGCTTTAAAACGACTAAAAATGGAAAAGGAAAAAGAAGGATTCCCAATTACATCGCTGAGAGAAATTAATACATTGCTGAAGGTAGGATCACAATCAAATTTTTATTTCTATAAGCTCACTTGAGCCATCACGTTGCATCACCGCTTTCTAATTTAAGGTACACTCGTTTTTTGTTGTAATGTAAAAAAGACAAGAAACGCAGCTCGAATGAGCCGCGAGCCTGTGAAGCACTCGATGGCTCATGTGTTTAATTCATTTAATTAATGCCATGTATTTTATTCCTACAGGCCCGGCACCTCTTACCTGCAAGAGGGTTGTGCTAGAGGTGTGACCCAATTGCAAGGGTTAACAACTTCGATACACGGGCGGGCCTAAGTATCTTATAAGGAATTTATTCCAGGGGACAATCCCTCCAATGCTTTCCCCTTATCACATGTAGGAATGTGATATTTATTTGAAATATTTTATTTATCAATATTCAAAGTGAGTTTGAGATGGCGGTGCAATATATTTGATCTATCGTTGTGTCCCTAATAAATATACAACTGACGACAAGAACATCATCTACCATCATTAAGAGGTAATGTTTAGAGTCATTTCCACTGTAGTCGTTGGATTGAGAAGCCTTTATGAATACACGATTTCCATGAGATATGAGACTTTCGCATATTTGCATATTTCATTTACTGGTGTATATTAATTTTTTTTTAAATATTCTTTGCCATTATTATTTATAAGAAAATCTATCATTACTTGGTCATATGATATAAAGTTATGAATGTGGATATAAATATTAGTAACAACGCTTTGTGGGAATGGCTCATTCTTATTATATAGTTAATGACAGTAAAAGTATTACTTACATTAATTAATATAATTATATATTTTTAAAGGGCATGACACCAAGGTTTTTAATTATATAAAAGAAATGTACGATATACATTGTTAGTGCACGATAATAATGGTATAATGTTTCTAGGTAATGTTATGTCATTTTGTTAAAGTAAAATTTTAGTGATTGATTTAATGCGTCCTGAATGGATTATGAAATTAACAGTTATTAACATATATTTCAAATTATACATAGATGAATCATTAGGAAATCAAATATTTTTATTAACGTATCTGTCTTAAGTTATTAGTAATAACATGTTATTTTTAAAACTAACAATTACGTAAAAATGAAAAAGGTATTTACGTAATTAAAATGAAAACATATCGTTACACATGTTTGTGGCATACAAGCTATGTGGATAATGGTGTTATCTTTTGTAAGCTCAAATAACGGACAAGATTTTCTACGCATACTTTTTTACCGACTGCTTATGTTCGACGCAGTAGTAAGTGCTCACAACTTGGTCATGTGAATTTAACAATAGGAATTTCCAATATATTTTTTATTTACTCTATTTAAACTGGAAATTATCCATGTAAATGTCGATTGTGGAAAAATGTGATGGTGCATTATTTAATACAGAGTGCACAGTTATTGTCAAGATTATATTACCAATGTACGTTATTATTCCAAAAGTGATACTTGGAGTCTGATTACCAATAATAAAACTAAAATTAATGCTAAAGTAACGCATTTCATGTTTAGTTTCAGACTGCAGCAATGCGTTTTGCAATACTT
Source organism: Galleria mellonella (assembly GCF_026898425.1). NCBI lineage: Eukaryota > Metazoa > Arthropoda > Insecta > Lepidoptera > Pyralidae > Galleria > Galleria mellonella. Next base: position 505,220 of record NW_026442042.1, on the reverse strand, counting down.
TGGACTACATTATGTGTATGTCGGTATGTGAGATGAATGTGAAATATTCCAATGCCAATTCGGTTTTGTGTAGAAATGACAGATGCACGTAGCATTTCATTATGTTGTGAATAATAGATATTATTAATAAATCTTTAGAAACTATTTGACATATAAGTTACAGTTTAACATTTGAAATTGTAACTGGTGACCAGCTCTCAAATTTCCTGAAATACCCATGGAATTGGTCATACGTGTTCGTACCGGTGAAGCTGTGGGCGACCGTAAATGTGAGTTATTTACCGCAGTGTTTTTATGAAGTACAATCGTGAAGAATCACGCAAGTTCTGCGAGGGAAAGTGGTTATTTATTTATTTAGATAACTTTGTAAACTAAACGAGAATAGAATATAAATGGTGACGGCTTAATGCTAACGGCGTTTTATGTCAGTCAATAGTAAAAGTGAGTGTTTTCATACTAATCATATGTACTAGATGTAAGCGCCTATGGCCTCTTTAAAGCGGCAATGTCAGTTAAAAGTTTTCTTAGAAGTGGTGGCGTTAATAAGTCTTAGAATGTTTTGTTATTAAACTGTTACTAAAAGAAACAAAAGAAAATTGGTGTAAAAAAATGGTCCTGGATTAATCCTGATGTTTTTACTAAAAATATTAGACTTTATAATGAGAACTAATCTCTAATTGTACTGTAATCAGCAGGTAAAAACTTGAAGTGATAACTGAAGAGTAAAGACATATTGATTATGTACATAGACTCCATGTCAGCTGTCAGCTCGGAAGAAAATGGTTTTTAATGTCTGGTAGACAATAAAGCAAAGTCTCGTGGAAGTTGACTTTGCATTGGGAGATAAGAATTATTGGTCCCATACAAGCTGTAAAGCACAATTTTAAAACGACTGGAGAAAATGAATGGACTGTTGCATAAGACTTAGCAGATCTCCAAAGGGTATATGTACATATCTACACAATAACAATACAGAATGTATTGACAGGTAAAAGAGTAATCAAATTTCTAAGATCTTCGCCAGAAATCTAGTTATTATACGAAGTTAAGCCGAAATAGAGGGTCGATACCAGCAACATATTCTGCTAAATCAAAGATTTGGAATTACATCGAAAAGTTCTTTATGGAAGATTGAAAATATCGTCACTACCACCACATACTAAAGCGAATGACATAACTAAAGATCTCAAATCCGCTTGGATATAAACGGGAGCAGTTTATACGAGATTGATTGGTTATCAAACAGCTTAAAATGGTGAAGCACCTGGGAAGAAGTAATCACATCATAGGTTGTGTAAGTTGATGAGAAAAATGTAGATACTTATTTTTCTCCTCCGAAAGATTACAGTATAATACTTAGCTGAAAAAAAAGAAAGTTAAGAGCTGCCTTATTGTTTCAAGCAATTTCTTCCATATAAACTTGAGATGCAAAAGAGTATAAATAGTTTGATTGGATGTACAATGTAGGAAGCACCTGTACAAAGGATCCACAAGCTATTACTGCTGGTTATTTATGATGACTAATATGAAAAATTTAGAAGGAAAAAACGGAAAGAAGAAATACTATTACAAGTAATGTTCTTGTTAAAAATGCTCTCGATGTTCAGTAGTTCAGAAAGATGGCAACAGCAATTTTTACTGAGTTTGCAGCTGCAACAAGTCTACAACAAACTATCATAAGCAGTTGAGCACGTTGAGTCGCCAATTGTACTTTTTTATTTTGAAAGAAGAGAAAGATATGTCATGCATTTAGCTGATTTAAGAAATCATATGACGCTACATTTACTATTGATTACTTATTATTGAAGAACTTGCGGTGGTCACTAGGAATAACCTAGAGAGGAAGTTCATTTCACCACATGAGCGTTTGTGCAGTACAACTTTTCTAAAAACGCACTGTACATGTACGTGATTATTTATGATCTAAAGTGGAAGGACGTTTAATGGTAGCTATGAGCATCATATCACGCAATTTCTCAGAATTCTATCTCTTATACAAACGGTAGTATACATAATGAGAGCTACGTTTCGTTGACAATATTTATAGGTCTAAACAGAGTTAAAAGGATTAAGTGGTATCTGGTTACTTTTGCCTATCGGGTAGACCATTATGTATTTCATGCGGGGTCAGACTTTTTAATTTGTTTAGTAATTGTCTTTCTCTATATGACTAAGACAAACTCAATGACTTCCAGCCATCCGAAGAAGCTGGCTACCGAAAGGGTTTTAGAACCATAGACCACATGCATACACTACGGCAGATTATACTGAAGACCGAAGTATAATCTGCCACTATGTCTGGTGTTTGTGGACTATAAGATAGCCTTTGATTCGGTTAAGACATGAGCGGTACTTCGGTCCATCCAGTGGTGCCAGATTGACTATAGGTATATCGAAGTGAAATGTATGGACAGTAAGATTATGTCTATTCGAGAACAGAATCAGAGTACGAAACCCATCTCAGTGCAGAAAGTTGTAAGACAGAGTGACATCATATCCTCGAAACTCTTCACAGCTGCATTGGAAGATATTTTCAAACTCTAGGACTGGAAAAGATATGGTATAAACATCAATGGCGAATACATCACTGAACTTCGATTTGCCGATGACATAGTAATCATGGCAGAATCCCTGGAGGATCTGAATTATATGGTCAATGACCTCAATGGTGTTTCTCAACAGGTAGGTCTTATGATGAACATAGATGTTAGACATAGATACCTGTTCTAATTTTGAGGATTCTGCATCTAAAATAATAATACACGTGCAATAAAGATACAATTGGGGGTAATTATGTAGAAAACATCCATGTAACAAAATCTACAAACTAAGTTATAAGTATTTTTCTATTGACTGTTCTGCATCGTTTATTCATTGTGTTGCTTTTTAAATAAAGGTAATTAGATTGTTAGTATATGTATTACTATTATTATTACAGAATTAGCTAATTTTGCATTTTATTCAAAATGTGGTTGCGTTATTTAAAATACGTACTTTTCTGCAGAACTTTTTCCAATTTATATTTCCAATATATATTGGAAATATATTCTTGACAATTACTTTATTATATTTGATTTAGTTGTAATTTAAAAAAAAATCTGTTCAGTAATATATATTATAGTCGTGTTAGGAAGGTATAAATTATTCAATAATTTTCATAATTGTTGATGTGTTATTTGATGGAGTACAGAAAAGAATCAATTAACTAGAAATAAAGTAATTGACGGTCAACGATCCGAAACTAATTTCTTCTTATATAAAAGACGAGTTGTGAATATTTTCTAATGAAACAAGGCTGTTAGTTTCTATTTTAGTTGAAATTTGTATATAATTTCTCTCTAATATGAATTTTAAGGTAATTGTTTTATTAAAAAAAAGGAACTGTCAATTTCCCAAATTCATACTAATGAAAATCGCTGGATTTTATAAATTAATATATTTCCAATATATTATTCAAAATAATTTATTAAAATAGATATTTTTTTAACCGTTATATTTTTAGCAATTTTTTTTATTCGTCTAGCAATTAGAAATTCCACAATCAATTAGAGCGCGGTCATTCACATCTAGTTTCGCGTCATTGTCTTTGTTTTGTTAACCGAATCAGGGCCTCTAATTAGGTACCTGACATTTACTCTCAGGCTTACAGCTTATGGTACAGATACATAATAAGGCTAGATTCCAGTGCTGGATTCACCAAAAGTTAGACACAAAAAAAATTACTATAATTGCAAATGATAAAGTCGTAACTTGCTGCATAATACAATAGAGAGGAATATGAGAGTATAATGCTAGGACTTAATATCAACAAGTCAAAGACGAAAGCCATGCTCGTCGATAGAACCAGCCAACTATCTAGGACTTGTGAACTCTCAGATTTGGAGTTTGTGAGTGAGTTCGTCTACTTAGGATCTCTCCCGACCAACGAGGGAGGAAGCGAGCGAGAGATCAGAAGAAGGACTCAAATAGCAAAGACCATAATGAAGAAATTAACGTGCATTTTGCAGAACAGGAAGATCTCAAAAGTCACAAAGATAAGACTAGTTCGTATTCTAATTTTCTCGATATTTTTGTATGGAGTTGAGTCATGGACAATAAGAGCAAAGGAGCGGAAAAAGATTGATGCTCTCTAGATGTGGTGCTGGCGAAGAATGCTGCGAATTCCCTGGACAGCAAAGCGCACGAACATATCCATTCTGACGCAACTTCGCATAAATGAATAGGGTCTCGACAGTGTGCTATCGGAGAATTCTCGGATACTTCGGTCATATTGCTCCGACAATCTGGACAAAGTAATAGTTGTAGGCAAGATAGAGGGAAAAAGACCACGCGGACGGTCACCTATCGGTGATCGGACCAACTAACCGCCGTTACGGGACTATTAATCGCAGCAGCTCTGCGAGAGGCTGAAGACCGTACGAAATGGAAAAATATCATAAGAGAGGCAACAGACACCTTTCAAGGACACAACCTTCAGTAATGAAGTGGACGAAGAGACATGATTGCGAACTAGAGTACTGAATAGTAGGTGAATAGTAGAGGATGTAAGGAGCGGCAACATTTAAAATTGGCGACAAATATGTAAATCTGCCACTGTGTCGCCCCAACGAACCCTCGTTCTCAGTCCGATCTCGATCTGGTAAGTAGAAACAAGCAACAAGACTAGAGTCATGTCTAATGTCCATGTCACACCTATACCAGTTATGATTGAGAACACTACGCTCGAATTTGTTGACGAGTACATATACTTGGGACAACTTATCCGACTAGGTAAGTCCAACTTCGACCAAGAGGTCAACCGAAGAATCCAACTCGGCTGGGCAGCGTTCGGAAAACTACGCCACATCTTCTCATCCAAAATATCTTACAGTTTGATGACAAAGGTCTTTAACCAGTGCGTGTTGCCAGTGCCAGATGACCTATGGAACCGAAACATGAAATCCAAATAACATGAGTGGGAAATAGTACTTTATTCCAACTATATTTCATTGTATATTACTAAAGTTCTTATGTGTTTATTCACATGATATATATATATATATATAGATAGATAGATAGGAGTGCTTAATATAGTGAGACGGTATTTGGCCGGAACACCTCTTGCAATTGCATAAATCTCAAGACTGGCCGCATATGGAATACTGTTCTCACATATGGCCAGGAGTGCCACAGTACATCGTCTTTCATTAGACCGCATATCAAGTCGGGCGACTCTAACGACTCTACGTTTTAATAAAACTCGATGAACAGTGCCTTACTAAGCGACTCGATCCACTGAAACTGCGTAGAGACGTTGCATCGTTTATCGAATATATCATGGGTAGTGTTCTGAGGAATTGTTCGAATTGATACATGCTGCTCATTTGCACCACCGAACAACCCGCCTCAAACTAAAGTTCCGTCCCAACCATCTGGGTGAGTGGCGGTCCTCCACAATGCGTTTTGCAAGGCCCTTTCTTCCACGCATAACCACTCTTTGGAATCAACTTTTAACAGCAGTATTTCCAAAACGATACGACATCGTAACTTTCAAGTGCATGTTCTTTTTTTAAAAGGCCAGTAGAACTCCACGCCTCTGGTGTTGTGGATACTCATGGGCGGCGGTAGTCGCTTACCGTCAGGTGAGACCCATCCTCGTTTGCCCCTGTGCTGTAAAAAGAAATATACGGTAACGAAACTACAATAAAAAAAAGACAAATTATTGTCGAGAGGATTTTATTTTCTTTGCGGCATTGTCAGTCTACTCAGACGTGCGTTGGACTTAAGCTGTTGATATGGGTCGTTTATAACATGAAGTGGATTACACGCTCCACGTCTACGCAATAAACAGGTTACAAGACAGACATCGTCACAAATACTGTTCGTCACAAACTGTTACGCCGCAAAAGCAAGTCGACACTCATATTTTATTCGTATGGATGTCGGGTCTTAAACTGTCATTTTTACTATACCGTATTTTTTATACGATCCTAAGATGAATTTTAAACTTTAAAAATCCAAAGGTTTACGCAGGGATTCAATATTGATACGATCGTAGTTAAGCGTTGTTTAAATTATTAATTCATACGGATAATTACGCGATTTTTAAATTCTAGGGTTAGATTGAAGAATTGAACTGTTAGGAAAAACTTTTGTGTCATGCACTTAATCATTGAAAAACATTACATTAAGAATATTTTCACGGCATCTATAGAAAATAGTGAACTTTATGGATATATGTTAAGAATTGTTATTATATCATCGTAAACCACATTTACCTTCTTTAACGGAAAAATCATTTTAATGACAGACGATAGTTGATTGTATATGTAATATTTTATATATTATGTAATATAATTTTGTAATAATTGTGGTTATTATTTTTATCAATACCACATGCATAGTTAATTGTAAACTTTCGGGTTGTTTACACATATTTTAAATAAACTATAGAGACCAAACGCGATGAAAATTTTTTTCAGGTACATAGTATCTACAAGAAGGTACCTACCTGTAAAAATGTTTTCGTCGTATTAAATCTCCATGGTGTATTTAAAATACCGCATGCATAAATCTTAAGAACAGGATTTGTGGTAAAATCTGCGTATAATACTGTTCTTTTAAATATTGATGGTCGAATTATTTGTTATATTTTCGTATATATATTACTATTATACTTATAGATTTATATATTATGAACAACGAATATACATTGTATAAATTAGTACTTGTTGCAACAAAATTAATCCACACAGGGCGTCTACATGTTTGAAATTCTTTCACCTATATATTCGTAGTTCATATATCGTTATAACATTAGCTTATTTACTTTTATCGATTTTATATCTAGTATATCTGTGAGAAGTTTATATGTTTAGTTCAGTCACACTTATGCTCTAGTTGTTTTTGAAGATTGATTTATCGGAAAGAAGAATATTTGAGTCTAGAGCTATCCAGGTTTTATTTGTTTCGGCTTACATAGATTACATACATTACGTCGGATTTTCGGCGGGTTTTAAAATATTTTCAAATAAAACGTGTCTTGGCCGTTTCGAAATTTTTAAAAGTCAATAAAAATTACTCATTCTCAGGTTAAAAAAAGCACTTTTGGGTTTGAAATTTAAATATTGTAACTTTATCGATCGGGATATTTCGCTTTTAAGGAGCGTGGTGTAGTATATTTCAATAATCACAATTTTTGTGACTTGTTACTATAGATTTCCACAAAATTTCTTGAACACAAAAGATTTGCTTACTACTTAGTCTAAACGTTCAATATTATCTTACATTACACTAAGAATAGTTGAACAGTACAATAAAAATATTAAGGATTTTGCTATTTTTTCTTTAAATATCTAGCTGTTTCAGAGCACAAAATGAAGTGTGAATATTAATTTTTGCAGGTCGAATAAATAATATAAATGCGAAGATAAATCTCTTTTTAGGATATAACTGTATATTGCACATTATCTCTTGTGATGTAACATTGTCTATTTAAGTTTATTATAATGTAGACAGCTTTATTTTTCTCGAACTATGAAATTTGTGTCGCCATCTCAGAACTGCTATTATAATTAATACATTATATTGGTAAAAATATGACGATGTTGGTAACATTTGTAAGTACTGAATGATATGCTAGAGGAATATTCTGATTTTACTATGGGTTTTGGATGTAACTGTTTTATACCTGTAATTGAGTTAATCTGTTTTTTAATAGTTGTTTATTTGTTGTCATGTTCTCTGTAGTATTTCCGTGATTATAATACATGGAATGAATTTTGATTACAGTTAATTGTTTGATGTTAACGTTACAGTTAAGTAGAAACCATTATCCAGAATTGGATAATTTCATGTTATTCGTGTAAACTCACATCTAGTTTTTATCGTAATAGTCTGACTTTTGTAAGTGTAAGACTTTATTGAAACATGATTGAAATTTATTATTATGAGCTAAAATATAATACATTCATGGTGCCTACTCTAGGTAAGCAACATTAGTTAAGCGTAACCTGGGCTTGCCCGGCAGCTACTTTTACTTGCGGCCATTTTATACAGTCAATCCTATGTTATCGAATAGAAAAGAGGAATAAACTTTATTTTTGTAGGCTGAATAGATTTTATCAAAAAGTCCTCAATTCTTAAACAATACCATCATCTAGAAATTTTTTTAGATGCTTGGTAACTCTTAATTTTGTCCATTTTTTCAATTATAGAAAACAATATGCTTTTAATTGAAGTAAATCTTATCAAAATACATGCAGAATTTACCAAAATTATTATCAATTTTCATCTGAAAAACCCAGGTTACGATTAGCTAAAAGTAGGGAACGTGGGTGCGCTTATATTTCAGCTCGTCTTTTATTTAAACCAAGTTTCATTAAAAATATATCAGCAGAAGTCAGCAGCGGGATCTTGGGTTATAATTATAGTTTCATTCTGGGAATCTTAACGTCACAACCAAATTTCGGTTTATCAACTTACTTTATTATCAACGTTACTGTTATTAATATCTATTAGATATGTAGTTATGGTGTGGTACTATAAATAAGAAATTATAGATTTGCTCTGCATGTCAGAATTGTACCACTAACCATGTATATATGCAGTTCGTCATAAATTCAGTTTGATAATTTATTCGCACAGAGATTTTGCCATAAACGGACACCATTATTTATTTCCTGTATAAATTGCGAACGGATTTTAGGTTCTATATTAATATTTTACTATATAATTTTATTTAACCTTTATTCTCTGTCGAAAATTATTTTAAACTCTACACCAAGTCATCAATATAATAAAATCATCAAACGGCTTAAATGTTGAGTCTTTATTAAAAAAAAAAATACAAAATTGACATTAATTTTGTTTTTTTTTTTTTAATGTAATATTAAAAACGAGAAATAATAAATTTGCTTTCCGTGGTTAAGTGTAACAAATGGTAATAATGAACTGTGCTTATGACGAGCTGCGATTAGCAAGCGAGTATATATATAAAGTGTGACGAGGGGCGTAAAATTGTCATTACAACTGTTTAAATACAAGTGTTTGCAGTAAAAGTGAGGTCATATTACATTTTGCACATAATTTTAACTATCAACTATTGAATGGATTTTGTAATGTCTTATGAAGTTCGTGACATAGTGTTATATTAGTTTTTCTTAATTCACACAAGGATGAAATATTATACTAAATTTGTATTTATATTATACCCAGTGTTAAAGTGATGTGTTTCATGAGAAATGAAATGACTACAGAGAATTTGATCGACGAGAATTTTTTTTTTAAAACATGGAAATGTAATTTTTTTCTTTATAATATAATTTCATCGGTAGGTATTTGTTTAAGATGTAATGGCATGTAGTTATTGAGTGTTTATTTAAAATGACAACATGTTAAATTTTTTATTACCTTTTTTTTAATAATTATTGTTAATACCACTTGCTTTTTATATTTAACACAGATTTAAAATACATTTCTATGTTTATATAAGATGTAAAGAAAAGGGTACAAGTCGAAATCTAACACTAAATCGGTAATGAAACTAAATAGTTTTCCCAAAGGAACATATACGCCAAAGATCAAAATATTTTTTTTGTAATTTTTCTTACTAAAGATCGGTTTATAAGGAAAAGGTTCATGAAACTATTTTGATGTTTAAAAATAGATTTTTATTGAGAGTTGTTTAGTTTTCTAATAGTGAATACTAATTTAATCGATTTCGACTTGTTCTACCCGTACATTACATACTATGTAAGACTTTAAGGGAAACTACTGCCATCCTCTAAAGTGACAGTGAAATCTCACACATATTTTTTTTTATAATATAGTTTGGTACTATAAAGTAGAAAAATCAATATTCCTATATGAATAACACAATGTTAAGTGAATACATTTTTCAAATTATTTCTATTTTGTTTCTACCTCTACTGAAGAGGATAGTAGTGATTTCCCTAATACGTTTGGGTGGACCGCTTTTCTGTTTATGATAATGATCATTACTCAAACAGATTAGGCAATAGTGAATCCTACTCTGTTTGAATCTTTGTTGTAACGGTAATTTTGAAATTAGCTATGAAATGATGGATGTGGATTTACTGTCTATATTTATTGTATTGTCTTGAAATATCAAAAAGGATTATTCATAACGTTAAAATTATGTTTTGTTTATACATAATCTATAAATTTGCCATAATGCCGAACTTTATTTTAGCTATGAAAGTGTTTATTTTGTTTCTTACTTCATTTGACAGAGAAGGATATTTGTTTTAATGATTTTTTTTTTATGTTAGTATTTGTTGGAGATTTTTTGCAATACACACACACACACATACACACTGTCCTAAAATTAGAGTAAAAAACATGTTTATTCACATGAAAGATAGAATTAGGTATACATACATTTACTACATTAATAGCCTTTATTCGCGAATTTGCGTGATCTTTGCCCTTATCCATCTCAAATAGTATGTGTTTTCATAATGATGATTGAGTCATCAAGAGGCAACAAACGTCATAAGTATCGCATTTATTTTACAGTTTAAATAATCTAACACGTAATAGTCCATAACGCTTGGTACGTTTAATCATTCATAATTATGTTATAAATCGGGTTTGAATCCATTGTCACATTAATATTACTTAAAATTGTCAATTTTGTGATTGGACGTAGTATTTAATCGTAGATGTGTAAAATAAATTAACGTAATTTTGCTCCACAAACAAAAATGACTTCTATCTTGACAAAATTAGTATGCAACTAGCACGATAGGAATCATTCGATAAAAGAAATATCAAGAATAAATTAGTAAAGCTGTTGCAAAACATACATACGATATTCTCCTCCTTTTACAAGTAGTCTTCTTCACAAAAACATTTAGACCGAACTAATTGTTTATTTAAAATATAATAGTACAATGTACTAACCATGGCAAGTTTCTTTCATATTAGTGTCTGCAAATGCCAATTTTGTGACTGAAACTACATTTACGTTTGAATATCCTTTTTGAATAAAACAAATCCTCAATGTACTCGTGCAAATACGCGAATTCAAAGTTTACAATGTTTAAACGAGATACAACTAGTTATGGGGAAAAAAATATCTTCTATCTATCCTTCGGTGCTACAGTGTATGCCAACCTAGTCGTATTTTATAAGAACGAAATTACTTTGCGCTGGAATTCGCATATTTATTATATTTTATTTACTTTGTATTGATATTGGATTAATAAGTTGGTTGGAATTTCCAGTACGTTTTTACAAGCAGATGACTTCGAAGCGAATATGGAATTCGTTTCGCTGTATTGTCGCAACTGACAAGTAGAACAATTTATTTCGTTGTTGTAGGGTCAGCATCCGAACATAGTGACTGTGAGAGAGATTGTAGTCGGCTCCAACATGGATAAAATTTTTATCGTTATGGATTATGTAGAACATGACCTTAAGAGTTTAATGGAGACTATGAGAGGGAAAAAGCAGGTGTTTCTTCCAGGTAATATATTTTTTTTTTTCACATAATATACAGTTTGTAATAGCAGCCAAGCTAAGACTAGTTGATAGAAAGTGTTATGACAATAGCATGTTATTTGTGGTTGGTTATATTTAAATATTTATATGAGGTGCAGTTTATTATTAACATTTTCCATTCTCATCATAAATACAAGTTTTATGGAACAATTAGAGACGACAGTATTTGTCTCGAAAGGTTCAACAGTTTTATAGTTTATACTGAGAATACCTTTGAACGGACAAGCATCTTTTTTAATATTAGATTTTGTCTTAGAAGAAACATACAAACAAGTTAAAAAAAAATGTAATCAATGAAAAATTATAAATAAACTAAATATTTATGTATTATTATTATGTTTATTAATTTATAATTTTCTGTAACTATAATCTTTTATACATTGTCATTTTTATGTTGCAGGTGAAGTAAAATGTTTAATGACTCAATTGCTCAGAGCAGTTCATCATCTTCACGACAATTGGATATTACACAGGGATCTCAAGACTAGCAATTTACTCCTTTCGCACAAAGGTGTTTTGAAGGTATTATAAAGTTTATTTTAATTACAATTTTCAACATTTAAAAAAGTAATTGTTGAGTTTCTTGTGGGTTCAACAGTAGATAACAAAATTCCGAATCTAGTAGTAGAATCATAAAAGATGTTTTAAAAGAGTTTGTAAACGAGTCAGTTTAAATAAAGATATTTTTGATATTGAGTATCTAATGCGTTTGTAACGTGGGGCGCATAATTATTTATGTGTAAATTATAGTGATTGTATAATTAAATTTAAAATTGAACTGTGAAAAGATACATAATAGATTGCCTTCTATTTATACAGGTGGGAGATTTCGGTTTGGCCCGTGAGTATGGGTCTCCACTAAGACAATACACACCGATAGTGGTAACTCTGTGGTATCGTGCACCGGAGTTACTTCTTTGCTGCAAGGAGTATTCAACACATATAGATATGTGGAGTGTTGGGTGCATATTCGCAGAATTCGTCTCTATGAACCCTCTGTTTCCAGGAAAATCCGAAATCGATCAATTAAATCGCATTTTTAAGGTAAATATATTGTAAACTAATAGTGTTATTATTTATTATTAATATTATAAAAAGGAAATATTTGATTGTTTGTTTGTAACGGATAAACTCAAAACTATTTAACCGATTTTAAAAAATTCGTTTACCTATATATACAGAAAGCTACTTTATCAGCTAATAACATTGGCTATATTATAGTATCAAAAATTCTATCTGTGACTTCAAAAGTAGAAGGTTTTTAGATCGATTGTATTCTAGTTTTATTTATCAATATTGAATCGATTTTTATGTTTATTTTTATTCGAAAGGTTTTATACCGGTATTGTTACAAATTTTATCAAGATAGAAATCAGTTTCTTTTGTGGAAGAAATCTGTTTTGTGAATAATTATACTAATAAATATTTATTATTGCAGGATTTAGGAACCCCATCGGAGGCTTTATGGCCCGGTTATAGTGAACTACCCGCCGTCCAAAAAATGACATTCGCGGAACACCCTCCTGGTGGTGTACGGAACCGTATTGGGCCAGATCTGCTATCCGAGACCGGAATGTCGTTGCTGCAAAGTTTTCTTACTTATAATCCAAATAAAAGGATAACAGCTGAGGCAGCGCTGGAGCATCCATACTTTATGGTAAATATTCTTAGTAACAAGTAATTTATAACAAAGCTTAGCTAATAGACATGGGTGATATCGATACCACTCTAATATCTGTATATTGGGTTACTCCGGATATTGATAGCGCAAAAAATGATTATCACTCATTCAGATACCGCTCATATCAGTCTGATATCTATATTAATTTAGATTGGGTGCTACATTTCGATGTTATATATTTTATAACCGATATTCAATATATTCTTTATTAGTTGAATATATATACATTGTTACTGCAATATATAGATATTATTATATATTACCATCTTTAATAGCAAAACTAAAACTAAATATATAGATTTAATAGGATTATTTCAATTTTATTATTTTTATTCCATAATTAGGTAAAGTTGGATGGATTTGAAAGATATATTCTAATATTATTTGATTTTATTAATTTATCTACGAATAATTTCATCTAAATGAACTTAATTTTCGGAAGTCAAATTATTCATATTCCATTTAACTCATTGCAATTTTTGTAATTACCATGTTTGAATATTTAAAGGGAAAAATAATTTGATAATTAGTTTTTTTTGTACGAGTTTGAAAGGAAAAAAGCTGAAGCTAGTAACGTCATGGACGACATAGATTATCGAATTATTAAATTAATTGATTATAGTATCATGAAATAATCGTTTGCCTCTATGAATAAATAGTATATATAATTATGGAATTGGTTTCAGGAGCATCCGGTTGCGATTGAGCCCGCCATGTTTCCTACATGGCCTGCCAAATCGGAAGGTAATCGTCGCAGCACACACAGCCCACGGCCGCCAGCAGGTGGTGCCGCCTATGCGCAATACTCACGCGGCGACTCAGACGAGGCGCTTGGGTTCCATGTTCGTTCCCTCAATGTTGCCCCGGGTTTCTCTTTAAAATTCTAGTAGTAACTTATTCGTTTCATGCAAATGTTAACAGTGTGGTTTACATGTTCAATTGTTTGAGAGCAACATTGTCAGTGTTAACCTAATTTATTAAGGCATCATACATTTCTGGCAACAGTAGATATGTTGTTGTATAAACATAATTTACAAAATGTTTCCAGGATATTTAATTTGATTTATTCTTAAATGTACACCATAATAAGAATATATTGTTTTTGTTATTAACAAAATATTTCGAGTCTATTACAGTTCAGACAGTACAGTACCTAAAATTGGTAACGTAAAAGTGTATGTCTTGTAGACAAGTTTAGAAATAGATTCAATAGATTAAATTGTAATATACAATTATGCCTTACTTTCCTCAATACATTTATAAAATTTGCTGTGTCATATTATGGTTCTATACCTATGTATCTTATTTCCGTAGACATAAAATTAATAATTTTCGAATTATGTGCATCTTATGGAAAAACTATAATTATTGAATGTACTTATTCCCTTTAATATACTTATTCACTTATTACTTATTAAAATATACTTTTCATTTTACTAACCTTATTTTTTATACTGTATTATGTAGTATTAAATGATTATGTAAATATGAATTAATATTTTCTTATCTTTGTATATAAATAAATCCATAAACTTGCTATTACAACAATATGCATGGTTGTATACTCAAATTGTCAGTAATTCTCTTTTAAAACGTACTTACCAAATTGTGAATATTACTTCTATTTTGTATAGATATAATGTGTTTTGTCGTGTATTGAAAATAGTTGAGTAACACTTGTATATAAATATCATTTTCGTTTATTTTTAAAATCTGTAAATATAATTACAATATCACCATATTAGCATGCGAATTTACAAGAATTGTAATAAATTAGTCGTAAACTAGGTTTAGTTAAGTCGGGTACAATAAATTATAATACGTTTTGACACATGATTTTTATTTACTGAATCCTATTAATACAAAATTAAAAATGTACGATTATTATGTAGGAATTTTAAAAACTCGTTATATTTTTGGTTAATGCTTGTCATATCAGCGACCTGCGTCATTCATTCCTTTAGGTAACGCTAGTATAGAATTGATAAGGTCTGCATTACGTTTCCATGTGCGGTACTTTGTATCAATGAGTGCATTTGTTTCTATAACTAGCCTCCCTCCGACGTCACCTCGATATGCATCGATCATCGAGTGGACATGATGAATGTACTGAAAAAAATTTAAGATAGGGATTTATGGTTAATTATCTCGAATCTAAGAGCAAAACTTGCACTTCTGTTAGGAGCACGAGTATATGCTATTCTTCGTTCTCCTATCCTCCAGTAGTAACATGAGGAACTATTATTTCAAGTTCTTGTGGTGGTAAGGTCGTAAAATATAGATCCTGGGGAAAGGGCTTATTAGTAATAGGTTCTTGCAATATACTCTTGACAGATCGATCTCGTGTTCCCCTCTGGAAGCCATCGTGACTAATTCCTGACTAATTAGTTATTAATAATAATAAACTCTTTATTGCGCATAAAAGACATAAGTATATTACAAGGAGTATTTATATAGAATGTGCATATACAAAATGCGGCCTTATTGGTAAAAGCAATATCTTACAGACAACCTGGGTTTATTTAATTAAATACAACATTGTTAAATTGAATTTATTCACGTCAAATCTCAAAAGTCGATATACCTATTTAAATATTATAATGGACCTATTATATATATTTGCCTTAGTTTCCCTGCTTGGTAGATATCGCAGTGGATTCCTACGTAATCAAAGGAACCTAATTTAAAATTTAATCTCTGAAACTCATAGTGGTTTGATCATAAACAAATGTCAAAATACTAATTTTTAGTGACAGCATAATAAGAATATTATACGCATTATTGTTTTATGATAGATAGCAGAGAGCACTTGTATATTAATCGATCAGAAACATTCAAAAATGTTCAATTGTTTTTAAAAATTGACATACATAATTGCGACTTTGTCATACTTCGTTATGAAGGAGTCAGTGGATATAGGTGGTTCAGGACCGTACATTATAGTAGTCTACGGGGAAGCCTATGTTCAATAGTGGGTAGATAACGGCTACTATGATGATGATATGATGTTATAAATGCTCGAACTGGCCATGTCTTTTTTATAGTAGGTAATGTACAATTATGACAGATATATAATCAAAAAGAATTCACCTGCCAAATCTTTATGCGAAATAGAAATTACTATCCAGTCTGTAGATAAAAAAAAAATATCCTCCGTGAAATATATCTTTTTTATTCTCCGTTGCTGGGTTTGCCTCTGCTAGTTTTTATAACCATAATATTACAATAATACGGTTGAGAGCTTTTTTTTTAATCCAAAATAAAAAAAACTATTTTGGAATAAGCAAATGGAGTTTTATAATAAAATGGCACTTACTTAGCTACAGAAAACTATAACAAATTTCAAATCTATCTATATATAGTATTTACTTAATTAACTAGGGACTAGTCGTGCTGACGATGACAGGCGAACAGATGGAACGTAATCTTATATAAGGGTTTAGTTTAAACCTTTTTGGTTTGGAACTCTAAAGCAAACATTAAAATCGGTTTACAATTGATACAGATATTATGATGATGATATCATCATAATATCTGTATCAATATAATAAATAAAAATATAATAAATAAAAATAAATGTATATACATACAATCAAGAACTACTTTTATATAATTTTAATATTTTTATATTTGGTAGCTTATACATTTTGGCACAATTTGGAGAACTGGGACACCTGAACAACTTGTTCGAATAAGTAAGTTTAACTTCGACCGAGAGGTCAACCGACGAATCCAACGCGGCTGGGCAGCGTTCGGAAAAATACGCCACATCTTTTTATACAAAATACCTCAAGGTTTGATGACGAAGGTCTTTAGCCAGTGCGAGTGATGACTTATGGAACCGAAACATGGTTCTACACGATTGCCCGTATGCAAAAAATTCAAATTACAACAAGTTATGGAGAAGGCTATGCTCGGAGTTTCTTTGCGTAATAGAATCACAAAAGAACCAAAGTAACCGACAGCCCGAATGACAAGCAAGCTTAAGTGTTAATAAACTGGTTACATAGCTCGATGAACCTACAACCTATGGGGAAGAAAGGCTCTTGAGTGGCGACCTCGTACGCAGTGTAGGATGACTACCAACTACTGCTGAACATAATCCTTCCGCATAAGGGGAGTTTTGCCAGTAGTTGCCACGCTTGGCAGGCGCATTGACAACTGAAGTTAGGCTTTTAAAGATGTTTTAAAAGGGATGCTGCTTCTCATCCCTCGCCCTACCTTAGTCGACTCTTACAACAACTGTTCTATGCCGAGACCACATGGCTATTAAGTAAATATTAATCTATATTAAATTTACAAAAAAATTCAAACTTACCTCTTTATCAGCAATGTCTCCTACATATCCTCCAAGATTATTAGTTTTGAACTCATGAACAGATACTTGACACAGGAACATTAATAACATTAGGAACGTGGTAGCACACCACACCATCGTTCTGTAAAAAATAACTTATTTGTATAAGAATATTTTCAGTGAATCCTAACTATTCACCGCAGAACACATTCATGTAATGTTATGTATTAGTATACTTAATTCGAAAACACGGAAGTATCTATTCTGTTTACCTTTATATAGGTAAGTTATTAGAATATCAAAAAGATATCAGGAGCTTTGCTTATCATAGTACTTTTACGTTCATGGTTTATAGGTACGGGTAGATTATTCGATTTATTTGTCATTTTCTAATTAAATACCTATGTAGATAAATCCTCTTGGATTTCAATACTAGATGTTTAATATTTAGACATCCAAATATAAATGCGAGTACATATTCTATATACAGGTGAAATCGAAACAGTTTGATACATGAACAATGAAGACGTCATAAGTACATTTTACATATAATGTGGCAGCAATCAGGTATTCGGTTTAACTTAAGATAAGCGGCCACTAAAGCTTATAAATCATCACAGTACGTTACAGACTCTTTATAAAATTGTATTTATAGCAATAATTTAGTTTTTCATCGTTACAATTGCAATTATTTTAGATTTTTCACTTTGAAACTTTAGTGATAAGGGGAGGGGGAGATTGGTATTATTTTACATTTTTGACGAAAAAATAATTAAGTGTACAAATTATGCCCTTCCATAATTTACCCCACTGGACTAGTAGGTTTCTTTTTTAAATATAGTTAAGCAAAAGAAAATATTTTATAGTTTTGTTTTGCAATATGCGTGGGCCAGTGATATCAAAAACTGTTTCAAATTTCAAACCTATACTGTATATAGTTGCTGAGATAAAAAGCTATTACAGACGGACGGATGGACAAAGTCGCACCATAAGGTTTCCTTTGTGCTGTTTTGGCACGGAACCCTAAAAATGACATAAGATAGAAATATTTTAATAAGTTAAGATCGAATACAGAGTTATTTCTAAAGATGTATACACGTTTTGCGTAATTCACCAGAGGGAGACTTTGTACAAAAGTCGATTGCTTGGGTACCTCTGTCCCATTCGTGTTTCAACCGTGAAGTAGTTGTGTTTGCATGGCTGCGTTTCAGTTTGAAGGGTGGAATATGGCGTGAATTTGCTGGTTACAGAGGAATAAGACCTTAGTTCTCAGGAGTGGCAACGCATGGGGGGTATCATGGGCGAAACAGTATACTCTGTTATGTCCATGTCTATAGGCGACGGTTACCACTTTCCATCAGGTAGGCTGTCAGCTTGTTTGCCATTCTAAGTTGTATAAAAAAAATTATAAAAATAGTATATTAATATGGATTCCAGATTTAGAGTATAAATTAAAAAAGACAGATGTAGCATTTGTCTAGCAAAATATTTCAATTGATGATATAATGTCTTCTCCCACGCTGCCTGCTTAACAAATTTACATGAAGTTATGCAGTGAGTTTTCGATACGTTTTTTTCTTTTAGGGCGCTTGTCTATATTCGTGACCTCTCAGAAATTTGTCTGTAAACTTCTTGAACAAATTATTCCTTTCAAATTTATCCCTGATGCGGGTAATGATGAGTTTTGTAGTTGGATCTCTCATAAACTCCCTTTTAAACCGTCTTTGCTCTTCCAGTATGTTTTTACACTTATGATAATGTATATTTTAAAATAATGTATATTTTTCAAAATGTAATTTAAAATTAGCTATTATTTTAAGTGAGTAGTATTTACTCAGAAAAGAAAAATATAATATTTTATGATTGTGGAATTCTCTTCTCATGCCTATCCGTGAGAGTCAAACCCTAAGTATTTATTAAAGAGCATCTTCTATCTTCATGAACACATATTTATATGTGTAGGAATATTTAAGTATAGTTCTTTTTTTTTGTTTAAAAATTGTCACATTATTGTACACCGTTTTACCCGTTGACATTGTTGCTCCTTTTCACTTTGGGTTTGCTGGAAGAGAACTCTTTTAAAGTTAAGTTCGCCTTTGTACATTAACATACGTCTGTCAGTTTTTCAATACTATCAGTGTGCACAAGACAGTATAAATAATAATAAATTAGAAAGACGGAGGTGTTAAGTACTAATGTGTGTACCTATTTCTGTTTTAAGGCATTCTGTATAATTAATTACTTTCTAACATAATTATAATAATATAATATGAGTTAGTTACCTTTTTTCAAGATTTATGTGTTCACAAAAAAAATTTGCATCAGAGGAAAAAACACATAACTAGCACTAAAATCTATACGATAATCTTTAATTTTAATTAGTTAACAAATCGACTATCGAATGTGATGCTTGGACCGACGTCTATAGGGAAATGTACACCATGGAGAAATATAGGGCGGTGGGAGAGATAAATAAGGTTCTAGAGGGTTGGGGGGTGATATCATGCCTATTACGACTGTTTTCCTCGATGAGAGTGCAATCGCGCGGAAAACGCGCAGCGGCCCACAGGAACAGCTGCCGATGGCGGGCTAACAGCCCTGTACGAAGATGTCGTAGGTACTTGACAACTTGTAAACTTATATAACGTTTATATTTTTATATTAAACTAGCTTTGGCTGGCTTTGTACGAGTGGATTATGGAAATAAGAAAACCAATGAATTATATCACTTCCACAGGACGTATCGATTATATTTTCAGATACAGTTTCAGAACATAACTCTGAAAACTGCATTATTTTTGTGTGATGTTGCGACATACATATAAACAGATAATATTCTAAAATTTAGTGCTTTGCATTATATTATTTTTATTAAGACGCCATAATAAATTTTCTTAAATATCACCTACGTACAGACATCGTCTAGTTATAATTTACTATAATAATTAGATAGTATCTAAGTATTTTTGTTTTAAGTAAAGTTTAACCTAAGCAGTTACTTAACATCTACATAATTATTAGCTATTAATTAGAATAATTTCCTACCTATTATTTAAAATTTAACAATTATTTTCTTATTTTGAATTATCTATTGCTTTTTATCTCCACTAAATCATTATTTATATTAGGCGTTCAAAGGTTGACTGGAAGAAATACCTTTTATGAGATAAGTCCGCTATAATACTCATCCTTTCCTTAGAATTCTATATGCTATAAGATATTACTGTAAAATAAAGTATTATAAACATAATTTAAGATTGTATTCCATAAAAAAAAAAAAAAAAACTGTCTGAAGTCAGTTTTTAATTTAAAAACTAAACTATTGAACCAATTTTGATAATTTTTATAGGACCAATTTATTTATTTATTTATATGTCATGTATATATAAATAAATAAGTACTGTATAATATATCGTTTCAAATAAAAATTAATTTTGCAAATCAAGAATCTGTGGAGATATGAATTAAAAAAAAATACAACCGAATTGAGAACCTCGTTCTTTTTAAGTCAGTTGACAAACTAGTTAGTAAATAGTACTAGCAAAACATGTTGGATGAAGCTGTCGTAAGGTTGTATTTTTCAATCTAACATTTATGTATCATATTTAAAAATATTTATATTACAAAATCTTTGTTAAAACATCTATTAGGAAATTTATTAATTCAATCTATTATCAGATTCGAACCTGCATCTACTAATTGTTGAATTCTATCGACTGCCGAAAAAGAATTTTTAGTGTCTTTGTATTGTTTATATAATTATTTATAACATGGTCACCTACACAGAGAAAAAAAGTTCCTGTTATAGTCATAAGTAGTAGGAAAGTAGTATAGTCATGGTCTGGATCACCTAGAGTTAAGCAGAATATTACTAATAAAAATAGTTTATATTGGTTTTTAGAATACCTAATCATTTCGGTGTTACAACAAAATGAAATTTTAAAGGTACAGAATAATATTTTCTGTATCGAATCTAATGTACCTACCATTTTTAATATGATGAATATTCTATACAAGTATATTGTCATAAACATCTATGTGCCACGCAGCTCTATTAGGTGGTTTTGAAAAAATTATTTGAGATTATAAGAAACAAGAAATCGAACATCGAAATTTCAGGGTACTATCATGAACTCCTAGATTTGACCTTATTTATAAAAGTTTGTTTCAGAAATCCATTGGTGCGATCGAAAATCGAAGTCAAATTTTAACATTTAATTACATAAAGCATCGAAATCATAATTAGGCAATATTTTATACTTTTATATTTAGTGCTTTTCAGTTTGTAGGTACTATTAATATTATAGGTACCTATATATGTACCCAAGAGTTGTTTGCCTTTAGATACGTGACTCAATTATTAGCTGGGTCTAAGCATCATGAACGTTGAATTTGTTTCAGTGTTCCATTTGTTATAGAAGATAACGTGCGCCCATATGTATGTGATAGATTTAATAACATATCTCCCTATTTACTATTTATTACAATTAGGCACTAGTAAGGTATGCTTAGGTATATATTATAATTGCTCTGTCTGTGACTCCTTGTCCCGCATGAATACTTAGTATGAAATGATTACTTAAAATCTCTTTTGAATAACGTCTTTTCTATGTAAATATGTATGTCGGTACTTAAATGGAATAAGTACTCAGATCTACATGCCTACTTATTAGATAAGTAATTGACGTTTAGAGTCTATATGAAATTTAAATAGAAAAAAAAAGAATTATTAAAAGTTTATTCTTTTCTTTAGGAACGACATGGCCAAGAATGATTTCGTAGCCAAGAGTTCAACAATATCAATTGTTCTTCCACAGCCGATTTTGCTGTTCCGCCAGTGCTGGTATATTGCTCCACGCTCGTTTCCCAAGAGAAGACTGTTTGAAGATCTGCCTCCGTTCCGAAATCTGAACTGAATAAATAAAGACTTTATTGACAATCGAAATTAAAGCTGTAGCTATAGTTATTTGCTAAAACTACCTAAAAGCTGGTAGAGAATGCTAAGTGATGTTTTTTATAATTTTATATTGGTCAAAAGATTTTAAATAAATTATATTTTTCTTCATAAATTAGGAAAGTATATAAGTTTATAAATACTTATGATTAATGTTTATAGAACAAAAACGCTGTAAGAAAGAACTTGTTTCTCAATAGTATCTCAATATATTCTCAATCAATGTTTTCCTTAACGTATTAAAGTTTCCTCGGGTTGGCAATGTGCACGGGACACCCCTAGTATTGTAGGCTACAGTCACCGTTTACCATTAGAGGGGCTATTATAAGCAACATGAAATGGTTTTCATACGCTTTTTTGCCACCTTCGTGGTATAGAAAAACAAGATAAAAAATTATTAATGCGAAGTGATATAAAAGGTAGTCTTATTGTTAAATGCATATGAAAAACATTAATTAAAATAAAAAAAATATTAATTAATTTACATTAAAAACATTAATTCTTTTCTTTTGTATTATATATGTATGTATATACACATAATAAGCATACATACAACAGAAAAGAATAAAGGAAGGTGAAAAGAGAACACAGGAAAACAGTACTTAAAGGGAGACATATGTAATAGTTACAAGTACTTGCCTGATGCTGAAATTTTACTTTTGAATCTATAAATAAAATACCTACCAGATGGCTGAATATTCTTGATGAGGCAACTCTCGTATGTTTACACCCAGGGCGGTAGCACGACGCAAAGCCATCCCAACATAGTGGTGTGCACGTCGAAACGGCACCCCGCGGCGGACTAACAAATGTGCAAGGTCTGTCGCCAGCATTCCGGGCTCTAACGACTGTAGTGCTCTTTCGGAATTTACCTTCATAACGTTAAAATAATTAGTATGATCTGACAAGAAATGTAAGAATTAATGTGTATTTTTTAAGCAATTTGAAATGGTAAACGAGCTGATAAAAACTGCTATGGCAACCGTCGCCTATAGACATGAACAGTAACATGGGTATCACTAATTACACTGATATGCCTATAGTATCTCCTAATAGCACCTCTTCATGTATAGTCTTAAAAATCGAGAGGCATTTTCAGATTATATTAAGTAGATATAATATGACAAAGACATTATGAGACGTTAAAAAAAGCATTAGTACTTACTTGCATTGTAGCGACAGTCCCAGTCATAACCTTGAGACAGTCAGTCAGTTTGTCGTAAGATCTAAACAGCAGCTCCTTATCAGATTGCAAATCTTTATTGTATGTACTTGGTAATCCTTTTAGTACACAACTAAATGCTAAACTGTCTCCTAGCAAGAGACCGGAAGCTCCTCGAACTAGTTCTAAGCCGTCCGGATTTCGTTTTTGAGGCATCAAGCTAGATCCGGTAGAAAATTGATCGGAGAAGGAAATAAATCCGAACTCCCGGGAACCGTAGATAATTAAGTCTTCTGCTAGCCTACTGAGGTGCGACCCGCATAGCGATGACCAGTTAAGAAATTCCACTGTAACAAAAATTATTTAGATCACGTCTAAGCAATTTAGAAAGTCCCTAACACAAATGCTGTAGTCCTGCTGCAGTTGAGTACGTACAATGCCAACGCAATAGTTCCATTAATTCTTTAAGTGCTTAAACATTAAGTAGTATACATGCATTATGTACATAGCAAAAAAATAGTATCTATGCGTATATAGATAGGATACATACAGTAGATGGCTAAGCTTTCCTAGGAAAATTGGATTTTGTCTGAAATTACATCAATTTTACAAAAAGTAAGGTACATATAAGTGGAATTTAAGATTGGGGAGCTCCATATAAAGGTGGTTACAAACCTATATAATCTCTAGACCCAACAGCAAACATGGAATTTGGAGTGATATCATCAAAACCAAGGTGGTGAGCGAGTTTCTTCCTATCAATTGAAAGAGCGCAGCCCGCAATAGCTCCACTGCCGAGTGGACAACGCGATAAACGTGTTCTTTGCTCCTCCAGTCTTATTATATCATCCCGAAACAACCACAAGTAACTAAAAATATAACATGTTTATAAAACGTTTAATGCATCTATGATTAGTAATAAAATAGTAATATAATTTGTCTTCAAAAAAAGAAGTAAAAATACTTTGATAAATAATTATATTGTTTGTTTTTTTAAAGCTTGGAGTGGCAAACAAGTTAACAGTTCATCTCATAGAAAGTGGTAACCGTCGCCAATATATATAGGTATATAAACAGTATTTAATAGAATATGACATCCATTATATCCCTCATACCTACCCCTGTGTATATAGTATTATATAGTGTTATATTTGGTAGCTTTATTTTACCTTAACAGAAATTGACTCCATCGTACAGGTTGAGCTCGCTGAAGATGAGTATATCCAGGAACGATAATGTTAATTTCCTTTTCTGCTCTGTTTACTAATACCTAAAGGTATGTTATTATATCTATAAAAATATTAATAGGGTCCAATATATAATACAAAACGTTATAAACTCTGCACTTTTACTCTATTTTTATAGATCTAAGTATATTTTTTATTATTATCAAGTTAAATACTTGAATAAATTAAATAACTAAAAATTTTGCTTACTGGTAGTTCGATCCGATGAAGGGACGAGCGTATTTATATTTCAATTATATCACGGAAGAAATAATATAGGTTGGTAAAATACTCAACTATTTTTCAAATTTCACATACTGCTCAGAGAGATACACAGTTTGCTAAGAGAGATGGGTTCGTATTTCATTGGATCGAGCAGTCGGAAGGTAATATTTTTTAAAATAATATTTAGAATTCTAAAATGCTTTAGTTACGCATTTAAAAATATTTTCCAACCTGAATAAGTTCTTTTAATGTAGCATAGAGTCTCCCCGTGGAGTTTAACATCCAAAGCCTGACGTCTGACGCCGATTGGTCGTTGCGGCTACGTGCGGTATGTAGGCGTAGGGCAGCGTCACCTGCATGTTTGCACAGTCGCCGCTCCACCACCGAGTGTATATCCTCCTCAGTATCGTTTAATTTACCATTTTTGTATAGTTCTTCTTCTATTTCTTTTTCTACCTGAATATTGACATTAAAAGTTGGATAAGTATTTAGTGATGGACATTTCATAAATGTTATTTGAACCACTTGTATATAAAAGGACTTTCAATATATTCAGAGTTCTACCACAATATTACAATATTGGTACAATAAAAATACTGAGTAAAAGTACACCTTACTTTAATGTTGATATAATTATAATATAATATAATTTATATGATTATAATATAATTTAATTGAATTCGGCAAAGTGCACCTGTCTTATCACCTTTTTGTTGCAGACGTCTAGAGGTTTTAATATTTTTAGGACAGGTAATATAAAAAATATGTAATAAGTTTTACGGGCGTTTGTCTTCAAGTCTTAGAAGTTGTAAACCATTTAATTACTTCGCGTAAACCATTTTCTATGGCGTAGTAGTCATCGTCAGAGAGGTGGCCACTGCGATGTAGCTCGTGGGCCCATGCTTGACTGCCGCGGATATCCTCGTGAAATAATCGGAAGTCCACAGGGAGAGAGTCGTTTAGTCTACGCAGTACTGAGCTCGGCTCTTCTTCGAAACATCCACCCCATAGTTGATACCTTTCCTGGAATATGATTAATAGCACTAACATGTTTTAAGATTTATAAAAAGGATTAGTGAATTCTAGTTTTTCACTAACGGACAGAAATAAAAAAAAAATTGAATAAATTTATTGTCTGAAGTAGGTGTCTATTAAGAAACGATTTCTTGAAATTCCTATGGAAACAGGATAACAGGTTCAGTGCAAACAAAACCACGAGAAGTAGATATTCGTTAGAGTATAATAGTTCATAGGAAATAAATAATAACAAGTCTTTTCGTATTACGAATCAATATATATTATTCCACACATGGAAAATAAATAAAATTGAGTAGAGTAATAAATAAGTACTTAGCCGGTACAGTACCAACAAATTTGAGTACGATGTATAAATCAACTTTGTAGTTGATCCAGCAAACGTTGTTTTGCCCCTAACTTTACCTACTGAATCGAAAATCACTTATCGACGTAAAAATTATCTTATTTCTTAAGTCGGAAGAAACAATACACTTTTATAAAAATTGGTTGAGCAGTTTCGGGGATTAACGTGAACAAATATATTGTTGTTATTATTTTGAACTAGTTAGATAAGCAAAAATGTTATAGGAATATGTATAAAAGTATTTTATATCACTTTATATTTGGTTTCGAATATAATATTATTAATTAAATTACTTACTGAAGACATAAGTATTTTATATCTAAAGTATATGCAAATAAATCACTGAAATTAACACGTACGTCTTGAGATAACGGAATATAAAGACGTAATATTCATCGAGAGGAGTTTCTACTACTATTATTTTATTTTCATATCGAGAGTTAGGTCACCAAAGGTTACCGCATCTTGAGCCGTGGTGGTATGAAAGTACTTATCTATAAATAATTGTTAGGAAAGTTCCATTCCACATTGTTTTCATTTTTGGTATTAGATTTTAATCTATTTTACAGATGATGGACACCATCAACAAATGCACTTCCAAGGTAGGTTGACGTCAGGCAGATGGCGACTGATGGTAATACAAAAAACCAAAACCTTGTGTCGGATAAATAAAATCATTATGCCGACTCCAAATAGCTGGGATAAGGGCAGGAAGGTGACGATGAAAAATATTTTAATCTATTTCACGGCAGGATTGTGACAGGATACTCAGAGACAGAGCTTTATCCTATTCTAACTTCCGTACCTACCCGCCCTAACTTATTGATAGCTCCTAATTCATGTATTCACTAATCAGTTTCGTGTACACGTGTGATGATAAATGCAGATACCGAATATCGTCTCGTCGGTTTATCTTTCTTGTTATATTCGTAATTTTCTGTCAACTTCTTTTTCATTTACATATAAAATAATAATTATATATTAAAGTATTGGAACACTTTTTAGTCGCAATCCAATTTGGTTTCCCGTGCAGAGCTTAGTACTGCACGGAGCGGTATAACAAAGAGTAGATAAAGAAGAAAAAGAATAAAATGGATATAATTCCAGTGTCCTATACATACTAACTTAATAAAATAGCTGGATGCACGATGGTAGTATTATCATCATCACTTCAGCCATTATTTGTTCATTGTTGGACATAGGCTTCCCCTATACCGTATACGGCTCAGGACTTAAGCCACCTGCATGCACTGACTCAATGCATTTTAGGTCGTCATTCTATCTAGTGGGGGGGGGGGGGGGGGGGGTCGTCCTATACTACATTTGCCCGTACGGGGTCGCCACTTGCTACTCGCTAGCAATGTTACTAATCAGGTCGGCCTCCACGTGGTTCCCTCTAGAAACCATCGTGGTTACTTCTCGTGGA
Source organism: Galleria mellonella (assembly GCF_026898425.1). Lineage (NCBI taxonomy): Eukaryota > Metazoa > Arthropoda > Insecta > Lepidoptera > Pyralidae > Galleria > Galleria mellonella. The sequence goes on along the minus strand of NW_026442042.1, from coordinate 477,363 downwards.
ATTCTTCACGATGAGTTAACTGACCTGCTTTCACCCTCACCTATCACATCTCACTGGTGCCCCGCCAGTGTATACCGATAGCGCAGGCAGGGTTACCATTCCATTTTCACCCATTAAAAAAACTGCTTCAGCGCCAGCAATATAGGGTATATCGGGTTGGCCTCGAAGCAGTTTCTGACATATAAATATTTGTTTATAATCACATTGCATAAAAAAAAATTATCAGAATTATGATTCCATGAATTTTATTAATTTGAATACATACCTGTCGACTTTTAGTCCCGTAGATAGAGGATGCTCAGTTACTATGTATGATCTATGTTTGTACTATCAATTTGACATTGAAGATTACTGTGATATTAGACTTACACTGACAATGTCATTACATTAGTGACTGAGTCAGCGACAGCCATTGGAAAAAAAGGCGGGAAACTCGAATAAGAACAAGCGGGTTTTTTAAATTTTTTTTATTAATTTATTAAAACTATCTCTATCAATTCTTATTATTGAATAAAATATTATATTTTCACTAAATTCAGCGACAGTAATATAATTAGCATTCATGGGGAAGCGCAGTTGTAGAAAAAGGAAAAAAAAAGATGACGATTCAGGTGATGTAGACCATGAACCTTGTAATGACAAGGATATATATTCGGAAGATACTTCTACTGACTCAGAATCTGAAATTGATAAGGCCGATAAGTATAAACCTTACTACGTCACAGATTATATTAGAAGATATCCCGAGGAATCCCCTGGGACAGAATTTGTTGTCTTTGTAGAATCCTCAGATAGTCAGAAAACCATTGGATCCAGAGACTTGCTCTCACTCTCCTCCTGTTTAAAACGATTTAATAAAGGGGTAACTTATCTTAGATCTATAAATAAATTCAAAATCGGAGTATACTTTCAAAAGCCAGACTTAGCCAATGCTTTTTTAAATAATAAAACTTTTTTAAATGACTACCATTTTAAGGCCAGTATTCCTGCTTCTTCAACAGAAGTTACAGGCGTTATTAGAAATGTACCTACAAATATATCTAATAAAAAAATATATACTATGATATCGAGTTCTAAGAAAATTATTGCTATTAAAAGAATTTTAAGAAAAAATACCTTGACTCATGGATATGTGTTACAGCCAACTCTAACCGTGACAATTACTTTTGCTGCATCTGTATTACCTGAATATCTGGATATTGGAGGTTGGCGCCACAATGTCACTCCATATATACCACCAGTTAAACAATGCTACCGGTGCTTGAGGTATGGACATTTAGCTAAATTCTGTAAGAATTCTGAGCGTTGCAGCATCTGCAAAGGTGAGCATAATTATAAAACTTGTACAACTGGAATGGAAAACGCTATTTGTGTACACTGCAATGGAAATCACACAAGTGTATCACCGCAATGCCCTGTTAAACAAAAGAAAATTGCTGAAAATAGATCTAAATTCAGACCTGCTTCTTTTGGAGATATACTTAGCACTGAAATATTTCCTAAACTGGGTAACAAACCTAAAAAAAATGTAGACCTAATTTCAATTCTAAATTCTGATAACAAGAGTTTATCACTTTTAATAGAAAGCATAATCAAACTTATTTCACTACATAACACAAAGAACACATCTATTAACACTAAAAGTGTTTTGAATGTGTTATATGATACTTTTGGTAATAGACCTATTTCACAAAATTCAATCGAGACCAATTAACTATCATACAGTGGAACGCTCAGAGCCTACTGAGCAATCGACATATTTTTACACAATTTTTAAATGAACATCATATTCACATTGCTCTCATCTCAGAAACTTGGCTAAAACCACATTACAAATTAAAAATTAAAGATTATTGTATAGAACGAAATGATTGTGGTAATAACCACAATGGAGTAGCGATTATTATACATAATAGTATTAGATATAAAAAACTTCACTCTTTTTTCGACAATTCTTTGCAAACTATAGCTATTAGTATTGAAGTTAATAATTCTTGGTATTCAGTTGCCAGTATTTACTGTCCTACCAATAGTACACCTAGTTTTACTAAAGCCAAATTTAAGTTCTTTTTGGAGTCTCTTCCTAAACCCACTATCATATCTGGAGATTTAAATGCACATCATACTATGTGGGGTTGTACCTCCACTAATACAAGAGGTAAAGACATTCTTGATTGTTTAGATGAATGTAATTTGGTATTATTAAATGATAAGCAAGTTACTACTGTTGGCTCTCATATTTGGAGACCCAATGGCCTTGATTTAACTATGGTATCCCCATCCATATCATTAAAATGCGAGTGGTCGGTTCATGATGATCCGTTAGGAAGTTATCACCTGCCGACTTTTACTAAAATAAACACAAAGAACTCTTCATCAACTCCGTCAGGTGAACAACATGCTCCTATAGATGAAGTTAATAAACTTTTGTTAAATCGTATAAACCTACGTCTCGTTAATTGGGATCTTTATTCTGAAACTGTTAATCGATTACTTTTGGATTTCGAGTATGATGTCAATGAACCCTTAAACAATTACAATAGGTTCTGTAAAATTATTTTGACAGCTGTGGAACGTTCCGTTCCACGTAGGAACTTATCAAATAGCGGTGCAAATACTTCAAAGAGGCACAAACATATAGCAGTACCTTGGTGGAATAACAGGTGTGCGACAGCTGTCAATGATAGTAAAGCGGCTTACCTTAGGTTTAAACAAAATCCAACTCTCGATAATTACATAAATTTTAAAAGAGTTCAAGCTGTTAAAAAGTTAGTAATTAAGCAAGTAAGACAACAGGGGTGGCAGGAATTTTGTTCCAAATTTAATAGATTAACACCAATTTCCACTGTTTGGCAAAATATGAGAAAACTAAATTCAAAACATCGTCAAAATCATTTTAAAGATATATCATGGGTCAATGATTTTTTACGCAAATATACTCCTGATTTTGTACACTCACCTTTTGATGACAAACAGTTTAATTCTGTTAATTCATGCCCAAAATTTCTCACTGACCCATTCTCAATTGATGAAATATCCAGTGCAGTAAAATCTAGAAAAGATACAGCTAGTGGCCTTGATCGCTTAACATACAATATGTTTCGATTGCTGAATAAAATAAACCTTACTAAACTCTTACAAATTTTTAACGATTTATGGAAGGACTGTATTATCCCACCAGAATGGAAAATGGATTGTTTGATTCCAGTAATTAAACCCGGTAAAGATCCTACAAATTTCGACTCCTATAGACCTATAACATTGACGTCCTGTGCAGGCAAATTATTCGAACAATTAATTAAACAGCGTTTAGAGTTCTTTATTGAAAGTAATAGTATATTACCATCGAATCAATTTGGTTTTCGCCGTGGATATTCAGCGCGCGAAAGTTTAGCGAACTTCTATGTCGACCTTAGTACTGCTTTGAATAACGATGAATATGTTCTATCTGTTTTTTTAGATGTCGTAGGAGCTTTTAACAATGTAAATTTAACAGTTCTATCTTCGATTTTATCCTCATTTCTTCCAATGAAACTTATCGAATGGATTTATAATTTTCTTAGTAATAGAGAAGTGTATGTTAAAGTAAATAGTAAATTAATAGGACCTAGGTTAAGCTCTAAAGGAGTATGTCAAGGTGGTATTCTAAGCCCGCTACTATATATTTTATATATCTATAAACTTAATTCAATTTTAGGAAACAGTGTGAACAACTTGCAATTTGCCGATGATTTATTAATTTATATAAAAGGAAAGAATATTATTGATATGCAATTAGTGTTAAATGAGTCATTAAAAAGACTTGAGAAATATTTTTCTCTTCTTTCCCTCGATATTAGTTTAACCAAAAGTAAAGTAGTTGTTTTTCATCAAGTTCATAAATATGTTCCATTAATGAATATTATATATAATAATCAAACTCTTCCAACAGACTGTAGCGTTAAATTTCTGGGGGTAATTTTTCATCAAAATTTAAAATGGGATCTATACGTTGATTGCTTAGTAGATCGTGCTTTAAGAGCCACTAATATAATAAGATCTGTAATTGGTCGTAACTGGGGAGCTGATCCTAAAATTATCCTTTTACTTTACAAATCTCTTGTTAGAAGTAATTTTGATTACGCTTTCTTTTGTTATGCCTCAGAACATAAATTAGTAGAAAAACTCGAAAAAATTCAAAATATGAATTTAAGACTTATTTTAGGTGCTATGTATACTTCTCCAATTATCTCAATGCAAGTAGAATGTAATTTGCCTCCTATCCTTCTTCGTTTCGAATACCTAAAACTCAAATTTCTCTTCAAAGTTTTTTCAGTTTCCAATAACCCACTCATACTCAAATTATTAAATTGCCCCATTTCTATGTTTTTGAATAAAACTATTGTCAATGATTTGAATTTACGAGATGAATATAACATCTATAGTAGTAAGATACTTCCTTGTTATAATGGCCTTTATGAGAGTAAGTTCTGTAAGATCAAAATTGTTATACGTAAAGACATAAAAGAAAAGCACGATATGTATGAGACTTTATCAGAATTTATTGACTACAGGCATATATATACAGATGGTTCCAAAAATGCACTTAGCACTTCAGTGGCTTTTTACGATTTGTCAAATAGATTTGGTCACGGTTATAAAATTTCAACTTTGGCTAGTATTTACACAGCAGAAGCAAAAGCTATATTTTTAGCATTAGAATACATAGAAAAACAGGTACTATATTCGAAATGGATTATAATTACAGATAGTATGAGTGTTCTTATGGCATTAAAAAATAACACATTCATTTCATCATCAAACTACTTAATTCAAGAAATTCGTAATAAATATTATCATCTCTGTACTATATATGGAAAAGATATTATCTTCATCTGGACCCCTTCACATATTGGAGTGTTTGGGAATGAACAAGTAGACACTTTGGCTAAAATTATTAATTCAAGTGCTGCTCGTGTTCAAGATTTACCCCTTTGTTATTCAGATTGTAGTATTGGAATACATAAAATCGTTACAACTAAATGGGAGGAGCATTGGACTCAAATATTACAGACTAAAGGCAAATGGTACCGCAAAATTAATTGGCGTATTGGAAAACCGTGGTTCTGCAAAGGAAAGGACACAAACAGAAAATTTTACACCAATATTTGTAGATTACGAATCGGCCACGGACATTTCAACGAACACCTGCACCGAATGGGCATGATCGCTTCCCCATCATGCACATGGTGTAACTCAAATACAGCCCAATCTCTACATCACCTTTTTTTTTTGATTGCTCTGAATTTGTCATTCAAAGACACATTATGTTTGACGAACTTAGGATTATCTTCAAAAAACCCGAAAATATCCCGCACTCAATCCCGCTTCTCTTAAGATTTCCTTCTTGTTTCAAAGCTATTTTCACTTATATTACTACAACATTCAAGGAGCTATAAGAATACTTTTATTGAATTGCAAGACAATGATTTTTTATAATTATTTATTTTTAATTTGATAAATCCACTGGTTTAAGAAAACTCAAGAAAAGATATTTATGAAAATGTACTTACCGGATTTGACAAATGAAATATTGAAGATTATGACAATAATTGAAGCGACATTAGAAAAATAAAATTCCAGACAAATTATCTTTTTGAAGACTAGGCAGCATGGTCTCCGACCTTAGCCTGTTCCAAACGGAACAAACGTACTAAAAAAAAAACATTAGTGACTGTTATTGTGACTTACATTAATAGTTAAGATTCCAGACAAATTATCTTTTTGAAGACTAGGCAGCATGGTCTCCGACCTTAGCCTGTTCCAAACGGAACAAACGTACTAAAAAAAAAAAAAATAATAGTTAAGAGAAACATGCCCAAAAATAATTTCAAAAGATTTTGTTCCCTGTTTTAAATCTAATATTATTGAATTAGACGATGTTTTATAATTAAAATAATTATTTGAGCTCATCTTATATATATAAACTGTTTTGTTAAAAAACACTTGTTATGGTACCTACTTCTGTTATGAATTCAGTTTAAATACTACTCGAGGTTATTTTAGAAATAAATAATATTTGAAAATGATTGACGAAGATAGTACATTAAAGGTAAAAGGAGACTCGAGAGATTCGCCTTTTCAACAATACTCACTTTTTGATATTAGCATCGATCCTGGACTAAAGGATGACGAAGGTAACGAAGTCCCAAGACCTTACACAAAAAATCAGATGAGGAAGTGGTTAAAAAAAGTTAAATGGGAAAATCGTAAAGCGGAAAAACGAGCTAGAGAAAAGGCAAGAGCAAAAGAAAGAAGAAAAGAAGCACGCGATGCAAATTTAGACTCTGGTCCTAGTCGAAAAGCATTAAAAAAAATGAAATTAGAGAAATCAAAGAAAAATATTGGAGTAATCATAGACCTTAGTTTTGATCATTTAATGATAGAGAAAGACAGATATAAAGTCATAAAGCAAATATTGAGATGTTATTCTATAAACAGGAGGTCAAATACTCCATTACATTTTCATATCACTAGTTTTGGAGAGAAATCAAAAAATGATATAGCAAGACATAATGGTTATGAAAATTGGGACGTAAGTGTGATTTGATTGTAGTGTTAAAGTTATTGATGCCCATTTAATACTATTACTTAGAATCTGGTGGTATGTAAATGCCTTAGTAACTTTTTATTTTAAAAAGGACAAATATCCATACAGCTAGATAACTTTTAATTGGTTACTAAACATAAGCAACTCAACGGTGTTTCCAACATAGAATTTGTTTCTAGAAGTTCTAATTATCATATTCCTTTCAAAAATAATATATTCAGCACAGTCAATGAGTAATTTTGCTAAACCTTCTACCATAATGATAATAAGTGACATGATCATTGCTAATGTGTATGTTTTTGCTACCTTGCACATGAAAAATAGAATAGTGTTAGTGACTTATTGAATTTTTTTCACTTGTAAATTAGTATAGATAGGCACTGAAATTTTATTTTATTAAAAAAAAAATAATAATCATTAAAATTCAGCCACAATTAGCAATATATCACAATATACAAAAAACAGTTCTACTAATTTACTATGAAGTCACTGCATAAAATATATTAGGGATTAATTATGGTTGTCACTAAAATGAAAAATTAACACCATATTTATTAGAATTTTAATAAATTATTATTTTTGTTTGTTATTGCTTATAGGTAGAATTTCATGAGGAATCATATCTTGACACATTTCCAAAGAAAAACATAGTTTATTTAACAAGTGAATCAGAGAATGTAATTGAGGTTTTTGAAGAAGATACATTTTATGTTATTGGAGGATTAGTGGATCATAATAAACATAAGGTAATCTGTACTTGCTTACACATAAATAAATACTATGCTTTTCTTAAATTTTATAACTGGTAAAAACATCATTACAGCAAGTCTTTAAAAAATCAATACAACATTTGTATACTATAACAGATTAAAAAATGTAAATTTCTTTACAAATAATTATTTAAAATACTTGTACTTTGTCTCACAGAGTGTATTGAGTGGTATAAAACAGTACATACACTTTTAGATTTACAATGTGTATTCTATTATGTTTGATGTAAAATTATTAAGTATATATATTTATTTTTATTTTCATAACTATACTTAAAACTTAATAATAACTCAGTATCACAAAAGAATTCTGAAGAGGCAGGAAAAGTCTTACTTTTATCCTGTCTGCAATTTGGTACTAACTTATATTGTGAATAATTATTATGTAAGTGTAAAACAGTTTTACAATACTTTGGCATTATGAATATATGTTTATAATTATATGTTTCAGGGTCTTTGTCACAGGATAGCTGTGGAACAAGGTATCAGACATGCGCAACTTCCTTTAGACAAATATGTTAATATGAAGACTAGAAAAGTTTTAACAATAGATCATGGTAAGGATGTTACTTTATTAATATTAACATAATTATAATCCTCTTTATAATTGTTTGAAAAGTTCTCATGGCCCCTATCTGTATAATTAAAGTAAAAATTATTTTTTTCATTTCTGTTACCTTGGACCCTGTCTTAATATAAAAATAAATTTAAATTATCTTAAAAGATACATATTATTTAACAATAAATAATATCTTTCTAGATTACTTTGTGTTAAACAAAATATGATGTTAATTAATTTAATTTACAGTATTCGAGATCATACTCAAAGTGTGTGAGGGTGTTTCTTGGCAAGAAACACTAATGAAGGTTCTACCAGAAAGAAAAGGAGCTCATATTTGTGACAATAATAAAAATTCTATGCCAGAAATGGATTCATGATACATAAAGATTGAAACATGACAATTCTATACAACATAGTTTGCACTATTTGATATATACTTAATATAGTATTGAAAAGACATATTTATTATTAAATTATTATTATTTTTTAAAGATGTTTAAAATGTTTATTCCTTTATATCATATTCAAATATATAGAAGAAAACCTGATCTCTAATAGAACATAAACCCTTATTTTTTGAAATTGCAAAGGAGACATTTCAAAATGTGTTCATACTGAAGTCTAGTAATATCCAAGTCATCTGTCAATTATCAAAAGCAGAAATCACTGTTATACAGAAATCTGTCGCAAATTTCGTTATGTTCTAGAAGATTTCACATACATTTATTGTTTTTTATTTGCTAAAGTACAGCACTTTAGCAAACCAAAAAATAAATGTATGTGAAATTATTGAGAAATGTGTAAATTATTTAAATTTTAACAGCTAATTCAGACATTACTAAACTTGTGGTAATAGGCCCCTAATAATTTGATTACATTTAATATTTAAGAGATCATTTATACTAGGAATCATTTCAAATCAATGTTATGATGTAAAATTTTTCATTGGGTATTGAAAATGTATTCAGTAGAAAAATATTAGATTAATGATTACTATAATTTACTATATATTAGTAGCACTTGCGTGCATAGTAGTTGCTATAAATAAAAAGTAAATTGGTTTCTATTAGCATTAGACTAAAAAAAAAAAAATTGTAGTAATTAACCTTTACATAGAACTGATATTTAACTATATTTATATATAAGGAGTCATTAAATAAATTCAAACGTAATTACTATAAAACTATATAATTAACAATTGTATCTAGTATTAAATACTTATATTCATATAGAATGGAAATTATATTTTTGTAAGAAATTTAAAATAAGTGGGAATACTAATTCTGGGGTATTTAAATGTACGTGATGAGTGCCTGGTACAAAGTGACATTCATATTTTTCATTATTTTTGGCAATGATTTCCCTCATTTCCACAGAAAATTCATCACAAGAGAAAGGTGAATCTATAGCTTTAATATATAATGTGGGACAAATCAACTTTTTTACAAGTGTTTCAACGAAAATTTTTTTTTCAGGAGTAAACAAAGTATATTTTAATCTAGAGTCGCGCGAGAAGTAGTACTTATTGGGATCTTTTTTAGATTGTTTTGCACCGCGCTTCAATAATATATGGGCGCTTTCCATAGTTACCGATTTTCTTGTACCCAAATGCCAAATTTTTGCAATTTCCTCAAGAGTGTAGGATGGAGGTTCCTCATTCAAACGAGTCTGTTGAAGATTAATTTTGCGTAGAACACTGGGATATTTGTCTATGAATATATTCAGATCGTAGTCGTCTGCCACGAGGCTATCGATGGCTATAAAAAAATCGACGTCGTCAGGAAACAGACAAGAGAAACGTAGTGCAGCTATTGCTCCCATTGAGTGGCATAACAGAGAAATTTTTTCCCACTTAAAATATTCTTTTAAATATAGAATAATACGAGGTAGATCCCACGCGTAGTAATGGATACCTGTAATGTAAAAAAAATATTGTTTAAATTGTGACAACAAGTAATTCTTAGAATATAAAAAAATTCTAAGTTAATCAGTACATAAAGTATTCTATGTATTAAGTTAGGATATATCTGTCTACCTAATTTCATTTAATTCCGTTGAGTAGTTTCTGCGTGAAAGAGTAACATCCATTTATCGTTAAAAATTTTCGCATTACAAAATATAGTTTTTATCCATATAAACTCATTTGCTTATTTAAGATCTACATTTTAATTTTAAAAATCTTAAAATATAAATTTGTTATAGAATAAAACTTGGATATATGGTATGCGTTGTAGGTACGAGTATGTTGATTTATAAACACATGCGGCATTTACGATAATACAATATGTATGGTACGTATAGAAATCATAGAAATATAAACAGAAACAAATTAATGTAATGTTTACTAATATTATAAATGTGAAAGTGAGTTTGTTTGCTATGGTTTCTAGGTAGAATCGTGAGAAGATCGACCTGACAGGGTGTATTGCTAGCAATGAGGCTACTAATCCCCATTATTAACAAATCTCCTCTGAGTTTTATTAAATGGTTGATAATGAAATGGTTACCCCGCCTGCACTAACGGTATACGCTGGCGGGGCACCAATGAGAGGTGATAGATGAGGATGAAAGCAGGCAGGCAGGCAGTTAATCGTGAAGAATTCCACGAGAAGTAAGTTTTCCGAAATTTCGGAGTCAAATGAAACAGAAATTTGATGTTAAAATTATATAATACATGCCGTTTGGAAATATTAAAAATGTTAAAATATTGTTCCTTTGGACTTTTATGATAGGATGTATGACGAACGAAATGTTAAACTCCATTTATTGGTCTGATTTTGGTATAAACAAAAACACGAAATTGAGTCCGAAATTTCGGAATTTCATTCAGTGGTAGACCCGCTGAAGTTGAGTTAATATGAGACACTCAACATTTTTTGTAGTTTTTAAATCACAAAATTTATGTTTTAATATGTTTTATTGTATACGTAGATTTTTAGTTTTACATATAATTACGATTTCAATTTCTCTCTGGTTACCAAATAGGTGCATTGTGTAGATATAAAATTTGCAAAACAAGAAATTTAAAATTACCTGGCGGCACCCAAGACGAACATCCATGTCCAGGAAAGTCTATAGCTAATATAGATCTATGTTTACTTATTAGTGGAGCTAAAGGGTCCCAAGTGCCAGCGTTATCTTGCCAACCATGGAGGGCCAGTATTGGTCGTTCGTTTTCGTTGCCCCATAATTTTGCCGCTATATGTCCCCATTGCACTGGTATTTGAATTTCCTTAGTTTGAACCTGTAATCAACAGACAAGCATATCAAATAGGATTTACGTATACAATTAAGTATATTTACGTATTTTAAAAATGAATTTCTTAGGTGTTTCAGAAATTATTTAAAGATTGCAATATTTGAACTTGCGAAAGATATGTTCCCTGTATGTATAATATCCAGGTAGGTATACTGCCTGTATAAATGACGTATTTAATTAACAATGCTCTGAAATTTGTAAAAATCCAATATAAAAAATACTAATACTTACGACTCTAATGTGTATAAGAATAAGATTTTTTATAAAAAATATATATTCTCGATTCTAGTTAGGTACTTAGAGATTTTCGTATATATTATAGATATTCGTATTATATTACACTAGGTAAAACTTAAACATATTGTTAATTACCTCAATTTAAGCCAAAAATATGATAGTTTATAGTCGCTATATTTATTTAATGGCGGCGCCGTATTTTATAGTCTGTAGCAATTATTACCTTTTTTCACAAGTAAGACTGATCTAACGGCAAAGGCTTTTTAGTAAAATACTTCATACTGTTTAGGCTGTTTCAAACGCAAAAGGTACATGTATAATTATCTCTACATATATAGGTACAATCATACATATCTATATAGTAAAAACATTACTCTCCTTTTTGGATGTCGGGTAAAAAGGAAAACTTTATAATATATTTTAAATTAGTAATATAAATCACTTACCTGGTTTGTATTATGGCTAAAACGTCGCGTTGTTATTGGGAATTTTATCTTATTAGAAAATAGTAGTTGATTTAATATACGTTTTGCCATATTCAGTGATTCTTCAGCGGTCTACTGAGTAATGTATAAAATAAAAACATTACCGAGGCCTATTCGTAACTAGGTTAATAGGTCGCCCTGCTTTTTGGCTAGGTCGATACACGCAATGATTTTAAAATGAGAGTCACTTCCATATAATGTTATCACTTGTTACTAATCATTTATCATCACAAAATGTTACGTCAATTTACCACACGGAAATAGTAGTAAAAATGAGGTTATGTCAAGAAATATGCAAAATTGCAAAAAAATATATATGAAACATGTCTTAGAATATGAAAAATGTTGTTTATTCAATGAATTTTAATATGTTTCATAGATTGTTTTAGAATATTATACACTTTTTAAAGATATATCAATGTAAATTGATATAACAGTACAATCGACATGTGTTATGAAATACCTACGTAATACTGTGCATGTTTCAAGGGCACGCCAACTATAAATACTCGTGATCTGCGAATACACGAAGAAGAAAAAAATGGACTTTACACTTTAAAATAGGCATATACCATGTGTGGGTACTTACTCAAAAGTCTAAAGTACAATTAAAAATAATAATAAAAAAAAAGTGAGAAAATGGGTAATAGGTAGGTAAATTTATTTTTAAACATATTTACTTTAACGTTTTTTTTTAATATTTTGTTTTATTAATTCAACTAGGTACTACCTAGTTGAATATTAGTAGCATTAAAAACCCATATAATTTATTCTATCGTAACGTAATGTATCCTTCTTTTGTAGCAGTCGGGTAAAATGCTTCGTCATTCAATTGGTCAATCAATGAGTGTCTCGAGTATTTTTCGTATATTTAAGAGATCAAACGAAAGAATATCGAAGTGAAAAAGTCGATAATGGGTCTAGGTGTTAAATATTCATTTCATCTGTTTACAAAAAAAAGCGTACTTAGTTGAGTATTAAAAATATAAGGAGGCACATATTTAGTTAAACTTTAGCTATGTAGTGCAATTATGCGTTAAATTCCATAAGTTAACTCCAATTGGACTATGATACAGTACAACTAATAAACTCAATAGTTTATTGGTTGACAATTCCTACCGGTGACCTTTTTTACTACGGCTAATGTAATAAAGAAAACAATTATTTTTTCTTTTATCTATGTTTTTAATATTGGATATACCTTTAGGTATATTTTGCTCAGTCGTAGATCGTCATGGTCTGGCTAAGGTTCTTTGTTCTTCCTCAGGGGTTTAAGAAAACGAAAAATAAAAAAAAAAATAGTTTATTTAAGTACTTTTACACAATTTAGAGAAAAGATTTTCATAGTCCAATACCTATATTCAAGTGTCACTTTAATAAGTATATTATTTTTTTTTTAAGAAAATATTATTTATCTAAAAAAATAAGTGTTTTCCGGATATGTGTAGGTACAAAATTACTATATTATTACAAATTTGTTTTCCTAAAATTTTTATTTACGTATAACTTACAAAAATAAAAAATAAAACTTATTAAATTATTAATCACTTCCTTAAGTAGATACATACTACATTATATCAACTTAGTTACCTATCTAGTTATATTATCAAGTTATACAAGTTTTAAGAAACATATAATCTAGCAATAAAACAATATCACAATCAGAATGTTTCTTGTTATTATCAATAAGAATGATTCATGGTGTATTACAAATATGCTGTTTGTTTTAATCACCATACCACCAAGGGTGTCATGTGGACAATTGAATCAAACACACATTTAATGCATTTAGTAACTTAGGCACCTATTAGATGAGTATGTGTAACGATTTTTACAGATTCTACGAGTATAATAAACAATTATTTTCGTTTATAGATACTTATCTATAATCGAAAACAATGCAAATATGTCGTAAGTAGATGCTTATAAGATATTTATAAATTTACTTAGGAACAGATTATGTTGAACTTTGATCATTGGACTCGAAATATGTAATTAAAAGTTATAGCCTTTTAATTCTAATGACCAGAGAATCTGAATATAATTATAATATTCATAGCGTTAAGGTCCTGCGCATTAAAAGGTGATGGATTATGTAAATGCTACCTTAGGCGTCTTTCACAGAGTCCTTAGTGAAATAATAATAGTTTACGAATCGGTTTTATCTTCTATCCATGCACCTAATTTCATGAATAATTTTACACGTAAACCTCTAATTTCGTAATCATACTTTCTTTTTTATTTCAATAGTTTTGTAATTCACACGATTTTTTCATGTAATTAATTTGATCCTGTTAAGACACGCATACACGAATAGCTTTTTGAGAAATAATTACTTAGTAACAAACACTGGAGGTGAAGATTTATTATCTGCTCCATATCACTCGTGGCGGTATCTCTAACAGATAGTTGTAGCATGACATCGTAATATTATTTGATATCATCATATATCGCGACATCATATTATACAAATATTGACAAATTTAAATTGAGTTCGCTGTCTGTAGAATTGTTAAATGAAATGTGTTTTACACAATTGTTTAAAAATACAATACAGTTGAAAAACCCATCTTTCTATACAAAGTTGTGTACGATATCGCCATAAATCATACACGTACGATCTGTCGTTCAATTTTAAAGATCGAACGACGGATCGTTACTACTCGTACAATCGCTCAGTGCATTTAGGGCTTTAGCCGTGTTAGAGCACCATAATAGTCTGCGAGAAATATTTTGTCTACGGACAAATTTCTTTTTAAGTGAGTTGTATATGTACATCAGTATCGGCTTAAGGGGAGGCACCGAGGGTTGAGATTCTCGTAAAGTTTTTTTTTCTCCTGTCTTCAATGCTCCTCGAGGCTGATTAAAGACAGACAGCCGAGGGCATGTCTGGCTCGTAGAGTCCGTGCCGGAGGGCGTGTAATAGGGGGCGCGGGCCGCAGCCGCAGCGGCCGGTCCAGTCGTCCAGGTCGAGAGCCCACAGCGCAGCGCCGCGTGCCCCTGCGTGTGCTGCGGCTGCGCCCGCGCGTTCCATCTCGCTTACATGTAGGTACGAGGCCCACTGTGCACCCAGTGCCGCGTACGTACCGTTCTCCGTTCGTGTCTCCTGCCAATTACGATAGCGGACTTCTTCGCACACCTGTGTTGACAATAAAAAGTAATCAACTAGAATTATGAATTCTTATGGAAAATATAAAATAAATATTAGTTAATTAAA
The DNA here is from genome assembly GCF_026898425.1 of Galleria mellonella. Classification (NCBI taxonomy): domain Eukaryota; kingdom Metazoa; phylum Arthropoda; class Insecta; order Lepidoptera; family Pyralidae; genus Galleria; species Galleria mellonella. The sequence goes on along the minus strand of NW_026442042.1, from coordinate 462,244 downwards.
GGTAGTGCCTTCATGGTAATTGATGTTGTTGTGCTTAATAGCCCATAGGCTCTAGGGATAAAAAAAAAACAGACGACAAAATGTTTCTTTGGGAATTTGTTTTTATGGATGACAATGGTATAGTTACCCCACCTACGCTATTGGTATACACAGGCAGGGTACCAGTGAGGGATGATAGATGATGATGAGTCAGTCGGCCCATCGTGACAAATTCAACAACAAATCAATTATGATGCTTTCTAGAGGGAACCACGTGGAAGTCGACCGTATAGGGTATATCGCTAACAATAGGATTACTAATCTCCATCACTAAGTCCCTTCTTCCCGTAGGAAAAATGATAATATCGAAATGGAATATTGAATTCGATGGTATCCAATAGAGGAACATTAGTGAAGTACAAAAAGATGAGAATGACATCAGATCAGTTAGCTAATTATGGCGGATTTACAAGTAATTAACCAGGACCGTTAATAGAGGAAGTCGACCGGACAGGGTACTTATAATACCAGTAATAATAATACCTACATATGCCTTTGAATTTCGGTGCACGGTCACGACGTTTCTGGGTTTTATGATTATTTCCTTCTAATGCAATAGCCAACAATACTACGTCAACTACAAACATATTCAAAATTAGAACACAGCACGGTAGGAATAAAACTGTATGACTTGTCGCAGAAATGAATGCTTTCGTATCGTATCGGCTCCGTACCATTGCTTCGACATCCTGCCGGATGCGATCGACTGTCATCGCATCTTTTCGTATCCATTCCGATCCGATGTGATACGTGCTAAAAGTATCCTGTACAATATAGTGACGTTCTTGCAATGCAAAAAACAACCATCTCTTAAGGACATGTATCTGTTTTCTGTATAACCATCATCATCATCATTTCAGCCATTATCCGTCCACTGCTGGATATAAGCTTTTCCCATAGACTTTTTTTTAATGGGTGGTGATGGAATGGTAACCTCACCCGCACTATCAGTATACATCGGCGGGGCACCAGTGAAGGATGATAGGTGAGGATGAAACAGGTCAGTTAGCCCATCGTGACGAATTCAACAAGAATTGTTCATGATGGTTTCCAGAGAAACCACGTGGGGGTCGACCTAATAGGACATATTGCTAGCAATGTGGTTGTCAAACTTTATTGGTAACATTCCCTTTCCCCCTTCTCCCATAGACTGCCACAAAGAACGGTCCTCAGCCACCTGAATCCACTAACTCCCTGCTATGCATTTCAGGTCGTCACTCCATCTTGTTGGGGATTGTACTACACTGTGATTGCCCGTACTAGGTCGCCACTTAAGAACCTTTCTTCCCCATCGGTTGTCGGTTCTTCAACGCTATGTGACCAGCCCATTGTCACTTCAGTTTGCTTATCCTTTGGGCTATGTCGGTTTCTATGGTTCTTTCAAAATGAAGATATCCTCGTTTCGGAATCTATTACGTAAAGAGATTTCGTGTATAGCTCTCCCCACATGTAATAATAAAAATGTGGTATGTATATGACCTCGTAATAGGCGAGGAAGCCGGGCACGGCGGTGTAGTGCCCGGGCTGGCCGGGCCCGACGGCGGGCGCGCCGGGGCGCGGCGCTGCGCTGCGCAGCGTGTAGGTGCGCGCGTACGCCGGCACGCCCAGCACCAGCAGCCGCGCCGCCACCACGCTCGACCAGTACGACATCGAGTAGTTCTGCAACAATCGGATGACACTCACCACAAACCTTTTTTAAGCGACTTCCAAAAGGAGGAATTTCTCAATTTTGTCTCTATTTTTTGTGATTATATTACGCGATTACGTCGTAAATTTTCGTGAATTAACGTTTTTTTTTATTTATTTTTTATACAACTTAGAATTGCAAACAAGCTGACGGTCCACCTGATGGAAAGTGGTAACCGTCGCCTATAGACACGAGTAGTACCATGGACATAATAGAGTATACCGTTTCGCCCATAATACTCCCATTTATTAGTAGAGTACGTTTTTATTAGAAGAGTGAAAAACTGGTTGTTTTCGCTCTACTAATAAAAACTACAGTGTACGTAGCATTGAAAATATTTTGATAAATTTTGCATATAACACGAAACATTTAGTCGGTTATCGTTTGAAACAAAAGAAAGTACTTTTTTTTTGTGGAGTAAAATATACAAAAGATTTACACACAGTATCCCTTACGCTTTATTTTCAATGAAGACTAAGGTGACTAATAAATACCTTTTGTCTCTGTAATTTCACTTACTTTTTAAAATATATATATATATTTAAAAATATAAAATTTAATTTAAAAATATATTTAAAAAAAATAATTAAGGGAGAACTTACAAAACTGCTTATTCCTGTGATGTCACTAATATCTAAAGAGACAAGATAACTAGTTTTCCCAGTGTTGGAAGCGTAGTAATCGTTAGCTGCTATGGAAATCCAATCAAGTGTCGCTGCCAACACATCTGGGTCGTACGCCAAAGATGCTAGCTCTGGGTTCGGTGACACCATCGCTGATAGTTCCAAGTTGTGTGGGCGCAACGCCTTGGATAACTCTGTGAGTAATGCGCTGTAGTTGTCTTTCTCTGTGATGTCGAAGTCAATACATGGTATCTGGAAAATATCGATAGCTCTTCCTATTATATTCTCTTAGATAAATAACATCTAGATAGTATGCCCCTAAAAATGTTGTGAAAAAACTTTCAGAATGGTGGGTTCTTTTGACAGATATAAAATTATAATTACAGACCTATATCATATATTTTATCAGATAAACTATAATGAAATATTATTTACTATATATAACTTTATTTACATTTTCTACATAAACCATATTATCAAAAATATCCGACGTTAGTATAGTATAAACAACAATAGGCAACAGTTAATCATACTTTGGGACTATTTTTGACACTGCTTCATTTAGATGATTATAGATAGCTATTCTATATAATCCAGTAAGTATTTAATCAATAAAGAGTACCTACATACAACAAAATAGGTAACGAAAATAATAGATATCGGAAATTCATACCTGTTTACAAATAGGATACTGCCAAGCTATCTGGAGGCCGTCAAAGTTCCACTTATGCAAGAATCTCAAGACTGATTTAACAAATGTCTTTCTGTTTTCTGGGCTCACGACCAAACGACTCCATTTCTCAAACTCAGAGTCCTTCACTCCGCCCACACCGAGAATAACCTTTAATCCCTTTGATCGAAGTTCTGTCAGTTTCCCGTAGAAGTCTGCAATAAACGGTTATTCTACTAATTATTTTTTATTTTGTTACCTAGTTTTTTTCATTTTGGAATAACGGCATATCTGACGAAAACGGATGTAGTCGCTTTACTTCGTTACAATCGTTTTTGAACAATTATGGTATGGAAAGAGCTCTCTAGTGAGGTTTTCTATGTCTGTGAGTCTATAAATAAGGACTATAACGTGAGGTTCTTAAAAAAATGTATACAGTGGATTCTTTAATTTGGTTATACAAACGTAACGCCACTAGTATTTCAAGTGTCTTTAAGGTTACGATAACCGTTACTGGCAGGCAGGCCGTATGTTTGTTTTTCATGAAAAACATGAAAATAATTTAATGCGGCCCATCTGGTCGCCCCTAAAATACACCTTATTACGCCAAGCAGAGGACTTTTGTTGAAAATCTAGTGCAGTAAGTTAAAATGTAAATTATATTTACCGTATTGTACATCTAGTTCTGGATTTCCAGGAACTATCTGATATGACGAGCCATCAAGATTTGCCCATGCATAAACAATGTGCGTGCACAGTGATGGGTCTACTTCTTCCGGTCCAAAACTGCCTTCGCCTTTTCTGTAATTTTTTTTATATGATTTAAATAAAATTAAGAAATTATCTTCGTCTTGGCCAGCATAGTAGTAGATTATGTTTTTCAAGAAAGTCAGTAGATTCTTAAAAGGATTATTAAGTTTATTTAAAATTGGCGACGTTAATGTGTAATAATGCCACAAAAAAATAAGACGAATTAAAATATCTTCCTTTCGGAAGTTACTTAAAACTGAAATACGAAGCAGTCATAATGTGACTCCTTGACATTTTGTTGTAAATCTTTTGATGTGACAAATTGTAGTACCTGTAATATGCCCAGTTAGTGAAGTAGCATGCAAGTATAGGTTTCTCCTCTGACTTCTCCCGAGTAAGTCGTAAATGTGTTTTGCTCTTGCATGGTGAGTTCTCTGGTAGGTCACAGTGGTTCTGTAAAAAAAATATTACATTTTTAACCGTCTTAAAAATTATAAAGTTTTTAATTAGGCCGAATTTCTGTGTCTGTTCGTTAAAACACAATAAAAAATTAAATTGAAATAAAGACATCATTATTTACTAAGAAGTTTAAAATGAGGACATTTGATTTATTATGGAGAAGTTGTTTTCTCTTTCGTTACGCTAATAACAATACTAACATCTGATAAAGTGACTTACTTCATTCCAGAGTAACGGTGCGGGACAGGTGAGCTCGGCCCATTGTCCGTTTAGGCATAAGTAGTATTTGCTGCAGTCTACGCTATCAGCTTTAAATATAGTGTTTGAACACGATTTCCCTTCTAATGTAGAAAACTCTGAATTTCCCTGCAAATGAAAACCAAAAGTACTCACTATGATGAGGACATTAGGTACTTCGTAGATATCTCTCTATTAAGGGATCAAAAAACATAAGTCCAACTATAATATAATAAATAATAATAATAATTACTGTGTGGTTCCGGCTTTGAATGGACCACCCTTTCCTTTCCCGTGGGTGTCGTAAGAGACGACTAAGGGAACTTTATGGTTGAGGGATGGATAGTAACGTCCCCCTTTGAATACTATCAAAGCCTTTGAATATCAAAAAATAGTTGCCGTTGCCTACGTGCCTGCCATGTGTGACAATTACAAGTAAAACTCCCCAATAAGAGGAGGCCTATATTCAATAGTTAATAACTGATATAATGATGAAGGGATTAAAAAGATAAAATATACTTAAAAACATTTAAAAAAGAAATTTTAAATGGGAACACCGGTTTGCTCTAATGAAGCGTTTTTATGATGGGCCGTATGCTTGTTTATTACTTTCGTGGTATAAAAAGATTGTTAAACATTGTGTCTGATAGTTACAGAAACAATACAATTATCCTGACATATCGATAGACAGGCCATAAATTATAAAGGTCATAAATTTGAATCAGACTTACACCAAAAGCAAAGTGTGTCAATTTAAAGGTTCTAGCAACTCTCGGGTGAAGAAAGTAAATACTGTTAGCAAATTAATTCAAGCCACGTCGGTAGACTCCTCGTACACTATATTGAGTTCAACAACGGTAATTTTGATGGGAAAGAAATATTCTCTAATAGTGATCCTACATAGGCAAAAGAAGAGTAGAACGACCCCCAATTAGGTAGATGAAGTGACAACCTCTGGCTGCTACTCATAAGTACAACTGAGTTTGAAACTTTTTGTCTATGCTGTGTAAGTAACACAGCATAGACAAAAATTTTGACGTCAACCGATAATAAGGAAAACAAATGTATTTTTTAAAATATGTTGCAGGAAGTCAGCGGATGCAAGTAGATCAAGATTGTTTTTTTATGACTGTTTATAAAGGGTAGTAGGAAAGTCTATGTTTGATGATGATGATTCGTTTTTTCGAAAATGTTTCTAATAAATCACATAATTATTGAACATATCAATACTTACAGTGTTGTCTTCTTGATGATTCATGTCAGGCTGATGTAGAATCCCCGGTACGTTCTCCACATCCGGGGATAAATTATTGTCACTTGTCATATCTGGACGTGGGCCTTGCACTGTACAAATGATTAAATTTATTTAATATAATTTACATGCAATATAATAAACTTCTTATGCGAGTGTTACCATCACCAAATCACCAAAGTTATTTAGCGTTGTTTGCTGTTAACAAGTATCCTCTACGTCAATCTAAGAATTTATAAATTACAAATTTTAATTACGACTTAGTCTACATGACCGGGATAGAAAGTAAGTCCTTTTCGACTACTCTTTTCTTCCTATTCTTATTGCCTGCCGATAAATTAATGTTTAATATGATAAAATTTCAGTTTTTTAATGTTATTAAGAAGCGATTGTAAGAAAGCCATTAAAGTCACCGTTATCAGAATCGCAAGCATGTCGCTAAACTTTTTTTTTATGCAACTTAGAATGGCATCTAAGCTGACGGCCCACCTGTAGGAAAGTGGTAACCGTCGCCTATAGACATGAGCAGTACCATGGACATAACAGAGTTTACTGTTTCGCTCATCATACCCCTCACGCGTTAATATTACTGAGGACTCAGTTGTTATTCCTCTGTACCCTGTAAATTCATTGCTATATCCCACCTTTCAAACCGAAACACAGCCATGCAAACACAACTACTTCACGATAGAAATATAAATGGGACAGGAGTGCCCAAGCAAACGACTTTTGTACAGTCTTCCTCTGTTACCTACATACAAAAAATACAGTCGAACTTTAAGATAAAGATACAGTCGGTCTTCTGAAAAATAAAACTCATTTATAAAAATATAGACTCGTGGGTACTCACTCTCTTCAAGGAAACAAGGCGGTGGCATCTCGTTGTTCCGCAGTACAAAGTTGATGGTGGTCAACAGCGGGGACTTTCCGCAGCCGCAGTGCCGGCCGGTGAAGTCGTCGAGGTCAAGCGCCCAAGCCATAGCGCCGCCAAGACCCATCGCGCGTACGTACTCCGCCTTGTGCCGCGCCATATATTCGTCGTCGAATGATACCCACTGGTCGTCGTATGACGCGTACGGCCCTATACGACCGCCCGGGTCGCGGTACACGCGCCAGCCTTGTACTTTTATACGTTCGCATATCTGCAAATATTTGCAATATTTTTATATTTTTATGGAAATAAGAATATAAACAAATTTGTTTAACATTTTTACAAACAACCTTTTGTCCACACAACAAGCTTAAATCCATCATCTTGGATGACGGTAGGGTTTTTTCAATAGGTGAAAATTAAATAGTGACCCCGCTAGCGCTATCGGAATACATTGATGGGGCACCAGTGAGGGATGACAGGTAAGGGTGAAGCAGGTCGGTCGGTCCATCGTGACAAAATCAACAATTATTAATCACAATTGTTTCTAGGTGAAGGTCGACCTAATAGAGTACATTGCTAGCAATGGGGCAATTAGACTCTATTACTAACAATTACCCTCAACTGCTCCCAATAGTAGATTTGTTAACCTCAAATTTGAAAATCAAGGATTTGAAGTTGGAAAAGTTATGACAATTTAGTTTAAAAACACGACGCAAAAATTAAGTAGCAATGATATGTAATAAAAAAAATTAATAAAAGTATCCGAATTTTTTCGAAAAATATTCAAAAATTATAAAGTGAGCTATTAGTAATGTATTTCAAAATACATGATCTTGTCAGGACGCTTTACACGATCTTGTCCTTAAAAACTATCCAGGACAACCCAGGATATTCCAAAAACCAGAACTAAGCGACAGCTACATAAAATTTTGTGTATTGTCACTAACAATATCGTTTTCTATTGTTTAAATATTGAAAGGTTTTACCTTTCAATGGTTAAGGGGGTTGAAAAAAATACATTATCCGCTATCTTGTAACGGCGGCCATTATGAAACTATTATAATATTGTATTATCACTAGAACTAAAATTGTATGTAATATTGCAGCTCTGCCAGATGTCAAGACGTTGCTCTAATAGCTTGCAAACGTTAACAGAATCAAAACTAATTAGCTAACAAGTTTATAACAAACTGACTGGCCGCCTAAAAAGTGTTAACCGGCATTTATAGTCTCATTTCTATAACAGTATTACCTGATATCACAGATTATACTGTGATATCCAAGGTTCCCCTCATGAATTTTCTTATTAGCTGAAAATTCGTTACTGTATTTTTCTGTATATAAAAATAAGAAATATTTAATTGCACTGTCAGAACATTCCTTTAAAATGATTCCGATTTCACTTGGGTATAATAATAAATTTGTAAAAAATTCACATTGGAAAATTATTACCATACCTCGTAAAATGATAAGAAGCCTCGTGCTCTAGTCTCGTCACCAGGTTCGCCACCTCCGTCGCTAGATGCACCAAGACCGTTTGCACTGTTCTCTATCAAAGAGAACGATTGCCCATAGAACGGTACGCCCAAGATTAGTTTGTCACGAAGTGCTCCTTGGTTGATCCAATAATGGACAGTGTAATTCTGAAACAATAAAATCTGGTACAGTCAACGTAAAAAATAAATGAATAGGTACTTACTGTTTTACAAAAGCAATAAACACAGTTGTGTACACAAAATTAACTGAATGGTATATTCAACGGAGTAATAAGGGTTTTCAAAATTTTAACCTATTTTATCGATTTTTGATATAGACCGTAGTTACCTAATATGGTATTAATATTTAATAATGTGCCAGATTTATCTGATTTTTAAAGATGAGAAAAGAGTCACAGAATATAAAAGGTGTAAAAAAAAAATTTCCTTAAATTGACCACGACGAAAATCCAACCCAAACCTATATTTACGTAAAGTATTGTGCTTTCTATTGACTATGGATATCTATCTTAAGAATAAAAAAAGTTTTAGATGAATATAAAAACAATTATTACATAAAATCAAATTCATTGCGGACGAGGTTAAGGTATTAAGAGACAAAAGAAGAATATGTTACATATTTCTTCTGATGATAAATTAATCAAATAAATTGAAGAAAATAACTTACAACGTTCAATGTATAATCATCATCACGTTCGTGGCCATACATGGGTGCCAAATGACCTGTCTTCTTTTCCCACTGTCCGTGGTAATCATAAGTCATTAGCGAAATCCAATCCAAATTTTTTGACAGAGTTGGCACATCATACGCTGGAACATGATCTTAATGTTATTAATTTTAATTCACATTTGTGTTTAAAATTTCAAAATATTATCGTTTATTTATTTATACTTTATTGTGTACATTAATAATAAAAAAAATATGACATTAAATAAATGTATATAGCTTTTCCCATTATTTGGCCAGACTAGATTGGTCGACTTAGTATGTTTTGTTATATCTTCTTTCTTTGGGTCTTCCTCGGCCTTTCTCTTTCTATCCATTCACTTGAAAGTCATCATTTTTTGGTAACTAAAATAATATATTTGAAAGAAAAACACATTAATATTATATTTACCAACGTCAATAACTCGTTTGCTGGCTGACACCGCAGCAGACAAGAGTAGGCCCCGTGGAGTAAATGCAGCACGTAACTCTTTAACTAAATTGGTGAAACCATCTTTGTCTGAGTATGGACCCTTTTCGCAAGCCGCCTATAATCAAATGTTATTAAATATTAAATTATATACGTGTAACTTTACTTGTGATGTTTTAATGACGCAATTTACTCTATGTCCATTCTAAGTCTTTAAAACTAGGTATTTGACAAACAAATTACTGCAGCAATTTTTCTGTTAAAACATAATTATTACAGGTTTATTTATAATAATTAAAGATTATCTATAGAGTTTATTACAAATGTATACTTAATAGTATCTACTCGATGTATAAAACTTATATACTAATGTATACTATACTATAATAATATTCTAATGAAGTACTATTTATATAAATATTTATGTCAAGATTTTTGGAATTGGTGGAGAAGTAGGTACTCGTATAATAAGTAAGGATAACAGATACCGTTCTCTACAACCATTTTCATTGCTTATCAATTTTTTATTTTTGTTGTCAATTACGTGCATTTTGTGTGTATGTGACATACATAATAATATAGAAAAAATATAATATAAAAATATAAAAGGAAGTCTGTACTAATGTCGGTGACAAACATGTTTAATTCATTACTAGGATTATAACCCTATTAATGAATTAAATTGCTTAATGTTTTAGGACCTTACCTGCCAGCATTTAGGATATTCCCAGTCTAGATCGAGACCGTCGAAATCGTACTGTTCGAGGAAGTCAATGGCATGAACAACAAACTTCCTGCGTGCGGCGAGACTATTCACTAATCGTGAATATTTGTTGCCCGCGGAATCATCCCATCCGCCTAGCCCAAGCAAAACTTTTAGGCCTCGCTTCTTCAAAGATACCACTTTCTCGTAGAATTCTGTAAATTTTTGTTTTGAATAAAGCAAAATAGGTGGATAGACGAGACAAGTTAAAACATATTTTTGTTACCTAGTTAAAATGTTAAATATAGAAATTAAATTTATTAAATTTAATTAAAACAAACTACCGTCACTTTCAAAAACTATTTGATAAAACTAAATTATTTTACAATGACTTCCCTTTGGTTAATTAGGAAATAATGTTTTTAAGAATAATTATATTTTGTGTATAGTTATTTATTAAATCTATGTATGTATTAGAGAATCGCCGTATAGTCCGGGCATAGAATAGGCCACCCCTTTCTTTCCCGTGGGTGTCATAAGAGGCGACTGAGGGAACTTAATAGTCGAGGGATAGACAGCGGTGTCTCTCTTCAAACTTCACCAAAGCTAACAATCCACCTGCCAAGCGTGGCAAATACTGGCAAAACCCACCTTATGGGGTGGTCTATGTTTAGCAATGGACAGGAACGGCTGATATAATAAAAAATTTCATCATCATCATCATATCAGCTTTTAACTGTTTACTGCTGAACATAAGCTTCCCCATTGGGGGGTTTTACCAGTAGTTGCCATGCTTGGCAGGTGGATTGGCAACCGCAGTCAGGCTTTAGAGATATTTTAAGAGGGACGCTGCTGCCTATCTCTGACCCTTTCTTAGTAGGCTTTTACGACACCCACGCGAAAGGAAGAAGTAACCTATTCTATACCAGAACCATACGGCCAAATAATAAATTTATTAAAGAATAAATAAAAATATCCACATGCCCATAGCCACGTTCTCACAGAGCGCTGTTTTGTGTTCTCCAAGAAAATCATTGCCATATATATGTATAGTTCAGTTTCAGAGGAGTTTTAAACAAGACTTACTATTTTCGACATCGAGCCACATGTCGTGCGGTTTGATAACTAGCTTAACAGTATCCAGCGCAGCGAACGCATACACGATGTGGGTACACAGAGATGAGTCTATGTCACTCGGAGTAAACTTTCCAGAACCCTGTCTGCAACACATCATAAAAAATGTTTTAACTATTTATAGGCACTAACTATTAAGAAGTTAAAATTTAATTGCTTATTTAACTTAACTATCGTGGTAATTTAAAATTTAAATAAATTACCTGTACCAAGCCCAGTTAGTATAATAACAAACGACTTTATAACGTTCTTCTGGTAATACTACAGTGTCAATTGCTGTTGTCGGTTTCATAGTTGTTTGTACTACAGGGTTCGTCTGTGTTATAGGTTTAACAGGTGGTGAAGTAGGCTTAGGCTTGTATCCTGGTCTTACTTCAATGTCATCTAAATCTTCTTCTAGTGAATTAGAGGGTTCTGCTATTGGATATTGAATAGTAATAGTCTCTGGTTCCACATTCGGATCCAAGAGACCTTCTTTGATAGCATTCATTAGTGGATGCTTTCCTAGACCGCATCTGAAACAAATGTTGATGGATGCTATGTAATACTATAAAAACGATATAACCTCGGGGATTGTAATTATATTTCATTTTCTGACATAATTTGTAAAGAGATGACATTTACCTATTTCTAAAATCATCAAGATCGAGTGCCCATACCATTCCACCGGCGAGATTAAGAGATTTGATGAAATTAACTTTTTTCTTTAGAATATCAACGTCGTCGAATGATACCCATTGATCGTCTTTGTATGCGTAAGGGCCCATGCGCTGGTAAGGATCTTTTACTAGTTGCCATCCGCTATGTCTAATTCTGTCACAAATCTGCAATAAATAATTAAATATGGTGAAATATCTTAATGAGAAAAAGTAGTAAGTTTATAAATAAGAACTACAAATGTAGGTCTTGCAAGCGGATGATATTTGTTGTTTTTATGTATAAGTAATTTTCTGTTTAGACCGAGGATCTAAGACTATCCTTTAAATTTTTTCTATATATCAAATAAATAGAATAAGAATTAAACTTTAAATTGCTAAACTGAAGTGAATCAATATTCATTATTTGGAAAGAGTTTGATCAGTAAATCGAAGTCCAATGAAATACCTCATAGTAAGCTAAGAAACCCTTAGCTTGTGTATATTCTCCTGGTTCACCCCCAGCTACTGCAGGAACATTTAATCCTGTCGCATTCTTTCTTGCAAGAAGTCTTGGAGGAGTGTCCCATTGAGTTCCGATTGTGAATGTTTGTCCGTATAGTGGCATGCCCATTACTAGTTTCGATCGAGGTGCTCCTTTTTGGATCCAGTAGTGCATGGTGTAGTTCTAAAATAGAGTTACATTCTTTTAAATATGGATTATATTAAACATTTAAAAAAAAAAAAATACCGAATTCGGTTTTAAATAATAAAGATAGTTAATGAATATTACATTTATTATCAAATAGAGTGGTTTATTTACTGTATGTTTATGGTCATTGGATATGGAATTGTTCCTCTTAAAAAGTTCTAAAAAAAGAAAGTCCGCGATATCATATGTCTATCTTTTGACGTTGGATTATTAGCTTATAACCTTTTTAATGGTAAAGAAATTTGTTCTAAAATATTGCATTATTTGCGTAGGTGTTTTTATTAACATGGTATTAAACATTATGCAAATAGTATTTATTTTTATTCATTACAAGTGTTCAATTTTGAACAAACTTTTATAAATAGAGTTTTATAAATAGCAGGTGTATCGTGCGTTCGACTGTTAGATGGTCCATTTTGCTTTATTATTGTACTACATTTATGGTATTGAAAATAGAATATGTATTTATAAACTTACTGCATTGAAATAAGTGTTATCATCATCTGGATGATAATATAAGGGTGCAACATGACCAGTTTTCTTATCCCACTGTCCGTGATAGTCATATGTCATGACAGCAATCCAGTCTAAGTATCTGGCGAGCACAGGAACATCGTAGCCAGCATCTATAACTATTTTATTCGGCGAGACTGCAGATGACAGTAGCAACCCTTTAGGTTTTAATACGGAAGATAATTCTTGAACGAAATCAGCGAAAGCCTCTTTGTCAGAATCAGGACCTTTTGAGCAATCCACCTATAAACAGTATCTCTATAGTTAAATCTTCGGAGGATTAAATCAAATCACAATAATATTTATTGAAGATAAATATCTACAAACCTGCCAACATTTAGGATATTCCCAGTCCAAATCTAAACCATCAAAGCCATATTCTTCAAGGAATTGTACTGCGTGCGTTATGAACCTTTCACGAGCCAAGCGATCGTTGACTAGATTTGAATATTTATCACCGGCTGAATCATTCCACCCACCTAGTGCGAGGGATACTTTGATGCCGTATCTTTTGTATGCAACTACTCGATTGTAGAATTCTGCAGAAAATACTTACATGATAAATAGAGTACCCAGGCAAAGATTTTATTTTCCTTTTATGTTTTAGAAGAATACCTGTCTAGGTATTCTGTTACTATATAGGTAGTCTGCATTTCATATAAAATAAGAAACTTTGATGCATTAATACTGTGCATAATAGCTAAAGGATGCATGCCAGCAATTACACTTTGTGCTGTGTCAACATTTAATGTGTCGTGCATTTTCTTACCGTTATCATAATCTGCCCATGAGTCATGTGCTGACATGAGACCATCTGATCCTAATACAGCGAAACCGTATACAATGTGGGTGCACAGTGTAGGGTCTATGTCTTCAGGCACGTAGCTACCGATGCCTGGTCGATACCAGGACCAATTTGTATAGTAGCACACGAGTTTGTATCGAGCTACGGATGAAAAGGACATCGTAGTAAAATTATGTAGAGGAATTAATGAATAATAAAAAGATAATATATTATAAATTAGATAAGATTTCCTTTATTGAATATCGACACTAACTGTTAAGAAGACTTGGTCTAATTGGGGGATCTACTGATGGATGTTGTTGCATTTGATGTTCAGAGACGACATGTATATCTTCAAGATCTGGTTCAGGTAGTGGTGGCGGTTGTTCTGGTTTTGAGCTCGATGACGTTACTTTACATTTAGCATTTGCTGGCCAGTCGCAAATATTTTTTTCCTGAAAAAGTAAAAAGGTGATAAAATAGCTAGACAATCACTCCAATTGTATGATAATAAAGAGCTTAAACTACTGTTAGATGCGACATAAATAACAACTCCGGTTGATGCAGTTATAATTTTATCTTCTATATTTTCTAAATCTTACAAATTTAGTATATAAGAACGTAATACAGTAGGTAACCGTGTTTCTCTCAAGAAATCACGTAGCAGTGTCGTTTCAACCGCGCAAATAGAATTATAAAAAATTCGTAGTGTAGTATTATGCGAGCTGCTATAATTGTGCCGGTATGTCGCTTAGACTTGTATTGGTATGAACAACTACAATGTGAAACTAGAGAAAGAGGGAGAGAGAGAGAGAGATTTGAAAAATGAATCAAAACTAATTATAATTAATTATTTCTTTTTTTAACAAATATGACTATAAATTCAAACTAGTTTATTATACGTGAGAAAAAAGTTTTGTTGTTTAGAGTATTTACCCGATTCCAATGAAGACCACTGTTGCATGAAAATTCTTCAAATCTGCCGAAGAGACAGTGCCGATATCGGGTACAATCAGAAGGGTATCCGGAGTACTCGCCGTTTGTGCAAAATGCTGTGTAAAATATATGTTAAAATAATTACATACATTTAAGCAATACTACTCGGTATTTAACACATTTGACAGAGGAACGCGTGTTAGGATGAAGTTCAAACTTTTTTGTCCAACTTCTACTCATGTTTCATTGGACAAAATATTTTGTTCGTTGGTAGAGAAGGAAATAATATTGATTTTATCAAGTATTTAAAAAACAACGTACCTGTTTGTTGTATAATCATCTGTGAGGTGGCCGGTTGCTTCGTTGCCATGATACCAGCCGAGATGCCCTCACGGCGGTCGGTGCAGGAGGCGGCGTTGGGGAAGTCGCATTGCGAGCGGTCGGGCCTCCAGACGAGCCCCGGGGCGCAGCTCTGCGCCACCAGCACCCCGTTCACGCACACGTAGAACTTTTCACACTTCGGGTGCGAGTGGTACGTCCCCGTAGTGCAACCCTAGTGAAGTTTTGTTACGGTTAAAATTATTATATAGAATAGGACAGTCACATCTAAATCTTACTTAGATTCATTACATCTAGATAGAGTATTTCAAATACTTCGATGATAACATTCAATTTATATTAATTTTCTAATTTAATACTTATTGTACACACTAATTATACATAAAAGTATGACAGAGGTAATTAAATTTACAAAGGCGAGTTTAACTCAAAAATCTCAATAATCAATAATCAAAAAAAGTTCTCTTCCAGTGATATTCATTCAACATCCTTTTTTTAAAATGGCACTTCTTTAAAATTGTATTAAAATCTTGTAATTAGTGAATTGTGAAAATGTTGGTTAATGTGATATGATACAAATCAATACTTTATTTATTTATTTCATTGTTTATTTATATTTACTGTATTATTATGTATAACATACATACTTTCAGATATGTCTGCACGAAAAAATTACGTTTTTTTATTTATTTTTTAACTTGCATGCTATATTCCTTATTATTAGAATAAATGTGAATGTGTGTAAAGACGTTGGATGTTTGTTATAAACTGATTTTAACGAGATCAACATGATTTTATCATCTGTAAAAAAAGTATTAAATGTAATTACGAATTTAACAAACTATTTGATCACGAGAAACGGTATACCAATTATGATTATTATTTGATTAATTTTACTGTAAAATGTCAACTATCATTCGTATCATGCGACAACTATACTATGTATTTATAGCTGGGTACTATAATGTTTTTGTACGAAGTCTTCGGAATCTGATATTACCGTAACTGGTCTGTAATCCTCTTCCATCACGGTAGTAGGCCTAGCAGTTGTGAATGGTCTTCTGGTGGTTGTTGTGTAAGTCGTCGGACGATACGTCGACTTAGTGGAAACTGGTTTAGCTGAAAAAATAAACATTACATTACCTTCAGTCCTTCGGATACTTCACAAAACGGTTTTTGACTTAGGAGTACAAAATGCTAATATACTAAATTTAGTTTGCACTTTTAAGTATCTCTTATCACATTAGTAATGTTATGTCATGAGAAGTTCTAGAGATTGTTGAGATTGATACCAGCTGCTAAATTTCACTATCGCAATAGTCTCCACAGACTAAAGTACCATTCCGAGCACCTAGATGAGTGGGAATACTCCATCATGCATTTTTCTAAATACTGCAGTGCACGCATAAACACATTATGTCACCAATATTTCCAAACAAATATATTCTTAAATTCTACGACATGAACATTTTTTTTAAATGCCGGTAACATATCTGTAATTCCTCCAGTATTGCGAATATTCTTTTGTATAGAAAAATCCATTTATATTCCTAATTTCAGTGTTATATGTGTCATCATACATACAACATTTCTATTTTAACTTTTTTATGGTAAACAAGCTGACGACCCACCTGATGGAAAGTGGTAACTGTCGCCTATAGACATGAGCAGTACCATGGACATAACAGAATATACTATTTCGCCCATGATACCTCCCATGCGTTGCCATTCCTGACGACTCAAGTGTTATTCCTCTGTACCCTGTAAATACTTTTAGTATAGAACTCGATCCAGAAGTGGCGCGTCACTTGCGTAGTGAAGCCGCACACGCTAACTAAAAGAAGTAAT
Organism: Galleria mellonella; assembly: GCF_026898425.1. Lineage (NCBI taxonomy): Eukaryota > Metazoa > Arthropoda > Insecta > Lepidoptera > Pyralidae > Galleria > Galleria mellonella. Next base: position 445,417 of record NW_026442042.1, on the reverse strand, counting down.
AGACAAACAGATCGGGGTTACCTTCGCACATGGCGAACTCGATCCAGTCGCAGCGGCTTGTGCGCTTGTCCCAGTGCAGGCCGGGCGGGCAGCGCTGCCGCCGCCAGCGGCCGCCCGTGCAGAGCAGGTACGAGTCGCAGGTGGCTGCGGGCGCGTGGTGCTCGTTCGGGCCGCACTCGCCGTCCTCCATCGGCCGACCGCTAGGCGCCACTGTTTCAATGAATATTAAATTACTACGGGTACCTGGCACCCACCAGATGGTCAGTCTTCTCTACCATACCTTAGCTTCATACAGAATCAAGATGAACGCATATAGAGAGGTTTTGAAAAATGATTTTTATCGTAGATACTCAGGTTATGAAATAAGTTCTCAGGCAGCTGATGAAATATGTAAGTAATCGTATATTTTATGATGTTTATTATGCAAAATAGCAAATTTTGTGAAGTAATTTCTCCGTAAATTTTAAGATTAGAACTATCGTATAGTAAGGTATGGCCTTAACGTAACTTTATTGTTTATTCCAAATTTCAAATTGAAACATTTCATTTAATGGAAGAGCAAATCTTTTTAGTTTTATATGAAATAAACACCTGAGGGTGACTTTGGAAGTGTTCTTAGGGGATATCCCTAAGCACAGTTAAGGTACACATCCGATTTCACTGTTCCCGTAATATGGACAATAAGGGCAATTATACTAATAAATAATTATTGTCTTATATAATTTGAAGGCATCTTACTTGTAGGTGGTCTCGTGGGGTTTGGAGGACGTGTAGGTTTAGGCTTTTGAGTAGCGGGTTTTGAAGTTGATTCTGAAAAAACATTATTTCGTTATTGTAAAAAATTACGCATACGAATAAACTATACTCTAATTTTATCATAAGTTTTATTTTTATTTATTTATATCGTAAGTAATAATTGACCAATAGGAAGGTGTCTCGCCTATGTTGATGGTATACAATAACAGGGCACCAGTAGGAATTCGAGTAACAAGGATAAAATTAGGTAGACCATATTGCCCGTCGTAGTAAATTCAAAAGTCGTCCTAAACTGCGTTTGCCTGTACGAGGTCGCCACTCAAGAACCATACTTCCTCGTTGGTTGTCGGTTCTCCGAGCTATGTGACCAGCCCATTGTCACTTCAGATTGCTTATATTTAGCGTATAACCGTCTATCCGTAGCACAGTATAAGTAATAGTAACTACCACTCGTAGACACTGCCGACTGCTACGATCTGACTTCACCCCCTCTTAAATATGTCAGCATCCAAACTCTATTTTCCCGCGCTAATCTTAATTACAGACGCACACATTGTCACGTGTACAGACGTTATATGTTTCTATGTTGTAACAAGATCGGATCACGGATTGGAACAACGGATCGTGGCGTTTTTGTATGGAAGTATCAGGGGTGTGGTAGTAATAAGTGTTTACCTTGGCACTTTGCGTACTTGGGCCAATCGCATTGCTTCTCTGTGGGGCTCCAGTGCAGGCCGGGCGCGCAGCGCTGCAGCCGCCACACGCTGCCGTCGCATTGTAAGTACGAATTGCAGTCTCCCGACACCGGCCGGTAGTCCTGTCCCTGACATGGACCACCCTCTTTTTGTGAATCTATAATAGTACACAGATAATAAACTTTTTAGAATATAACATTTTATTGTATTTTTATAGGTACAATGTGCAATTATAAAAGGCAAAATACTCCTCAATATTGTTATTTGTGCTAATCATACTACTTGAATTATTTAAGTAGTAAATATCGAAGCTATTTTTGGTTTATTAAGATATTGGGTAGGTAGCACAAATTATACAAAAAATGACGGTAGATTTTTTTAATGGGTGTAAGATATACTATGGCGGGCCACCAGCCCTGCCGACATGGTATGGCAGCACAGGCGGTGCAGTTATCACTGGTGTGAAAAATGATAAATAAGGATAAAAACAGGTTAGTTAGCCCATCGTGACAAATTCTAAAAGAATTAACCAAGATGGTTTCCAAACGAGAACCGCATAGAGGTTGATCTGATTGTTAGACCCCATTACTAACAATCCCTTATTCCCAGTTAGCTGATGGCCTTTTAGAATTACCTTTAACACTACGCTGCATATAGAAGAAATTGATATATGTATTCAGTTAAGAGATCTTAGAGAATAATATGACATAATATTTCAACCGTGAAGCAGTTGTGTTTGCATGGCTGTGTTTCGGTTTGAAGGGTGGGATATGGCGTGAATTTACTGGGTACAGAGGAATAACACCTGAGTCCTCAGGAATGGCAACGCATGGGGGTATCACGAGCGAAACAGTATACTCTGTTATGTCCATAATACTGCTCATGTCTATAGGCGACGGTTACCACTTTCCATCAGGTGGGCCGACAGCTTGTTTGCCATTCTTAGTTGTATAAAAAAAAAATATCATAGTACCAGTGTCAGATGACGCGGTGGTAGTAGTCGATGGTCTGCGTGTGGTTGTCGTAGTCGTAGTAGTTGTTGTGGTAGTTCTCGTTGTGGTGGGCCGAGGCGGGCGCGCCGTTATCGGCGCAAGCGTAGTAGTCGCTGTGCTCGCTTCATTACTTGGTTTTTCTAGAAATGCAACGTGAATTTTTATTTTTCTCTAATATTTTGATCGTAAATGATTGAAGTATTCTTATAAATAATTTATTTCATTATGATTTACAAAATACAAATTCTTTAAGCCATTTCTATGTGCCATCTTTATTTGTATTTATTTATACTAATTAAAATGCTGTAGCATGCAGTTTTAGGCGTTGCAATATGATCAAGGCGTATATAAAGGGCAGCACACTTAACATATAAATCTGATTTACTTCTGTCCCATTCGTGTTTCTATCGTAAAGCAGTTGTGTTTGCATGGCTGTGTTTCGTTTTGAAAGGTGGGATATGGCGTGAATTTACAGGGTACAGAGGAATAACACCTGAGTCCTCAAGAATGGCAACGTATGGGGGTATTATGGGCAAAACAGTATACTCTGTTATGTCTATGGCACTGCTTGTCTATAGGCGACGGTTACTACTTTCCATCAAGTGGGCCGTCAGCTTGTTTGCCATTCTGTTGTATAAAAACAAAATCGCTCGTCTGCGCAAGCTAACAAATAAATAATCAGATGGTATGGATGACAATAATTCTATTTACAATACGGTATTGTCATTTAAATTTGACATAAGCTTTCTAACGACGATTTAATAACGTTAAAAATAGAAATAATTTCTTACCGTTGCATTTAGCGAAACTAGGCCAATCACATCTATTGACTGAAGACGCCCAATGAAGGCCCGGCGCACAGCGATGCTTCTGCCAGAGCCCGCTTTCACACTGCAGGTAGCTTTCGCAGTCGTTGGGTGCTGCACTGTACTCGCCCGCTTTGCACGCGCCTCCTTCACCAGTAATTTTAGTCAATAAGGTTACTTTGGAGATAAGTCAAGGAGTGAAATGTCAATATACCATTTCAAAAGAATTCTCAGCACTGTCAGCATAATGATATAAGGTCCGATCTTTTAGTGTCCTATAGGAGTTCAGAAACCTACCTAAGATTTAGTTATGTAGCGTCGAAATATCATTTCTCAAAATAAATAAATTTAATAATATAATATAAGAAACTAGCGGCCCGGTACGTGCTTCGCTACGTATAAAGTGAAATAATAAAATATATATATATATATATATATATATATATATATATATATATATATATATTTTATACATTTGAACAATTCAAGGCTCACCGTTGTATGAATGCACTCAACAATATGTTTAAAAATATAAACATAAAGCAATAATTATCGCTGACAATTTGCTTTTACAAAATGATCTGCCATATATTAAATTAATTTGTTACAAAAAATGTGATAAATGAAGAACCGCTCGACCGATTTTGTGCAAACTTCACATAAACCATCTACTAAATAGTCAGAACAAAGCCTAAACATTTGGTTTGGATAGGTGAGCCCGTACTTGAGTTATAAAATTACAACGAAAAGTGGCATTGATTTTTATATATATAGATAAATGAATGTCCCTAGATGATAGCATTTTTTTTTTCAGTTATTTCATTCTTGCAAATTTTTAGTTGTTCTATAAAATTATATCATCTAATGCTTTTTTAATAAATGATAAGGAAATGGTAAGCCAATATATGGTAAGTAAGTATGTTGTCAGTATACCTACGGTGGCAGGAAATGGTGTTGATGGAGAAGAAAGATTCTCTAGTAGCAATCTCATACACATAAGCCGACCCCCAGTACAATTACAACAGCTCGAATATGTTATAGAGAATCAGTATATACCTACAGATAACTCGGAAAATTATAGCAGTCGATGGGGAACGTTGTATTGGACAGTTAATGATGATGGTAACTGACCTTCGCTGTCTATCGCTGGTGGTTTAGTTACTGCAGTAGTGGGTCGTGTTGTAGTGGTAGTTGTGGTGGTGGTGGCACGTGTCGTTGTAGTGGCCAGGCTTGTGGTGGATGTTACAGGCCACCACGTCTGCGTGGAGCTGGGGGTCGTTGTCGCCTGGGTCCAGCTCGGCCATGTGGTTGACGTGTGATGGTCATGGTTGCCGTGACTGCCACCTCCACCTCCACCTAATGAACCTATATAACATATTAAATTTATTTTTATATTTTTCAATTGATGAAAATGGATAATAACCAAATAGTCAACTCTTACGTACTTTGTGAAACACTTCTTATTGAAAAAGGCGCCAACCGTTTATTATTTTTTTATTTATAAAATTTGGATTTGGAATAAAAAAATTATGAATTAAATATAATTATTAATATTTATTATTACCTACCTATGCTAATTAGGCTATTAGATTTGGCTATATAAGTACAATTCATCTAATAAGAATTCAAAAATAAAAAGTTTAACAGGTTATAATGAATAGCATAGAATAGAAATTTATTTATTTATTCATTAGTACAAATATGTGTACATGGCGGACTTAATGCTAAAAGCATTCTCTCTCAGTCAACCATAGGGAAGTGTCAGAATATTCGAATGCGGTACTTATAGTTATTGATATACATACATACTAAAATTACATATATAAACGAATAAATAACAAATATACTTACACATATATGATATATACTATCTACATATACACGAAATTGAGAATAATATAAAGCACTTACTGCTCGGATAAAGTAAAAAAGTGAGCGTGAACATTTTTTTTTTGAAAGACGGTTTATGGTAGTCGGTAGTCTCTTAATGGCATCAGGAAGTGCGTTCGAAAGTCGTGAAAAACGTAGGAGAAAAGAGTTTGAAGCGAAACGAGTACGGTGAAAGGGGAAAAATAGTTGGAGAGTATTACTGGAACGAAGGATACGATCGTGAGTTTCAAAAAGGTATTGTAAATAATCTTTATTCAAATAGATTTGCTTACAAGCTTTTTAAATCGTAATTTTTTACGATAAATATTATCTTTTTTTTTATTTGAGTAATAACAAAAAGATGACCTGTTTTAAGAAAGAAATAAATCATTCTATGGAGAGGATATGGCTTTAAAGCGAATCGTCGAAAATAAATTATTATTCAATAAGGAAAGAAAGGCATAAATGCCTAGATTTGGGTTTGTGTCTTAGATCAGATTCGGTTCATAGTTGGCTGTTTATGAACTGATTTTAATTATATTTGCAATCGTTAGGTTATTTATGCTCCTTTGTTGATCTCGTTTTATTTTGTTCGGCTTCTATTTTGGAAGGCGTTTCGCTTTTCTTGACGATAATATTAATCATATATTACCATCAGATTCAACGGTGGTGGTAGTAGGCGGTGGTGGGGTGACCGGCTGCGGAGGTCGCTCACAGGCTGCAGATGGTGGTGCGGGTACTGAGCGGCCGAGCGCGCGGCCCGCGGCCCGCAGCAGCGGCGACGGCTCGCTACAGCATCGATTGTTGAAATCGTCTAGATCGATCGCCCATGCCGTCACCCCGCCCAACCCTTGCCTCATTGCCCATTCCACCTATAAAGTAAATATATGGTCACGACTGTAATCCTGTATATTGTGGTATTTAGACCGTGAGGCATAGTAGTTTAAACCACACCTCAAAAAGGAAAACTTGAAATAAAATTCAAAAACCCAGTCTGCTAAGCTAGTTTAGCTGTCTATTCCTTCTTTATAGAGACGTGGGTCCCTTTAGAGTTTCACTTTATGGAAAAATGATAATTATGTCTTGTATTCGACTATAACATCACTGAAAAAAAAATATATAAAAACACCCAAAAAAAAAGTGAGTAAGAATTGAATAGGAACATAATAACTTTCAATGTTTGTGCATAATTCTTTCTCACTTTCTTTTAAGTTTTTGTAATTGAATTCTTTTGAAGTCTTTCATTTATATCAATAAAAATATTGAATTGCCAAAGGACTAGACATATCTTATAAAGTAATCCATACAAAACCTTTTCCGTTATTGATTTGGGATCGTCGTATCCCACCCACTGACTGTCTGAGTAAGCGTAGGGGCCGGCGTTTTCTTGTCTACCAGTTTTCCAGCGTAAACTCTTCACTACAAGAACGACAAAAATATTTTAATTGTCTTGATAGTTATCACTTGGTGAACTTGGAACACATATAAGAAAGAAAGAAGAGTGCAATTGTTTTTCTAATTATGTCCATAGAACAAAAATATTATTACTATTATTTTATGAAATACTACTTTGTTATTAGACGATATTTATTGTGATGATACGCAATGTCTTCGCCAATTTCGAACCGATTTCGATGATTCTAGTTACAACAGATAGGATTTATTCCTGTAGGGTTTCCATAGTAATTATGTAACGATCAAAATCATTTTAATTTTTTGCGGAACAAACTATTAATAACTGTAACTAACCTCTATAACAAATTTCGTAATAGGCCAACATTCCTGGTTGTTTCGTGAACTCTCCTGGTTCTCCGGGGCCTGCCGCCGGCGCCCCAGGTGCTTTTGCTGTTTCGACATCGGCGAGCCTGAACGATTGGCCATAAAAAGACAATCCGAGAAGCAGTTTTTTGGGATCTGCACCACCACTGATCATAGATTTTATGGCGTATTCCTATGAGATAAGAATGTTATTATAATATTACTTTTTATTAAATGTACATGCAGATGTATTTAAAATTAATACTATTTATTTTATACAAGAGTGATGCATTCAGCGATATTGTTGCTAAAAATGATGATGTTAGATTGGGAAAAAAGATAGGCGCCATCTACTTTTAACATTTGTAAAAGTCATTGGTTTTTGAGATATATCTACTACATCACATAAGCTTTGAGGATGTAGTCATCAGTATAAGCTACGTAAAGATTTTATTTAATTTAAATAGTGCATACATAATTATCTTCTTGAAGTTAGAAATATTTATAATTAACTGTGCACTGGTATATAATCTCAAGGTATCTTTCCTCCATGTGTCCCTCAAGGCCATAATGTTCTCGTAAAAATAGATTCAGATAAAAATACTTACTATGGAGTAGTAAGAGACTTGATCATTAGTCCGTGGTACCAATGGTGTATGATGTCCAGTGCTCTGTTCCCAACCGCCGTGGTAATCATATGTCATTGAGCTTAAAAAATCTGCTGCTTTAGATATGGCTGGCAAATCGTAGGCAACATCGATCACTTCTTTGTAACCCGATATTGCAACTCCAAGTTCCATTCCAGCACCATGTAATGCAGTTGATAGTTCCTGTATTTCAATTTATATCGTATTTATTTAAATAATGTGCAGATACCTACTACATTTTATATAACAATATCGTATTATTATTTTTTTGTTACTGTTATTTTGAATGAATTGTTTTGTAATCAACGCTAGAAATGGAATTTAAAATATGGATTGAAAATTATGATATATCAACTGTACTTTTTTGATTTCGAAATTATTAATTTATTGTTATAAAACAAAAGTACCTCAACAAATTTAGCAAAGTTTCTTTTGTCTGATGCTGCACCCTTTTTACAATTACTCTGCCAGCAAACTGGGTAATTCCAGTCCAGATGAAGGCCATTGAAATTGTGCATGCGTATAAAAGTCAGTAATTTTTCTGTAAACTTGGATCGAGCTGAAGCTGATGACACTAATCGGGAGTATTTATCGCCATCAGAATCGGTCCATCCTCCAAGGCCTAGGAGGACTTTCACGTCCTTCAAAGACGTTACGCGCTCGTATAAATCTAAAAACATATAATAATTAAGATAAATAAAAATTATAAAAGTAAAAAGGCTGGAAATTTATTATTGATAATATGTACGTGATAAATATTAGAGCAAGACTTTATGCAATTTCATTTGTCCATGTAGGTACCCATATTTCTGCCGCTAAGCGCTTGCTTGCGTGTCGCGTTCCGGTTTGAGAGACGAGTTATGGCAGTAAAGTTACAGCCCCACAGAAAAAGAAAATAAGATGGTTTTGTAACCAAGATCTTCATCACAATTCGGCAACACATGAATCATGCATCTGATTACCACCAAGACGACAATATACTAAACTCGTACAATAAAAATACTTAACTTAATCTTAAAATACTCACTATTTGTAAGATCTGCCCAAGGGTCAAACTCCTTTGCGACCAAATCAGTCGGAGACAGTGACGCGTAAGCGTAAACAACATGTGTGCAGAGTCTAGTATCAATATACTCCGGAACAAATTTACCATCGCCACGGCGGTAAAATGCCCAGCTCGTCATGTAGCATACCACTCGTTTGTCATTGTCTTTATCTAAATAAAAAACAAAAAAAAAATTTACTCGTTATTACTCTGTGTTAAATTTAATATTTAAAATCAGAAAGCAATAGATATTTACGTTTAATTGTACAGAATAAATTGATATCCGCCTTTATTAGTGAGAATACTTATATTTTATTTTTGATATAATAATATGCAATATACAAAATATTATATTAGCTATTTTTATATTATCTTCAGCATTAATGTAAATTGCATAGTTTGTATGAAAATTTTATATTTTTATTAATATAACAGAAAATTATAACACTTACTTTTTTTAATATCCCATGTAGATGAATACATTTCAGGGTTTATTAATGATTCCTTTTTATGGCTATAACTCCACTAAAAAAAATATTGATAATTACTTTCCTTGACATACAAAGAAAATACAATAGCAAAAAAATAAAAAGTGTCTTACTTTAAAATCGGTTTCGTATTCCCTTGATAAGAAACGTACAGCATCGTTAACGTTAATCCTTAATGTTTGTCCTGGAATACATCTCCTAACATCTTGGTGTCTATAAGAAAAGTAAGTATAAAAGCAGTATTAAAACAGCGAACAAAGGTAACTACTTTTTCTTTGATTTGTACTTGTTTGAATATGCTGCTCTTACCCACAGAACCCTGTAGAAGGATCATAAAGTCGATCTTCTTCGCAGACCATTCTATAATTTATTTTACCGCTACAAAAATGAAAATGTGCACAAGACTCTTCATCAGAAGCCAAATATGGTATATCAGAATCACAAGACCCGATTTTTAATGAAGATTGGCCAGACGGAACAGCCTCACCTGTGACAAAAATGTTTGTCTTAATTACTAATATTGTTATCTCTGATTCTGTACATCGTAATGATTTAGGAGTTTATTAGACACTTTTAAAAACTTGATACGTGTTTTGTCTATTATTTTAGTACAAATTTGCAAGACAATTAAATTTATTAATTTATTTAATTAATTTACAAGTAACAAATAAGGTTATCAAGTGAACAGATTGACTTATTACCATTTAAACTTGTAGCTATAGCGCTTAATATTGGAAACGCTGATCCACATAAACCACGGAAATCGTCCATGTCAAGAGCCCACGCGGCAGCACCAGCTAAACCAGATGTTTTGACGAATCGCATCTACAATAAAAATAATTAATAAAATTTCTGGACTTCATTACAATTTTATACTTGTCTGTTTATTAGTAATAAAAAGGTATTTGCCTTTTCTAAAATAGTATTAGGAGTATCATACGTAATCCATTGATTTTCAAACACAGCATAAGCATTCCCGGCCTCGTCAACATTGCTCATGCCTTTTCCTTCACGTTCAGCCATACATATCTAAAACACAATATTATATTATATATATATAATAGTCACTATTTTAATTTATAACATCTCTTACAAAATTAGTTACCTCGAAATAGGCCAACATTCCTTTAGTCTGTGTGTATTGTCCCTCTTCACCCCATCCACTAACATAGGCCCCAGGCGAAGCTTGTGTCGAATCAACTAATGTGTAGCTTCGACCAAATAAAGGAACACCAAGAACTAGTTTCTCAGCTGCCATAGAATTTTGTATGAGATATCTTACAACGAATTCCTAAAAATATAATAATAATCAATTAATTCCTTTCTACACCCATATCAGGACTGCTTGAACGTTGCTGTGTACGAGTATTTACTAATATCGTTTACGCACAATGTTGTCATATCTTTGGTCTCTAGACGATGCACCGGGGTCACGATGTAATGCGCTATGTTGAAGAGCTGTAGAGGGGGGCTCATCTTTTTTTCCGTAAGTCATATCCCACGCCTGAAGAACAGCATAATCAGTAGCCCCACTAACAGCACTTAAATCATAGCCATCTTCTATTTGGTATCTAAATGGCGGTAAAACGGTCGTTAAGAGAAAACCGTAAGTCGAAAATTTTTCTCTCATTTCGTAAAGTAATGATGTCAGCAAATCTTTTTCTTTGTCATCGTCACCTGTAAGCAAGAATTTACCTAAGTACGTAAAAAAATATTGAAATTTAATTTTTATTACAGAGTTTGAGTAGACATACCAGGATATGTCCAGTGAAGATCGAGTCCATCAAAATCGTGTTCTTGTAAAAAGCTTAAGGCACTGTCAATGAATTTGCTTCTACTTCTTGGGCTTTGTACCATTTCACTGAATAAGCGATCTGTGCCATCACCGCCCACACTTATAATGACTCGGATACCAGGTAAACGTTGTTTCAATCCAGTTGCAATGCGATAACCACCTGAAAAATACTGTTTTTAAAAAGCTGCATCAGCTACGAGTGTGTTAATGTCTACATGATTATAGGTAAACAGAGGTACCTTTTATAATGTCATAGTCTTCATTAGCTGGTATAATGGCATATGTATGAGGATGTATAACCGCAAATGCATAGTGGAGATGTGTGCATGACTTTGGTACGAGGCTCGCAGTAAATGCCAAAGGTGGTGCTCGATAAGCTGCCCATGACTCCAAGTAGCATACTACCAACCGACGAGAACCTGTATCCGTCGCTGTCTGTTGCATTTCTGAGTAAAATAGAATAACCATGGTAAACTAATATTTAAAAAAAATATTATGTTCATTAGTACTGTTGTATTTACCTTGAAGGTTGGCGTTACCATGGTGTAGCCGTTCGTCGTTCGTAGCGCTGTGGATAAACAAATTTTTATGCAATAAATATTATTATAATCTGACTCATATTTAATAAATATATAAAGATAGATATTACGAGATTATAGATTATTATCATCACCATTACAGCAGCTATTATCTGTTTACTGGGGAACATAAAAATCGTCTTGAACTACCTCATTTAATAAATGCCCTAAGCGATTTTCGAGTTTTTTTTTTATGGATGATAATGGAATGGTACCCCTGTCTACGCTGTCGGTATACACAGGTGAGGGATGTTAGGTGAGGATCACGCAGGTTAGCCCACCGTGACAGATCTAACAATAAATTAATCACGATGGTTTCCAGGGGAACCACGAAGAAGGCGACCTGACAGGGTTAATTGCTAGCAATGGGGATTAGTAGCCAATCTCTTCTCCCCCCGCTATTTTTAAGTTAGCTACTAAGAACTTAGTTATTTGAACTGTGTAATAAGTATAGCTTACTTGTTTAAGTAACTGGCGGCGCCGTAGAATTTATCCATGCTTTCTAAATGTTGTACTGTTGGTATATTCTCCACATCCTAAAAAATAATTTTTAAGTTAGTATCCATCCATGAAGAATGTGCGGCGAAATGTGAATATGTCATCATTTTATGTTCATCACAATGCCAATTGTCGGGCATATTAGTTCTCCGGCTATGGCGAACATCGTTAACAAACCAAATTGTGGGAAAATTTTACGTGTCATTTAACGTTTATCACAATAGTAATCGCCAATAAAATGTCTTCGAGTAGGTACTACCCTATCAATATTTACTTTTTAAATAAGATACAATCCATTTTACCTGAATAAATTTATACATGTTGGGATTTATAACAGATATTGGTCGTTTTTCGACTGCATCGCGTAAAGGCAGTCTGCCTTCTCTTTCTTCACGAAGACTCCTGTAGTAGAAATTTGCAGAAAATCAGTATATTTTTGTGATTTTTTTTATACAACTTAGAATGGCAAAAAGCTGACGGCCCAATCACTTTCCATCAGAAAGTGGTAATCGTCGCCTATAAACATGAGCAGTACCATGGACATAATAGATATACTGTTTCGCCCATGATACCCTCCATGCGATGCCATTCCTGAGGACTCAGGTGTTATTCCTTTGTATCCTGTAAATTCACGCCATATCCCACCCTTCAAACCGAAACACAGCCATGCGAACACAACTGTTTTACGGTTGAAACACGAATAGGACAGAGGTACACAAGCAAACGACTTTTGTACAAAGTCTCCTTCTGGTAGCCTTTAAAAATACTTAGAAATTAAAAAAAAATGATATCATTTTTTTTTTAATTTAATATCTTACTGTAACGGACATGCATATTAATAAAAATAATATTACCCTAATGGTACGCTTTCAACAGAGGCTCGGATGGGAGTTGCAATTGGCTCATGTTGAGGTATGGTTTCTACTGCGCTCCGTAGGAATGAATACGCATCAGTATGAGGGGAAGGCGACGAACTGATGCAAAAACAAGACACTATCAAAGCGGCGTGCTGAAACAATGTTTTTTCTTTTTCATTAATTTGCATTTTTAAGCGATTTGAAATGACAAACAAGCTGACAACTCATCTGATAAAAAATGGTAACCTTTATCCACAGACATGAACAAAAAATCACGAAATACTCTATGATATTCATAATTTTTTTATATTATTACTATAATGGTAAACAAACATACGGCCCGTCTAATGGTAAACGGGTTTTACTGTAACCTATTGACGCCTGTGACACCAGCGATGGCGTGCGCGCGTTTTTGATTTTAAGAAACCTTAATATGTCCTTTTTGAAGAATACCATGCTGTGGTCTCTAGAAAAACCTCGGCTGGAAGATTATTCCGCAGCTTAAGTGTTTGCGGGACGAAACTGCTTTAAAACCACACTGTTCGTAACCATTTCAGTTCTAGAGTGTGATGATGGATTCCCTGTCAATGGCGAACAGTGCGATAGTGAAAGGCTATATTTTATATTAGTATGTGATATTACTGAGAACTACGGTGTTATGTCTCCGTACCTACCCTGATAGCTTCTTCACGGTAAAAACTACTACCGAAGGAGATGAATTAATGATTTTGTGCGAAGTTATGAGAATTGTCGATGATCTTAGGCTTGCAAGCGGTATCGAATCCTTAAGTCTTAGGAGAGATTTTGCCTTACTTTGCGTGTTCTACCGCTTGTACAATGGATTGTGCTCACGGCCACTTTCTATCATCTTACAGCTCGCCATCGACAGAGAGTTCACTCTCATACCCTACAGCCTAAATGGTCGCGTACAATGCGGTTTCAGAGATGTTTTCTCCCACGAACACTGAGGTTATGGAATGAGCTGCTTGCCGAGGTTTTTCCAAGAGACTACAGCATAGGGTTTTTCAAAAGGGGAGTAAAGAGGTTTCTTCGGGGTCGACAACGCGCGCGTAATACCTCTGGTATTGTAGGCGTTCATAGGCTACGGTAACCGCTTACCATCAGGTGGGCCGTATGCTTGTTTGCCACTTCAGTGGTATAAAAAAATCGTCTATTAATTTTTTTGTTTGTTACCTCTCATTACTTTAAAATCATTAGTAGTTTTTAATTTTCTCGAACTTCTGGGGTTGATGATATTTATATCTACCGGATACATACTATTTTTATAATCTTATATAAAGTATAATTTACAGATTTGATACATCATACGGTCAGTGTCACTATTCAAAGCCCAATAAAATCCATTACAACATATCTAAGAACCTATAGGTAATACCTATATGTAACTACTTATAAACAAGAAAAATTCAATGCAGTGCGCCATTTGATAGGTACCTATCAAGTTTCAGAAGTATATTGAACAAAGGTTGGAAGGATGTTGACCTATCATTTGTGGAGGTACATTATTGAACAACACGAATAGATCGATTGCTCTGTAGACAATTAGATAATGCATTTATAGGTCCGTTAGGCCAACATAAAAAATCTATGTAAAAAATATCATCTATTATCTGGCCACTTTGTATATAAGGATGCCATTATATGGAGTATAAAAAAAAGATTGAAGATGCTTTTGTAGTTCTTATTTGCGGCGCCCGAATTGGTAGATTCGGATGTGTGGGCAGTTGACAGTTCGATGACCTATTGATCAAGTATCGCACTTCATCTTTGCGTAATTTGCATAACTTGACAGAGTCAAGAATTAAGATCAATACTTGAGTCTGGTTCAATACAGTTTACGTTTATTGTCAGTTTATACCTACATCCAATACTTTTGCATATTCAGTGCCAATGACCACATTCTGAATACTTGACCAAAAGGGTGATAAATTGGAAACTAATTGTATCGATTTCCTTTATTATCTTATGTCTCCTTAATATATATCCTTTATTATAGTATTTATTGCACTTTTAGTTATAGTCGAAATTAATAGGTATAAGTAATTATAATATATAAATTAAACATTATGATACGTATGTATCTATACTAATAATATTATAAAAAGTAAGACTTAATTGCTCGTTTGTTTATTTGTAATACATAAACATAAAATTACTTAACAAACATGAAAAATTCTTTCACCAAAAATAAAAAATAAATATTTTCAGCGAATAACATAGGCTATATTCATATTTTTTTTAATTAGAAAATTACAATAATATTACTCAAGAATTCTAAAATTTGTCTATAAAAGTTATTATCATGATATAAAAAAATAATGTGTAACTTATACATACTTATAGTTTACGAAAAAGATCATGAAGCTATATTCAATTATTATAGTTAAGTCACAATAACCTTTTTGTTTATATCAATCAATCATAATACAGGTTAAAACATTTGACAGAGAGAAGACATCCAACTAAATAGTTTTGTAATCAAGGTTGATTATCTTCTTGTAAATTCTTTAAATTATTCAAATTGAACATCATCATAATTTCTAAACGGAATTTTGTTTAGAAGTTATGGCGGATATGTAAATGCTAAAAATATGAAACATACTGCTCAAGTAAATTAAAAATACTAATTTATCTATCTACCTGTGTGAAACCAGGGCAGGTCGCTTTTCTATTATTATTTTGACTAGTTCTAACCGTTTTAAAAGCAATATTATTAAAGATTGTGTTCCACAAAATAATTGATTTCAATTGTGACAAAACAAATCATTTAATTAAAAAAAAAAACTAAAGTACTACACCTATTTTTATAAAATTTCTATAAGACTAATTAATAGTTTAAAATAAAAAAATAAACTTTCTTTATCTAAGGCTATATTAGATAAAAAAAGAATTTTTCAAATCGGATTAGAACTTAGATAATTTAGAAATTAGGTAACAAACACACAAAAATTCCAAACGAATTGAAGAACTTTCTTCTTTTTGAAGTCGGTTGAAAACATAAAATATGTTGTTGAAAAGTACTAATATTTAAATATCCCCATATAGAGGGGTATTAGTAAGGCCTCATCTCTTTTTTGGAAATTATTACTCCCATACCACCAGCGTAAACCAATATCTCAGGCGGTTTTTTTTTAATGTGTGATGATTGGTTATTGAATGGTAATCCCACCTGCGCTGGTGGGGCACCAGTGAAGGAAGGTGGTGGAGGGAGTAATCAGGTGAGCTCATCGTGACGAATTCAGTAGGAATCAACAAAGATCATTAAAATGAGGTCCTGCGTGGAACTTTACTGAATCAATAAACATCAAATTTGTCTTTTTCTTTTACACATTCTATACATGCAGGAGAAAGGAGATAAGAAATAATTTTTGCAGACCGAACTCTATTATGTAATAAATTTTGGCATTTAAAATAGTAAAAAATCCATGAAGTCATTTTAAGAATTTTGGTCTCTAGTATACTGTTCTAATAAATTATAGTGTTAAATAAGCGTTAGTACGTTGACACGGCTTGTTCGGAAAACAATAATTTGCATACAGGCTTCGAAGCCAGGTAGTTGTGCGCTGGGGTCATCGTCATCACCTCATCCCAACCAGTCCAAGGTATTTTGGTGCGACATTTCGCCAATCGATTAGGACCGCGGACCGAGACTTTAGTTTTTTTTTTCCACTGGACTTGGTAGGTAATCTGTTTTATATTCAATTTCAATATTATTAGTTTCTTTTGGACTTGCAGGATAAGATTTTATCGTTTATTCAACGTTGTTAAAGTATTAATAAGCGTTGAGGTAAAAAATTTTAATGGCTAGTTAAACAATTTTTATAGACTTACCTATTAAATCCATGTTAGGTATTAATATTAAAGTATAGAGTGCATTTGTTTGTATGCAGAGCAATCTCTATAAAATTCAATTGTTTCTGAAAGTAATTTTAATAAGAGAAATGGACACCTCGTAATATAATTTAAGATTTTTCAATAATACGATTCGATTAAAAAGAGATTCAGAAAAAAACAGAATTGTAAAGTAGGAGGTCTTATTTCAGTATATTGATAACCAATTTAAATTTATAATGAAACGGTACATAAAAAGTTTCGCATGTAAGCAATATCAGAGTATCTTCAGATAATTTTAGCGTTTATTTGTATATTGTTGTTTTCCGATTAAATTTACTTTATGAACTTGTGTTAGAGAAGATAGAAATACAATTAATACGTTCTCAAGTTCAAGATGTAGGAAGGCCGTCGTATGGTTGCAGTATCATTTCGTGCGCAACTCGCGTCCGCTTCTTTGCACGTGCATGCCATATATTGTAGACCAAGTATTTTGTATTTACTTGTTTAAATTAAAATCGATTTATAGGACTTGTATATATATAGTATTGGTGGTTATATACAGCTATGTGTACAAATACATCATTGTTAATAAAAAGAGACTAGAGAATTTTAAATAAAAGTCTGGATCTGTCTTCAGTCACAGATAAAGGCTCAAGAATGGCTATGGTCTGACTAAACTATTCATAAGTATTATTTGAGTTACTAATGTAAACAACAACCCAAGCATTTTTCTCCATCATTTTTATACTTAACTGGCAGTATCTCCATCTAGTACTATTGGCGTCCGAAGAAGTCTACCACAGTATGTTACATACTAATCTGTACCTACATAGCTACACGTACTAGAATAGTATTTAAGCACCGTCTTTTGGGTACCTAGCAATAAAATTTGGTGTTGTAATAGCGGTAAATAATGTGCCCGTATAAAAAGTGTTTTATCCAAAGTAGTTTCCGTATTCGGCATACTGATGTCTAGACTTTATCAACAATACTAAAAGGTTCTTACAAGTTGATATGGCATTTTTAGACCTTTAATAAATGCCGCTTGTAAATGCAAGGTGAACAAATGCCAACATACTGACTTCAGTAATCTATCTGTAAGGATTAAATCAACCCTGTCTTATTTGTATTCTATATATTATATATCACGTGGTACCTCATTAACCTGTGGAACTCAGTATTGATTTAGGAATGTGCTGTTACTATTTATAGAAGAAATTTAAAAAAATAGAGCAATTATTATTGCAAATACATTTTTTAATAAATTGTTGAAAGTTTTTAGATAGTAATATGTATGATTCCAAGCAGTCTAATAGTCATTTATTGAATTGTTAGGAACAGTAAGATAAATGGGGTGTATATCATATAATATATAGGGTAGGTCCCATGTAACGGATATATCGCATTTTATTACTTAAAAAATATGTCATGCATAAACAATGAGCCAAATACCAAATACTTAATTCGGTGAAAGAAATTTTGAACGGAGCATACCTACTTTAAATGTGTGGACTGTTCACATTCGCCGAGTTCTAAATATTGTAGGAAAATGCCGATGAACAAGTAGAAACAAATCAATGAGGTCAGTGAACCTTTAATTGATACATAAATTAATTGTTTTAGAACAGATTTTTCTAACAGTGTCTTAGAAAAATCACAACAGTAGGTAAGAATAATATTAAATTAATTTAAACTGCTTAGAAATATAAACCTTAATTAGCATAAGTATGTTACTTATTAGTAATTAGGAATTCTAATATGTACAAATATATAACGAAAATATTTAAATGTAACCAAATATATATTAATTAATATAAATTTATAGGTATATACACTGATACAATTTTTTTAAACAGATTCCAAAGAGGAGGCGGTTCTCAATTCGATTGTTTTATTTATGTTTGTTACCTCTTAACTTCGACATTTATAAATCAATTTAGAAAGGTCTGCAAGTATATTCTTTTGAATAAAAACAGTTATTCAAAAGGATATATTTGCAGAATGGATATATTTTCAAAATCGGGTTAATAGTTTAATTTTTAAAAGAACTGGTTTTGCTAACGATTGAAGCCGGTGTTTTCTTTTTTATTTTTAGAATTAAATCTTAAATAATAATAAAACAGAATTATGTAATAATATATTATTTACAGATTACCAGTATACAGTTTTAAAAGTAACAGAAGGTTTGTAAATGCTATATATAATTTCAAACTTATTAGGTACTTATTTTAAAATTATCGTTAATTATAGTTAATTTTAAAATAATCAGATGTAAAATTACTCACCCAAATAATATTTCGCCCCATAATGGGGAGCTTTTAAAACACAACAGCTTGCTTATCTGTAATACCAAAAACAAAAATATCAATACGTTATATTTGAATATTTTTTTTTTGTGTTAATTGAGAATAAATTTATTTTATTAATGGTCACTAATTGCATGAATTTAGTTTATTTACCTATTAATTATATTATTATCACAGGAAATGAACTAAGATGGTTTAGGACTCCTTATGGCTAGAGATGTCTGTATTTTGGTCGTGTGTGCCGGGCGACTGAGTGGACGGCGCGTTCGTCCCCTAGTGTTAAATATACTTCGGTGTCATCGTGCTGTTCATCTCGGATACATATACGTACAATTAAGTGTATACTGGATTTCGGACACATTATTATGTCCTAATGCAATATTTAAAAGCTATAACTACTATAAATATGGGACATAGAGGTCGATTCTGAAGCGTCATATTTTAAACCTATCTTCAAATTTAAAGCTTTAATTTTATTTCACATAGAAATGTTAATTACGACTATAAGGATCAATATAAACTGAATCTAAATAGATTTAAGTAAAAATTATTATTAAAATAGTTTGTGGCGGTCCATAAAATAGTACTTTTGCAAAAGTATCAAATTAAAATGTTAGTTGATTATTATTATTTGTAAAGTTCGATCAAGAAGTCACAACAAAAATAGTGAATTTAATATTAATTTTAGAGATAAATTTAGAAAATAGCGCCTAAGAATCGACCCATCTAGTGATTTTAGTTTTCTTCTCATATGTATTTGAAAATTCACTGATTGCGATAAAGTATCATGTCCTTCCCCATCCTATATAGATAGTACTTATATAACAAATTTCATAGAGATTGGTTAAGCTGTTAAGACATTAAGAGGTAACAGACAAACAAATTCACTGTCACATTTATAATTTTGGTAAAGGATAATTTCATTACAATTTTGACGAAAATTTTTGTACCCAATAACTATTCTTGATATGATACCGGTTTTCGATGATTTTGTATGATAGGTTTAATGACTCCTATTTCTAGGTATTTCTTTAATATAATTAATATAATATATCAATGTACAAAAAGTTGTAAATATTTACATGTGATTAATTTATTTTATAATAAGTTTTTATTAATGATTTAATATTTTTGGATATCAATGCAAATTTTTAGAATGTAATCTTATATTTGCCTACTAAACATAGGTATACTAGTTTTTACCTGTGACTTTGTCGGGATAAATTGCTTTGCCATATAAAACATAACCAATATTTTTTTTCATTCAAAATAATATATGTATATTATATATGTAACGATTAGTAGAGCCGTTGAGGTGCCAATAAGTAACAAACGAACAAATTTTCAGATTTATGGCATTATAATTTAAGATTGTTTTCTACAAAAAAGATTTCGAATATTCTTTTTTTATCTAAAAGGATATATTTTTGTAAATGGGACCCCATAGAAATTTTATCAAAATCGATCCAGTAGTTTAGTTTTTAAATCAAAATAACTGGGTTTACCACATCAATTACCATTTATTTTTGTGGAACATAATCATAATTAATTGAAGTCGATTGAAAAATAATAAACATTAAAAATTAAAAATAAATTAAAAGATTAAAAATTTTACTCTTTAATATATACACTTGGATTACTTGAAAAAAGTTGTTCAGTTTCATGAGTACTATACGATGGGTTTCCGTTAAATAAAATATATCCGGTAAATCTTATTTTTAATATATCTACGTATATTATTTTTAGAATTATTAAAAGTGTCTAACACTTTTGTATTTACTACTTTCACTTGTTAAACATATAGAACTACAATGCACTTCACTGACTTGGACAAACACTAATTTCAAATTTATATTTGTATCACTACAGGCACTGTTTATGTCCACTTTATAACATTTTGACACTAAACTTGCTATCAGTTGTCAATAGTTCTGTACCATCGTCAACCGACGGTTGCAATAGAAATTGGTAAGTAGATACGTACCTTACTAACGTGTTTATTATGTGAGGTACTTAAGTACTCGTGAGGTGTATTCAACCAGTGTCATTGCTAGAACATAAATTATTGAATTTTAGATTTCAAGCAATTAAATTGAGACAAGCCTAACCTATATATACTGGTACATAATATTTACACCATAATAAAATTAGGGACAAAATGTCTTTAATTTTTTTTCACATATGTGCTAAAGAGAATGGAAATAAATAAAAGAATTCGAATCAGTTATTTTTTTTAGAATGACGAGAAAAACACTGAACTGTTTTCAAGGAAATTTAATTGTATATTATGATTAAGTAGTTTTTACAGCAACTTCAAATTTACTTAATTAAACTTTAAAATTATACTTTAAAGTTTTGTCTGAATAACTCTAACAAATGATACGATAGCTCGATATCTTCTTAGTGTTTAGTCATGTAAAACATAATGGTTAATGATGTAGTCTTTACATCATTATGAAAAAAATCTCATGAGATTATTATACGATACTGTATCATCCGTTAATTGTCCACTGTTAAACAGAAGCCTCCCCCATAAAGGTGGTTTCGCTAGGTAGTTTCCATGCTTGGTGGGTATGTTGGCAACCACTGTGAGATTTTGGTGATGTTTTAAGAGGAACGTTGCTGCTTATCCCTCTATCACTAAGTAACCTTATTTGTCTCTTACAACACCCACGGGAAAGGAAGGGGTGGATCCATTCTATGCCGAGACCACACGGCCAATAAGGTTAATATTAATAAAAATCTAATAGAGACCATTAGTTAACATCATGGATATTGATATAATTTAAATTAAACATTTATTATTACTACGTATGTATATTAAAAAAAAAGGTAGGATAAAAATCACGTGTCTTTTTAAGATTTAAATTAATAAAGAAAAAAGTAATGGGAAGATATGATAGTTTAAATAACATATTTAGGGTTTTTTTTATAACCATGAGCGTGAAATGGTATTCCTGGACAGAAAAACAGTGTTTTTTGTTTATTGTTAGGCAGCTTGTTTGCCATTCTAAGTTACGTAAAAAATAGAGAGAAAAATTAAAACAAGTAAATATATAAACAGTTGGCCACCTCTGTCAGTGTTTTATCATCTGGTGTCGTTGCAGACGTGCGTACGGCACTGTTCCTTGGAGTGCCGATGCGCTGGCGCATTGGGCGCTACAGTAATTATTATGCACGTTGCGTTCCTTCCTTTCTTCCCGCCAATGTCAGCAGCATTGTTTGGCACGACATCGACGCCTAACACTACCTAACTGTATACCCACTAAGTGGACCCTGAAATTGGCATTGCTCTTGTTTTATTCACAAACTTGACCTGGACGCCTGACCTAGCTGACTTTTCTAAGGAAGTTATTCAGTCTAAGTGTATGAATGCGCTTTTATTTAGTGTTTTATTTTATAGGTATAATGTGATCTGCGCTTAATGATTAAAAGTGGTTTTATCATGGGTTCGTACCAGTCTGGCATGTTTGATAAATGACAAGAATTGATAGGTATAAAAAATAGACACATATAAATTTGAAAGTTGTTTGTAGTTTTATTTCTGTATTACATTAGTTTATTCTATGACTTTTGGCTGCAGTGTCCCAGTCTTTCCCGCACTGCAATGTTTCCTTTCCTTTCCCACATAAATTCCTTATTCCTCTCATTTACTAATTTCCTTTGCGCATTTCCAACGATCCCTTCCTTTTTTCCTCAATCCTTTCCTCCGAACCGTAGATGGCGGAAGCCACCAACAAATGCATTTCCAAAGAGGCAGGCGGCGGGTCGTAAAACTATAAGCTAAATCCTTTAGTAATATGAATAAAAACATATTACGCCGACCCCAAATAACAATTGGAATAAGGGTAGGAAGATGATGATTCTATAAAAATAATTACTTAAATTTCACTTTTAAATTTTAATTTTTATTATGTGATCATCATTAATTAAAACTATGGAATGCTTCTGAGCTGCTTGCATCTACGGATTCTTTGCCCCGTAATGAAATTAAGGATCGGCCTTCTATTGGACTATGTTTGTCTGTAAGACGTCGCCACTTGAAAACTTTTGTTTGAGCCATACTGCAAAAAATTGATGGTATAATCATATATTGTGTGTCTACGTTACTTATATACTCATAAGTATGTTTGTGAATGCCTATTCAGTGCATTTTAATAATTAGGATTCATCTTGATTTAGAAGGTGTGGAATTCTCTGTTCAAAACAAATTTAATAGTCGGATTTTTGTGGCCTTTTTATACCACCTTTATCATTGACACGTTTCCTTGTTTTACTGGGAGTGACAAATAAGCTGACAGCCTACCTGACATGAAAATCGTGACCACTACCTGTACATGTGAATAACGTATTGCATAAATACTATAGTATAGGTTGTGTTGTATACTTTGGTTACCACTTTCGTTGAATTAGGTGTCATGTCTCTTGTTTTAGTAATAATATTGGCTACTTTACTTTCAGCCTAAAAATACACGCATAGCTTTTTCGCGACAGAAATTTAAATACCGAAGACGGTGATATTTACAGTCATTGACAAGATTTTATCACCGGCTCACTAACAGACAAGATGCAAACTAAGTGTTAGTAGATAGATACGTTTTCAAAGAAATAGCAATATCCAGCAAGACGTTGGATATTGTTATTTTTAGCAAGCGGTAACTAAAACTTATCTACCAACAGACTCATTGCGTTGAAATAATTTAAGTACTTATATGTTATTAGTGACGACTATCGGCATTTGGTAGAACTTTGACGCATATTGATATTATTAGAATAACTTTACTATAATCATACCATCAACCAGAGGGAGACTTTGTACAAAATTCGTTTGCTTGGACACCTCTGTCCCATTAGTGTTTCTACCGTGAAACAGTTGTGTTTGCATAGTTGTATTTCGGTTTGAAGGATGGTATATGGCAGTGAATTTACAGGGTACAGTGGAATAACACCTGAGTCCTCAGTAATGGCAACGCATGGGGGGTATCAAGGGCGAAACAGTATACTCTGTTATGTCCACGGTACTGCTCATATTTATAGGCGACGGCTACCCCTTTCCATCAGGTGGGCCATCAGCTTGTTTGATATTTTAAGTTGCATAAAAAAATCATAACAAATATAGATGATTTTAGAAGAAATACTGTGAAATTCATCGTTGATCGTAGCACATACACTGGTTTTCAAAGACCTAAAACGTAAAAGAAGTCGCGTATGTATCAATTGCTTGTTTATCAAATGTTTTATGTATTTTTATTATTTATGTATTTACTTTTTCTTATAATTACTTTGTTAATAAATGGTTTCTTGTAACAGTATCTATAATAAAAATATTGTTCAGTTTCTATACATCTCATGTAAATTAGTCTCTAAATAGCCATAACTAAATAATATTTGTACAAAGTCTAAGTGTAAACAATGGATAAGTCATTGTAATTGATGTGAATAGTACCACTTTAAGAAAGATTTAACTCCCGTTAAGTACATACAAAAGAGGAGATGAACTGTGTTTGGGTTAACTTGGTTTACGTAGTTTATTTTCATCACATATACCTACTCATGTTACCTACTGTTCCGGATTATAGTGCCCTTTCAAAGTTGCTCTAAAGTCTAAAGGAACCAGTTTTTGTTTACATTTAAACTAGGTCTTGTGAGGAACAAGTGCTATGTGTATTTACAAGGGTAGAGGCCTCCGGGTGCATCACGAAGATTCACGATCAAGTTCAAGGTGGGCCGTTGGCATTTTGGGTGATTCGTCAATGGGTATGAGTGACAGCAATCGTCGCCCACATATATTATTATAGGCTCTTGTTAATACTAAGGTATCGATATGCAATTAAATACAAAGACTCTATTGTTTCAATTTCACGGAACAAAAATGTATGTAAATACATCCAGCAAAGGTGAATGACTAATTAATTGATTTTACTTATTTATACAACGCAATATGAATCAGGTTTATAATTAAATTCATATCTATCTACTTTTTAAGATTTATTAAGATTAGGTAAATTTAGTAATTTAGTTCAATGTAAAATAGTCAAATTTAAATATGAATCTTAAATATTGAAATCCTAGGTTTAATACTCGTATTTAAAAAGATTATGCTGCTATATTTTTAGTCTGCCATTATTATCATATTATATTCAGATATGTTCTGCAATTATTATATTATGTAAATGAGATATAAAACCGGATTGGGTCACTAATTATTATTCCATTTTTCCATGGAATACTTTCTCAGTTGTATACATAAGGAAATGTGGAACAGAAAAAACCCACAGATAAAATGTAAGTTCTAAACAAAGTAGCTATTATTATGAATTAAAAATAATACATTCGACTTCAACGTAAGTATCCACTTTAACGAATAAATGACAATAAATTACGCTATTAGTTTGTCCTTTATATAAAACTGGATAATGCTTTATTAACATAGTAATATACAGGCCAAAGAGGATATTATATTTTTATGTATAACCATTGGCGTAGGTACTAATTTGATTAATAACTTAATTTTAAAGACGATTATAAAATATTGTTTCAAATAATATGATTTGTTGTAGGCACAGTAATTGGTACTGATTAAGATGTAGAAAAAGTTTGTGTAGGTAAGGATGTGAAATTTTGTGTAATTTCCAGTAGTAAATATTCCTTCTATGGGACTAAATACTTAATATAATTTTATTTCAAGATATCTATTTTAATCTCAATAGTACTCTACTCGTATTTATCTCGATTACATGAAATGGATATCGCGAACATGTTTGTAAATTAATTCCAAATTTCATCAAAGAAAAATTCAGATCAAAACGGTTATACATGCATATGTATATATGTACAGTAAATATATACGATTCCTTGACTTTTTTAAACAAAGAATGGTTGTAAATATGCATTTAGCTATGCTGACGTAAACCTATAATGTCTAAGTTCTAATAAAAATATTATATATAAGATCATGTGCGTTGTATAACAAAATAGACTAATAAGTACGTATTTTGTGGAGAATGAGATAAAAAAGACAGATGAGATGGGCAGAAAAAAATAGCCACGGATACAACTATTAACCGATGATGGGATGTAATTTTTTTATCTTTTCCAAGATGACTGAAGTCCCCTCAAGAGACATAAGTTCGTTTGTGTAGATACTATATTTTTTTCATGTAAACACACTTTATACATGTAATGTTTTTTTTTCGTATAAACTTGTATTCGTTATTGAAATTGTATATGTTTGGTAAGTATAAATCCATAAAAAATAAAAATGTTTAAATCGAATCTTATTAAAATCTGTTATAGTGCCATCTATATTTTTGTAGTTGTACTTGTAAGTTGTGATAGCTTTAACTTAAATCATTTAAGGAAAATCAAATCAGTTTAAATGTTTTTATATTTATTACACAGATGTAGCTAGTGTGATTTCAATGTCATCATCAATACAAAGTATAAAACAAAGTCGTTTCCCGTCTGTCCCTATGTATGCTTAGATCTTTAAAACTACGCAACGGATTTTGATGATAGAGTGATTCATGAGGAAGCTTTATATGTATAATACATGTATAATATAATAGCAATAATTATCAATGTTTCTACTAATAATTTGAGAGGTTTCTAATGTGATGTGATGTAATGTGCCCCCGTGCGAAGCTGGGATGGGTCGCTAGTTAATAATATACTAGGTAGAACTAAAATTGAGTTCACCAATGTTTTTATGATATGAAATTATCTACGTATACTCTACGGCAAAATTATAAAAAGGAATGATTTTGAAACTCTATACAAAGCGATATTATGCATTATTGTTTTTTTGAGGCTTTAAGTTACTTTTAATATATGAATGAATAACAACAATAATATTTCAAATATGTAAGTACTTAATATGTACTTATATAGACTAAAATTAGTATTTAGGTACGTAAGTTAGATAATCGATTTTATATCCTAACAATATTATATGTATAGGTAAATCAAGATTCTGTCATATACCCTCACTTATTATTAATAAACATGGCACAATCAATTTTATATTTTAAATTATGGGGCCCGAATTGTAGTTACACTTTACTCGCTTGATTGGGTTATATTTACTGACAGAAATTAGGTGTAATCTCCTCCAATCCAATATGCTCAACATAACAATTAAAGTCATCTGCAAGAATACTACTGTTTCATTTTTGCTTCTGCCTCCAAATAGTTATAAATAATACTATTAATAACGTTATTTTAAAAAGAGCAATTTTTTAACTTCAATTTCAGTCCTTTCTACTACCAAACAGTTCGCAGGCTGTGTTCTGATCGAAGATAAATTACTGGATACTATGTACGACTCAAAGTTTTCGTGTCATAAAGAATTGGCATTGTCAACGTCTAGTACGTTAGTTAGTACGTCTAGTATAGTAATGTTATTGATGTTGTAAGAGCTTATATGAATTTGGTGGGCATTTACCATCAACCAGACTGTATGGTTACAGTTGTGATAGTAAATGGTAAAAAGTGATAGGTTTGTACAGTTATTTATTCATTTTATAAACATAAACAAAATAAGAAAAGTAATTTAAACAGTAGATTTTACAAAAAAAAAAAAAGACTTCGATCGCGGTAAAACCAGTTTTGTTATTTAAAAATTAAAGTATTTATTTGATTTTAATAAATTTTTTATGGAACTAATCTGCAAGTATATCTGAGTATCCTTCCAGATGAAAAAGAACTTTCCAAATCGGTTTATAAATGATGGAGGTATGCGGTAACAGATATAAAAAATACAACTGAATTGAAAACCTCGTCCATTTTTTTAAATCGGTTGAAAATTCAATATTTTTCTTACCATATAAGAAAACAATATATTGCGACAATTTAACCATTGAGATAAATCTCAATACGTTATTATCGAAGCTGATTCAGTGTTGAGAGTTGAAATTAAACAGTAGATAACATGAAATAGTTCGATTGACAACAGACATCGATAAGTATTTTAGTTGCCGAGTAAAATACATTTATATAAGACGTTTATTTTGCTCTAATTTTTTTTTAATAATATTTATTTAATATGGCGCCGGATAATCGTCAGTTATTTCTAAGTAAGCGTGTAGTTACTGAAAACAAGATTTTTGACGGTGGCATTCTAGTTAAAGATGGTGTGATAGAACAACTTCTTACAAGACAAGAAGCCAATAATTTCGTCACTGAAAACGATGGCAAAGTTGAGGTAGATCATTCTATAGATTATTACTTTGATGAACGAAAGGAGCAAGGTGTGAGCCTAGAAGAATGGTTAAGTGACCTCATAATTATGATGAAGTCACCTTCAGTCACGATAAAGACCCAATTAAATCCATAATACTGTACCTTTAGTGTAAAGTGTTAAATTCAAGTTTAACCAATTTATACAGCTTTATAGTATATGTTGTGAAATCGTTGTGTCCCGCCATGAAAAATAATAGTCGCATAGAAAAGGCCACACCTACCTTTCCTATGGGTGTGGTAAGAGATGACTTAAGGAACCTAATAGTAGAGGGACAGCGTTCCTCTTAAAACATCTCTAAACTACGGTAGCCAAATTGCCTGCCAAGTGCAGCAACTACTGGCAAAACCCCTTTTTGGGTAAGGCTTATGGTCAGCTATGGACAGGTAACGCCTGAAACAAATTTACTGTTGAGGTATAAAATATGTGAGCTATGTTTCTAAATAATAAATAATGCCGAATAAAACGAACTCATGTTCACTCTTTTAAGCGAAAAGCATATAATTATATTAAATATTGCGTAATTGATGCAAATAAATCGCATATAATGTATAAATAATGGTAGAAATAATTTATAAATAAATAAAGCGTTACCTGCGTACACTGGTATAGAAATTAATCTACAGACATATTAAGATGTCACCTATCTGTGTACTATCTCAAATTTCATTCAAATCCGTTCAACTCTTTAAGCATAATTGAATAACAAATATACAAGCACCTTAATATATTTTCACATTTATAATACTGGTAGGTTTACAGTTCAGTATACTTTCTTTAAGGAGATGGATACACTTTTATTAATTTGGTAATTTTATAAGTTATACCATAAGTGAGTACCTAGTATTAAATTCATTTTAGGTAGCATCCATTTCAGGTGATTGACGGCGGTGAATTAGCTTTACTTGCTGGCGTAGTCGACTCACACGTGCACGTGAACGAACCCGGTCGTACAGCATGGGAAGGATTTCGTACCGCAACAAGTGCTGCAGCCGCTGGAGGCATCACCACCATTGTTGACATGCCACTGTATGTGTATTCATAAACAAATTTGTAATCTAAAAACCTACACCAATTAATTAAAAACCGAATTTTCTCCTTTTAGGAATTGTTTTCAAATTATGATTTTTATACAGCTTTTTTGTCATGACAAAGGAAAGATATTATTGTGGTATTTTAAGAATATCAATAAAAAATAAGTAATATAAAACACAGTAAAGAAAGTCTATCGTTTGTTTGATGTTTTTTATGACTAAACTACAGAATCGATTTACTTTGAAAATGGAATAGATCGACATAATACATTGATATGAAAATTGTTATGTGGATGATATAGCAGACTCTCATAATACTAATGTTACAAATTTCAGGAATTCAATACCACCAACTACAACTTTAAAAAATCTGAATACGAAAGCATCATCAGCTGTTGGAAATGTGTTCGTAGATGTCGCTTTCTGGGGAGGAATTATTGTAGGAAATCAGGTAGGTGCCACGCTTTGCATTTTTATAAAATATTTTTTGCATAAAATGATTTTTATTTGTGAAAAAAAATTACAGTAACTTTAAACTTTTGAATATTAATATTATTAACCGTATTGAAAATCTCCTGCTATTTTTAAACTGGTTAAAAAAAATAAAAGAATGAAGAACCTGTTATTTTTATAAGTCGCTTACTAATGTGAAGCAATTGTAAATTTCCATATAAAAAATTTAAATTTTCAGAATTCGCTTCAAGACATGGTAAAGGCTGGAGTGGTTGGATTTAAGTGTTTCCTTTGTCCTAGCGGTGTCGAAGAATTTCCAAATGTGGACGCTCGAGACCTTGAACTTGCTTTTGTGGCACTCGAAGGGACAGGATCAGTGTTAGCAGTAATTATGTTATCTAAATACTTACTGTGCACAATATACTCGTACATATTACATAATATTTACAGAATTTTTTTTTATTTTAAATTTAAAAAAATTACTGGTTAGTTTTTTTTTATACAACTTAGAATGGCAAACAAGCTAACAGCCCACCTGATGGAAAGTGGTAACCGTTGCCTATAGACATGAGCAGTACCATGGACATAACAGAGTATACTGTTTCGTCCATGATTCCATTCCCCATGCGTTGCATTCTTGAGGACTCAGATGTTATTCGTCTGTACCCAGTAAATTCATATAAATAGTGTTGTAATTTTTAAGTTATATATAAGTAGATGTGGGTATAGATAATATTATATATTCTATAAATTCATAATTATTTTGATCGTGTGTCTTTTAAATATTTTTGTAAAAGAGTTTTTTTTATATTTTTACAGTTTCATGCAGAAATTGAAGAAGACAATGCTACTATAAAAAATAAAATTAAAAAGAAAGGTAAGGTACAGAAGAAAAATATAAAAATTCAAAAGCTTTTGTAGTAGGTATAAATAATGAGTAATAAGTATACGTATTATATTTAGTTTTTAACGCTTAAGGTTATTTTTATTTGTTATTGTTAAATACTTTTTACTGTTTAAATTATAGATTAAATTTATCTACGAAAGTGTTTATTATTAATAAAGCTATTCATCTGTTTAATCATGAAGACTGAAAACAAAATACTGTATTTGGCTTGAAATATTTAATGAATTTTGTAATTTTAGATCCAGAGGAATATACAACTTATTTGGAGTCGCGGCCACCGTCTATGGAGTTAAATGCCATATCACTAGTTAAAAGTTTTGTTGAAAAGACCGAGTAAGTGCGTTAATAATTTTATTTATTTGCGGAATTATGTTTCATAGTGAGACGTTACTTAAAAAATCTTCTTTATGTATGTATGTATATGTATTTCTATAAGTCTGTACAAATAAAATTCTGTACATATACATATGAAATAATGAAATACATATACAAATAAGGTAATATTATGGTATTGTGTAGGGTTATGATCCATATTTCCTTATTTCAAACGAAATTGTATCCACAATACCTAATAACACTTTATAGTTTCACTTTTGGGCATAGATCTTTCTTCACAAGAGAAAGCATAAGTCTTCTATTATGCAAGCCAAGCGGTTTCATATAGGGTTTCATTTTAAGTTTTTTTTTCTTGTATTGGTATATTGTGTTTTGTTACCTTTATTCCTCCATACAATATTCTGGAGATGAAAAGCTGTGGTGATCATTGTACTCTTATTTCACCACCTCACACAGGATTCTATCAATGGATAGTAGATAGCACTCATAATTAATTTATTATTGTAGTGTGCGAGTGCACATAGTCCACGTATCTTCAGCGAATGTAGTACCGTTGTTAGAGGAAGCACGGCGGATAAGGTTAGCTGCTGGAAACAAATCCTGGCGAGGAGGCGTCACCGCAGAGACTTGCCATCATTACCTGACGCTTAGTGCCGATCAAGTCCCACGAGGTTGCAGCGAATACAAGTGTGCACCACCTATCAGGGACCGTGACAATAAGGTGAAATTCATTAATCCTCATTATAGCGAAATATCAATGTAGATATCTACGTGTAACATAGGATATATTTTATTTTTGAAAATTCTATCTACCCGTGCGTAGCCAGGCCGGATCGCAGTTAAAATATATAGTCTCTGGTTGAACTGAAATGATCTGAAAAGATTGTAAGTCTCATTCTTAGACGTAAGCCGAATTTTTAAATATATAGTGTTCCTTTTTATTCCAAGATACGGCAGATATTTGTATGTATATAGTGTGTTAATTATATCATATAATATTTAGAAATATATAAAATAGAACAACTTAACAGGAGAATATGAGAATAAATATAAAGATCATTCATTACTGGATACAGTACACGTGATCGTTCTCGTCGTATGACGGCTCTTTTTACTATTGCATTCGGTACATTTACATCAATAGATTATAGAATATTTATTTTGTTTCTGATAAAATATACTTTCACAGGAGAGGTTATGGAAATATTTATTAGAAGACAAACTGGATATGGTGGTGTCTGATCATTCGCCTTGCACTCCCGATCTCAAGTGCAGTAACAATTTGGAAGCGTGGGGTGGAATTTCTTCTGTGCAATTTGGTAAAACTTGTAATGATTATGATTGCAATTTACTAGAATGTATGCATTCATAAATATAAAAATTAAAAATTATTTAATGAAGAAAGGTAGCGATCGATTACCTATCAAAGAATTCGCCATTTGTCATCTGAATTAAAATGAGATCTTAAATTACATGAGATCGCGGTCACAAATTAAAAACTAAGTGTAGTCATCTAGTTTAAAATTAAGTTGTTGAATATTCATACAGTATTTTTCTTAGGTTTATCTTTATTCTGGACAAACGCAAGTGCCCGTGGTTTGGATCTACGAAGTATCAGCAAATATTTGAGTTCTAGTACGGCTCTTCTTTGCGGTATACAGGACCGTAAAGGAGCAATAAAGCCAGGTCTGGATGCTGATCTGGTGTTCTTTGATCCTGATTCTACATTTACAGTGACTTCAGAGATTATAAGACACAAAAATAAGGTAACTACTATGAATTTTCTTATTATAATTTGGACAACTTAATTGGACGCTCTATATAGTTTAGAGGAATCAGAAAATATAACCAAGGTACTTAGAATTTCAGAATACAGATGTGCTTTGTTTAAAGAACCAGCCCCCCCCCCCCCTCCACGCCGGGAAAATTATTTTAAATACGGCAAAATTGAATAATTTAAAAAACAGAAACATAGAACACCATCAAACAATTAAACCACTATTTAAAGTTTTTTCCTCGATTTAAAAACATTAATATTTTATTGGTGACAATTTCTAATTCTGTATTCTATATATATCTTATAGTTCCTTTAGGTTAATTTTATACATAATAATGTTCTTAGTTATTAATGTTTGTTGATATTTTCAGCTAACGCCATATTTGGGCAAAGAACTGCAGGGTGTGGTAAAGCAGACTTACCTCCGCGGGCAGCTAATATACGATGGGTCAGATATACTGGGAGAACCTAAAGGAAACTTATTGTTAAATAGTTATTAATATTTACAATACACTTATCTCCAAATAGCTAATAATGCCCAATGAGGTTATAATAATATATTACCTAAACGTATATAAAAATATTATGATTTTTTAAAAAGGATTACATAATTTTTGTCACATTGCGTTGTTTTTGTTTTACATATATGGTATGTATATGTATGTATATATGTATGTATACCATATATATACCTCAAATATAGAACCGTTGACACAAATAATAAGAAAGCCCGCTATTTATTTTTATTTGACCGATTGCTTTTAAAATCGATATCTGAGGATCCGTATAGACTTCAAATATGGATTCGATGTCTGAATTATCATAATGACCGCTATTTTTATTTATAGTGACAAAAATATTTATTTGATTAAGGATTAATATAATAGCATTAAAAAATTAAACTTAAAATAAATGTTTTCACATTTAGTCAATTAGGTATAATTAATTAACTCATATTTTCCATTGCAATACGTAGGTATTTCCAAAAGCTTGCATAAAATTAAAATGAGTGCCATTTTGATTATTTTTAACATCAATACATGTTTTAAATCTCCAAAGATTCTGAGATATTTGTATTCAAAGAAATCAGTAAAGTATAAAGTATTCAAAATGGCTGTTAATTCTAGTGACATCATCCGTCCATATTTATAGATATATATCCACAAATACCGATTTTCAACCTTTATTTCAAAATTTTACAAAGCAAAATTTTTTTATATTTTTATAATATATATATATATATATATATATATATATATATATATATATATATATATATATATATAAATATTAAGAAATAAATAATATAATTAAAATATAAATAAAGTTACATTTTATAAAGGATTATTTATTCCTAAAAAGATTTTAAATTTCTAGCTTCACATTATTAACTTAATCTAAAGTAACAATTTTTAATCTGGCAACATTGTTGCATACACAATTATAGTAATCCAGGGCCGTAGACCCGTGTTTACGGTAGGGCAAAAAACTTTTTGGTAGGCCATAAGCTATAATTGACTTCAAAAAAGCAAATCTGTCTAATTTTTTTAGGGTCTTTCATTTTAAGGTGTAGTTAGAGGAAGGCATTAAAGGCACTGCCCTTCAATGCCTTCCTCTAACTACAGCCCGGTGTTATCACATTTTTGTCCCATTTTTGTGATTGCATTGCCAGTCTGTTAGTACGAAGTACATTGTACTAAGTCTGTGGCATAATCACTACATTATAAGGGTAACATTATTTTGTTTGTCAAATGTCATTTTTGTAACCGTCGGTATTTCGAATTCTTATAATTTTTTAATTAAAATATTTATTAGTGTTTTAGTGTAATATTAATCGAAAAGTTGAAAAATAAATGAATATCATAGTCGTGGTGTTTAATTTTGTATAAATTTGGACCAAAAGTCGTAAGTTGTTATAATTTCTTCTTGTCACTTAATTTTGACTTTTGTTTGACATTAGGAATTAACCTCAAAGCTTGGAAACTTGTTCAAACATTTGTATAGTATTTTTATATAAAAATATTTGAGATGTTTCTAGATGCCGAGTATAATAAGCAATACTGTTGATACTCATTTAATAGAAAGTGGTAAAATGCAGTTGGAGTGTTTAGAACTAGCTGGCCGTACGCTGGACCGGTATATAACCGCTGATAATTCGCGCCCTTCTTTCTTGGAGGTTCGTAAAATAACAAATTTTATAATTTATGTAGAAGTATTTTAGTCTATAAATATTTTTTCTCATTAATTCTTTTAAAACACTAGATAACTGGAATAGCTGCATTAAGAACACCAACATGCAGTGGCTTGAATGCTGGAGATTACAGAAACCTTGCAGCTATACTAAAACATCCAAATTTATCACAGTTGAAGATTTTAAACAAAGTTCCATTACCACCTGAAATAATGGAACATTTTGCTCGTATCCTTTTCATAAATTTCTTCGATCATTTTTATATATTTATTATTGTTACATAGTACTCTTTATTGTTTCTTTTAAAAGACTACAGTAGTAAATTTATAGATACAAATAATTACAAGAAATTATCACACTGAGCAAACAATAGGCAGCCTTGTCACAAAAATTCTCTTCCAGCCAACTTTTGGATGGAGATGGTTAATTATATAAGTAGTTTGTTCAGAGACATGATTAAATTCTATCATTGTGAATACATATGGAGATATAACAAATGTAATAATGTTAATATATATATTTTTACTTAAAATTAAATATCTAGACACCTAGATAAATATATAAAAAAATATAAATACATATTTATATTAATTATACATAATCTATATAAACCCATTCTGGTCTCACTACTGGGCACAGTTCTCTGTTTACAAGAAAATGACATTAGCTTACTCTTACCACTATGTTCAAGTGGATAGGTATATGATTTAATATGGGATTTTAGAGTTACTTCTTACTCTATTATGTTGTGCTTTGTTCTTTTTATCACCACTAAAAAAAAAATGAGTTATGGTATTATTATGATATATCAATATTTAAATAAACAGAGGTATTTCCTTAATATTAGTTGTCAGATATGCAATGTCACTGTTTAATGGGTGTATTCCCAGAAATAAGCAGAGTTTGGCTCGCAATAGACAGCAATATTTATGTGTGGGCTTTTGAACATGGCAGCGATGTGGCATACTTTGATGGATTAGGAGAAACTATAGTCAGTGTTGGTTTGGTGAAACCTAAGACTGGAGTGTTTCAGAGTTTTGTAAAATATTTACTTGTGTTGACCACAACAGTTGAGATTGTTGTATTAGGTAAAATGTTTGATATCTTCTTTGATACTTATTATTTTTTTCTTTTATTGCAGCAGGTATTTTCTAGTAAATAATGATGATTCACTAAGAATATGTAAGTAATAAATAATAATAATGATGTGGACCACAGTTACAAATACAATTAATCATAATTACAAATATTTATTTAGAAATATATTACTGGGATAAACCATATTTTATTTTGAATATTTTGTTCATGTTTTATATGTGAGAAAACACTTATTCAAACTTTGTTAAGACCTGATTTGCTTCTGTAAATATAATTAAATAAAAATTACTAGATCTCTAACTTCAATAGAATAATATAATTTTATAGTTTTCAGCAACTGTAAAAACGAACAGATTTTCAATTTAATTTTTTGGGTGTTTGTATATTTTACAAGATTTATTTGTGAGTTTTTGAACTAATTTTAATCTTGTAAATAATAACATTTACTTCTTTTCTGGTCCCTTATTAATTTTATTCCAATTGAAGTAACTGTTTATTTTTTGTGGAACAAAATCTGAAAAATAATTATTTCCTTGTTAGTATTAAAATATTATTAACAGTTTGATTTAATGAAATTCAAATACTTCACAACTCAACTGTCTAGGCTGAGATTATTTTTCAATTTTAGAGTTTCTTTAAAAATATTCTGGTTAAATTGTTGCTTATATACTGGTTTATTATATATTAAATTATAGAGCATTTTTATTTACAGGTGTAACATTTTCTTCAAGTAAAAATGATACTTCAAGTGAATTCCAAGAGATACATTTAGTCCCTGAACCAGTGTTTGTGTTACCAACTGATGGTGTGTCTATGATGTGTGTAAAATCTAATGCTAAAGGACGCATTTTTATGGGAGGAAAGGATGGATGTCTTTATGAAATAACATATCAAGTAAGAAACATTACTTGTCAATACATTCAGTCCCTTGAATTCTTTCTTAATTTTTTAAATACTAACTAGAATTTTTTATAGTGTAAAATAGTCTACTTAAGCCATTCTCATGAATTTGTGGCTAATTTTGTAAGTATAAAAGTACAAAAGGCAATATGTTTGCCTTTGTATTTGGAAAAATGCTTATGACTCTATAATTCTAATGAGATAGGCCCCTGGCCTAGTAAGTAGGTGGTCAGCAGTCAAGAGGCATTTGTCAACTGATACTGTTATGACAAATCAATATATTTGTGTTTGCCAAGCATATTATTATAATAATTTCTTAGTTTTTTGTTAGTTCCTTAAACAAGTACATGTTAACAAAGCAAACCTTGAGTTAATATTAAAGAAAATAGTTCTATTAAGTAATTATATTTACTACTAATATAATTGAGTAAACAAGTAAAAACACTTTTTTTTCAGGCTCAATTAGGATGGTTTGGTAAACATTGCAAGAAGGTTAATCATTCTACAAGTGCTTTATCGTTTTTGGTACCTTCTTTCCTGAATGCAGCTTTATATGATGAAGATGCTATAATCAAAATTGAAATTGACAATTCACGTCATATATTATACACACTGAGCGAGAAAGGTTGCATTGAAGTGTTTGATCTAGGAGCAGATGGTGAAAGTCTGAGCAAAGTAGTAAGATTATCACAAGGGAAAATTGTTTCATCAGCCATGGATATAGTCAAGTAAGCATGAGGTTTTTCAAATGGGAGGTAAAGAGGTTTCTTCAGGGTCGGCAACACATGCGTAATACCTCTGGTATTGCAGGTGTTCATAGGCTACGGTAACCACTTACCATCAGGTGGGCCGTATGCTTGTTTGCCACCTCAGTGGTATAAAAATAAATACAGTAAACCTACTGTATTTATTTTTATTTATAATTGTTGTAAAAGAAATTTGTATTATTTTACAATTTTTATATTTTATATAATATCAAATTGATTATCATTTTATGACATTCTCAAAGGTCTGTAATATTTATGTGCCGTGATAATGTATAATCCTCAGATGTAAATAATAAAGATAATCTTAGATCTTTGATATAGCCATAAAGGTGAAACCAGTCATAATTTTAATTTCAAACAACTTTTAATAATACTATCTTTTTCAGTTAGTGGCCTTTTTATAGAATGTATTAAAATTTAGTTCTGGACTCATCATAATAATACTTTCTTAACATCTCACTGCTTGGCACTAGTGCCTAGTCATAAGAGGAGGATATTAGCGTAATTACATGCTTTATATCACATTCATTTGTTACATGTCATTTCAGTAGCAAGAAGATTTACACAATTTCTTTTTCTTATTCTGATGTATTGAGCTTATATAATAGGGGAACTATTAGTCACTTAGAATATTCTGGGAGTGAAAAGAGAGAAATGTTCATATTTTATTAACACATTACACAAAATACCATGTAATACAAATTAATTTTTCAAAAATATACACATTTTTTGTTGTTAGTATTAGCTTATATACATATAATGATGATAAATACTAACTAAACCTATAACTATCATCACTTTTTAGGACATTAGAAGCCAATAATTTCAAACCAGTTGTAGCAATATCTGCTGTGGATGAATCAGAATCTGAACACTTAAATCTGGTGGCAGTTACACAAACTGGTGCAAGATTGTATTTTAGTACTGGAAGTGGGGAGTAAGTATTTGTACACAAAGGCTAGTAAATTTTGTTTTTGTTTTGAAGTGATATACAATGATAGTATTCCTGGTAATAATCGCCTATGAACATTAACAGTACTATGGATATCACAGAATCCATCGTGACACTGATATTAATTATAGTGCATAATATTAATTATAAATTTCTTTTTGTTAAAAAGAAAATTGAATTAAATTTCGAAATCATTTGACAATTTTATTAATTAAAATTATTTTTTATTTCTGTATGCATGACCTAAACTAGTAAGTCTATTAACTTGTAATTTAGTAGTTAGTTCCTTATATAATATGACATTTTGTGAAATTACAGCGCGAGTCAAGGCGCATCTCAGCGGCCGCAATACCTGACACTTCTTCACGTAAGGTTACCGCCTGGATTCACTCCCAACGCTTCAGTACTTAAACCGAAACAAGTTCACAGTGCTGTTTATGAAAATGGTAAAAATAAATTTGATAATTCTTAATTTAGAATAGTTAATTTATGACGTGCGTTTTATACATTCGATCTTTACCTATTGTTAAAAGCGAATGGAACTGTAAATTATTTTATAGTATTTAGAATAGCACAATACTGATTGCGCTATTGACGAAAAGTAGTAATTAACCACTTTTATACACCAGTCTTCTCTTTAGACTTACTATACATACACAACTATTCTGCATTTATTCTTCTCCTTAAATTATTGTTTGTCAATTTATTCATGTAAAAAATTTCATGACATCACACATTGTTACTCTTCAGTAAAGTATTATACCTCTTGCGTCACTGATTAAACAGATTTTTACCTTTTATATAAAAACATCAATGTATTGTTGTTTATGGAAAAAAATAATAGTCACCTACATATAAAATATTATATTGAAGTGGTAAACTTGCCTCCTGCCATGTTGAATTCTAATATAATTTGAAAATAGTGATTTAATTGAGTGCTATGTTTCCTATAATGGTAATAGCTAACAATACTTTTGACTTCCTCGTGAATTACAATGGAGAACATTTTTTTATCAGGTTCATTGGTTATGGTGTGTTCTGCTGGTGGTGGGGGTGAGGCCGAGACACTATGGTGTTTGTCTCGCGCGATACCTGGCGGCGTGGCATTTAGCGAGGCTCACACAGTCCTAGCGTTGGACGGCCCCGCATGGGCGCTGACGGCGCTCCCACCAAAACACGATGCAAATCTTTCCCCAGCTCTATTGTCAAAGAAAGGTACCCAATTAATTGGTTATAACAATTTGTGGATTGAATTAAACTTGTTTCATAATACTCACTATATATTAATATGTACTATATACTAGTCACTGTGTTATAACTTCTTTATGGAACTATATCATACTATTTTAAAGTTGTAAAAATTTTAGTCTAAAATTTTCTGCCCTCATTTAACTGATGTTAAAAAATAAGAGCTTTTATTTTTGTTTGTTTGTTACCTATTACGCAATATCTTTTTATGTAACTAAGAATGATAAAATTTTCCTTGTATAAAACAAACAAGCAATTAACTTTTGTTCAAAGTTTCCTCGGTAAATGCATAATATTACGCTTCCAGTGTAAAAGACTTACTAAACTCAGTGCATTATGTAAAGCAATTACTATTATGATTTGTGTAAGTTGACTTTTTTAATTTGGGGTTAACTCAAGGGAGAAAGTTGTGACTAGAATAACTAGCATCCCCATTATTAGCAATAGAGTATATTGCTAATAATGGGGATGCTAGTTATGTAATGTCAACTTGCTCGTCTCTCCTTCGGAAACCGTCGTGTTTAAACCGTGCGAATTCATCACTATGGACTAACTGCTAACTCTCTCTCTGCCAGTCTGATATTCTGCTAGAATATACCGTTAGCACAGGTTGGATTACCTTTCTATTATTACCCATTTAAAAAATCCTTTGATCGGTATGACATTTCAAATGACGTGTACGCGTGTGTCGTCAGAGGCGTGGTGTGTGTCGCGATGGGCGGTGGTGACGGGCGCGGGCGCGGCGCTGGTGGCAGCGGGCGCGGCGCCCGACCTGCTGCGCGCGTTGCTGCGGGACTGCGGCGGGCCCGACGCCGCGCCCGTGCGGGACTTCTTCCAGGTCGGCATCTACGCATGCTCGTAACCAGCTGGCAACTATGCGCAGGAAGCTCGCGTCACAATTTGTAGTAAAAGGCGATCAATCGAACTGTATATTCAGTACTAGCTTTTACCGGCGATTGGTTGAGATAAATAGTGTTTGTGAAGCACCCTACCTCCTCCTCTCCATTCTAGAGTAATATATACCATATTTCTGTCTTCCACATTTATAATATTAGTTATTAATTAATAAAGTCGTAGGTTATTGTGTTGCGTTACAGTGAATAATAAGTATCCAAAGACTGATATGATGCTTTTTGGTGTAACATTAATATCAAACAATCTGACATGGTCACGTCTTTTTGGAAAACATGTAACCGTTGCCTATAGATATGAATGTCGCTATGGATATCACACTGACAGCTAAAGGCTGATATGATAACGATGATGAAGATTTTACGCCTTTGTGAATACAGATGAGATTATAAAATGTAATTTTATTGCCTACATACTAATACATAGCTTTACAAACATAATTATTTAGTGGCAAAAACACGGTTGAAGGTGCAGTCGACTTTTGTACAAAGGAGGGATTGGATCCCTCACTGGTACGTATACGCTAGCGTATACCATTAGCAAATAACAATTCCGATTTCATCTTTTAAACTTTTAAAAGTTGTATAAAGTGTGTCTGTGGTGGGTATAGATGCAGACAGCGGAGCAGGCGTGTGCGAGCGCGCTGCGGCTGGCGTGCGAGGAGCCGCCGGCCGAGGTGGCGCTGCGCGAGTGGGCGGCGCGCGCGCTGCTGCTGTACGGCAGCCAGCCACAGCTCCACCAGCTCCCGCAGCACCCGCAGCACTCGCAGCACTCACACCTCTACTACCAGCCCTCGCACCCTTCACAGCCTTCCCATGTACCTTCCTCTTTAGGTAATTGCGATTTGCTATAACTAGCTTTATTTTTTTTTATACCTTTGCTTCTCCATGTGGCCACATCTATTAGTGGTCTAATAAACAGTTTAACAAATGATTTTACCTTCTGATGAAACATATTCATGACTGTTTGAATTGGTCTAATTTTTGTGGGAATAGTTTTTAAATTTTTAAAATATAATCTATTAAACAAGTAAAAGACAATGTTGGTGTTTATTATGTGTTGGTTATTTTTCTTACCATTTGTTTTTCCAAATTATTTTTAATCTTATTATAGTATATCTTTATAAACCTTCAAATATGTTCCAGGTTCTCCAAAGTTTTCACCACGTCAAATGTCGACACCCATGACCTTAAGAGGGGCGCAGGGTCAAATACATCAAGGAAAATTGAACCAGTCATACCAGGGTCAGATGAATCAATCATTCCCTGGTTCACCTAATCAGTCATTAATGCCACAGTCGCCATTCCATCAGAATGTTATGAGTCCGACACCTTTTAACCAGTCATCGTTTATGAGCTCACCTCAACAGAGAGACCCTAGTTTCCCTATACAAGTGGAATATAGTGCAAAACACAACGGACTTTACATATATATTGGCAGGATTCTTGCTCCCATTTGGAATCTGAAATGTGTCACAAAATCATCGACACCAGATAATAAAGAATTTGTAAGTAATACCTATTATTTATTATCACCGTTTAGAATATACATTTCTATATTAGTGTATATGTAGCATATATTGTGAGTATACGCACATTTTAGTAATACTGCTTACTAATTATGCTAGTAAGTTATATCTTAACATTGCAAGTATATATGTGTGGTTACTCATTCAACATGTACATAATGTTTACAATTTGTATTTTGAAGATAAAAAATCTCATATAATACCTCAAAGTACAGTCCTAAACCACCTGTTTCTGTTAACTTTTGCAATATTTTTGTGATTGTCTATAAAAATTTATAAACATGAAAATATAGGTGTATCACCAAGATGTATTGAAATACTTTTTAAACTAATATTCTGTATATCAGATGTGCAGCAAAGTGACAGGCGAGGACTGTGCATACATCGCACAGAAGCTGCAGCGCGTATGCGCGTTCATGCAGCGCACACTAGCGCCGCCGCACTCCGATGAACACGCTTCTCTGCATGCGCTAAAACTTTTCATAAGTGAGTTATCTATTTCTCTGCAGAGATTACGGAAGTGAAATGATATGTTATGGAGACATAACATCTTTGCTGTCAGGAATGATTATGCACGAGGAGTGTCATGGGCAGTTACCCTTTTTTACCTTTTTTTTTTTTTAATAATATATATGTATTATCATGTTGTACAGACTGCTCAAACTTAGTTTTCACACAGCCAAAATTTTTCAGAGTATTATTTAATTCTTTTCCATACTTAAATCAAGTTTTTCATTAAAATATGTTTTACAAATC
This sequence comes from Galleria mellonella, assembly GCF_026898425.1. Classification (NCBI taxonomy): domain Eukaryota; kingdom Metazoa; phylum Arthropoda; class Insecta; order Lepidoptera; family Pyralidae; genus Galleria; species Galleria mellonella. The sequence continues at coordinate 402,375 of NW_026442042.1, read as the reverse complement.
AAAAGTACTTAATATTTGTTGTGAACATTTACAAAATTATAAGAGATCTTCAATGATTTTACAGTGATGGCGATAGAAATGTTGAGTTTGTGGAAAGTGTTATGTGAACACCAATTCCATGTGATTGCTGCAAGTTTGCCGCCCGATCAGCAGAGTGCATTACAAGCGGCTAGTTTTAGGTGAGTTTAAATTCTATATCATTAAAATGATGACTGCTTCTTTACCTATATAGCGCATATTACAGTACGCCTTTTCAAACGGAATTACGTATTTTCACTGTTATATGTTTTTACCCATGTTAAACTGTTTATTGAGATAAATGTTTAATAATTCCATTTAAACAATTATAAATATGAGATTGTATTAACTTATCTAATGATACATCATATTATATATATTTACATTTTGGATTATCAGATTTTTAATACCTATTATCGAATTTTTATATTGTTTTCTTATTGGTAAATTTTAGTTTTGCATTATTTTGATAATAAATACACGTTACCTAGGTGATCTTTGAGTGCCTTACTGCTTGATAAAAGATTGGATTTTTAGGTAGTGACTGAAAGAAACATATCACAAAATTATTTCACAAACATATAGATATAAATATTTTAGTCATTGAGTATGTTATAACTATATGAATATAGAAGCAGATACTGTTGGCACTGGATTAAGTTAATGATCAACATTATTTTGATATTTTAGGGAATTGTTAGTAGGAGGGCAAGAGGTAGCATGTTTACTGCTGAGTTCCCTAGTAGCTGGGTACTTACGCGACAATGCCTCAGTGGACGGCATCTCACAGAAATTGAGACAGCTCTGTCCCACACTGTACAGGCAAGAAGATGCCACCTGCTCCAAAGTAAGTCAAAACATGTATAGTTATTTAATTTTAAATCATTGTTATCTCATATTCATAAAAACAAATCGTATTTCAGGCCAATGAACTGCTAATGTTTGCAAAACAACAAAAGAATCCAGCAGAAAAAGAAGAAATGCTCCAACATGCACTGAAGCTTTGTAAGGTGAATCAATTATATTTTTTTTTAGTTATGCATTTTGCGATTTATTAATTGTGTAACATCATTACAGATAATGATAGTAATAATTATTTTGTACATCTTGATTTTTTTTGAAGATATCTTGTTAAGTGCAATTGGTAAAAACCCGACGTTGCATAAAAGTGTCAAATTAATTCCCAATTGCTTCAGTTTTTTTTTTCAAACCCAATAAATATTAAAATGTAATATTAAGAGTGTTCATAACTTTTGTTTACTGAAAAGTAGCAACGTAGCAATTGTTTGTCAATTTTCAAAAATAATTGAACAATTTTCAGTGTGTCCAATTAATTATTTTAAAAGTGCTCTGGTGAGGAACTTTCGTAACCAACAGTTATGAACGCTTTTATAAATATTTATATTAAACAATTATGTCGTGATATGTGTTTTGTTCAAAAGTAACCTTTTAAATATTTATTTTAGGATGTCGCTCCAATAGTAAACTTGCCATTAGTGTGTTCAAAATTGATATCAGCTGGATTTTACTCTGGTATTGTGGAATTGTGTGTGGCATGCGCCAACAAGTTGGATCCCCAGGATAAGGCGTTGCACTACTACAGGAGTGATCAGCCATCCCAGGATAGGGAGGGGCATATACTTTATTTTAAAAGGTATATACATCGAAACAATATGCATTTTATAACAATATGTATTTATCAATGTATATGTATAACGGGAATTTTATACTTATGTTTGTCGTTTCCGCCAATCGTTTGGACTTCATCTAGAAGTATTCTTGGGGGCATACAGCGCAATAGATATCTTTAAAAATTAACATATTCTTAAAGATATATATTAAGACCAGAGAAAGATTTTGTATAAAAATTTGCATGAGTAGATTGTGGGTATGGGCTGTGTGAAGGGTGGAATATGGAAGTATGCGGGGGTGTAACTCCTTAGTCCTCAGGAATGAGGAGTACTATTGGCGATACAATCTGCTCTGTGATTTATGCGCTATCCATGATTGGCCGTTATCTTGTTTGTCGTTTTCAGTTCAATAAAAAATATCATTAATTGTTACAAAAATAATTGTAATTATATTTCAATTAAAAATTGTTTATTTTTCTAGGATGGAAATATATCGTGAAGTGGGAAACGCACTAGAACGTCTGTACGAACGTAGTTCTGAGACATCAGGTAGCGAATATTCTCCGCGACGGCCCATGTCGCCGTCGGTCAGCGACGCCATGCTTACTTTGTCGCCCGCCGACGCTAACTATCAGGTACTCAAATTTACCTATTAAAATTGCTTAAAATATGTTTTTAATGAGGTTAATTTCGAGGCGATATTTCTCTAAATTTCTTAATCTAGTAATTTGATAGTTTCGTGCAATTTTTGTTTATATATATTTATGGATATAGACCATGATGAACTAAATTTATAATAATTTTGACTCGATGTATTAGAAATTTATTTAATATTGGCCCTTAGTCTAAATCTAATCCTTAATCTAAATTAAAGATTTCACTATTATATTAAATTGGAATACTAATTTTAGAGACAGGTTTAGAGAAATAGCATCTCAGAATTTATTCCATTGTTTCGAAATAAGTATGTAACTTAAATAAATATACTAAGTAGTGTACTTTAATTGTAACTTAATTTCTTTTATTTTAGGGTCGAAAATTAGTTTGGGAGTGTTTGTCGTGTAACGATGAACTCTTACACATAGCTGTTTATGAGTGGCTAGTGTCCAAAAATTTAGGAGCAGGTACGTTAATGTATTTTATATATAAAAGAGTTGACAATTTATTTGCGTCTTGTTGATGGATAAAGGCTATCATCCTTTTTTGTATAAATCCTATTAGGTACTATATTACGATATACATACTACATATTAAGTATGTATATACTTTATAATTCTCTAAATAACATGTTACTTTTTATAGCAATATATCTTCTTTGTATTGATCAATAGATGTTAAATTATGATATAACCTACCGTTATACTACATTTCGATCAAATTCGCTTTATTAACTGTGATTGAGTAACAGACATCTAAACGTTTTTACGTTCAAGTTTATAATATTAGAAGGTTCATAGTCAACTGTAGAGCAATTGTCAAAAAATTAAATATGAATGCGGGGCGTATATTATGCGAGATGATGACTTGTGTGTGGTGTGCGTCAGAACTGCTGTCGCTGGGCGCGGCGCCGCCGCCGTCGCTGCGGTCGTTCTTGGCGGGCGCGGCGCGGGCAGCTTCCGGTTCACGCGCACTGCAGCTGCTCGACCTGCTGTGGAAGGTGCTCGAGAAGTCCGGCGACCACCTCGCTGCCGCTGACGTGCTCGAGGGACTCGCCACACGACCCGGGTAAACTCGCGTTACTAAAGGAAACCTTATTTTATTGGCCTGATGAAGAATCGTTCAAGTCAATCGAATCGATCAGATCAAGTCGAGTCAATTCAAGAAATAAATTGTATAAATAGACTCTAGTTAAAGGACTGGAAGGAAATTAAAAGGGCATTATTACAAGTAATGGACCTTGACCTTGTTTTATGAGTTTTTACGATAACTTGGAAAATTGTTGACACAGTGCATGTTTCTATTAAATAGATTTTTTTTTAAATGGATGATAATGATAAGGTAATCGGTGAATGCTGTCATGGTAGTTGATATCAATGAATAGAATGAAGTCAAATCATTTGATTCATCATGACTAATTAATTCATTAGAAATTAACATGATAGTTTTAGAAGAGGCCACATGGAATGCAATCTGAAAGGGTTATATCGTTGGCAGTGCGTCCCATTTGTAACCATCCGTTTCGTGGGTGTGTGTGTGCAGGTCGGGCGCGACGCTCGCGCAGCGCATGTCGTGGCTGTCGGCGGGCGTGGTGTGCGTGCGCGGCGCGGGCGCGGGCGCGGGCGGCGGCGGCGGCGGCGGCGAGCTGCTGCGGCGGCTGGAGGAGGCGGCCGAGGTGGCGCGCGTGCAGGCCGCCGTGCGCGCCGCCGCCGCCGCGCTGCCGCGCCACCTGCAGCCGCCGCCGCCGCACATGCAGCGCCTCGACGACGAGCTGCTCGAGATCACGCAGGTACTTGCACCCTTATATTACAGTATACGTGCGTCCGTGTGGTACTAGTGTGTGTGTAAGTGGAAATGTGTGACATTTCTAGCTATATTTGCCCAATTTTAGTGACATACAATTTGCTGCTCTCGGTCATATTGCACCAAAGATCAGTCATTACATCAATGTAGCGATATGGTACGTTTACGTCCAGCGTTTGTTTGATCTTTTGGTTGACGGAAAATCATTGCTGTATTGTCGATCTTCGGCCGACAGGAGACCAGCAACGTTTTCTTATGTGATCACACCACAGTTAACGGATGGTTCATATTGACTACTTGATATATATGCTACGTTTGGCCGCTGAACTTTGGTCGCCAAAGACATAGTGAATAAATGTGCGCTATTCTAATAATTTGGAAATTGCTTTGTATCAGTAGCCATGTCTCTAGTGCTGGAATCAAATTGACAGTTTTATATTATTTTTAGTTTTTTTTTTTTTTTTATTATTTCTGGCTATGATAAGCAATTTAAAAAAAAAAGTATGGTTTTATATTGTCTGTATTTTATTTACAGTATTAATGTATAATATAATAAATGAAAAAATGTTAACACCATTTCTTTTATTTGGTATAACGGGTATTTATTAGCCTTTATTACATAAAGCTGACGGAACCTATTAAGTTTTTTTTAATGTGTAAAAATGGAATGGTAATCCCGTCTACGCTATCGGTATATGCTGGCGGGGCACCAGTGATAAATGATAAATAACAATTATGACCGGTCAGTCGGCCTATCATGACGTCATGGGTCAACTGACTTACTTTCATCGTCATCTATCATCTTCTACTGGTGCCCCGCCAGAGTATACTGATAGCACAGGCGGGGTTATCATTTTATCTCATTAAAAAAAAAACTTGCATCAGTTATACGAAGAGTACGCGGACCGGTACAACCTGTGGGAGTGCAAGCTGGCGATTGTGCAGTGCTCGGGCCACAACGACGCCCTTCTCGTGGAGAACATATGGAGCAACATTCTGGCGGAGGCAGAGGCGGCCTCGCGGCCACTGCCCACTGGCGACGAGCGGCTCGCCTCCGTCCTCAGCAAGCTCACCACGCTTGGCAGAGAATATGTTCACACGGGACACTGCTTCCCCCTTTGTAAGTATCAACATTACTGTATTAACACTTTAACATAGTTGTTTCTTTTGGATGGATGGATGGATGGCGATGAATGGTGTAACTCCGCCTTCACTAACGGTAAACGCTGGCGGGGCACCAGTGAGGAACGATAGGTGATGAATACACCAGGAAATTAGCACGATGGTTTCAGAAGGGGGGGGGGGGGGCACGTGGATATCGATCTGGCAGGATATATTCATGTTCAACAAATGTTCAACCTTCTTGAAACGCTCGTGACTAATTCTTAATAATCTCGATGGACCTATATTAATATTCGATGATTCTATAATAATATTCCACTGTTCCATTTAACAGGACAATATTATCCTTCTATGTTATATTATCTTTTTATAATATTGGGTTTAATTTTAAGTTTTTCGTCTCTTTTACTTACTCAACTCTTTCAGTTGACTTAATTAGGAAAAAGATGAAGATTACTTTGTACAAAAGTCATCTACTTGGGGACCTCTGACTCATTCATGTTTTTGCGGTAAAACAGTTGTTTGTAAATATATATATGTGGTATATGGCAGTGAATTTATAGGGTATAGATGAATAACACCTGAGTCCTCAGTAATGAACGCATCACGGGTATCATGAGCTACACAGTATACTCTGTTGTGTCCATAATACTGTTCATGTCTATAGGTGACGGTACTACTTTCCATCAGATAGGCAGTCAGCTTGTTTGTTATAAAATATCCTCGAGATGAAAAGGAATGGTGACACATATTTTAACGTCTTTACTACACATATGTTTAGATGGATACCAACTAGCAAATACCTTGACTATGATTTTAGTATGTGACCTGTGCATGCAGTACCAATTTCCATTAGCTGTTTTGCAGCTAAATAAATCCAAATATAACTAACCTATATACTAATTTATTTATAGATAGTGTAATAGAAGTCATTTAAGCTTTATATTCAGACAATATGAATATTTTTATTCTCCCAAAAATGTAATTTTATACAAATGTGAATTAAAAATTATTTTCTATTACTAACTCACAATATTCGGTCTGTTAGGTCAATTATAATTTTTTTTTATGCAACTTAGAATGGCAAACAAGCTGACGGCCCACCTGATGGAAAGTGGTAACCGTCGCCTATATACATGAGCAGTACCATGGACATAACAGCATACTGTTTCGCCCATGATACCCTCTAAGCGTTGCCATTCCTGAGGACTCAGATGTTATTCCTCCGTACTCAGTAAATTCATGCCCACCCTTCAAACCGAAACACAGCCATGCAAACACAACTGCTTCACGGTTGAAACACGAATGGGACAGAGGTACCCAAGCAATCGACTCTTGTACAAAGTCTTCCTCTGGTATTAAAAAGAATTCTGTTTATTGTATGTTTTAATTTATTATTTTTTCTTTGTAGATTTTATTGTCCGTCAGTTAGAAATAATGTCCTGTAAACTTCAAGCAGACAAAAGTATGGTGTATAGAACAATACTAAACATTGGTGTTTCAATAGAACAAGTACTGGATATATATATTAAGTGAGTATACTTTTATTTTATAACTACATTACGATTATAAAATATGAAAGGAATTTAACTGCTCCTAACAATATTGGTTATAGTATCAAAGTGTACTCCTACTGAAAACACAAAGCCTCTTTACACAGTGACATTATGTGACTTCAAAATTTTGTCTTCGCCAACTGACGTAATAGCACGCTTAAAGTAATTCGTACGGCGTTATTTTTAGCGCTGGTATTTTGCGCAATTGCATGTTGGGATGGGCGCAGGGGATACAGTGAAGGAAATCACTGTGGCCAAAAATAAACGTTTACTTTTTGCTATTGTTTTTGTCAATGTTACAAGTATGCAAATATTTTGATGCCGAAAAATTATCATGTGATGTGTGTACATAGGTTGGTAAGTGTGAACGAGCGCGTGTGGCTCGGGTGCGGCGACGAGACGCACGTGTGCGGCGTGGCGGCGCGCCTGATGCAGGCGGCGCGCGCCGACCTGGCGCCGCTGCCGCCGGCGCCGCGCCGCCGCGCACTCGCGCGCTGCAAGGACCTGCACGAGGCCGCGCTCTCCGCGTTACAGGTACGTGCACGGGCCACACTCTACCTTCTACTCTATAGTAGCCCTACAGTACCTCTACAGTATTTTACATCACTAGTAATTACAACTAGTAATGTGACACGATATTCGTATACATATTTATTTATACTTTTGCAAATATTAAAATATGTCTATAGGGCAGACTTAATGCTTAATGCGTATCTGTATCTGCGTCGCAGATTCTGTAAATAATATCCGAGAGAGAAAAAAAGATCGTGTACCTATCAATTTCTTGTAATGTATATTAGAAGTCGTTTTCTGCACAGGGCCTCTCATTTGTGGCGTGGTGTAAGGCCGTAGCTAACATAGCTTTTTTAGGATGTCTTGAATAGATTTTTTTACATTATTATTTTCATTGTATGGAATTCTAAATATCCATGACCGGTGAGCATGTTTCATACATGAGTAGGTTCATGAATGTGGAGAAATCGAAAGAGGTCTATTTAAGTCAGTGATTTGCTTTCAATTGTTGTCTATCCCAATCATGTGACAGATGTGTATGCATGATAATAAAAAATTGTTGTGTATAACATGCATCGGTAGATCAACATATTACCCTCAATGACGTTCAATGATGCGAGTATCGCACTGTTACTTATTACTGTTAGTTACTGCATTGCACTGAACTCTGTGATCCTAGGAGTATCTATGTATATACATAGTAAAAACCTTCTAATAAATTTCAAATCTCTTTGAATTTGGAATTTATTATATTCATCTAAAGAAAGAAGTTCTATTATAATTTGCCTTTTTGAGCTGTACAATATGTAAGAATTACATAATTAGTTACATTCATAGATACAGGTAGTACAGAGTATATTACTGTACTAGTTGGTACAGCACTTATCGATACTGACATGTAAGCTAGGTTTTAAACCTGTCACTCTGTATTCTCTCGCCAGGTCTTTTGCAGAGTAAGCTAAGAGAATTAAGTACGATCTTATAAACCATAAACCATATAATTCTTTTTTTTTTCACAGGCCCGGCCTAACACACAAGAACTTATCGACAAATTAACGGTAGCGCAGGCACATCTAGATCGTATGGATTGAACTAGTTCATAATAGGTTAGGTATTCAATTCTTTCGCATAAGAAGACATTAATGTTGGTCGTATTCAGTAGTTCTCGACTTATTCCAAATAATCTCATATATAGGTTGACATTTATTTTTGGTATTTCTCATTCAAAAGTAAACACACATCTGAATTTTTTTTTTATTTTACACTTTCATTATTAATACAAAATGTATATTTAATATTTTTTTAACATTATTAATTTACTGTATAAATTATTAATATCTGTTATTTACTTGCATAATTATGGCAGTGACCGATTAATTTCAATATCTGAATATGGAATTGCTACATTATTTAATTTTGAAGCACAAATATTTTTTATCAATCGTGTGCATGTAAAATATAAAAAGAAATCTGCATCTAAAGAACACTGTGTTATAATTGATGATTTCTATTTTTGTAAATAAAAATTATTGAAGTGCAAGCGATTTTCCAGTTATTGTGTTTACAATCCAGATTCCTTAGGACTAGAATAACCTTTGAAAGTGCTTAATATTCCAGTTGTGGTCTGCGAGTCCTTCAAAGTGAATAAGATGAGTGTTAATGAACAATGCTAGGTGTTACGATGAATCTTCGTCGAATGGATTTGTGTTTACCTGTTGATTGTGATGATGATCATCTGGGTAACTATATATGCTGGTGTGACCGCTGATCGTCGGTAAACCAACAGTGTTCATAGGCGATATTATAACGTTATTATACTGCTGTTTGGGCGTCTCTTTCGTAGAGTTTTTTCTTATAGTTGTATAAGTTGGCGTTGTTTTAGTTGGCATGTCCTTGATCTTCGTGCCGGCGCGATATGAGCTGAACTCGTCAGGAGGCGGCGGTAATGAGAAACCATCAGAATTTTGAGTTATTTCTGACGTTTCATCACTAAGTTCTTTAGCTGCTTTATAACGCATTTTTCTGGGCATTGTGTAAAATGTATTCATCTGAAACAGAAATAATTTGTTTAATACTATTGAAAGTGACGTCAAATTTGGCATCAATTCAGTCATTTATTTTCCATATAAAGAGGCTTTTTTTATATACTACTATATTGACTTATATTGATTCCACATATAAATATGCAATAGTTGCCATGATTGCCCCGGCATAGAATGGGCCACCCCTTCCTTTCCCGTGCCCGAGGGATGGTCTGTAGTGTCCCTATTAAAACATCTCTAAAAGCGTAATTGCGGTTGCCAACCCGCCTGCTAAGCATGGCAACTACTGGCAAAACCCCACTTATGGGGTAGGCTTATGACCAGTAGTGGACAGTTAACGGCTGGAATAATAAAAAATAAAAATACACAACAAAACCACAAATAACAAAATCTATACAGACATGAAGAGTATGTGGAGTTAAAATCTAATAATCCTACTGATTTATGAAAATGAATAATTTGTTTAAGAATCTAAAAATAATTACTGAACCCCTCATACTAAATCAACCATGTTAAATTTTATCTAACAGTTTCTTTGAAAAGCCCATAACTGATTTTTTATTGTCACTGTCACCAATACAGTCAATAAATACCGATCTATAAATTTTAGTAACGTATGACTAAAATAATAATAACTTACAGGTTTAGGCGCACTGTAATTCGCGGGTTCAGTCGGCAAATGCATCGCCAAATGGTCACATAGGACATCCATGTTTTTCTTTTTATTGATGTTCTGTAGCGAGTGCATCCTGCAGGTTGCACTATGCCGCAACCCATCATTACACTTATTGAGCCCTTCCTCGACCATGTCGTTCATATAACGTGCAGAATGGAACGAACTGGTTCTCCTAACGTCGTAGTTCCTCGACGGGTATTTAGAGACGGCCCTTCGAAACGAATCCGTCCGTCTAATGTTACACTCGCTGCCATCATCGCTGTCATGATACGTCTCGCAATTGGATTCTGTAAAATCAGTAATGTATGGTTTTTTGTGTTTTGATTTTAGTCCTTAAGAATATAAACCCATGAGCATAAAATAACATATATTCTGTAGCAAGTATCACGTAGTGTATTTGCGCGCAAATACTAACCTTATAGTACTGCGCAATATTTAGATGGTGTTCATTTTTTATAGGCGTCGACACGTACGCCTAGATACATTGGTGTTAAAAACCTCATTTATTAGAGACTAAAGAGGTTTTTATTCCGTTTGTATTTTCCCTTTCTTTGCGACTACGTTTTATAATTACGTCGTTAATATTTTCAATCTATTTACGAAATCGTCGCATTTTAGCATAGCAAAATGTAAGTGAGAACGTGAATCTTTATGAAAATTGATGTCGTAAAAATAATTTAGTAATCTCTATACTTATAATAAATCTGTAGAGAAGTCAATTCTGTACATGAAATATATTTCCAAAATAACTATCAGGGGTGATTAGTGATCGATACTGATGCTAAAAATGCAATCAGTAAAATTTTTGTCTGTCTATCTGTATGTTTGTATAAACAAAAACTACTCGAAGGATTTTAACGAATCTTGGTATAATTATTCTTCATACTCCTGGGCAGGTTATAGTATACTTTTCATCACGCTACGATCAATACGAGCAGAGCAGTGAAGGGAAATATTAAAAATGTCCACCCGTGCGAAGCAGGGACGGGCCGCTAGTAAGTAATGTACAATAAGTTTATGTACGGACACCTTCAACTTTGTAAGCGCAAAGCGGAGGGTCCCCGAAGATAGTGGTTAATGCAATATAGGCTTTATGTACTTAGTACCTTCAGTATTGTACGCGCAGAGTGGCGGATCCCCGAAGACGGGTCCGTCGCGGCGGTCCCGCTCCCTAGCGCACAGCACGAGGCCGCACGCCGCCAGCGCAACCAGCGCCACACCGCCGCACAGCGCCAGCGTCAACGTTGTTATGTTTGCTACCGTGCCCACTTGAATTATCTCTAAAATATCGTTGACATCATTGTGAGTCCAGAGCAAGTGTGCTTTTATAAGAAATCATTCATAATATGAAAATAGAGACGTGCCTTAACCAAACCGCCTCCTAAGCAGAGTGGTTACTGCAATAACAAATGACAAACGAATCTATCGATAGTTTTGTTGAAATAATAGAAACACTGGACTATATTCTGAGGTGACACTTTTCTAAACCTATTTCTAAAGTTCAAATTTCTATTTGATATTACAGCAAGATATTTATTCTAAGGACCAATATGAATTTCTAATAGTTTTAAGTCAAAATTATTATAAATATAGTTTATGGTGGTCCATAAAATAGTAATATTCGCGAAAGTATCAAACTAAAAAATTATGTATTTCTGATTTGTACGTTTGATAATCGGCAATTTTTTTAATATATGTGTCACGTCAGTTATTCTTTTGTTTTCATTTTCATTAATTAATTGGTTACGCGTGCATGAGATAGAATTAAGCAGCTACGCCTGGCATCTTGTTCTTTTTTTTTTTGCATGATTGATTGCTGATCAAGATTCATGTATTCGAAATTCAGTTTAGCAAAAACATTTTGTTATATCCAACATACATGTGTAATTGTTAATTAAGATTTATAACTGTCAAAACTATGTGCTTACCGCTTTTTTCTTTTATTATACTGTCTCTCTCGATCTCAACTGTGGTACTTTCACCCTTTTCGTTGAAAGCCGTTATTAAAAACGTATACTCTTCTGTTTCCGGTTTTTGGATCACAAACTTTGGTTCCAAACTTGTTATCGATAAGTACTGATTTTCAGAGTTTGTCGATTTTACAATCAATTTAAACTTCTGTAAGATAAAATTGTGTTTTTAATACTATAATATAGCGTTGGGTACGTAAAAAAATATTAATATATTTTGGAAAATTTTAAAAGTAAAGAATGATAAAATGCTTTTTTTTTGTTTGTCTAAGATGAGTATGTATACTAATATTAATTTGAAAGTGAGTTCGTTTCTCGTCGCCTCTCGTCGCGTTAACGGCTTGAATAACCGGTAATATTTAGTATACATGTAAAATTTAATATGGCGACAGACATAGACAATTTTTTATCTCAATTACACAGACGGTAGTCGCAGATAAAGCAAATAATTCATAAAAGAATATTGTCTACCTGTGGTAATCCACCATCGTGTCCCTTCTCACATAATATAGTGATATCTTTGTTATTTGATGTGGCTAGACACTGTGTGGGGGGCCGAGGCGCGGTTTCGTCTGTCACTAACGCGATACATGGAGAATGGGGTAATCCTTTATTAGGAACTTCGTTGAGACCCCAACAGAATACTGTGCCTGCAAAAACCGCACAATATTTGCTGTAGATTAAAATATCTCTCTAATTCTATTTTATCTTTTTACATAAAAAAATAATAATAAAGTAGAAAATACTGATAGATTTTGAGCCTTGACCTTGAGCTATATATGTTTTTATATGTAGGTAATATTGTAATTGCGATAGTCGCGTTGTTTTAATTTTACTTGCCTGTATAACATTATATCACAGTCTAAAGAACTTAAACCTTTTTTTATACAACTTAGAATGGCAAACAAGCTGACGGCCCACCTGATGGAAAGTGATAACCGTCGCCTATAGACATGACCAGTGCCATGAACATAACAGAGTATACTGTTTCGCCCATGATACCCCCAATGCACTGCCATTCCTGAGGACTCAGGTGTTATTCCTCTGTACCCAGTAAATTCACGCCATATCCCACCCTTCAAACCGAAACACAGCTATGCAAACAACTGCTTCACGGTTAAAACACGAATGGGAGAGAGGTACCCAAGCAATCGACTTTTGTACAAAGTCTCCTTCCTACCAGTCCTCCAATATGCATGTCTAAACAGAACAAAGAAAAAACGTACCTCCTTGTTAAAAAGTTTTAAGTTAGATTTTTCACAAATAATTTTGTATACCAAAGGTAATAAAAATGCTACTCACTGAAAGGCGTATCATTAGGTCTCTCGTATGACAAGTAAGGTTCTTCTGTTTTTATTGTGATGTGTGGGTGGTGACGCAATTGGTTTATATCGTCCACAGTGTCGTTCACAATTACCCACCGGAACGCAGATGGTTCGGGATTCGATTTCACGCTGCAAGTTATGTTTACAGTCTCGTTTTGCCGAACCCCGTACTGTGCTATGGCCTCCTCTTCGCAATATGCAGGGTCTAGAATTAATACCAATTGTTTTTTAGGACTGGAATGGAATGGTAACCTCTTCTGTGCTATTGATTTACGATAACAGCAGACCAATGATGATTAAGTTAGATTAAAGTCAGATCAGTTGGAATTGTGATTCATGCCTAAATTTTAATTATTTTTATAAAGTCCTACATGAACCACAACCTAAATAAATAAACAGACCACTATATCTGTTCATGTTTTTTTTGTTATGCTTTTATGGAGTTATTGGAATTTCAACGCAAAAAAAAACTTTAACAGTTATATTTAAAAGTTTTAAAGAGGAATAAATGACTATTAGAAAGATGTAAGTGTTTTTATAAAAAATGAGATTAGTAAATAATCTTGGCATATCTTGTTCGAAATTATCCAGTTAAAAATAACAATCCAAAAATAGTAATATGATTAAGAAATCAACTTTACTATATCTTGCTATTTGTTCATCTTATAAAATGTTATTTCAACAAAAAAATCATACTGGAATTGTATATGAAATCATCCATGGTATGAAGACATTTTATCTATACATATAGATAGTAATATTATAAAGAGGAAAGATTTTTTGTTTGTTTGTAATGGATAAATTCCAAAACTATTCGACTGATTTTAAAAATATTTTCATTTATAGAAAAACTACATTATCAGTGAATAACATAGGCTATATATTATTTCCGAATATTTTGTTTACTTGTGCGAAACCGGTCCGGATCTGTAAAGAGTAATGAAGCCGCGGAAAACAGCCATTTATTATTTAAAAAAAAAAAAGCTTACATGTGACATCAACAACAAGTGGTTCACTGTAAGTGGACCCTTCATCGTTGCTGGCTGCACAAACATACTCGCCAGCGTGCTCCTCAGATATATTCGATAATTCCAACGTGGGTCTTATTTGACTTGATTTACCATCATCGAGTACCACGTCTTCCTGCAATCATTTAATCGTACAATCACCTGTATTTTTGTACAATTAGGTACTTACTTGCTCAACAATGCATATCTTACCAGAGGGAGACTTTGTATAAAAGTCGTTTGCTTGGATACCTCTGTCCGATTCGTGTTTCTACTGTGAAGCAGTTGTGTTTGCATGGCTGTGTTACAGTTTAAAGGGTGGGATATGGCAGTAAATTTACAGTGTACAGAGGAATTACATCTGAGTCTTTAGAAATGACAACGCATGGGGGGTATCAAGGTGAAACTCTGTTATGTCCATGGTACTGTTCATGTCTATAGGCGACGGTTACCGCTTTTCATCAGGTAGGCCGACAGCTTATTTGCCATTCTAAGTAGCAGGAAAAAAATCTGCACTGGAGTTTTTTTATTGAAATTTAATGTATCTCCCCCTTTAAATATGTGGCAGATCAATCCATCGATAGACTTCATTTTCATCACATCATTTCTATGACCATACTAATAATAAAAAATGAAACGTAAACCAACACATATATATTCATAGATTCATTTACTACATTGTAAGCAGGTTATGACAGTTCATAATTTAATGTCTGTTATATTAAAATATTTAGTTTTTTGTCATCTTTAGATATATAATATATATCAAAGGAAAATTTAGAAAAAAGTCGTCTGAGTGGGTTCTGTTTTATTTTATTAATACTACTACAAAACTGTACCTACTTATCAAAGTAGGGCTGTGGTTTGGATTGAATGATGGAATTAAGATTAGATATGGAGGCATAACATTAAGGGTGTTATATTTCATATCTAATTAATATCGAAGTTTTTAAGAATGATAAAACACATAAGACATTATATTATAAGCTTTTAAGTGTATTTTGTTAATATCTACGATGTTATTGATGTCTACAGGCGATATTTGCTATTAAACAAAGTGGTATGAAATACTTTTACGTCCTTTTGTTGAAAAAACCTTTATATTTTTTTTTATAAATAAAATAGTAATACATAAAAAAAATATTAACTAAATTCAGCGTTTCTTAGGACTAGTTGAAATCCATAACTCTTTACCTCATGATACCATGTCAGTTGATATATAGATGGGTTGGCCTCGTAACTACAATTCAGTAACAAGTTGGATCCTTTTACAACAGCTATTGTTCTGTTATTTAATTCCTCATCAACGACTATTTCCAAAACAGGTGGATCTGAAATTAACCGAAATATAATATGAAAGTTTTACAAATAAAAATATGCATACCTATGTAATCATTAGAAATAGTCTTGGGTTACTTTAACGGTCCAGATTATCAAAGAAGAAATTAGCAAGAAGATTTATTATTGCCACATATGTATAAATTTCTATACGGTATTTCAGTTGTACGAGTCTTACGAAATACCTACTACTTTACCTTACCAAAGAGAGATTATGCAAAAGTCGTTTGCACCTTTGTTCCATTCGTATTTCTTCCGTAATGCAGCTATGCTTGCATGGTCGTCCTTCAAGGGTGGAATATGGCAGTGAAATTATAGAGTACAGGAGCACACTAACATAGTGTTCAGGAATGCCAATACATGAAGGGTACAATGAGCTTCACAATGTATGACTATTATTTATAATTTACTTTTTATAATTTTATAATTTGCACAAAACATAAATATATTTTGAAAGGCATTTGAAGTTGCCTCAGTCCTAAAAAAAAGTTTTTGCACGTTAATGTTAGCAAAACCTGTTAGATCTATATAAATCCATCAACGAATAACCAGTGTCTTTGTATTTATTATACACATGATTGCAAATAAATTTATCTTTATTTATGTTAATCTAATGTTCCTGGTTCTGTTAATGTCTAGGTATAAGCGATATTACCATTTTCTATTATGTAGGCCGTCAGCTTTAATGCAACTTTAAGTATCATAAAATTAATAAGTACCTACATAGAACTGTAAGTGGCAGGTCCTGTGCGCACAGAATTTTCTGATCTTCGTGTCCATATACGGGTGCACAACAAGTGATTTTAGACTCATCATGTCGCTGGTCTATAGTCAACTGGATGTCACTAACCACAAGTCGTTGAGTGGCCTCTGTCTGCAAACCCATTGTTGCTTAATAAAACTCGTTTTTTTTACATATATAACTGAGATGGTAAGTATAGAGCATCTGACCGTAAGCGTCTGATAAAGTAAAATAAAAGATAAATCATCAATTATAATGCCTGTCATTTCAATGCTCTCCTAATAGCATAGAGTAAGTAAATGAAATATATATTATCCATATCATAATAAAGTGAGGAAAACTCGAAATTAAAATCTTATACAAAGTCACCTGGACAACGTTCATGAGTTATTAAGGTAAATAGACACAGAATAGACATAGTATTTCTATGATTTATAATTCCACAGAAACGGGAAATAACGTTTCACGTGGATTTACGGTGTTTATTTTCATTATACATAGATTAAACTTAGTATCTGTGGTATTTCCATTTAACGCCTATCACAGTTTACCTTGAAGTGTAGATAGATACAAAATTATAAAACAAGAAAAAAAGTAAAATTACAGTAATGTTTTGCTCCAAATTGACAAGCTGCGTGTTATTGAGCCGCCACAGAATCGGCGGGGCTGGCCGAGCGCCCAGCACCCGACACTGTAGCGCAAGAGACTCGCCGGCTCGCACGCGGCCACCCACGATCTCCTTCTCAAACGGAACCCGTAGCACGACCAGCTCTGGTGGCACTGAGTGAAAATAGGTTCTAATATAAATACAATTTCATCCTCAGTAATTGTAAATTATATATATATATCATTCATAACTAAATATAATATATATAGTTAAATACTTAAATTAAAAATATAAATAGGTACTGTATCGACTAACTTTTCGGTGATGGAAAACACTGGTAACAAACCAAATTAATACGAGTGATGGCGTTAAGCTTACCTCCTATTATTGAATTGCTCAACAAATATGAGAATATTCATTTATTTTAATAATTTTGACTGGGAATAATTCTAAGTATCTATATAACAGAATATATCTAAGTATCTATATAACAAATAAAATACCATGCGTTTTAACCCACATGCTTTCGGCTATAAAATAGAGTATCTAAAACTTTTGGTTTTAAGCATAAAATAAAAAAAAAAAACTGCTAATATTACAAAGCGCGTTAGTATTTGCCTTTACATCACTAATGTTGTCTAAACTATAGAAAACACCTTATGGTAAGTCGCTTTTAGGAGACAACTGTGAAAACTTACGGTGCATATTGATGATAACATCTATGAAAAGCGGTGGCGTAACTTGATTGTTGTTGGCGGTGCACGTGAGCACAAGCCCGTGGTCCTCACGCACCAGCGGGCCGTAGCGTACGTCGCTGCGTACGCGTTGCTCGGACAGCGGCACCCACGTGTTTTTTAGTAACCGCTGCGTTGCCCACCATGACAAGGAGGCTTGTGGTTTTCCTGCAAAAAAATTTAAATCGTCACATGTTCATCATATGATTTTTTTTTATACAAATTAGAATGGCAAACAAGCTGACGGCCCACCTGATGGAAAGTGGTAACCGTTGCCTATAGACATGAGCAGTACCATGGATATAACAGAGTATACTGTTTCGCCCATGATACCCCCCATGCGTTGCCATTTCTGAGGACTTAGATGTTATTCCTCTGTACCCTGTAAATTCACGCCAATTTTTTATAGAAATTTGCAAAAAAATTGACAGGTCATTTGATGATAAATACATAAACATATGCATATGCATATGACGTAAGAGGGTCAAATTCGAAAGCCGAATAGAAATACGAACGAGATTCGAATATCTTACTTTATTTTACTTAATCATATCCGCATTCGTGATGCGGTTGGCGTAGCGATATTTTGAATAAATCCCATAAAAATAAGAAAATTACCGCATAATCTTAAAAGTTGATTTGCCATTTTACGAAACGCTTGCACATTCACAAACATGGATCAAACAATTTTTACATTAAATATTTATATTTATATTAAAATATGTAAGCTTTCAACATTATGGGTTAGTCGCACGTTATTGATGCTTGTTCTTGCAAAACCCACATGAAACCAAAGCAGAAGTAAACTTTACTAATTGTATATGCCAATATTCGGTTCAGTTGGCAAACTGGCAATGTAATCATGTATCGAATTTTTATCAGTTCGTCTGTATTCGATTTTACAGTTTAGGATCACAAAAAATATAAAAGGCATAACATCTTAGTCCTCAGGAATGATAACGCATGGGTGAAACAGTATACTCTGTTATGTCCATGATACTGCTCATGTCTACAGGCGACGGTTACCACTTTCCATCAGGTTGGTCGACAGCTTGTTTGCCATTTTAAGTTGCATAAAAAGAAATAGACAAACTGAGGACCTTTTCCTTTTGAAGCTTAAAAAATACTAACCTCCGTATGCGATACAGAAAAGATTAACAGTATCGCCGATATAGTAAGGCCCAATGTTTCTGCTCACGTTGGCTGCGTCACTGGTTGTCTCTACTCGTGTGCCATTCTCGGACACTACGTACAGCCGCTGGGGAGGCTCTGTAAATTATGTTATTTATGAATTCAAATTCAAATCATCCTTATTCGAATAAAAGTCTACACAACAACGTGCTTGTAAACAGGTAATAAAACCTTACAATATAATATAGGGCATTTCATAAACATGCCTACAAACATTTACAAGGTCGACAACGCATAAGCCAATCCTCTTATGTTGCTGGTGTTTATGAGCGACGGTAACCACTTTCCATCAGATGGATCGGCTGCATCTTTGCCTTCCTAACTATAAAAAAAAGTGTTTACAAGCATTTTAAATCGCCATTTTTTATGAAAGTACTGAATTATTACAGTAATTTTTTTTTGCTAGAATAAAGGGTCCAAGAGTTGTTTGTAACTTAAAGAGTCATGGTTTCAGGCAAGAGATATTGCGGGATCGCCATATTTATTTAATACTACTTAAAGTACCTACCAATAATAAAGTGTTATAAAAAAAAGGTGTTAGACACAAAATAATGTGCAATGTAATATTTACGTTGTGTTGTTTAATAAATAGAGGGAATTGTTCCGGTCGTACTTCCTCATTAATACGCGGTCCAATTAAGCGAAGCGCCGCGCCGTTCTGTTATGTCAGCAATTATTCGACAAACACAATAGATACCTATGCACAATCCTTTGTCTATTTAAATTTTGAATGTTTTATTTATTATAATTAATACCTAAATATTATAAAACTAATGAGTCGTGCCCTAATGGTGTATAACCCAAATATATAAATCTTAAAAGTCGAATTGAATCTGCTCGACACCACAAAAATCTGTTAATTTAAAATGTCAACTAATTTCAATTAAAAATCAATGGTGACTGAAACGTCGTTATTAAGCCAAATTAATTACTACACGAATGTATTTTTTTTATGCAATTTGGAATAGTAAACAGACTAATGGCCCATCTGTTATGGAATAAACTAATAATCCCGCAGTAAGTACATGTATGGTTTAGTGTGGCATAATACATGCGTTATTAAAAAAAAAACATTAAGAAATTTACCGATGACAACAACTTTTACGTATGTCTTGAGTGTTGGACTAGACGCAAAGTCCGCAGAACAAATGTATATTCCTTCATCGGCCGGTCGCACCGTCAATATCTGCAGTTTGCCCAGACCTTCGCTCTCTGCTTTCACCAGCCTGAAGCGGGAGCTTGACGACGATACAATGCCCTTACCGCTACGTTGGTCGTGACTGCTGATACAGAAAAAATGTATGGATGCATTTTTAGAAATTTTATTTAAATATAAATATCATATTCTAAGAATTATATTGTGATTGAAAAATGTCGAAGCGAGCGAGATTTATACTTGCTTAATATTATTGATTGGTAATAGACGTCTATCTATCTGTCATCGTTTAGGTGTAGATATGGGTCGAACATTATCTAATATCTTTACGAAGTTTCATATCTATAAAACTTAAATAGAATTTTCATTGAGAAGTGCATCACTTGTCTACGGGTGGACTGATTTCGCATTTTTTAAATTTTTCTTTAATCCCATTAAACCTTTTAGGGAAAGTAAAATATTTGAAATTTATTTATTTAACACTATACTGTACTAATATTACATGAATTTAGTATATAATATTAGGTAATTTTCAAACACATCTATATGTAATAAATTGTGAACATGTAGCGTCGACTAGACACAAGAGATTTTTTCTTAATGGTTGAAAATAAAATGGTAATCCCGACTGCGCTATCCGTACACGCTGGCGGAGCACTAGTGAGAGGTCACATACGTGAGGATGAAAGCAGGCCTATTAGATCGCCGTGACGAATTTTACAAAAATTTATCACGATGATTAAACTGGCCGTATGGTCCCGGTATAGCCACCCCTTCTGTTCTCGTAGGTGTCGTAAGAACCGACTAAGAGAACTAAATGGTCGATGGATAGGCAGCAGCGTCTCTCTTAAAACATCTCCAACGCCTAACTGCTGTTGCCAACCCGCCTGCCAACTACTGGCCTATTTTCAGCAGCAGACAATTAATGGCTGATATGGTATTGTATGATAATAACGATGGTTTCCAGGAAGAATCGTGTGGAGGTTGACCTGATAGAGTATTGCTGTTATTGTATTGTATTATCTGGGCTGTAAGACCCGATCACTAACAATCGCTCCCCCCCCCCCCCCCCCGCAAATGTAGTGGAGTGATAGTCAAAAATGTTAGGACTGACAGTATAATATAGTTTAAATAGGGGGAAAGGGATTGTTAGTAATGGAGACTGAGAATCCCATTGCTAGCAATATACCCAACCAGGTCGACCTCCTCGCGGTTCTCCCTGGAAACTATCATGGTTAATTCCTGATGAATTCATCATGATGGGCTAACTGGCCTGTTTTCATTCTCATCTATCACCCTTCACTGGTGCTCCACAAGCGTATACCGTTAGCGCAGGCGGGGTTACCATACCATTTTCACCCATAAAAAAAAATATAGTTTAAATATAATAAAAATTAAATTCACCTGTAAATAGCTTTAGATGATTCATTTTTGTACCACGCGAGGACAGTAAGTTTATCATTTTCATTTTCAGCGCTTATGTTGCACGGCAACTCTGCAGTGTGTCCTACCACTGCATCAACTGAAAAAAAAAATAGTGTTAACCTAGCTCCATTAAATACATTTTAAAATATTATAAATATAAAAGATTTGTTATATTATGAAATTACTACTTTATTAACTAAATACTATTACATATGTATATTCGCCGTGTGGTCCCGGTATAGACTAGGCCACCCCTTTCTTTTCAGCAGGTGTCGTAAGAGACGACTAAGAAAGGGCGAGGGATGTGCAGCAGCGTCCCTCTTAAAACATCTTCAAATCCTAACTGTGGTTGCCAATCCGCCTGCCAAGTGTGGCAACTACTGGAAATAGGGACAACTCCCAACGGGGAGGCTTATATTCAACAATGGACAGTTAACAGTTGATATAATATCTAATAGTATTTAGTACCTATATCCTCATATGTAGTATATTTAGGCAACTAGCGTTATAATACTTAAGGTAGTGAATATTTCGGTTCTTGTTTTAGTTAAAAAATATTATTTACTCACTGACCATATTCCACATAAAATATATAAGATTGTGTTAAAAAAAACCGACTTCAATTGTGGCAAAACCAGTTATTTTGATTTAAAAACTACTGGACCGATTTTGATAAAATTTCTATGGGACTAATCTGTAAGTATATCCTTTCGTAATTGACGGAGTTGTGAGGTAACAAATATAAAAAGTACAACCGAACTGAGAACCTTCTTGAACCTTTTTGAAGTCTGTTGAAAATGCAGATTTAATGCTTCATAGCATTTTCTTCCACCTGATCTTTATGATCTATACCTAAAGAAAATAATATACAAATATATTCCTACAGGTGTCTCGTACAAGATTTTTTAAACCACCTCCAAAAAAAGGAGTTCCTCAATTCGTCCGATTTTTACGTCGTAATCATTATAAAAAAGTTCTGTTTTATCACAATTGCAGCTGGCGTTTTTCTTTACGTATTTTAACAAAAAAATTGCTGTTTGCAAAGCAAAATCTATATATAAATTTAGAATATAGGGTATATACGAAATATCTCGTTGGTCACCGATAAGTCCACGACTGAAGTTGCTTAGTTTGCGGAGCAATAAGAAATTTATAATTTTATTCCTATTTTCAAAATTACTTGCTTCTATCTTTTATATAATATAAGAATCTATCAAGCTATATATCTTTAAAAATTTTCCTTATTTGTTTTTGCGTATAAATTTTTTTACAAATGCATCATTCAATATGAACAACTTTTTAAATAACAAACTGATTGAGACTGAATCAAAAGACGTTGCACTTCCTCTATTACGATTCTAAATTACCTCCAGATATGTCGGCGCATACTAATTTTATTTAAATATTTAATTAAAAATGTATAAGCGACATTACTCACCTACTTCATCAACTTCCTGTGCACTTAGTCTTTCTAATGATAACACAATAAACACTATTATATATACAAAACATTTCTTCATTTTTTTAACATTAATCCGTAATAAGATTATTTTAAATTTTGCTTCCAAAATATCGCATCGAAGAGGACATGGCGCGATCGGGAGCAAGAAACGGACACGCGTTTCAATTGACGCGGCTGGCAGCAATAAGCATTGTTGTCGGTCCAGGGAGCGCGGGACTTCGCTACCGGCCGCCCGGTCCCACTTCCGGAGCGCCCGTCTGCTCCCGCGCGCGACGTCACTCCCGTCCCGCCGAACAAACAGGCGCTCGACGGTTCATCATTTACCTTACACTTTTTAATTGGGGAGGTCGAAACAATTGGGTCATTTCAACTGGATTTACTTATTGTGTATTGTGCAAAAAGGGAAACGGTTTTATTTTCGCCCAATTTGATATCCGGTTTGCTTTTCAACAAGTTCAATTTTATAACAGATACTCTATTTTTGTTGGTACAGATGTGGTTGCATTCTAATATTTTTATTAAATCCTGGAATATTTACTATTTTCAGCTCTTACTAGGAATAGAACGAATGATCAGAGTCAATAGGTAACAAAATTTAAAACTTACCTATGCATAGATGAAACAGGCCGATTTTAGCTCAGTCTCTTAATTTCTTTTTTTTTATGTGTTTTACGCTAATACCGTAATACATCTACTATCAGGTCGATCTCCACGCGGTTTCCCATGGAAAACATTGTGGTTAGATCTAGTGGGATTTGTCACGATGGGTTAACGAACCTTCTTTCATCCTTACCTATCATGTCTCACGTTTTTCCTTAATAAAAGAAATATCGCAACGTATAGACAAGAAAGTACCTGTATGTGCCGTTTTATTTGATATGGCCAGGGCTTTTTTACTATGTCTGTCATAAAACATTTAAATAAACTGCAATATTATGGAATTAGTGGACTAGCTCACGAACGGATCAAAAGTTATCTTAGTGAAAGACCTCAATGTGTAGAAATAAACAAATTAAATAAATCCCTTTGAAAACATCAAACACTCATCATAATTTAAATAAACACATTCTGGTCTTCCTCAGGGTAACATGTTAGGATCATTACTTTTTTTGTTCTATATTATGATATCCCAGAAACAATGACATATCTTTCTAGATTATACGTTGACAACATATCACTTATTATACACATAAAACCTGGCTTTATCAATAAAAAAATAATAATAAACAAGGTGCCCATTGGATGAAAAATAATTATCTCTGTATAAATGTTAATCAAACAAAATTAATACATTTTTTATAATAAAAATGGTAAACCTATTCATTAGTACATCAACTACAGCTAATTTTTGATCAGTTTTTTATAGTTTTAGTACATGAAAAAAATGTTTTCGCTTTATATATAAGTTATGTTTTTTATATATTTATATTTATGTTATTTATATATATCATTTAAGTAATAAAAAAACTGCCTTAATGGCATATCATGGTTTTGTATGCTCTAACTAAAGGTACAGGATCATTATATGGAGAAAATCAGTTAACATAGCATTTATCATTTGGAAAAAAATGTATAACAACAATGTGTGGTGTGAGACCACTAAAATGCAGGTCTTATTAAAAAACTTAATTTATTAACTCTTCCAAAATGTATATAGCATATACATTTTGAAAATGTGCATGATTGCAAAAAAATCTAAACTTATATAAAAGGAAGCAAGGTTTTACTTTCTCTACTAGATTTCTTACCCCCTCGACTCCTTCATCAGTGCCACCATAGTAGTATGTCTAAAATTTTACAATTTATTGCCTAATTCTATTAAAAACTTTTCAGTAATGAAAATTAAAAGGATGTTAACCAAAATATTATGTAAAAACTGTATGTATAATATTGATGAATTTTAAGACTATGTTTAATATCAACATCTTAGCCACTATCTGTTCACTGCTGAACATAGGCCTTGCCTATAGATGCCATAAGAAACAGTCCTGAGCCACCTGAATCTACCGATTCCCTGCAATACATTTGAGGTCATCACTCCATCTAGTGGGTTCTTTGAGCTATGTGACCAGCCCATTGCTATTACTATGTCAATATTTGATATTTTTAAACTGCAATGCTTTTACAAAATTATGTGTATGTAATATACACTAAATAAAGGCTCTATATATTGTCATGCCCTTACAGAGTGTCACAGAATAACTGGAAGATCTTATACACTCTTTAAGTGTATGCATTGTATTATATTTTATGATATTGCAATAAACATTAAAAATTACCTCTAAAATATTTGTTCTAAACATATATTTAAAATAAATTTATAATTTTTTTTATGAAATAAGACAAAAATAATTATCAATAAATGATTTATTTCAGGTTTTTTAAATATTTTCAAATTATTTACTAGGTCAATATTTAGCATAAGAGAATTAAAAATTCTCTTGTTTTGATATGTAAACATTTAAACAATCAGAGGTAATTTAAACCACAACTCTTTGTCAATATTGTACAATAAGGAATTATTACATAGCACTGAACCATATTTCTATTTCAAATCTTTCAAGGACCGCACAAACAGTACTGCCAATATAGCTATGACTGCACTGCCAACAGTACCAACAAACATTTTTTTAGTCTTCATGTTAGTTGATTCTCTAGTCAATTCCTGAAAAACACAACAACATTACTGTCTCCTAACTTGGTCTACAACATTTTATAAGTTTATCAAACAATATATGTCATTTCATAAAGGTGTTCAATTTTATCGTATTAAAAGACATACAATAATAATTATAAATATTTATGATTAAATATTAACCTTTAACTGTGTATGTAATGTTATATCCATAGAATTCAAAATATTTGTAATTTCACTCAAAGTGGTTAATGCAATATCTGAAGCATATTTATCTTTATAAATTAAACAGTCTTGAATTTTCTTTGACTTCTTTAAAGTTAGTGTATTTGCCAACATACTCAAGTATATTCTATATAAATGCTGTGAACTTTCCTCTAGAATTTCAGTTATTTCTGTAGGGCTTAAATTTAAACTGATGTTATACCTGTAAAAATAATATGTATAAACCTAATTGGGAGCATTTGATTTTAAATTAGGAACAATAATGATAAGACAGAAATTGAGATTTTAATATAGATATGTATTTATATATTTCATTAGATCACCTATATCACTTCACCCAAGTTATTTATACTATAAAATAAATAACTCTTTTTTTATTATCAGCAGCTTTTATTTTTCAATTATTTTAATACAATTTTCTAATCCTGAAATATCACTATTAATAAATATAATATTTGGAAATAAATAGCATGATAAATAATAAAAATTTTGCAAATAAAAAATTATATAATTTTCTTATTTCTCATAGATATATCTCCAGAAGTAGTTGTCAAAAATCAGTATATTTATATCAAGACTGAATTTCATATATACAGATATTTTTCACGTAATTGTTCTAAGTTTAGATAATTTTTGCATAGATTTA
This sequence comes from Galleria mellonella, assembly GCF_026898425.1. Classification (NCBI taxonomy): domain Eukaryota; kingdom Metazoa; phylum Arthropoda; class Insecta; order Lepidoptera; family Pyralidae; genus Galleria; species Galleria mellonella. Next base: position 375,894 of record NW_026442042.1, on the reverse strand, counting down.
TTCTACTGTGCATAAATCTCCATCTACCTTCTCCTACCTTCAAAAAGTGATAAAAGTTTAGTGTAGATATAAACTTAAGAGTTATGTAATAGGCTTTAAAACTTTCTGCTTATATTCTTATTATTATATTAAACATATTCTTAATTAGACTACATTAACTTACAATAGTCTATTTTCTTCATATATTGGCAAGTTTTGAACTTCTTCAAGTAATTTATTCCTAATTTCAGGGTTGTCTACTCCTAGTTTAATAAGATCTTCATCTGTCAGCTGTGTTAACGTTAATTGGCCAATATTTTGTTTCCTTTAAAAAAAAAAATTAATGTTTATTAAAACTGATAGGTCTACACAAGTTAAACTAATAACTTCATAAAAGTAAAGTGTAACCAAAATATAATGTATATTTAATAAAACATAATTTGTATTACTAATTCTTTAATAATATTACAGATACTGGATACATGTTTTTTTTTTTCAAAATATTCCTTATAATTATAAACAAGGGATACTTACCTAAAAATATTAATATATTTTTCAGCTCCAACACTTATTAACAAGGCGCCTACAGTAATGTCAAATTGTAACGGATCGATTTTATCAACTAGAGCTAATTCAGAAATAGAACCTATTTCAGTATCCATAATATAATTAAATATTTTAAACTTATACTGTTTGAAAATTAAAAAAACGCTAGTTTTTTATAAACCTGATTTGACACAACTAGCGACAGAATCTGACAGATAAAGGTGATTTTGACAAACAAATGTGTCAAAATAAATGACATTCAACCTTTACACCAAGGCTAGTTTACACTGTAAATAGTGCAGATAACAAGAGCAGTATTAAGTAGAATATATAAACTATCACGCTATTAAGAGACAAGTATAAAGTGATATTAAGAAACTATGAAGTACTACGTAGCACACAGATGTATTTTTGCTGTTAAGTAACCTCCAGGTGCATTGCCTGCGATGTAATGTAGATATGATTTGTAGAACACTTTTAACAATAATTAAATTTAACAAATAAAAAGTTTTCTTTACCACAAACGTATAATGTATTCACATACTAACAGACTGGAAGGACTGTAGGACAAAAAATAGTTACAGTTTAAAAGGAAGCTGGGTGGACCTTGCGCATATTATTATTGGACACTAAGCCCATCCCAGGATGTAAGCGAAACTTTTTATTGGATTTAATCGAATCTGTACATAAAGTTCCTTCTTAGGGGGCCAAGGCTCTCCTACAATATAATGTTCAAAACACTAGTGTACATACAGTATAAATATTATGTATTTATGTAAAATTTAAGCTGAAAAAATATAAAAAAAAAATTGCACGGGTATGTAACGTATATATATATAAAATAATAAATATAAATATATGGTACATTATTATGTTTCTTTCCTCTTTTACATATTACAAATCTATATTATAATCCGGGATTGTAATTTATACTTTATAATCTAGTTTTTTACTTAATACTTGACAGCCTTAGATTATATAGATAGAGTGTCTGCTTGCAAATTCTTCAAGAAAAGCGGGTTAACTTTTTCATACTATTTTGCGTAATAAATAGTTATGAGTGAATTCTTTATAACTTCTTTATTAACTTTGTATTATAAATTCTGCACCTTTTTAATGCGCAAAAATTCATTTTATTTATTAAATAATTAAATGTAGATACATTGTGTGCGTAAGTATATAGAACGTAATTAAAAAAAACGAGTCAGCTAATTTGACAATTAGCTGATATAAATTGACCCGTTTTAAGGCTCGATGCTCTATCTATATAATTTAAGTTGACAGCTTATAAACTAGACAACTGTTTCGCTCCTGCGTTTATTACTTAATAAGTAATAAACTCTACAAGTTCGTGATTTCCGTTTGAATCCATGAATAAAAAATCCAATACCAGGTTTCTATAAGTAAAAAGTTTCAAATAAGTAGTTACCTATTGTTGAGTACCTTAAGTACCTTGAGTCGCTTAAGTACCTCAGTACTAGGTATTGAGGTACTTAAGCGACAATTGGTAGGTACTGTACCAGTACCTACTAAATGTCGCTTATTTTTTTTTAAACAAATTCGTTTATTTTTCTTATTTTATGCAGGTAGGTATATTGAAAACAGGCTAAATGTAGAATTCTTTTTTATATGTAATTATACCTACAAGTAAATACAAGAAACATCTTTTATATAAAAAAATGGGCTTTTATCATTTTCAGTAGGTGAATAATAAATAAACACAAAAGTTGTACAAAAAAACGACTTCAATTGTGGCAAAACCAGTTATTTAGATTTAAAAGTTAAACAATTGAACCGATTTTGATAAAATTTCTAAGGGATCAATCTGTAAATATTATTTTCAGATAAAAAAGAATTTTCCAAATCGATTTATACGAAGTAAAAAGATAGATATAGGTACCTACATCAAATACCTAAGTAATAAATGAACTAAATAAATACCTACACCCGACCAAAATCCTTCACTTTCCGTTCATAAATTTTGCTATTATAAATATAAATAAATATTAAAAACAAAATATTAAGAAGAACTTAAATTATCTATAATAACTTTAACAGCTTCCCAAGTTTCACGAGCAGTCGAAACTATTTGGGCTGCAGGTAGTATGTAGCCGTAGGGTCCGATAGAGTCTCCAAGATCCACGTGGTAGGAGAATTTAATGCCCGCACGTGCTTTAGCCCAATCATGTGACATTCCTGAAGCTTGTTGGTGCATTTCAGTGGCAGTTCCGACCTGTTATTAAATAATATAGTTAAAAACCAATTTAAGTATCTACTTAATAACTATGATACTTATATCTAAGTAGCTCTTATGCATTGCCATTTCCAGGGGCTTAATATTATGCCACTGTAGTCTATAATTTTATCCGCCGTCATTCCCCGCCTTTGGAACAGAAACAAGTACAGCAGCAGGTGAAATATAACTATGATATTATAAAAAGAGATGGTCGCTTATGATTAGATGGGCCGTCTCCATGGTTTCTATTCTCGTTTTACAAAAATTGTCAAAAATAGTTTATTTGCTTCATATGATCTATAATTAATTTAAAATTAAAATTAATTATATTCCCAAAGAGGGTTGACGTCAGTCAGGCAGGTGGCCGGTCGTAAAACTAAAAACCAAATCTTTTTGTATTATCGATAAAATCTTATTACGCCGACCCCAAATGATTGGGATAAGGGTAGGAAGATGATGATGATCTATAATTAATTACCTGGTACTTAGTGCCGTACACATCTGCAAGCGCTGCTGTAGCCAGTTTGCCCATCTCCATGAGGACACTGTCATCGTCAGTAGCTACCGTCGTGGGCGCGCTCGGCACCAACCACGTTTGAGAATATGCGTGTAGAGAGATGTACGCCTGGTAAATAAAATTATTATAGCATGTACGTGACTATATATATTTTTTTAATTTTATATTATAATTAGCTGACCCCGTAAACGTTGTTTTACCATTTATTGCGAAATTTAAAAATCGCGATTAAAATACAGGGGTTGATCATAAAATGATGAAAATTTAAAGTTGTATGTATTTTTCAATGCTAAATTATAATAAAATAAAAATAAAAAACATTGTCAAAAAAATAAAAAAAAATATTTTGGGGTGGGTCACCCTTATGATTGACGGGTATGAAAAATGATGTTGGCCGATTCTCAGACCTATCCAATATGCACACAAAATTTCATAAATTTAGAAAATAAAGAAAGGCTTTACCGATGTAAAGCCGTTTCGGAGGAGTTTGGTAACAAACACCGTGACACGAGAATTTTATATATTAGATTAAATAGGAATAGGATGCATTTGCAATTAGGACGTTTTGTCTATTTCACTTCTTGGGAAATAGGTCATCATTGTCATATCAGCCATTAACTGACCACTGCTAAACGTAGGCCTCCCCCATAAGAGAGACTTTGCCTGTAGTTGCTACGCTTGACAGGCGAGTTGGCCATCGCAGTTACACTCTGGTAATGTTTTAATAGGGACGCTGCTGTTGGGAAATAGTTAATTGATCTTAAATGTATTTACAAATTTGAACGAATTATTATCTAGTGTAGTTTCCATTTACAAATAGCGGTAGATAAAAATTATTGAGACAATAGTAGGGTCGAAAAAGCACCGTTCTTTATCTCTAAAAAAAAAAAAAATTCAGAATTTATTCACCAAATTAAATATATAATAGATTTGATTTTGATCTACGTTAAATTAATTAGTATGAAATTAAAACAAATTTTAGAGATAAGTTTAAAGAATGGTACATCAGATGGTGTTTCAGTTCTTTGAAAGTTCTTCACGTCTGATATTTATTCCTAACGAGGTATGGGGAAAGTATATAGGCTCATCATAGATCGTTAAAATTATAAAGTCTACACCTCAAGTAGCACTACTACAAGTATAACAGCAATATGAGTTTTTATTAATTACTAGTGAGAATGAAAAATAAGCGGACCACTTGACGGGAAAAAATATCCGTCGTCCATAGATTTTACAAATTAATCAAAACTATGATTTTCATGTCATAGATGATGTTTATGGTAAAAACCATGAACTCCTAAGTATATACAAATATATGTTACGAGGACTTTCATGCCAGAGATTGAAAACGATTACTCTTTTAAATTGAACATATCAAAGACTATTTTTAGCAGTAAATGAATAAGAGTAAGGTAGATAAAATACTGCGATGAAGAACTTGCTGTATTAGTGTTAATACAAAGACCAATTTCGTTTTCACAATGTCAATTTCTTCATGCGACAAATATAAGGGTATGTTTCGGTTCCATAGTCATAACCGGCAAACATGCATATTGAGGTAAGCTGAAGTGGCAATGAGCTGGTCAGGATCATAAGCAACAACCGACAAGAACCGAAGAAATGGTCTCAAGTGGTAATTGTGTGCTGTTAAATCTAATATAAAGTTAAGTATGTTACAGGAAGTCAGTGAATGCAGATGTCTTAGGGTTGTCGTTACAAAATTTTGCTATAAGGATGTGCTACAACGGCTGAATTGATGATGATATTGACTTACTAATCATTAATATTTGTCGAGGGTAGATACAACCCTAAATTTACTAGATAGATAGGTAGTAGATACAACACTTAATAAAAAAATATTACGAAGTATCAAATATGAGATCAATACTAGTGCAGGGTAGGCTTCATTTGAAAGTATAGAAAATGTTTTGAAAGTAACGATCTGTTCCCAATAATAGTTATTCCGCCACAATTTCTCACTATCAACATGCGGTCTGACTTTAGTGTACCATGAGAATGATAAATTGCAACACTGTTGCCAACAGAATAGAAACTGGGTAGGTACTTCTGATTTCTAACTGGTACAGTTGATAGTATGCCTACATAGGTAGGCACATAATAGCACAACCCATAGTTGTATTGCCATTACTTAAACGAATAAGTCAATACACAATTATGCTATTTGTTTCTTACCACTTTATTATAGGTAAACCGCTATTTATATCTTTGCGACAGGTACATAGAATAATTCCTTAAGAATGTCTATTACCTTTAAACACTGTTAGTCATCGTATAATTATAATCTTTATTATTACAGGTAATTAGACAAAATTATTATTAACAGATATGGATCTCTAGTTTCAACTTCAATAAAGAAACGCTTGCTTTGTTTTGTTCAGAAACAACACTTAGTTCGTAACGCTAGGACTCGATTTGTGTCAAACGATGTAACACAGTAAACAAGCAATTACGATCGTAAATAACTGCATAGCTATCATAAATAATGTTATTAGATAAAAACTGTTGGCACATGGTGAAATTAGAAATTCGTATTATGTGAAAACATTTCACTTTGTTTGATGTTATTAATGGAAGTGGTATAATATTGCTTTTTTTTTCATTTTATGAAGTTCAACTCTTTTGAAAATATAAATTTCGATAAGGATATAAACATGAATGAATTATTATATATCATTACGTTACGTAAGTACGTGTGCCACGTGGTCCCGGCATAGAATAGGCCACCCTTTCCATTCCCGTGGGTGTTGTAAGAGGCGACTAGAGGGAGGGCGAGGGATGGGCAGCAGCGTCCCTCTAAAAACATCTCTAAAGCCTAATATAATGCTGTTGCCAATGCGCTTGCCAAGCGTTGCAATCCCCCCAAGGGGAGGCTTATGTTCAGTAGTGGTCAGTTAAAGGCTGATATTATGATGATGATTATATCATACGTTGCTAATACTGGGCCGATTTGGATACTTATTTTTATAATCAAAAGTTTTTACTTCAGTTTTAGCTTCATATTGATTTTGTGTTTTCTTTACTTTTTATTTAATCATTATATAAATATTAAATATAAATAATTAATATTTTGACTGAATCTCGAGGACAAATAAACTGATGTCAATGGAATATTCATGTAATAAGATATAAAATAACAATGCGTTGTTGTTCTCGAAAGAAATAAACCTACACATTTACAATAGAACTTTCAAAAGATCCAATAATAGACACGTACCTTTTATTGGACCTCTTGAAAGTTTTAGTATGTAATAAAATTTAATAGAATAGATACCCAGGTAAAAGTAGGTTTTAGTACATAAAACGGCCCTATAAATAGATAGATAGATACTCTTTATTGTTTCTCTATAAGATTACAATAGTAAACTTATTATAAATACAAACAATTACAAGAAAATATTACACTAAGGAACTGATGGGTGGCCTTATCGCGATCTCTTACAGACAACCTTTGGATGGAGAAAAATAATTAATATATATTTAATTTATATTTCTTATGTGGATATATATACCTATGAAATTACCTTAATGTGTCCTTTACGTTCAGTTAAAAATTCCGAGACTGCTTTAGTTTCTGGCTCGCTGAAAGGGTGTGGGCCGGCGTAATTGTCTGCACACCGGTCTCGGGATGAGTCCTGCTCCCCCCAGTGGTAATCCCAATTACGGTCCACGTCCACACCCACGCACTCCCCTCGACCCCAATTCCATGGTAACCTACGGAAATTTGGTATGTAAAAAGAGCAATAGCAATGGGGAAAAAATCAGTGTTAGACATATCTTTATTGCAACTCCACACGGAGTGTTCATTGGTTGGATATGAAAAAAAAATACCTGAAATTAATTATGATTGGATTGGATTAGTTATGATTTTCAATCTATGAATTTGAATTTCCATAAAATCCATTCCATAAATCAAATATCCACTAAAAAGTACAAAAGTCGACTTCTCACGTGACTCATCTGTTATTTCGTAAGTCTACATAGGCATTTACATTCTTATACCGATATAGACATTTTTGAAGTGGCGTTTTTATTATTCACGTTACTACACCTTGACTAAAGCAAGTTCAATTGCTGCTATTCATCCTGAGGTGGCCTGGAAGGGACCGCTACTTGGTCGTTAGGTTCTCTATTATTATTAAAACACCGTTCGAACTTTCACAGAAAACAACGTTGTTTTTGTAAATAGAAGTACTTACACACTTGGTTAAATGAAATATAAGACGAAAACTCGTTCAGTACCATAAAAATGGTCAAAATGTCAACAAGAAATTATTAACTTAACTTGTTTTGCAAAAGTGTTGCTTTCTAAATCTATACCTACACATAATAAAATTTTAACTAGTCGGAGTCTAGTACTTATCCAATATGTAGGTAGTTCTAATTTAAATTTATTCTTATACATTACCAGGGGGAAACTTCGTACCAATGTTATCTGCAGGGGAGCACGTACAGAACACTAGAACTATCTTAGTTCTCAGGAATAGTATCGATTACTACTTTCCATCAAATGGTCTGTCAGATTATTTGCTTTTACAAATTGTATAATAATAATAATTGTATTTGCTCTATCCGCTGACATTGGTGCCCCTCTTCACTTTAGATTTGATGGTAGAGTACTCTTGTAGACTTAGGTTTACCTTTGTACATTTGCTTTTCACTGTCATGTTTCTTTATGTATTATTAGTGTTTTTTTTACGCAACTTATAATTTCACACAGGGTGACGGCCCACCTGGTGGAAAGTGGTAACCGTCACCTATAGACATGAGCAGTACCATGGATATAACATAGTATACTGTTTTACCCCATGAGTTGCAATTCCTGAGAACTCAGGTGTTATTCCTCTGTACCCTGTAAATTCACTGCCACACCCCACCATTCAAACCTTCAAATATGTATACATAAGGTATGAATAAATAAATCTTTTACAAATCTGGACCACTCTGATGTTTTAAATAATGAATACGCTTACCGTGTAATTAAAAGTTTAGTCTTTGTAATAAAATATTTTGCGTCTTAATCGACTCCAATAACTCACCATCCAACAAAAAAATCATCACTTTGATCATCATATAACGAGCGGGTTTTCTTCCAAAGTCGATCATGTGTATGGGAATGCTCGTAGCCATCCGGATTTAATACTGGCATTATGTAAAAATCTGCCTGTTTTAGCATTTCGTAATCAGCTCCTATGAACAATAAAATATTTTGCAAATATTAAAAAAAAAAATATCAGAACCTAACTGTAGTATAAAGAAATTTTCAAATCGACTAGTTACTTTCAGAGATAAGGTGGCCTATTCTATGCTGACACACACACATTATTATTAAAGAAAAATCATTTTATATAGGAAAGCACGTGACTGAATATGACGAATTATGAAAAACTACGAAATAAGAGACGAATGAAGAGTCCTTTAATACATACTTGATTTGTTCTGCTTACTATGACGTAAAGAGATGTATACATTTATGTTCAAACTCATTTTCCAAGTATTGCCTATTCGAATATCATTTATATTAAACATATTATACATAGTTGGTACTATTCATGGAAAATTTATTTATAATTATTACTAACAGAATAAGAAAAAAAATGTTATGTGTGTTGTGACACGAGCTGTATGGAGACATGGCAGGACATACTTGCTGGCACAATTAGTTTACCATAGCTAGTATATTTTACTAACAGTTGAGCATTGATAGTTTATAAGTATTATTGTACATAATCTTATTTTAAAAGAGTATTAATATGTAAATTCATACCCTGTCCTTTTTCACCTTCAATGAGAGCTTGCATTATCCAAGTCGCAACTGCAGGCGAGATCCACTCCCTAGCGTGAGAACCACCGTCTAGCCATATTGCAGGTTTTGAACGAAATCCGAGTTTCCACTTTTTTTTGTCTTTGCCTTTCCTATCTTTTATTCGTGTCTCATTTGTAGGCATAGATATCTGGAAAACGAGGAGATTATTTGCAATTATAATGTACTATTTTCGACAGACCATATATTTTTTAATACTTTTTTCCTAAAATGAGGCAGTTTACATTATTTTACGTTGTATCGGGGCGCTTTTCAATAATATTCAAAGTATCCTACTCTGAAGGATGGAAAATGGAACACAGCACCGTAAGAGTATTCAGTTAATTATAGGACTAGTGCCACTTCTTTACCTAATAGGGATTTAGACATTTTTTTATTATTTGTTATACTGATAAGAATAGCAAAGAAATTTTATATTAATCTGACAAAAAAATGATAATTGTAATATTTGAATCATAGATTACAATATGAATATTAATACTCCTACGTAATGAATACAGCATCAGAGATTACACTGGTTATCGTACCTTTAACAACAATTGATTGCAGATTCACAACAAAAATAACATTTTGTAAAATATATACGAAAATTACTACGGAGCAAAAGACTAATAATTTTGAAGTTTAAAAAAGTAGCAAAAGACTATTATATTTTAAAGTTTATTCATTGACAGCAAGTTCTTTCCATTTTTTCTATAATACGAGTACAATATAAAATTTCTTTACATAAATTTCGTATAGTTACGAGCTTCGATTTTTCCTTGACTGAAGCAAATTTTTATAGGCATGCAAGATACATGCAATTTGAAAATCTGCTTGTATTAAAATCCATATCTGTATTAATACCTTATGCTAATATCTAGGTAAACGTGTTGTACAAAATTATATATATTATTACATTTTTAATTTTCGTTGAAATAAGTAGATACAAGAATATTATATAGGTAAGTATTTACATGAATAAATTATAAGTACCTTAACAGCTACTAAAGGGAGTCCCTCTGATGAATTGCCCAGCATTATTAGTTCCACTAACTCTCCATATGCGTGTTGTAAGTAGTCTAAATAACGTAAGATATCCGCATATCGATGATATCGTCGCCAACTCATCGGGTGACCGAACACTTTGTTGGCTTCAAGTCTTTCTTTTTTGGAAAATTTTGGATTCTCGAGTACTATAGCTTTCTGTTAAATTAAGAAAAAAAAGTTTATATAGTTTGCTATTATTATTTACAATGTAAAGGTAATTTTGTAAGAATGTCTATTACCTGCAAGTCTCGAATCAGGATGTCAAAATCTATATTATAATAACTAAGGTGATGTTTAACATCCTCTAAAAGATCCGGTGGTGTAAGGAGATCTGTATACCCGTTGACAGTAGGATTGGACCACCACATTAGACCAGAGCCATCCCCTTCTTCTTGCAATTCGACTATCGCTGTTACTTTTTCTTTGGTTTTTGGATATATTCGTAATAACTGATAACCTTTGTAAGATATTCTCGGTGACTTTTTTTTCATTCTTTTATCTATAACATGATTATAATTAAAATTATATTCTGGCCTTAAATTAAGTTCTATTACTAGTTAAATAAAAATAACATCGAAGAAATATTAAAAAAAAAACCTCTATATAATTTTACAGTTTCTTAATAATTAAACAATTTAGTAAGTTAAGACGGTGAGTAAAATACTCTGCTATTTTAATTTTATTGTAATAATTTGTTTAAGTAAAGTAATAATAAATTGCAGTTATAAACTCGTACATAAAGCATTTACATAATTTATTAACATTTTGATTTCATTACCTGTATTTATAGCTTCGAAATAAACTCCATCATTGATTTCAGAATTGAGTAAAGCGGAGTACCAATCAGAATTAGGCATAGTCCATGGCGATACTGTCGTGGAAGACTGATTAGGTTTTGGTTGTTTTTCGAACCAACTAGCCCCTCCAAACCAGGTTGATTTTGATATCCAATTATAAATTCGCATAAAGATACCTGTCAAAATGTTTACAGATTGTTAAATTATAAACTCATTATGTAGTAAATGTAAAATGTGGCAAAATCAGAGAAGTAACTGTATTTACATGTATTTGTAACCTTAGATTTAAAACTCTATTTTTTTTAAATCTCTTTGCCAAATTTAATCTAAATTGACATAATACCTAATGTATCTATAAAAACGCAACAAACAAGAGTATTCTCACATTGAAAATATTAGAGAGTTTAAGTTTCGTCACTACTCGTATTATTTGCTTTGTCTTGTCCATAATCAGTTATTTGCTCGTACGTCCGGACATTCCTGGTATGGTCTTCATTTTTAACTGATTACGAAACTACATACACATATTAACCGTTATTTGTCCACTTTTAAACATAGGTTTCCCCCATAGATGGTCATTAGGAAGGGGCCGTTTCTTGTAGCAGTTTACTACTGTAGTCATTTTGCCAATAGTTGCCACACTTGGCAGACGGAGTTTGACTTTTGGTGATGTTTTAAGAGGGACGCTACAACCCATTTTTCGACCATTAAGTTTTGTTAGTCGTCTCTTACGACATCCACGGGAAAGGAACAGGTGGCCCATTCTATGTCCGAACCATAGGGCACGTTTACAGAATTGTTTTTCGCATATTCGAGCACTGACTACGTCATAATCTAGGCCATTTGTCTAATTTGGGGGACGTGTGTTCAAACTCTCCCCCAATCAAAAGCCTTTCAATTTGCACAATACTAATAAAAATAAAATATTCAAATTTGTATAACATTTCAATCACTACAAAATTCCGTTTTTTTTTTTTCTATGACAAGATACTATTTTAGGGTTTTTAATATTACTTTAAATTTGACAACGCTGTTTCAAATAAGATTTTGTATTGGGTAACTATAATTTTGTCATCAGGCAGTTTAGTTACTAGTTACTTATGATAGTGAAATCATAGGGTATGCGAAAGCATAATTTCTTTGTTGTCAGGAATAGCAACGCAGGGATGTTATTTATGATTTTTATGTAAATAACTTTATTGACCAAAAGAAAATATAGTACAAAAGTCGTACTTAATGCTAGTAGCATTCTCTACTCGTCAACCTTTGTATCTTTTTGGGATATCATTTGGGTTATAATGTATTCTATTATCTATGATACTATTTGTGCCAATTATTCTTCTCCTGTAGGCGTCATCTCTTGGCGAAGGTGATTATTATGGCGATTTTAATTCCATCCATCCACCACCGTCCTGAAGAGATCTAGCGCAAGAGTTTATATCTAGAGTTTACATCGTGCCTCCGATCAAACTGTTTATAATTACTTCTTTCTATCCAAAGGTTGCCTGGAAGAGATCGCTTTTAGCGATAAGGCCGCCCATTGTTTCCTCATTGTGATTATTTCTTGTAATTGTTTATATTTATAATAAGTTTATTATTGTAAACTTTTGGAGGAAACAATATATGGAGTATCTATCTATCTATAGGCGACGTTTACACTTTTCCGTCGTTAGGTTCTAATGGCATGAAAAAGTTACAAGTTCAATCTGGTGGCAGGTGAGTTCCGGGCATTATAAATGTTACATTGATGTAATCTGGGCCAACAACCTAGGCGTGAACGTAACTTTTCTGCTTTTCTTCATAACTAAAACCACGTGTGATAGTCGGTAACTAGTTATAATCATACTGGTTTTTCCGCAAATGCGAAGGTTTCCTTTATTACTAATTTTATTATTTTTAGTAAATATAATCTTACATAGTAGTATAGAGTCGTCAATGTTAATCGACGTTTAGCTGCTTATGTCTCCTGACTAACAAAGACAAAATTTTACAGGATAAAATATTCTAATTTTAAATTCATTCTATAGATAGTATTTATATAATTTTATATATAATTTTTTGTTTCATCGTAGACGATGAAACAAAAAATTTGAATAGTTGATTTTAAGATAAAGTCTCAATATTTTGAAGTAAAAATCAGTGGCAGACTAAGCCTATCCGAAGCCCAGGGCGGCAAAGTTGAATGACGGTAGTTTTAAAAGTTGACGTAATTTACAGAGCGTTTTGTTCAGTTCATATTTGTATGTATAAGTGATTATAATTTAGTTAAAATCTTGGAAATTAAATTTAAATTATACTAAATAAACATACATAAAATATGCTTCCGGTATAGAATGGCCACCCATTCCTTTCCCATGGGAATCGTAAGAAGCAACCAAGGGAACTAATAAGAGAATAATAACAATACCAACCGGCTTGTCCAGTGGCAACTACATATATATATATATATATATATATATATATATATATATATATATATATATATATATATGACAACTACATATGTATATAAATATATGATTATTATATGTATATTATTTTTGAATTACTGACTTAATTTAATATATATATATATATATATATATGACAACTACATATGTATATAAATATATGATTATTATATGTATATTATTTTTGAATTACTGACTTAATTTAATAATGCGCATCACGTTGCACCGTCAATTATATTTTCTGTTACACAGTCGACTGCTAGCTAACGGCTATATGGTATTAAGTCCGCCATTTACACTTTCTAGGTATAATAAATAAGTTTAATAAATAAAATATTGCTGTAATTTTATAATATTATATAGTATATACTCGTTTTAAAAATTAATTTCTTTTTAAATGCAAAATTAGCATCGCTATAATTCACGATTGATTGTCAAATGACGGTGATATCTGTTTTAATGTATTACGTTATTAAATAAAATTAAAATGTAACATCAGTTTAATCCCTTTGACACTTATAAAATATAGTCTCTAATAATATAAATAGTACTTTTACACACTATGTGCGTGAACTTTTAAACTGTTTTACGTGACTATTAAACATTCGCAGGCGTAGACCCGTTTTATATTATTTGACGAGGTTATTAAAAAAGGCGACCATCGTTCGCTTATAACACAATGAACTCACCCTAATATATTTAAATATGTATACCTATACTACATAAAACTGTACATCAATTATCAAGGCTCACTTATTCGTAAATAAACAGGTACCTAATTAAATAAAGGACAACAGCATTCCATAAAATAATACGTTTTATTCGCTTAATACGTAGGTACTTATTTAATTTTAAATTGAATACTTAATTTCAGATACATTGTATTTTAATAAATATTATAATTTATTTCCCATGCTACTTACTCATAAGTACAGACAACTAACGATAAAGATAAAATCTACCAAAACAGAAATAAAATTGATACGCTGGTACATGTGATGCATCTATATATCTATACCTATCGGACAAGATAACTGCGTTATGTAGAGTTATCCAACCTTATCAAATAAATAATTCAACCTACCTGAAAACCAACCTGGTTTTGTAGGCTTCTTAGAGGGCTTTTTCTTTAATTTATTATCGCCTTGAAAAAGTGTAGAAAACCATGCAGTTTTCTTTGGTGGGCAAGTGGTTTTCTGTTGTGTCTTGGTTGTTTTAGGAGTAGTACTTATAGATTGCCGATTGTGCGTGATGGTGGTCGGTCGGCGGGTAGTGGTCACCCGTTTTGGTTTTGTTGGTGGCCTCATTGTGCTCAAAGTTGGACGCCGTGATGCCGTCGGCCTTCTAGTTGTCCAACTAGCTATCTGCTCCATATTTTCATCAAACCAAAATTGCTCATTTTCGCCATAAACAATGGGCTGATACGGAATTCTGTTACCTATATTTGGTGTCACAAAAGGTCTTTTTGTCACTATAAAGTTTGTATGACTTTCAATTTTAATATTAGTTCTTTTAATTATATTTTTCTTATTATCATCTTTTGTTTTTTTAACAGTCACATTCACCTTGGGACCTTTATTTCTTAGTATAACTTTAGCACTGGGTCTCTTTGTAGTAGACAGTGGCGAAACGGGTTCGAAAGATTCGGAGTCTTCCCATAACTCGAAAGGATCAAAAGATGCCGAGTCGGAAGTTTCTAGGGACCGCGGCGGCGAAGTGAGCGCGACGGCCGCGCACGCCAGCAACGCTAGCAGCGCCAGGCGACGCGCCATAAGGCGAGCGTGTGCGCATGGCGAGGTGCGCGTGCACTGTAAGTCCTACCTCAAGCTGCTTGAATTGCACCGAGTCGACCACCTTCCCTGCCACTATCATTATGCGACGATGTCGCTTTCAACTTGGACGTGCCAACAGCCACTAGGTCAGCCCGCCTATTCCGCATCTACCACTGTTACAGTAGCCCACTCTCTATAAAACTATTACTTATTATGGTTTTCGCCGTGCCCTTAATTTTACTCTTTTATATTATAAAATTAAAAATTTATAAGTCACAATTTATTTTTATTCTGATTACACGAACCCTCTTCACAACATTATGGAAAACGATTTGTGAGTGTAATGAAAAATGCAAGGAAAATGTCATTGCAACTCTATTAATTTACTTCTCAACTTTAATATTAAACCTATTATAAAATTTATTTTTAACAAAAGGAAACTTGGTACAAAATAAACTTTGTATGTATAACTCTCACTATTTTTATTTTAATGATGATGATGGGAATGATAACTCCGCCTGTGCTGACAGTATACACTGGCGGGGCACCAGTGAGGGATGATAGGTGAGAATGATAAAGCAGGTCAGTTAGCCCATCATGATGATTACACCTGGAATTCAGCACGATGGTTTCTAGAAGGGCCACTTCCGATACCTGGGGTCGTGGGGTGATACCTAGAGGTCGATCTGATTGGGTATATTGCTAGCGATGTGACTGGTAGTCCGCATTACTTATCACTTCCTAGCTACACTAGCTATCCTCGTTTGGTTGTATCTCTGTTTGAAGAGCTCATCCTATCCTAAGAGGTAGGCAATTCATAAGGGATATCATTACAGTACTTGTCACGATATCCATGGTGTTGTTAATGTTTTTATGCGACGAATAATTATTACCTTCTAGTACCCGTCACTTGAGTGGCCATCGACTGGTTTCTGATTCCAAAACCTGTGCTAATTGTTAAATGTTTAATTAAAGAGATGTGATCCAGTGTTCAGATTGTAATTTCAAATGTTTCGTTTACGTTAATTTAAATTTCTCATGAATTTTCCATTGATCATGAACACCATTAACAAACTAACAATATTCGGAGAGCGGACTATAGGCCTTACGAGTACTATGTAGAATTCAAATAGGCTTAACAAAATCTGTACCAGTGAAAAGTAAAGTTCACCACTCGGCTAACAATGCCTTCGCTCTATTTTTATTTTACTCTATCTATCATGACTATATTTATTTATTACTAGTGTTCACCCGCGACTTTAGACGTGTGAATAGGAGAAACATGTCCCATGTAGGAATGTACTTTATCCGTCTTAAATAGTTCATATGACAAATTGTATAATAATTATTTAAGCTCTATAGGTACCAAGAGTTAATAAATAATTTGATTTTAACAAATAAAAGGATTTAAAAAATATAAATCTTTCCAACACTTAATGTTCTTTGCGAACATACAATGCGTAGTTTTTTATTTTAAATCCGCATTACTTCGCACTATTTTATAGGCTATGTAGTATATATAATACTAAATAATATATATTTAGACATGTAACCAGTTACAATTACATATTTTCGTATCTAATGAAAATTGTCCGGTGATATTAGTTACATTTGATAATATTGCGTGAAATTTAGACCAAGCTGCATGGTCGGCGCACATCCAGTGTCGCGTGTTCCACACGTCATGGGGGCGTTATTTGTTGAATTATACTCGTTTATTTACCAACGCACCACTGAACGACATGACAGATCATAGTATTTATAATATCAACTAGTTTTCTATCCCATTGAAGTGTCGCCACATAATAAATAACAATTAAGTTTCCACACAAGCCATAATATAAGAAATCTTAAAACTGACTAAAAATTATTATTTTTTGTTTGTTTAATGTACATATTAATAATATGAATAATTCAATATTTTCAATTTCCGAAATAAAAAGAAGAAAGAAAACGCTCTAACTTTTGCCCGAAACTCTGAATTAGTCATTTTGTAGTAAACATGTCATTAGACTAGAATTTTGCCCACTACTACGTTCGCGTAGTTTTTAGAAGTAGGAGAACTAATTAAATAGGTCAATTCTTGATAGCGTATTATTATTATAGTGTATTTGAAGTTAGATCTTCAAATACCTTCAAGAACACAGCAATTAACTACAATCAATCAACTCATTTGGTGCAGTAGTTTTTGCGTAATGCCGGAACAAACATATAGATAGACAGAAAGAATTCTAAAAATTGTTGTTTTGGTTTCTATTACTCCTACAAAAACCTTGTACATATTTTTTATTTACATCTTTTATGGACGTCGCGTCGTCCAGTTATAACTTTTGACCGACTTTAAAATTGAGTTTCTCAATGCCGTTCTATTTTTTTATTTGTTACCTCATAACTTCATCAGTTATAAACCGATTTGTAAAATTATTTTTTATCCGAAGGGATATATAGATTAGTTCCATAGAATTTTTATTAAAATCGGTTGAGTAGTTTAAAAATTAAAATATTGGGGTTGCCACAATTTAAGATAGTTTTTTTTTATGGAATTTTAACTTATATAAGTAATATTAACTAGACAGAATAAATTCTGAATTAGTTTATAATATAGTAATTTATATACCAACAGCTGTGTTCAGTTTTGTTCAAGTAGATTGGAATAAGAATTACCGTTATTTATAGGACAAAATTATAGGATTAGGATACCTATCAGTATAGTCGTTTAAACATGATTGAATGAAAACAAATTTTTAAACAGCTTTAATAAACTTTAACACTTATAATATTAGGTAAGTAGGAAGTGGGATTCAAATAGATATTTTAGTGCCAAATAATATTTTATTTAGGTTAGGTTGATTAACATTAATATTATTTTATCAGAACAAACTCGAATAAATTGAACATCTGTTCTTTATCGAATCATTGGACATTCATTGCATATCTACATATGAAATAATACCTACTTACTACTACTATTAATTATTAGATACTCAAGACTCAATGTCATTCTAACAAATCTGTTTAAATGTCCGTTCAAATTCATTCAATTATTTATGATTGAGTAACAAATATTCAAATACTAGTTGTAACCCACGGCTTCCCTCGCGTAAATCAGTACATAAAGTGTCGTATGTGCTAAATTGTCGAAGCTACTCGTGTACCATATTTCATTCAAATCCGTTTAGTAACTTTTACGCGAAAGAGTAACAAACAAAACCATCTATGCATTGTAATAAACATTCGCATTTATAAATTAATAGGATTTTTATAAATTTTCACATTTATAATTATTACTATTATTACGAATGTAAAGGTTTGTTTATTTCGTCTTGTCAAACTTAATAGCTCATAAATTTTATAAAAAATAATAATACTATAACAAGATTATCGAGAAAAAATATTACATATAAGTAGTTGGTACCATATTTAAATATAATTATTTTATAATATAGGTAACATAGCCACGATTGAAAATTCTTTTAATATGTTGACCGGAAGTTATTCAATTTACAAATAATTCCAAATGTCCTACTGTTCAATCCTGGTAGGAATGTTTTCTTCTACTGGCCTACTTCCTGTTCTGGAAAAAGAACATACAGGAACACGACCGCGGCCACCCGAATAACTGCAGTTCCTACCAATATCCCCTCCACTTCCTCATATTTGTTCCTTAAAATCATTATTGCTACGTTCCTTGCCTCTTTCTCCATTTTTATTCTTGCATAACGTAAATGGTAGATAAAGCACCAATTTCGGGGAGGAAACCAATTTTGGGGAGGGTTAACGTTAAGCAAATGGCTAGTCGTAAAATTATAAAGCTGAAAGTAACTCTCGGAATATGAGTCAAATTTAAAGAAATAATAATGTGGTTTTAAGCTTATACCAAGGATTCGCCCTAAACCCTTATCTCTTCCTGCTGATAATTGATTATCTGAGATGGCATATACAGAAAGACTCGTTAGTGTATGTTGTTTGTCGACCACATCGCCCTTGTCGGTAAAGATGGAGCTAAATAAATTGGTAAATTGACAAAAAAGCTAGAAAACGTTCTCCTGAAAATCAGCAGAACTAAGACGATTTCGGCGATCTTTCTAACTCTAAGTGTATGAGAATTGACAACATAACTATACCAATCTGCTCTGACTTTCAGTAGCTCTGTCCATTCCTCCAAAGCGGTGGTGAATTAGATCGAACTGTAAAGCACAGAATTAACGTAGTATGAATGAATGGTGGCAGATTACGATAACTACATGTGACGCGCATGTTTTCCTTTATTTCAAGGGGAAGATTTACAAAAACATGATATGGCCAAAAGGCCAATAGACAATAGTCTTATATAGATCTGAACACTGGTTAGTAAAAGTGATGGATGAAAGACAACCTCACTCACATGAAATGCGAATGTTGAGATGGTTATGTGCTGCGACAAAAATGGATAAGATGAAGAATGAGTATATAAGAGGAAATTTGAATGTGACGCCAGTAATAGAGAAGTTGAAAAGTAATCGTTTGTTATGGTATGGGCATGTGATTCGCAGGGAAAAAGAGAATGTGGTGAGAAAAGTATTACGAATGAATGTGAATGGTTATAAGGGTAAAGGAAAATCCAGAAGGAGATGGATAGACTAACAACTTGGCCAGAAAACGACCAGTGAGACGACTATAAATAGAGACGAATGGAAAAAGAAAATATACCCCAAATAAATATGAGAAAAGGCTAGAAGAAAAAATATTTCGACTACTACTGTTCAATATTTCTACTTTTTCGTTATTAATTTGTTTACATGAAGATTTTTAAACAAACATATTTTTTAGATAATGATTCTAGCATAAAATGCATATTAATTACCAAAAATGTAAACTAATAACGTAAATAACAATAAACATCTATAAAAAAAAATATCTTTCAAACTTGTATATTATTAAAAATACATAAGCAGGTAGGTCATATCATAATATTTGATATATTTGAGAGGTAGAACAATGTTTTATCAGTATCAGTATTTAATCATAGCAGTAGGTATTAGTTGTATGTAAACAAATTTACTGATTACTAAGTGATAAGAATTTTCTTTCAAGTGGTCCAGAAAAGTCGCCTAATCTTGACTTTTGTTGACATGATCCAGATTAGGTATATGTTTACCATGCATATTTACTGTATTTTTTTTTGTATGACACTTATTTTTTTGGGTCTGAGAATGGTTACTATACAAATAATTGCTAATTTTAGTATCTGCTTATTATACACATACACTATTGTTAACTTAAAAATTACAGGAAGTTTATACTTCCTATATACTCGTATATAGTTTCTAATTGTGCTTCTAAGTAATTCGACAACTAGGGTTAAATTTAAGAAACGAACTTATATGATTTGAATCGGGTTATTTACGCTTTATAAAGTTGGTTCGAATTCTAAGTATGTATGATAAACAAACGCCTAGGAGGAACTTTTTCTTGGCCTTAAAAAATAAATATAATAAACTCATTATTTGGTTTCACATAATAACACATAATTTATTTGTTACCTCTAAACGTCTAAACGACTCATCATGAAATTCTGTACGTACCTGGTATTAGGGATAGAGAAAGATATAGGATATTTTTGTCCTGGCCAGTCAATACTAGAGATTATTGGCAAATAAAAATTTTGTAACGTAAATCAAAAGTCTTCTATAATTTTTTTAAGAACAATAAAATGTCTTTATTGAAAAAGGAGAATGTTATCTTGTTTTTTTTTTCTATTTTGTTTTTGACAATAACAGACTATGCAACGAAAGATACAATTGTTATTGATAATAAAACTGGGTATTCCGGATAATAAAAAGTTTAATTGAATATCCTTCTGCAAAGAAATACACAGTGATATCAATCGCGATAAAATTGATGTAATATATATAGTTAATATCAAAATTAATTCAGCATTTACAAAGACCAATTCGGGTCACCTGTGTGTGTTTTTGGAACAGTATAAAATTAACCATTTTTCACCCAAAATAGCTTATTATCGAAGTAATAATTGTATCCTTAGTTGCATAATTAATTAATTATTGTTATTCCTAAAGAAAGGAAAGCGACGTTGTTGAAAACAAAGCCAGGCTAGGTCACCAAGTCACCAATACATTAGTCAATCGGCAGAGCTTCATGTGTTTAGTTCCAAAAACAGCGACGAGTATTAGTAGGAGTACCGTACCGAGTGGTCGTGCGGTGCGGCGCTGCGGAGTAACTCCGCGCGTAAAATTTACGAGTACGTTCGTAACACAGATATAGACACAAGTGACTTAGTTTATACGAAAACTGAACGTGTTACTATTAACCTAGTCTTGATGTTACAACAATTCTTTATTAAATCCAACCCTCTCCCATACTAATACTCTTCCGATAATACCATCTTTATTGCTGTTCGACAAAATTCTCTAAACTTTTTCGATATTTATTTTTTGTAGGAATACCGAATAGAAATTTAGCTGATGTCAATCTTATTCCATTGCCTATAATTAGGAGCAAAAATTGTTGATGCAGTTGGGGCATCTATTTAAACTATATCTGTGGTTCGTAACGTAGGCCACACGGGGCAATTACTCGCGCTCCAATAACCTACCTAGTTGAAGGCACTCGTTCGAGTTTGTCAAGTTGTCGCCGGGGCCAAGAGAGTTCACTGCCAGTTCCAGCCAGTTCACTGTTTGACGGTGCAGGTCATTGCCGTGCAAACGTGCGCTTTGTCTATCCGGTTTGCATACTGCACGATGACCGTACGTATAATTTTGAATTAATATATGTACATCTAAAAGAAAGTTCGGGGATGGCGTGCAAGTCGCCTGCTGAGAGAGAAAGGATTGTTCATAATGGGGTTTAACAGCCTTGTTACGAACAACACACCCTACCAGGAGGAGAAGGGTTTGTTAGTAATTGCGCTTAACAACCCCCTTGCTAGCAATATACCTACAGTACATACAGTTCGACCTTTACACGATTCCTTCTGGAAACCATCATGATTGATTTATTGTTAAATTCGTCACGATAGATTAACTGACCTGCTTCAACCTCACTCAGGAATGATTCCTGACTGGTGTCCCGGCAGTGCATACCGTTAGTGCAGGCGGAGTTACCATTGCATAATCATCCATTAAAAAAATAAACCCTATCAGGTCGAGTCCACGTGGTCCTCCTTGCAAACTATCCTGGTCAATTCATCACGATAGGGCTAACTTACTTCATCGTTACCTATAATAATTCATTGGTATCCTATCAACGTACACCGATAGTGCAAATATCATTCCATTTTCGTGTCACTGCCACTGTTTTGATGCTTGATGAAGGAATGGCATGAGAGACATCATGAATATTCATAATAGATTACGTTATAACTATGGTCCTATGCGCATCTATATATATAGGACGGTAACCCTATCTGCGCTGTCAGTATACGGAGCACCCTTGAAGGATAATAGGTGAGGATGAAAAGGCAAGTCGGTTAGCACATCGCGATGAATTCTCTAGGAATTAAGCACAATAATTTCCAGTTTGAACTGCGAGGTCAACCTGTCAGGGTATATTTATGGGAATGGAGCTACTAATTCCCATTACTTACAATCCCTTCGTCCCTTCAATAGCATGTTTTCCAATCCACATTGCATAAAAATTCTGTTAAACACTCATAGAGTAAAATCATAAAAATATAGATAAATGAATAATAATAATATTAATAGAATATTTATATGGCAGATGGTGAGTCTGAAGCCGACTTAGATTTATTAACAGTATCTATATATAATATGTCCAGCAGTGGATGGTTAATGGCTGATGATGATGATGATATATAATCACCGGAGAATAAGTTCACTAACTATACAAGGTAGTGAAAACAAAACAAAAACAGATCAAGGGCATGTCGATCTTGCATTAATTAATATTAAAATATGATGTATTAATTGATTTCCTTAACTAATTCAGTTATGATTTGTTGTGATAATTACCTCGTTAGTGTAACAGCCTAAAACACACTACCTCACTTTACAATGGTGGCAGATTCAATCCCTGTACGTGTATATACGGTTCGAGGATTGTATAAGTATTATATGTAAAAGAGTCATCATCATCATCTTCCTACCCTTATCCCAATTAATATATGGAGTCGGCGTAATATGGTTTTATACATATTACAAAAAGATTTGGCTTTTAGTTTTAAGACCGGCCGCCTGCCTGACGTCATCCCTCTTTGGCAAAAAATAAAATAAAAGAGTATTTACTTAAAAAAAAAATTCAGATTTACTTAAAAGTATTTACTCTTTTAAGCTAAATAACAAGATAAAACATGGTTGCTTACAAATTTATACATTTTCGAATGACATAATTACCGAAATTCTAACGTTTTGAGCTTTCAATATTTTGAAAATATTAGAAATAAGCGTCTTAGTCTCAAATCAATTTATTTATTATTAAAGAGGTTGTTTAATTTTAACATATTTCACATATTTCCCTTTATCTACCCCATAAAGAACCTGGTAATAAGATGAAGATATAGACAAAGATTACAATTTTTTAATAAAATTATATTAAATATTTTAAGAGAAACTAGCGAAACAAATATATTAAATAATAATAATGATCATATTTCAATGATTATTAAATTAATTAAAAAAAATATTGATTGAAAAAATTCGAAACAGGGGAAATTTAAACCTATGACTTCCCTGCTTGCGCGCTTCGAGATTTTATAATTATTGGAATATGATTTTTATATTCCCACAATTAAAGTAAATTGCCAAGTATCTAATTATAAATAAAAACGTTAATTCAATGACCATTTAACTTATTTAAAATAATTCATTTTCTACGCATTTTTTATTATTATGTGTTGCAAATTAGAATATATATATTTTATATATGCATAAAATATTTTATCTATTGAATATTTTTACGCGTTATGTCCGCTATATATCGGTACTTTAATTATATACATGAAAGTTAAATAAATAATAAGTATTTAGTATACTAATTATATATAATAATCCTATAAATTAATAACTAGAACGAAAATTAAAAACGTAAGTAGGTAAACGATTTTCGCTTTTTCTTTAATTATTAATACACCTAGATAACTACAATTCAAACCTCGTTATCAGTTCACCGTAGAAAGGAATAAAAGAAAATAAAACTGGTGGCGTAACGACATAAGCAAATAATAAGTGCAATTTGCTCCACAATTGAGTGGCTTCAAGCGTGAAGTTACAGCGATGAATTAATATATCTTATGCATATTACATCGAAAATAGAAAGATACTGTTTATTGATTCCTCCATAAGATTACACGATTTATATAAATACGTTTACTATTATTTATTATAAATACAAGCAATTACAAGAAAATATTACACTGAGAAATCAATGGGCGGTCTTATCGCTAAGAGCAATCTCTTCCTTTGGATAGAGAACAGTAATTACAAACAGTTTGACAGGAGGCACGAAACTGTTCGTTTTTTAAATACATATAGAGATATATAAATATATTTTAATTTAGAACATGTAAACGTATGTTTACAATAAAACTTTACTTCACTACGAGAAAGTTTCTTCATAAAGAAAAAAGTCGAAAAATTTATATGGCAACGCGAGATTAAATACTATCGATTGCAGAAATAATTCGGTTCAGAATTGACAACACAAAACAGAAAATAGCCATGTGCATATAGAATTTAATGATTTATTTCAATATCCTATCCCTGAACACAGGTAGAGTGGACACAACTATTAACGAATATTATATTTTTGATCAATTTTAAAAAGAAGGAGGTTCTTAAGAACCGATTATATTTGTTATGTTTGTTACCTCTTAAATCCGTCAGTTATTCGTCGGTTTGGAAAATTAATTTGTCTAAAAGGATATATTTACTGATTTATCCCATATAAATTTTATCAATTGTTTAGTTCGTAAATCGATATAACTAGTTTTACCACAATTGAAGTTGGTTTTTTGTGCAACTCAATCGTATTTTTTTATACCACAAAAGTAGCAAGCTAGCATACAGCCCGTCTGATGGTAAACGACCACAGTAGTCTATAGATATCTGCAACACTAGGTGTGTCACGTGCGCGTTGCCAACCCTGAAGAGACCTTAATATTTCCACAGCCTGAGCGTTCGTAAGAGAAAATTTCTCTGAAACCGCACTGTACGTGACCACTTAGGCTCAAGCGTGTGAGGATGAATTTCTTGTCGATGGTGAGCGGTACGATTATAAAAGATGACTGTAGGCATCATTTTAAACAATTCCTCAGAACACAACCCGTTATACAAGCAGTAGAACACACAAAGATTTTAGAGTTAAGGGCTCAATACCGCCTGTGAGCTTGGGATCGTAAACAATTCTCATGGCCTCTCTTTGAACCGAGTCAAATTATACTGAATCATCTTAAGTTCATATACGGGAAATTTTAATTTTAATACTGGATATCTTGTGTCTATATCTTTTATAAAGTCCATGAGG
Source organism: Galleria mellonella (assembly GCF_026898425.1). Lineage (NCBI taxonomy): Eukaryota > Metazoa > Arthropoda > Insecta > Lepidoptera > Pyralidae > Galleria > Galleria mellonella. Next base: position 350,247 of record NW_026442042.1, on the reverse strand, counting down.
TAAATTATCTTAAAAAATTCGTAGTCCTGTAAATAGATACTTGAATGTTGGCCTATATGCGAAATTTAAATAAACTTATCATCTTTCCAGATATAGACAATTATCAATAATTATAATATATCACGCACGTTCTCAAATATATAGAATTTACTTGAATTAATAAAACAACATCTAGATGCAGTATATTTCTTCTACCGCTTTACCAAAAATTACCCAACCTATTTAAACCTGTATTAGTATTTTTTTAACTTAGATCACACGACACATAGACATATGAGTGTATGATTAAAATATACTTTATTTTGGAGTATTATATTCTAAGGGTATAACACTTTATAAGTTAAATACTATAATTATTACTCGCAACAACGGAATGGGTATGGCATTATTTAAAAAAATCATGCACAGACATTTAGATTCAGACTTCAAGTTTGGATCGGACCAATTTTTGAGACGGTTTTGGGCACACAACGTTTCATCTAGATGTAAATATATCATTTTTATCTAGAGGTAATAATCATACTCAGATGAGTATAATTATTGCGGCGAATTAAATGTTCTCGACATTAATGTTACGTCCTAGGCAAGCACCTCACCGGCGCCCCTCTAGCGGGCCTTATATTATAAATTTTAAATGGTACTAGCAGTAGGAAACATTGACGACTGAAGTTATGAATCGTTTACTTGAAAATTGATACGATTCACGTTCAATGACAATTTTTTAATAAAGAAAATAAATTTAAAATTTCTGCGTATACATTTTTGTCTTGTGAAATTGTCAATAACATCGTTAGCTTAAAGATAGCAATAAGTTTGATTCAATGTTAAGTATTACTAATCTCTTGTCTGTCATGGTTGAACAAAGATAATTTCTCACTCTTTTTAGACATAAAAAAATTCCGCTCACCACTGCAATTGCTGACTGCCGTCAATACGTACATTTTTTTTCTTAAGGCTACATGATGTTTTGATAAATTGTATATGTTTTATATTATCTAAGTAAGCGCATAGGTATTTATTAATAGAGTTAATATTATGTTCTTTAAAAATTTTGCGCGCGTGCCCCTTTGTAACCTAGGCACATGCCTAGTTTGCCCGTTAACATATATTATAAAGTTTGCTTAAAGGATAATTCGCCTCTGTCCTCACGTCTAAGTATGTAGTTACTGTTTAGAAATAATTCTTTAAATTCGCGCATAGCTGTGTTTAAATGCTCCGTACCTGGGATGAAAAAAAGCTAACACATTACTTATTATGTCAGTCATATGTTACGTTTACATATATCAGTCATAATTCTTCAGTTCATTAGCATTTTTCTTTAAAAAACATGTGAAAAATAGCCTAGATGGTGTTAGTATTAAACTACTAGTAGTATTATTCTGTAACCTCGTAAAAGAAGCCGCAAGTACAGCTTATTTTATTATAAAATAATCTTCTTAAGAAGTAATGAATAAGTTAATGTTAATACCACGAAGTTGTAAGAAATAAATATGTCAACTGGTACCGTATAAAATAAAAAGAAGCATTTTAACCTAATCGACCTTGTCCGTCAGAGTACTATAAGTAGGCAAGTAGATAACTTGGAAAGTGCCTTTTACTTGGGAAAATTTGGTTTTATATTTCATTGATTTACGACTCATCTAAAAAAAAATTGCCTACGCAAACCTTTTTTGTGTCAATTCGTTCAAAATATAGTGCGTTTTTTTTGTTTTTATATGTTAAAAATAGAACCTCATTTATTTTATTTTGACGAAGGGCTTGTTTTGAACATTACACACTGTTTATCACTTGTCATCATTATCATTTACCTTTTTGAGCCTAAGGGACTCGACCTTTATGAAAAATACCTCTACGTATTTCACATATATACAACAGTAATATAAGATCACTTGTTATTCCATGTATTAAATATATGTATTCCGGTTATACCGACTTAATAATTATTTATTTAAATTATATAATATATATTAATGAAGTAACTATGACCCAATTCATCCTTGCAATTAACAAAACAATCATCAAAATAACTTAAGAATCGGAAAGTCAAAACAATCAAAATAAAGTTCGTAGGTAAGAATCGGAGAGTAGGTTTACATTGTTGGAAGTCAATTAATAAAAATATTATGAGCATAAATTTTAAATAAAGAATAGTTTTCAGATTATAGTATTTTTATGCAATATGGAATAGCAGACGAGCTAACAGCTCACTTGATGAAAAGTGACAGCATCATGGATGTTATAAAATACAATGTAACCTCTATGAACCCATTCATGTCGTTCCTAAGGACTAAAATGTTATGCTTGTGGATAGAAGTAGTTTAATTTTTAATCGACTTCAAAATGAAGGTGGTTCTCGATTCGTTTATATTTTTTATGTTTGTAACCTCTTAACTAAAATTATTTTTTTATCTGAAAAAATATACTTACAGATTGGTCCTATAATTATTTTATCGAAATCGGTTCAATAGTTTAATTTGTAAAACAAAATACCTAACTGATTTTGCTACAATTGTAGACTGCTTTTTGTTGTTAGTATATTCAAATTTAGACTTCTTCGATTTTTTTTTATATTTAGACCTAAGTTTGCTAGTATTTATTGGCGATTAACATAAAATACGTATTTACTTTGGCAGACCGCAAACATACTATGGAGGTTACAAAACAAAATGTTTTTTGTGACACTCTACATGTGTTGCATAACCGAGTCTTGGATGCAAGTCGACGGCTCTGTATCAGTAAATCCGGTTGTCATTCAAATCAAAGGAGAAGACCAAGGAATGACAGATAATACTGTTAAGGTAAATTATTAAAGACTATTTATATTTGAGATACTATTTCACTGGCCCCGGAACGGGGTACGATTAGAAACGGTTTTAAATCTTGCATTTCAAAATTTTGCAATCACACTCAATTGCTAAACGTATAATATATATATATATATATATATATATATATATATATATATATATATATGTCACCAGAAATTAGAGTCAATGTGTTATTTAAATGATAGCATCCGTGGTACAGTTGTAGATCGCAAGTTCGATTCTCGAATTTAGAAAGCGATGTTTTCCAAATTGGCTCCCGGGCGGATCCGGGAGTTCTGGGTTGTGCTTCTAGATGTTCATTACCTGGTTCCTGATAAACAGGGTATATTAAGCTTAAAGACCCAACAATTGGTGTGATTGTTTGGCATTTATTACTATTTAATGAAGTACTAAGAGCGATACTTATCACTTTCCATCAGGTGGACCATCAGCTTGTTTGCCATTCTAAGTTACAAAAAAAGAAAACGTACTAATTTGTTTATTACTTGATTGTCTCCCGCAAAAATAATTAATTTGATCAACAGAGGTATCATGGTGGTCACAACATCAGTATTGTAAACGACAAGTTCATGTTGGACGGGCAGGCCCTGCACATCGTATCTGGATCTTTGCATTACTTCAGGTTACCGGCTGAATACTGGCGCGACCGTCTACGCAAACTTAAGGCGGCCGGGCTCAACTCTGTGTCGACGTAAGACTCATTAAACACTATAGCCTGTTTCAATAGAATTTCATAAAATGTAACAAACGTTATGCCAAAGGTATTCTCCTCTGATAATCTGTATGGTTCTAGAGTAACAGGGGTATGGAACTCCAGCCTTTCAAGCTACTGCAGTTTCTAACCATTATCCCCTCCGCAACTGCAAACTGTCCTTTCCCTTTGTTCTTAATAAAGCCTTTTCTTTTTTACTAACTTCGTTTACTCACTCTAAAGTTTCCCTTATTTTCCCACAATCATTTTATCCATACCGTATATAATTTCTTGCACGTTTATTTGTAATAAAAAAAATAGAATTAAAAGCAATATGTATATAAAAATATATGGCTATAAAAGCTGCCAGTACGTCAGCAATACTGTAAATGGTATACCACCAACATATATCTATGTATTCCCGAGAAGGGTGGAGTTGAGTCTAGAAGTTTTAAAAGCAATATGCATTAATCTGACATAAAAAATTCATTTTCTAAAAAACTTGTAATACTCGTATATATTTTTTAATAACTTTCTTTATTTCCTTTTTTTTTTTGTTTTTTAATTGAACTTTTTGCTTTAGTCGTAAGTATTTTTCTGCTTTATTTTCTTTTATCTGCTGTTCTAATTTATTATCATTAAAATTATTGTTGTATATTATATATTTTTTTTTATTTATTTATGGATATACGTAATATTAAGTAACAATATTTATACATATTTTAGTAGTAAATGCACCGCCTTCTTAATTTTCTGCTTGCCTCATGGTTGACTGATAGCAAACGGTGTTAAGTCCGCCATATGTACATTTACTTATATAATTGTGCATTAAAGTTTAAATAAATAAATAAATATTGATTATTGATTTTATGGATACAACAGTGATCGAAAACGACCTGGAAAACAATTTAATCATTCACTACAGCATTAGGATTTCTATAAGCTAGTTGCAATTACTTTTTGCGTATTATGAGCTTTTTGGGCACACTAACAAACAGCTTTTCCGGTGTTTTATAGTAGTAATTGTACAGACTAGTACAACACACCATTTGTATATTTTTATTCTTGGGAAATATTAAACATTAAAAAAAAAAGAAAAAAATAAAGATTCGTGTATGACATAGATGATTATCTACTTTCCCGTGACGTCACTGACGCCATATTGCTCAGAATATGCGTTTTAGCGGCCTATTTAAAATCATTTTGCTATGTTTTTGAAGAAATACTTATGTAAATTAAAAATAACTACTTTTTGAGTGATCTATAAACACTACTAAATAATCTGAGATGGTTTCCAAAAATCAGTCAAATAGCCAATTAGGATAAGAGCAGGATGATGATAATGATGATGTAAAAAATCAATCTGCTGATGTCCAATAGAAATAGTAGAAATTTTAAATTGATTAATGTTTCGATTTGTAATTATTTTTATTTAAAGTGTGTTTCTGTTATGCTAGTTGTATTAAAACTATGTACCAAGGCTTTGCACACGTAAATTAGGAGGGGAAAAGATGACATATTCTTATATCTTAAAAATCAAAACCAAACCAATATTTTTTCTATACGATTCTATTAAAAGATACATTGAAAATGTTGGCCTCGATGTTTTTTGTTCTGTTTTATGTGTGACCTTATAACTCTAAACAATGTGAACGATAAATTTGAATAATCTATCCTGTGGATATACCACTAATGAATATTGCGATTTTATTCAAATTTTGGAAGTGATCTGTGGATATAATAGTTTATAATAATATAAAATAGGTAAATTGATTCTAATGATTATTTTTTTAACTGAAAGTGTTTACTCTTCTCATGCTAATAGCATGTTACTCGTAATTACATATGTTACGGTTGAAATCAGTTTTTTCAACTTATTTGCCCTAACTTAGAATAAGTTGCATAAAAAAATATTTAAAAGAAAATGTATTTATCTAATCAAATATTTTCTGCGTTGTAATGTTGTCTACGTTTAAACTAATCTTTTCTTCTTTATTTACCAGATATGTAGAATGGAGTTACCATGAACCCGAAGAAAGACAGTACTTATTTGATGGCGACCGAGACATAGCTAGATTTGTACAAATGGCAGCAGAAGAAGGCTTGCATGTCTTATTACGTCCAGGTCCTTATATTTGTGCCGAAAGAGATTTAGTAAGAAATTAATTACTTACCTAAATTATTTTTAGAATACGATATGTATACATACGATAGTTATACAGTAATTTGTATATATAGTAGTTACACATAATAGGAACATGCTATTACAAAAAAAAAAAATATTAATATTATACCTATATTAAAGGCAAATATTATACCTGTCAATAATATGTTATTAAAATGGATAAAAATAACAGTATATATAGGAAACCTATTTGTATCATAATTATTTTCATTTCACAACCCTAATATGAATGAGTTATGTTGGAGTAAAACTCAACTTATGTTAAATTATTTTAAGCCGTAAAAAATATAGTCACCAACTTATATTATCTTAGATTACATATGTTCTTTTTTTTTTATACCACTGAGGTGGCAAACAGGCATACGACCCACCTGATGGTAAGCGGTTACCGTAGCCTATGAACGCCTGCAAAACTAGAGGTATTACGCGTGCGTTGCCGACCCTGAAAAAACCTCTTTACCCCCCTTTTGAAGAACCCCATGCTGTAATCTCTTGGGAAAACCTCGGCAGGGAGCTCATTCCACAATCTGAGTGTTCGTGGGAGAAAACATCTCTGAAACCGCGCAGTACGCGACCATTGAGGCTGTAGGACATGAGGATGAACTCCCTGTCGATGGCGAGCCGTACGATGGAAGAAAGTGGCTGTGGGCATCATATTAAACAATTCCTCTGAGTAAAATCCATTGTGCAGGCGGTAGAACACGCAGAGTGAGGCAAAATCTCTTCTAAGATTTAAGGGTTCGATACCGCCTGTGAGCCTGGGATCATCGACAATTCTCGTAGCTCGTCGCTGCACTTAGTCGAAGGGTTCAAACTGGTATCTAGGTGCTCCTGCTCATAAGTGACAGCAATACTCCATATGGGGCCGGATTTGCGATTTGTAAAGCATTAATCGCTGATCCGGTGTAAAGTAATGCTTCGCTCTATTAAGCACACCGAGTTTTGTGGATGCCAGCTTCACCTTATTTAGATAATTATAAGTATTACCAGATAAAGAAATTACTTTAACGTCACTGGGATGGGTACTTAACTCTGTCTTACTCGAGTATCTGCCGGGAATATGACAGTGAATATGGACATCACAGTGTAAACTATAATGTAGAATGTGCTGATTATGTCTAAAAAGAATGAGGACCGCCTGTTCATGTTCATTCATGTTCGGAAGCTGGCTAGTTGCGAAAAAATTAATTATAAGTAGATTTATAAAGAAAATAACGCTAGCAAGTAAAGAAAAAACATCGTCATAAGCAGATATCATTTCTATCTAAAAACATATTTCAGACACATTACTGTCTTCCTGCCTTTATCCAAATAATTTGAGATCGTAATATAGATTTCGGAGTAGGAAATAATGAAATTATAGCGCAGATGATTCGATATAAACTCATAAATATATAATGTTATATATGATATGAATTTATTGTTTCAGGGAGGTATTCCATATTGGATACTCGGCAAATATCCTAATATTAAATTAAGGACTACAGACAAAGGTAAATTATTGAGAATTTCAGAATATTCCATCTTATTATCGGTAACCGCAATATTAGGTATATTTTTCATTACTAATATTCACATTTTAAAATACATAATTGCAATATACTTTATTATACAAAATGATTACGTATATAATGCACGGGCCTTTAAATATTAAAGAAACATGTTATTTTTGACATAATACATTTAAAGCAATACATATAATGTCAAGAGAGATTTGAAATGATTCTCTAAAGTTTCTTATAGTTTTGAAAAGAGTAACATCTGAATTTCTTGCGGGTTCTTCTCAGCCGATAACTAGATTCCGAACCTAGCAGTAGAATAAAAAATATGATTTAAAAGCTCATAACAAAGTGTATTTCAACAAACATAATTTGCATTCTATTCTATTCTAAAGCTGGAACTAAATGTAATGCCGTTAGATTTTCCAAAAGATTTCAGTCGCGACCTTATTAGTACGAGATCAGATAAACTCTATTAATTGAAAAAAAAACGTAATATAATCAGGTCAGAATTTATAGATATAATATGTTAAATACAATAAGCAAAAAAATATTGTACACTTAAGAGCAATTTCCTATACATATTTGTTTTAAGATTTGTTTTGATTAATAATAATTGATGAATGTCTAAACATAATCAGCAAACCTATTAATGATTATCATCAATTATCCAAATGTAAAAACTAGTAAAATATATTTTTATGTCATTTACAGATTTTATACAAGAAACAAGAATATGGATGAACAAACTGTTCTCACGGCTAACACCTTTATTGTTTGGTAACGGTGGACCCATCATTTTGGTTCAGGTAACTTTTTTTCTTACATAGAATAAAATTTTGTGATCTTTATTATCTACTATTTACCTGCAAATTTTTTAGTCGATGCATTTCTGTTAAGTGACGCTTTTATTTTAGCCTTTTCTATTTTTGGCATGGGCCAATGGTCGTTACATATGTTAGACTACTATGCTAATTCATATAACGAAGTATAATTTGTTTATTTTGTAACCAAATCCAAGGTACTTCATAAATTGTGGTCAAAAATACTTCATACATCTTAAGTATGACTAGAATAATATTTTCTAAATGTACGTAATTTTGATAAACATTAAAATTGCATCCTTAAATTAATAAATTAAATACTGTTAATTTATCTGAAGTGCCGCCCTTACTAATGTTATAAATATAAAAGTGTGTTTGTTTGTTCGTCTTTTACCTCATAGCATTTAAAGGATTTATTTAAATCACTATGAAATTTGATATACACGTAATATATGAAATGGAGAAGAGCATATTCTTTATTGCACTTGTAAGTTACATATAAAATAATCTATTTATAAATGTTGTGAGCAAGGGTGAACTTATCTCTAACAGAGATCTCTTCCAGTCAACCCAGTACAGTAAGAAAGCATTTCGTTAGCGGGCAGCTGAAGTGCTACAACTATTAATACATAAACAAATATACAGGCAAGCAGCCTATATTCTTCTCCATTTCAAATATAATAATTATCTCGGTCAATGAACATATCCCGGTCACGCGGACGAAGTCACAAGGAAAAGCTACTACTACTGAACAACTACTGAATTATTTCTGAAAGGAAGTAAAATAGTTAATGCCATCTCAGGTATATAATATATGATAACATTTTTAGTGTGGTAAAGCAGTAGCCTTTGAGTAGATAGTGTACAATTCTGTAAGTGTCTGAGTATCTTATACTATATACAAAATTCGATTGCTTGGGTACCTCTGTCCCATTCGTGTTTCAACCGTGAAGCAGTTGTGTTTGCATGGCTGTGTTTCGGTTTGAAGGGTGGGGTATGGCGTGAATTTACCCAGTCCTCAGAAATTGCAGCGTATGGCAACTGTGAAGCAGTTGTTTTGGCATGACTATGTGTCGGTTTGAAGGGTGGGATATGGCAATGAATTTACAGGGTACAGAAAAATAACACCTGAGTCTTCAGGAATGGCAACGCATGGGGGGGTATCATGGGCGAAACAGTATACTCTGTTATGTCCATGGTACTGCTCATGTCTATAGGCGACGGTTACCACTTTTCATCAGGTGGACCGTTAGCTTGTTTGTCATTCTATGTTAAAAATTATATGGCATTTTTCTTAATAAAAATATGTTAATTCTATCAGGTAGAAAACGAGTACGGTAGCTACGGCAAGAACAAGGCTTACATGGAAAATATCCGTGACATAATCTTGGATCACGTGGGTACCAATGCACTGCTATATACCACAGATGGAGCCCCACCGTCGTATTTCCGCGCGGGTGCAGTCGCCGGAGCCCTCACTACTATAGATTTCGGCGCCAATACTGGCACGTATTTATTTACAATTTCCTTATACTTTTAGTCATAGTACTCATGCAAACACCACTCGTATTTTCACGAGGTAGAAAATCCATCCTCAAACCTTAGAACCAGAATCACACATTGTGCGGTTTCAGAGAAGCTTCTCCCCACGAACGCTCAGGTTGTGGAATGATCTCCCTGCCATGGCTTTTCCTAGAGACTACAGCTTGAGGTTCTTCAAAAAGCGCGTATTCAGGTTAATTAGGGGCGGCAACGAGCGCATGATATTCCTGGTGTTACAGGCGTCCATAGGCTACGCTAAACCCGTTTACCATCAGACGGATCGTATGCTTGTTTGCCACTGTAGTTGTATAAAAAAATGTAATATTATCTTGTACATAATAATTTAAAAAAGTAACTGTTGAATATCTTATAAGTTCTTCTCAGGAGATAACAACATTCTAAACCTAGCAATACAATCACAAAAAATTGACGTAAATCGTCAATTTTTTGTGATTGTATTAAAGAGTTATAAACAAGTTTATTTGAATAATAACTATTTCCATTCTATTGTTGCCTACCTCAATATTATTGCTACCTCTGACTTACTTCACACACAATTTTTCCTGGTTAGATAATTAGTAATATATTCTTTGTTTAATTAAAATATTTGCAAGCATCTAACTATGGACATGAACTTTAAATAATAAAATATATTATTTTTTCTGCTAGAAAAGTTCGGTATAAAAAAAACCTCATTCGCTTTAAAGTTATAAAACTCTAGGCGCAATATGCTAAACCCTCTGAAGACACAATTTTTCTCAATTACGAAGAAAGAGTCCCCATTTCTTGTGACATTTATCTTCAACAGTACTGTGGTGGTGGTGGTGATGGTGGTAGTGGTGATGGTGTTCTCGGCGTCGTCAGATTGAATGAGTTACTTCAATTCCGTGAACACATAGAAGAAAGAAGTTAGATTTGCTTTTAAAAAGTTTGAAATGATTTGTAAAGAGAGAAACAGTAATCATAGAGTTATAGCACGGGTTCGATATCTCATGGTACTGGTCTTAATCCTGACCGGCTGCATTTCAAAACTACCACATTTAAACGCATCTAATACTATATACATACAATACTATCTATAGTTCAGTTAAGTTCTAAATATATGCAAGAACAGATTTTGTTCTTGGAGGACCTCTACATTTCTTTTTTTTTTTTTTCTCTATTTCCAGTATGTTAGAGTAGATGAAATAATTAAAAGGTTATCTAATCAACAGGCCTTTTATTGTTTTAGATGTACGTTCAGCTATCAGTGGTCTACGACAATACATGCCACACGGACCGGTGATGAATTCGGAATACTACCCGGGCTGGCTCACTCACTGGGGCGAGACATTACAACAAGTGAGGACCGAGGACGTCGTCAAAACCCTGCGGAGCATGCTCGACAACAATGTCAACGTTAACTTTTACATGTTCTTTGGTGGCACTAATTTCGAATTCACTGCTGGTCAGTTCATTTTTACATTTTTATTTTATTTTATTTATTTGCTATATAAAAATACGGATCTCTAGGTCTCGTAGATTGATTTTGTAGTTAGTAAATTGTTTTGTCGACAAGAAATGTCATACACAACCGGTAGTTTTTATAATTAAAACTTTGTTCTGGCAATATATGTCATATGACTAATATGAGTTTTTACTTTCAAAAGAAGATAAGGGAATTTTTTATATATAGAACAGATACGCAAAGAGGGAAACGAGAGAAAAAGTTTATTGTAACATACGTTTAACGGCGTTACATTTCAAAGAATTATTAATTTATTATGAATATTAATGTTAGCTTTATAAATATTGTGAATGAAAAATATTTTGAATATTAACTTTTACTTTTTATTATTTTAATTAATATAAAATTTTTGATACAATACCATGACACAGGACTACAATAAAATTAGATGTTATTTATATATCGCAATAAGAATATTTGATGAGAATAAACACTGTTTTTTTAATATATTACAATTCACCAACAAGTAATAAAAAGAACTGATTAATAGAAGAAACAAATATTTATATTAATTTTAATTTACTTTTTCCATAACATTTTGAATGGGCAGTCGATGTCATAGGTCAGATTTCTTTCTTTACTTTTTTCAAAAAAGTGAAAAGAATAGATATCCAATTCCAAATGACCTACATTAACCATGCAGTTCTATATTTTGACATTTATTAAAAAAATATCAATAGTTTTATCTATATAATTTTTTATTTAAATAGTCCCTACTTATCTATAACATTTGCACAGGTGCCAATTATGGGGATACATACACAGCAGACATTACGTCATATGATTACGATGCGCCGCTATCTGAAGCTGGTGATCCCACTCCTAAATATTATGCAATTCGCGAACTATTAAAAAAGGTAATGTTATTTATTTATTCTTTATTGTACACGCTAATAATATATACGTATAGAACGCTGCAAGAATTTCATCATTATTTTAGCCGTTAATTGTCCAAAATTGAATATAAGCTTATGAAAGAAAGTCTAAAAGTGGAACATAGATTTCCCTCATAGACTGCCATAAAGAGCAATTTTGACTTACCTACAACTACTGACTCATTTCTTTTAAGAGCGACGCACTATCTAGTGGAGGAGGTCATACTGCGTTTTCCTTCTTTCAGAGTAATTATTTTTTGCAGATTATAACAATGTTATGAGAAAAATAACTTCAGCAATATTTTCTATTTACAGTATAAATTTGAAGCGAAAGACTTGCTCCCACCTATTCCATCTCCTAAAGGTGCTTATGGTGAATTGGGATTACATGCCCGACTTAATCTTTTATCTCCTAATGGGCGCTCGAGTTTAGGAAAAAAATATAATGACGTCACTGGTCAAAACTTGCCGACTTTTGAGAAATTACGGCAAAGAAGTGGCATGGTTCTGTATGAAACAACATTAAACACTCCGAATGGAACTCTAACTATATTGAAACCACGAGATTGGGTATACGTGTATGTTGACGGGGTATGTATAATAGCATCTAATAATAATTCATTATATTAAGTGTAATTCATTTATACTAAATGTATAAATGAATTATAATTACAGTAACAGGCAATTATATTAATATTGTAAAAAAACATTTTTAGAAACTGGCAGGGATTATCAGCAGAACCCACAAGAGGTACTCTATACATTTAAAATGCAACAAAAATTCCATATTGTCGCTGCTTGTAGAGAACCAGGGTCGTATTAATTTTGGAGATCAGTTGCATGATTATAAGGTAAATATGAAAATACATTTAATAACAGAAGTGAAAATTTTATAAATATATATATTTATATATACTATTTAGAACTTAATCAACTGTATATTCATATCCATGACAATTTACAGGGAATTTTAAGTACAGTCAACTATAACAACGTATCTCTTAATGGAAAATGGTCTATAACAGGATATCCATTGGAAGATATCAAATTAAACGGTAGTACAAGTACAAACTACGTGGAATCAAATTCACTACAAGGTCCCGTACTATATGAGGGTAATTTTACCTTGCCCACTGGGGACCCTCTCGATACCTATATAGATCCAACTGGTTGGAGCAAGGTGAGTTGAGAGTACTTTAGCGATTGCGTTTTATATCCTTAATTTTCCTTATTAATATTATAATGTGAAAGTGAGTTTATTTGTTTGTTTGTCATCTTAAAACATCTTAACGGCTTAACCATTCACTATGAAATTTGGTATACACATACTATATGGCATGCAGAAGGGCATAGGTTACTTTTTAACCCGGTCAGAAAACTTATTCCAGTCATGCTAACAAAAACGCAGGTAAAAGTTAGTACTATTATAAATGTAAAAGAGAGTTTGTTTGTTTTTACATTTTTTATTATACAACTTAGAATGGCAAACAAGCTGACGGCCCACCTGATGGAAAGTGGTAACCATCGCCTATAGACATGAGCAGTACCATGGAAATAACAGAGTATACTGTTTCGCCCATGATACCCCCCATGCGTTGCCCTTGTGTTGTTTTAGCGCTTTAACGTCTTAATCAGTCATTATGTTGTTTGGTTTACCTATACATACATATGAGAAGGACAAAAGCTACTATTTGTCTCACTCATGCGAACGAAATCGGACACATTTCCTAGTTTTTCTATAACTTTAAATTTACTTTAAAAAGAATGATATTTTTTTTTATTGTGGAATGAATTACATCTTTGTGTCGCCTCTATTATTTTTTTACGAAACCCATAAAGAATTCATCTATTTCCAGGGTTACATTTGGATCAACGGACACAACCTGGGTAGATACTGGCCTCGATTGGGTCCGCAAGTCACATTATATGTTCCTGGGGTGTGGCTGAATAAAGCGCCCACACCGAACCACCTTCAAATTCTTGAGTTAGAGAAGGCGCCTTCCAAACTTACAGTACAATCTATCGACTATGCAATACTGAATAGAACTGGCACCGTTTATACTGTATAAATTAAATGAACATGTCTATTGAACTTCCAAATAGAAGTATTTTTAAAATAATATACCTAGTTAGCGAACAGGGAAAACGTGTTTTTGTGTGATCTCGTAAAACAATAAAAGCATCTATAATTTGTTTTTATTTTACACTTGGCATACTTATCATATCAAGTTAATGATCTTGGCTTGTTTTTTTATTATCAAAATAACAGTATATAAAATATACACATAACTAGAATAGAAGAAGGTGTTATCACAAATAAAATTTATTGTTTTTATTACTTACTTTTAATGTCACATTTCGAAATAAACATTCCGAGGTTATTTGTCAATTATACCAGTTTACAAGTAATAAAAACCAGATGGGCCAATATTTTAATTATCATTATAATCAGTATGATTCAACACTGAAGTTAAATACGTTTGAAATAAAGTTGTTATAATTATTACTTTAATAATTTTGGAATACGAAATAGTATACGATATTAGGTATAAGAAATATATAAATACATCGATATTGTTACATTATAACCACAGGTTTGATCATAAAAGATATTTTTTATATTTTCTTCCATACTAAAACATGCACCTGTGGAGTTTTTACAAATGGTTTATAAACTTCTTTTCACTATATAATTGTCCAGGGGCTTATGAGTTTTACAGATTAACCCTATTCCTACAAATTGGCAAAGAGACTAGTTTTTACTTAGGTGATTAACAACTTTAAAATTTTTAAAAGTTTGTATTAAAACTCTAGTTTCAAGAATGTTACAAAATTAAATCTGAATTATTAACATACTTTTAAAGAGAGTGTCTAATCAATTAAATTAAATATTTTTCCTCAATGAAACGCAACAAAAACTTTATAGCCTATACCTGAAAAATTATAATTAATACTTATGTATTAATAGATCTTAACTCTTGTCGTTTTTTTTACCCATGTTTCTTTGGCTAAATATTCATTTAATCTGGTAGAGCACTCTCATAAACGGATAATGACGATTTTAAATTTACCTGTATAATTGTGGCTGCTCGTTTCAGCTTACTATGTCTATATTTACCTTTAACTTTATATTTACATTTACCTAAACTAGGTAGTCACAATACATTAAGTATTGTGACTAGTTTAAAAAAATAAATATTCTAGTCTCTTAATATGATTTGCTTATAACTTATTTTTGATCACACTCCGCTATTATTTCCTATATGGACAAAACTTTGTTCTTTAACAACCCATTAAAGTGCACTATTGGGTATAAGTGTATATACCTAGGTAGGTTTATTATTATCATAAAAGAAAAAGTCATCCCTTCCTACTCAAGAAAAAATAAATAGAAAGCTGCAACCTAAAAAATGAGAATAGGAAGTTTATTGAGAAGACATAAATTCGCCATTAACTTAAAACCATTTTAAGTAATAGCACTAGCAAGTAATATACCTGTCGTGGTGGAAGGAATATACACCCTGCCAGATCAACCTCTACACGATCTAATGCGGATACGTCATGGTTATTATTTTAATTCACAGTGGACCGACTGATTTCAATTTATCTTCGTCTATCATCACCTCACTCAGGTACTATCAATATCGGTAGAGTATCAACTCCGCTAATGTACACCGATAGCGCAGAAAGGAATAACATTCCATATTTACCCCATTAAAAGCGTGTTTCTATCTGATAATAACTAGTAGGATGGTCGGCATTTAGGTAATCAGATAGATTTTTACCTGTTTAAGAATGAAGGCGGCGCGGCGTAGAGTCAATGGGGTGCAACCGGCTTCATTCCATCGGCGTCGTATAACAATAAAAAAATTCAAGATTTTTAGGGCAGCAAAAAGAGCTGAGAACTGTCTTTTGTTCACTAGAGGTGGGGAGACTTTTGATAATGTACTTTTTTTACGTACAGTGTCATTAATTTTGATTTAATTTTGTGCGTCTCCTAAATAGGGTAAAGGCCATCCACAGGGATTCTCCAAAATCAGAAATGATATATAAAAGGTAATAATTTTGGTTTTGTAATTACTCTACAGAGAATGCACCAACGTTCACTTGCTAATCACTTTTAGGTAATACAAAACTAGTCAAAAATTGGTAGTAAAAATTGTATATCATTTTCAATCATTCAGCCTGCCGGTATATAGGCTAAAATTGAAAATTTTAGCATCCTTTTTAAAGTTCTGTTCTACTGGGATAAGTGATTGAATTTTTTATTAAGTATAATGTACCAAATTCAATAGAAAAAACTGAGCGTTCTTAGTTCTTCGTGTTTTGCTGTTAAGTTTTACTAACTTTCAATTTTTTTAACCCATTTATCATTATTTACTCATGTTTTTTAGAAAAGAATATTTAGTATTACAAATAAAACTCTTTTAAAAAATTCACTTCTCCAATATTCTATAAACTACTTAGAACACTTTTATTATCTGGGTATTTATGTACTCGTAGTCGTAGAACACGTTATATTAATTTATAAAAAATATAAATATTATAATAAAGTACTTATTTTTCTTTATTTTTTAAATTCTACTAATTGTACATATTATACGCATAGTTTTTTTTATCGTGTTAACAAATAACATTCCTAAAAAAATTAAGCCTTTACCTTTTTACTTTTTTAACCGTTTAGTTCTCTCTATCTGCTCAGGAAAATAATTAGCGTAAAGATAGATATTTATTTCATTAGTAAAATAAAATAAACTGCTCCTCTACTAATAACACTAATAATTATTTATAGTAGAGGTGCAGTTATTAATTATCCATATAATAGAGCGGATACAGTCAAATGTGCGGTTATTTAGAAGACAAACGTAGCTAAACTGGAATAACAAAGCATTATTTATTATTTTAGCTCTACTATGTTATTAACCCTATATTGATGAAAATATGTTATACATAGAGCACAAGTGATGTTTACGAGAATCACGATACAATTGAGACTGACATTATCAACAAAGAAATGACCCTGCAAAGACATGCTAAACATTTCGGAACATCTCTATACATATGATTAGATCGTGTCACTACCAACATCTGAGAGAACAGAACAGATATATAAATTTACAAGTGGTGTGAGTGAAAAAAAAATATTAACTGGTTTTTAATAATATTTGAATAAGGGGGGATATAAAACTAATCATTCACGGACCGACATTTCAATATCACTTTTATGGATCACAGAACAACAAAGATTTTTTAGCGCCACATAAGTACAACACGGCACAACAATTATTCCGAAATCTTTGGTATTTATTCATTTATAAATTTATTTAAACTAATGCACAGTGAAATTCTATGTACATTCGGCGGACTTAACACCGGACGGCGTTCTCTACCAGTCAACCATTGGGCAGAGAAGTTGGCGATGTATTCATGAATTAAGGAAACGTACAGTAATACTTAATATATTCACATATTATAAACAAATAATTAGGTATTAATATATATTAATATTTTTATTATACACAACAAATAAAATGTTTCCTTAACTCATTATTTAATGAGTTAAAACCAGGAATTTTAAACTTTCTAAACTTTAAAGCCATTTCACAAAAATTACTGTCTAACTAACTAACTATGACATTAACTTCGCAAAAGTAAAAATCATTATTTTAGAGGAGATCAAAGCAACTTAGTGTCTCTAAGTCTATATTTCTTTTTGTTTAATATTTTTTATAAATGTAGAGTAATTGTTTAAAACAGCTTTGAAATTACTTCTGGAGAAAAATGTAGAGTATTTTTTTAAAATAGCTTTGAAATTACTTTTAGAGATTCGTGTCTAAACATAAAAACTACAAAAAATTTATTACACAAAAATAAAACTTCAAACACGGCATAACTTTATTCTATATACTTACACGTACTTTGAAATTGATCTAACGGTCATAACTAATACTTGCACTCAATTTTGTTGGTTTTTTTCTTTGGTGTAATGAACGTTCGCTACATATGCACGACAAACTTCTTTAGAACTTTTACAAGCGAAATAATGCGATTCTGTCTGGCCTTGCATGGCAACACAAATTATTGTTTGCGTCGTGTAATCGTGTTGCCTCATTCGTTGGAGACGGGGGCCGGGGAGGGCCGGCAAACGAGACCGGCAACCACATCGTACATAGGTCTGTCGTCGTGCTAACCGCGACAGCGTCGGACCGTTCGTACGGAGGTTCGATATTACCACGTGGCCGGCACGCGGTTTAACTAAATAGTAAGTACATAACTATTATAGCTCAGAAAGGACTCGACACACAAAATTTTCAGAAATGAAACAGTAGTGCCAACATGCTGTACGAACTTCCTGCGTCATTTTGGTAACATAATGTCATTTTTAAGAATTTTCTGAGTTAAGTTCTTTCTGCTAAAGTACGTTCAGTTGAAAACAAGTCTTAAAATTTATTTGGATTTAATATTCTTATATAATTTATAATACATATGTATATATATATTTGTAGTTTAAGATATATAGATAACTGCAATGGGCATGTATTTTAAAACTACAAAATAAATTGTGATTAATTCTTTTTAACTTATATCCTTATTGATAAAGGATAGGTACCTATGATTGTTAAACGTTCCTCGGTAAGTATATAAGAATATAAAATATCTAAACGGAATTTTTATTTATAATTTCAAATATTTAGTTACTTAGAAAAATATAGATACTTACCTGTACCTAAACATTTCCCGTTTCGAATATTTAATTAGTAAAATGTTTTATTTCTGTGTTATAGTTATACTATAATACTAGTAATACATAGGTAAGTATATTATCACATTGTTATCATATGTTCTAAATATATATCACACATGTAGCAATATATTATTGGTAATTCTTCAATAAGTACTAAATGAATTGAGCCAAGAGGCCTTGACATTGCGATGATTGAAATGACCCGTCGACATTTCGATTACCTAGTACTTAGATACTTGTAGACGAAACAACACAGGGACTGTAACTCTTACTTTAAACTTATAACATAAACAAAAGTTAAACTTACGATAGACAGGTGTTTATTATATGTTTAGACGTCTTACTATAAAATGGAATCTAACATTTGTTTATATCGAAACAAAAGTGCCTGTTTCATAAAAAAGAAGTTTAAAGCAATCAGTTATATTATAATACTCTATGAATTTTGGCATATAAAATATCAAATAAATATACACTACGTTAACAGTGTTTTAAATATTTTTTTGTAATGAGACCGTAATAGTCTCAAATATCATATTTTTTTACTGAACAGATTTGAATTAAACTTGGAATATATTTTCTTTTTTTTTTTGGTGATAATGGAATGGTAACCCTGCCTGTACTATCGGTTTACACTTGCAAGTGAGAAATGACAGGTTAGAATGAAAGTGACGAATTACCCTTAAATGAACCACGATAATCTCCATGAAGGGCCTATTGCTAGCATCAGTGTCGTAGGATCCCATTACTGAATATTCCCTTCCGTCAAATAGTTTTTGCATATCTTTCTTTACCAGAATTTTTTAACAGAGGATCTAACTTACTTTGTACAAAAGTCATTTGCTTACTTGCTGTTTGGGTACGTCTGTCCCATTCGTGGTACTACTGTGGAGCAATTGTGTTTATATGGCTGTGTTTCGGTTTGAAAGGTACAGAGGAATAACACCTTAGTTCTCAGGAATGGCAACTCTGTTATTTCCGTTTGTCATTCTAAATTGCACTAAAAAAGCTTTGTTTTGCATATGCTATAGCTTAGTACAAATAGTAAACTAAGCTAAATGAAGTTTTTTTTAATGGACGATAATAAAATAACCCCGCCTACGCTAACGGGTATACACTGGTGGGGTACCAATGACGGATGATAGATGAGGATGAAAACAGGTCAGTTGGCCCATAGTGACGAATTCATAAAAAAAACAATCAAGATGGTTTCCAGGGGGAACCGTGTGGAGGTCAACCTGATAAGATATATTATTAGCAATGGGGTATCTAGTCCCATTCCTTAGAATCTCCCAGCTTAATGAAGTTAGATTTCTTTAGCATAGCTTTCAATGTGGCCTCCGCGTATATCATATATCACAAAAGGAAGTTTTTTTAATGGGTGATAATGGAACGGCAACCTGCGCTATCGATATACGCACAAGTAAGAGATAATAGATGAGGATGAAAGCAGATCAGTTAGTTCATCGTGATGAATGGGATTTTCAGTCTCCATTACTAACAATCCTTTTCCCCCCTGCGTAACCGGGGTATGGCTACTAATTGTGATATAAATTAGTCTATTGCCATTTCCATCCCATATAGTACGTATACCAAATTTTATATTGATTGGTAACCAAGAAACAAACTGACTTTCACATTTATAATATTAGTATGGATTTAATAAATTTATTTATTGGTATTCAGAAAATGATAAACGAAGACTTAAACTGCGAAGTGGGCCCGCCCTGCAGCTTAGTGCTGGCTGATGGCACCATATTCCAGGGCAGAAGTTTTGGCGCCAAAGTTCCTGCTGAAGGAGAAGTTGGTGAGTATCATTTTTAAACAATTAAAAATATTTCATTGTCACTGTATAGAATGGCGCTGTAATATCTCATAATATTTGGCTATTTTAGTGATATAGCGGTTTTTTATGGATAGTAATGGAATGGTAACCCCGGTAAGGATGAAGCGGGTCAATTGGCCAGTCTTGACGAATTTAACAATAAATCAATCACATGGGTTCCCAGGGGAATCACGAAGCGGTTATTACTAACAATCCCTTGTCCCCTAATGGTATAGAAGTTTTTGTTAATGGGTGAAAATGGAGTGGTAGACCCGCCTACGCTATGGGTATAAACGAAGTCCTCGTGAGAGATCATCGGTGAGGATGAAAGCATGTCAGTTAACCCATCGTGACAAATTCAAGTATTTACTTCGTTGATTTCTCAGGGAAACCGTGTGAAGGCCAACCTAATAGGCTACATTGCTAGCACTGTGGCTTGTTAAAAATCTCTTCATCCAATTGTTAACAATTCCTATTCCCCTGATACAGCAATTTAACACATAGCTTCCTTTGTTGCTGATTCGTACAATATGTACAATTCATTATAATGCCGCTATAAATGGCTAGTGTTAGAAAAAAATAATTTCAAAATAAAATAACCCCAATTAAATCAGCATATTTGTAGATGGCAATTTAATTTTCCAGTTTTCCAGACCGGTATGGTGGGTTACCCCGAGTCTTTAACGGATCCATCATATCACGCACAATTGTTAGTCCTCACATACCCACTAATTGGTAACTATGGTGTGCCTGATGAAAAGGACATCGATGAACATGGATTGCCCAGGTAAATATATTCAAATTTCTTTATAATTCTGAAAATAAATAGTCATGGCCTACTAACCACTGCCGAACATAGTATGCCTCTCCCACAAACATAAAAAACGACTTTATGTGCATACAATACTAAATTAAAAATTTATTCGAGAATAAAAAAAATATATATTTCTAATGGACTATATAATTGAAGTATATACCTAGTGTGATACCTAAATTACTTAATAACCTGAATTGAATATTTCACTAATAATTATAGATACTTCATTTATTTATTTATTCATTAACAATATCTGTCTTGCAATTAGCAATTATAGAAAACTGAATATAAAAAATTAGAAGTTTTATGCCACTTGGATTTCTAGAAAAATTTACTCTCGTTATTACTAATAGACATTTTCAATCGACTTAAAAAAGAAGGAAGTTCTCAATTCGGTTGTAAACCGATTTGGAAAATTCTTTTTTAACTACAAATTTTTTTTCATTTTTATTTGCAGATGGTTCGAATCAAATCGTATATGGGCTGCAGGCTTAATAGTTGGCGAAGTTAGTACAAGAGCATGCCATTGGAGAGCACGTCGGTCATTGGGCTCATGGCTGGCATCTCATGGAATTCCTGGCCTTTGCGATATTGATACGAGAGCATTGACCTGCCGATTACGCGCTGGCGTAACTCTAGGTCGGATAGTACAGGGTACACTGCCTACTGGTCCCCTCCCACCGCTATCTGATCCAAACAAAAGAAATTTA
This sequence comes from Galleria mellonella, assembly GCF_026898425.1. Classification (NCBI taxonomy): domain Eukaryota; kingdom Metazoa; phylum Arthropoda; class Insecta; order Lepidoptera; family Pyralidae; genus Galleria; species Galleria mellonella. Next base: position 328,199 of record NW_026442042.1, on the reverse strand, counting down.
GTAGCTGAAGTGTCTGTTACGGTGTGTATTATTATAATTATTACTTTTAATTTATAAATATAAATAATAATGCAATATAAATATCTGAACTGAATTTGATGAAATCTAAAATCTACCAACTTACAAAATTGGAGTAAGTTGTAATAGAAAAAATGAAATTTTATAATAAGGTAGGTGCAGGGACCTACCTAATTATAAAATTTTATTTTTTCCTCATTTAGCAATTCTCCCTACTACTTCTACAATAATGTAATAAACAGACTAAAACAAATTTCAGTTAAAAGGTCAGTTTCATTATTAAGCTAACTCATTCCATAGATTTTCGACAATGGTGAACAATTCTTCCATATTAACCACAATCAGAAGGTACTGCGTCGTTTACAAATAACAGATTAAAAGCTTCTCGCAATCAATATATTATAAATATATCGAGATAGATTACAGGCATCATTTCCGTTTATTAATCTCAAGGATTTTCTTAAAGTTGATTTTATTAAATCTAATTAAATCAACTAAATAAGTTGATATAGTGTCGCCTTGACTTACCCTCGTTTCAACTTGGTCTAAGTATAAGGTCTTGGTCTAAGTACAAGTAAGGTGGTATAAGTAGTCTAATTGTTGTTGCTTGATTAACATATACTATTTTTCATTAACTCTGCGATCTATCATCGCTTTTTTACAATATCTTCCCTTAATCCTTTCCCTTAAGACCTTTTCATAATTAATAAAGATGAAAATAATATATTTTTTATATGCATGATAATCATTATTACTAATTGACATATTTCCTTGAAAAAATTACAGGAACCGAAAATCTTCAACCCCAACGGAGAAATTACAATTATGGCAGTAGACTGTGGCCTCAAATACAATCAAATAAGATGTTTTGTCAGAAGAAACGCTAAAGTGATCTTAGTGCCTTGGAACCATAGACTCAATCCAAATAATTACGATGGTCTTTTTATCAGTAATGGCCCAGGTGATCCTGAAAATTGCAAAAAATTAGTGGAAAATATTAAAGAAATCATAAATAACAAAACTGATATCAAACCAATTTTTGGCATTTGTCTTGGGCATCAACTTTTATCGACTGCAATTGGTTGTAAAACCTTCAAAATGAGGTAATACACCACTTCATTCTAGAAATAGTTTATGATATGGATAATAATAGTTTTTTCTTATATTTATAAATTTGTTGCTATTTTAATTGCAGCTATGGAAATCGTGGTCACAATTTACCGTGCACTCATAATGGAACAGGTAGATGTTTTATGACATCTCAGAATCACGGATATGCAGTGGATTCTAATAGTATACCAGCTGATTGGAAAGCATTATTTATTAATGAAAACGATAAAACAAACGAGGGCATTATTCATAAGAAAATGCCCTATTTCAGCGTTCAATTTCATCCCGAACATACTGCGGGCCCCACAGATCTGGAATGTCTATTCGACATATTTATTGAATCTGTGATATCATATAAAAATAAAAAACCACAACTCGTTGATGAAATGATTACAAAAAAATTAGAATTTGTGCCTACAATTCAAGAAAGACCGAAAAAAGTACTAATTCTTGGCTCTGGTGGGTTATCAATAGGCCAAGCAGGTGAATTTGACTATTCAGGATCTCAAGGTGTAAAGGCTATGCAGGAGGAAAAAATTCAGACTGTTTTAATTAATCCTAATATAGCCACCGTTCAAACGTCTAAAGGATTAGCAGATAAAGTATATTTCTTGCCTATCACTCCTGAATATGTGGAACAAGTTATTAAAGCCGAAAGGCCAACTGGCGTTTTACTTACATTTGGAGGGCAAACTGCTCTAAATTGTGGAGTAGAATTAGAAAAAGCTAAAGTATTTGAAAAGTATAACGTGAATGTCTTGGGTACTCCGATTCAGTCAATTGTAGATACTGAAGATCGAAAAATATTTGCCGAAAAGATTAACGCTATTGGAGAAAAGGTTGCACCTAGTGCAGCAGTGACTTCGGTAGATGAAGCTCTAACAGCTGCTTTACAAATTGGTTACCCAGTGATGGCACGGTCTGCATTTTCTTTAGGAGGTCTAGGTTCAGGTTTTGCAAACAACGAAGAAGAGCTTAAAATACTCGCTCATCATGCTTTATCACATTCTGATCAATTAATTATTGATAAATCTTTAAAAGGATGGAAAGAAGTAGAATACGAGGTTGTGAGAGATGCCTATGATAATTGTATAACTGTTTGTAATATGGAAAATATCGATCCGCTTGGTATACATACAGGAGAATCAATTGTTGTCGCTCCAAGTCAAACACTTTCAAATAGAGAATATTATATGTTACGTAATACGGCCATAAAAGTCATACGACATTTCGGCATTGTTGGCGAGTGTAATATACAATACGCTCTCAATCCAAATTCAGAAGAATTTTATATTATAGAAGTAAATGCAAGATTATCTAGAAGCTCTGCATTGGCCAGTAAAGCAACAGGTTACCCTCTAGCATATGTAGCAGCAAAATTATCTCTAGGTATTCCATTACCCATTATAAAAAACTCAGTAACAGGAGTGACTACTGCATGTTTTGAACCAAGTTTGGATTATTGCGTAGTGAAAATACCAAGATGGGATTTGGCTAAATTTAACAGAGTCAGTACTAAGATCGGAAGCTCTATGAAAAGTGTGGGAGAAGTCATGTCCATAGGTAGAAATTTTGAAGAAGCTTTTCAAAAAGCGTTGCGGATGGTTGATGAAAATGTTAATGGATTTGACCCGAATATAAAAAATGTTGATGAAAATGAACTTAAAGAACCCACAGATAAACGTATGTTTGTTTTAGCGGCAGCAATAAAAAATAATTACAGTGTAGAAAAGCTCTATGAACTCACTAAAATTGACCGATGGTTTCTAGAAAAATTTAAGAATATCATTGACTATTACAAGACTTTGACAACTTTTGATACAGGAACTATAACACTTGAAATATTAAAAAAAGCGAAAAAGATTGGATTCTCTGATAAACAAATTGCAGCAGCAATTAAAAGTACAGAAGCAGCCGTCAGAAAGTTAAGGGAAGAATTTCAAATTACTCCATTCGTGAAACAAATTGATACAGTTGCTGCAGAATGGCCTGCATATACTAATTATCTATACTTGACTTATAATGCTAGCACACACGATTTAGATTTTCCAGGTGAAATTACTATGGTACTTGGATCAGGTGTGTACAGAATAGGTAGCTCAGTTGAATTTGACTGGTGTGCTGTTGGATGTTTGAGAGAATTGAGAAAACAAGGTAAAAAAACAATAATGGTTAACTACAACCCGGAAACTGTAAGTACCGATTATGACATGAGTGACAGATTATATTTCGAGGAAATTTCATTCGAAGTCGTTATGGATATTTACAACATCGAGAAACCAAATGGAATTATATTATCAATGGGAGGACAGCTACCAAATAACATTGCTATGGATCTTCATCGCCAACAAGCAATAATATTAGGCACTTCGCCAGATATGATAGATAATGCAGAAAATAGATTTAAATTTTCACGTATGCTGGACAGAAAAGGCATAATGCAACCTAGATGGAAGGAACTTACAGATCTTGATTCCGCAATAACCTTTTGTGAAGAAGTTGGATATCCTTGTCTGGTACGACCATCTTACGTCTTGAGTGGTGCTGCTATGAATGTAGCACACTCAAACCAAGAGTTGGAAACTTATTTAAAATCAGCAAGTTTAGTAAGCAAGGATCATCCTGTTGTTATTTCTAAATTTATTATGGATGCTAAAGAAATCGATGTTGATGTAGTTGCTGCAGACGGAATTATTTACTGCATGGCAATTTCTGAGCATGTCGAAAATGCAGGAGTCCATTCTGGTGATGCAACATTAGTTACACCGCCACAAGATATTAACAATGAAACATTTGACAAAATAAAAGAAATTGCTAGCATCATAGCAGAGACGCTTGATGTAACAGGTCCTTTCAATATGCAGTTAATAGCAAAAGATAATGATTTAAAAGTTATTGAATGCAACGTTAGGGTTTCGAGATCATTTCCTTTTGTATCGAAAACTCTAGATCATGATTTTGTAGCCATGGCTACTAAGCTAATTTTAAATATACCTGTTGAACCTGTTGATGTAATGACTGGCTGCGGAAAAGTGGGAGTGAAAGTGCCTCAATTTTCATTCTCTAGACTATCTGGTGCTGACGTTACATTGGGAGTTGAAATGGCATCTACTGGTGAAGTAGCGTGTTTTGGTGAAAATCGTTACGAAGCTTATTTAAAATCACTAATGAGTACTGGTTTTAGAATACCCAAGAAAGCAATACTTTTATCTGTGGGAACATTTAAGGTAAATAAATAGTTTCTTATTTTAAATGGTCAGTAGTGTTATTTGACGTATTTGTGAGTTAAAGAGCTCTTTGAATCTACAATTATTTTTTTTTATGAATAAAACTATTAGTGAAATGTTTATAATATATGAAAGTATGCTAAATATAATGTTAACGTATTTTGTTTTTATATATTACAGCACAAATTAGAATTGTTACCAAGTGTACGTGCTTTACAAAAAATGGGTTACAAACTATATGCTAGTATGGGCACTGGAGACTTCTATACTGAACATGGCGTCGAGGTAATAATAATATCTTTTTTTACATATATATTAATGTATTTATAATTAAAATATGCCTGTATAAAAAGCTGATACAACAATTAGTTGTTGATACTATACGATGATACTGGTCTTTTTCGACATTGCAATATTTTACCTGTACATCTACAATTTAAATACACATTTCTTAAGGAAAACTTTTTTAACAAAAAAATATTGGAACGAAATTAATCATGCTGTATATACGAGGGCGGTCGCACGGAAGCAACTTTGTACCAATAGCGCTCGCGTAAATAACTGTTATGGTGAGCGTACGGCTGACTACCTGGTTCCTCGATTTATTAATGAACTACCCACCGATGTACGAGATAACATTACTATTAGCAACATCAAGTATAAATTAAAACGATACTTCTTGCATGGTTTTAATACAATTTAAATAATTTTAATGTATTTAGTATTAATATAAACCTACGTGGTTTCTGAATGCTAATGTAACATAAATTCTGTAACTTGTATTTTTATTGATAATAATAAAAAAAAAAAAGAAAAAAAAGTTAACATATTAACATTAACGTATTTTAAAAGTAATAAAAATACAATTATTATATATATAAAAAATATAATATATAAATAAAAAAACCATAATTACTGTACCCTTATAAAACTATAATATTAATATTAGTTAAAAAAGTACAGTTATGTTTTTTTACGAATTAATCTTATTTCATTTCATTTCAATTATTTTTTTATATCAGATTGAAAGCGTTCAATGGACATTCGACCACATTGGAGATCCTGAAGACGCAAGGTCAGATGGAGAACTTATGCATTTAGCAGATTTCATGGCAAGACGGCAACTAGACTTAGTAATAAATCTGCCTATGAGAGGAGGAGCCCGACGTGTATCGTCCTTTAGCACCCACGGATATCGCACAAGAAGACTGGCTGTTGATTATGCTGTGCCACTAGTAACAGATGTTAAATGTGCTAAATTGCTTGTAAAGGTTCGTATGGATGCAGATAAAATTAGTAATTTTACTCGTACATTTATTTATGTTTAAATATGTACATGTTGTATGCCGTTCTTGTGGGAATTTACAAAAAACGATTCTCAATGCTCACTTGCCTACGTTACAATAGAAACTGCTGCAAAATATCATGTCTCTGTCCAACCATTTCAGCAGTTTGTTAATTTATCAACTTTATATATTGTATGTATGTAAATGATATAGATAACATAATATGATCTCGCAGCAGCATGGAAGCCAAAATACTCTAATAGATAAATATTACTTAAGCAGCTAAGAATAGTTTTTATTATCACATTCATATTTACAATAAGGTGTGACGAAATAATTTCTTGTACCTTTGTGATTGATTATCTTATATTTTAAACAGGCAATGCAGCAATGCGGCGATGCTCCACCAATGAAAACACACACAGACTGTATGACTTCTCGTAACATAATAAAACTGCCAGGATTTATCGACATACATGTACATGCCCGCGAACCAGGTGCTCCATATAAAGAAGATTTCGATTCATGCACCGCCGCAGCTCTAGCTGGTGGTGTTACAATGATATGTGCTATGCCAAATACAAATCCTGCTGTCATTGATCGCTCCTCATACGATTATGTCTCAACATTAGCTCGTGTTAGTGCCCGGTGTGATTATGCTCTATTTGTGGGAGCCTCGTCAAGTAACTGTGATACTGTAGCTGAGTTAGCTCCTCAAGCTGCAGCTTTAAAAATGTACTTGAATCAGACTTTTACAACTCTGACACTAGATGACATGATCATCTGGCAGAGGCATCTCCAGAACTGGCCAAAAAAGTTCCCAGTCTGTGCTCACGCAGAACGCGAAAAGACAGGAGCAGTTATTCTTATGGCATCATTACTTGATCGACCAATACATATTTGTCATGTTGCTAGAAAAGAAGAAATTTTAATAATTAAAGCTGCCAAAGAGCGAGGTTTAAAAGTAACTTGTGAAGTATGCCCACATCATTTGTTTTTAAGTACAGCAGATTTCGATAGGATCGGAAAGGGTCGTGTTGAAGTACGCCCAGTCTTATGCAGTCCTGAAGATCAAGCAGAGCTTTGGAAAAATATGGACATCATAGATGTTTTTGCAACAGATCATGCTCCGCATACTGTTGAAGAGAAAGATTCTGAAAAACCACCACCAGGATTTCCTGGCTTAGAAACAATTTTACCACTATTATTAAATGCTGTTCATGAAGGTCGATTAACCATGGAAGACGTTATAAATAAATTTCATAGAAATCCTCGAAAAATATTTAACCTTCCTGAACAACCAAATACTTACGTCGAAGTTGACATGGATTATGAATGGACAATACCATCTGCTATGGAATTTTCAAAATCAAAATGGACACCTTTTGCAGGCATGCAAGTATGTGGTGCTATTCATCGTGTAACATTACGTGGTGAAATAGCTTATGTTGAAGGGCAAATTTTGATACCTCCAGGATTTGGTCAAAATGTTAGAGATTGGCCTACTCCTAAAAAACAAACTTTTCCAATATATTCCATCGAAAAAACAGAAAAGGAACAAAGCCGACCAAACTCTGCATTAGATTTACATTTGTCAGGAGAAATGAGCCGACTTAGTGACCTTGAATTAGATCAAATTGAAGCTAAGCCTGAGGGTCATAATAAATTAAATGTGCATTTTAATGAAATATCAGGTTTAAGATCTGGATCACCTTTACTAACTACAATCAGACAGAGATGTGATAGTAGTTCAAATTACAATCCTCCGCATATACCAATGTCTCACCGCCAACGCAGCGACTTGTTCGGAAAAAGTATTTTAACTGTTGATTCTTTTAGTAAAGAAACTCTCAATGATATATTCAATTTGGCACAGTTTATGAAGACTAGCGTAAATAAAGGTAGATATTTGGATGATATATTACGCGGAAAAGTCATGTCTTCTATATTTTATGAAGTAAGCACACGTACAAGTTGCAGTTTTGCAGCAGCCATGCAAAGATTAGGTGGTTCTGTCATTCATACTGATGCTACTAGTTCCTCAGCCAAAAAAGGTGAAACATTAGAAGATAGTGTCGCTGTAATGGCAAGTTACTCAGATGTTGTTGTTCTTCGACATCCAGAACCTGGTGCAGTTGCAGTGAGTTTTAAACATACCTACTATTTTTACATAGAAATTTTACTGTCTCATTTATATTAATTAGAAATTTTTGTATTTACAGCGAGCATCACGACATTGTCGCAAACCGATCATTAATGCAGGAGATGGAGTAGGTGAACATCCTACACAAGCTTTATTGGATATATTTACAATACGTGAAGAGATTGGTACAGTAAATGGACTCACTATAACTATGGTGGGAGATTTAAAGAACGGTCGCACTGTACACTCTCTTGCTCGTCTGCTGACATTGTATCAAGTGCAGTTACAGTACGTTAGTCCACCAGGTCTTGGAATGCCAAAACATATAATGGAGTTTGTAGCACAAAAAGGCATATCGCAAAAAGTTTTTGATAGTCTAGAAGATGTTTTGGCTGATACTCATGTTTTGTACATGACAAGAATTCAACGCGAAAGATTTCAAAGTACAGAAGAATATGAACAAGTAAGATAAGTTTTATTTTTATTTGGATGTTTATAGAGATTTAAGAAAAAAAATATGGAAGAATTTTTAAAAGGAGCAATAAATTGGTTTAGCTAAAATTGGGTTTGTTAGACCAATGCACCGCCATTTATTCTTTCTGGCCACGTGATGATTGACTGGTAGAAAATGTCTAATGGCATTATGTCAAACAATAATTTTTAGAAACTTTCTGTCTGATACATGCTCATTTTCATCATTCATCATTACTCAAAAACTACTGCACCAAATTGAATGCGATTTTCACTTTGTATTTCTGAAAGTCTAACCTAAAAATTGATATATGTTTTATGTAAATACGTCATCTAAAAGAGGTCCATTTCATTCGCTTTCCTACTTTTAAAATTAGTAACTATTTCGGTTTTTTATATACATGTTGTTTGTTTAACAGATGCGTGGATTGCTGGTAGTGACGCCGCAGTTGATGACGCGAGCTCGCCGGCGGATGGTAGTGATGCACCCTCTACCACGAGTGGACGAGATCTCACCTGAATTCGACTCAGATCCTCGAGCGGCATACTTTAGACAAGCTGAGTACGGCATGTACGTAAGGATGGCTCTCTTGGCCATGGTTGCTGGGGTCAACCCTCTTGTGTAATATGTTGGAAAAAAACTCCTATAGAATTTAAATTCCATTTTATAATTGTGAAACCTAAGTTCAACTCCAATAAGCAAAAGTCCAGTAAGCGGACTAAGTACAGCACATTCCGTGTTTGCCATTCTAGTTATACAATTTTAGGTTCGTGATATAGAATAGTTCATATGAAATGTTTATAAAGTAAGAAATTTAAGTTATTAAGATGTATGTAGTACATATATGTAAATAGTAATTTCAATTAATAATTATGTAAGTAATAAAAGTAATTTGTACACGTGACCTCCCTGTATGCATTTAATTTGACCAATTTTGTATATACTTAATAAGCATTTATAGTAATTGGTACGTACCTATATGCCAAATCAATAAAATATAAATTGTGATTTAACTATTATTTTGACATTTTTGTAAAGAATAAAATAGTATTTAGACACGTAAGGTGGAATAACAATCTTCTAAATCAATAAACGCAGAGAAACCATTAAACAATTCGATAAAAAAAAGGTTCTTTTTTATCGAAAGATCCTTATAATTTACATTACGTTTAAATTTAAAAACAAGAAATGTTATATATTTTACTATTTTTAAAGAAGTCTGATTAATTTATCTCAAATTAACATTATTCATTTTATAAAAATCATTTATGTATCTGATGTAAAAACTATAAATGTAACTCTACTATTAAAATAATGACCACAATATCATTTTATTATATTATTTTATATAGGTGTATGTAAAATGCACCTATTGTTATTTATTTATACCTACAATATTCATATTTTAGATAACTATATATATAATACCAGTAATTTAAATGCACTAATATAAAAAGGATCCATTTTGTAATTATATACCTATATAATATACATATATACCTATAATTTTTCCATAGCAGGTTCTCTATACTACACCCAATTGTTTTTCGTTTTCCTAAAGGTGACCTGTAAAAAATGCTATGTAAAGTCCGCCTTTTTATATAATTTTATCAATAAAGATTAAGAATACGAGCCAAAAATGATGTTTAAATATTTGAAAGCTTGTTAGATAATGGTGTGGTTTCCAATTTCTATTCAATATCTCTTTTGAATCTCAGTCTTGAATTTTTTGGTTCGATCTTTGAATAAAAAGATTAATAGGTCGAGATTGATATATCCCATTTTATGCTACGTGTTTGTGGTTTTCTTATTTTCCGTATATACTCGTATCTGTGTAAGTTTCCTTTTTTCGGAAAATTCTTAGTTCCTTTTACGCACATTTTCCTTTTATTTAAACGTCAACATGCACATGAATAGATCAAGATCGATTTTTATTGATATCAAACTTTTAATTCGAATTAATTCCAAAAATCGATTATTTTGTCTAAGATCTATCTATTTCTAACACTTTAACGAGCAGTCCATGCAAAGAGTGATCCAAAATACAGATTATTAGGTATAGAATGTCTAGTCTAACTAGTCATAGAATGAATATTGAAAATAAGAACATACATTGTCTTTGTTCTTCTTTATTGTCCTATCTTGTATATTTATTACAATATAAATATTATATAAATAAAGGTAAGAAACTGAAAAATTCGCGGTCGAACATGTGACCCGGTTTCTATAAAAAGCATTTTCTATATCAATCTTACCTATATTTCATGGGAAAGATTGCTTTTGATCACCTAATTGTCATACAAAATATAAAGGAGTCGTAATGAAGAATAACACGGTTATATTTTATAGAAATAATAAGCGTATAAATATGTGCATATATAATATTTAGTTTACAAAAAAATATAAACAAAAACTATTACTTTTTTTATTATGAAATAGAGATTCTAATGAACTTTACATGAATATATCTTAAATGTTTACACATCTAAATTCAATTACAACCATATTTTATACAATGTCAATATTTTATTTAACTTATACCGTTTACTACAGTTCCAAGTAGAAAAAATAACTATATAATGTGATAAGCGTGCGAAATAATAATTTATTATTAAGTACGTATCATCATATGAATCATACACACAGACACACACATGCTTGAAATATAAAAGTGTTGATACAAACATTCGATAAGGTAATACCTTATTATTAGTAGTAGTATTCTATAATCTGTTTCAATAGAAATTAATGAAAATGTAAACGAATAGAAAATCACTTAACTGATTGATTGTTCTGTAAGGATGTCAATATAATTGGACTATATTTTCATTATATCCTATTGAAACAGACTATAAAAAAAACTTAGGCGCTTCACACACTGACCCCACTTTTACCCACACCGCCGTGGTTTCCCCCCTCTGCCACAGAGGCAGCAGTCAGTGTGTGAATCCCTTTTTTAATTATGTTGATACAATGTAGATAGATATTTTATTATTCTATGAATATTATTGAGTGCTATTATTAAATGTAAAAATATATTTAGTCACTTAAATGTATGTAGATTATTATGTCATTTATTAAATAAATTTAATTTACCACTTTGATTCAACGAGAGAAATACAGTTACTATTCTGTATAAATAAATAATTTTGATACTACAAACATGTAGGTATATTTTTAACAATTTAGTCATTTAAAAATAAAACGCATATAAAATATTTAATCGTTTTTAGTAATTTTTTATCCCTTGACATTTTATCCACTTTAAAGAACTATCATGAAATTTGGAAAAAATATAAGTTTCTAGTATTTGAGATCAAAGGAGGACATAGTCGTGAATAAAATTAATATATAATTATCATATTATCTATATACTAACATTATATAGAGGAAAGATTTGATTGTTTGTTTGTAATGAATAAAAACAAGAACTACTTAAAAAAAACTAATTAATTAAAAATTGTTTCGATTTATAACACTACCGACTAACAAAGGCTACATATTATTTACAAAAAATTAAAGATCCCTACGAAAATTACAATAATGTAATCCAAGGCATCAATATTTGTCTATTAAAACTAATATAAAATACTAATTTATATTTACATATATCTATCTACCCGCGCGGAGCCCGGGCAGATCATTACTAACCAATAATCGTAACATCGTCTTAGACTGAATTATAAACTTTTAAATCACAATTACACCATTACAGGGATATCGAAAGGTAAAATATTTCAATCTATTATTTGGAGCTAATTACGCAAAAAATAGCCACCTTACCTGACATGTCTGTAAAATATGGCTGTTTTCTACATAACCAGCTCGATTTAATTTTAGATATGTCTAAATGACATTCATTAAACCATTTTCATTTTTCATAGCGCACCAACTATAATAATAGTCATGCAATAAAACGGCCATGTAGGCCGTGTGATTCTGGGAGAACCAGAAATGGGCAGCAACGTCCTTCTTAAAACATTTTCACAACCTGACTGTCATTACCAATCGGCCTGCCAAGCGTAGCAACTAATGCCAAAAAGCTTTTGTTCAGCAGTGGACAGTTAAAGGCTGATTTAATGATGATGAAGAAAATACATTATCAATAAAACGTAGAATTTAAATATAAATAAATAACCATGTGGAAAACCTAAAAGTATTCACCAATTTTAAAAGTTAAAACTTATAATAATCGAAACGCCACAACAACTTAGTACGACACAAATAGGTGAAACTGTGGTACTTATGTAGGCAAATTGAACAAAACTGTTTCACCTGGTAAAATTAATATTAAAAAATGCTCTAACGAGGCAATTTTAACGAATAAGTTTCAATAATAAAATTATTCTTTTTACATTTTATAGTATTGCTATAAATATGAGAGCAATGATTAGCAAATTTTATTTACAATGCCCCTTACATAGGGTATATTGACGTTATCAGAAATTCAGGCAACCAAAATGTAGGTTGCAAGATTTAAAATCTTTCTAAACTTGGTAATTGTGGTCCTGTAAATATTACTCCGACCTATAAACGAGATGTTCTGAAGCTGTGGGGTATTTTATGTCATTCATGATTTCATGCTTATTTCCTACCTATAACAATCAGCATTATTCAAAATTTTACTTAGCGGTAATTTAAAAAATTGTTAGTTTAAATAAATTTATACATGCAGTACTGAAAATTATCCAGTCATTGGTCAACTAGAATAATATCAATTATATCATAACTGTTATTATGGTAATATAACAATATAAATAATATAGAGGGCAATATTTATTTACTTATCTATCTATTTATGCAAAAATGAGCATTTGTTGCCTCCGTGATCCCAAAGTAGTCATAAACATACCTAGTTACGTGGAAATACATTTTTGAAAATTATTCTAAAATGCTTGCCTTGTATTTGGAATTTTCGTTATTTGACTGAAAAATATAGCAACTTGTATAACATAAATTTAACAACATTAGTATAATATAAATCTAAGATACGGACAAATTTTAATAAATGATACATGGGTTTATATTTTTCAATCTAATATGTCTTGAGACATTCTCATAACCTAGATTCCTCTTCAATTACCATATCTGTAAGCTGTACATGAGTACAGGATTTATGATCAACATGAATATCTGCCGCATGAATAAATGAAAATGGTGTGATTCCAGGTGTCTCAGTAGGGGAATTGTTACCATTAATATTGTCAAACTTTGGCCTGCGTTTCTTGATGGCTTTTGGCAGCGGACGATCTGCGTTGCTTTCTCTTCTCATTGATAATTTATAGCCTACTTGATTTGCTAATTTTCGCTGGCAATCCGCTAGTTTGTCACGAATAACATCCATGTATTCATTAGCTGTTATATCACCTCCAGGTTCCTCTAATAAAAGCAAACAAAGTCTTTGAGCTTGTTCCAAGTATATTATAGCCTGACCTATTGCTTCAAATTTTTCACTTGATCTTGACATAGCAATAAAGTGAGGTATGAAAAATTCGAGTACTAAACGTCGTCGCTCCATTTCCATTTTTGCCGGTAATATAACCTGCAATAAAAATTATTTAATTAGCTTTTCTAACATCAACGCTCTCGATTCCGATAGTTGTTACAAAAGATTGGTTGAATAGGTACATATATTTTATTTAAGTTTGTATGATATATTTAATATATTTTTTTCTATAAAGTTGGAACTATAAACAAAATTAAACTGAGTGGTATGTTCGTCCCTATGTTGTATTTAAACAAGCAAAATATAAACATGTCATATACAATGTGTAAGGGGCAGGTTGCCAAAAATTTAAACAGTGAATTCAGACCATTATTCTGAACTGAAAACCAGTGGAAATTCTTATCGGAAAATATCAGTTTCTTTTTCCTGATTTTTTTTCATTTAAAATTATGTAAACTATAATATAATCTTAATAATATAAAGTATTATAAAGAAATAATAATATTTTATAGCGAAATACCAAAAAACAGCAATGTAATTAATATACGTATTAAAATCTATATTATCTGTGATTACAGTAGTAGACACATTTTTATTAATTATAAAGAGTAATAATAAAAAAAAAATAAAAAAAATACTAACATTAGGATTTATTTCCCTTCTCTGTTTGGTAGCAGTCTTGTGTTTATTATATAACACTTTTTTACGTTCTTCAAGTCGTCTAAGTTTTTCTTTCTTCCATCTATATGGCTTATCCTGTGCTTTGGCATTTTCCTGTACATTTTGTTCATTTTCATCATCACTGTCAGAAACGTCTTTAGAAGTCAATGGAACAGTGGTGGTAATTGATGGATTAATTACACGCAATGGATTTTTGGAAGTTAAAATTGCATAAAGTCTATGGCAATTTAATTTAGGGTAAAATTCTGTCTTAACATATTTTAGTTTGTCGATTGCACATAAAACGTACGGTACTGGGCTTTCTAAAATATTTTTTAAAATTCTTTGAAGCCTCATTAATAATGGCCTGGGAATACTTTTGAATTCATTACAATTGTTCATAAAATAATTAGGTAATCTCTTTTGACACATGTGCACATAGAACGTTTCTAAAAATAATCGCAACGATTCTCCTGGACGATCTTCGGGCCATTTTGCAAAGTTATCTTCACATTGCCAGAATAGATGATTCTTGATGTGACTTGCATCTATTCCTACTTTTGATGTTTCGACTTCCAAAAATGTTCTATATAAAACCAGCGCAAATAAGTAACACCGAATATGACTATGGGCTAAACATTTTTCCAAAAAACGTTCTGCTGCAGGAAATATCAATTTCCACTGCAACTGCTGGTCAGGATTTAGTCCCCTTTTTGGTCTGTATCCAATAGGTACAAGAAAACAGCCAAAATCAATAGTTTTATGAACCATTTGCTTAGTAGGCCATTGATAACTTAAATTGGTCCTAGGATTTTGAATTATTTTTCTTTCTCGAATTACCCATTGATTAGCTGCGTTTGGCCAAGCTGCTATAAGAGCAGGGTATACTTCAAAGCGTATATCTTTTCCATTTAATACTGTATCACAATAGATACTCGCACCTTGGGTTAAGGCATTTTTCACAACCTCTTGTGACAAACCTAAGCTAATACCCAAATCTGTAATAAAAATATCAACAAAATTTCTCATAAATCTCACAGAATTTAAATAGTAATGAGTCTCATACAAATGCGCTTCAGAAATTCTAGACTCTAAGTTTTCAATATTTTCTTCTTCTTCTTCTTCGCTCCAATGATCAGCTCGTGTATATATTGAGATCCAAGCATCTTCGGGCAAAGTACCTGATATTAATGAAGAATTTGTTCGTACACTAAGTTCAATTCTTTTTGGTGTACTTGATTCCGTAATAGTCGAATATCCATAGTCAGACTCTGTTTCGCTTAATTCATTAAGACGGCTACTATTAGAAGTAGATCTATAACCAGATGTTTCAGTATCTTCAGATATATTATCAATATGCGGTAATTTGGATTGTTCGTCCTTTGTCGGGCCACTTAGTCCCCTTGTATTATTTTTTAATAGAGGCTTCTTGGATTTTTCACCTTCGTAAAATGTTTCTTTTGTATCTGTCTTAGAACGGTTCTGATTCCTATTATTGATATCTTCTCCTATTGTAGTATTTACTTTACGAAAATTCTTAACATTTGAAATATTACTCTTTTGAACTTGCAAACTAACTTTTTTTATAGGACCACTGAATCGCCTGTCTGATACATTTATCATACGTGTACTAACATTTGCGTTATTCAATATTAAATTTATCTCTGTGGAGTTCTCATTTAACCTGTTTCTAATACTTTCTAACAGCTCTTCTCCTTTTAATGAAGGCGGAAAATCATCTGATGCATTTGACTCTCTCTCTGAATCTGTATAGACAGTGTCATCAGAATCTATTGTATTTTCCGTGTTCTTCTCAGTTTCTTTCGTATAAGTACTTCCTAAAACCTCTAATTTCTTTAGTTTAACGAATCCTGTAAAATACAAAAATCTTTGTTTTAAATTAGAATTTCATTATATAATAATAATACGTTTTATTATAATTATAACAAAATATGAAATAAAAGAATATGTTACGGTGTCGTTGTAATTTTTAAAGTAGTCTGATTATTTTGAGAGACAATTATGAAACTGTATCTATCTGTGAGAGAAATTATTGTATAAATTAATCTGAAAATCAAAAGTATAGTATAGTTTAGTGTAGTGTTCCAAAGCAAAAAAAAAATTAAACAAAGAAGAGTAATGATTTTTGTAATTAACAATTACAGTAGATTAATTTTTCTTTTAATTTTCAATAATATAATCTATTCGTATTTTATTAGTTAATTTACCTGGTTCTTTGGTGTCTTGCATGCATAACTTATAAAATGGTGCATCAAGAACTGCACTGTAATCTGAGGTATCACCAGGCTCACTGGCTTCTATATTATCATAAATCACGAAAAGTCGATGTGGTAAAAGTGGTTCATTCTGCCCTTGTTTCCCTTGGTAGCGCACAAATTCGTGGAGACATTCTTGTAACCGATCCGCAAAGAACACGTGTTTATGGTGTTGAACCATAGCCTCATTGATCATATGCTCCCGATCCACGGTATTAGTATGCAAATGATCAAGTTCTCTGAAACAAAAAAAAGATTCAATCACTATTAATTCCAAAAAAAAATTAAGAAATTACAAATTTTGTAAATAGTACAATATAATATCGATTAATTATACTCCAATATTAGTTTCTTGCCCGCTACTTCGAATGCATGGATTTCAGAAGTAGGAAAACTAATGGAATATACCATTTCTAGATCACAAATTAAGATAAAACGTCCAGCAGTTTTTACATAATGTCGTATAACAGTATATTTATAGCTAATATATGTAGTCTTATTAAATATAAATATAATCAATAAATATACATATAAGAAAGGGCAATTTTAGTAATAAATACTGAAAATCACCGCAAAAATATTTGAGATAAAAATATACCTAAATATGTTTTGTTATCATTTAATATGCTTACATATAGGCAGATAAGTACATAGTTTTATCTTATAATAAGTCGGTATCTTTAAAACATATTGGATCAAAGCCTATCTAATAGATATTATTGAGATTCAATACATAGGTAACTGATATAGTATGAATAACAAGACAAATAATTACATTTAGGTATATATTCAATGGAATATAGTAGACTCTTCCGCCGAATACACCTTATCAATATCCTTATTAAGTATTAATATTACTTACGTTTATATATTATTAAAAAATAATTAAGTATACAGTTTTTAAATAATTATAAACAAGCCAGCTATTTTCTTAATTTGCTTTGCATATATTAGCTGTATGTTACGTTAATCGTTAACATTTTACACACTTTTAAGCGTTTTTAACTATTTGTTTTAGCTTGTAGAGTCAATATTATACTCGATACTAATAGATGGCTTTAAAAAATATCATTTTAACCTCTTTGGTGAGAAATTTTTAAAGTTTTTCTGTTATGTTGATCCATAATTAGCTTAATGTAAAAAACTGTAATCCTTATGTTCGAATTTGACAAATAAAATTTTGTTCCATAAGAAAGCAACAATAAACTAGCAATGGAAAATTATAAAATTTTCATAAAAACATAATGTCATAATTTTTGTGCCGAAGTATTATACTGAAGAAATTACATAAATATTCCTAAAACGTGCATAAGTACTTAATGTACTTGCCTGCTTATCTTATATTTCCAAGAGTAATTTATATAAGTAGATATTTATCTAACAGCAGTAAAATAGGACTTTCCCTTGGGTGTTTATTAAGAACTGATAATCAAAGTAAATTTATCACACTATTATTTAATTATTTAAAAAGGAAGGATATTTTTGTCAAGCCTATCGAAACAAAATACTTGTTAAATATTTATATTTGTCACTGGCCAAACCTGATTTCAGGACAAACTAGTTTTGCCTAGGCTAAACTAGTATCAATAGTATTGTTACAGTTAATAGTATTATAATATCAATAGTAGTTATCAATAGTATTGTTTATTTTACATTTATATTAATTATAAGCTTGTATGGAAATTTGAGTTTCAGACATTGTCCGCTAGAGACACAGATATATTTTCACATTATAGAAGTAAATGCGTAATGCGTTCACATTTAAATGAATAATTTCATTATTCATTTAAATAAATAATAACGAAAAATTTACGAAATGCCGTAACGTAAATTTTGGTACAAGTCATATTAGAGACTTTGATTACAACAAACATTTATTGCACTCATAAAGATTTTTTCAAAACCACTTATTTTTATTTAAACACTACTAAAACAGTTTTGATAAGATTTTAAGGAACTAAAAAGTATATCTTTTTAGATGAAAAAAAAATTCAGAGTCGGTTTATAAATTACGGAGTTATAAAGTAATAAACATAAAAATAAATGCAACCGAATTGAAAACCACATCATTCTTTCAAGTCCGTTAAAAATATCCCATCCTTCAAATCGAAACACAGCCATGCAAACACAACTGCTTCACGGTTAAAACACGAATGGGACAGAAGTACCCAAGCAATCGACTTTGTACAAAGTCTCCCTCTGATAATTAAGAAAACAAAGTCACCTATGAGCTTTCCTGTATCTCTATAATGATACGACACTGACATTTAAATCTTCGATCGCTTTTTCATCTTACTATAACGTTTCTGACATATTAAAATGGTATAATGAGTATGACCATCATACATCTTGGAATTGAATGAGAATGGATTAAATAAGGAAATTCAATAAGAATATTTTATGATGACATTTCAAAAAGTTGAAAATAATAATTAACAAAAAAAGATTTTTAAAAACAAACAGTAAAAATTAAATTAAAATATAATTGCTATTAAAATATGATAGTTTATATTTATAATAAGTTTACTATTGTAATCTTTTGGAGAAAATAATAAAGAGTATCTATCTATCTATCTAAAAATATGAAATACTTGCTTATGGCACCCTATAAAATAATGAAGGTTTACACTGGTAGAATAATACATGAAAGTGTGTATTAACAAAGCCTCTCACTGGACACTGCAAGCTAAACAAGCATATGGCTCAACTAAGCTTATGCCCAAAATGTATTTACAGATTTTGACTCAATGGGGAAGAAACGCCGCAGCACTTAATATGAGGACTTATACTTGTTGTAACATCTATACAATTACTATGTTTCTTGTAAATAAATAAATAAAATAATGTGTGGCTGTAGCCCACTCATACAAAAACAATATATCTCCTTTGCAAAACACGTTCTATATCCTGAGGAGATAAAAAAAACATCGCTACAAAGAACATCTGTCATTAATAGGAATAAGCAGCGAACTTTAAAAAAGGGCGAGCACAAAAGATTATGAAAAAGTCGCAATGTCACAGATTTTTCTTCCTAACAAAAGCCCATTTTTCAATAATAATAATAAACACGGAAGTTTTGCTAGGGATTTCGCCACATGATAATACAAAACGAAGATATCAAAAGACATATTTAAATAACCGATATTATACTTATATTATACTTCTATCTACAAATTAAACTAGCAATGGGCTAGTTACATCAAAGATCATTGCACCCATAATTGCAAGGGATGAGAAGTTTAGGAGTAACGATCGCATACATATAAACAAATTACTCCTACATGGTGTAACGTTACGGTCTCGTACTACTCGTATAGTTGAGTGTTAAAAGGTCGCAATCGTCATGGTTCGACATGAGTATATTTTTATTTATTTAATTATTTATTAACTGAAATTATTGCTCACCTTTCGTAATTGTCGAAGAACTGCACCGAGAGTAAGATATTGTTAAGTAGAAATGCATTAATGTCATAACGCAGCTGACGACGCATGTTATCCAGAGCTTCGTCATCGTAGGACCTGATATGCGCCGGCGGCGGGATGGGAGGCGCCGCCAACTGAGATGGGGCCATCCCTGATGGTACCACTGGTTGCTCTATTACACCCGGCCTTCTGTTTCCAGGATTGGACTTCACTTTTATTTTGTGCTCTCGCAAATGCTCGTTCCATCGCTCCCTTTCAAACAGATTCTCCGGTTCCTTTTTAGACTTTTTCGATTTCATATTTCCCATCACGAATTTTTTTAAATAAATATTAACAAGCAAAATATTAAAAAAAAAACTGTTATAAATTTTACGACAGTGTTATGAATTTAATTGTGATAAAATATTATAAAACTGTGCCTCCGGCATCCTGGTGCACGATAATTTTTAGAGGTTATTGTAATTACGCTAAACAATGTTTATAAATTCACTTTTAAACAGAAAAAATGCAGTTCCTATGTGCGATCATTATAAAAACTCGATTGACACTAATATTAAAACATTCATAAAAAAGTACGACTTTACCGACCATGTTTATCAAAGCAGATTGATTAATTGATAATAAGTAATCGAGGAAATTGATTACAGCTGCATTGTTGTCTTTTAATGTAATTACCTACAGGTTAGTTAATTTATTCTCAAATTACTAAACTATAGATTTGTTTTATAATAGTATATAGTTAGTTTAAAAACAGAAAATCTGATGAGTATGGTTGTGCATATAGAAAATAGCATTCGACACAAATCTTTGTCGTTACTTAACATTCTAAATGTGAAAGCGTTTATTTATTTAAATTACAGATTTACTAACTATGATTTAAATAAATAAACTTAATAAAATAAAACTAAGTACAGTAGAACCTGGATAAGTGAGAGCTCAAGGAAACGCGATCTCTGGTTTCTCTTATAGATGTTTCTCACTAACTCGAGTTTCTAGCTTACAGAGTTACAGGAGTGGTCTATCTCACTTATAGAGGTTTATAAAAATACGGCTAATATGTACGAAATTCGAAAGAAAATACGTATGTGGGTGTTATTTATTGAAATAATAGCTGAACATAAATATTTTTAAAATCTTACAACATTTACTTAAAAAAAATTGTTTATCGTTTTGTGATTATGTTATTACATTTTGTGCGTGTTTTTCAAGTTTATAAATTATATCATGGTTTAATCAACCACCGCATATTAAAAAAACTTGGGTAGGTTATGGTATTCAAAGATTGGCGTTGACACATTACCAATAGTATCGTAGGACACAAGCTTTACCCATTCATCATAGCTAGGTTCAACTTCAAGCTGATTTTCAAATTCAACCTTATTTTTCAGAAAGTCTAGACAGCAACTATTTAAACAATAACACGCACCACGTTTGGTAATTTGAATAAAATAAGAGTTCCTCGAAATTTAAGAACGAGTCATAAATAGTAAGTATTAAATAAGTTTATCTGCCGCTTATACGTCCGTGACGTCGGTTCACGCACGAAAAATTAGTGTCATTTATACAGGTTTATATTATTCTCTTATAAAAGTTTTAGGAGGTCGTAATGACGGGACCTGGCATATACTCTTATTAATAGTTTTCTCGCTTATCCAGTTCTCCCTTACTCAGATTTAACTGTACTACGTATATTCATCATCTTCCTACCCTTATCCAAATCATTTGGGGTCGGCGTATTATGATTTTATCCATATTACAAAAGATTTGGTTTTTAATTTTACGACCGGCAACCTGCCTGACGTCAACCCTCTTTGGGAATTGTACTACGTATATTAATTGAACAAAATAAAAAGACTAGGTACTTTTTATTTTAGATTGAATTATACTACTTTTACATAATTATGTTCCTATTCCAAAATACTATGTAAATATATGTTTTTTATAACGATTAGAAATGTAATAAACATATCTATTGATTTATGTGATGAGATATGATGTTTATTACTATAAGGCATACTTCCTTATCCATGTGTACCTAACAGTTTACGTACAGACAAGAATACTATAAGTCTTAAACATTATAAATATAAAGCATATTTTAATCCTTTTGAAATTGATAAGGTAGGTAGGCAATCTAAAACCTTAGAATAAGTACTACATATTAGCATTGTACTGATATAAAACAGAATTTAGTACTAAATATTATTACTATTGAATTTTTTTCTATTCCACTCATTAAGTAAATGTCCAATATTGAACATAAGCCTTCCCTATAATGAGAGTTTTGCCAATTATTGCCACATTTAGCAGGCGAGTTGGCAACCACAAAAAAAGTGATTTGCTTGGACGCCTCTGTACCATTCGTGTTTCTACCATGAAGCAGTTGTGTTTTCATGGCTGTGTTTCAGTTTGAAGGGTGAGATATGGAGTGAATTTACAGGGTACAGAGGAATAACACCTGAATCCTCAGGAATGGCAATGCATGGGGGGTATCATGGGCGCAACAGTATACTCTGTTATGTCCATGGTATTGCTCATGTTTATTGACAATGGTTACCACTTTCTATCAGGTGGGCTGTTAGCTCGTTTGTCATTCTAACTTGCAAAAAAAAAAATCAAGCTGCATGTTTTCTCAAAAAACTGGAATGTAAAATTATTCCTCTATTTCCTTCCATCATTCCTCACTGCTGCATCACCAGCATATACTAATAGCACAGATGAGGTTACCATTCTGTTCTCATCCTTTAAAAATGTCCTATAACAATTTAATAAACATCGTATCAAATTTATAAATAAGTAGCAAGTATATTCGTCATGAGTTCATAACTTAAGTATATGATCGTATAAAACTATATTTGCACTGCATGTCTTATAATATTTTTCGAATATCTATTTTTTAAATTAAATAACTCAATTATTTATCTATATTTTTTGTCCTTAGCTGTAATCAGATAATTAAAAACAATTTCAATGTAAATTTGGGATAGATATTGTCAAGAAAAATTTTTATTTGAATTTAAGAGATGGAAATGTAAAAGTCAATAGCATCTGTATAATTTTAATTAATAATAATATTTGATAACGTGATAAAATGCCTATATATGTTATTGAAAACTTCGGATCGTTTCATTTAGTTGTTTTTTTAAGCGTGTAACATATATAATAGAGTAGTAGTGTAGAAAACACTTTACCAACCATGTCCTATGTAGGAAATTCCAGATTTTATTATAGATTAGCTACTTAATATTTTATTATTAATAATCTTGGACAGACTGATATATCTTAAACGATAACTATATCCTTTTAGATGCAGATAGTGCCGATACATAGATAAATTTCAAGACCGTTGTTTTTTAGTCAAGACTTCGTGGCGCCTAAGAAGCAACCTAACATCAATTTTACAAGTGAGTGATGTCTTCCAGGTCAATTAAAAAATGCATCTCCAGTATTGTCCTGCACTTACACCTACCGTTAAATCTTCCGCTACCATTGCTGTTATGGATTCTTCATCGCACATCTTGCTCTGGACTTGAAGCTCAGCCATACACATGCATGTAATCGTACTCATCTCTCATAATAGACTTTTTACACAAAAAAATACCGTCTTCAATAGTGGAAAAAACATACTACAAAAAACTATACTACAGAACCGATTTTGATAAAATTAGTTAATATATATACAGACGAAAAAGTATATTCGAAATCGGTTTCTAAATAACTGAGTTACAACAAATTAAAAAAGCATACAACCATATTTAGAAAATATTTCTTTTAATTTTTTATTCTGTTATGATCAAAGATCGATCTTTTGAATCCCCATCTTCGATTATTTGTAAGTATCGATCTTTTCGTGGCCGCGTGGTCCCGGCATAGAATAGGCCACCCTTTCCTTTCCTGTGGGTGTTGTAGAAGGCGACTAAGGGAGGACGAGGGATGAGCAGCAGTGTCCCTCTTAGAACACTTCTAAAACCTGACTGCGACTTATGTTTAGCAGTTAATAGCTGATATAATGATATCATCATTTTTCTCTCTTTCAAAATTTTTCGCTCTTTTCAAAATAATAATAATAAAAGATTTATTGCACATAAAAATATACAGTCGTGGGCTTACAGTAATTAAATGTAACATTATGCCCAGCACAATAGCGTCTAAAATAGGCCTAGCCTGTATCTTAGACACCGATACCTTCAATTAGATATATATTTTCGTGCAGTTTCGCTATATTACAATAACACAAAATTCAGTAAACAACATGTTTTATATTACTAAAATAGGCTATATATATCAAAGATAGGATATGTAGGTATGGTTATTAAAGTAAGAGTTACTGTTAACAATATTATTATAACCATTTCATTAATGGTTATTCGGCATTCTAGGTGTCTTTTACAATTCAACCATTATTCCGTATAATTAAAGTACTATACCCATGTTTATGCAAATAAATATATCTTATCTTTAATAGGTACCTCATTTAATAGAACACAATTATACGTATACTCCCAGACAGAAGTAATACGACACGGACACTGTCCGAACGATTTACATCATTACACATAACAACTGGAGGTAAGCACTCTAAAATATGCCTACAGTAAGTAAATTTTATTATAATCTTTTATTGCGGAAATTATATACAAAAAAATTAGAAAAAAACACTACGATCGGTGAAGCACCAGTGTGTAATGATAGGTAAGGATAAAAGCAAGTTAGTTGGCCATTCGTGATTTTACTAAAAATTAACTACCTTGGTTTCTAGAGGGAAGGAGGTAGACCTGATCTCTAGTGATGGAGCCGCTAATACAAATTATCAAATTATTGCAGGAAGACACGTAACATACAGTCAAAATTGAATAGTTGAAGGGCGAAATAAAAATCTCCTCTTCCTGTTCGTGGAATCATAGTTGCTTATTACGACACCACAGAAGTGGCCTATGCAGGGACCACACGGTAAATCTCATTACCTCACTCGCTCCTATTGTGGATACTTTAATTCGTAATTTCATATTTGGGGTCATAATTGTGATTAAATGATGGACTGCGTAATAAAATTTTTTCTGGAGATTTTTTGATAATTTCACAAATACGGTACTAGTTGGAAACATTATTTATTTTTTCCGTTTTCATCAAGTATACCTTTATAAATTAAAATGATTTCAGATTTTTCGTTTCATAAACTTTAGAAATAAGAGTGGAGAGACAGTCTGCTTTTCTTACGTTTTTTATTATAAGTAAAAAACTACGCATCATACAAATAATTTTAGCCTTTTCATTTGCTATCCCACTTGACTAGTAGGTTCATAGTAAAATTTTGAGTATCCCTTTGAAAATCCTAGTTATTTTTTAAATTATTTATGTCGCAATATGTGTGAATCAACAATATGTAAAACTATCCCAACCAAATGTCAAATTGATGGCATTAGTAGTTGCTGAGATACAAGCATTTTGACAGACGGACGGACGGACAGATAGACGGAGAGACGGGCGAACACAGCACGATAAGAGTATAGTAAGCCACATCAGAAGCCATAATATACCTGCATGAAGTAATGCAAGTAGTTCTGTAAGTAATGATTTTTTAACAAACTCTTTCTTAAATAAAATTGTATTAGACATTTCTTTTTGATATGTCCAAAAAAGAGGGTTGACGTCAGTCAGGCGGCCGGTCATAAAACTAAAAGACTTTTTGTAATATGGATAAAAACATATTACACCGACCCCAAATAATAATTGGGATAAGGGTAGAAAGATGATGATGGAGTTAAAAAAAGTTTTATAAACGAACCTATCTACTATGTCAATTTTAAACACAGATCATAAAAACATATAGATTTTCTATTTCAGTACTAT
The DNA here is from genome assembly GCF_026898425.1 of Galleria mellonella. Taxonomy (NCBI): domain Eukaryota; kingdom Metazoa; phylum Arthropoda; class Insecta; order Lepidoptera; family Pyralidae; genus Galleria; species Galleria mellonella. The sequence goes on along the minus strand of NW_026442042.1, from coordinate 302,288 downwards.
CAGCTTATTATTATTATGCTAGTTTTTATGACCTCATGTTGCCGAAATTATCAAGCAAAATTATCACGTACGTATTTACAAGATATTCATAAATATATCAATACAACGGGTACTGTGTTCTTCCGTCCCTGATTATAGATAACAACAAATTAATAATTTGATGCATGACCTGAATACCTTCAATAGCTAACAATTCTAGAGGTTCATACCTACTTGTTTTTTGATCCGTAATGAAAAAATGAGAACCGTCGTCATCACAATCATTTTAGATATTAAATTGTTCATAGTTCATTTTAAGACTCTCCAAAAACATCATAAAAAACGAGCCTAAGACCCTTGACTGACTAATAAAAAACATACCTAAGATTGTTAACTAAATATGTAAAAAAATAAATGTTACTTAGATCTTGGGATGTTTCTTATTAAATAACGCTGGCAATTATCATATTTCATTGAAAGCTGAACAGATTTTTATGCATCATGGGATGGAAAATAAGTTGACGGCACACTTAAGAACAAGAAGAGCACTATGGACAATTAAAGATAAACTTATGTCATTTTTCGACACATCCTTGTAAATAATATTCAGCTTCACAAACATTCCATTAAAAAAGAGACCCTATTTCATTCACTATAGCATATATTATGCCTCTAGCCGTCAAACTATGGAATTACATACATATATTTAAAATAATATACCATTATATATATAAAGCTATTTTATGGATTTCAACTTTTAATCATATCGCATCCGTTCTATTATCTTCCTCTTTGAATATTGATTTTAGCACACATATTTATACGTCATAACAGAAACGAATTATTATTAAAAATAAGAATTCTATAATCTTATTTTAAGCTACTTATATCTATTTATATCTGAAAAGATAATTAAGAATGTCAAGGTTCTAATTCCTTGTATTTTAGATAATATTTGAATTATAAAAGTATATTTAATGTAGGTACTATTTTTGTATGGACAAATAATAAATTAAATCAAATATACAATTACCTTTAATTTTATAATACATTTCATATTAATTACGCCCTAATACATATTATATACATTATTTAAGTACTAAATGAGCACAAACAAACAGATACAGGTAAAAAACAAAATATGACCTAAATTTATACAGTAAAATGAAATTAATTTCAAATAATTACGGGAATGATTATAATAATACAAACTTTAAACTTTAAAAAGTTTGATAAAGTACTCGTAAATATTAATAGCACTATTTGGCACAATTGCTTAAACCTGATGCTTTTAAATAGTAAAGTTAAGAGAATACACAACTTGAGTTATATCCCGTTTTTTCAAACTTGTCTTCAGTAACTTGACTCTAAGATCAGTATTGCTATTATGGTATATGTCGTAGTATTTCCGCAGGTGCAACACTCATGCCAGTCTCCTCCATATTATTGGCTATATTCTCGTGGTCACCTTCTCTGGTGTTGATCCGCCTGTGACTCTTACTCCGTTTCACTTCTCCCATCCTTTTTTCTAATAATCTTCTGGAATAAAAACAAAATATACATGTATTTCTATGCTTATACTCGTATAAAATCATGGTAAACAAAGAAGAATCATTAGAATCCAATTATTGGACACAATTCTCTCCATATAAAAGGAAGAGATTGACCTATATTAACATACTATGTAAGCCAGGTTACTTAGTTACAAGTTTTTTCTTCTCTTACGACATCCAGACGATGAAACGAGTGCTCAGTTTTTTACAATAATACGATATGTGACCACATCACCTAACAAACACAGGGATAATATGGTCCATAAATTCAATCAATCTAAAATTAAGTGTTCTACTGTTAATGGCCAGTCACATTATGCCGGCTCACTAAGTGCTTCGTCACGCTACGTTTGAAGGATCCGAGGTTTCAATATTAAAGAAGCATGTCACATAACACATTATTGTACCTATTCTTATACCTCCACCAAATGAAAAATATATCTACACATAAGCATGTCTAGACTTACTGCTGGCGACAATCAATCAAGACGCCGAGCAGAAAAACGACGGCAATGATGACCAACACGACAACCGTCACCCCAACAATGGTGGCCGCAGTGAGCGTGGGCACCTCCTCCTCAATCATTGATATCGATATACCCGGGTCTATTGTCGATTCCATTTCTGATAACAAACAAAAAAAAAATAGTTTCCTTCATACACGCAGCTAAAAGTAGGGCTTAAAAGGAACAACTAAAACGATTTTAATAAAATTTTCTTAATTTTAAATTATAGATCCCATAGAGCTAATTTTTGAAGACAGAAATTAGTTGACAAGTTATCATTATAAGATTTATAGGTTCATAATACAGTATTACCATGGTGGCTGTCTATCACTTTTATCAAAAATGAATTGTGACCATAAAATGTTTAATGTAGAAAACAATTTATGTTAACATCTATTATGTTGGTCATTTGGGATGACAAACAAATTGACGGCATACAGAAATAGAATATATATATATATATATATATATATATATATATATATATATATATATATATATAATTGTTATAATATTATTTTTATACACACCTATAGACATGAACAGCAATGTTATTTTTAAAATATATCTTAATTTTTATTGTATTGGTATAACTAAACGAGAATTTAAAGAACGATTGTCAAAAATTATAATTACAGTAAATTTATTAAATAGTCGTTGTCTAATTATATCAATGAAGTTATACGTTTACAAAAAGTAATGTCTGTAAGTCATCTACCATATAAGTCATCCATGATACAAACTCTGCTTAGTATGAAATAGTATTCCAAACTGAACAGAGAAATATGCGCAGTGGTACCTTCTCAATAAATTTATTCTGCCCACATAATGATAAACTTATTAAAATATTTTAAAATATTTAGTAATTTATTTAACACTTTATTGCACCAATACTACAGGACTTGTTAAAAGATTTTCAATGGCGGTCTTATTGCTAAGTAATCTCTGACAGACAATCTTATATAATGTTTTATTGATACGTTCTACAAAATCATCATCATCACCATCATATCAGCCTTTAACTGTCCACTGCTGAACGTAAACGTCCCCCTTGGGGGGTTTTGCCAGTAGTTGCCATGCTTGGCAGACGGATCAATCGGTGCCACTCCCTCGCTCTCCCTTATTCGCCTCTTACAACACCCATGGGAAAGGAAGGGGTAGCCTATTCTATGCCGAGACAACACGGATACAGAATTCTACAAAACACTACTTTTTAATGTCTCCTTACCTCCTTGCAAACTAGTATTCTTATCAGTAAAATCCATTAATCTGTAATCCTAACGGCTTCAGGATTTCTGCAAATAATACAGTGTTTATTATTTACTAATTCTTTTGTTATTGTTCATATGTTTTTTTTTTTTTTATTTTCTACTAGCTCTGTATCTTTTCTAGAAATATATATATACATATAAACATATTATATATATATATATATATATATGTGTGTGTGTGTGTGTAAAAACTTAATTTCCTTGAAAGGTGTTTTGAAATTTTCTTTAATTTATACGTGGTTGCACTCTTTAATATATTTAACATATTTTTGTCACAATCTAATCTATCCAACGTACTTAAATAAATTCATATTTTCGAAAAGTATTCGACTCCACTTATGCCTTATTCTACGAGAACCTACTTTCTTTAATTTTAGTTTGTGACACTTTTAAGTATATTTTTATAGGTAGGTGATTTTTTTTAAATTTGTTAAATATATTATATTATTATACATATAAGTATAATAATATAATATACGGTATATACTATATTTTATCAATAATATCTATAGATAGATATTTCATAGGATGCCTATTGATACTACAAATGCTTCGCCAAAAACAGCCCAATTTTTTTATTCTCGTGTGAGTAACACATCAAATCATCAGTGTGTGTTTGAATAAGGAAACCAAAATAGAACATTATAATACTATTAAAGATCATAAATTGCAACACCGACAAATAAAAGAAATGAATAATTCCGTGAGACAAAATACAACAAACTACATACTTTCGTTTATTTCTACATATTATTGTATGTAAATAACATTAATAAAATCTTTTCCTGAAAGATAGGCGCAATTTTTCCATTAAATAAATAGGTATTCTTCGAATCTAATAATAGTATCAAAGAAAAGAATTTCACGAAGACCGACAATAGTGATGTACGTCACTGTAATAATTAAGATTGAAAGATAAGCGATCAAATCAGTTATAAATATAATACGTAATTAAAAATTCAATCTGATAGACTTTAATCAAATTAATCGGCCGTACTCCTTACATTTTGCTACCAATAGCTAATTTATCATTGTCTGTAAATAATATCAAATTACAAAATTTAAGCATAAGAATTTTGCTTTGTAGTGGAAGCCATTGCGCTATTCTGATTTTTTTTAAAACAGCCTATGTCTCTGATTTTGGCAGCATGACCAGGTCACATATACTTATTAACCAATGTAATTTTCTATCCATAGTAGATCCGTAAACGAGCCTAAAGGTAAAAAATATATAATATTAATAAGAATTAATTTATCACATGTATAACATAGTTTGAAACAAAGTTACAACACTAAAAAAAATAGATAAATAGAAAAGATTGCAGTCGTCACAAAATTGTTATAAAACAATCTCTGGAAAGACTACACGAATGGCAACACTAATTAACAGAATTGGTTGAAAATTGACGAAAGTACGTTATATAAGAAGGTTCAATTAAATTAAAAACCACCTGGTTTTTGAAGTCGCTTAATTGTATTATCTTCAGTTTTAGGTATTTAACACGATTACATTGACTCTAAGGTCGCAAATTCTTGTTATAAGTAAGTCTACACTTGAATACTCCTTAGAAATGGCAACTCACGGAGGTTAACATGGGCGAAACAGTACTCTGTTATGTCCATGGTACTGTTCATGTCTATAGGCAACGGTTATCGCTTTCCATCTGGTAAGCCGTTAATTTCTTGCCATTCTAAGTCGCAAAAAAAATATAGATGATAGATGCTTCTATAAAATTCCATTACTTCACCCTAATTATTCTATTTGTTCACTCATTAGTGTATTTCGCACTACTGTAGTGGCACAATATCTTATCACATCTAATATCTACATTTAATTAATGCCGCTACTGTACATAATATATCTACGTACTACCTAACATGTGAAATATAATCCAATGCTAAGCAACAAAGAATTATTAAATCAGTGCTTACGATCGTTGATAACAGTTTAAAGTAAAAATAGTATAATACCTAGCTACACGCACACACACATACACACAGAATTACTATTAGATCACGAACAACATTCTTGTCTAGTGTAGGTAAAGGCGGAGTTACATTATAATAACAAGAGATAGTTCATTAATTACTATAATTTAAATTCACTTATGTGTAAATGTCGTAAACTATGATATATTGCTGAACTTGCTTTTTTGGCATTAAAGACATAACTTTAAATTTAATCAAATCATATGTACATACTTATCAAACAACTTTCGTTGAAATAAACAGCATTACTCTAAAAAATCTCGGTGCGAATGGATGTACCTCAAGGATATTAGTTGATATTAATGAATCCTTTTTTCTTGCCTTTTTATTGATTAGGTCTTAAAATTATGAAGGTATAAAATAGTACTATGCCTCTCTCCAAAAATCCCATTACAAGTTTTATTATAAAATTTAATAAATTTAATTTTATAGATAAAACTCTTTGAAATTACTGAGACCGGGAATCACAATTAACCGACCACCACTATGTAAATATTTTGTTAAGAGACTTATTTAAAAAATCTACTCAATTAAAACCGCTCGTTGCGAAAAGAAAATGTGGCAAAATCAGTTATTTTGATTAAAAAACTATTGAACCGATTTTCATAAAATTCCTATGGGACCAATCTATATTTTCTCAGTATTATCATCATATCATATCAGCCATTATTTTTCTACTACTCAATATAGGACTCCCCCATAGAGTACTATATGAAACAGTCCTGAGCCACCTGCATCCGCTGACTTCCTGCAATGCATTTGAGGTCACCTAGTAGGGAGTCGGCCTACACTCCGTTTACCCATACGGGGTCGTCACTCAAAAGCCTTCGAGCTTTGAGACTAGATTTTAAGAAACCTATATTAGTTTTACTTAGTTTGAGACTAAATTACAGTATTTAAAAAAATACAGAAAGAATGTATTAATCATAAATTTTTTTAACGATAAAAAAAACACCCATTATTGAAGATCATTAATATTATGACGCATTGATAACACTACGTCGTCTTGTGACTCTTCATATAGGAAGTCAATTGCGCGATCATTCACATTTTATCACGTACTTACTTATTCATTTAGCATTGTACAGATTGTGTAGTACCATGCATACAATAATTGTAAGCTATTTTAGTTTTATCCGCAACTTCATCTTTAAATAGGTCAGATATCACATTTCAATTAGTAATTTAGTATACATACATAGTAACTACTTGGGATGGAGGACTTCGACTACTGTTTATCCTGGCCATAACAATATCCCGGTCATGTAGTTAAGGATAATACAATGAAAAATACTTAAATAAATCATGTATTCCCTGCCTACAATGTGTTTTAATGTGTGTGTGTGTGTGTAACTTTTTTATAAGTAACATTTTTTTCGTTATTCGTGACTTCTTGCAATAGTTAAGAATAGTTAAAACTTGATTAAGCCAATATAAATATGTACTTCGTAGCAATACCAGTTTGGAAGGTCATTTGATTTAGAAACTTAATTTTTATTCAATACGTATATATGTTTTGAATTAAAATTAGGATTCTGCCTCAAATTATATTTATTGATTAATGTAGTTAATCGAGTGAGGTTCATGTTCGTGAAATTAATGTAATACATCATAAGATGTCAAAATAATAATACCTAGTATTCAATAGAATAGCACCCGTATATTTAATACTATATAGCCGTATCATTATAATATTGTACTTGAAAATACCAAACAGGTTAAATACTGATTGATAAACTACAGTTAGAGGTCGACGTACTGAATTCTCAAGTCCTTTTTAAATTCCCCAGGTAGTGCGTGAAGTCTGCAAAATAATATGTGACTCAAAAATAAAGTATTTTTACGTATACACCTATAGTCTTCAATGATAAGGATCGAGTAAGTAGAATATTTGCTTGCTTTCTGAATCACCACATTGCACCTTTATTATTCAACATAAGGCTTGTCGTCTAATAAATAAAGTTGATAAACATAAACACAGTCATCCCTTTAGTGACTGGTCACAACCTAATAGTAAACGCACGTGTATGTATGCACCTACGCCTGCAGACGCCCATAAGCTAAGCAAAGATGTAGAACTCTTGTTCTTAGAATATGGCAACCGCTTTCAAACGACCTGCGCATTTAGAGGGAAAGAGACTGTTAGTAACTGGTCTAGCGTCCCCCCCCCCGTGCTAGTAATATACCCTATCAGGTCGACAACATTGTGATTGCCCCCTGAAACTTCATCTTCATTTACACTTATCATTTGTCACTGCTGTCCCGCCAGCGTGCTCCGATAGAAGCAGGGTTACCATTCCATTATCATATATTAAAAAAAGACATGCGCATTTACCACTTTCATATCGTCTTATCTCACTATTATAATAAAAATATAATTAGACTGCCTATACATGGGAGATATTTAAAAAATAATGTAAGAGGTTTTAATAGGAGCAATAGATGCTAAAAAAATTGAATTTTTATCTCTCTATCTATATGTTAATTCCGGCATTATGCAAAAATTATTGCACAAAATTGAATGCGGTTTTCACTGTTGTTTTCTTGAAGATTTAAATTTAAAACTGGTATATGCTTTGTTTTAATATACAATTTAAAAGTGATCTATTTCATTGGTTTCCCTACTTCTAAAAACCACGCATGTAAAGTAAAGAGAAAAAGCTAGTAAATAATAAGTTACTAGTAAAAGCTACTGAGACATTATAGTTGAGGTCCAAATTTTATTAACAATAAATAAAAAAAAAAACAGTAGTAAAACTATGATTATTTAAAGTATTGCTATAAGTATAAATGACAAAATAATTAAAGATTACCACTTACGTACCACTGTTTTGTCACTTTGTTTCAAATTGAGAATTTAGCACAAAAAAAGAGATAAAACAATTCAATAGCGAAAATAGGTATATGAGGGATTTGATGATTTTTTTTAATAAAGGGGGTAATGTATAAACACTAACCATTTATATAAATGGAATAGCAGTACTATGTATTCATAAACAATAAATGTACTAGCTGATAACAGGTTGATGACTCATCTCGCTTATGTGGAACAATAGTAGAAAGTTTGACGCACTTTTGTGTTGCCCTTTTAGCTATACGACAGACAACATAGCTAGAAGATCCGTTAAGAAAATTTCAAAACATCCATTGTCACAACGTCTGCATGATTCAATGACAATACGGAAACATTTTGAATAGCCTACTTTATACAATTTCATGGTTGACGACTGGAAATTGGTGCATTTTTTTAACGTCGTTTCATAATAACGTAGGTATATGACTTTCATTTTGAAATTTAATAAATTTAATTCGACATTATGTAAGTAGTTAATACGCTCAATTTACTTTGTTGTAGAATATATACGAGTACTAGTATCTATAAACAAAGATAATTAAAATATAGATGGAACGCAAAAATCTGTTAGCAAAAACATACCAAAGACACCTAGGTATAGCAATACCATACTATACATATTGAACCTTATAAGACCAATCTATTAAGTACATTTTTTGTTATTTCATCTAGTATACCTACTATATTGAAATTCTTAATTTAACATATCATTTATTGTAAATAACGCTTACATTCAAGTAATTATATTTACATTACATTAAAATTCTAATTAAAAAAAAACTGATAACTGAGGAGAGACCGAGGAAATATCTAAGATTCTTCAAATATCCCATTTTTTATTGCCCAAACCAATTAATATTTATTAAGTTACTATGGAGTTAATTCTCAGGCACAATTTCTCTAAAAGTGAAATTCAAATTTAATATCACAGAGAAATCTTTATTCTATTGACCAATATGAATTAAATTTCTAATGTAATAAGTCAAAATTATTATAAATTTAGTTTACGATCGTCCATAAAACAGATATTATAAAAAACTATCAAATGAAAATATTAGATTAAGAGGTAGATTTACTGAAATGTCACCTTAGAATCGTCCGCAATGTCAAAGGATTTAAGGATACTTATAACGGTTACAACCACGGTTGGTACTTATGTGTGTCAAGAGCAGTTTGCCCGGATAGTGGCAATGAACACCAGTCGACCGCAATTGTTGAGGCCTCCGAATATAAATTGAAATTAAATGTCTTTTTAATTATTGAAACACAAAATACACCTATATATCATTCCGAATTTCTAAAACCACGCTCGATTAAAACGATTAAGAATTAGTAGATTTTATACACAATAAAATAGGTACGGTTTGTATCCGTTCAATTGTATAGTAACAAATATTTTGTTGGAACAGATAAGTAGGTACATTCGACTACCATCACCCATACAGAAAAAAAAAAAACAAATTAAAACTATATATAAATATGATAATTCTTATACAATACCTGTATATGTTGGTTAAAATTTATTATAAATATAGAATTTCTGCAAACTTAATATGCGATAAACTAATTATAATATCAAAATCCAATAAACATTGCTGATGTTTACTTTACAAAAGCCAAAGACAATCTCGTTTCCCATAAATAATATGTCTGAAATAATTTCTAATAACAAAATCGTTTCACATTATCTTTACCACTAGTAGCACTCTAGTACTAAACCATATGTTGATTTCAATCAAATAAGAGTCATACATATTAAGTAACTCGAGAATGGAAAATCAATTACCTACAAACCGTTTCCACGAACTTCTTTTGAACAGGTGATAACAAAGATCCGGAGGTTTTACAACACTTTATGATATACGCATATATATTAATAACATTCACATTATCTTTCTTCTATTCACTAATAAATGTGTAAAAAAATTTGTTGTTATTACGTCGCCGTATGGTTAGTTTGTCTAGTACGAGCTATATTTGCGCCCCGTCACTTTTGTATGGCGCAAGCGCAGCGCTTGGCGGCGCGTTTCTTACTGTCATATCCACAACCAGCCAGATCACTTCAGTTAAGCAAACCTTCTCGTTTAACTACAAGTTAATCTAGGACGATGCGAATTGTATTAAATTAACTACAATAATGAAAAGAAGTATAAACGTTAAAAGAAAATGCACATGATAAAGTATCATGTTTCAATGTAATAAATACTTATTCCAGATACGGAAAACGCCCTCTTTCGATGACCTCGTAGATATCATCATCCTATAAAACTAAGATGTTCCCAATATATATTTTTTTTATTTTATGTTAAATATCTTTAAGAAAGAGAATGTTCTCAATTTATTGTTTGTATTATTTATACATACTGCGTATGTTCTTTCTCCAATTTTAAACGAATTTTGATAATTCTAATTTCGATTTAGTCATATTAATCCTATATTAATTTTGTCAAGATTTTAGTAGCTGTTACTTTGCAAAGCAAAATCTTAAATTATGTAATTATATGTATATTATGCTAATACTTTGATACATTTGACATTAAATTTATGAACGGGTTTTATCTTCCCGTTTATTTATAATATTAATAATATTTTAATAACATATTAATAAATATTAAAGTTGTTATTTAAATTACTCAACAATTTGCAATCAAATTGATTCAAAATTTTCAATTGAAAATTATTACAGGAAAAAGTCATAAACTAACGAAGTAAATAAAAGAATGTCATATTATTAGACATAATGATAGTCTTCTTTGTCATTTAATAATATCTAATTACTTAACTACACTTAGAGGAGTATAATTCTACTTCACTTTAGTGTACCTACCGATAATATATCAAGATTACTTACACAAGTGTAAACATATAGCTGTAGAACGAGTGGAATCAGCCAGCGTACACTGAACGAGATACTCTGGTTTCCACTAAAGTGGTAGATATATTTTATATGGTAAGAAAACCTGTTCTTTTTCAATGCAACGAATTGAACTGTAACTGCAAAGAGATTTTTTGCAAAACATGTATAAAGTACCGTTGCTTGTAGGACTCTTTTCTAAATTTTATATTACACTACTTTTATATTTTAGAAGTAAAATAATATATATACTATTCACAATAATCATATTTGTTATAACAAAAATGTATCTACATATTAATTAAAAAAATATTATTAATTATAAAAAAAATATTTTGTAATCAAAATATTTATTAATTGTTTATAAAATGTAATATTTTGAAAAACAACCGATAATATTATTAATTAAACAACCGATAATAATATTATGAATCAAACATTACGAAATCGGAAGTCAACCTACACAAACATCAAAATCAATCATAATGTTTTTACACTTGAACTATAAAAAAATATTTCTATAGCTGATAAAAGCAACCAAAATCCGGCTAGGGATTCTAAATTCTAAAATTTAATTATTAGGGGACCTGCGTCACATATCGTTTTGCAAAGTTGAGATCAGTGAATATTATGTTATCTATATTTCAATTTGCTCTTAATAGAGCGGCATAAAATTTATTTGTCTAAATTTTTATATAAAATATTAGTTATCATTAAATTCACGGTTTCAAAGTCATAGAGATTACTATTGCGTTAACTCCACTTATTTTACAGTGTACATTATAAATAATAAAGTTAAAAAAGCAGCCTTAAGCCTAATATTTGTATTTTTGTTATCTTCTATTGGTCAAAGTAAAGTAGTAATTTAAAATACTAATTTATCATCGTAAAAGATGATTGAATTTGGTTTATTTATGTGACTAATATAAGAGAAAAATCAGTGAAAAAATTCATTTACTAAATGTATTAAAGAAAAAAAATACGAATTAGTTGTTTTATTATTGTTAGTTGTTTGAATGAATTCCAAAAAAAAAATGAAATTTTTGTGTAATGCCCGTAAAAAAAAAACTCTGATAAAACGAACGGACATGGACAGGCAAAAAAATATCTAAAATGATTGTTGCTTCGTATATTGCACAAAATATGGTGCAATGACTAAAACTGGACCAATTTATTTTTCTCTTTATAGTTTTAAATATAATACTCTATGTACAGGAGACATAGTTATGTAGATGTCAGTATATTTAGTAAGGTCAAATCAAATTTTTGTGGATTGTTTACCTGATTTTGCTCGAAATGATATTAAACAAAAAATGGTAGAATGCAAATAAAAAATTATAATCTCTAATTTTGAATAGTTTTTATATATAAGAAAAACTTACAAAAAAGGCTCATTAAAAACAAAAGGTTATACTTTTTTTCTGATTTGGATCTTAATATTTTTGGCGATATAGTTCTATTAAAATCGTAGAAGTAAATTTATTTTCATACTTGTAAAATAGAACAAAACGGACCAAAAATGAACTTCTTGTCTATTAAAACCTGCAAATAGTAATAGTAATAGTAGTAAATCCGTTTAGTTCTACTGCCTATAGTGTGCAGGAACTAAATCGTAGAACTATACGGATATAATCTTTATTTTTATTAATTTTATTATTACAAACTTCAAAAGCTATACTACAAAACGTTATTATGAAAAATAAAAAATAAATACTATATTTATATAATATTAAAAGTTTTAAAATATATTCCTCTACTTTAAAAATACCTTTGTTTAGATCATCTTTAATGTAGAAATACAACTGTAGTCATATTTTATTTATTCAAAAATCTTAAAAAAAATAGCCAATTGACTCACAGCAAATACCTTTTTCCTACCTAGTTCCTAGTTTCCTAGTTCTTACTTCATGCAGGGAAACCCTATGCAAAATTTTATATTTTATAGACCTCGGAGTTTAGGTTGTATGTCATGTATGTTAGTCGTTTGCTTGGGCACCTCTATTCCATTTGCGTTTAGAAACACGAATGGAATAGAGGTGCTTTACGCAATACAACTGCTTCACGTGCTACCGTGAAGCAGTTGTTTTGGCATGGCTGTGTTTCGGTTTGGAGGGTAGGATATGACAGTGAATTTACAGGGTATAGAAAAATAAAACCTGAGTCCTCAGGAATGGCAACGCATGGGGGGTATCATGAGCGAAACAGTATACTCTGTTATGTCCATGGTACTGCTCATGCTATAGGCGACGGTTATTACTTTCCATCAGGTGGACCGTCAGCTAGTTTACCATTCTTGATTGCCTAAAAAATATACCTACATGTATGTGCGTGTGTGTGTGTCCTTTTATTTATAAGGAGTATATCCTTTTGGATTACTTTACTTATACATATTATTACTAAAAAATACTTATAAAGTATTTTATTATTGTTTAATCTCCTATCTAAAATTACTTATATGTATCTCTGTTTGTTTACTAACTTCTCTGCCTTGTACCTTAACGAAGAATATTGGCCAATTTTTTTTAACATTACAAACGATTAATTGTAGATAATATTTGCAAGCAAACGAAAGCCAAAAAATTAGTAACTCGGAACATTTACACCTAATTATTTCTTTTCTCTTACTTTTGAAAATCAGCATTATAAATAATTATTGTAAATAGCAATCTAATCAACAAACGTATTGAGATAGAAGTCATAAATATGGATGATAAATAATTAGACTTTGTTTTCACACTCAGGTACGTGATTATGATTATAATAAACTAGAAAATACTCGACGTACATCAATCTTTCGACTTCAAACTATTTTTTCTGCCAATTACTGGAACGTTAAATGTAACAAATGCGTAGTATATGAACTACTTACCATGAACCTACTTTGCTATCTTATCTCATAAATATAATAAAATTGTAACTAGACCAATGTCTGTACATGTGAGATATTTAGGGTGATATGAGGAATAGAATATAAGATATTTTTTTGGACATTTTGACTGTCTATGTATTAGTTCCAACATTACACAACAACTGAACCGATTTGCTGTTTTCACAGTTGTGTTCCTGAAGGACTTCTGAAATATACACGTACGAAGTAACGGGCAAAAAGCTAGGTTAGCTTATTTAAGTTAGGCTAACTAGCTATATTTTACTATTTTATGCAAAAGCATGAGTATCTCTGTCCCATGCGTATTTATATGCTTACATCAGTTATTCTATACTGACATACTATTTTTCGGTTTGTGGCAGTGAAGTTACAGAACATGAAAACATAACACCTGAAGGCTAAGATATTCATCTTTAACAATGGAAACACATGAGTAATACCATGGGTGTCACAGTGTATTATATGATTTAGGTATTCTTGTTATCTTATTACCGTCAATTTTTATACATAATTTTTTATTCTAAAGTTTTAAACTTACATATAGGTAAAAGTTTTATTGCCATAATATCAATCATTTTGTGTATATACCTTACCTGAGCAAAAAATGCATTAATACTGATTGATTATATAATCTACAAGTATTAATGTATTTTTTAAACCTCTATATAAAGGGGGAGAAAAGTGTTTATAATAGAAACTAGTGGCCCAGCTTTAATTGATTAAGTCGATCTCCAAGTGGTTGACCCTGGACACAATTGTAATGAATTCATCATAATAAGGTAATTAACTTAACTCTATCCTCACCTATCATCCCTTATTAATACCCTGCTAGTCTAACCTAATAGCGTAGGTGATACTATTTCATTTTTATTCATTAATAAAGTAGATTAGTTAATAAAAAATGTTTTAGCTAGTGTCGTACTGTTTTGAATAAAACCTACAATATGGGGACTGTTATCATCGGTCACCAGACACGACGTGCCTGTGCGGCTCGTACCTGGCACGGCGTAACACCACAAACAGAACTGCACAAAAACATCACACAGCTGCTAAAAATCACATTATTCGTGAAGGTCTTCTATGCAGTATTAATATGTAATAGGGGAATAAAAGCATTTATTATGTAAAATAAATATTTAATATGTAATAAGCACATTTTAGTATTTGGTTATTGTTGAAACAATTGTAAACTAAATTTCTTTACCTACTCTTACATTTAAAAAAAATATATAACATTAAAATACTATTAATACAAATTCAGATAAATGTTGTCTGGAAAAGAGAAAAAAATTATAACATATACATAGTTTGTGTAAATTTGTTCAAATATTTCTATTCTATGACAATGTCTAAGCCCTCAGTGTTCAGGAACAAATTTTTTTATGCCATATGCCCTTACTATCTACTATTCCATGCTTCACGTGACCAGGTATTTCCATTAATACATACTATTATGTGTAATAATAATATATATTTTTTTAAATCTACAAATACCAATGCCGATTTGTGAACATAGATAAATAGACGATGATAAGTCACTTATAAAAATTTAACCCAAACACTTCGAAAATTCGAATGCAATATAGAAGACTTATTAATTTACCTAAATAATTAGTGTTAATTATTAATTACCATTATTAGCCTAGTTAACATTAAATTAATTAAATCATACAATTTCCCCCAAGGGACATTATAATAAACAACGTATAAACATATTTCACAACTCCATCTAGTACCAAACTAATCAGAGCTTGTATGGGTACTAAACAACTAATGGGCTTATTTCCTTTTTAATACATACATATTATACAAAGAAGAACTTTAATAATACAAACAGTGATAAGCATAAATGTATGGAACAATTTACGGAAACATGCGGACACCGAACCCGCGGCCATCGGAAGGTGATGCCAGTGAGACGGTGTATTAAACCGCTAGACCAACAAGGTCGTCGCAATAATATGAAAGTTGTTAAAGATATATGGATGTTTGTTGCTCAATCTCTTAACAGCAGGACGGATTTGAATCATATTTGGTAGGTACGCAATACTTATATCATGCATTTGAATGTAGATATAATTATTTACTCTCTAATTCACGGGTAATACAGCATATACTAACATCAAAGTAAATTTTGGAAATTTCAAACACAAGCTGACGGTCCACCTGATGGAAAGTGGTAACTGCCATATCTTACCCTTCAAACCGAAACACAAGCATGCAAACACGACTGCTTCACGGTAATAACACGAATGGGACAGAGGCACCCAAACAAACCACTTTTGTACAAAATTTCCTTCTGGTATAAAAAAAAAATGTACCTTCATATTTCAACCTAAGTTCTTTGGAAAATATATTTCAGTCACCCCTTCAAATGATTAATGAAACTAAATATATTTCTGTAGAAAATCTAAAATTTATACTTTTGTTGGATTTTGATTATTATTGAATATTTGCGTGTGTTGAAGATTGCAACTTCTTTGATAGCCATATATAAACTATTATTTATCAAGAAACGGAGTATTTATTTTCAAAAAATTACAGCTACTGATAAAATAAAAATAATATATGGCTATCAAAGAAGGTTTGCAATCTTCAACAGCGTGAGCATATAGATACTTAATATAAAATGGAATGACAACAATGACAAGTAGAAGACTGAAATTTATCGATATCCTTTGTGATATCTGTAGGAGATGTAAGCATCCACGCCGTGCAGAATCCCAACCACCACGCCGACATACTGTGAAGATAAAAGTAGTTAATGTAGTACTAATATATTAATATTATTTAAAGAAGTCAAAATATAGACAGGAATACTACTAATATAATAAAATTGTAACTGGACGATATTTATTAAAGCATTATATCTGATTATATCTTCGTTGTTATATCTAAAGACGTAATTATAATCTGGTGTATGCTTTATCTTAGTACACTGTTCAGAAGTGGTATATTTAATTAGTTTTCTTAATATTGAAATCCACGCGTCAAAACTAACGCACAAAAAGCAAATCAGCGTATAAATTATGAATGTCCTTGTAAGTTTATTATTATTAAGATTACCAAAAGAATTTCTTTTGGATTGCATTTTATTGTGGCTATATTACGCGATTACATCACTAATTACGTATTTTAATAATTCTTTTCGCAATTGATAAGACTCACTCCCATAGTGGTCCCATATTAATTTCGTGACGATTCAAATTACAGTTTCTCTTTGCGAAACAAGATATAGTTTTGTGAAGGACTATCCTCTTGTGAATATACGATTTCTCATTTTAAATTCATATATTTCGAAACGAAACACAACAATAATGACGATGTATCTTGTCATTATCGGTGTATTTTTCTATAATTTAAATCGCTGTTTTTTATCCAAATTTCACTTATATTCATTTTTAGGACAATACTGAGCCAATTTTGTAGTTCATCATATAAATAAAACTAGAGCAACATTCTAACCAGTGCGACATAAAGATTGTCAATTGTTTCTTCTGAGCTTTCCTAACAATACGATTATAACATATGTATCTTTAGGTAATAGACACTCAATACTTACATAAACTGCAGTCATTGCCGGGTATGCTGCATACATGCTGATGGATGTATAACGGGTATATAGGTATATGTTCACTGCTACACCCATATATGAAGAAGCCGAGAGATAGAGAAAACAAGCTACTGCGTTGAACAAGCACTCCTGCAAACGATAAACGTGGCAAATTATTTATTTATTAAACTTTAATGCACCAATACTAATGCAAGCAGCATTAAATAAAATACAAAAGAAAAATTGTAAATAGTTTTAAATAGGTATATAAGATAATCTTATCACCAAAGCCATTTCTTCTATTTAACATTTGGGAAAAAAATAAGGATATATAAAAAATATAAATTAACCATCATGAACACTTTGTATAATATATATTCTATAATTTATATACTGTATCATACATTCATCATGAAATACATGTAACACAGATTACATTTAATAATATACCTACAATGGAGAATGTCTAAATAAATATTAGCAAAACTAAATCTAATGACTCGTAAGCTTAAACAACTTTCTATTTTATTTACTCAATTACTCGCTGTTTCCCGCGGCTTTGCCAGTTGAATTAATGGATGTATTAAGTGCGCTACGACCACGTAGCGCACTTAATACATCAATTATTAGGTAGTTACCAAACTACCTATAATATAGACAAGCTTTACCACTGTATGGGTAACAAATATAATTTTAATTATATGTAAAAGTTTGTGTTTGCTACCTTTGTTTTATGTTGTTTTGTTTGTTGTATGTTTTAAAAAAATAAACTACCTAGAGGTTATATTTAACTAAATTTTAACTTTTCAACCGTTGAATCTTACAGGTACATCAATATTTAAAACCAATTCAAGTTAAAATAGGTATAAATCCCTATCAGATATACGAGGTTTGTCCGGAAAGTACGTATAAAAGTTTTTTAATAATTTTATTTTACAATTATTCAGGTAAATCAATTTTATCCCCTTCAAAGTACTCCCCCTGTGACATAATGCACTTGTGCCAACGCCGTTTCCACTGTGAGAAGGCTCCTTGAAAGTCCTCTGGTTGTAGGTTTCTCAGCTGCCCCGTCGTAGCTTTTTTTATCTCATTTATGTCCCCCAAATGCCGCCCCCGAAGTACCAATTTGGTTTTTGGGAACAAGAAGAAGTCACACGGGGCCAAATCCGGCGAATAGGGGGGTGTTCGGTCACCGTAATGGAATTTTTACTCAAAAACTCACGGACAACAAGAGAGGTGTGGGCAGGGGCATTGTCGTGGTGAAGAATCCAACGCCCCTCTCGCGCCAATTCTGGACGAACTCGTGCCACACGAGCTTTGAGGCGTCTGAGCACATCGACGTAGAATTTTCCATCAACTGTCTGGCCTGGAGGGACGAATTCTTGATGGACAATCCCCCGAACATCGAAAAAAACAATCAACATTGTCTCGGCCCTCTCTGAATCTTTTTAGCCACTTGTGGACGGTTGGTTCCTTCACAGCATCATCCCCATAAACTGTTCTGAGATCGGCAAAAATTTCACGGCCATTCTTGCCGAGTTTCGAGAGAAACTTGATTACGACGCGCTGCTCTTCAACGGAAGCGGGCTCCATGCCGACGGGGTTTCGTTAAGAGGTAACTTCACAGATGGCGTGACAAGCCAGTTCGCACCGCACGGCGGTCAGACCAGAACTGAAGCATTGTTAGGGACATAAGGAAGGGGTCCTGCGCTTACCTGGCCTCCCCACTCCTCTTTCTCGCATTCCAGAACACTTTTATACGAACTTTCCGGACAGACCTCGTATTTGAACATTTGCATTCACCGATTAATAATAAATAAATCTGATCGAAGATTTGACTTGACAGTGGCCAGTAGATATAAGCGGCATCTTCACAGGTAAATTTATTATTTATCTAATCTCGTAGATAAAATTAAATTTTTATGATCAATAATGCAATTGATTGCAATATAATTTCACAGATTAAATGCATTTTTGTTGTAAAGATGAAATTAAGGTAATTTAAAAAGATGCGACTTGAATATACTTAAGTGTATGTCAAATTTCATAACGATTGGTTAAGCCACGAGATAACAAACAAAAAATCAAATAAATATATGCATGTAAACAAACGAGCTCACTTTTAGATTTATAATATTATTTATAGATATTAAATAAAAAAATATAACAATACTTACAAAAATCGATTGCCGTATGAGTTGTTGTGAATTAGAAGACAGAACGTAGCAAGTGATGAGAAGAGCAGTGGTAAGGAGGCAGGCGGAGGCCGTGGTCAAAAAACTGTGGAACGCTGATCCCATAGTACTAGCTTCGGACATGCCATACTTAACTAGCAGGCTCTGGCATAGTCCACCTAGCATCTGTCGATAATTTAGAAAATGATATTGTTTATAATAATACCTATATTTTTATATTATATACTAGCAGATCTTGAGAAATGGTTTTTCCCCCTACCACCACCTACTGAGTCCATTTTTTCTTGACGGTATAACAAATATTGTTTGCTCTAATTTAAGAATAGGTATATAATATTTTGCTCACGTGTAGAACAAAATCTCTTAAGATCAGTTATGTGCTTTCTAAAATTAGCATAAATTCATAGTGTCTCAAGATCTATCGCTATCCTATATGAATGTTAGCCTGGAATTTCCGGGTTATGATGCTAACGTACGAAAAGCAACTGTGTGTTGAAAACGGATAATATTAATAATAAAATTTTAAAGAAGTTTAAAAGTAACAAGAGAAATTAATAAATAATCGTCAGGGGTGATGCGATAACGGCAAGATTGCACTTCTATTTATCAGTCAATACGCGATTAGCTTATAGGTACCTACTATACTGAGGTTACAGCCAACGCCTACTCCGTTTTAAATAATGTTAATTCAGCCTTTTCAAAACAATACATATGTCTTATATCTAAAAAATCAAATCAAATTATTTTGCAAAAACATAGATAACATTTTTCCTTACAACATTACGTTGCATAAATATTAATTGATTACTTTTTATATACAACTATGTTTTGCCTCTCCTGGCGTGTAATTTTTTTAAATGTATATACATGACATGAAAATTAACAAATGTATATTATTATCTAAAACATATAATTGAGTCGTTCCTTTAGAGTATTAGGTATACTCCGTGATAAAAGAAAAATATTGTTTGATTAGGAATTTTCTAAATGATAGGAGTAACAGAAAAACTTATTAAAAAGTATACAGCAGTTTCCACTATTGTCCTTTTGACGTGATCGATCTGTTGGTGTTTTATTTCAAAGCGAACTTAAAAAAGATGTGTAGGTTTTAATTATTAAATTATTTTCGAATAAAATGTAACAAATAAATAAATACATTATTGTCGTAATGTCAAACTCTGAACGACTCTTTCAGGGCTGCTACCGCATCCATGTTTCTATCTCATAAATTGTAGCCTCTTCACCAATATCCAGATGGTGTAACAGGCTTCATTGATGGACTAGGCAGATATATCGTTATATAAAAAATATATCAAAGCTGAAGTACCTAGTTATCTATTCTTCAAAATCTTTCAATGAAATGACCGTAGGATTAACTAAAAAATTAGTTTACTTGTATTTTGCAGTGGTAATCAATTATCAAAGATTAACCTATAATTAATTAGTTATTAGAATCGTCAATAATTTTGATAAATTATAAAATATCTTGCTATCAGTTTACATTCTAGTATGATTGTTAAAATATGTGGACGCATTGGTCAATAATATTTTTTTAATGCCAATAATCGGCAATCTTTTTCTTAATACTATTTAATAGACAGATATCCAAAGCACAGTCCGTATAGTAGTATATTATTTGTAAATTTACTGAATTCCTTATGTTACAAAGGTCTGCGTAGGCGATAGATACATATTTGACTGCAAAGAATTTTTTTCCATTTTATCAATATGACATCAACACATAAGGTATCTGTAGATCATTGCTATGCATTAATTTCGTATACATGTTCTCAAATATTGTGCATTGTTGCACAGGCCCTAAGGAAAGAAGTAATTTACTGAAATTCTCAATAGAATGCGAGATAATAACAAACTTATGCGAGGAAACCGCAATTGATAATAAAAAAAAAAACAGATAATTTTAGACTTTTGAAACAGATGGAGGTGGGCATTAATAATGAAAATTAATAATGAAATGCTCGTTAATTAAGTCATAAATTATAATCATAATTAATCATATATGATATTACTGCCCAATTCAGAATACAATTTCAGTATAATCTAAGAATTTCAGCTAAGAAAAATGACCATTGTTTTTTTATAACCGGTAACAGAAAACTGTACTACTGTAAACGTGTGAATGTGTTACCCTCAGGAATTTTTAAACCGTCAGTACTACTGTGCTGGGTAACTTGACTGACTTGCAATTTACATTTTTCATATTATTTTTATTTACTTATTTATATTTTTAAAGTGTACTAATATACTAATGGTAGCGGAATTAAACAAAATAATTGTAATCGAATAACCAAACCAATGTATTTTGTAAAATAAGATATACTTACAGCTTCAGCTAACTTGATAAGACCATGTTGGCTAGTTAGGTATCCAAAATTGATACATTCACAGCATCGACAGCAGCAGCACTTGATGCCTTTGCCACCACCAGCCCCTCCACCCGGCGTCACTCGCACTATAGTCGGCACACGGTTCATCGCACAATTACAATATAATAACTTATGTCTAGACACTTTTAAAATATTTTAAACTATCGAATCGGATTTTTCGCTTATTTTTCGCAATGTTCAGCCCGTAACTGAAATGAACAAGAATGAGCAATGGCCAGGATGCCTGGATTTCTACGCGGTCAGTGTTAGTCACCACAACACAATATTTTTAGATGTATTCGCTGCGTATTCAATAAAAGTTCACCGAACTCCTACCCCGTTACCTAAATACTTGAGATCACAAATATTCATTCAAAAATTAGAACAATTTACATTGTTATAATGCCTATTTTTGCAGTCCATAACTATACTAGTTTAAATGTAAATTGTATCTCTTCTCTACCAATAAAGGACTCTGTTCAAAAGTCAAAGGACGAATAATTTTAAATTTGTCGCGTGCTCGTGGCTTAAACTCTGCGTGTGCGCATGGTAAAAATAACCATATGCACAGTGTTCCTGTATACAAAATGTGTAGACAAAATATATCTATTTAATTTGATTTTTATTATAAAATGTTATGAAATAACTTTTAAATTATTACGAAATTATCAAAGACTAAAATATAAAACATTTGAAAAAAAGTAGTTTAATAAAATGTATTTAAAAATAACTATTCTTTCATCGTCATTTTTGCCATTCATTTGATCTATTCTAATTAATTCTAAACAAGAAATACGGATATATTAAACCCAAATATATGCGAGAATGAATTTATTACCTACATATAAAATAAGCTAATTAAAGAAAAGAAAATTGTATGTATAAATACAATATAACTATACCATATATATAATATATTAACAAGCCAACAAATTCCAATGTAATAAATATTCTTTGCTCAACAATTTCCGATGCAGAACCGCTGTGCGAGATCTCAACTCTCCAGGGGTGATGTGCTATTTAGGGAATTCAGGAAGGATAAATAATGCGCCATATGGTCTGAACTCTACGTTAAAGATTTACCGTACAGTATTATGACTTTTGTAGCTAAAGGCAAAATTTTTACCTTATTGATTACCTTAGCTGATCCGAGTTCCATACAAAGTCAAACATCATAATTCTATTTGTATTGGTTTTTTTTTTATGCAATTTCATATTATGGAAAATCTAACGACCTACCTGATAAAAAATGGTAACCGTTGCCTATAGACATGAGTAGTACCATAGACATAACAGAGTATGCTATGTCAAATTCAAATTTTGATGCTGTATCGCCCATGATATCCTTCATGCTTTACCATTCCTGAGGATTAATGTGCTTTACCTCTGTACCCTGTAATTTCCCATATTCCGCCTGATAGATAATTTATTATATAATATTTATTGTACTCAGACATACAGTCCTACTAATAATTATGAGTTTTTTTAATAGATGAAAATAGAATGGTAATGGTAACTCCACCTGCACTATCGGTATACGCTGCTGGGGCACCAGTGAGGGATGATAGGGGAAAATGAAGCAGGTCAGTTGTCCAATCGAGATGAATTCATCAAAAATTAACCACGATAGTTTCCAGGGGGAACCGTGTGGAGATCGACGTATTAGGGTACATCGCTAGTAATGAATCTTAGATCTCATTACTAACAATCCCTGTGCCCCCAATAATTACGAGTAGAAATAATGTAAGCATAGGTGAACTTATTTATTTTGTTATATGTAAAAACATTGTAAAGAAAAAAGCAAGTATCTCAGCGGGTAAATACGTATTATAATGCTATATTTTGTGTTGTGAAACTACAGATTTACTGAATAACAGAGGTTCGTTCAGAACCTAAATGACGGATTGGACATAGTAGATGTGAATTTAATGTACTCGTTAGTATACTTTTAAATATTGCTCATTTAATTCATATTAACGTTTTAACATAATAATTTATGTTAAAAATAACTTTTTAACATATACTTCTCTATCTCTTAAAATGAAGCAATCAATCATTAAATTATATCATTTTTTTTTCTTTATAGAACTTAAAGAGACATATCATTAAATCAAAGCTACATCTTAGTAATATAACTGTAACTATTTCTGTGCACGGGAGATATTTAGAAAACTCGTATGAGAAGCCTTAATTATTGTTTTGTTCTTAATAATAATAATTTTGTGTGTCTGTCTGTGTGTCTATTCGGCATCACGCAAAAACCACTGCACGAAATTGCGGCTTCACAATTGTATTTCCAAAAGTCTATCCTAAAAAATGGTGTATGTTTTATTTCGATACGCTGTTTAAAGGGGGTCTATTTCAGTGGGTTTTCTAACTTTGAAAACCGCTCCTATAATTTAGCAGGGAGAAAAATAATTATGAAGGTATAAATAATGATTGATTCCATTGCCCATTTTTTTCTCGAAAAAATTTTGATTCGGAGAGTATACTAAATTTGAGTAAGTCTATCCACTCCATATATACGGATATAGGTGATTACAGGATTCCGATATATACTCATTATATATTTATATTATGAAATAATATAAATATGTATTACACAGGCATATTTTTGACCGTGTGGTCCCAACATAGAATAAGCCACAATTTGATTTAAAGTCAGTACTTACGCAAAAATAACTATTTATTTGTACCTATACAAAATATTTATGGACGAATAAAAAATATATTTTATTAAGATACATTTTATTAAAAACCTTATTATTATTCTTTATAGATACTTACATATTATTATTTCAGGATTAATTATTTTTCTTATTCTCATTTTACATTTAGTTACTACATAATTCGATCCAGTGGCATATATTTTTTAATCTTTCTTGTAAAAAAACTACAAGTTTGACAATATTTAAAAATTAAAATCAAATTATCTTTCAATTACGTGTCAACTTTTTGCAATTAAATTAAATGTAAATTACAATTTCTTTTCTATTTCCTTTACTTTTGCCACTCCAACAAAATAACAATTTTATATAATAATCGCGCATACAAAAAGAGTAAATCCAGATTTATTTAAATACATTAATTGACTTTATCTTGGACAAGAGGGGCCTTTAAAAGCAAAACTTTGAACCTATAGATAAATAAATCATTTTATACTTCATAGTAATTGACTAGTAACATAATATCTTAAATATTTTCCGCATTACTCTACATTTAAAAAAAAGTAAAGGAAAAACCACAAACATAGATACATCAATGGACAAATAAATATTAATTTTATTGTTATTTATGCTCTATAAAAGCTAAACTGACTTTAATAATAAATTAAAAATTATCTAAAAATGATCTTATAAATAAGTACATGTTGTAAGTATAACCGTGGCTATGTTTGAGTTTAAATTACCCCTAAATCCGTTTTAAGTAATTACAGTTTTAACAGCAATAATGCAGCAGAGATATCATTACATACAAGGACTATTGATTATAAAAAAAATTCTTAAAATCTCTTCAAAATAGCAAAATATTGTGTAATGTACATAACAATTGAATTGAGAACATTCTCTCTTTTTTGAAGCCACTTTAAAATGTCACTTCATTGAAACCGTATTGTAATTGACATTACCTCGAAATTTGATTCATTGGACCAATACTTTAAACCTAAATATATACATATAAAATACGTAAAATAAATACATATAATAATCATACCATTTTAATTGACTATTTTAATATGCGTATAAAATAACATTAAAATTTATTAAATAAATACAAAATTATATGTGATTAAACTAGAACGAAAGACTATTGTTTCGTCTGTGTTATATACCATATCTCCGATCCCACCGGAACGGAACACCACCTACTTTCAAAATAGATAGCATTCCAATTCTAAATAGCTCAGAGATCTTATTGTTAGATCTTACAGTTACTTTGTATAAATTGCCTCTAGTGGATTGTTTCAGAAATTAAGATTGCCTTATAAATTTATAAACTAAACGTAAACGCGATCGCAACGTAAATCTTTCTGAAAATCACACAAGGCACTCTGTTTTATCGGAGAAAAATAACATACAAAAAAAAGGTTAAATCGAAATCAATAGCATCAACGATCATAGCAACGAGACCAGCTCTGATATTTGTACGGAAGACTAAGTATTTTATGTGATTTTCCTACTAGCTTCTGTATCAATTTTACTACTACAACACTTAAAAGTACACTAATGATTTCGATTCAAAATCCTGTATAATTTCTATGCTTTAAATACATACATCTTGTCACAGTGTAGATACTTGTGCCAATAAATAATGCATGCATATGTATTAAAAATTAAATCTTATAAAATTCCTTTGAAATATAGAGCATTTATTATTAGACATCTTTGTAATTATACAAGAAAAACAATATGAGGTAGACCTTACACTGCTGTAAACATTGAAATAGAAATTCATACTTATATATCTTTTTACACCACTAAATAGGAAGACGTGGCTAACATTACAACCATATATTATAAAGTATAAATGCGTAAAGTAACTACTTAACAAATACAAAAATAAAAAAATTTAGTGCTCGCATCTGATTATTTTCGTTTGAGCTGACAATATTCTCGTTTTCAGCTGAAGATTAAAAAATGTCATAATATTTGTATTATGCATACGCACAATTGCGTATAATAGATAATACAATAGTTAAAGTAAATGTGATATATTAAATATGACAGTTTCAAATTCTAGACTTAATAGTTAATGAATTAATAGTAATATGGCTATTACGGCTGGCGCCAAACAATTGGTCGATTCTGAGGCGCCATTAATCTAATCTCTAAAATTAAAGTTTCAACTTGATATCACAGTAAAATCTTTATTGTGGATACTAATATGAACTAAATTTCTAATAGGTTTAAGTAAAAAATATAATTTTAGTTTATAATAGTCCATAAAACGATAATTTCCCCTAAAATCCTCAACGTAAAATATTAACGGTTCAGAGAAATAGTGTCTCAGAATCGGTTCCAATATTCTTGTTACAAACAAAGTTTGGCCAAGTAAGTAACTATAATTTGTGCTAAATTATAAATACCGAAGCAAAATTAAATAAGTATATGTATATATATGATTAAATCGATTTCATGAGATTCTGAGTTCAATTAAATGCCTCTATAAGACCGGTTCGCCAGAAATGTACTTAGTAGGTAGAGGCCAGCAAGAATCAATCCCATCACCTGAAAATTTTATAAAATAAACTTTAAATATATTTATTTATACTTATACATAATAAAACATGTATACTGAGCAAACTTATTGCCTAAATAACTTAAAATCTCAAAAATAAATGTAAAATTAAATATCCTCAATATTAAAGAAGACAATTTTATATCTAAAACTAATAATAATAAAATATACCTACTCATAAGTAGTAACAATTTACACAAAATAAATATTATAAAAATGTTTATTCTCATTTTGTAGCGATCAGTTATTATAAACATATAAACTTAATTTACTTTAAACTGCAAAATTCATGACAAATTACAGTCGTATTTTTTTAACTTTCGATATTGTTTTTTCAATGTTTTTCATATTACTTATTTTTAGAGACGTAATGAAATTATTCATACATACCGCTGCAGCTAAGTATGGCTCATATGAATTGTAATAACTTCTCCTGTTCTGATTGACTTCTGTTAGAAATGTGATGCCCGCTGCTAAATATAGTATAAAGGCCAAGCCATGGTAAATGACTTCCTGGAAAAACAAAATAAAAAATATTAACGTCAACACACAAATAAGATTCAGTTAGTTCAGATACAGTCAAGAAATGGATGTCTAATTTAGAGACATCAGCTGATTTCAAAATAGAAGACTATTTTGTTCTAGTAGTTGATATCTCTAAATTCTTAAATTGTCTGTATTTTGTTTTCACCAGATCTACTTGAATTTTGAGGATTCTTTTTACTTTTAACCAGTTGAATAACATTAAAACTCTTTGAAAAAGCGAGTTTGATTTCTCCAGTTTTTATAATCCCAAGTTTTCCATCTCAATTCATAATAATAACGATAGAAGGTGAAATCACAATAATTCGCATCCTTTTATATAAGTACTAACTTTTGCCCGCAACTTCGTACGCGTAACCGGGATATGTCGCTTAACCGAGATAAAAAGTAGCCTATATCCTTTTCTATCCCTTATAATTTATATATACCAAATTCCTTAGTGATTGGATACATCGTTAAGACGCTAATTGATAACAAACAAACAAAAATATACATTCACATTTATAATATTAGTAAAGATAAGAACTTATTTATAATATTGTAACTTCATTTACCAAATCAACATATGATACAAAACACTGTTAATACTAAGAGCATTCTTTATTAGTTTAATGATTAAATATGTACCTATAGGTAGCTACAGTGAATCAACTCAACATACATGCAATTAAATTATATTAATTTATTATACTTATTAATTAACTATAATTTTTTCATATTAATGTTGGTGCGATTTCAAATCGTATTTCTTTTAGAGAATCGTTCAATTTCACTGGTAGAATGCTGATCATAACATTTAGATTTCACCTTATATTGAACTATATTGAATCATATAGAATCAACTACAGATAGTCCTGACTCCTGAACTAGCATTAAGTATATGTCTGAAGGCAATGCCTTCCCAAATTACAATTTTAGTTACTGTTACAAAATTACTGATTTACATTAATTAAAAATACATAATAACAATATTTATCTTGTGTATGCGGCTGTATGTGTTAGTGTACGCACGTGTCCACGTGTGCGTGTGTGCGTTGTGTATGTGTGCAAGCGTGCGCGTGTTTGTGTATGTACACAATAATTATACTCGTATAAACATGAATACTCACATAAACAGTCTTAGATATTAGTGAAGCCGATGACAATGATATTATACACGAAGTAAGTAAACAAAATGTGCCTATGAGGAAGGAGACAGCTATTAACAGGAAAAATAATTCCGCTCTCTGTGACACGGCTCTGTAATTGGTGTCGTAGTAGTAGCTCACAATACCGACGCAGGCTGCACCCATTAACTGAAATCAAATAAAAACAACTATAAGTAGAAGGCTCCACGAATTATATTTTATAAAAATATTATAAATGTGGAAGTGTGTTTGTTTTTTTGTTACTTTATAGCGTCTTAGCGGTTAAACCAATCATTATGAAATTTGGTATATTTGGAACTATATGAGATGAAGAAGGATATAGACTATTTTTTATCTCAACCACTAAACATATCTTGATCAAGCAGAAGTCACGGATAAATGCTAGTAGTATACATCTATATACTATACTGTTACTGTACATACTACATTAGCTAAATAAAAATATAAAAATATTAACTTGTATTATGCACAACATTCATTCATTCCGTTTTTCAAAGATTGACTAGGAGAGAATGCTATGCATTAAGACCGCCTTTTATACCAAACATTTTTTTGAAATGTAGTCAATAAATAATAAATAAATAAAGCAGCCTTATTTTTGTAATTTACAAAGATGTTAACGAATATACAAATAACAAAAAAATTATGCTTTTTAAACTGAACAAAATATTTGGTAAACTCAAGAAATTCAATCACACCAAATAATTACCCCTCAGACAAATTTAAAATATACGGCACGGTATTTAAAATATACAAGTAATAATATATATACCTATAATATATATATATATAAAGTACATACTTAATAAAGAATCACGAGTACCTGTCCAATTTAATCGTTTTCCTTCTGAATCTTTCTTCTACTTCTTTTTGATGATAGAATGACAAAAAAATTAAGATTTAACTATTTGATTTGTCATAGTCCACATGTAACCTGATTTAACCATTCTCTTGGGATATCTGAAAAACTCTCTTTTATTTTTACAGACCCTAGTTAGAGCATGTCCAATTAACAAAGACCTCCACGTTCTACACGACTGCATACAATAAATAGGTCAAGCTGTATTTCATGATTCGCTCGACAGATCCCGCGATGTCAGAACAAACAGATAGTTGGATATAATTTTAAAAATGAATGATTTAGGTTTCATTATTAGTTTTTAGCGTCAGTAATTTTCATAGAATAAATTCAATGTACGGGAATTTCGAAACTTGCAATTTTAATAACAACATTAAACATATAATTAGGTACCTTATTCCTTGATAAAATAATATCTACCTAGCAACTGCAAGTACGTATAGAAACGCCATACTAACATATAAGTCATATATAAGTATTAATATACATATATTCGAGTTTTCTGATCGTTTTAGCTTTACGATGCATGACTTCATACTGCGGCTATTTTGAAAGCCCACTAAGTAAATATACCTACTGAATAGTAGGTGCTCGTGCTGTTCGATTTAAACGATTCTATAATTTGTGTACAAGATAAAATTAGTTTAAAGTGATGCAAGCAGAGCCATACTTTCACAGTAAATTGTATTTATTTTATATCCATATCACGTTTGGTCACAGAAGTTTTCACCTTTACTTTTGTGATTTACATATTGTTTATATTCGTGGTATCTTGCTCAGCGCTGTTATTTTCTGACAGAAACATGAAAGAAATAAGGGAACCTAATGTAAACTAATGTTTCTATTTGAATATTTATAATATTAATATTCATTCAGTATTCTGCTATTTAAATAGTCAAGCCTGGACAAAGTATCCGCTAAGAGAGTTATGAATATATCAGCTGGTTAGTTGGGTACAAATACTATGGGATTAGGATATGCACATAAAAGTAAATAATGTTAATTTAACAACTTACACTAAAGCAGTTTCGGGGCATTACGTAGTGTATCATAGGTATATATTACCTAACTAGTGATAAATCGGTTGGACATGAGAGTAAATAATGATGACGCGTCCCATGACATCATTTGTCGTTCAGTGAAAACAAAAGATGTGTAGGTACAGAGAGTCACTTTTAGATGTTATTAAACTTTACAGAGAATTAAAATGTCTTTAACAAAAAATTGTGATTGGTTAACTAATAATATTTTTTTTTTATTTCTCACCAGAGAAGTTTATATAAGAATAATAAAGTGAGCAGATACGAAATATATTCGCGTTCATCCATTACTTAGTATATAGAGATTTTGACTCTATTCGTCACATAGACTTTTCATTTATATAATCGAAATTATTTGTAAAAATATTATCATTACTTTGTTATCTAAAAGATTATTATACACTGCATGACTATACCTAGAGATTTTTTCGAAAAATAAGATATTATCCGGAGATATGTTAAAACGAAATTTCATTAACGTAAAATGCGTCTGTTAGTAGCCCCAGTCTCCAAGAATGTTGATTCTGTTGCTCAACCGAGATACGTATTTTTGTATCACTAAAGTAGGACGCATTCTGTTTAAAATTCATACATAAAGAGGTAAGAATAAAGCTGAAATAAGTATAGCTCGAGAACAGCAGTGTGTATCTATGTATATTTATGTGCCACATAAGCTTTTCTTTACTTTTAATTAATTCTTCATTTGATTTAGTACTTGCACATAAAAAAAACATATTCAATGTCATATATCTTTAAATACGCGCATCATTTTTAAAGAACATTAATTGACATCTCCAATTTCAAAATTAATCTTTATGACTGACACTCAAAAATATTGTTAATGACGGTATAAAATTCTAATTAATGTAAAAAACGGAGTTTGGACTTGAGACTCTGGGTCCGTGGGGCCCCAAGGCCAATCTTTTCAAAAAGATATCACGTCGGCTGGTGGAAACCTCTGGTGACCGGAAGGCTGGCCTATACTTTGGTCAACGCATTTCCATAGCTATTCAGCGTTGAAATGCAGCAAGTCTCCTATGTTGGCAATACCAGTTGGCATTGATCTTATAGAAATTTTTTATCTTTCAGTAATTTTTAAAATCTTGTTTTTTTTTATATTTATAGTACATAGATGTAAGGTGTGTATATAATAGAAAAGTTATATTTTTTACACATTTGTATAATAATATATAATTTTGTATATAATTAATATATATGAATAATTATGTACAAAATATTCCGATATTAAATCTATCTAAGACAACTCATTAACGCACTTACCAACTGTGCAAGTTTCAGTAAGCCAGGCATAGAACCCAGATACCCGCTGTTGATGTACAGCGCGGTACCAGAGGACACCGCAGTCGTTCGAGTTATGGTCACCGTATGTGACATACTGGACAATCTGCAATTTTTATATCATACATTCTCATTTATTTCTTTTTCTGTTTCTCTATTCACAAACAATGTATTCCACAGGGTGAGATTGAAGTCGTTAACGTCATCTATGTAAAATTAAGAATCTGCCCATGCCATAGAATAAATTAAGAGATAAATTTCATTAATCAAAAATTCAAAAACAAAAAAATATTTTGGATCGCCCATACATAGTATTATATTTTTCATGCCCAAACAAACTTATCATCTGAACACGACATATATGTATATATATACGAGTAGAGCTCAAAATATTTTGTCGTTTCCATGTTCACCCATGTTCCTATAGTGAAAACGCACAATTTCGCGGTTAGTAAACCTGATCGATATAATACTAAAGATTTTGATTTCATCCTGTATCGTAAATAAGAAATATGAATTAAATTAAAGTTTTGCTGAACATAGGCCTTCCCCATATACTCATAAAGAACGATCCTGAATAACCTGCATCCACTGACTCCCTGCAATGTATTTAAAGTCATCATTCCATCTAGGGGGAGGGTCGTCCTACACTGCGTTTAAAAAAGTTTAAGTAGATTAGGGTACAGCGATTATTAAGAATTATAATTCATATGTGATATTTAACCACAATTTCTATTTTCAAACGAGGATGAAACGTACTAATAAATACGTTAAGCTAGCAAGTTTGTATAGAATATATATATATATATATATATATATATATATATATATATATATATATATATATATATATATATATATATTGGATACTAATAGAATGGTAAACCCGCCTACACAAAGAATTAACAACGTTAGTTTCCAAGAGGAACTGTATGGAAATCAATTTAACACGGTATTTGCTAGTAATGTGGCCACTAATGCGAAGTTTTTCCCTCCTAATAAATAATTAAGCCCCAATATACAAGGTGCTTATATTTATACATTGTCCTTGATTAAGTTATAATCTTAACATCGAAACTTTTACAGAGTCAATACGAAATAGCACATTAACTCATCACCAAAAATGGGCACAGAGGTCGCCATGTTGGGCGTGCATGACGTTGCTGCGTTTATGTGCCGAGGCCGGCAGCTCTCGAGTCTCAAGAATAAAATAATACATTACGTACACAGCTTATAAGTTATATACTTATTATGCTTTTTCGAAATAAACACAAGTACAAATTTTTTTTCACAAAGTCAATTTTATTCCAGTGTACCTACTTAGTATAAATATGTCAAAGCCCTCCCTAAGTTGTTTATTAGAATTGACTTCAAGACCGACTCTTGTAAGACAGGTTAATGAAGCATTGAGTTCCAATATTTCTTGAAGATTATTATTTATTACCTCAACATTTTAAACATATTAATTTTTAACAATAATTATAAAAAGTATATACTTAAACCAAAGCTTGATTAAATGTTTAAGAGTATAATATTACAGAATTACAATACTACTCTATAATTATCACATCAGGTAATTGAGCAGAGTTGGGGGAATTAATTGTTGGTAATGCTGACTAATAATAGTCTGAATGCTAGCAATATACCCTGTCAGGTCGACTTTCACGTGGTCCCCCATGAAAACCATCGTGCTAAATTCCAGGTGCAATTATCACGATGAGCTTAATAACCTCCTTTTTTATTGTCACCTATCGTCCCTCACAGGTACCCCGCCAGAGTATACCGTTAGCTCGGACGGGGTTCTCATTTCAGTTAACCACTACTGAAAATAGGCCTTTCCTTTTAATGTAAATGATTAACAATTGTTAAAATTGACGCATAAAGTATTGTTTAAATTTAAATAATTACACAGCATATTTTATTATCGATATCCTTAAAACGTCTTCGTCCTTAAATCATATTAGTCACTTCTGATCGTTATTAATCTCGCTGATTATCAATATAATGATAAGAACTTCTTTGTTTCATTCATTCATAAAAATGATAGTAGGCACTGTACAGGTTGTTGACCTCGTCGCGCCACTATATCTCCCTTAGTCTAGACTTGTACCCCCATAACAACTCTACGTCTGCGATATATTTGTAAAATAGATGTTCACTTACTATTCACTACTTATAAGGAAGGTGGTATTAGAAATCTTACAATAAAAACAACAATTAAAATTTTAATGTAATTACAAAAATTCTGTTGGATTCTGTTGTTGTGTTATGAGAAATAAAACATGGGACTTAAGGGTACCAATCAGACCAGAGTATAAAATATAATAAAAAATATAATATGTTTCTCAAGAACTTCATAAAAAAGTACCATGTTTTGTTGAAATTATCACAGAAACACTCCCTAATTAAACTAATTACAAATTGAAGTATTTAATTAATGATTGGTTTTTAAATTGTACTAATTAATATTGGACATCAGCGGGCTATTTTTTATGCGAGGAAATCATTCGTTTGTTTACGTTTTAATTAAGTTCTATTGTAACACATTGAAACAACTTTGTATACCAGAAGAGACTTTGTTCAAAAGTCGTTTGCTTGAGCACCTCTGTCCCATTCGTGTTTCTACCGTGAAGCAGTTGTGTTTTTTTTAATGGGTGATAATGGAATGGTAACCCCACCCGCGCTATCGGTATACACCGGCGGGGCACCATTGAAGGATGATAGATGAGGATGAAGCAGGTCAATTTCAACAAGAATTGTTCACGATGGTTTCCAGGGGGAACCACGTGGAGGTCGACCTAATAAGGCATATTGGAGCTATCAAACTTCATTGCTAACAATCCCTTTCCCCCCAAGCAGTTATGTTTGCGTAGCTGTTTCGGTTTGAAAGGTGGAATATGACAATGAATTTACAGGGTACAGAGGAATAATATCTGAGGCCTCAGGAATGGCAACGCATAAGGGGTATCATGGGCGAAAGAGTATACTCTGTTATGTCCGTAGTACTGCTCATGTCTATAGGCGACGGTTACTATTTTCCATCAGGTGGGCCGTAAGTTTGTTTGCTATTATAAGTTGTATAAAAAAAACAGGCTATTCATTCGTTTTTAAACTAGCTCAACCGAAAATTGTACCCAGGTATTGCACTTACACTTTATTACTACCTACATACGCTGCATCGAACTCCATGGCCCAAAAAAATTTAAATAAAAATTAAAAAGTATATAAGTAATATGCTAATGATCACTTTTAATGAATACTTTCAGGAGAATCTTAATCAAATACAGTATATATCACAACTTGACCTGAAGTGATACATGATGTACTTATATATATATATAATGTACTTCAAGACAGTTTGTGATAACAAAGTGATAAGCGCTGTCAATATTTAACTTGTATATAAATATTATATTAAGTAAAGTGACTATAAAGCAGAACAAGCGAAAAATAAGGCGGGAATGTTACTGCCTATAAATAGCTTATCTATAAACAAGATCTCATATAAACATACTCACGCTTTAGAGGTGGATGATCAAGATGAAACTAAAAATTAGCACAGGTGTACAACAAAATGGAACGTGTGAAGGAGAGTTGGCGAATAAAACGACTACTGACGACTGCTAGCTACCAATGCGTGTGCACTGTGGTCGGACAGTGAGTCACTGCCATGCTACTTCGCGCATGCGTCCACGGTCCATACGTATACATTAACAAATTTATATTCGCAGTGTACACAACATTTACTGAATCATTGCTGTAGTAATTAACAATTATTTATTTTAGACACTGAAGCCAATTATTTAATTGAACCAGTATTTAATTATACCTTTAAAAATGACAGTTTTGTAGATATACTTATTAGCGTGTGCAGAAAACTTTTGTTGTTATCGTAACCTTGGCGTGAGTTTTCCCGTTGTTATAAGCATGGGTATGAGTACTAAACAGAAGTTTATGAATGTATATGTATATTTTTGAAGCGAAAGGATAACTGTGGCAGGATATAAACACTGACGTCTTATAATCTCTGACGTTGAGCCCACGTCTAACTCCCTACTACTATTCAAACCCTATTGTTGTTAACATTTGTAAATATTTACTTTATATTACAATTATTAGCTATGTGTATAGTAGCGTTATGCCAAAAACTATTGTTTTTAAAATTTCATTCTGCGTGTTTGTCTGTTTTTTATTTTTATGATAAATATCAACATTAGGTTAATATAAAGTTTAAAAAATTACGCCTCACAAAGACAAACAAAATATGACAAAACCTTTGCAACAACAGGTTGTAAGGATTATAGTTTTATATTTACTCTAAATTTCAGTGTATAAAAACTAGAAAACTGTGCAAAATAAATCTATATTGGTAAGTTCATATTCGTGATTCGTAGGTACAGTTGGTCACTCTGGCAGAGTATAGATATACCCGCATTCAAAATGCTCCTGAATCAAGGAAGAAATAACTTTAAGCGAAGTTGCATTTATATTATTTAACAATTAATGAACTTCACGCATTTTTAGGTTAATCTGCTAAACAGTGCAATATTCGAGCGATGCTGTATTTACGTTTAAAAAGCCAGTGGCCTGGATGAAATCCCAGGTATGATACTAAAAAAAGGCGTAACAAAGTTGCATCTCAATCAGCTATACTATCTCTTCCATCATTAAATTAATCTTTATTGAAATAGACTTGTTTATAAGCACTCTTAAATCGTTATCGTTTTTTAAATCTACTGCAGGGTTTTAAATGTTGTTATTTATTGAAAAGAGCCCGCAAGAAACTCAACAATCACTCTTTTAAATCTCTGTTAACATTCTAATAAAGGTAGCTTTGTTAAAAGTTTGGAGGATGTCGAATATTGAACCAATCCACAAAATAATTAATCGTTCCTGCCAGTTATTAATACATATCACCTTTTTTTTATGCAACTTAGAATGGCAAACAAGCAGACAGCCCAGTTGATGGAAATTGGTAACCGTCGCCTATAGACATGAGCAGACATAACAAAGTATACTGTTATGTCCATGTTATACCTGCAGTTCTTTATAAGATATTCAATCGAATTGCTTACAATTAACATAATGTACATTATGCTGTTCATATCTATAAATGATGGCTACCAGTTTCATCAGGTGAGCTGTCAGCTTATTGTCCATTCTTAGTTGTATAAAAAGACCCATCAAAATAGCTGATCAATCGTCTTCAAAATTAAACGTCTAATATTTCGTAGCAATACCAAAATGAACAGAAAAATCTCATCGGTATAGTTCCTAACTAATATTTAAAGGAGGAAATAAGATTAAAAATGAAATAAATGCCACTAGATTATCAAGAAATATAAATGATAACGATGGTACGTCATAAGATGAATGCGGAGCACTCTAGTATAATGTATTTTGTATTAAAAATACTATACATAATGAAAATCTAACTACATAAGTGGATAATAGTATATTGTATGATATTGAAACCACACTTGTTTTATGTTAAAATATATTTATTAACTTTTTACAAAATTAGTTATTAAATAATAAACTATTTCATAAAACCTCCCTTTTTCTAACTTTTGTCACTTCATTTAGCCCATACTTATGACTTTATAAGATATTAAAAATATAATATATATAGGTACAATAAGAATTAAAATTAATAATATTGTAAACGTGAAGTGATCATTGTACCTAGTTAACTATTATACGTATAAATTATTAATACTCATAAGACAATGTCGTGACAAGGTGCTCACAATTAACATCTCCACGTTCAACATAACTTAAATATTTAACGACATAACGAAACAATGGAGCCTATTCTGAAATGCCATTTCCTAAACTTCCCTAAAATTAAAATTTGAAATTAACTAATCGTAGGAGAACCATAAAGATCACCAAGAACTAACTATAAAGAAGTAATACACAAATCTATTACAAATTTCGTTCATACCAAATCCAGGAATAATAATTTCGCTGCATCCAATATTAAACGGAAATTTTAACTTTAGCGACTAGATAGAGAGTGACGCTTCAGAATCGACCCCAATAACTTGTTGATCTCTAAACCCATCACGTTATACGAATAAAGAAAATAAGCTACATCGCATGAAACATATTAATGTGGAATAGATAATACAAATATTTGAATCGTACCTATCTAATTTAAAATGCCAACATAGATACATTTTTAAACCACGTTATTGCTAATCAGCACACAACTGCTTTAGTAGTAATCACAATTTGAAAATAGAAAGCCAAAAGTTTCTTCTGCAATGATTATGTTTAACTTCAATTTTATAAATTTACCATAATTATGTAATGTATGGAATTTTAATTTCACAACCAACTCCTACAAAGGTGAAGATTAAAATTATTTGGTACCAAAACCAACCTCAACCTTGTATTTTTTTTTACTGTAATGAATATTAAAAAAAATGATATCATCACGATCGCAAGTTATTATAACAGTACATTTAACTGCAATTCGATTAAGATTATGAAACGTAATAATAAATATCTTTGAAAAAATATTACTTTAGAATATAAGACATTAAGAATAAATTATATTCTTTCTTTTCTCTTTATTATATAAAATAATAATTGAAGTTTACGTAGGTATCTCTTTTAAGGCTAGTAAACAAAGTATAACAACCACAAAATAAATTATTATTCTGTATTTACAGTATCTTTCATATTATTATACTTAGGTACAATTTAAGTAAAATTTCTCTGTAATCATGATTCAGATCTATATACATGATAACATTTTCATGATAAGAAATGTAACAAATTGATATGTGCATGTGTCACGCAGTTCTTCAACATGACTTATATTGTTTTCAATATCAAAACAGACTGCGAAAGGCATTTATATATAAAAGAAAAACTCTAGTTTCACATTCCCATATAACATTACCGATAAAAATTAAGAAATAGTCATTATAGAAAAATGCATGAAGGAAGTGGAATTGTTATGATAACAATCCATTCTTCTGCTGGGCACAGGTGAGAAGATAAGCAGTGGAATATTCGAAAATGTAAATTCCGTGAATAAATAGACGCATCACAGTTTTAAAAAAAAATATAACATAGTTCTAGTTAGAAAAAAGTGCATTATCTGCTTGAATGTGCTTTATATATTATATATATATATATATATATATATATATATATATATATATATATATATATATATATATATATATATATATATATATATATATATATATATATATATATATATATATATATATATATATATATATATATATATATATATATATATATATATATATATATATATATATATATATATATATAATATCAATGACCAGCAGAATTTAATACCTTCTTCGTAAGTCCATTTCCTTGCAAATTTAACCGCCTTAAAAATTTCGCTGCTTTTTAAACAACAAAGATATTGAACTCATATAATCAATATACAATTCGACTTTTAAAACAAAATATATTTAAAAAAAAATGCCAGCAAACAAATTTACTACTTACAAGAGAGTTTGTTGATAGAAAAAAAGAGAAAATGCAGAAAATAGCACAAAATAAAACTTCGAGGTATTCATATGTAAAGTATTAATGTTTTATAGATTCAAATGTCCCGCTTTTCTTTAATCAGTCTTTTACAAATAATATGCTTCATATTCTTAATATAACAACATTTTAGATACTGTTCTTAATAATAATAATTAAAATATTAACATCAACGTTTATTTTTGTATATTTTATTTGTGAAAATAATAATAGGTATGTACTATTTATTTACATGCGTGAACATTGTATGGCCTTGATTATTAATTACAATACTTGTAATTGCTAATTATTTTTTATATGACTTATGAGATAACGTGTGCTTATATTATAGAAAGAAATGTATAATAACATAATTTTAAAATGCTGATTTCATATCGTGGACAATATTATTTAAGATGGTCAATAATAATTAATATCTCTTAATTACTAAAATATAATTTTGATTTTCAAAATACGAGTTCGTATAAATTGTTCTGAATCCCCAGTATGAATTGAACATATGCTTGAGTTACTGCTACGTTATTGTTTACCTCGAAAGGTATTGAAGACTTTTAACTGTACCTCTAGCGGATGATTTTGATAACTTAAACTGCCATATAAACTTATCGACGTTAACGTAAACGCAACAGTAACTTAAAACGGTACAAGTCATACTAGGGACTCTGGTAGAGATTACGCTACTGGCCGGCCACCGCCACTCGCGCTTGAACGGTGCCGTTGTTCACGCCGCTACGCTCACGGTACTCTTGTGTTCCTTGAACAGCAGGAAAGAACTTGCTCCATAGGCCAATGTGTTGAAGATGCCGAACACCTGTTCAAAGTTAAACATAACAATTACTTTGGACAATTTCAAGTAAAATTTATGAGTCGATGGTTTGTTTGAGTTTGTACAAGTCGTCAAAATGTGTGTCTATCAAGAATAATAATAATAAAAAGAATTCCATATACGCAACACAAATAAATATGTAAAGACCCGATTATCACGGTCACAGCACAAACTCTGCCGAGTTTGAGGCTACATGGTGCTGCGTGATATATCCAAATCAATATAATGTTACAGACAATTCTGTACTAATTCATTAGTTCGAGCCCACCGATTAAAATATTATGCACATTGTGTCATTCAAACAACAACATACACATAAGTGCTCATGGCAGAAATGAGTAAGACGATGACGCTTACTTCAATAAGTGATTCATACCAAAATAATCATAATATTTTATAAAGAATTAATCAGAAAATTTTGCCGTTAAACAAGTTCCTGCTGCAATCATTTGAAGAGGTATTAAAAAAATTACCTAAAACTTAATGAGATATTAATAAAAATTTGATTGGTTTATAATTTTTTTTTTTTTTTTTTACATATTACACCACAGTCACTTTGACCACGCACAAATGAAATTTATCTCATCATTTTTAAAAACTCAAAGCATATTATACAATAAAAAATGTGTGTTTTAAACAAATATACATAAGTATTTTTGTTGCACTCGAAAATACAAAAATTCATTATAATGAGAAATAATGTGACCAGTAACCTAAAAGAAATCTCTTTCAGTCAATATAACAAAGTGCCATATGGAATAATTAGTATACAGAAGGAATAACAGTCACACTAAGAATCAGACATATAATAAAATTCTATCTAGTCAATGTTTGTACATGGAAGATATTTAAGATTAATTTGGTATGAAGGTTCTTAATAAGGGCAATAGATGCCAGAACAATTTTTAAAAATTTTGTCTGTTTGTCTGTTTATATATCTGTATGTTTGTTCCGAAATCACTGCACCAAATTAAATACCGTTTTCACAGTTATATTCCTGAAAGTCTAACTTGAAAACTGAAATATGTTTTATCTTGACATGCCACATGAAAGTGGTCTATTTAATTGATTTTCCTACCTATAAGTCTACGCTTACAAAGTAATGGCTAAAAAATTCGTTTATTATAAAGAAACTTCTTCTCTCGAATAGATTTATCAATTACAACTTGAACTTGAAATTCAAGTATGTGTAATGTCATTAATGTCTCATTACACGTTTGTAGCAAGTTTTACGATTCAATTTCGACATATTAATTAATATTCTATGCGTTCTGTAATTTTTATACATATCGATGACGTAACCTGCCGTAGTCGACTGACATTTCCGATAATATATTTAAAACCTACGTATCATTTCAGAGATAAACAGGTATAACCACATATACGGAAAGGCACTAGTAAGTGTAGGATGCTGTGACCTAAAATCGAAATAAAGTTTGCAACTTATTATAATGGAATGTCTGTATGATACAAAGCTTTTCTCTTATACAATTAATTATAAACAGTTTGAAGTATCTAAGAATCAACTTATTGCAAATTAAATAAAGTTGCAATTGGATAAATTAAACTGACCTATGTTAACAAACTCTTTTAAAAATTTTATTATATCACAAATTCCCAGAATTTGTTGCACATTATTATAAATCTCATAATAATGCAAATTATATTTGTTAGCACATAAGGACTAACAAGTAATTTTGTATAAACAAATAAATTGATGATAGATTTGGAAGATGGTGACAGTTTTTATAATAAGTAATGTGTTCAAATTTGAATTCATTAAATTGATCATGACATGTGTAATAGATAAACATTATTTTATAAAAATATATACACTAAAAAATAGATAGGAATACAAACATTTATATATTGTGCAAGTATCGAACTCCTAACCAATGGAAGGCATCAAACTCTATACAATTAAGATAGTCATTAAAATAACTGATATACGGTGATTAAACTCTCTGATAATCTTAAGAGAAAACTATCACAAAATAAGGGCATAATGTATTTTTTTTATTGAACTTTGAACTATCACCAATTTTTATTACATATGGGGCAAACGTGCTTGAGGCTGACCGTCATGTGTTGCAGTAACAAACACGTGATTTCGTTACTTCTTAATTAATGTATGTGTGTGTATGTGCTTTTTTAATATGTATATATCACGCATATTATTTGTTATATATGTGATATATGCTAGATTGGAGATACAAAAAAAAAATTATTTAATTATGCAATAACAATGCCAACTTACAGCAGCTGCAACATTAGCGCCATAGCCGTGCGCGTAGTAACTTGCCGTCGCTGCGAATAGCACGATGAACGCGATCAAATAGAACACTGTCTGGATACTCGTGCTTATTAGTTCCTGCAATTGAACAGTTCACATATTAATATCTATTGACTTTCATTGGTTGACCTGTTTCTGAGCGAGAAACCAATTTGTAACCAATAGATTTAATTAGCTAGGAAATGTCGTATTCAACGAATAAATTAGCCTATAACTATCAAAATTATTCCATCGTCCTATGGAGACAAAACTCTTATACTGTTACCACACAATAACGCATATAAATAAAATTTCAATTTCAATAAAATTTGCCACTTCACATATATGTAGTATATTTGTGAAATTATCGGCTACGGATGCATACCACCATCGTCCTCAGAATTGACATCACAGTTTTTCTGCAATGGCCTTCAATCTGATGAGGCGTCAGCTTTTTAACATTTTAAGTACCATAAAGATACCTATTTATTAGTTAAGTGAAGGCGGTAGACTTACCGCCTTGTATAATAAAGACGTCAATTATCTTATGAATCTATTTTAGCTATTGAAATGTTTTATCCTTTTCTTTTTAGTTTTTGAGTTTTTTAAAATACCGACAAAACACTCTATTAATTTTAATAAGTTTGTAGGATGTTTAAGTTTTTATAAATAAGGGGATTATTCTTAACCACTTACTGTTATAGAACACATGTAACACTCGATTGCCACGATTCGTAGAGTTTAATCTAATCTAAGTTTACAGTAACAGTCAACCTAAGCCCCTTACTACCCTTTCTCACCTGAGATTATTGTCCTTACCATATTTTAAACCTTCATTATCTTACTAGACAAATGGATACCAAAAACATTCAAGTAGGTATTAATTATATGTAGTCATAGATCCACAATATTCACGAATTTAATGTTGAAAACAACAAACGTAAAATATCTTTTAAATGTGGTTAAATTATATACTTACAGATAAAACCCAATTGATAGGGATCTTTAACGCTTCTCTGATGCTAAGAAAATAGACGAAGCTCCACAGGAGTGTTGTGATGAAACACGTAACAGCTACGAATACAAACCACGTAGAGTACCAGGGTGATGAAAGAGCCATACAAAGAATGCCCAATATCTGAAAAAAGTGAAAAGAAAAACATTTTGTTAATAACTACATGGATACTTATCATTACTTACTACGAAATGAAAACGATATCAAAAACCGGTTCTATTAGTAGTAGTATCTGGGTATATGTTGTAATTTTGTGTCTATAAAATTGAGAAATTCTAATGACTAGAATTTGTCAATTTTATTTTATTTATTTTCTAATATACTTTCAACAATCAAAGATACTTGAAATTTAAACTTTGTCAAACCAAATAAAAGTACAAGGCCTAATTAATTGTATGTAAATTTACACGCTCGCAAATGGAAAATGCATAAACTTTTATATCCACTTTTAACATATTCAAGAGGCAGCTAATAGTTGACTAGATATATGACATCTATTTCTAAATTTTATACTATATGTAAGGTAAGTGCTTTATATGGTAAATATTATTTTTTGAATCCACAGCACTATCCACTACTTGGTGACGATAAGTGCACTTGGGTGTAAAGTATTGTTAGCAATAGGGACTGGTAGACCAATTGCTAATAATATACCCCATTAGGCCAACTTCCTCGTAGTCCTCCTGGAAACCATCGTAGTTTTCCTGGTGAATTCGTCACGATAAGCTAACGGTTCTGACTTCATACTCATTGGTACCTGGCCAATATATACTCGTAACGCACAAGGGGTTATCTATTTTTATTATATAAAAAAAATACTTTACAAGGAAATATACATTGTGTTGATAAGCAAATGAGATTATGTAAAATCAACGGTAATATTTTAGTACTTACTACTATACTAGGGCAACGGTACCAGTCA
Source organism: Galleria mellonella (assembly GCF_026898425.1). Classification (NCBI taxonomy): domain Eukaryota; kingdom Metazoa; phylum Arthropoda; class Insecta; order Lepidoptera; family Pyralidae; genus Galleria; species Galleria mellonella. The sequence continues at coordinate 257,556 of NW_026442042.1, read as the reverse complement.
GTTAAATTAATATCAGGCATTGGTAGGGTTCTAGAACTAGGGTTGGTTGTTATTAAAAATATTAATTCATTAATTTTTGATTGAATTTAAATTGAATGATTTTATGGTCAATAATGTCGTATGTTATTTAACTCTATCATTAACTATATCAATTACGAGTTGGATTCTAATCTATTATCCTGTTATTGTGAATAATATAGTCCATACTTATTACCTATTAAGGAAAGTAATCATTTTGTTAATTAAAGTAGTGTAGCTGTAAGTGAAAAAAAAATATAGTAACTTTAGTCAAAATATTTTTAATAGCTATGGCACGTCTCGAATAAATATAGAAATAAAAATTTACTGAATTGCCTAAAATTGTTGTTCTTGCTTGTGTCCCAAACGTTCGTTGACTGATTTACCATAATGATCTGATTATATAATACTTATTATATTGTTAACTACATAGAAATAAATATATCACAATAACAGAGATACAAACATTGTACCAACGTTCGACATCAATAATTCCTGATGAATTCATTATGATGGGCTAACTGACCTGTTTTCATTCTCATCTATCACCCTTCACTGGTGCTTTTTTTTTTTACAACACAGGGGGCAAACGAGCATGCGGCTCACCTGGTGGTAAGTGACTACCGCCGTCCATGATCACCCACAACACCAGCGGCAGAGCAGGTGTGCTGCCGGCCTTTTAAAAAGGAATATACTCTTTTCTTGAAGGTTATGTTATGCTCCGTCAGCGTATCCCGTTAGCACAGACGGGGTTACCATACCATTTTCACCCATAAAAAAAAATAGTAACCAACCAGTAGCTATTGATGTCATAAACTATACATAGACATAGAATAGTTATATGTCAATCCTTATGAACCTTTAAATTTGTATAAATATGATTCAATTAGGAGTAAGTAGTAAAAAGGCGACATGTTTCAACGCCTGTGCCATATATAAAAGGCAATCGACAACCCTATATAGCAGCTGCCTACCCGTCGTACCGCGCCGCGCGGTCGCACTTAACCGCCAAACCGGTTCCTAGGTATCATACGCCGTTGTCGGAACGCACACTGTTGCAATGTTTGCTAGCTCAACAGGTGTTATTTGTAGAAATTCCACATTATAACTGGACTTCTCTATCAATACTGCAAACAGTTGATATAGTCTTGGTAACTTTCATTTTTTTTAGACAATTTTTTTTTTATTTTATAACTAACTGTAACCCACAACTTTAACAATGAATAAAAAGTATAATAAGAATAATTAATACAGGGCATGCATTTTATGCCAAAGTTCATTCAAATTTGTTTAGCCGTTTAAATGTGATTGAATAATAAATATATATATTTATTACATGTATATAAATGACTAAAAAGTAAATTAAACATTAATTTAAACAAACATCGAAATTGTTTGTCATTTTAAGTTGTATAAACAAAATATCTAATCGTTTAAACACCTTTCACCTTTTTAATATTCATAAAATTAATACTTTTAGATAATTTTAAGCATTTTTTATTAGAATTAAATATCAATTATAATACTACTAACTTTTATCCGCGACTTTGTCCGCGTGACTGGGTTCACTGACCGGAATAAAAAGTAACCTATATGCTTCTCTATCTCATATAGTATGTGAGTACCACATTTCGTTGTACTTACTTATGTCGTTAATTCGCTACAGGTAACAAACAAGCAAACAAACTCAATATCACATTTATTTTATTTTCAATATTAGTAAGGGTTGTCGAAGTATTTGTCTAGGTATAATCCTTCCATAACTTAAACACTAAAATATACAACGACAGGAAATCGACTGTAAAGTAAACCTTAAATGTGTGTCACACAAGACGTGAGCGCAGTATGGAGAAAGTGCGTAGTGAGTACATATGGGACGCAACCGCCATTCCGATGGCGACACGGCGCTATCAATGGGTTCACAGACCATCGTCGCTTTTACACGTTGCGCTTTGCTGTCTCGCTCCAAATAACGAAACGTGGCCGGATTTCCGATTCAATGTAGACGATGCTATGCGCTGATTTGATTATATTCCAAATCAATAGAGCACAAAAAATAAAAGTAGTATCTGATCTAAGCAACATAATAAAAAGAAATTTAAACGCACAAGTTATTGAACAAAATTATGTCTGCAATCTGAAGGAATTAGTTATTCAATACTTTCTAAAAAATATTCAGGTATCTACTTTAAGTATGTACGTATGTATGTACTTATAAACTATTATGGATTACAGTAAAATATATTGACATTCATTCTTTGTAATCGAATTATCGATTATTACATTCGTACTTAAGCGATGAAAAGACAATTAAAGCTTGTTATCTGCATTCCATAGACTACATTCATGTTTATATACCATTTATCGAAATTGCTTTATCACAAATTGTACAACATTAACAGTCACCGCAAATGCAACGCAATCGCGATAAATAAAATGCAGTCAGGCAAGAAACATTAGGGTCAGTGAGTATCTGCGTGCACACCGATAATTGACCAACTGAGTTACAACTTAACTAGGTAACTACTTGTAGTAAGTAAGGTACATTGTTCACGTCTGTTCATTGACCCATACTACCAACTTCCGCTTTAGTTTAAGGAGTGTTCACGCCATAAATATACATATTAACGTGATAGTTATAATAATAATAATGGGCATATAAAAAGAGTCACGTAGCTAGGCAGGACGACATAGTCTAGCGTTATTGTGAACAGGTCGTGTCTCCGAAATCCTACAATCGACTGTACAAGCTTTATATGGATCCATCGTGCGATGAGCGATCATAGCGAGCGACATAGAAATTTATAGTATTAAAAAAAAACTTTTTATGGTATTAATAATAACTGAAAAAGATAATCAAAATATAATACCTACACTTAGATATTGATTCAAACAAACTCATCTCAATCTCAATTCAAATAATTAACCTACTCTTCATTAATGCATAACAATAAGCAATTGTGATACTTTACAATTTTGTTCTTATTTATTAATATAATAAATAGCTAATAAATAGGTCTTAATTCTAGAAGTTAGCTACAAGGCAATGCATGTTATTTCTATCCAATTGTATTGTAAATTGTAACCTACGCAAATACAGGTAGGGCTGCAACAAACGAAGTTCCACCATTCTGCAGCTACACTGACGGCCTATCTATCACAACCAAGTTATAGTTCATTTCTAGATAAAACTAAATATTTTATATATTCTGATGGCAATTAATATCACCAGCTTTGCCAGATTGGGTATTTTTTCGCAATTTTAGTAAAAATTTGTGATTTGGAGTAATGAAATTAGAGCTCTTAGTACGAATTAAAGGGGTCATAGAGAATTCGCTCGTTAAACATAATTTCAGCTTTACATGCTCAGATTATGTAATCTACGAATAGTCTCGATCTCAAGACAAAATTATAAGATCATTTGAATTGTAAGATATAGTAACGGAACGAGTAGGTAGATACATATACAACCCAACTCAAATACATATATAAATAAATGGTATTCATTGTTCTACCCACTTTCATGACGCGAAGTCGAAGCTCCGCCCAGTGACCTTATCAATGTAACGATTTACTATCGATCACTTGAATCGAAAATCGAATACTCTTGACCTTGATGCGCTTGACAAACTGTTAACTGGCAAAGCATCATCACGAAAAAAATAACCATGTGAATGAAAGTTATTTCAATTTCATTGGCCTCGATTTCGCAACAGCGACTCGTGATGTTCCGTCACGGTAAAAGAAAAGCAATCGGCCAAGCCAGAAGATGTTTACAAACAAATTGCGACAGTAGTATCGAAAATTATTAACGTTTTTAATCACATATCCGCCTATCTGTCAATTTCAAAATTGCACGTTTTTCATTTACCTTTTTATTTCTTACATCTCGTTGCAATACCGTCATATACAAATGAATCGATTAATCCTCCATTTTATTTGAAAGTGAGACAAAATTTAACAAATGCATAAAAAAATAACTAATCAAAAAGTATTGTAACCGAGAATCAATTTATAAGTAAGTACATATACAATGTTGTCGATCTCCATGGTGTAGTGGTTGTATATTGCTTTACATGAATGAGGTCCTGGGTTCGACTCTTAATTCGTCCAAATTAGAATATTAACTTTCGAAATTTGTTTTAATTGGATGTTCTGGGTTGTATCTCCTGATATTATACTTTTTCATAACATAAAGTAACCACCGATTTATAGATTTTACCTTACTACAAATAAGACCATACTTTTTTTTTGCGTAGACGAAATATCACAAAATAAGATTTTCTTGACCAATAGGAATTTTAATGATTAATTGCAGTCATCAGAATTCCGCCATTGATTTGTTATACACACAACAACGTAATGAATGTCCAAAACAACATATACACTATACCATGTACGATAGTAATACTCACAAGTAGGTACTATACCTAGGTAATAAGCTAAGCTGTATCGATTAATAATAATTCAACATACATTTGTATTCAACTTGTTCGTGTTAGCACAGTTCTTTAGATTGTAGACTGTATTAGTTACATTACGAAAAGGCCACCTCCTACACATTATGTGGGACCATTAACCTTTACTATGGTAAACCCACATCTAAACCCACCATGTACATACCAGCGACCACAAACTTGACCTATGTTACGATGTCTGAACATAGTTGTCGCCACATGTTTTACATAGGTAAAGTTTCCAAGCCACAATCGATTACTTAGTCATCAGATAATTCCTCACCAACGATGACAATATTAACCCATGATTATATTATAATTTCAATTTAATGCCATTCTTAACTATATAGTACCCGGCTAGTGTAAACCGAGAGCGCCTGAGAGATTAATTAAAAAACAAGAAACAGAATTTGTCGAGACCTTATGAGAGTGTTCATGAAACTGAACAACTTTCCGCGAGAAGCGTAGTCGAAATCCCAAAATAATTTTTCTCAGCTAGTATTCTCAATTACCATCGATAATAGAATTGTATAAACAATAAAAGTTGTTTATAAAATAATAATAATAAACAGCTGAGTAACTTTGTGCTGCAAACAAAATATTTCTTCTTTTTCACAGATTATGCTCCCATAGTTCTAATGAAATGATGATCGATGGTAACTCGCATAAGAACTTGGTGATGAAATTAAACAAAATCACACGTCAGCAGTTATCCAATATCCGGAGAATGAAAATTACTAGATTAATTTATATAAAAAATCTTACATTTCAGGTAAAATTCAGTACACGTATTCTGGTTCTAGTTATATAGAATTGACCCACAAGGTTCCCAGGATAAGTAACCTAATAAAAACCATTTACAGGATGGGTATGACTCAAAGGGAGGGTCACGATAACGCAATAGGTCAACGAGGATGTCCTCAATGCTGCTGTAACAGCTCATAATGTTTAATTATGAAATTAAAAGGCCCCCGATGTGCTCATTCATTATAGAAAGAAAAGACGTACCATCATAAACATAGGAAGTAGTAAATATTATCAAACATAATATCTACGTTATTTTTGTAACAATTTCCGTGACCCGTTTATAACACCACAGCTTTCTAGGTGACGTTGAACATGGAAAATGAAGGGAACAAGAGATGAGCGTACGCTTAAAATAACCGACGTGCTGTAGCAGCAGATAAATATAAACAGTAGTAAACGCGATTAAAACCATGACATAATATGCGATAGTTACGCCCGCCGCCACTCAGATACTGTCATCCCGTATGTACACTATCATAACATATCAGAAACAGTGTTGAAAACTGGTTTTAGTCATGAAAATTAAAACATGCTCTCAAGATGGTTGTCATCAATCCTTTTTGTTTTTTAAAAACACAAAGTCATTTAAAGTCGTAATTTTCTATACTTGCAAACAGTGTAGACAAAAGACACAATCACAGCTAGCAAAGATCTCTATTTATATACGTTTTGTGTTAACCAACTGTCCTTGAGCTCGTTGAACATTTAGTTCAGCATGTATTAGTATAATATTGACGTAGTTTTAAGGTATTTTTCTTTTTTTTTTCTAAAATACTTTATATTATCTATCAATTAAATTTTTAGTCCTTCAAAGTTAACATTGTAAACAAATTTAATAGGCTCGTAAATTCATTATCATCCTAAAAACAACAAAATTAACATATCAATCCCACCATGTCACCATGTCAATCTTTTTATATAATAATAAATTGCTAAATGTGTTGCTTGTCGCAAAACTTTAGAATGGAATAATTCAAAATATCGACTTTTTTTAATTCTTTGAAGTCCAAGTAAGATTTTTATTAAAAGAAAATTAATAAAATTGCCTACAGTAACGTGAACCAGCATGAACCCCATTTTTTTTCTTATACAAACTTTTCCTCTGCAATTTCAAATATTTCAATCATAATTGAAATAATTTTGATAGAACGCCTATCAAGTTAACTAACGCTCAATATAATATTTACTACATAACATCGACATAGAATAATAATTTTCTTAAGAGAATGTGTGAAATTCATTTGTATTTATTATTTGTACTTAACCAAGACACAAGTCTAATATTTGTATATATGTAGATATTAGCTAGACAGAATCTAAATAGATAGTTACATAGACCTACTATTAAATAGATATATAATACTTATTGATAAGAAATTAATATAAATAAAATAATCTAAAATTTAAACATGTTATAAAAATCAATTGAATCTGAGTTTTCAATTTTTATTTAGGGATCGCAATTTTTTTAATACATGACACTACAATAGTGCTTCTCATCCTAATACAAATATAATTAGTTTTACGACAGAATTCAAAACCTAAATGTTTCTCACTCCATTCTATGATATTTGTACTATTACCTATACAAATTTGAGTAGACCAGGTTATTTATCATCTAACGGAAACATAACGCAAATATGTGTTGCCCAAATTTATCATTATCAGTAATATAAAATATACAGGTGTATACAATACAACGGACACAGTACAACATGCAGGTAACAAGGATTCTACCTTCACGTATATACTGTGATATAATATAATCTCATATTATTACATAATATAGAATTTGATGTGTCAAAAAAGAAAATTTCCTTTATGATTTTTTTTTATATAAACTTAAGTGATCCCAATGATAATTTTCAACAGATTTTGATAATTATTTATTTAAGAGCTTACTCCCTTATTAGTCATTAAATCATTGAATCACAACAAGTTATAATACGTCACAAATCCTTACCGCGGTACACTTTACATGAAACAATCTAATTCTGTTAATGCATTCATAATATTACTAAATACTTATTACCTACTGAAATACTGTAACAGTAGTACGTCTCTTGCCATAAGAGTAAGATTAACTTACTATAATCACCCTGTCTAGGCAACTTGGCCAGGCAGATTCAAATTTTTTCTTATCTTTTACTAGTCTATAGTATGTACTTTATTCTCTCTTCTCATATCCTGGGAATACGTTATTCCTTATTTGTTACTAGCCGTTTCCTGTAGTTCTACCTGCGTGAATATAAATCTGTATACAAAGATATCTATGTCTTAAATTAGGATAACCTACCCGTGTACTAAATTTCATTTACATCCATTCAACTGATTAAGCGTGATTAAGTAACAAATATACAAACATTCAAACTAGAGGGAAAATATTATTTCATTGGATATCCAGCCAACATTATCAACGTGAACATTTATATAATTTTTAAACGTTTAAATGTTTGTTAATAACGCTAAAAAAGTTCAATATAAATGCAATTTGTTGAACTAGTTAATCACATCCTGTATTAACAAACAGGATATTTTTTATCCTAATTCACGTGGGACGTTTGCACGATTCAACTAGTAAGAAATGTTACATATAATATGAACAAATTGTAGAGTTGCGTAGAGTTACATACTTGCTTGTGTGGGTGCACAATCGTATTTAGGTGACGGTTACCTCTACATCAGCCTGGGATGATCACTCTTATATCCCATTGCAATATCCTACTATTTAACATAAACTTATACCGCAGGCGGGACTTTCATTATATTATACATGTGAAAGTAAGTTTGTTTATTTGTTTGTTACCTCTTGGAGCTTTAACAGCTTAAACAATCACTATGACATTCGACACTATGACTATGATATATGAGATGGAAGACACAGGCTACTTTTTATCACGGTCAGTGAATATATCCCAGTTACGCGGACGTAGTCGCGGGTAAATGCTATAAATGTGAAAGTTTGTAAAGATCTTAGGATACTTAAATATTTGTTACTCAATTACGTTTTAAACGGTTGAATGATCATATCCTGGATTAACTAATACAGGTTACAGCTAGTTAAAAATAATTTTACAAAAAAGATTTTAGTTACGTGTTTACTATTAGTATTAAGCACTATTTCATAGTGGCGCAACGCAATTGGCCAATGCAATATTTTTTTTAATCTTATAAAAACAATAATAGTAAAATTTACCCAATACTGCGCAATTGATATCATATACCCCTGTAATCCGTTACAAGCGTACATTATAAATGAAGCGAGCGAAATGATGAGAAAAAGACAAGCTGTCACGCAGCACCGGCAGACTAGCCGTTCTGGACTGGACCGCCTGAAGCACTCGGAGACTCGATTCCTATAACTAGCCAACAACGTTTCGATGGCCGGCCGCGGACCACATGTCGATGGCAGAGAACTACTTTCATTTCTTTACCAGCTTTCACTCAACCATGCTCACAAATAAAAGTTACAAGTGCTAAATGTTAATCGCCTAATAATTTGCTCATATCATAAAATATTTACTACCTTACAAAAATATTCATATATTTCACTTCTATAAAATAAACGACAAGTCACTGTGTTACAACAATAGGATTACTGTTAAAATATAGGTAATTTACATTTATAACTTTGGATTTTCCATTTTCTGCCTTTATCTTCGCTTTTGATACATATACGTCGTACTCGTAGTTATACTTACTTATTTATATCGTTAGTTCTATTAACTGTAAATATTCTAAGTTATTAAGACTTCAAATATTTACAATTTCCTCATTATTATATTAATTTATTTGTAATTCCTTAGAAATATTTATTGTTATAATAAATAAATTTATACAAAAAGAGATACATACTCTTCAACATATAGATACTTTACACAACTGCTAAATAAGTGATTATGTCACGTATTTTCACAGGAAAAATCCATGTAGCCGACGTGTTATCATGCAATATTTCTTTGACACATTATGAAAGTGCATGAAATGTGTATAAAGAAATTAAATACAGTGAATTCCTAAAACCTAAAGTAATATACATAGTAGGTTAGGTACCTACCAGTTTTAGCGGTCAAGTCGAGTCATTGAATTCTAAATCCCACGGTACCGTAGGGTACCGCCGCGACTAACATGGGGTTAATTAACCGAAAAACATAGCAGTAACGATAAAATACTCGATAGAAGTTATTTAGAATGTAACATTTATTAACCTTGCACGCAACGTTCTTTTTCCATTTATTATCAAATTTGAAAGCAATTTATGTAGCTAGTGTGCTCTGTAAAGCATGTCCTTAAGGTTAAATTACGTATTGTGTACGGAAAAAAAATATAGTCTAATTACTTACCTAATTATAAAAAAAAATGCTAAATATAAAGCTTTAGTATACGAAATAAAATTAATTTTAAATACTCACACATATATAATCTACAAAAATCTAAAAATAAGCACTTTAGTAATTCAAACCAAAGTGATTATTACAGACGGGAAGATATATTCCTCTCTTGAAATAATTTTTAAATAGATACCTAGGTCCATATATTATGTCATGCACAAGATTAGCTGGTACTAGTATCGGCTATTAGTACAAACCTTGTTGGAATTGCACTCTGAATAAATAGTGTTATCTTTCATTATACTGAGATTAACATCAATAGAATGCAAATAGACTTGTTAACAAGCACTTTTAAATTGGTCTTAATTATTTTCTCATAATTATCATCATGGTTTCACCGTTAGTTCGGAAAATTCTTTGCCAAGCAAAACTGGAAAAAATTCAATAGTTCAGAAAGTTCAAATATCTATAACTATATAAATTTTTATATAATTTCTTGATCAAACTTGAATATTATATAACTAGTATCAAATATAAATATAGATCTTCACAGACGTTAAAATGGCGAACGTGTTTGCTTATTCTCCTTTCAAATAGAAAACTCACTGACTATTTCACTACCAACATATTACATACGTACATGAATAACAAATAATATACCTGAATAAAAACATCTTAAACTAAATTATTAACTATTTAGCTAACATTTACTCTTTAAATTTGTGCAAATTGGTTAGTCATGTCTACATATTTATTTCACAGGGCACTACCTATTACATAGTGCCGATGGATATAGGTACTTATAGTAGGTATAAATATAATTGCAAATATTTTATATAGTTTCATTTCAAAAGAACCTAATAAAAACGTAAACAAATTATTAATTAACCGAACCAATTGATTGAATGTTTCGATTAGTTACTAACAAGTTACTTCATTTAAGATGTATTTCTATGATAATTAAAAAAAAAAAAACAAGTTACGTTTTCATTACGTTCTATTAAAATGAACTATAACTACACACACTATATACAGATCATTAATGACTACATACATACATATCTGTCACGCCTGTCTCCCATTAGGGTAGGCAGAAACAATTATGACTATTTCAAACTAAATGTATGTACATTGTTTCTGTAAAGAAAATATAGGTGCACACGTCATTTTTTATTATGATGTGTAAAGGCGGTTTTATAGGTTATTAAGCAAATAACCTTGCAAGGATAACAACGGCGGCACAACAGGGCGCAACGATGATGTCAGCGTCGCGGCGTCGCGTACTATACGTAGGTAGCTCAAGCATGTTCTATTAGATTAGAACATTTCTAACTAATAAATATTTATATAATGTTTGAGCTAAAAAATAATATCGCAATCGTGGCAATATTAATGTGGGACGCCCACGGCATTAAACCCTACCGGTTGTAAAAACAATATCAACATTAGCTAAGAATTTTCAAAGATATTGCATAATATGGTTATCTACTTACACAAAAAAAAAATACAAGCGAATTGAGAAATCGTTTAACTATTTTGATACCATACATTATTTACTAGCGATCCGCCCTGGCTTCGCTTTCTATAGGTGAAAGAATTTTAATATCGGTTGAATAGTTTTTGTGTTTATCCATTACAAACAATCAAATCTTTCCTTTTTACAATATTAGTATAGATTTATATTTATTGTTAAAAATTATTAAACGTTACAATAAAACTTTATTTAATTTCTAATGACTAATTGGATATCTAATAAGGAAAATGGTACATCTAGTACGCAAATAAACCAAAATCCAGCAATATGTACAAAAAATGCATCGAAACAATTAGACATTTTTGTAATGTTATACAAACTGCGCGATATCATGGTCGATTTAATAATAACACCTGTACTAAGTACAGTTTATAATTATCTACTTACAAAGACAAACAATTTTTTTTTTCTTATTATTATTAAACAGACGAACTACGATCAAAAACCATAAGCTACGTTGAATTGTTGACTAAAAAGATATAAAGAGAGTTTAGAATCAATGTTATGTAAGAGAAAGTTACTTTTTACAAATTGTATGCATATTATTATGTATAATGTACACTAAGCCCGAGAGAAAACAATGCATGCTGATGACTGAATAAGTATTACGTAATAGGTGTGTCTTGTCTAATTGATATATATGGATAATTTCGTATTCGATCCTGTGTTTTCTTGTTACGTGAAAGTAATTATTTACTTGTATAAATTTTAAAAAATATTCTCATTGCTTTATAAAATATCTAAATTATTGTAAGTGTTTTAATTTAAGCACCAATATTGTATATACGCCACGTAAAAATATATAATAATTGATATAAGAAAAAACAGCAATCCCATAAAATTATTTTACATCAACAACGTTGCAAATTAGAGTATAAAAACAGTTATAACAAAATATTATTATTACAATTCACGAAACAGGAGAGACCTATTTTCAAAATTTTTTCAACTCGAGTAAATGCTAAAAGTTACCAGCAATTCCGAGAAAAGGCATCTGTTGGGTATATTCTATTACGTAAGTGCGTTTGTAACAACTGCGTTGAAACTGCAGTTACAAATAAGCACACAAGTTAGAGCTGAGCTGATCGACATTCTAAGTAATGGATACCGATATAACCTTGAATAAACTTCTAATTTTTAATGCCGAATAATATTTTTTTCAATAATTCACTTCATTTTTTGTTTTACTTATTCTCTTACTTTCACGATCAAAATTGTTGTTTGTGTAACAATTTCTTTAATTATTTTATAACAAGAAAGACAATCAATCATATAGTACGGTCAGTGGATACTCTTTTTATCAAAGAAATAAGCGTTCACTGCAGTCCATGAATGTTTAGAATCACTGATGCTTACAATACAGAAACATTACTTGCGATTTGTTAAGACGTATCGGTATATAAGTATTTATCTATATAACAAATGTATCAGCACAATAAATAGTGAAAAGAAATGTAGGTATAATGATTTTAAGCATTTAGATACTACCACGAATAACTTTCTTATCAACCAGCTGCGTTTGCGCCCCACACCCTGCACCGTTGTCCGCTACCTCCGCTACCTAGTGACCTCCACTTCACAACGCACGCCAAAAAAGCGGTCTCGGCAATACAATATCCTACCACGTACTGTGACCTCGTTAACTTTTATGCAAACGCATACTATCGACTCATACCACAAATACCAAGAAGAATAGATATACTTAGCTAATTAACTTTAATTAGCTAGCAATATATGGGGGTTGAATTTACTTAAATTTAAAATATTACGATACGACCAAAGTAGAAATTGTGGAACCTGTCAGAATACACACACACTAAACACATTGACAACACAAACAGGTTTTGTTTACCATCACGCTAGCCTACTACGTGTCTAACTTAAATAGGAAGAATTAGCTGTCTAAGTGATAAGCAATTAGCGTCTCAATGTGTTTGACACCTATTTCTTATCGAATATTCAATAAAAATGTTTTTTAATTTTTAGTATTTATTCAACTCACCAACTCGATGACTTTTAGTATCCCAGGTGGCGTTTTGAAATAATCCGTGTTGATTTTAATCCAGTCCAAAGCGCCGCCCTGCTGCTGCTGTGGTGGGGCCGTGGGTTTATTGTGTTCCACAGTCACTACCGTTTCTGGAGCCATCATCGTCTAATTAATCTACTACGGGTCTTAACTGAAATTGTCTGCTAGTACAACGATCACAAACACAGTGCAAACAAGCCTTAGTACACAGTGGACGCGGAACACATTTTCGTCCGGCAGTGGCGAGCGTAGTATAGTTCGTGCAGCGCACAACTGTCGAACCGAAGCAAAGCAGAGTGGCGGGGTACGAGAATAGTGACGAAGGCGTCAGCGCGTTACAAGCGGCGTGGCCCAGCTACTTCGAGACGAGCGCCGTCACGGCCGCCGTAGGTGACGGAACACTGCTGAACGCCATAATTAATAATATTGTTTAAGAACGCAGGTAGGTAACTACATGACGCCATTATGATCTTTACTCGCAAATATTAATTACTGACTAAGTCAGGCAGGTAGATCATTTGAGTTAAGGGTTTGGAACTAACATAAATTGTTGACAAAGAACATCAGTCAGGTAGATAATTTGGGTTAAAGGTTTGGAAGTAATACAAATTGGTGACAAAGAACATTAGTCAGGTAGTTTTGAAATAATGTATTTGGTTCCTATACTATGAAATTAGAAATGTGAAAACATAAATATGTTCAGAAGTTTAGTTATTTGTAAATCGATCACACTTTAACAACAGAAAGGATTTTAATGAAACAAGATATAGGTACACAGACAGATCATATCATATCTTGCTTTAACCCATAATCGTGTTTTAACACAAAAATAATTTAAAACACTATCTATACAGAGTCGACGTGATTTTATATTATTTAATATAATTAAATTTATTTTAAATTTTATTTGCCAAAATCTATAGGTTTATTACAACAAAAAATATTACTTTAAACATCTTTTACTTTTAATACACAAACAGCAAGACACACATTTGTAGAAAGAAGTTTAAACATGTATCGAACATCTGTCTATCACAGTTTTTACTTTTTTGTGGTAAGAAAGGGTTTATTTTAACGTAAGTCGCGGGAATAAATTTGCAAAATACAGTTAATAACAGATATAAAACGGATATATACCTAATTAGTTCTTACTAGAGTGAGGGGAAAATTATAGTTAGTAACTATTACTAACAGCCCCATTGCTAGCGATACCTTACCACGACCCCCACGTGATTCCTCCTGAAAACCACTGTGGTTAATTACTATTGAATTAATCAAGCCGAACCAACTTACATACTGAATTCTCACCTATCATCCCTCACAGATAATCCCCCACTGTACACCGATAGCGTAAGCAAAATCCCTAATATTCCTATTTCCCTGCAACATTTACATATAAGCTATTAAATTCTAATACTGAATAAAATATATACCTAGCTATCAAGAACTAGTCTTACTTATTAGAATAATGTAAGGATCCAAAATGCAAGCATAGCTTCATGATGATATGACACAAGTAGAGCAGTAAATTACTTTTCCATATAGCCGATTTTTATAGTCTTCCCTCTTATAAAAAAAAAGTAACGTATGTGAAATCGTACATAGTAGAATGTAACGACAAAAATAAATGCTTGATACAGAACGCTCCCTGTGGTAGTCCGACTTCCACATGTCCGGTTTCTTATAATTATGTTACCGGGAAACTAAGGGCGCGAGACTGTTTCTTTTTTATTTTTATTATAAGGTTTTACAGGCGAACTTATTCCTTTCTTAAAATCAATAAATTAAACAGTCCGCCTCCTCATGCGCAAAATACTTTCATTTTATAATTAATAAAAACATGCTCTCATGAAAAGATTAAAACAGAGTACTTATATTCTTATGACAAAAAAAAATCCAAGTTTGAAACATAAAAGTTTACAGTGAAAGTTAAATATTATACTATTAAATCCTTTTGGCCTATACATAAAAAAAAAAATATTCTAATTTTTAATTTCCTATTGACAATTTTAACGCGGTATTTAGGAATTCCTGAATATAAAAATTAAAACTTTTTATCGCGATACTTGACCTGGGAAAGTAAATTAAATCCATTTATAAAAATATATGATATACCATATTATTTTCAGAATATATATAATATATTCTGAAAATAATATGGTTGCCATCCTATAATCGACGTCTAGGTACCGTTAGTGTCTTTTTTTTTAGAACGTTTGTTCCGTTGTGGTACAGGCTTAGCTCGGAGACCATGCTGCCTAGTCTTCATAAATTGTTTGGAATCCTTTAGTGTCTTTAGAACAGTCATAACATAGTTTTTTTTTTTTTTTTTTTTTATAAGGGCCACAAAGATATTTTAATTATAGCGCCGTGGGCTACTTGGATTATATGTAATTCAAATTTACAGATAATCCAAAATTACGTAGAGCAGTATATAACCAAGGGAAAAGAGAACGCGCTTCATACAAGCCACGTAAAGCGACTCGATCAGGAATCTCTTACCAATCTACACAAAATCCTCCTTTTCTCGTTATGTTAGCCAACCTGATATTCAAAATGGAAACAAATAGGGTATAATAATAATAATGATACTGTAGTTAGATTTTCGATATTAAAATGTAAATATTTCTCATTGAAACGCGAATCATGTGATAAAAGAAATATATGAACATTTTAGCAAAAATAAAACAAAAGATAACATTCTTAAATATATTTTCGTAATATTATTGATAGTAAACACAAGTTTCCCGTAATATCTGATCAATTTCTAGAGTAGACCTCGTAATAGGGTCAGGATTAAATATATACAGTTGTAAATCACATCAAAATAATAAAAAATAATATTAAATACAAAGCTAAAACTGTTCTACAAATAGTCTAAATGGCAACCATTTGCATCGCATTTGACAGTATTCTTGTTAGTTAAGTTGGCACTATTGTGATTTGATCATTTGTCTAAACGTCAGCATGTTTTCTGGCCAAATTCATACATTAAAAATAAGTATGGAAGTTACGCAAGAATGATTGTAACGTATTACCTATCACGGTACCTGATTTACTAGCGTGCCCATTTTTTTCTGGATCCGCGCGAAATTCAAAGTGGTTGATAACTTTACTGCTATGCCAAGTAAGCCACTCACAAATACTAGGCGGGCCGCATGTTGAGTATAACGGCTTAATTTAGAACGTACAGCCAAAACTGTTAAATTAATTTTAGTGTATGCAGTGTTGTTAAATTCTTAATAAACTAAACGCTAATCTGAAAGTAATATTTTGCTCATCTTTAGGTTGCATTCATACCGAAGCTGGTTAAAGCTTAACAATGTTTTAATCGTCATTTTCGAAAATATTTCACTAATTATCATCATCATATCAGCCGTTAACCGTCCACTGTTGAACATAAGCCTTCAAGTTCAGTCAGTACTTGCCATGCTTGGCATACGGGTTGGTAACCGCAATTAGACTTTGATAATGTTTTAAAAGGATGCTACTGCCCGCCCTCGACCATTAAATTTCCTTAGTCGCCATTCTTACACAACTCCCATGGGAAAGAAAGAGATGGTCCATTATATGCAAGGCGGCAACACTAATAATTGATTAATAATTATGTTTTAATTTTCAATTATAGGTTTAAGATATTGGTTGCATAATTAATGCTTTAGTTCTTTTAAGTAATAATTCAAAAACAATGAAAAATATTTGTTGACAGATAACTCCGACGTTCGTTATCACTCTTCGGTATAAACCCTCTTATAGATAAGTATAATGAAATAGCAATCGAATAAATTCTAATAGAGACGCCTGCTACACTGGTGGCTGACGTAGCACTTGCCAAAATTAGAACACCCTAAGCATGGTTTAACATTTCATATTATTACGTGTCAATGACCGTAAACCGTGGACACGCTTTTATGGCTTCTGCTATACCGAATGTCGTAAAAGATATATATACCAACATAAATATTCTGTTTACAGGTTGATTTCAAAAGAAACAAAACAAACAATCGTTTCTTTCCAGTTGTTCTCGGCTAAATCTGTTTGTAGGTTTAAAAAAGTTGATATGTAAAAATAATTTTGATATCTTGAAATCCAAAGCTAAAACCTATTCATGAAACTGAACAAAATGCAACCTATTCGGAATCTAAAAATTTTTGGACATTTCATACTACTTTTTTGTATAAAAGTTACAAAATCAATTATTATTTATTTTTTATTATTATTTTAAGGGCTTTTACCTTCTTCAGGTATATCAGTCCTATCGTACCCTGAACTGATTTCTCAAACTTTATCTACTTTCCCTAGACGCGGAAAGAGAATTAATGGGCATCAATAATTTACAGAGATGTTTAAAAAATTTCTGGTTTAAGTTCAGCTAACATAGATTGAATAAGACCAACATTAAATTTATTTAAAGTGGCGCATGAATTCTCTTTCCTTTGTGTTAATACGACACCAACTTGGAGAAAGTTGGTCAGTTTCACGAGTATCATCACTAGGTTTCGGATTAGTATACCCATTACGACTAACCTTTATGTAGAGAAATCCTGCTATAGAGGTCAATAAAAATGTTTGTAACAGACTATGAACTCTTTTCAATTTCTTCAATCACCTCATATAATCCCAGATCATTCATCACTATGGGCTCCAAAAATGTCATTTTCCTAAATGTCTTCCATCCATACACATAGTATATACGTATAGTATGGATGGATATCTTCAGAGAAGTAGGTACGTTACTTACTAAGTTCCATCTCTTAGATATTATACCTAATTCGCATTTTTATTTTTATGATTTGCAATCGCATAATACACAATCCTGTAATTTTTGCTCCCGTATGCTTTCATAATATGATAATTAAAGATTGTGTAGTAGAAAAAACGGACGTCAATTGTAACAAAACCAGTTATTTTAATCTACTGAACCGATTTTGATAAACTTTCAGATAAAGAATCTTCCAAATCGATATAAAACTGACGGAGTAATGAGGTAACAAATATAAAAAAATAGAACTGAATTGAGAACCTCCTTCTTCTTGAAGTTCAAAATGCAAATCGAAGCATATTTTTCCGCGAAATATCAAGTTTGTCTAAGTACATAATACAGTAATAACACATTTAGAGAACCAGTGTGAGTACGAGAAGATAAACGCCTATCCAGCCCTCAAGGTTGGGGGAAGAGATTGTTAGTAATGGGGAATACAATCCCATTGCTAGCAATATAGCCTGTCAGGTCAACCTCCACGTGATTGCCTCGGAAACCATCGTGCTGAATTTCAGATGTATTCATCACAATGGGCTAACTGATCTGCTTTTACATTCATTAAAAAAGCCCTCAAGGTTGTGGTGACAGTAACCCAAAATCGATAAAGTGCGAGTCAGAGAATCAATTCGCTCATGATCGATATAGCACATTCTTGCAAAGATGTTTACATAATATATACCGCCCTAAACAAGAATTTGTAGTGTATAGTTTCAAGTGGACAAAGCCGTGGGAAGACACTAGTAAATGAATAAATTTATAAAATGTTAGTTTGTTGAAGTTAGGTTAACAATGTTTACGAACAGTACAAATTAACGCGCCACGCCACCAAAAAGGAAGGAACAGAAGTCTATTAAGGTTACGAAATATTAGTGCGATATTTTGGATTCTTCAATAAAAAAATTTACGTTTTGTTGAAATAAATGAATAATGTGCTAGTAAAGACTTTTAGTGATAGATAGACTTATTCGTTGCTTAAAGATTCATCATTATGCCTAACAATGCCTACTAGCAATATTCTTATTAGTTTGTTACATTTTGGCGGCTAAACAAATCACTATTGTATTTAGTTTACAGGTATTATATGAAAATGAGAACAAGCTATTTTTTAATACGTGGACAAATAATGGAAATCGCGGATTATTGACAATAGTTATCTGTCATCTAAATACGTATCAATAAGTTAAAAAGTACATTTATATATTCACATTATGGTACTTATTATATATCTATGTTTTAAAAAAAAACTAACAGTTTCGTGCCTCCAGTTTTTTGTACATCTAAAGGAAACCTTTGGGTAGAGAAAAGTAATTATAAACCTATTTATAATTACTCTTCTTCATTCAAAGATTGCCTGGAATACGAGGTCTGTCCGGAAAGTTCGTATAAAAGTGTTCTGGAATGCGAGAAAGAGGAGTGGGGAGGCCAGGTAAGCGCAGGACCCCTTCCTTATGTCCCTAACAATGCTTCAGTTCTGGTCTGACCGCCGTGCGGTGCGAACTGGCTTGTCACGCCATCTGTGAAGTTACCTCTTAACGAAACCCCGTCGGCATGGAGCCCGCTTCCGTTGAAGAGCAGCGCGTCGTAATCAAGTTTCTCTCGAAACTCGGCAAGAATGGCCGTGAAAGCAAAGAGTGGAAGACATCCGGGGAACCACGAACAAAAAAATCAAGAAAATCCCGCTCAAATGTCAAGACAATGTTGATTGTTTTTTTCGATGTTCGGGGGATTGTCCATCAAGAATTCGTCCCTCCAGGCCAGACAGTTGATGGAAAATTCTACGTCGATGTGCTCAGACGCCTCAAAGCTCGTGTGGCACGAGTTCGTCCAGAATTGGCGCGAGAGGGGCGTTGGATTCTTCACCACGACAATGCCCCTGCCCACACCTCTCTTGTTGTCCGTGAGTTTTTGAGTAAAAATTCCATTACGGTGACCGAACACCCCCCCTCTTCGCCGGATTTGGCCCCGTGTGACTTCTTCTTGTTCCCAAAAACCAAATTGGTACTTCGGGGGCGGCATTTGGGGGACATAAATGAGATAAAAAAAGCTACTACGGGGCAGCTGAGAAACCTACAACCAGAGGACTTTCAAGGAGCCTTCTCACAGTGGAAACGGCGTTGGCACAAGTGCATTATGTCACAGGGGGAGTACTTTGAAGGGGATAAAATTGATTTACCTGAATAATTGTAAAATAAAATTTTTAAAAAACTTTTATACGTACTTTCCGGACAAACCTCGTATATTGCTCTTAGCGATAAGGCCGCCCATTGTTTTCTCAGTGTAATATTTTCTTATAATTGTTTGTATTTATAATGAGTTTACTGATGTAATCATTTGAAGAAAACAATAGTGTCTATCTAAAAACCGAGTTTTCAGAATGAAATAAATTGAGATAATAAATTTTTTTAAGCTTAAAATGTACCTATATATGTATATATGTATGTCATCTGCAGTCTTACAATATATACATGTAAGTTTATTGCTCCATCCTAATTTTAGATTAGCCCATCCTAACAGTATCATAATGAAAATAACAAGAAAGGAATTTTAGTTATTTTGCAAAGTATTACAAATATCTAGCTAGTCCTTGTCACATTCTTCTTCAGATATCTGAATCTATCTATCTAAAGCCTCATCTTCATGTTTCTATGCCTATCTATCCTACCATAAATATATCATCATAGTCTTAGAATACTGACGGATCTGACAAATATTAAATATATATTGTCTAGGCATAGAATAATGACGGATCTTTATATGTAATCTTCATAAGATTCGTCAGTATTCTACGACTATGACGATATATCCATCAGTATTCTACGACTATGACGATATTCTCTTACTATAAAAAACATTGTATGAAAAAAATATATCTGCCAAATAACATTCTGAATCAGTGTTTAATGTTTTGTTTCATAAAGCAAGTTTTTTGACAAACTTTTACTTATTTTTGTAAAACCATGACTGATCGTGAAAAACGATGACATGACTACATACAAAAACTAATTTGAACTATGTTAAGTTGTTATCTATTGAATAAAATAAAACAAGAAAATACACTTTTAAATGTATTACATAAACTTAGAAAAAGAAACCTAGGATTTTCCCTCCAAGATGTTTCCGTCTTGCTTCTTCATGATCCATAATACCACCACTTGTGGTGAGAACAAGATATCTGAAATAAGATATAAAAATACCATTTTATCATCTATATAATGAATACTAATACATCATACTTCATTATATGATGAATATATTTAATATACAGAGGTACACCTCTCTGCATATACTAAAATAAAATCAATATGTATAACAAAATAATTTGTTACTAAAACTGATATAAATGTTTAAAATAGCACCCACAATGTTTACTAAGAGTGACATCATTGGGCCCCATTTTAATTTATTTTGCACAACATATCAAATGACGACCAACAAGAACTATTGGCGATCCGCGGTAGTTGTGCTTAGCATTTAATTGAGAGAATATTACATCTTATTATCCTAACTTATCAAGATGTATATACCTTTTTAACAATATCTATTTATATGTATAATGGGAAATTTAAGAACTTTATTGTTTTCAGCAATTCCAGCAATAATAGTACTTTAGGATACATTAACAAAATTATATTATCATAGACCAAAACTATTTTTTTCATTAAACAGCCAAGAGTATATTATTATTGTTTTTGTATTAAGGTTAAAAAAATTCTAATACCATAAAATGGGGTAAATAAAAATTGCAGGACTTTTTTTTTCTATTGAATTCCACCATACAAATAACATTTTAGTAAAATAAACATTTTTATCTTTTAAGGCAAATATTATCAAATTCCAAATATATTTCAATTTATCTGAAAATATACTTTAAAAATTATATAGTGATAGTGCAAAATTTTCAAGTGTTTCTAAATTCTTTACATTTCAGCCACTTTGTTTTTCACAAGATATATATTTAAAAGTAATATAATTATAAGTAATATATTTGTACTTCAGATTATATAAAAGTTAAGTTGTAATTATTGTTTAAAATAATTAAACAAATTTATATATAACCTGTTCTCTTGGTGTTACCGTGGCCTGTGTAAAAATATAAATAATAAAAAAACCCATGAACATTTTACACTTTCACACTACAACTTTCAAAACATGTTTCCGATAGATTGAGATAATTTGGCTTTGATGATTATTACTCTTTTGTAGCATATAAGAAACATGGTAGACAGAAAAAAAATTTAGTTTTCCAGATTTTTTATTCATGCTGCAAATCCTATTAAACCTTTTTACATGTTTTATAACATGTTTGTTCAAGTGATAAAACTATTAAATTTACTACTAGCTTGTCATTTTGCAATATAAAATTAAAAAAAAAACTTAGTAGTCTCAATCAATATATAATATTTATACATAAGCAAATATCTTGTAAATATACTACTAATTTTTGTAGTAACTCACAATATTGACCAAGTGTCTGAGATTACAATATATAGAACCGCCATTTGAAAATAATAAACCAAACATATACTCAGTTGTAATATATCTCTTAAATAAAGAGTACAAAATAATATTAAGGGTGAACTTTAACTTACCCAAACTGTCTTGACGGCAAGAGGTTGGTCCACCTCTCAATATCGTTGATTGGTACGTCAAAACGAGGAGAAATGACTCCACATTTGTTTAATCTTCCTGTAAGGTTTACAACTATTTTGCCGGCTCGGTGGTCATCTACAATCTCGAACTCACCGATGTACCCGTGCTTCATCATCACAGTCAAAAACTTGACAATAACTTTCGAACAAGGCCGAATAAGCACTTGCCTTTTGCCACGCTTCTCCGCATTGTGGATTGATTTTAATGCATCACTTAATACATTCATACGCACCATGGCTGAAAAATTAGTAAAATTTACACATTAACTTATAGGTTATCATACAAAACTTCATACTGCACTATCCGTCAAAACAAAATAAGCATGAAAAATAAGCTATATTTTAAGGATTATAACTAAAATATTACTTTGTATTTGTTACAAATGAAACACTTATATTAAATATACACTTCTGTATCATTTAAACGTAATAAAAATAAAGATTACCTAGGATTTAAAACCCGCCTCAACAACACAAAATGACAAGACAGTGTAAAAGAATATTTTTTTAATATTTTCTAGTGTTGCTACTTTTTCATGTCAGATTTACACAATCGTTAATGAGATACATAGACGATTCAGATGTACTAATACATTTTAGATTATTAAAATATGTTATATTATGTTATGCACACATTATGATAAAATAAAATAAGGGATATCTATATAGCGTATTATATTTTATTTGACTTTATTTCATTATAGATTGAGAATAACAGAAAAAGGTAACCTAGCTACACGTGGGCTCTACAGACGAACATAACACATAAAACCTACTTCAACACATTAGCTAAATTTTTGTGAAACAAAGAATCTTTTTCGATCCTGCAAACAGCAATAAGAGTTTATTTAATTCTTTTGCACATCTGTGGACCTTTGCTTTGGTAGCGATTGGCTGACCGACAAACGTCATGTTTAGAACTGTGGTCATAGTTTCATAGGTAATATATATGAATAGTTATAATACTACTGTATTTATAATATTATTAAATCTACAAAAAATATTCCAAGTAAATAAAAGCTATCCCCACCAATAGGTATAATAAAGTTTGCCTAACCCACATTAAATTAATCTCAATCTATAAGTTCTTTAGATAATTAATGAATTAAATAAAGAGTCTCCTGTGCTTTCCATCTCATTTACATTACAATAAGGTGTTGATAAAAAATACTCCTCCATTCCGTTTACACTCAGCGATATCATCAAGATCGGAAATATATTAACTTTATAATGTAATCTAACTGTATAATATAACTAAATCCTGAAACTAGATAAGAATTGTAAGCCTCTTAACATCGAGTAAGTCTATTTGTAATTAAAAAATCCAAGAAAAATGAAAGTTTCAAAATCCAATAATAACCATACTGCAGAAACAATTATGAAGTCAGAGTTTCATTAATTTCTTAGCTTTCTTTATTTCTCACCATCATATTATCCTTTATATATATACTCCATGTGTCGCGTATAAGTTCGCCATTGTTAAGCTGTATGCTCCAATTATATTAAAAATCAAAAATTTTATAATTTTCGTTACTAAAAATGTAGAAAATGGACGTGAAAATTATAAAGTGCAATACGACCTATTTGTGTAATAATAAAATTTATGGTAATATTGATTGAACTTTTTACCGGTATGTAAACGTCTTTTTTTTATGTCAATCTATACATATAATAAAACTGTAAAGGTCGAATGTCCGTACATAGAAAAAAATCGTTGAAAACCGAGTTAGGGGGATGTTAGAAGTGCAATAGAGCGCATCCAGATTTTTTCAAATATTTTATTTCTCTATCTGTTTATCTATTTGTCTGTTCATCCCTTTATCTATTTGTACGGGCTAATATCCAAAACTGTTGGACCCATTTAAATGAAATTTTTGCATGGTGATACCTTACATCTCCAGACATCATTTGACATACTTTTTATCGCGAAAAAATAAAGAGTTCCCATGAGATAATTAATAAACTATAGTAATTTACACAGCTTAATACATAACCTACTTAAGTCATTTTGACCTAAGGCACAGAGTGAAATGAGACGTCGTTGTTAATTTTATCAACCTTCAGTGATTAACCATAGACTAAGAATAAAGCTGTGTTTATGAAATAAACTAAGATATTGATATCTAAATAGATTGAATCTGTATATTGTATTATTAACTGTCTATCTAAGTAGATACTAATATTTATTACTATACATTAATTATTATACAATATATTAGTAGTAAAGTTAAGAACACAAAGCAATATTAATTGAACGTATTGGAAGACTGTAAGGCTACCCAGTGGATGTAATAAATAAATAAATAAATTAAATATTAAAATACATATATTATTTAGAATAGAATGTTACAGCAAACAAGTCATAGATAAGATACAGATAATATCATCATCATAATAGCTGCTAACTGTCCGCTACTAAACATAAGCTTCCCCCATAAGGAGAGATTTGCCAACAGTTGCCATGTTTTGGCAGGCGGTTTGGCAACCACAGTTAAAATTTGGTGATGTTTTAAGAGAAACGCTGCTGCCCATCCCTTGACCATTAAATTTCATCCACGGAAAAGGAAAAGATAGTCTATTCTATGCCGGAACCACACGCATAATGCATACAAATGGAGGAAAAGGGATTATTAGTAATGGGAAGGTTTTTTTTAATGAGTGGTAATGATATGGTAACCCCGCCCGCGCTATGGGTATACACCAACGAAGCACCAGTGAAAGATGATAGGTGAGAATGAATGCTAGTCAGTTGGGCCACCAATCATGGTGGGCCAACTGACTTGCATCAAATTCATCAGAATTCGACAAAAATTAACCATGATGGTTTCCAGGAGGAACCGCGTGGAGGTCGACCTGAGAGAGTATATTGCTAGCAATGGGTCTATGAGACCACTTTACTAACAATCTCTTTCCCCCTTAATGGGAAGATTAGTCCCCATTGATATCTATATACCCTATCAAATTGACCTCCACGTGATTCCCCCTAGAAACCATCGTGACAAATTTATCGTTGAACTGTTCACTATGGGCTAACTGACCTGCCTTTTTATCCTCACCAATCATCCCTCACTGGTGCCCCACCAGTGGATACCGATAGCGCAGACAATTATCAATCTATAAAAAAAAAGTGCACATAGATAACTAATATCCTAACAAAACAAAACGGATGTAGTTAAAAAATAGCAGTTTTTATTCTATGGTTACCGGAAGAACGAATGATTAGTAGATAATGTACGACGGTGAACGAAACGACGAATGATATTTATTTAATTTGCTTCGTTTGAAATGGAATTTAGTTGGTGCTCGTCACAGTGCTCGCTTCCCGAATGACCGTATGATACGATCTGAATTGTGTCCGCGTCCTTCAAGTGATTGTGAAATAAGTTTACAACAAACTTTCAAAGTTGAAAAGCTTAAAAATGTGTATTATAGAGAAAATAAATATGTGTTTAAAAATAGTAAAACTTTATTAAATTCGTTTTTACAAATCAGTAACATTTGAAATGACTAAGTTGAATAAACTTGTGAATGCTTACTTTTCCAGTTTGGTTTCTTTCAAATAAATCTTAATCGTACAGGTGGTAATTGAATGTTGTGGTATTTGAAATCCTAGCAACCAAATCAAAATGAATTTAAATATAAATTATACTAAGAACTTAGTTTTGAAGAAAATTTTGTCTAAATAAAAATGTAAAGACATTGCAATTGAAGTGAAAAAATTACGTGTCATGGAAGAGTTGGAGCGGTTGGTCAAAATGTTTCAATACAAGGTTTTTGGAACTTTTGTGTTGTTTATTGCTTGTATAGTGCAGAATACATTATCTATAGATAATACAGGTTGGTACCTTTAATTATTCTTATTAGCGAACTTTATTAAAGTTTTAACTAACATAGTTCCTGAACAAAAACCGGCCGAGTACTTATTATACGGTTATAGATAAGTTGCGGATACAAAAAGCGGCAATGGGTGCAGATGCCCCTAGACTCATGTCAAACATTCATTACTAATGAAACTAATACTACGATCACACTAAATTACTACTCACTACAATCACACTATACTACTTGTGCAACAAGACCTGTTATGATATTATAATGTGTGTAGATAGTAGATCCCTAACAGTACCAACTGGTCAGAAACTACACTTGCATATATACTAAAATTCATAAAATTAATTTTTATTAATCCTTATTATGTCCTTTTGGACACATTAAAATTTATAAAAGGATACATATTAAAATTCATAGAAGGACACACTACATTTCTTTTATAAATTCATACATTGGTTATTGAAAAAAAATAAGCCATAAGAGAAGGATAGCTTTTATTAAGTAAACTTCAGTTACTAATCTAGTAATATTTTATGCCAGTATTTTATTATCCATTAATATTATAAAATTGCAGTTATTATCTAAAGTAGAAAAATAAGAAGTTGGTAATAACAATCAATTTTATAATTTTTAAATATTCTGATTGATGATTGTCTTTCAATAATGAAAAAAAATTGTTAATTAACAATTTTTTTTCTGGTATCTAAATCATGCAAGACAGACGAAACCATGGAAAAAATTACAATAAAATATGGAATAAACTCTCGAACATAAGTTTCAGTTTCAGCCATAATTTAAGACAAATTCCAAAACTAAACTGAAACTCTAAATTTGAAATAATAAATATTTTGTTGAACATCACATACTATTTTTCCAATAACTTGTAAATGGGCCAGAGCTGAAACAAATATGAAATATAATTAAATAATAATAATACAAATAAAAAATGTATAATGTAACACTATAATATCAACTGTCGACCCACTGAAATTGCACAGAGATGTTGCATGTCTGTGCATCTTCTACTGAATTTATGGGGAGTGCTTTTGGGAATTGTTTGGATTGATACCTGTTGCTGATTTTCACCACCATACAACCCGCCTTAAACTAAAATTTCATCCCAACCATCTGGACAAATGGCGGTTTTCCACGTTGTGCATGGAACTCTTCCACTCTTTGGAATCAACTTCCAGCAGCAGTATTTCCGAACTGATATGACAACATAACCTTCAAGAAAAAAGAATATTCCGTTTTAAAAGGCCAGCAGCACACCCGCAATGCCGCTAGTGTTGTGGGTGATCATGGACGGCGGTAGTCACTTACCATCAGGTGAACCGCATGCTCGTTTGCCCCCTGTGTTGTAAAAAAAAAATGCATTTTTCAAGACACTTCCTTCCATGCACAACCACTCTTTGGAATCAACTTCCAGCAGCAGTATTTCCAAACCAATATGACATCATAACCTTCAAGAAAAGAGCGTATTCCTTTTTAAAAGGCTGGCAGCACACCTGCAATGCCGTTGGTGTTGTGGGTGATCATGGACGACGGGAGTCACCATCCGGTGAGCCGCATACTTGTTTGCCCCCTGTGTTGTAAAAAAATCTATCAGTATTTATTATTTTTTTATACTACTAATGTGGTAAGCATATGATCTTGATGGTAAATGTTTACCATCTGAAGTTCATTAAAATGGTCATCATGAACACATATTCTATTTAGCCTTATATAAAGAAACATATCTATACTATGTGACTCACTTTTTAGAACAATATAACTTCTAATTAATATGGTTTTAAATATTTTTTTGCAAACAGATAAGTAGTAAAAAAATATAATCAGGTTTATATTCGCATTATCCTTATTAATTAGGCATTTGCTGCACGACACCAGTAGTGTATGCATACCTGTAATTAAAAGCGAAAAAATATTATCAAGAAGTAAAAACTTATTGTAACAGGAACTCAGTTTACAAAAACAAGTTTTTTCTTTTATTAACTTTTTTTTTTGAGGAGATGAACGCATTTCTTAGTACCAATCAGACAAGTTACTTCATTTTTCAACAGTGTTAGATCCTTCAGTTCCTTTGGATTCTTTTTGTATTCATCCCTTAAAAACATCCATTCATTGGTCTTGTTTTGTATTGCTTGTCTTGACAAGCAACCTCAGCTGTATAAAGTTTTTATTAAATATCACACAATTAATAAACACATTTTACAGCCGATCGTACAACGACATAATTGTACCAGTACGTCTTTGACAACGACACTGTACTACAAACTGGCAGATTTGAATAATCTTATCTCCCGGCATATGTTCCCAACAACTGGGTTGTAGCCCTTGTGCATTAGTGTTGCCACTTGTGAGTTTAAAATTTTCCCTAGAGGATATCCCCCCCCCCCCCCCCCCCCTTACGATATACGAGTCATGTAGTATGGGTACTTTCCCTAATTAAATAATAATACAATAATCATAACAAGTAATAAATTTACTTTATCACACCATCATTTTAATTTCTTGGCAAGGATACTACCCACCTGATGATGGTAAATGATTATCGTATTTATTATAAGTGGCATTGCGTGCACGTTGCCGCCACTATATACTCTCTTTATCTCTGTTGAAAAACCATGCTGTAGTCACTTGAAAAAGGGACGGCCCCCATGGAGCTCATTCTATAGTAAACGTTTATAGGCTACACTAATCGCTTATCATCAGGGGTGAAAAGTATTGTTAAAAATAGAGGTCTATGAGCCCCATTGCTAGCGACGTACTGTATCAGGTGTGGTTACATGTGGTTTCTCTGGAAATCATCGTAGTTTTTTCTTCTTAACATGGTTAGTTCTTTTTGAATTCATCACAAAAGGCCAACTAACCTGCTTTCGTCCTCACCTACTATTTCTCATTGGTGCTCCACCAACGTATACTGATAGAGCTAACAAGGTAAAATTTTTACTCATTATAAAAACCGCATCGCATTATGCAGACGTAACCCTGCCTGCGCTATCGGTATACGCAGACGGGGCACCAGTGATAGATGATAGGTGAGGATGAAAGCAGGTCAGTTGGTCCATCGTGAAGAATTCAACAAGAATTAACCACGATGGTTTCCAGGGGGAACCGCGTGGAGGTCGACCTGATAGGGTATATTGGTAGTAATGGGGCTATTAGAATCCATTACTAACAATCCCTTCCGCTGAGCTGTGAATATTAGGCGAAATGCTTTTAGTGGCTTTCAATTTACAGTTGAATTTAGTCAACATTTTACACTATTTGACAAATCATCCTTCAGCCATAATTATATTTTTATATATGTATACACAATAAAAAATATATCATGCAGTTCCAAATCGATTTTAAATATAACTAAATATAATAACTTTAGTTTATTTCAGTTTCAAATATTAAAGTTATTACAAGTTTAACGCCTATACGTTTAATACCACTGAAGCACTTATATGCCGATGAACTCTATTTCTATAAAATCGTATAATTTACTTAAAATTTTATTTCAATAATATACCTAGTTACAATTACAGTACGTGGAGTTTCAGGTGTCAGTTCTCTTATGATTCGTTAGATATCGAATCCGTACTAGAATTTAGGGCTTAGAATGTTTCTACGATATATCCCATCATATCCATATAGATAGAGCGTCTATTATCAAAATACAATTTTTCGACTGAGCCGTTGTTTTTATCGTAATATACGATATTCTGAAAGTATAATATTGATAATATGAGTGTGAAACATTAAATTAAAAAAAAAAAATATGTAATAAAAGTTACTTATATCAAATTAATACCTGTCGCATTATTTAAAAAAATTTGACCTTTTTTGAAGTATATGTTACCTAATGTTGTACTGTAGATGTTATTGAAAAAAAATATACGTAAATCTTACAATAATGAAAGAATTTTTGGTGATTTCTAATTATAAAGGAATTCTAAAACAATTTATGTTTGTAATTCATCTAATTGACTGTTTTCTTCGAGTGTCCGTAAACTACGGATATATCAATATGCAGAAGTGTTAAAGATTAAGGAACTGATATAATTAAGAAAGATCACATCGTATGACTACAAAATTGCTATGCTGGCAGAGGTTAGAACTAAAACCCAATAGTAACAAAATTACAATTTTTTGAAAATTGTAAAAACCATTTATTCATTTTAGATAACTGACCAGTTCTGGCCCCATAACCACAATGTTAAAATCTTAATATAAGAAAAAAATAAAAGAACAGGTAATATACTTGTACATTTGTAAAAAGTGCGTAGGTTAGAAATTTTCTTATATCGGTAGTTAACAGTGTGTCCGTACATAGAGATGTAGGGTTAAGTGCTCTGTGGCTGGAAAACAACTCAATCAAGGACTTTAACGAACTTTGCTAACTTAGAGTGGTACTAAAATATTAAATGATGAATTAACGTCAAAACTCATAATTTGCTTGTGCATACGAAGGCAGTTATGTTCGTCAATTATTCAAGAAAACTGAACGACGCCACAATGTTGTTCCGGTGACACACTTTAGATCACTG
Source organism: Galleria mellonella (assembly GCF_026898425.1). Lineage (NCBI taxonomy): Eukaryota > Metazoa > Arthropoda > Insecta > Lepidoptera > Pyralidae > Galleria > Galleria mellonella. The sequence goes on along the minus strand of NW_026442042.1, from coordinate 226,603 downwards.
TTTTTCAAACTTGTTTATACCACCGCCGTATGATGGCTTAATTATTCAAATCAATACATATAATAAAGTAGTAAATGGTAGCTGTCTGTACATGGAAGATATATAAGAAAAACTATTTGGGAAGGGGGGCTTTATAAACACATTAGAACCCAAAACAATGATTTTTAGAATTTTTGTCTGTACGCGCGCGCGAACGCTAATCTCAGTAACAGCTTAACCGATTTGAATGCGGTTTTCACCAATGCGTTGCGGTTTGCTCCACTTAGCGTGTAGTGTTTATTTCAATTATAAGTTTTATTTCAATCGGTTCATAAATAAAAAAGTTATATCAATCTAAAAAAATCACATATAAAATACCAGATCAGTTGAATTGGCTGAAACTTTTTTATTATATGTATAGATTTTCGAAAATTCTGTCTACTCATGTCAAGCTAGATCAGATCGCTAGTTTTCCAATATAACAATAACTTTAAAATTTTACACCCTTTGATACCGTCTTCTGTATCGGAAATCTCTCTACGATAGCTCCAACGATCCATTTTATTCATAAAACGGATCTATGAAACGAATTAATATTACATTTTGTAGTATAACAGTTGTTAAAATGTTTATTTCTAAATGATACGTACAGGACGGTATACTTTTGTTAGAATTTAGTACTCTAGAAGTACTATATCCTGATTATTAACACAGAGTATGTACTTTTATCCCATTTCACACGGGCAAAGCGGCGGTAATCAACTGGTGATGCATATACTAATCTATACTAAGTACTCGTGTAATGTGACGGATCCATATACTGCTTTACTACCTAGATAACAACATTACAATGCTATTCGTTTTGTATTGTCAGTGCATCTCTTACTAGTTCACAGAGATGCATTTGAATTTAGGTTGAATCACACAAATGGGTAAATAAAGATGAATAAATAAGTACTGAAAATTGGATGTATTTCAAACATTATATCAGTTTTTAATATTTAAAATATCTAATATTAAATATAAATAAACTCGCAGACACGACAAAATACTAACAATTTCAACGACATTTAAATATTGTAACAATTTTACAACATTACTTGGTCGTAGAAAGCCAGAATGTAGTAATATTTAACTCCCTCAGAACCTAGCTAGACTTAAAGGCAGGCGGCGAGAGCTGTAGGCGGTAAACATCCATATAAAGGCTCGCTAGTTGTGTCACAGAAACAGCAACAGGAGCTTCTTTCTATGGGAGTTATTAATACTAAAACATCTTTTAAGCTGAATACATACAGGCAATCAACTATCACACCATAATAAGTTCCAATAATTCTGAAGTATAGTATAATATGTATATGTGTGTATATATGATTTATCGATTAAATACTTTATTAAAATAACTATCATAGCTAGTTATTAAGAAACGAAGACATTTGATAATACTTTTTAATTGATAGTATTGACTGACCCCAGTGTAATCATTTCATTTTATATTTCCTGACACTTACAAATATGTGAAGCAATGTAATTTCTTTTTATGATTACCCAATAATTATTAGAGATAATAAGCCATTACGCAACTACAAATATATGACTCTTTCCTTTTTTTAACATCATGTAAACAGTCAAATAAAATTAAAGTTAATTTAACTTACTCCGTTTTTTCTAAAGAAATTACAATTCCGACGATAATTTCTTTAATCGTGTGAAAATTCTCCGTTTATATTGTTACCTTCCGAAAGGAACAAAGTAAAGATATGTAATTTAAACAATACCTAATAATATTATCACTACCTAACATGGATACACGAAATTCAATCCTACTAAAAATCACACTGTTCACGGTACACATTAATTTAACCTGTCAAGTGTAAATACAGCATTTTATAATTCATTATTTACGTACTTAAAAACAGAAACTGTTTCTAGAAACTCTCAGAATGCAAAACATAATAATTATTTTTATTTAGAGAATTATTAAGACAGTAAACATGTGTAAAATACTCATGTCTTAAGTTTACAGATTTATCTAGTTTGAAGCCTAAACAATAATTGTTATGGTATGGTCATGAGAGCCTTATTTATTTTATACTAGAGACACCACAACACCACATGTGTTCAAATTATACAGAATACAAAACAAAAAATATCTAAAAATGTCTGAAACTGGTATAAAAATCCGTAGCGTGTTTTAGAAGTTGAAAAACAGGGAGAGCGACTGTATTATATTTAGGAATTTATAGTAGTGGCTATTAAATTATCTGTGATACCCAATATGTCTGAATTTCCTTTCTTTACATATCGCCTATTTTCTGTATATGAATAACTTCAACAACAATTATTTTATTAAATTCTTGTAGTGTTGTAACTGTCAATGTCGTTAGATAGTCCAGCTGACAGGTCCCGGAAGGCGAGATGACATGTCGGGGTGACAGTGGCTATAGCGACCCTTCTTAATTATTCAAGTGACCCAACCAAATCGTGATTGTGTGGCTACCGACAATGCACGTGCTCCGTTTAACAAACATCTCTATTGCTGAATTTAGTTTAGCCTTTAAAATGACATGAATAATACTATGATCTTATCTCTTCAATAATATTTAATATTCATCCAATTTCTCACTATGTAGATATTCACTATCGTAATTCCAACCAAGCAGGAAATTCATGAGTTAAGATTTCCTGCATGTAGTTAGTATCCCAAATTATTAATTATTAAGTATAATATTATTATATTTATAATTAAATTAAATGCAGATACAAAATCCTAAACTTCATATCATAACCCAATATCATACTAACATCTTACCGTCCAAGCGGGAAAGTTTGTAGGGACAAATGGAAATGGCCACATTCTGTTACTACACAATGACTTACAAGTCATTTTAAAAATTTGCTTATAATTAATAAACTCAAAAACTAAATATAACGATTTTAAAAATTCTTTCACCTATGGAAAACTACATTATCAGCGAGTAACATAGGTGATATAATATTTAAAAAAAATAGAGATTCCCAAAAAGTAACCCAAAGTATAAAAAACTGGCCTATTAAAGCTAATATAAATTACGAATTTATCTTTCTATATATCTAAAACCAGCATGGTCTTAAAGAATGGACGTATTTAATTTGATAGAATTTTGCTTATTCCAATATTTTTTTGGTCAAATTGATTAATTTTTTATCTTCATTCACCCATTCAGCTTCGCAATTTAACTTCTCTTCTAAGTAAGTAATTTACGCCGAAAGTAGGAAGTGAGCCGTGCGTGCGGAGTGTTTTCAAGATTTTACGACAGCAGTTTCGTGTGAGCGCCGCGAGTGCGTACTAAGTAATCGCCGATAAATTATAAACACTTATATACCTATAACCGTTTAAGTTTTCTCCGTGTGTATTTGCGTTCCCCATTCCTCCTGCTTTAAGCCCGTCAAGAACATATAGTACAGCCGTCATTAATTAAGTTCGATTACTTAATTAAATCGGAGCGATTCTCAATTAAGAAACGTCTGTCGACGTTCTCTATACGCTAAAGTTTAATGATTTATAGGGTTTAATAGTTAAAAAACGTAATCCTTATATTTTCAACTGTACGTTGCTTTACATAAATGTGGTCCCAAATTCGTTTTTCGATTGAGTCAATTTAGGAAATGATCATTTCTCAATAAACTGGCTCAGTGTACGTTATGTTCCCAGATGTTCAGATTCAGATGTCTGGATCCGAACTTGCAATGAAATATTAATTTATTACACTTATCATATTTTGTAAAATATGTATATGAATGACACAGTAAATATATATATGTATATATATAAAATGGGTGTATTATGGTTTTTTAGGCTCGACAATGGGCACATGACAGCCCTAGTATTGCAGGCGTCCATAAGCTACAGTGATCGTTTACTCTCAGACGGATTGTATGCTTGTTTGTCATCTGATAATAGAACCTTCATTATTTTTCATATCATAACTTTATTTTAGTGAAATATATAATAAGCATGTTTTTAATTTTCTTTAAAAATAAAAGTGTACTTCCTGTCGAACGACTCCTGTTTGAGGTTGCGAGCAGCTGACACGAATAAAAGGATCGATTAACTTCTATTTTTACTCGTGGCCGTGCCTTGCAGCTCTTCGGCCCAGTGCCCAGCGGCCGGTCGCCTCCAATGTGACTGAAAATGACCGGGATAAACAAAGGGCATTTGACATTTAAGCATAAGAGCTTTTTTGTGTTCTGAAACATTCAATTGAAACACACCATCGATTGTCTGTGATTAATAGCAATATTGTGTGCGCTCATCGTAAATTATTATTAATATTGTCACTTTGCAACTTTCAGAATATTCAGATAAATATGAAATCACGAGTTTTTTTTTTTAATGTATGCTATGCCCCCACTCCAGACAAAAAAGTCTCAAAAAAAAGTTTAAGAAGTGGACGTGACAGTCGTCACAGTAATAAAAAAAAAAGAAAAACAAACAAAACTGTATTCGTTTAAATTAATTCAGAACTATAAATAGCCCAGTATTTTTAAACATACCTATATAATAAAAATATAGATAGCAGTATTAATGATAATGATTATTTGATGACGTCTGCCCTGTAGCATCTGTTGAAGAGTAGGGAAATATGGGTCTGTCAAATAAAAAAACAAGATAACTATAACCGGCTGTAGCTATTTTTACGTTAGTAAATAATATTTTTGATGGTTTTTTGAGGATGGATGATTTTGATGAGGTTACAGATACATTAACTTTCACATTAATTTTTTTTAGAGTCTATAAGGTTGTTTACTGCGTAGAGTATCGAAACTATTATCAAATTCTGATCATATCTATCAAGCAACTACTCACCATGGCTAGAGTAATCTTTAAATCCATTAAGATTTAAATTCTAGCTACAAAATCCTGCATCTTTCGATCTCCTACAATTCTACTCTTAAATACCTTGGTACTGTTTTATTAATAGCTTTATATATGTAGCATTTACATTAAAAACAACAGAAATATTATACAAAAACAATATTGCATATTTCATGAGTTTTCAAAAATAATACTGTATATTTGATATATTTTATTTATATAATGTGCGTAATATTTATATAATAATAATAATGTGTGTAACCAATTCATCAGTATCTCATAAAACAATGAATACAGAAGCACATTGCATACTTGCATGGGGCCGCGGGCGGTCGTTGGCCTGCAAGCTACTATGCTATACCACAGTAACTGTGTGGTTATGCTAGTGAGGCTATACGACGTTGCGTTGAGTGGTGACCTGTCGATCGGCAGCGGATTGTTCCCTTCAAAAGCGAGACATTTGTAATAAGTATTTGCCTATACATAAAATCGATTGTTTGATACACCCTCAGGACAACCCGCCTTAATATTCTAGTCCATTGATTTTATTCATGGACGTCGAGAACTGCTCCCACTGTAAATTATAAATCACAAAAAGCCTGTGACCTAACTTTATATTGTAAATCAATAGCAAAATGCAATATATAGATTCTTGAGTCACATATTTTTTTTTCACTTTTCCTCCATAGTTTTAATGAAATTAAAACCATACGAAACATTTTTTTTTTTGTTTTTGGCAACTACTTAACGTATTTTATGCTAGTTCTAACCCACGGCTTTGACCCCTTAAATCAATACATAAAGTATTCTATATGTTGAGTTAGGATATAACCTGCTAGTGTACAAAATTTTTTTTTTTTTTTATACAACTTAGAATGGCAAACAAGCTGACGGCCCACCTGATGGAAAGTGGTAACCGTCGCCTATAGTCCCGTCATTTAAATCCTTACAAAGTTTAGCATTTATTTATGTATAAATAGGATTATTATAATAATCGCTATTTTTTTCCATTTTGTGTTTATAGCCTTGCTTATCTACATGTGACCATACCATATTACTAGCGATCTGCCCTGGCTTCGCACGAGAAGATAGATTGAAAGATAAATTATTATTTTATATTAGCTTTAACAGCCACATTTTTGATACTTTGGGTTACACGATACAATAATGTATTGTAATATTTATAGGGATATCTACTTTTTTTAATAATATATAATGAATTATATTCGCTGATAAAGCAGCTTTGTATACATGAAAGAATTTTTTTAGTATAATCGTTTGATTTTTTAATAAATTTAAAATTAAACTACTCAATCAATTCTTACAAACACAAAAAATCTAATAATAATATTAGTATAGTATCTATAATATTAACTAATATTGTAAACAATTATATTGCAGCGGATATGCTCGATATAAGAACGTTTCGCTACTGTAAAACATGTTGTAAATAATATAATTTAGGGGGCGATCAAAAGATATTTCATTGACTGTTACTATTGCTTTGACCTTAACAAGGATATGGAACTCACGATTACAGAAGTACATATGAGTTATGATATAAAACGACGACGGCCACTACAATATTATTTGTGTCAGAAATAAATTAATTTATCTTTTCGTCGCATAATCAATATGAATGGCAGTCTTTTTAATATCAACATAGCTTTTAATATAAAGAATTGTATCATCTGTATAATCAGTACCAAACCAAGAACAATCAGTTTCCGATCTTTATGCGCATAGCCTTATCTTAACTAAAGTAAACAGTTTTCTATTAAAACTTGATCTCATTTCAATAACGTGACTTATCACTTACCTATCAGTTGTTGCTAAAATAAGATCAATTATCTGTAGGTATATTAGGATATGCAATACTATTACTGCACGGATAGCAACTACTTACTTTCAACTTCATTGTCATCATTCAACTACTAAAGAAAAAATTCGAACTAAAGACCGGCCAAAAGTATTTTGAAATGTTTTTGAATTTTGTTACTCATGATTATCTAGATTATTAAGTATAATAATGTATGTACGTCTTGTGCAACCATGTTATACTATACGTGTTCTACTTAACTAACTACATTGATTTACTGTTTGAAGACTTCCAGAACCCGGTACAGTAAACAATTTCATGTGTTATTTGTTGAGATCGGGTATGTAGATCATACTGCTAGAAAACAGATTATTTCCAATTTATTATACAAATATCCTTATATTACACTATCAAACATACAAATAAAGCTAAATTAATTTATAAAGCGAATGATCTACTTTTAATAAAGTTCTAATATACCTTAATATAGTTTTAGTAAGAATAACCTATGATTATGACATTAACGAGTACAATTTGTACCAAAAAAAATATATTTATGATTGTATTCAACAAAAAAAAAAAACTACTTTAATCGTGGCAGAATCACGTATTTTGTCGAGACCAGTCTGAAAATATATCGTTTTAGATAAAAAAAGAATTTTCCAAATTGGTTTTGCACCCATTAAAACTATTATTATTATATGTTTTATTAATATCTATGTATTAAATGGGCCTTAGTTGCTTGATTGAAATAAATAAATTGACGATATAACTACGTTACCTAGTCAACCATTAAAAAATTCAGACAAAGTCCTTTTGGAAGTCGTTTAAGAATTAACAATATATAATATTAATAACTTATACCCGCGACTTCGCATGACTGGAATGTGTGACCGAGACAAAAAGTAGCCTATATCCTTCTCCATTTCATATACTGTGTATACCAAATTACATAGTGATTATTTTTAATCCACGAATGTGGCAAACAAGCATACAGCTCGTCTGTTGATGAACAGTCATTGTAGCCTATGGAGGCTTGCAATAAATACTATACTGGCTGTGGGCATCGTTCATTTAACAATTTCTCAGAATATAATCCGTATAACGGACGAAACGGAAGAACACAAGGGGAGACAGAGTTTCTCATTAGACTCAATGTCTCGAAACCTCCTCTGAGTTTGGGATCGTCGACGATTCTTTCAGCCCGTCTTTGAACCAAATCAAGAGGACCAGCTGGTATCCAGGTGCTCCGGACCACTGGTGAGAGCAGTACTCCATAAAGGGCTGGATTTGCGACTTGTACAATAATAGTTTTTGTTTCGGGGTGAAATATCGGTATGTTTTATTGAGCACCCCGAGTTTTTGGACGCCAGCTTCACCCTATCTTCAAGATAATCTCAGATCTTTATGATGTTTGGTTAAACCATTAAAGCACTGTATAATAACTAACTCACTTTCATATTTATATCATTAATAAGAATTTGATATATTGGCGCTATGGCAATAGATAATATAGCACTACAGTAAATTAATGATATATGAAAATATGAACAAATAACTTATGTTTACTTTTTATAATAGCAAATAATACATTACATATATCTGATAGCCTTATTCGACATATAAAATATCCACCACAGCTTCGACCGTAGTCAAAGGGCAAACCGATGAGGCGTTGTGGGCAGTCTATTGGGACTTAGCTTAACAATAAATAAACTTAATAACGGTACACCGCAGTAAATTTTTCACGTAAACACCCTTTGAGCCTTTGTTATTTTGGGGATATGTACGTCATTGAAAAATTATCAGGTTTGTCACAATCAATGTACTTATAGATCAAAAATGCACAAATGTATACGCGTATCACTGATAAAAAACATATTTCGTATACATATCTTTTGTACACCTTATAAATTGTAAGCATATCTAAATAGGTATTAGGTACTTTAAATATAAACAATTTGAAGTAGACTTTATAATAGAATAATAATCTTGAGGTCGGTTACAACAAAATTCTTCGTCCCACCATATTCAGGGTAAACATTTACGCTGCAGGCCCTCGATACATTGCGTGACTTCCTTACCATTACCATTTATGTTGAAAATTACACTTGCTTTCCAACAATTTAGAACTCATTGAATAATACTTTGAAATATTTTGATAAATATTAACTATCATTATTTTGACTTAATAAAATTTACTTAGGTCCCAAAAAATTATAGGTGTGCCCTAGAACTGATATGTTTACCCTAATTTATTTCTAATTACGTTATGGATTTAATTACTTAAGAAAAGTTTTAGTACTATTTTATTAAATCATATTGAACACAATACACGAAAAAGACACTTGAATTAAGATATTGAGAACATCTTCCTTTTTAAAACTAGTTAAAAATACAAGGGGCTTTCTTGCGGCTTCATTTTGAGAAAAATTTTTGAAGCGTAACGAAACAGTTCTTCACCGCTGGATTAATGTTCAAGTACCGTGTAGGTGTAGTCCATTTACGTTCATATATTATAGAGAATAAAATTCATATTAGAATTGTATTCTTTAATTTTGTAATTATTTTTAAGCGTAACGTTTGTAAAGGTTCATGTGAAGATAGGAAAACAAGCAATAGTCAGCAGCAGTATATTGGAAAGTATAACAGATGATAAAACAAGAATAATAAAACAAAGTGGCAGATTTAAGAAAAAAAGAATTAAATTAATAAAAAGAAATATATAAAAGGAGTTCTCGTTGTGGACAAAACAATTTCTAAAAAGAGATTTTCTATTAGACTGTATATATCATACTATATCTTCATCAATCCTACACTGATTTATATAATTATTTATTTATCGGAAGGTTTATTTGCTATCTAATTATGTACTTAAGGTAATATTTAACCTTGCACATGCAGTGTATATGCTTTTCCTTTAGGTATATAGTAAGACAGGCACCTTACTTATAACTAAGACTATCATTGTATACTAAATATACCATATTTAGTATACAGTGACGATTATGTCCATATCTGTCTATATTTTTTTTATAAATTTTTCATATTTAATTATTTATTTGTATTAGTTGTTTTAATTAGTATGTATTCAACAACTGAAATTATGTTCAAATAAATCACTATGCCAGAATTATAAATACATTTAACCTTAACAATTGTAGTATTTGACCTAAATGTCCGTGCAGCCGTTTTATATTGTTAGCCAGACCGAGGTTTGCACTTAATTACTACTACCAACTAACAACAGATCTCAACTCTATTAATAGGCACTTAAAACAAGTTTATAAAAAGGCACGTAATATTTGGCACATTTTTGGTTTCCATATCAATGTTTTTAATATTTATTCTTAGACCCGTCATAATTTTAACCCTCGCGCCAAACTTATAAGACTTCTTTGTAAAATGAACATAAGGAAGACCGAAAGGCTTCCCTTATTCCTGAGCGAACTCTTGATGCCCAATATAGCTAACTGTTCTTATAGCCTTACAACTGTTGAACCTCGTTTAAAAATCCGATAAAAGTTCGAGGAGACCCTCGTCGTCGTATGCTATGTGCATATAAATTTATCCTTTACCATGAATTTACCACAAAAGTAGTTGCAATCATTATATCTATCGTATTATATGAGATAGAGCTTGTTCTTTTACTTTAGAAAAAATTTGGTAAATATTTTTTAATACATAGTCTATATATTTAGTAGTTTTTCTTTTTTTTCTGTTCAGGTATAGGAGGCCTTGATCCATTTTAATAGGTTTGTCCGTGTATTCTAATTTATTGAACTATTTTTTTTTTAGCCTACACAAATATTTTTTTATAATTCCATCTGTATCTCTAATACATATATGTACTAGCTGTACTCCGTGGATTCACCCGAGGTCGTTATCGTGATGTTGAATGGCCTAGCTCATTTCTTGAGGTACAAGAAATGAGTTATCAAGTGCAAAAATAATTTTTCAAGTCTGCTTGGTAGTTCCAGAGTCTAATGCGTTCAAACAAACAAATTCTTCTGTTTTATAAGTACGATCCGACTCGGTTTCGCCCCGCTAGATAGATAGTAGAAATACAAATAAGTAATATTAGCTTTAATAGGCAAATTTTTGATGCTTTGGAATACATTATTGTAATTTTTGTAGGTACCTCTATTTTTTTGAAAATATTATAGCCTGATAATGTAAGATACTCGCTAATAATATAACTTCCTATATATGAAAGAATTATTAAAATCGTTTGAGTAGTTTTTAAGTTTAACCATTACAGACATACAAAAAATCAAGCTTTCCTCTTTGTATTATTGGCATAGATAAATAATAATACAAAATAAAAGTTTTTAAAATTAAAAAAACTTAACTAACATTCTTGCTGTGTATCGAGCACTTCCCTCACTTTGAAGGCTTCTTGGAAATAAAAATGGCCCTCTGAATCTCACCTATTAGTATGTTAGTGGTCGCTGGCATCGACTGAACGTGCCATAGGTGTGAGTCACGTAACGGAAACTCTTCTTGCTCAGATATTAATGCCTTTACTTGATGCATTCCCATGGTTCATTTTGTAAAATACCATTTTCACATTTTTGTATATACTGATCCGAGAAACTTACTGATCGCGAACTCGAATATTATCAATGCTACGCTAATCCTAATTAAAATGAACCTTTTGGATTAAACCGTTTATCAACAAACATCTGCGTACCCGGTCGGTGTATAAATTAAATTTGTTTAAACGACTGTTTCTCTTTACAAAAACTCAAGCAAAGCGCCCTGATATTGAATGAGAATACTGTAATTGCAATTTCAATTTTACTTGACTTTATTTATGAGGCGGCCGATCGCGGCCAAATATAATTTTCTGTTAACATTTTTAGATTATTATACTTTTATTCTTTATTGTACACAAAATGCATAATAATTTTAAATATAATATAAAATAAACACAAATAAAAATATATATATATATATATATATATATATATATATATATATATATATATATATATATATATATATATATATAAATACACAAACATTAATTCTATTAATTAATTTTAAGTTTATTATTAAATTATTCTTTTTCATACAGGAAATTTAATATATTTCTCTAAATAAATGATATTATATTATACGTGTTTCAACGGTGGAATTGCATTTAAAATAAGTAGCGTATTTTCCAACCCAATTAAGTCTTTGTTTTATCCCAGCATACCCAGCTTACGGCTAATCGCAAAGTGATACATGACACTAATTTTATTAAGCACCAGGTACTCAAAATGCATTTATTTAAGTACATGTTATAGTCTTGTTATGATTTTACACCAGGATATTAAGATAAAAATAATGAATTATTTTAATGCTTAGCAATCGAACTCAAAATTTATATTAAATTTTACGCAATTTATTGGTACAGTATTTTTATACGAATAAGAAAAATTACAATGAAATTACATTTAAAAATGGAAAGCAATGTGGTTCTCATACCTTATTAGTCTTTCTAGTTAATAATAAAAGCTGTTAATCGATAGTTGCATTGATAAACCTGCAACGTTGTCAACAGAACGCATTCACCTCAACGTAGGCCATGCTTTGTGTTAAAGTACAGTCACGGCTCGTATGATTTGCTGATCAAAAAACTTCAGCATAATAGGGGTTGACATAAAGGAAAATTTGGGAAGTTAACGTCTGTGTACGCAGACTTATTTTAAGTATAGATCTGCGATGCTATTCGAGAAGAAAAAGTCTTTTAAATAGCCAATAATAAACCATAAAACAAGTTATATGTCTTGTTATATTAATATGGATTATTGGCACTTGGTGGAATTTGAAATTTGGAATTCCATAGTATTTTTTAATGAATAGAGAGAGAGAGTACACTCACATAGTTCTTTACACTTTTGCTTAAAACTAACCACGACCAAACCCCGTAACTTCGTTACGCGTGAATTTTGAAAGTAACTATTTCTAGATTGCTTATCAAATTAAAACATCGACTAGTTATAATTTTATTATACTATTAAGATTCCCGATCACTCATATTACTTATCAAAGCTTTTATTCATGAAATGAACAAAGAACAAGATCTAAAAAAAAACTTATTTTGTAACCTTTCATGCTAAATCATTTTACATGTCCCTTTGGGAAATTTGTTCTGTTTCACAAATATTATTGTTGAATTTCAGAATTTTGTTTTCCCTATTAAACCATATAAGATTACGATGAGCATATTCTTCAAGCAATAAATTAGTTATTCGCTTATCTTATCAACTTTATCATATCTACTCATTGCACTGTTTTAGCGCGCACGTTATATGTATGACAACATCATGAAGTACAAACAAACAGTGTCTATAGTCTACATTTTATCTTTAAATATAATCCCACACTTATTTATTGATAAACGTTTTTTATATTATTTTGTACTAACTGAAATTGTCGGTAATATAGATACAAAACTCCGAACAGCCATCTAATAATTTACATAGAGATGCCTCGTTTACAGAAGAAATACGTCTAGCAAAACGTGCGAGAACAAAATGGCAGTCGGAGGTTGATTAAATTATTTAATATAAAAAAAGTGGAGCTTCTGGTAATTATGGTAGTGGTCAATCTTCGAGTGTTAGCAGTCACATACATATTATTAGTAACGCAATTACTTAAACAATTCTAATCAAATAACCAGTGTTACAAACATAAAACATTCAGTTTGAAAGTCTTAAGCATTATACTTTCGCACTTTTTATAAATATAGATACAAGGGCAATAAATCAATTCTCCGACTCAAGGAATAAGCGAACTAATGAAATTGCGGCCATTTAAATCTTGCGTTTATTAACATAATGCAAATATTTTGTATTAGTTAATTGGTTTTATGCTTGATCTTTATTATTGACGAATAAAATCTTTAATTAATTGAAAAAGGAAATTAACAATATGTTTAGATGTTATACAAACCAAATATTAGATTTTTATATTTTATGAACAATCTAATAAATTATACGTATGCAGCACATGCCAGGTTTTTTCAAGTCCATCGACAAAATAAACTTTTTTTGCACAGCTTGATTTAGTAAGACAGATATCCAATTCCAGCATACCAAGATACTTGTTAGTTGTAGTTTTCTTCTTCGGATAAAAATTTGAGAGTCGCCAATTTAGAGAGTTCTATTATTATTATTACCATGAGTATCTGACAAGGACACAAAATTGCAATGAGTCATGGATATTCAAAGAAACAAAGTGTTGCAGTAGATATAAATGATGTCACAGCAAATTAATTATACAGTGGATTAAGTATGCTGTTTAGTAATTGATTATAACCGATTTCTTGTATTCACTTAAATAACGAAAAGGCGTATTAAGTAAGTTCGATTCAATAAATAAATAAATAAAAGTTTCTGCTAATATTATAAGTACAAAAGTTTGTAAAGATGTTTAGATGTTTGTGTCTAAAAAATAATAACAGGAAAACATTATACAAAATAATGTTAAAAATTTGTTTGTAATAAGTACAATGTACCCTAATTTAGGACAAAACCAAAAGTGCGATGAACTTTGAAAATTCCCTGTATCTAAAAAGGAGACCCGGTAAAGAGCATTGAGCCATGCTTAGTGTTCCTACAATAGGCATGGCTCGTTAAGCAAAGGTCTTGCTTACAAAGTGGTTTTGATAATTTTTTTCAAACAAAACAGTTTTTGAGCTCATATTTGATTGACTATATCTCGCTAATTATTTAGTAGTAAGTTATTATTGATAACTGCTATAGAATCACATCATTTCAAACTACTAAAAGTATAATATATTTGTGAGACCTAAAAATATACTTCAGATTTCATAGATTGTACGGGCGAATAGACAAATAAGTCGATGTAGTTGTAGAAAAAAATTTGCAACTACAAAAATTACCGAGATTGCTTTTTATGCTGTAAATACTGAAAGATATAATACATCTCGATTTAGTTTTGCCAAAGCTTAACGATCCCTTTGGGTGATAATAAAAAAGGGTTGAATTGACCGTCTTCATCGAAAACCTTCATATGTTACAATTAGCGAACAGTTCAAAGAACGTGAAATATTTAGTTGTGCAGCATTATACAAGAAAGTGCTATAAATCAGGATAATCAGGATTATATATAATAGGGAAGTTATCCATTTCTTTTACTCCTCTAGTTCAGTATAGCATTCGTCGATTTGTCATTTAGGTACTCTTCTTAAGTTATAGAAAAATTTTGACTGACTCACACATTGACTCACAAATTAATGCATAGCAAAAATTTGGCCTGAAATGATGAATTATTCATGGTGAACATGTCACGCGGATATAGTTGCAGGTAAAATATTCTCTAAACTAATATTATAAAACGTGAAAAATTATTTTTTTGTTCCTAATGGTCGAAATATACTTATTTTCAAAATTCTTTAACCTATAGAAAGCTATATTATCAATGAGTAACATGAGCTGTGTTATTTACAAAAAAACAAATAGAGATCCCTAAATTTACTGCAACTATCTACCCTTACAATATCGGGACGAGTTGCTAGCTCATTATAAACTCACATCTTTTTTAGACACAATTACATGTTTGATAAGCCACAGACCGCCACTTGCCTCTTTAGCTTTCTCTACATTCGTAACCTCGGTTATTAGTGATCTTCATTGTTACATTTTATCTATTTTGACTCATATGAAGAGATAGTACCTACTTTTCATTTGACTTGTCTATAAACGCAAATTTGACTACCTTATGACGAGAAGTTTCAAGAGGCGAAAGTGGTTTTAAAGTTATAAATTCATTAAACGTTCCATACAATTTTATGTAAATAACCTCATTACCTAAATATTCTGCAAAGCAAATAAATTAATAGGTGTTTCAGAATTATGTGTTATTTAAGCCTTAAATTGGCAAAATGAGGTTACTGTCTGTCTATCTGAAAAAGTCTAGTAAGCCTTTTACTTATAAAGCTATTTCACGTTGATGATTGAAATTTTCCAAATTTAATACAAATTACATAAAGTTTTTCTTCTTAGACTTAAACAGACATAATGTTGAATCTAATGCTAATTTTCAACTTCGATTAGTTTCAGTACGTTAAATAAGAAATAATTACATTTTTAGGTCATTGTGTTGATTGTTGAATGGAAGCCTTTTGAAGCACGATCAATATGTTGATGGACTTATAGGCGAAGTGACGTTCCCCATTTTGTATAGTAATTTTAATAGGTACACTTACAATTCTCCGCTGTACGTATAATCATTAATAATTAATGAATAATTTCTACTACATACAGGGATTGAAATTCATTTAATGATGATCAAGCCTATCATCATGACATTGATATTATATAAGATTTAGTTACGCTTGCATGAGTATTTGAACACAGGATGTAAAGCCAAGGAAGATCATGGTCTCTGGTAATTGCGAGAACGACTATTCTACACTCATGCAAAAACAGTTGTGGATAATTTTAATGATCTACTATCATGTAATAGAATTAATACTGTAGTTCACTACCCCGTCCAGAAGACAGATCGAAATTTCAGTTCATGCGAATTCCAAATAGGTAATCTAGGTAGGCAATTGTGAACGAATCTGCGCACATAGTATCTACTTAGTAACGATATGATTATACCAAAGTTTTCTCAAGTAAAGGGATTCGAAAAAAGTTTCGTAAAATAGGATAAACCATTACTAACACCGTTTAAGTAATTTGCTGACTGCCATTCCATTTTAGAGTTAGAATTCCATTAAAGCTGGAAACAGCCTGCCATAAAGCGCTCCAATTAAAATTATTTATTGCTAGTTATTATTTTATTGGAACAACTATATAATCCTTAATTAATGTCTTAGAAATATTTATACAAATAAAAAAATATATGAGAAAAAGTCTTCAGTACAAAAAAAATCTTCTTTTGCTAAGACCATTGTTTGAATTAATATTAAGCACTTTCTAATTTATACTTACGAGTATTACTCGATCAAAATGACCCTTGTCTATCTTAGTGCTATGTTAATGTTAACAAAATGTTTGCGTAACTGATTAATGATTTCTATCGCAACGACTTCTGAACGACCACAACCGCCATTCCGATACGAAGATAAATTCGATCAATGAGCACTCCTTAATGTTGCTGAAACTGGTCCCAATAGAATGACGTATCTCCTAATTGATACAGTTTTTTTACATTGGTATTTACTGTGAGTCATTCCAGATTAAATACGAATAATCTGTCCACACTAATTATAAGAAGTCAGATCCTTACTAAATCTTGATAGATTTTGTTCGTTGTTCGTAATTCGTTGATACGAACAACCTAAATCGCTCGCCTAAAATTTCTGTTGCAGGGTTCTTTTTTTACATAGCTATTTACTATGAAGGGGTTTCTTAGGAGTCTCGTGAGAGAGGGAATAACGGGTTCCACGCAGGCGATACTGCGGTAAATACCTAATAATCAACACAATTAAAAAGGATTTTTCCAAAATACATTTTGCAGAATTATATATACTTACTTACTGCACTTATATAATTGTGTCGTTATACATATTTGTTAATTGTCTTGCTTATTTCCCATATTGTTTAATGCAAATAAAGTATACTCATTCATTCATTTATGAGTTAACGTTCAGTTTAACCTTTCAATTCCCAAAAGCGTCGTAGAGCATTTTAAAGATATAATCCTTTTTGCTTTTTTTTTTTTGTTATTTGCTGATCAAAGCATTTTGATACTTTATATTACAGACTGTAAGTCTTGTAATAAATTGTAATATCATCATCATCATCATGGCAATCTTTAACTCTCCACTGCTGAACCTAGACCTCCATCTATCGAAGGCTTTGCCAGTAATTGCCATGCTTAGCAGGCGGGTTAGCAGCCGCAGTTAGGCTTTAATGATGTTTTAAGAGACGCTGCTGCCCATACTTCTTAGGTTCTCTTAGTCGCCTTTTATAACACCCACGGGAAAGGAAGAAGTGGCTCATTCTATGTCAGGATCACACGGCAAAAATTAAAATATATTAAAGTTAAATAACATTTATTAAATTAACATGTAACATATATCTAATCTTGGAAAAAATGGTTAAAAAGAACTGGCTTATTTGTTGTTATCTTACTAAAAATATTTAATATCAAGATACTTTTTTTTAATATTTGTTTCCTAATAACGATAGACTTTACCAGTAATAAACTTTTTTACCCAGAATTACAAACAGACGGCTAAACTGACGGCCTACCTGATGCAAGTGACACCAATAATAATGACCTTGTGCATTGCTACTTATAAGACTAACGTATTATTCCTTTTCAAAGATTTTAGACAATGGATAGGCAGTACCTACCTAGATTGGTTGGTTGTTAGTCACTCACAATATTTTAGTTTCGGATTTCGGCATAATTTTTTGATTAAAGATTGAGGTTGAAGATCTCATTCCAAAAACAAAAATAGTCCAATATTTTTTAATTTTTTATTAAGTTTAATTGAATAAAAAATACTTCTGTATCTATATTTAAGCGTGATTTGCATCAACTTTAGAAGTCAGTTTTTCATCTGTTAATATTTATCAATAATAATATTCTGTTTTAATATTTCGCTGATAAATTATTTTAATCAAGCTAAAACATTTTAAGAACCCTAACAAAATATATACGAGTATGACAAAATATTCCTGTTAGCGTGCATTATGTGTGCAAAATTTCATTTATATCCGTTCAGCTTCACCCGATATAGTAGTTAATACAAATCGTAAAAACATATTCGGAAACGTTCACGTTGAGTATCATTCTCTTTGAAATATTGAAATATTAAATTTAGTGTATAAATTCATAATGCCACGTATAGAATATTCAATCAAAAAAACTGAAACCTAAATATTACGCGCCACTAATATTATAAATATGATCATATGTTTGTTTATTACCTCACGGCCCCATAACGAGTGTATGGGAGTGGTATTCACATAGTAGTATTAGGGATGAAGTAAGACATAGCTAGTTTTTATCCCGGATAAATATAGTTTACTACTGTAAATTGATCGCTAAAACCCAAACACGACAATAATACATAACAGTTATTATATAATAATGCTCTTCATTAGAATTAATAAATAAAATTCACTTCCAGGGCTTGCAGATTTTTGAGATTTGTGGCGCTATCTGGATTGCATCCAATTTTATGACTGCACACAACACTTTTGTTCCAGTATAGTAATTTATTTAAGATATTAAAATACAGTCTCTGCCCCAGCCAAACGATATATCCTGTCACGTGGATGAAATCGCGGTTAAAAAGTAGCTTCATATATATTGTTTAACATTTCGTGAATAATATTTGAAATAGATATGCCCGCCATTACAAGTTAATTCTGTTGACTCGTGTATCTAAAACTTAATATTGTATGTATTGCCAACACTAATTATATTTTTTTCTAATTATCTAATTTTATTTACAGTACAAATGCAGCCACCACGGTTCAGCATGCAGCCATCATCATCAAATAGTATAGTGAGAGAAGGCACAACAAAAATTTTACAATGCTCAGCAATAGGTAAGAATAAGCTCTATCATTTATTCATTTATTAAAAAAAAAATTAAAAAAATACAAACATATATATGTGTTCTCATATGTTGTTCCTATAGGAATACCTCAACCTATGTATCGGTGGTTAAAAAATGGCGTGCCGCTTGGCGATTACTCTTCCGAAATATTTTATAAGATACACAATACACAACGACAAGACGCTGGAGCTTACCAGTGTATCGCCAAGAACGATGTCGGTGCAATTTTCAGCGAAAAGAATAACATTGTTGTCGCTTGTAAGTAAAGTGCTCTTTGAACGACTTACTTTCATTACGGCAATTTTGTGCTAAAAATAATTTTCTGCACTAACATCTTTTAACATAAGATCTTTATTTAAATATATTTCCTTATTTTAAATGATATAGGTATGTATTACTTATTATTTAGTTTATATTGTTAAATTATTATGAGCGTTGTGTAGCTTTCAATCAGAGTCTAGACTATTTAATCTTAGTTCATAGAAATATTTCAAGCAGCGGAGCTTTTACGATTTTCGTATACCAACATTCGCTATGCTATAGTTATAGTTCATGTAAACTTAATACTCAAGTTATAGTTTGGTACTTACATTCCTCTGCAAATTAAATTAGGTACATTTTTCTTTATATTGTTTTTTTTTTATAGTATTATTAAAATATTCATTGTGCTGCGCTACATTACATTGTCTTTCGTTTTACCTCGAACCCTAAATCACATCGATTTATTATTATTAACTTATCCCTGATTCTAATTTTGACTATTGACCCGATCCCAATTTGTCCATACTCCTGTCGGTGACAGCTAAATGTTTAATAACTCCCAAAATAGGTATGCACATTATAAATTTACAATAATGTTTTAAGCATATGTACATATTATTAATATGTATATAGGTTTTTTTTTTCCATATTTATAGTCAATATAAAATTACAAATATCTTTCTTTAAGTTTTTCTATTATAACATACAATGTTCATTACTACTTACAATAATATTTATAAATGTAATGATATACAGATATGGGCGTATTCGAAAATGTTTCTGAGCAAATAGTGACTGCGGAATCGGGAAGAGCCGTTATATTAGATTTTCCACATATAGAGTCGGAACCTTCACCGTCAGTGATCTGGCAAGATGAAAATGGAGCTTTACGCTATGATCAAAAATATGCAATTACTAATAAACACCAGTTAGTTATACTATGCGCTTCACAAGAAGATGAACGAGCTTATAGGTAAATATCAAGCTATTTAAAGCATTTTTTTTTTTACATTTTAATAGTGAATTCAATTCTAAATATCCACACAAAATTTTTCAGAGTTAGAGCTATTAATACTCAACTTGGCAAGGAAGAAAATAGTCCCTATATAACGTTAAACGTATTTGGAGACGATAGTAAGGAAATTCCACCTGAAATCATTATTAAACCACAGGACACTAAAATAACCAAAGGTCAAGAATATACAAACTTATATTGCGTAGCTAATGCTAGACCCCTTCACGAGCTAGAAACTTTGTGGTTCAAAGATGGAATTATGATTGATTTAGCCGGAATCACATTTGACTTAAATGACCAGTGGAACAGAACTCTTAGTCTTATATCTGCTAATCTGACGCACACGGGCCAGTACATGTGTCAAGCGCGGCTTAAATCGGGAGGATTTGCCACAGTGTCGGCCTCAGCAACTGTTACAGTTTACGAGAAACCTGTTTTCTTAACTAATTTAAAATCAGAAACTTTCGGCGAATTTGGAAGTATTATAGTATTAGAATGCAATGTTCAAGGCATTCCTATACCTAGCATAACTTGGTATAAGGATGCTAAAAAGATAGCTAGTGTGGGTGTCGAGGCAGCCAATAGTGACAATAGCGATGTAGACGACAACGGCGGCAGATACAGGGTGGAGCTGGATCGTTCTCTTGTTATCAGAGACCTAAGAATGGAAGACATGGGAATATACCAGTGCATCGCCAACAACGAGGCGGGAGAATCATCTATTTACACTTGGTTAAAAATTAAAAGTAAGTAAATCGTTATATAAGCAGTTTAAACATAGTAAGAAAGATAAAAACTATAGGTCTCTTAGATGTTTAAGAATAGGTACATATTTTCCGATTTCTTAAGCAACGAGCTTCTCATTTCGATTTTTAAATTTCAATTACTATTATTTATGATGACAATGCAAAATGCATTTCAAAATAAAATTTCAAAAAATTTCTCTAAAATAATTTATATATTTAGTATTATAAATTTGTCGGGGAACTTCGAACATAATATTTAGAGAACTTTTGAAAACTATAATAAAGTAAGTTTTAATAAAAGGCAGACTTTTAAAATATCTCTTCATTTTTATTGATGATATAGTAAAAACATCATATACGAGCAGAGAGTAAGTACAGATTACTCCTGTATTTTACAGCCCTAGTAGGGCTCTAAATATATACCCGTTAGTAATCTGTCCTTAACTCCCCTTGGTGAACAATGTAAATGAGAAATAAATAATCTATAACTAACACTCGCAACTATCGTGCAGCAAAGGAAACTAGGCGACTTCCACGCAGTCACATGAAGTTAATACGAATGAGGACGACAGATAAAAAGGCAAAAACGTTCAAATTTGATACCGGCAGTAAGCAAATTGATATCGTTTTTGCACATTTTAGCGATTATGTTTTTATAGCACAGAGTGATTGCAAATGATTGCTTCTCAAAAATTTTTCTTTTTCACGATACAGGTCCAATTGTTTTTTTCTTTTATTTTGTTTATTATTCAATCCATTTATTGGTAATTTACATGTTAGACGTAGACGTAAGTAATTTCTTTTAATATTAACTTGTACAGATCGTTATTACCTGTTGTTTAGCGTTAAAACCAATTTATTGATATTGCATGATGTAGTTATTATAGGAATTATGGCAAATAAAAATACTTTCTGTTTTCTAAGATATCTTTAACATATAAATTAGGAAATTGTATTTTTAATGTTAAATGGTTTAATGATAATTAAGACTCATTCATTTGCTAAGTAGAATACGCTATCTCCATAGTTTGTAACATAAAGTATGCCTAACCAGCAAACAAGTCTTATCACCTTCAGCAAACAAAGAAGACTTATCATGTAACGTGACTTGTTTTTGATAAAAATACACTATACACCAGCCTCACTTAGGAAAACCAGAAAACGCTTATTATATTTAACTATGAAAATTTATGTAATTATATCGCACACTATCAAATCAAATTTTTTAATATTATATTATCCGTTATTTTAAACATACTGATTATAATTTATTTATTCTGTGCAACATGTACAATCTTGCAAAATATTATTATTAAATGCTAAAGTTTGTGTATATTCTTAAATGTTTGTGGCACAGCTAAAGTTTAGTACACAGATGAACCGGTCCCAGATTACAGACAAGAAATACGAGGGTCATTCACGTGATATTCTTTAGGGTCCGAGTGCACAGAGGTCGAAATCCGGGTATTCGCTAGTCTTACTAATCCTTATCTTTACTAATGTTTGTTACTGACGAATATTAATAAAATTCGGTATAAGGATGGTCTATAGTTATAGTAAATAAATAGGATAAATTTTGTACGAATTTATGCAGATAAACAGAAAATTTCTATAAGTAATAATAAATAGTTCATACAATTACAACTAGTAATAAATGTAAACGGCACTTAAATAATTCGTAAAAGTAAGAATGAGATCAGATCTACAAAGTTCAAAGGCTCCTTTGCATATTATAACGAGTTAATGAGAAATCTACGGATATTGCTAAGCTTAGAACGATGCCTGACGCTTTCTTCTAAAGCTCAAATATTTTGTCGTGCTATTTTCATCCCTAATTCTATCAAGATATAGAGTTCACCTAAAATGTTACCAAGTTATTAACATTAATATCTTGTCATTTTCTTATCGTACCGATCCCTAAAATGGCTTACCTAGAATTTAATTCCCGAAAAAATTAATATCCTTACAGTTAATAGTTTTCATTTGAAAGTGTATGTATTCGTTTGTCACGTTTACAACTATACTATGAGTACGTAACAGATAGGAACGAAAATTTATATAGAAGTTACTTAAAATCCAAGGATAACCATAAGACATTATTATTATAAAGTATGACATCACTAACACTTGTATTACTCTAATTTGGAATTCATTCCAATCCTTTTTATTATTTACAACTTAGTCCAAGTATGTAGGTATAACCTAGCCTATAAATATTTTAATCATTTGACATCTTTAGGCTTCGAGTTTGATCACTACAAATTTTTATTCACACTCATTCTGATCTTTAATTGTGACGATGTAACAATCAAAACATTGAACACGAATAAACTCGTATGCACTTATCAACTAAAACTCAACTAAAACTAGTTTATCTTCGCTTCGTAGTTAATAGTAACGTTTATTTATGTTATTATTTATTTATATTGATTATTATAATAAATTTGTTTGAGTAATAAATTAATTAAAAATAAACCGACTTAGGACAAGTCGTCGTACACGCATTGTAAGAGTTCTGTAGAGTTTCTGTGGTTTTTAACTTGTTTGTTCATATAATGTGTATAATTGTAATATTAAACAAAACTTTAAGTTCTCATAAAAAAAATCTTTACAAGTTTATTTGATGAGAGTTAAAGAAATTTTAACTTAATCGATTTTTTTTTTTATATTTATTTGTAATACTCGTCAGTCTTATTTTTTCTTTCTGATGCTGTCTTTTACAGACAGATATGAACAAAATAATAAGAGTATATGAATAAATTCAGTTATAGCCATATAACTACGGAACCCTAAAACACGTCACATTCTTAGTTTGAAACAATTTAATATAATTATAATTTAACGTGCATGATTTTTCTACAATGTGTGTATACTAATATTGTACCTATGATTTGTGTGGCTAGAGTAGATCGTCTACTAACCATAGTGTGTGACTGTAGCGTCCCCGCCAGTAATGCAGAGCCCTCCAGCCAACCTGACTGTACTTGATGGGAAAGACGCCACAATTGCTTGTAGAGCCGTCGGTGCCCCGACTCCCAACGTCACCTGGTATTTCAATGGTGAGTAAACACTCCCCTGCACTTTATAAAATTCCCTATGAACAGTACGACATGCCAGATGATCGGTAGAGCCGATCCGTATCACTACAAAGACGTATCAATAAGTTAGTCAAGGGAATTTATCTGAAAAACCGAATGGCTCGGTGCTGAGCGATCGGCTCTATTGATTCTGTACCAAATCATATAACTTTTTTTTTTCATTTCATCCATTTTTTTATCGCTATACAACATTATGATTAATAAAATCAGAGCTCTGAGTAAATATCTGACATTAATATTACTTATGGTAGTTTTATATGGTCTACTACAAGTAAATGAGCAATGCGTACCTTGTAATATTTCTAGCTAAAGTTGAAATAACTTGTAAGATTTGTTACGCTTGTCTATGACTCTAGAGATTTATAATCTAACCTGAAAGAACTGCTTCGGACGGCACAGTATAATTGTGACGTCCATGAAATCGTCAGTATCATAGACAACATTTTAACAATTCCTAATATCGGCAATGTGTTATTTTTAAATGCCTACTGTCTAATATTTACATTATAGTAATTTAATAAAGTGTATAGCCAATTAAAATAGGTAGATATACGAATAAGTATAAATTTATTACCTGTTATTTTGTATCAATCGTAATATTAGTAATATGATTGTTTCATATTAGTTTTGAAACACGTTGGAAAAGCAATAAGAAATGTAATATGCTTTAGTGCTGTACGGTTGACAGTTAACTTCATATATTCTAGTCACGCAATAATAATAAATCAATGGTCTTTAACTGCCAGGTTGTGTGGTGGCGTCTATACTGATTATTTCAATCAATACATACGAGTATACTATAATCTATGGAGTATAACTTTTATATACTTATCCCTTATCTAAGATATGGCAATCAACAGATTATTACAAAATGTTTTTTATTATATAACATGGTTTAAAAAGAGTTTTACCTTTCTACTTCGTAAAAAAATATGATCGCCAATCGATTTATTTCATCGTTTTATGGTGGATGTAATCAAAAGTAACACATAAGGCCATGAAGCAGTGCTCTAACTTCTACATATTTTTCTTCCAATATAAATCACCACAATTATTTTATATACCCACAACAGAGTGGTAATCATACATACGATCCCACCGATGTATAAACCATAGCCTACGAATGTTTGCTGCTATCATGTGTGTGTTTTCAAAATTTCAGCTTCATAAAAACAAATTTAATTTCTAACTCGAATTAGTGTTTAAAAATATACATCTGTACGAAATATACATCTTAAATTTTTTTATAAATAAGCTCTTACTAATATAATAAAATTCTAATTAGATGACATGGAAACCATTTAAGAAAAATTTATATGATAGATTTTAGTAATGGCAATAGAAATTAAACAATGTTTTTTAGAAATTTTGTGTCTGTCTGTATATTTGTTTTGACATCATGCGAATACTGTTGCACCAAATTGAGTGCGGTTTTTAGATTTGTGTTCCTGAAGGTTTAACTTATCTAAATGCGCAAGAAGTTTCGGGCAGAAAGCTAGTAATGTACAAATTTTAGTATAAAATATAAAATTGCAGACAGAGCCAGTTATGATTATAATATATAGTATATATACGTTTATACTCAATATTTTAATAGATATAAATTACACACACACACATATATATATATATATATATATATATATATATATATATATATATATATATATATATATATATATATATATATATATATATATATATATATATATATATATATATATATATTACTTTAATGTCTAAAAAATATATATCTACAGATTCCCTTATTATAAACTTATCGGGAAGATTGCAAGCATTAGAAGAAGGTGATCTATTAATTACTGGAACTACTACCGCGGACACTGGAAAATACACGTGCCTCCGGTCAAATGACGCTGGCAACGTTTCTGGAGAAGCTTATCTCACTGTACTAGGTAAGTTATTGTAAGTTTAATAATTGTCATATTATTTAATTTAGAAAAATTGTATTACTCAACTCACTCGACCCGCCTTCTTATTTGTGTCCGCAATTTAATTCGTATAATAAACACAAATGTATGAATGACAATTAAAAATTACATAAATTTATTTTCATTTATATATTACAGTAAGAACGCAAATAATAGCTCCGCCGGTGGACACGCGGGTTCTACTTGGTCATACCGCTACCTTACAATGCAAGGTTTCCAATGATCCCAATGTGAAATATAATATCGATTGGTTTCACAATAAACAGTGAGTATTTTACAGTTCTGAACATTTGTAAGAATATATTATAGAATCGTGCGTGTATTGTTATCATATTTTTTTAATATGCCGTTATAATAAATTAACATGAAAAGTGTTGTAATTATAGCGGTTGAAATAACTATGGTATGCGATGTTTATCTGTCCTTAATATGTGCGACTCTAAAACTTTCGCTGTCTTAATACATATATTACATGAAAACGAAATTATGCCCGCAAAACTTTTCTTGTTCTTTTTATCTTTTAAGTTGGTTTGTAACCGAAAATAAAATTTTATTATTTACGACGTAGTTAAATATTATTAAAATAACTAAGTACTGAACTTTAGTATCCGAGTTTCACTTTCTTTAATCGAATTCTAAAAGAAAGTGCTTTTGCAATTATTATTTAATTCGTTCATGTCGATTTCGATTTATTGACGATAAGTACGCATGTGTACATTTATAGTAAACTATTTTTACTTAAATCACATGTAAGTCAATAACATGTAAATTATGAAATCGGTTGTAATGTTCAAATTATGTATTTTAAAACTACCAAAATTGCTACTGGTTCATATCAATTTGAAGACTTACTATAGTTTTATAGCGAGTCTGCAAATTGATACGAGTAGTAATAATAAATAAACTTTGTTACTAAAAATTAAGCTCAAATTTTGATTTGATCCGTAACATTTGCTGCACTAAAACTTCGGTGTATATCGTGCATGTGTTTATACCATTCGTGTGATTTTTTAATACCTACTATTAGTATCACAAAGAATTTAGTAATTTTTAAATAAAGATAGTACATTAAATAAAGGTAGTTATAGTATATTATTGTGATATCCGTAATGTTGTTTATATTTACGTATAGATGACGGTTACTGCTGTCCATGATATGGACGGGCTGCGTCCATATCATCTTTGCCATTACAAAATCCATAAAAAATATTTTCCGTTTATATGTATATATAATGATTTCTCCACAACAAATTTAATTGATATTGTAGGCCTATGACTGTCGGAACCCGGGTGTGGGTCGCAGCGGACGGCGCGCTGCAAGTGCAGGCTGTACGTGCCAGCGACGCGGGCGAGTACACTTGTGTGGTGACGTCACCGGGCGGTAACCACACGCGCCACGCCACACTGTCCGTCATCGAGTTGCCTTTTGCACCCACCAATGTCCGCGCTTCTAAGCTCGAGGAAGCTTCCCAAAGAGCTGTCAACGTCTCCTGGACACCAGGCTTCGACGGAAATTCACCTATTCAGAAATTCATAGTCCAGAAACGTGTTGTACCCGAATTTGGTCAGTATAATAAAAATAATTCTCTGCTAAAACTTTAAAATGAAAAATATTATCACGAGCTCTTTTCATTGTAACTAGGTCCTACGCCGGATCCGTTATTGAATTGGGTAACGGAACCCGTAAATGTGTCTGCGTCCCAACGCTGGATTCTATTGACCAGTTTGAAGGCGGCTACGTCGTATCAGTTCAGGGTGTCCGCCGTGAACACCGTCGGAGAAGGGCCTGCCTCCGACCCTACTGATGTTTTGACACTACCCCAAGAAGGTATATTTCAACGATTGAGTCAATAATTTGTGTTAATGAACTATTTCGCTACATAGTAATTAATATGCTTCTAATCGGCACAATGTTCGATAATTATATAACAAATATATTCGTATTCACAGCAAAGATGTAAGACTAACTATAAGTTTAAAACTTCTTTTAATGAGAAATTTCCTATTACCTACTCGTATAACCTAGCTAACTTGCACTACTACATGGTTACATAGATCATCAGCACTTCATGACTTAACGAACCTATGTATTATTAAACTTCGATGTATATTTTAGAACATAAAAAAAAATTAACAGTAAAACATTAGTCCTACTTATTACAACCCAACACAGCAAACAACTTACATATTTCAGTTTGAACATTAAGGTTCATGTTCTATGATAGCTTCATGTAAACCAGTGATTGGTGTATCAGATGACTGTAAAATATATTTACATGATACCTACTTTAAGTGTAAATTTTGAAAGACGAGTTGCTTGCTGTACGAAAGAAATATGGTTATAATAAGAAAGGAACTCATAAAGTATTAATAATTTTAGGTATTATTGTCTAGACAATTATTGTGTCATTGAATATTTTTGTTATTGTATATTCATGTATTAGAAATATTTATTATATTTAATATGTACTTCCGAAGTATGATATAGACATAGGTATCGTACGTAGTAGTGATTTAACGCTAATAGTTCTAACACTAACCGAGCTGGCAAAGTTTAAGCAAGCATTTCACTACAATAATTGTGTTTCTTTGTGATCTAGCAGCCAGCGATATAATATGCTGCCAAGGTATGAATTACACTACAAGTAGATGGCTTTTATTGTAATAATTTATTTTATGGTGTGATCAATCTATTATTTATTTTTTATTAACTGCATTTTATTCTTTTTTTAATTTTTTGCAAGAATTCATTTATTTTATTGAAATTTGCGAAATAGTAACGATTCAAATTAAAAAAAGTGTTAATTATTTAGTCATTCGCGTACATTTTTATCGATTAGAAGACTTTAACATCTGTCATTTTTAACTAAACTTTTAATAATTTTACTTTTTGAGTGCATCAGAATCTATTGTTTTTTTTTATATTCTATTCAAATAAACTTATGTTGTATCTATGAGTATTCATATATACAAAATAAATACGCCTTATTTTGAATGTGCCTACCAGTTGTAAACAATATGATTTATTTTATAAATATTTTATTAATTTAATCGTTGTGATAGATGGATTAAGGTAAGGTTGCTTTAGTCGTACCACCACCTTAATCGTACACGGTAATCTTAAATAAATGTTGGCTAAAATTTAGAATTGCACCATTTAATGTCGTCAATCTGAACCATTTAGTTGAACGAGCAAACCTCGTATAGGTTTGGATGTATGGCTGAACGACTTCATAAAGCGAAAATAATTAAAAAGTAAATTTTGATACAGTTTTCTATAAAAATTTTCACTCATTTATATAAGCTTTATATGACAAGAGTGTGATCACTATATTTTTTCTTTGTTAATATCTACTTATAATACTTATTTGACAATCGTTTAGCCATACTCAAACGGTGGAACTATTTAAAAAAAATTAAACTTAGAAGAATCTGCTTCTTAAATAGTACCTATGCAAAATACTTACTGATACGATTTAGGTTTAGTAATTAACTTAAATTTTGACCAGGTAATAAATATGGCAAAGAAAAAATACAATATTTAGATCGTACAATAGTTGCGTTGTTACCAACAATGGTTGTAGCTCCACTAATAGTTTCATCATCATCATCACCATTACCACCAAAAAATACAACTCCACCCTTAACACCTAGAGATTCAATGCCGCTTATCATTCAACCTGGATCTTTCACAATATCGTTCAAATATTTTTACAATATCATATTTCACACCATGACAATAAAAACCTATTGATACAATCACTTGAACAATTATATCTCATGAGCCTTGCATAAAGTCAACAATAAAAAAAGAATATACTGAGCCAGTAAAGTAATTAATTTGAGTCCTTTCTAAAAGGAAATGGAAACCGAGGACAATATAAAAGAAAAGAAAAAGCCTGCATTACATTTAATAAAAATTAGTTATTATGTACTCACTAAAATTTATGTTCTAAATACGACTAAGGCTATAGATTAAAAGCTCCTGGTCGCCTAATTGTATGAATTAGCCTTAATCGTACCGTACCATATAAAATTTTCAATTTTCTATGATTTTTAATTAAACGGTAACTAAATAAATATTTAATACGTGCAGATTTCTATTTCACTAAATATAACAGTATTACTTTCTTAGGGGATACGACTTGAGCAACTTTGCCTTACTACTGAGTGCGTGTATACCAATATAAATAATAATATTCTTCCTTAATTATCTTAACTTCAATCCAATAATTAGACACATGAGAAAACAAAAGTTCAAATACGTGCAAATTATTCCAAGATTAAAGATAGTAAATTATTTGAATGATTTACTGCAGGAAATTAACTTAGATAATTTTAATGTACTTATATGCAAGTTCAAACTCGGCATAAAGTAACCACGCATGCGTGCTCCAGTGCGGTGGTTTTTTCTATTAAATATTAATCATGTATATTTATGTTCGTCTTTCCAAGCTCTGTTTCTAATGATAGGAATGTTTTTTCGAATTATAAAATTGGTACTTATCAGGTTTTCTATATCTAATTTATGTATTATTATACTTCTAGTTCAATTAATTAAGTAAGGGCCTTCATTCTCAATTGCGCACAAACTTTTTATATCAATATTTATATTTTACTAACATGAGAAACCTGCTAGATTGGAGAATTTTTTTATGTAAATTTTATTTTGACAAATAGTATTTGAAAAAAATCACATATTTGATCGAAACTGGCTGTCCGTGACATAAACTCAGCCTTACATAATAATTTCATGGCAAAATGTTTATTGAACACCGTATAATTCATACATTTTACAGCACCATCAGGCCCCCCTGTGGGTTTCATGGGATCAGCGCGCTCTTCGTCCGAAATAATAACACAATGGCAGCCACCTCTTGAAGAGCATAGAAATGGTCACATACTGGGCTACGTCATCAGATATAGACTCCGCGGCTACGATAATAGCCCATGGACTTACCAGAATATCACAAATGAAGCACAAAGAAACTATCTAATACAAGACCTTATTACATGGAAAGACTATAATGTGCAAATTGCTGCTTACAACGATAAAGGCGTAGGAGTCTTTTCAGACAGCTATACTATTAAAACTAAGGAAGGTGTACCCGAAGCACCACCAGATAATGTCCGGTGCGAACCTTTCAACTCAACGGCTATCACTGTGTGGTGGACACCGCCTAACCCACAGAAAATCAACGGTATTAATCAGGTAAATATATTATTAACATATTAAAATTATCGCGACTAATTTTCCGGTGATGAAAAACACCAATAACATGGAAAATTGGTTCCTAGTGACGGCGGCACGATCGCCGCTTAGCACGTTGAATTCTACTAAACGAAACGAAGTATGTGAAGAGTTACGTTTACTACAACGGCAACAGTCTACTACTGTTTCTACTTTATTAAAGATTATAGTCATTATTCATCATTTCAGCTTTCCCCATAAGGGTAGTTTTGCCAGTTGTTGCCACACTTGGCAAGCTGGTTGGTAACCGCAATTAGGCTTTTAAAATATTTTAAGAAAGACACTGCTGCCCATTCCTCTTCCTTAAGTACCCTCAGTCATCTTTTACGACACCTATGGAAAAGAAGGGGTAACCTATTCTATGACGGAACAAAATAAAATGAAATTCGACAATTTTTTATGTATGGTTGAAAAAATTTTGTCGAATTTCAAATCATAAGTAAATATAGTAATCAGATTCATTATGGATGCTGATTAAAAATTAAATATACATATCTTACTGTCTATTTTGATTTTCTGATCACGTCTGTTTTATGACCTTTTTATATGGTATGATAAAGAAATTATGATTTCGGGCATCATTTTATGGTCTGCAATGTGAGTTGTAACTCTAGTATAGTCCCTATCGTTTTATTGCAATATTTATTGCTGTGGTCTCGTAAACTAATGTCTAATTTATTTTTATATGAACACCTCACGGGAATAACGGTTTAATTACCTTTTCGTGCAACTTTCAATTGTTCGAGTAAATTGCTTTTTTTACGAACTTACATATCTTGTTTTAAAATGAGTCCTTCAACGCGAGTCCACAAGCGGCAATAACTGCTGGTAATAATACTATCAGACGGGTTGTATGTTTGATTGCAATCATTATACTGCAATGGAAAATATCCACCGTTTTGTTATATATAACAGGAATAAAAATAATCTTATTTTTATACACGTAGAAAAAAAAACAGTACTTATTTGTCAGCGTCTAATTAGGGAGTAGTTTTCTGCGATATACGAGATGCCGGACTTGACTATTCCTTGAGTAGGATGCAAGTTATAGAATGAAATTAGAATTACTTTCTTTAAACTATAACCTAAACCAGAGAGAGAGTTTGTACAAAAGACGTTTGCTTGGATATCTCTGTCCCATTCGTGTTTCAACCGTGGAGCAGTTGTGTTTGCATGGCTGTGTTTCGGTTTGAAGGGTGGGATATGGGTGTATCATGGGCGAAACAGTATACTCTGTTATGTCCATGGTACTGCTAATGTCTATAGGCGACGGTTGCCACTTTCCATCAGGTGGGCCGTCAGCTTGTTTATCATTCTAAGTTGTATAAAAAAAACCTAAAATAAATATCTCTACCGTTTATTATATTAGACGTATTATTTATTATTTTTATATAACCTTGTATATTTGTAATAACCAATACGCATTTAACAATATACTTTTTTTTTATTGATGTTATATTGTAAATCTTTTGTTTAATATATAATTTATAATCGTTAAAATCTTTCGTCATATTTATTACAGGGTTATAAAATCCAAGCATGGAGATGGAGTGATGAAGAGAACATGAATGTGGAACATAAACTTGTAAGCATTCCGCCAAATCTGCTGGACCCTCTTACCAAGCAATCTGCTGTCATAGGCGGGCTAGACAAATTCACAGATTACAACATATCAGTTCTGTGTTTCACTGAGCCCGGCGATGGACCTCGCAGTGATTATGTTTTAATCAGAACCAAAGAAGACAGTGAGTAGATATATATGAAATATAATTAAATAAATTAATTTGATATTATGACTCCATGAATGAACGTAAAGTTATTTCAATTATACGTCTATTTTTTGAATGCATGTTATCACTAATGTATTATCAAATATAATAATTATTTCCATCGTATTAAATTTTTATTTGCATTTACAGCACCAGATGAAGTAGGTAGTCTACAATTCGATGACATATCAGATCGCGCAGTACGCGTCTCATGGACTCCACCCAAAAAATCAAATGGAATTCTAATTGGTTACAAACTGTCTTACCAAATAAAAGACGATGATAATTCATTTAAAGAGGAGACACTGCCACCTAATATCACCAGTATTAAAATCGAACACTTACAGGTAAGATAAGTATATTTTTTATATGCCTTAAACTGTTCTTTTGTTACATCCTTAAAATTTCTCACGCATTATACGAAACAATACATTTCCGAGCATGAGAAATACGAAGCATTAACGGTAATAATGTTAATACAAAACAGGGTTACAGTGATGATTGAGGAAACCGGTAATTCTACCAATAAATACAAGACTGAATAAAAATAGGTTTATGAGAGGAATTCTGTCCAATTAATCTTTAAGATTTTAAAATTTTCTGATAATTCCAATATAATTAGTACATCGATAACTATTAATCACATCGGGACTAATGCTAGGTAGACACGCTAATATAATATTTAATCAGTTAAGCTTCAGTCAAGTGATGTTATTATATTCTTGTTGAAATCACAGTGTAAGGAATATGAAAAATAGAATCCTTCATACTGTGTTGAAATGATAATTTCATGTTAACGGACGCAGGGTCAAAAACGTATGGTACATATGTATATTTCTACTATTGGCACTGCTGCACTTGAACAATTTATACGAAATTGACGTTAGATTTATTATCATTAATCATTATATGCTGACCTGATCTATCGATTGTATTTATCACTAACAATACTCTTTTATATGTATGTAGTAAAATAGACTAGGCACTCTATGAGGCGAGTTACATTTGAATCGTATTCCTCACAGGCCAGCACGCACTACCTACTGACACTGCGTGCGCTCACAGCAGTAGGGGAGGGCGGCGCTCGCTCAGCCACCATACAGTCAGGTGTGGAGCCGGTACTACCGCACGCACCGCGCAACCTCGCGCTATCCAACATACAGGCCTTCTCTGTACTACTGCAGTTCACGCCCGGCTTCGACGGCAACTCCTCCATATCCATGTGGACCGTTCAGGTACATTCTCTTTATTTACTTATTATTACTCTCTATCAAAAACTTATTTTACATTATGGTAATGTGATAAGTTGGTATGAGTAGAATAGTTTAGGATAAGTATTAAATACAGGTTTGGATATTTATAAAGATAGAAAAATATTCAAATATAAGATGTGGATGGACTGTGTGAAATTTTTATTTATTTAAATTTTAATGCACAATTACGTAAGTGTACATATAGCGGATTTAACACCTAATAGCGTTCTCTACTAGTCAACCATGAGGTAAGCAGAAAATTAAGTAGGTGATGCATTTACTACTAAAATATGTATAAATATTGTTACATACATTACATACATATGTACATCCATAAATATGGATATGAAAGATTTACAATAAATGCGAATAGAGATGAATGAAAAGAAAAAAAATTATACATTGTTCCTTTTATTGACCGATTATAAATGTACGCTTGTTTATTATACGAACGTTGTATTATTCAGGCCCAAACAGCACGCAACTCATCCTGGGTGACAGTATACGAGGTGAACGCGCCGGATGCGCAGTCAATTCTGGTGAGCGGCCTGGTGCCGTTCACGACGTACCGGCTGCGGCTGATTGCAACCAACGTGGTAGGCTCGTCGCCGCCCTCGGAGCCGTGCAAAGAGTTCCAAACCATACAAGCGCCGCCGCAACACCCGCCGCGCAACGTCACCGTGCGCGCCGTCAGCGCCGATATGCTGCGCGTGCGCTGGATTGTAAGTATACACTATATATGTAATACATTCTCTTCAATCTTATGGACGCACGTCACTTGTCTTCTTACGTCAAACTGTTTCTGTGATATCATTACTGTTTACCAAGATAATGCTATACCTGTTTAAAGAAGCTCTAGAGCTTTTTGTGATTTTGTAGGAGCGACTAAAATGTCACCCTTAGGTAGAATATATTTGATAAAATAAAATGACTGTGTACCAAGAACTTGTTAAAACTACTTGATTTTTCTTAATTTAAAAACTTCTTTAATATATTTTCTTTATTTTTGTGTATGTAATTTTTTTTATTTCACAGCCTTTACAACAAAGTGAATGGTATGGTAATCCTAAAGGTTACAATATCACATACAAACGAAGCGGGACCAACGAAACATTAAATATCATCATTGAGGACCATACAGCCAACTCGCACGTCCTCTCCGACCTCGAGGAGTGGTCGCTTTACGAAATTCAAATGACTGCAATCAATGAAGTTGGGACATCGACAGAGAGTCCGATAGCTACAGAAAGGACAAGAGAAGCTG
This sequence comes from Galleria mellonella, assembly GCF_026898425.1. Taxonomy (NCBI): domain Eukaryota; kingdom Metazoa; phylum Arthropoda; class Insecta; order Lepidoptera; family Pyralidae; genus Galleria; species Galleria mellonella. Next base: position 190,797 of record NW_026442042.1, on the reverse strand, counting down.
GTACTTATTTTAATGTTAATTATAAATATTGTTATGTATTCTCGGTATCGATAACATAGTTGTCTATCAATGCAAATAAGAATTATAAAAAAGTAAAGGCTACTAGGTTTTTTGCAATATAACTTTAGTGTAACTATAATATAATAATTAAATTTTCAGTGCCATCCAGTGGTCCAACGGACGTATCAGCTAATGCCACCTCATCTACCACTGTGGTCGTTCTTTGGGGAGACATTGCAGTACAAGACCAAAATGGTTTAATTGAGGGATACAAAGTATGCTACGCGGCGATTGTACCTCCACCACGGCCCGAAAACCAGAATGTGGAATGCCAAGCTATACCATCTAATCAGACGCACACTATAACATTGACGGAACTCAGAAAATATGTTGTGTATCAAATACAAGTATTAGGATATACGAGATTGGGAGACGGCGTTTTAAGCGATCCGCCCGTCACTGTAAGGACTTTTGACGACAGTAAGTATAAATAATTGTACACGTCACACTTCTTGTTTAATCTCTTTGTTATGTTTTTTTTTTGCCGTATGATCACGACATAGAATGAGCAACCACTTCTTATCCCGTGGGGTATCGTTAGAGACGACTAAGGGAATTTAGTGGTCGAGTGTTAGGTCTCTTAAAATACCATCAAAGCCTAACTGTAGTTGCTTACCAAGCCTTACAAGGACAAGAACCTATGTCCAACAGTAGACAGTTAATGGCTAATATAATAATAAACTTCCTTTTTACTCTTTTTTACGTAAGTTTTATCATTTACTAGTAATTTAAAAAGAAAATGCGCTTCTTATTAATAATAAAGTAATAATTTTTATTTCATCACAGCTCCTGGGCCACCATCAAATGTTTCATTTCCTGATGTCACATTCACAACTGCTCGTATAATTTGGGATGTACCAGAAGATCCTAACGGTGAAATATTGGCATATAAGGTCACTTATCATCTCAATAATACATCACAGCACACATTCTCCAGGGAGTTTCTGCCGTCGGATCGAACATTCCGGTAAGTGAAATTGATTTATGTATATTTTAAAATGAATGAGCATACTAGTTGTAACAACGCTGCTTCAAAATAACGCGAACTACAATGAGGGGAAAACAATGTAAATTGATTCTTAATATTATATGTATAGAGTCCGTTGTTGCTTGACGGATGCATTGTCTCATGTGGATTTAATGAACCTTTATTAGTCGTCAAAGTATTGTATTCTCTAACTATATATATAACATGAATGATTATTGTGCATTGTACTCGCTGCGGCCAGAGTTGGGCGCGTCCTTTAAACGTAAGCGTGTGCAGGGCGACGGAGCTGTCGTCGGAGCGGTACTACGTGTTCTCGGTGAGGGCGCAGACGCGGCTGGGCTGGGGCGCGACGGCGCGCGCGCTCGTGCTGACGACCAGCAACCGCGCCGCGCCCGCGCCGCCCGCCCGCCCACACGTCGCACGTTCACTGCTGCAGCCGCACCACATCACCTTCTCGTGGACGCCCGGCGACGACGGCTACGCGCCGCTCAGGTATCCTTAAAGTCTATCCGTAAAGTAAATTAATACAATAATGTTTTAGATTATATACATTAAAAGATAGAGTAAGAAACAGTGTGATTAGAGAGTAGTGTGGACTGAAAGACGACGTAGTGACAAAAATCGAAAATGGAATGTTGCGTTGGTTTGATAATTTGGAGAGGATGGATAAAAGAAGAATTACGAAAGAGATTTATCGAGCAAGAATGAATAGAGATGTCGGTAGGGGCCGCCCTAGACGGATGTATGTTGACCAATAGGCGATGTGCTGAAGAAGGGCCAAATTCAAAGTACCCGTAACCGGCGAGCGTGTATGAAAAGATTGATGGATGTGGAAGAAGCAAAAGAGGTTTGTTTGATTCGAAGCATTTGGCGTTCCATTGTTTCTGGCTACCCTAATGGGAAACGGGTGTGACAGATATGTATGTATGTATTATATAGATAGAGAGCATCAAATTTAAAAAACGGGACAACTTTTTGTCATCTAATCGTCAAATTAGCTGACTCGTTTTTTTTATCAATGTTCTATATACTTATGCATAAATGTATCTTGACATTATTTAATAAGTAAAATGAGTGTTTACGCATTAAAGAATGTAGAAATTATCAAACAAAATAAAAATAGAAGTTATAAACGAATCACTCATAACTATTTATCACACAAAATTGTATGAAAAAATTGACCCATTTTTCTCGAAGCATTTCTATGGAGACATTCTATACATATAATCTAAGAATAATGTATATGCAGACGTCTCATTCTTTCCGTTTCTGAATAGTAGACAGTTCAGTAGATAGGTACTGTTCATGTCGCGTTTGCATGGATTTATTACGATAGAGCACAGATCCTTTGAAATAATCTGGGTTGGCTGCACTTACCACACACACACACACACACACAATATTCCAATTACAAGACCAAGTGCAGAAATGCCTTGCCCAACTAGCGTTTAGATGGATATAAAAAGAAAATAATGGTGCCGCGCTCAATATTTACAAATAATAAAAAAGACTGAATCTGTGTGAGTTGATGGGCAATACAGGTAAATTTTGCAAGGAGTTGCCAATCTGTTATTCTTATATTCATAACCATACAGCATAAACCATTTTTATTTTAATTACAATTTAAAGATAAAATATATGTATTTATTTTAATACCCATATAATTAGTGAAATCTTTTTCTAAATATGTACTCTTTCTCTCTCTCTACAGATATTATACTGTGCAACAAAAAGAAGAAGGAGGAACGTGGCAAACGATTCCAGAACGGGTAGATCCGTTCGCTACTTCTTATACGGCCGAAGGTCTAAAACCATATACTGCCTACCAGTTTAGAATAAGAGCAACTAATGACATAGGACCTAGCCGTTTCAGCAATGCAACAGAAACCATTCGCACTCTCCCTGCGGGTAAATATAATCTTTTTTTATCTATATATAATAATGCCGGTTTTTATTATTTCTTTATACACAATAACAAACTTCTGTTAATAATAAAAATTATTGACAGACGTTTGTTTAGTTATTAAAGCAGTTAAAAATTTTATACATATTTGCAGTTGCATTTACAAAATATCTTGATGAAGTCCATATTATTTTGTCTCCTTTACGAAATCTCACTCTCGTAAAATATGTTATGAAGGAATGAACGGGAATGGGTGCATCACCCATAAGTGCTACAAAGAGTCCAACTACGAGTACCGAATGGTTATTTTAACGCGCGCCGTCATCCAGTTACGTTTAATATCCCGCCAGGAAAAACAAAATCTTATTGTGTCGCCATCCATTCATCTGTTTGACGCAGCGCAAAATTTTGGCAACTACTAATGCTGTCGCCAATTTTTTTTTATATATTATATAATATATGGTATACACTTTGAACTCTGTGACATCTCTGTGGCTATTGATCATATAAATCATGATTTAAATAAAATATCCCATTGGGAAAAATCCTACGGACTTCTAGTCAACCCCCGTAAATCTCAGGCATTAATCGGGTGGGCATCGGAGATATAGTGCACTTGATATTGATATTTTACCTCCTATTTTGTATGAGCAATCTCCGATTCCGTATGCTAGAAGTGCCAAAAATCTTGGAATCATGTTCGACAGCAACTTATCCTGGGGTGAGTATATCAATGGAGTGAGCAGGAGACTATACTTTTCTTTTCATTCGCTCAAACGTTTTCCAGAAATTTTTGCCCATTGAAACGAAAATCACACTCGCTAAAGCTTTATTACTACCTCTTCTGGATTATGCTAACGTATGTTATCTGGATGTCTGAATTTATGCATACGTTTTATTTATGGACTTAGAAAATACGACCATGTCCCCTCTTACAGAAGCATATTAAAATAGCTCCCGATTCGTCAACGTCGTGATTTTCATCTTTTATCTTTCGTGTATTCTGTATTGTTTAATTCTTCCTCCCCATCTTATCTTTGTGAACGTTTCACTTTCCTTGACCCCACTGCCATGTCCAGTAGGTCGAGTAAGTCCCTTATTCTTAAAATCCCTCCTCATACCTCCTCATACTATAGTGGATCATTTACGGTTCATGCGGCTAGACTATGGAACTCTCTTCCACTGCATATTCGTGAAAGTCAATCGCTGAATATATTCAAGAGCAGATTAAAAGAGCATCTTCTGTCCTCATAAACTTATTATGTCTATGTATGTATATGTACCTATTTTGTATGTAAAGAGATATTTTATGTCTATGTATATATGTATATGTATTATCGTATACAGATATGTATTTATTTTGATTTTAATTGTATGAGTTACATATATATGTCAACATATTACATATTTTTTAATAGAAACATCTATAATGTTTCCGTCTATTATTGTACGCATACTGCCCGCAAATAATTAATGCTCCTTTCCACTCAGGGTTTGCTGGAAGAAAACTCTTACAGAGTTAAGCTCGCCTGTTGTACATCTTTATTTTATATATATATATATATATATATATATATATATATATATATATATATTGATATATATTTGACTCAATCTGAACAAAATAATTATTTAAGATGTCCCAAAAACAGGCTTAAAATTTCAAAGGATATGTATAATAAATTTCATTCAAATTCAATTCATTCATTCAAAAGCGTTCAGAATCATTTTACAAACTTGCAATATAAAGAATTTTAATATATTAGTAACTAGTTTATACATACAAGATCGCTTGGTCTATTTTAAGCGTTAATTTGAAAATACGATACAGCTGTTTAATACACGCCCTTACCTTCCAATAGTCGCGGGTTCGATTTTCGCACAATACAAACTTTTATATTTATAACTATATATGTATTGGTCTTGGTGTTTCCTGCGTATTATAAGTACGAGTATGTATATATTTAAAAAAAGTAATTTAATATACCTATTAGTTATCTAGTACTGAAAACAAGCTTTGCTTATTATTAGTGATTAATTAATTATTATTATTATTAGTGAGTAATTGTCTGAATTCACTGTTGCAGTTTTTACCAACCTATCCCTTTACACCCTTATATATAAATAAAAGATAAAATCGGCATTAATTATTATTATTAGTGAGTAATTGTCTGAATTCACTGTTGCAGTTTTTACCAACCTATCCCTTTACACCCTTATATATAAATAAAAGATAAAATCGGTTTTTTAAGTTTTATAATTTTTAATTAGATCAGAAGAATTCAAACCTGAATTACTAGCAATCTACCTCAATATCGTTAAACTACGAACGATCCACTCTCAGAGACTGTGAGTATGTGGGATGAAGAATTGTCATCTGGGTGGAGTGTATCGTGGCATAGAATAGAATAGAATAGAATAGAAACATTTATTGCCAGTAAACATACAATTACAATATAAAATATAAATAACATATACAAAAAGTGTCCCATACTAGGCAAAAGGAACCGGCTCAGCTGATGCTGTGAGTGTCCCAGCGCAATGTGAACAGCTGCAAAGCGCTAGGTTTCAGCCAGTCCCTCTCTTAACAAAACATAACCAAAGTGCAGGGTACCACTGTAAATTGCTTCTTACCTGATACCTGCATAGATATTTTTTTTTTTTATTGATGATAATGGAATGGCAACCCCGCCTGCGCTATCGGTATACACCAACGGGGCGCCAGTGTGGGATGACAGGTGAGAATGAAGCGGGTCAGTTAGCCCATCCTGACAAATTCAACAACGAATCAATCATGATGGTTTCCAGGGGTAACCGCGTGGAGGTCGACCTTATTATTATTGGTTTATTGCTAGCAATGAGGTTGCTAATCCCTATTACTAACAATCCCTTCTGTAATCCCCCCTGCTATTATTTTTCCACACAATATGTATTTTTTTAGTCAAGGTCAAACCAGTCGATCGCGATCGAACCTATTTAGACGAGCACCCCTGGTTTAGATGAAGTGATATACATGTATGTTGGTTTGTAGCGCCAAGCAAAGCTGTGGAGAACCTGCACGTGGTGCCGATAACGCCGAGCAGCGTGCGCGTGCAGTGGAGCCCGCTGGGCGAGCCGCACTGGAGCGGCGACGCGCGCACCGGCGGCTACCGCGTGCTCTACCAGCCGCTCACCGACTTCGTGCCCGCCCTGCACCACACCATGAAGCTGGACGTGCCCGGCATCAAGGTATGCCCGGCGCGCCCCTTCTACATATACATACATACATACATAGATAATTTATTTGCATTACTTACAGCACACAACTTACAACATATATTGATATACATAAAAAGCGAGATAACATAAATGATAAAAAAAGAAATACATAAAGCTAAATACAATTTTCGTTTGTGAATGTGCCATAGCAATACAAAGTGGCCACAACTCAGTTTATTGCTTCGCCCTCAAAAGAGCAAAGCACTGATATTCTGTTGCGGCCCAAGGGAATAGGGTAACAATAAAACAATACTACCAGATTATCCATACAATAAATAGATATACGGTAAACAGACAGATATTTACCAGAGGAAGACTTTGTACAAAAGTCGATTGCTTAGGTACCTCTGTCCTATTCGTGTTTCAACCGTGAAACAGTTGTGTTTGCATGGCTGTGTTTCGGTTTAAAGGGTGGGATATGGCGTGAATTTACTGGGTACAGAGGAATAACACCTAAATCCTCAGGAATGGCAACGCATGGGGGGTATCATGGGCGAAATAGTATACTCTGTTATGTCCATGGTACTGCTCATGTCTATAGGCGACGGTTACCACTTTCCATCAGGTAGACCGTCAGCTTGTTTGCCATTCTAAGTTGTATAAAACAAAAAGATATGACAGTCTATCTAGCATACAAATGAAACATAGAGGTAACTTGTTGGAATGTCTAACATTTGCCAATCAATTAAGAATTTTTGTAAATTAATTTTGAAACTGGACTTAGTGACGATCAGTCTTATGGGATATATTGCTCATGTCTATAGGCGACGGTTACCACTTTCCATCAGGTGGGCCGTCAGCTTGTTTGCCATTCTAAGTTGTATAAAAATTTTGATACTTTTATAATTTGATAACGAATGTGTTGTGTCGTGGTGCGCAGAGCGAGGAGGTGGTGCTGACGGAGCTGGCGGTGGACCGCAACTACGAGATCAGCGTGTGCGCGGTGAACTCGCAGGGCACGGGCCCGGGCGGCACGCCAGCCGTAGTGTGGGTGGGCGAGGCCGTGCCTACCGCGCCGCCGCGCCACGTGAATGCCGCCGCGCTCTCGCCCACCGAGGTGGCGGTCACCTGGCAACCGCCGCTGCACGCGCACCAGAACGGCGACCTGCTTGGCTATAAGGTACCTTGCCCAGGACCGAATCTCGCGGCCTACTAGGCTAACACTCTCCCACGGTGGGAAGGGACTGTTAATAATAGAGATTACCAGTCCCATTGCTAGCAATATACTCTGTTTAAGTCAACCTCCCTGCGGTCCCCCTGGAAACCATCATGCTGAATTCCAAGTGCGTGTATATCACGATGGGCTAATCGCTCACCATCATCCCTCACTGATGCCCTATCAGCGTATAACGTTAGCGAGGGTGGGGTTACCATTCAATTATCACCCATTAAAAAACCCTCGTGGTAGAAGATATCTCCCTAGTACCACTATGTATGTACTCTAAGTGCGGTATAGGAACTATTTACATGTATGTAAATATATAAAAATGTACAAACCCCTTTTTCTAAATAATAAATTAAAACCTATTCACAGTGTAAAATGGAATAGAAAATTAAATAATAAATGTTTGTTTTAGATATTCTATCTGATGACGGATTCCCCGGAAGAACCGGAACCTGGTCGTCGGGTTGAAGAAGAAACTGAAGTAGTCCCGGCGACTGCTACGTCACATTCTCTAGTTTTCCTCGACAAATATACTCAGTATCGTATTCAGGTAATTCTGAAATAGACCAGTCATTATGTAGTTATGCATTCATGATTTACTGAAAATAAGCTGAAGCATTAAAATGTATTCGCTAAAAAAGTATTTTGAAGAATAAAATTCGAAATGTACTGAAAAATATAAGGTAAATGAGTTGTTGTTTGTCAGAACTAATGTTAATATGGGGTGTATAATTAAATTACAGGGAAAGATTTTAAATATATATATATATATATATATATATATATATATATATATATATATATATATATATATATATATATATATATATATATATATATATATATAAATCGAAAATAAATTATTTCGAATTTGGATTACCCAGCCGGTAAACATTATTGTAACGTTACAGGTGTTGGCATTTAATCCAGCCGGTGATGGACCTCGGTCGAGTGCGATCTCAGTACGTACCCACCAAGGATTACCGTCGGCACCGCGCAACATCACCTTCAGTGATATAACGATGAACAGTCTCGTTGTATCCTGGGAAGCGCCGCATCGTCGTAATGGACTTATACAGTCTTATCTGGTCACATATGAGACAATAGAACAAGATGAACGTGAGTATTAATTTAGCGTGCGTGTAATAGAAGGGGGAGGGAAGCAGATATATTCTCCTAGTTTTGGTATCTGTATGCTAAACTGTATGTTGAAGTCTTTTAAATCACTCAATTTATACTTCCACAATACTAATAAAATAAACAATCCATGTTAGGGCATGAGATGAAATTAATGATTATATATTTAATTTTTTTTAATCTATAGTGTGTAGTACTTTCATTTATGCAGGTGGCTCGGAACCATCCCTTTGGCAACCTGTAAGGGTAGCCTGTGTTCGGCAGTGGACAGTTAACGGCTGATATGATAATTTTCATTCGTCAATTTATGTTTCATATAGTATATGTAATAGTAAAATATGTCAGTATGAACTGAAGAATATATTAAGAGTATAAACTCATTTTCATGTCCGATATCGAAATGTACTCGCGAACTGTGAACATGAATAATACGCGCGCAACCTCCCGGTGCAGGGTTCAGCAAGCAAGTGAAGCAGAAGGTGACGGAGCGGCGGCTAGCGGTGGGCGGGCTGGAGGAGGAGGTGGAGTACCGGTTCAGCGTGCGCGCGGCGACGGAGGGCGTGGGCGCGGGCGCCGCGGCCGAGGCGCGCGTGCGCACCGGCCCGCAGCCCGGCTCGCCCGCCCCACCGCGCCGCCTGCGGCTCGCGCCCGACCCCGCCGCGCTGCACCTGCGCTGGGACAACGCCGGCCCCGGCCGCGGCCCGCTGCTCGGCTACTACATCGAGGCCCGCAAGAAGGGTACGTGCCCCTCTCGCTCCTCTCACTCCTCTCACTCACAGTCATACGCGACCCGCTGCCATAGGGCAGCCTCGATAATTTACTCGAGCCAGCATTCGAAGAAGAATGTTATGCGTATGCGTAACAGAACGCACGGTAAACATCTACACAAACATAAGTATATACACCTACATAAGCGCACCCAGCACTGTCTACTGATTACTTACAGACGAAGGTCTCCTTCACGGAAAGGCAATGCCCAATCAGCATAGGATGTAAAGCTGACTATTCAGGATTATATAAATGTGAGTGAGTGTAACCTGTTTACATAGCAAATAGATAATCTAAATCAAATAAAAGAAATATACACCGCGTGTACAATGCATTCTACTTCTACTTAAAGAGCCACGCTAAAATTCGTGTTCGGCCCAACGTAACGTTTCGCCTCTTCGTAAACGAAACAAAATACGTCCATGTCGCAATTTTAATTTTTGTGTCACATATCAACTCATTATCAAAATTAAAATAATACAGAAAAAAAAGAATCCGGTAAGTTCTTTCAATTAATTTTTTTTTATCCAACTTGGATGGCACCCACACTAACGATCCATCTATCCTGTTAAATATAACATGTACCCATGCATTGCCATTCCTAAGAAATAAAATGGTATTTAATTGAATCAAACAATGTGTAATGTATTATATTAAATAACATAAATAATATGTATATATGCCTCCATATTATTTATATAATTTCACTACTAAGCCTCTTCCCCTATTACTAAGCCTTATCAAATTGTGAGTCTCCCCTAGACTACCTCGTGAACCCATAGTTCCGCTAATATCTCCATTTAGAACTGTTCTGGGTAGTAATTCTCCAATTTTAAGATTCTGTAAAATTATAAATAACTGCAGTGACCAGGTCGATATTAATTGATAGTCCAAATGTTTTGTAGCAAATGTCTATGAATGTATAAGAAATAAGTCGTGTTGCTGGATCTGCTTATGGATATGGTGGCTTTAGTTGTTAAGCATTTAATAATAGTTGTAACCTGTATAAGTTTGTTTTTCTCCATACTAAATGTTAGTATCAACATCTGCTGTTATTGCCTATAAAAAATTGTTACACTTGGTCCTAAGCTCCATGATTGTATAAATACTTGCACTATCTTGTAGAAACAATTGTTGGTGAACCTAAACAAATAAATAAATATTTCACCCTTTAAACCGAAACACAGCCATATAAGCATTTATTGCTTGACGACAGAAACACAAATAGAAAATCATAAAAATATATTCATGGTAAGGGAACTTTTAACAATGTTAATCATGACTTATTGAGATCACCATTGTTACAACCTCATCGTATACTCTTTTTAAAAAACATATTAACCTCTGACATTTTTTACTGTCTTAGATTTAAATATATACTCTGTCATGTGAAATTGCATTTTATTAAATTGGCGACGAGGATTTTAAAATGAATCCGGAATTAATGGAAGAATTCCTTAAGGTACAACAAAACCAACAAACACAAATAACTAAAATACTGGAATTACTTACACAAACAGTAATACAAGTAAGTGGAACGTCACAGACCCCTACTACGAGTGCAACAGACTCGAGCATATTGACAACATCGTCAAACACAGTCTTAAAAAATTTTAAATGCGATCAATTCAATCCCGCAACAACGGATATACATAATTTCATAGACTACTTTGAAGTCAAATGTAACATATGGGGTGGAGACACTGACAATGTGAAGAGACAATTACTTTTCACATGCCTTAGCCCTGAAATATTCCATGAAGTTAAGGTAGCGTTCACACCGCATTTTGAAACATCGACATATAACGACATTAAAATTAAATTAATTGACCTTTATGGTACTAGAAAAACAAGGTATAAAGCCCTCACTGATTTTTGGAATGCAACACGTCAACAAAACGAGTCAATGACAAATTATGCAAACAGGCTAAAGGAACTGAGTAAGGATTGCAAATATGACAATTTGCTAGAGAGACAATTACGAGATAGATTTGCAACAGGCCTTAATCATGCAGCGTTAGAGATAGACCTAAAACAAAGATGGCCTGACCTGCTTGAGAAAGATGAGACTGGAAAATTAATAGAAGTCACATTCCAACAACTATTTACTTTCGCTCAATCCAGAGAGATAGCAGAATCTGATAACATTGTTAGAAGAATAAGAGACAATAAACATAAACGTACAAACAATAAAAACAATAAAGTTATAAACAGAAAACTCAAAAAAGACCACTGTTTCAGATGTGGAAATAAACAGAAGCATAGTAATGATGAATGCAAAGCTATAAATCATAATTGCAAAGCATGTGACACAATCGGCCATTTCGAATCATGTTGCATTAAAACAGGACGCGCTTTTATTGACAGCAGGCCGCACACACAAAGCATTAAAAGGACTCAAAACACCACTTCATCTCGCTACCAAGACGCGAATGAATCATCATCATCATCATCGTCAACTACTACAGACGACGAATGTAGTGAACAAGGAGTATATCACCTTAACAAGAACAAAGACTGCAAGAGAATAGACCCCATTATCAATGGCATACCCTGTACAATGGATTGGGATACAGGTTCGAAGTTCTCTATTATAAATACAAAATTTTGGAAACAAATTGGATCACCACAATTAAAACGTTCACCACCTCTGAAAGCATATGGAAATAATGATTTTAAACTTAAACCAAGAGGACTAACAGAAGTATCAGTGGAAATACAGGGAAAACAAAAATTCTTCCTGTCATTGTCATGAAGACTTCAGACCCTATGCTGTTTGGATTAGACTGGAGTGAAATGTTTGGAATGGAATTTCCGGAAGCTGTATATTCTATTAAAGCAATTAATGAACAACAGACACTACAAAACATCCTAACAAATTACGCAACACTTTTCAACAACAAACTTGGTAAAGTAAAAAACTATCAGGTCAACATTCACATTAAACCGGGAACAGAAGCAAAACATTTTCCACCACGTCCTGTAAAATTCAGTATCAAAAAGAACATTGAACTGGAACTAGATCGATTAGTGCAAGAAGGGATTATCACAAAAGTGGATCCTAACATAACACCCGTAGAATGGTCAACTCCAACAGTTAATGTCGTAAAACCTAATGGTCAAATTCGTATTTGCGGTGATTATCGCGTCACAATCAACTCTGCATTAATAACACACCTACATCCAGTACCACTTTTTGACCAATTAAGACAACAGCTTGCAAATGGTGAAAAATTTTCCAAAATTGACTTAAAGGATGCATATCTTCAATTTGAAATTGCCCCTGAATCAAAAAAGTATCTTACAATAACAACACATAAAGGATATTTCCAATACAATCGAATGCCCTTCGGTATTGCAACAGCACCATCAATTTTTCAACATTATTTAGAAAAACTACTAGACAACATCCCGAATACGGCCGTCTACTTCGATGATATTGCAGTAACAGGAAAAAATGACAGCGAACACCTAAGTACTCTGACGTCAGTACTCAAGAGATTGCTAGAAGCTGGCCTCAAAGTTAACTTAAAAAAATGTAGTTTTCTCCAACCCGAAATTGAATATCTTGGACACATAATTGACGCACGTGGTGTACGCCCAACTAAAACAAAAATTGATGCAATCGCTAAAGCTCCAGCGCCAAACAATACTAAAGAACTACGATCTTTTTTAGGAATGGTCAACTTTTACGAGCGATTCATTCCGCACTTACATACACTTTGTTCAGACTTGCACGACTTAACATCTTCACGAAAAAAATGGAAATGGACGAAAGAATTACAAACCGCATTTGAAAAGGTAAAAACCTGCATAACAAAAACAAGACCTCTGATAGCTTATGATGATAAACGAATGCTTTATCTAGCATGTGATGCTTCCGAAAAAGGACTTGGGGCTGTTCTTTTCCACAAAGAACACAATATTGAACAACCGGTCGCATATGCTTCTAGGAAATTAAAACCTGCAGAAAGTAAATACTCTGTAATAGACCGAGAAGCATTAGCTATCTACTTTGGTATCAAAAAATTTGATCAGTTCTTAAGAGGAGTCCGTTTTACATTAATTACTGATCACAAACCTTTAATCTACCTTTTAGGCCCACAAAGAAATCTGCCTAAACTTGTTAATAACAGATTGGTGAGATGGGCGTTAGCAATTGGGTGTTATAATTATCACATTGAGTATCGAAAGGGAGAACACAATATTCTTGCAGACTTTTTGTCAAGAATGCCAAACCCTGACCAAATACCGTCTGAAGGTGAACTGACTGTACATAAAATAGGCACGCGATTGCAAGCGATAAAAATGATTGATTTAACACTTTCAGAGAAACTGATTAAAGAAGAAACAGGAAAAGATCCCGTCCTAAGGGAAGTATCCAATCATATTAAACTTGGCTGGAAGAATCAATGTAATAGTCACCTAAAACCTTACTATCGAAAACGTGAAGAACTTGCCATCGAGAATAAAATTATAATGTGGGGCGGAAGAATTGTAATTCCACAAGGGATACAAAAAGCTGTATTACACTACCTCCACCGCGGCCATCCAGGCACATCTGCTATGCGAGCTCTGGCTAGATTTTATGTCTGGTGGCCCTCCATAGACGAAGATATAGATAGATATATTAAACTTTGCCATAAATGTCAAGAAAACAGGCCGAATGATCCAGAACTCCCTATTTACTCTTGGTCTATCCCAGAAAAAAATTGGGAAAGAATTCATATTGATTTCGCAGGTCCTTTCGAAGGAAAGTATTGGGTAGTAGTTGTTGATGCTTTATCAAAATGGATTGAAGTACGACCAATGACTAAAACTACTACAGTAAAACTATGTGCTAAACTGGATGGAATATTTACTACTTTCGGTCTACCCAAGATTATTGTATCTGATAATGGTCCACAATTTACGTCGCATGAGTTTGAAAATTATTGCAAGCAGTATGGAATCTTACATATTCGGGTATCACCGTACCATCCTCGCTCCAACGGATTAGCAGAACGCCTTGTTCGCACTTTCAAGACCCGGTTATCAGCCAGTAACGAAGACGGAGCTAACTTGAAACAACGCTTAAGAAATTTCCTGTTCAGTTATCGTAATACACCACATTCTACAACAGGTAAATCTCCAGCACAAATAATGTTTGGCCATCAACTAAATTGTGTATTTGACAATCTACGCCCAGATTTAAGAAAAACACTAAATTTCAAACAACTTCAAACTAACTTACATGGACATCAGCCTTTAAAAGAATTTAAGAGTGGTGACCCAGTTTATATACGCACGCGAAATGAATCAACTTGGCATCCTGCTACTGTAACATTACGTACTCACCGTTATTCGTACCTAGTTCAAACACCTGATGGTGTGGAAAAACGAAGACATGCAGATCATATACGTTCTCGAGCAATTGATGAAGCTGAAAGTACCAAAATAGGAGGAATGGTTAAAGAACCATCTCAAGACTCACAAGCGAGTATGACTCCATTACAGGCCCCAACATCAGAAATTCAGGAACCTTCTCCAGAGCAAACTCAAGCAAATGCTCCAATTACACCGTTACAAACATCACCCTGTGAGCTACCACAAGAATGACAACAATTGACATCAATACCACTTACTAAAGAGGCATATTCTACGGCCGAGGAAACAGCCGTACCATTGCGTCGTAGTGTACGTACCAGACGCCCTCCGAGACGACTACTTTATGATTAAGAAACATTGTAGAGACAGACAAACATTGTATATAAATCATATTCATTGGGGAGTAATGTTACAACCTCATCGTATACTCTTTTTAAAAAACATATTAACCTCTGACATTTTTTACTGTCTTAGATTTAAATATATACTCTGTCATGTGAAATTGCATTTTATTAAAACCATTAAAACCAATTGTCTTATTATTTATGTATTGGTACATCAACAGTGTTACATATAGTTTTTTATAATACAACACTTATAGACAACAATAATAGACATGGTAATATATACAGACCAGTAAGAGATGTACACATCATTGGCCGTGCAATAATCATGTTATAAAATATGGAATTACTTAAATTATTTGTGCTTGTTACAAGAATACTACTATAATATTATATATTAGCGTATAATACTTACTATTTGTCTATTTTTAAACGCAGCGAAGGAAACGTGGCAAGCCTGTAAGTTCTCCCAAATTTTTACATTTATACCAGTCTAATAAATCTAATTACACAATTTTAAAAGTCGTTAACCTTCATTTAACCATGTTCCTACAGTAACATTTTTTTTTTATCCAACATTGAGTCTTTTACAGAATAAATAAAAAGAATTGAATGCAAAAAGACTTGAATACATCTCTTGCTTCATCTATTTTTTAATGTTTCATTCACAAATCCCAGTTTTAGACTCATTTTCCTCCTTCAAACATATCTGTTCACACGGTATCACCGTGATCATGATCTATGCAACAATATAACATGTCCTTTCTCATTTTTACTCTGATGTATTACTGGACTTTTTCTATTTGTGATATTTTTTATCTTATTGTTTATTTAATCAACTAGATGAGATTTTTAGTTTCTAAAAATGCTTACCTGGCTTATATATCTGCTATCGTGTAAATTCATCAATAAACCGTCAAATTAATATGTAATGTTTGAGAAATCAGATAGATAGTGCTTTCACATAAGAATAAAAGGGTGCCAATATGCATTTATCCTACACTAATGAAGCTATTTAAAATTGGAATGAAAAGAACAAGAGGAAATTCTTAAAATGTCTTTGCATTTTAAGAATTTCCAACATTAATTATTATCAACATTAATACATATAATATTTTTTTTACACAGACGACACGAGATGGGAAACCATAACCCGCACTAGCAACGGCATGTTAGAAGAATTCACAATATCATACCAGAGTCTCTTGCCATCAACCTCGTACTCGTTCCGGGTGATCGCATACAACAGCTACGGCATCAGTAACCCCACATACAGCGATAAAGTGATCGTGACGCCGTCGAAGCTGTACCTTGAGTACGGCTACTTACAGTACCGCCCGTTCTACCGCCGCACTTGGTTTATGGTGGCGCTGGCTGCCGCATCCATTATCATCATAATCATGGTGATAGCCATTTTATGCGTTAAGAGCAAGAGTTATAAATATAAAAGTAAGTTATCCTTTTTTAAATACATGTTTATTTATATTTGTAATGTAAATATGCATTATCTGGCCTTTTGGATTCCGTCATACAGAGGAAATAAATATATCAAAGTGAAGTCGATTATAATTTCCAATTCAATTGACCATATTGGTATTATCTTAATTTAATTAAGACTGCACACTGAATTTGTTTTGGTTCTATTTGGTTCGAATGACACAATACCTTAGTCCTCAGAAATAACAACATAATAGAAATAGCATAAACATGTCTATATTTTTTGTTGGTCCTGGGCTAATAGCCCCCATATTTTATGTATATTCCATAGATGACAGTTACTATTCCCCATCAATTATACTGTTAGCCTTTATTGAAACGAGATAGTTGACGTTTATTATACTTGTAAGTAAAAAATACTATTTTACAATTTGCAGAAGAAGCACAGAAAACTCTGGAAGAATCACTTGCCGGCGAGACAGACGAACGGGGCTCGTTGGCGATGGATATGTACCGATCGCGGCAGAATTCTGTGGCGAGCACCGGCGTACTGGGCGGAGGTGGCGGCGGCGGCGGCGTTGGTGGCACGCTGCGACGCGGCAAAGCGACTGGCGCCGCGCTAGCCAAGTCACCGCCGCGACCCTCGCCTGCCTCCGTCGCCTACCACAGTGATGAGGAGAGCCTCCGTGGCTACGACGAGAACCCCGACGATTCCTCACTCACTGAAAAACCCTCCGAGATGAGCTCTTCCGACTCACAGGTGATCACAATTAAAATAAGCGTCGTGTAAACTTACATAACCACAGATATTGATGAATATAGACGACGCAAGTATCTCAATCGTAAAAACTAAATGTGTCCTATATTTTGAACTCACTTAAGATGTTAACAAATGCTATTTGCATTAGCAATTAACTTATTTAATTATTTAAAAAGGTTTCCATTAGGTAACCCGTCTTGAAAATACCACATGCTTATGTGGTATAATTCCTAATAGGCCTAAATTTAAAATTTCTAGTAGAAACTCCGAATCGAAGTCTAGTTCGAGTCCAAATAGGCCAAAAAAATGGCACGCTAAATACATGCAATGCGACATCTATTTAAATCAATGTCTGTGTTCACGTCGCTCGTGCCCGTCACTAAATTCGATCCTTATTTTTTCCCTGACTACTTTCGATCGGATCCTGTGACGGTAAATATCTGAATGAGAAATCATATCTGCTAAAGTTTTCATTTTCGTCACGCTTTCATCCAGACTGAGCACTCTTTGTAGTAAGTGCTGTATTATTTTCTGATAAACCACACGATTGAATAAATAACCGTATCGACATCGGTAACATATTTTTAGTCGTGTGGTTAAATTTTATAAAAAATACATACATTTTGTACTATTATGCCCACTTGTACATAAAGCAATATACATTAATAATTTCATTCTGTCTTCGTTCTTCTGTCTTGTGTATTAGTTATTATTTAAGTTACTTAGGTTTCGTATTTTACATATTCTATTACATTTTTTCAACTAAAATTAAAATCTCATGATATATAGCTAATATTATTTTAGTATTAATAATCAACACTTAAAAAAAATATTAATTAAAATTTTGCTTAATGCATGATATAAAATCTTAGATGTTTTAATTAAAAAAAATATATGCAACCAGTGTAAAGCATTAATATTTGTTTCCAGAATTCGGAAAGCGAAAACGAGAGCGTGAAATCGGAACCACACTCTTTCGTGAATCATTACGCGAACGTAAACGACACGTTGCGACAGTCGTGGAAGCGACAACGGCCGTTCCGACAGTACTCTAGTTACACGGACTCGGAACCAGAAGGCAGCGCAGTGGTGAGCCTCAACGGCGGTCAGATCGTGATGAATAATATGGCGCGCTCGCGGGCGCCGCTGCCCGGCTTCTCTTCATTCGTATGACACGAGCCCTCCGCCGCGCCCGCGGGTTTATTGCATATGTAATTCTCACTGCCCATTCCTCTTTATTTATTTCATATTTCGAATGTACATATCACTTGACAAGCTTTACGATTACGTATCATATAACTAGTTATAAATATACATGAATAATAAAACATCATACATATTCATGTTTGTTTTCAGAGTAACTGTTGATATAAGACGTTACTACGACCAATGTTGGTAGCTTCACGTTTTTAAATTTTCAGATCTCGTTAATTGTTTATATTAAGACGTACAGTTGGTAAATATAGTTTATATGGCAGCTCTTATGCTTAGTATAATATTAGCTTTACTGTAAGTTAAACTTATGTTCCACCAAAATGTACTCAACATTACGTAAACTTTTAATATTAATTTTTCAAACTATAAATGCGCTTATTCATGTTAGTACTTAATATGCGCATAATCAATAATCCTTATCATTATTTTTTAAATACCATACAAATAATATCAATCAGTATTGATAAAATATTTAGCCATTTTATTTAAGCTCTTGATTATAAGTTTGAAGCTTATTTTATGACAATTTTACGATGTTTTATTGTTATAATATACAATTGACTGATAGTTATAGTAAAAATCAGATTTATAGATGTAAATAGTTTTAAAATTTTTCATAATGCAAACACATGCATTTTATTCATAAAATTGGCACAATATTTAAAAATAAAACTGTGATCGTATTATGCTATAACAAGATGCGAATCTTAATATTATAAGAATCTGGATATTTGTACACCATTATTGATTAATATACTTGTACTACTATACATATATTTATGTTTTTAGTATTCTGTTTATCTGCTTAGATCGTTTACAATCGAAGACCGCTGCCTTCACATTGCGATTATTTCATATATTATGAGGGTACCTACTATTATAACAATAATAATAGTGCCACACAATTACACCCACAGACGGTGAAACGCAATTACATTAAACTAATTCTGTCTCTTCAGTTTTATTATAAAATATAACTACTTTATTATAAAAGTAACTACTGGAGAATAGTTAAAAACGCTTTGGATCACCGATTTATTATACTTAATAAAATTATAATGTGATTCGCCATAATTAAACACTTTATTCTTCATCTATTGCATTTCAGTAATAATTCTTAGCATAATTTAAAATGTTTATGCACTACAGTGCCTTCAAATCGCTCGGATGATTTTAATTATGAAAACAAGACAGAACTTTTATAACTTTATCCATAGACTTACCTTCTACTTAAGTACTACTAGGCCTGGAAGCTAATATGGTACATTAATTAATTTGAATATTCTATCAGTGCCATTAATATCTTATATTTATTCCGCCTTATTAACAAACTCCAGGCTGTACAAGAACCAGAAATATACATATAAATAAGTTTACTTTTTCAATCACAGATATAAAGGTAAAATTAGTGAAACATTTTATATTACATCATAATGACATTACTTAGACATATATCTTGTGATTTACTTAAAGTACAGGTACTATCCTGAATTTATGTTACGTACCTACTTACTTATGTAATTAAGTATCTACTGTTATTTGTTAATTAGGTTTATATTGTATTAGGCAATACATATAATAATACTTCATTCAATAATAATGAAACAATCTTCAAACTAAATTACCCGTGACGTCGAGTGTTGATTCCTTAAACACACTACAATGATATATAATAATAATAGTTATTATTATTGAGATATTGAAATAAGTTTTTAATTTACAATGACCAGGATGCACATTAATCAATTTGTAAATAAATATTTTCGTTATACACTAAATTCCATTTTATTATATAAAAGTCTTCAGTATTTTTCCTTTGCATATTCCATAAGATCTTTATCGACATTCTATGTAGTAATTATCAATTAGGGACAAGTAGAAAACAAAATGAGATTTTCTTTTCTATTTAGATTAAAATAAGGCAGAAAAGTTGTAGATGTATTTACCCATAAAACTACGTAATATAAAAATGCACTGTTTCATGACTGACATTCCAATTTATAAATATAAAGATTATGTACTGGTATTACTTGGGATAAGCCACAAAAGTCACTCCTTCATATAAGCCTACAAACTTACCACACATAGTACATTATAAAGAAAATGAAAAGTGATATAATAAAATTTTAATTTAAAAATGCAATTGTATTTATATTATAATGGATTGTATTGTATGACCGAGACGATAATAGATGTTGTTAAAATATTGTCAAAAAAAAAGAACAAAAAGGTGCCATTTATAAAAAAGCAGACTAGAATCATCTGTGTGTACTTCTAAACATTATAGATAAAGTTTTTTACATAATTTAAATAAACAATATTATACCTGTAAATAACAAGTTTCATTTTACGTATTCCTTTTTGATTTGGCATTAAAAATATACTTCTTACAATTTCCGTCATTTATTCTTGTTAATTACTCATCTTCCTACTCTTATTCCAATTATTTGAGTTGGGCGTAATATATTTTTATTCATATTACATAAAGTTTTATCTTTTAGCTTTATGACCAGTTACCTGCCTAAAGTCAACCCTCTTTGGGAATAATTATTTAATTATTTATTTTTAATATTCCAATATTTTTTTTAATTATATTGATTATTAATACAAAAGAGTACTTTTAGATCACCTAGTAAATACAAGGAGAAGGCATATGAGACTAAAAAATATGCTCACAAGAAACTTTCTTTTAAGATAATGTTATGGTAACCCCGCCTGATCTATCGATATATGCTAACGAAACACCAGTGAGATGAAAGATAAGGATGAAAGCAAATTAGTTATATTCTATCGTTACGAATTCCACAAGAATTAACCAACATGATATCCAGGGGAAACCGCGTAGAGGTGGACCTGACGGCCATATTGCTTTTAATGGAACAGTTTCGATCCCCATACTAACAATTCCTTTTCTCCCGTCCACAAAAGACTTGTGGCGAACGTTCGAGTATGGCCCAAACGGTTCATTTGAATTTCAAACTTTAATAATGTTGATTCTGAGGCGCCATCTCTATAAATTTATCTCTTAACCTTATATTTTGATAGTTTAGCAAAATTACTGATTTATGGACCATCATAAACGAAAATTATAACAATTTAAACTTTAATAATAATAATTTAAACTTAGTTCATATTGGCCTTTAGAATAAAGATTTCGCTGTTGTATCAAATTGAATTTTAATTTTAAAGATAGGTTAAGACAAATGGCAGATTCAACCCCAATGTCTTTGAACGTCTAGACTACACGATTAAACCGAAAATTGACTATTTTGACAATAGAAGTTCCATAATCTGGTATGTAAAACGTATGTGTATGGAACAATTTCAATTATATTTGTGTTTATTAACCGACCTAAAAAAAGGATGTTCTAAAGTCGGTTGTTTGTTACCTCAGAATTATATCATTTATAAACATATATTTCTTTTTTTATTTGAAACGATATATTTTAAAAATAGTCTACAAGAAATTTAATCATAATTGGTTCAGTAGTTAAGTTTTAAAATCAAATAAACTGGTTCTGCCACGATTGAAGTAGGTGTCTTTATAGAATAAAATTAGTTTTTTTTTTTTTTTTTTTTATAGAACTTAGAATGGCAAACAAGCTGACGGCCCACCTGATGGAAAGTGGTAACCGTCGCCTATACACATGAGCAGTACCGTGGACATAACAGAGTATACTGTTTCGCCCATGATACCCCCCATGCGTTGCCATTCCTGAGGACTTAGGTGTTATTCCTCTGTACCCAGTAAATTCACGCCATATCCCACCCTTCAAACCGAAACACAGCCATGCAAACACAACTGCTTCACGGTTGAAACACGAATGGGACAGAGGTACCCAAGCAATCGACTTTTGTACAAAGTCTCCCTCTGGTAGTTATCCTTAATACTATGCTTCTAAAATGTAGTGACATCTATCAATAATTTCCAATTGAAATGTCAACTTGGTTGCCATCCTAAGATAAAATAAAACTTTTTATACTAAAATTATTGTTAAATGTTCTGATATATAAAATATACTGATACATCATTAAATACTATTTGTAGAACTAATCTATTACCTGAATAGGAATCAAACTCATTTTGAAAAACAAAACTGATACTCGAATTGACAATGTTACTAAAGATCGAATTCTGATACATAATTAAAGGGAAAATATTATTTTATGTACATTTAAAATACTATTCAGTTGTTATACATCTTTTATTTTACAAAGACGAGCAAAGTTTATTGCAGTTTTCATACCACAATTTTGGCACTGATTTTGGAATATTTTTCCATTGCCTAACAATATTATATGTAGCTAGATCAATAATTGAACATTCATCTTTATATATCCAATTTTTACACTGTGAAAATAATCTGATAATTAGAGTCTCTCTGTTCTTTTCTGGAGTCCTTTCTAATGTATGACAAATGTCTAGAAGTCCATCCACAATATGATCTTCATAGTCATAAAGTACAACAGATGGGAAAACCAATGACAAATATCTCAGTACATTCACATTTCCAATTATTGGCACGGCCAAAGGTGATAATTTCAATTCAGTATCAGCTGAAACTAAATAAAAAAAAATATAGAATATGCTTTATTAGTATTACTTGATACATGCAATTAATCTCTATATTCTTTCTACATATGGATTAACAGACATTTTAAAATCTGGTAATGAAAATTAAAGAAGGTAAAACTTACCACATTTGAATATCAGCCTTACAGTAATGTTAGTATTATTTAAAAATCTCTGTATTTGCAAATTTTTTACAAATCCTGTTATTTTTGGGACTTTTTCATTAGGCACAGATGAATGAATGTGCCATGTAATTCTAAGAGCAATATTGGATTGTGCAAGTATTAATTTCAAATACCAAGGTAAATTATCAGGACTGATAACCAAAACAATTTCTTCTGGTTGTATCTGAAAATAATAAATAGGAAAAAATATATAAATAATTAAATATGAAAACAATATATAAATTGGTTTTGTTACAAAGACAGCTGTTTTTCCCCCATATCACTGGATTTCAAAAACACTAAGAAAAACCAGGCTATGGGAAGCTAGGTGTGGAAAATTTGGTTCTGAAAACATACTAGCTTTTACCCATCTCACTGGGTATGTACATAAACACAAAATTTTATAACGAGTGCATATATGGTCCAAAGAGGTAACAAACTCACTTTTACATGTATAATATTAGTAAAAATGGCTTTATATATAAATATATTAAGCTAGGTATATCATGGGTATCCTAATAAAAATTTTGTAATTATTATAAACAAGAATAATAGCTGGACGACTTAAATATAAAAATATATCTAATGTAATTTGACCATGGCATTAAAGCTACAGATAAACTTAATGCAAAAGCAAAGTAAAATAGAAATAGACTGATTAATAGGTTGAAAAACCAACAACCAATGGGAAAGTAACATTCCCATTCAAGGTATCCTATGCTGCATTTGCAAGATAATTCCCATTAGGTAGAACAACAACTTGAATTGTTGCAATATACATAGCTAGATCAGGATCATTCCTTATACCAGTCTTTATAGGTCTGTTTTAAACAGTTGATAAATAACAACAGAAATTATGATAATGGTATATAAACATATTTAACACTTTAATTTCATGTACATAACAAAGATATATGTGGTGGGCATAACATCTAAGCACTATCAATATATTTAATGAATCTTGAAACTGCACTTAATATTGACATGAAGACAGCATCTAACTACACATAAAAAATTAATTTAATAGCAACTCACAGGATCCTGCTTCTTTCTTATTTTACCATCTTGTCCATTATAGTTGCAATATGCACTAATAGTTTTAATTCTATCATAGAGTATATCCAGTTTTTTTAGCAGCAGATCTTGTCGCTTTTCCAATTCAGCCATTTTCTTGTTTGGAATCTGTGCCTGTAATGAGAGAAATAATGAATGAAGTATAACAGTTGAATGAAAGAGTATTACTACTAGAGTTAAATGAATTCATTAATATATAACATCAAACAATTTAGAAACATTTATAAGAGACTAGCTGATACCTGCAACTTTGCCTGAGTAGAATTAGTATCTCCAAAACACAGAAATATTATTTTTTACCAAAAATATAATTATGATGAATTTATATTATTTTACTTGAGAAATAATTGATTTCCCATACAAACTTCCATCCCATTTTACCATTTTTGAATTTTCAAGATAAAAAGTAGCCTGTCCTTCTCCAATGTCCCAAACTATAACACTTCTACATATTTCATTATGCACACTTGTTTTTGGGTATACATTTTATGATTTCAATCTATTGAAGTTAGTTTGGGAGTGAGTGTCCCTTATCTCAATGAGAAAATGTAATTATTAATTATTGATACAACTAAAACAGGACAGTTACTCTTTTAAAAATTTCAGTTCTTTATGTCTCAATTACATCATATACTATATATACAATCATATACTATATTAAATAAAACATATGCACAATAGTGTTCCCATTAATATAGCTCATGTATTTAATGTCTGCAATAATTAATAAAGCTTTAATAAACATCAGATGACACCTCAACACATTACTGTATACAGTTATAATGTGTGATTTTTTTATTATTCATTAATTAAAATTATAGAATAACTAGTGCATTCATTTATTATATTATTATATGAAAATGTAGAGTTCACTAAAATGTGATAGATAACATTCTAATGCTTAGTACTCCCAGAGGTATCAATCCACAAAGGATAGCACAATATCTATAAACTACATTCTCACTCTCACTTGCAGGAATACTGTGTTATTTACCATTCTTAGTACAAAAAAATATTGAAATAAAAGTTCAACAAAGATTTGTTATAAAATTTAGCATAATTATAATATACTAATAACATTATAAACTTGAAAGTGAATTTGTTAGATCTACCTACCTAAATCACAACAGTTCAACAAATCTTGAGATTTATAATGTTTGGATAGGGAGAGATATTATACTTATCTATTTATAAGTAAAACTATTTTATACCATTTCAACACTTATTTTTTAAAAGACTAGCTTTTACCCGCGACTTCACCTGTGTGACTGAGACATATTGATTGAACAGAATAATTAATAACTTGTGTCCTTCTCCATCACACAATATTATTTCATGTTTAGTTAAACTTCTAAAACACTAAGAGGTAACAGACTCACTTTTACATTTATAAAATTAGTAAAGATTATCTCAGTATTTAAAGTATAAATAAATGATAACTTTTATGTTATCAGATAGAAGACAAATATGAAAGTAGCAAAACCAGGTTACCCAACTATTTAATTGGACAAGGCAAGATTTATTATGAACCACATGGTTGTATCAATTTTATGGAGTAGTTAATATATGTATTATGTAGAAATAACATAAAAAATATGAAATAAATAAAGAAGCAATGACAACCTGGAAAAGCATAGTGACAGGTCAGGTAAAAAAACCAAGAAGCCGTTCAAGTAGCGAAGAAGTTGTAGATATAGGGGAATGCAGCTATCCATCTGGCATAAGATCGTGTCAAATGAAAAAGGCATAAAAAAATTAGGACGGGATCGCATTTCTCAGGAATAAAGGACTGATTAAAACAGAGAATATTATATTTTAGAGAATAACATTTAAATATTGTAAAGTAAACCTTAAGAAGCTTGATAACCTGGTCACTGATATTAATATCACAATCGTCTGCTTGTAAAGCATCGTTTGGATTTTTTATGCGATACATGCATTTAGGCAATGACAGCTGATCGTCATATTTTATGATATTCTTCATGCGATACATCATTTTAAAATGTAATGAAAGAATAGACGACTATATTTAAACCTAATTTAATGGGTACACTAAAAAGACAAACTTCATTTTTTTTTTTTTTTAGTACGTTTGTTCCGTTTGGAACAGGCTAAGGTCGGAGACCATGCTGCCTAGTCTTCAAAAAGATAATTTGTCTGGAATAAACAAACTTCAATTAGGTACCTAATAAAAAATATTTTTTTCTCTAGTTCACTATACCACAGATTACAGAAAGTATGTCTAAAGACATTATAACTAAAAACAATCTTTGCACTATACAGTGTACATACCTATTACTGACATAAGATGGTGTTGCCTCAGTATATAATAATAATCTATGGATTAGTCGCTGTCTACAATTATGCAATCACCATCACCATTTTAATTATTTTAAGATGGTGATGGTGTTTTCTATTCTATTTACATTTATATACATTTTTCTATACCATTATATACATTGTTCTATGCATATTGCCAATAAAAATTTACTAATGAACACGTTTTGTTAACAGTTAATAATTGATTAAATCCAGTATTTATAACAAAATACTGTAAGTCTGTACATTGAATTTTTGTTTCCGTGAGAATTAACTAAGCTTAATAAATGGACTGCAATTTATTTATTTCTTTATTGATAAATTGCTCATTACACTTACAGTATCCCAAAAAGTGTAATAAGCCATAAGTTTATTTTACAAACTTAAAAATTTTAAACAACATTTAAAAAATATCTAATGTCTATATATGTCCACTATATATCAGTGTGCCTGTTTTTACCTTACCTGTATAAAATCCTAATTAATTAAAAAAAAAATTGTTTCATGAGCAGTGACCAGAATAGACAAGGTTAGTCGGAAAGGGTATATTATCATGAAATTACCAAGAATTATATATATTCTTTATTGCACTTGTAAATTACAATGTTAATGCATTTATAAATATTGTGAGCAAGGGTGGACTTATCTCTGACAGAGATCTCTTCCAGTCAACCCAATGCAGTTAGAAAACATGTTGCTAGCGGGCAGCTGAAGTGCTACAACTATTAATATTTAGTATACATAAACAAATATACAGTTAAATAAAATATTAAGATACATAATAAAATGTTACATAAATACATATACTATAAATAAATTATATTATCGTATAAAATGCGCGGTAACGTGATCAACTTAGTTATGACAAAAAAAACTGCCCATATAACAAATTTCTCGACAATTGATTATATAATGCTTATATCACAAATTACTAATTACTAGTAGTGCCTACAGTTCTCAAACATGCTTGGAAATGTGAACATTATCTTGCCAATCTTCTTCGAGATAAATCAAAATTGCCGTAGGTACTGGCCAGATACATGCGGGCAGCGGCCGGCAAAAGTTATATGAAAATCCATTTCTGTCGTGTTTTGCGGCCAGATAAATTACTATGTAAACTCATATCTGTCCTGTAATTTAAAAATGGAATCACCTTTTACTTCAAAACATGGCTATTAAGGAGGTAACTAATAAAAAGTTTTATTTAAATTTCGAACTGGCTTGCAAATAGAAAGCTGTTTATTGAAAAACAACAAAGGAACATTATAGCGCGTGAAAAATTATTATTGTTCATTATTCGTCATTGAACTTAAAAAGTAAAATTGTGTTTTTGATTTCCGCGCATTGTTTGAGAGAAGTACTATACAAGCCTTGGCCACAACTAGGCATTGATGGACTTACGTATGTGTGCCTCGGCTACGCCTCAGCCCATATTTGCACGTTCGTCCATCAATGCCTCAGTTGCTGGCCACTGCAGAACACACTGCCTGAATTTTCTTTAGAGGACAAAATCTTTGAACTCGATGTCAATTAATGCAATAAGGCGTTACATTATTGTTAATAATTTTACGGTTTCTCACAGTTGTTTAAGGATTGGTCTTTAAGCCTTAACAAAAATATTTAAATATTTTATTAGAATTACATTTCGTTATTCATTTAAGTTTCTTTTTGTGCAACTTAGAATGGCAAATAAGCTGACCGCCCACCTGATGAAAAGTGCTAACCGTCGCCTATAAACATAAGCAGTACCATGGACATAACGAAAGTATACTGTTAAGTTGTATTTATTATAATTATTGTTCTCGTTCTCTTTAGCCTCCACATTGACGAAATGATGACTCTCAGTGATCACTCAAATAACTTGAAAGAGCCTAAGAAACGTGTTTATAATATACAAGAAATAATCTCCCAACTCCTAATCGTTAAGGAGTTAAACTTTCCATTATCAGCTCATCTGAATAACTTAAGGGAATATAACAATTTACGTGCCCATAGTATTTAAAAAAATATCCTCTAACTGCTAACCATTGAAAAATTATGGCTTTCATTATCAGCTCAGCAATATTAGATACAAATATCTAAATAAATTTTGAAAAAAATTGAAACATCGTAATAAAATTTATGGGTTGCCCTCAAATCTCCCTAGGATCCCATCATCAGATTTTAACTTGGTGACAATGGGACCACCAGAATTTTTAAAATTGATCTCCAATTGACAGAGAAATCGGTGGACGTATATAACAAAATGTACAATGGATCATAACCTCTTTTTTTAAATCTGTTAAAAATATATAATAATTATTGGACATGTCGAAATAATTGTTTGTACTTTATCTCGTTTAAAAATAAAGATATAATCCTAACTTAAACTACTGAGATGATGATGAAAGCCACAAAACTTTGTATCGGTTAACAAAAGAGTAAATCCGTCTAAAATCACAAGTCTTACTAGCAGGTAGTCCTAAACTTACCCAAAAGGTAGACCAATCAAAATTAGTTAGTAATCCCTTTCAGTGCATCAGTGAAAGACCTAGATATGATCATTTACAGTTCTCTAACTAGGCCGCCACAAATTGAAACGTTCTGTAGGAAAGTTATCGGATCCATTAGCTCATTGCTAAGAATGCATAATTTTTTGCTTGCAACTATCAAAATTGCACTATCCCAAAACGATTTTATCAGGTTTATTTTCGCTGTTAGAAAATATGATCATAATTCCCTGTTTCAGAAAGGAGTTTACTTTCTAGTAGGAGTTCTAGGAGTTTACTTTTTAGGAACAGTTTGACTTTCTATATACGATTCTTTATCTTAATCTGAGGTTGTTTGGGAGCTTCTAGCTGAAGTACATTTAAAAAGCTTTTATCATAAATAATTTACTATGCAAGATGTTCAACTATGAAATAGTCTATCAACCTCTACTAAGTATACAATCCCTATAAAATTTTAAATGTTAAAAACTTCTATCTGAACAAGTTGGCAAATTTATAATTTGTATCTGATTACCATATACTCACATTCTTTTTATTTTTTTATTTTTGTACATATGTATGTTTATTTTTATATGTATGAATTTGTATTTAATTTTCATACAGCTCACCTGATGGTAAATAGTTACCGTAGCCTATGAACACCTGCATTACCAGAGATATTACGCGCGCGTTGCCGATCCTGAAGAAATCTCTTTACCCCCTTTTGAAGAACCCCTCGGCTCATTCCATAGCCTGAGTGTTCGTGGGAGAAAACATCTCTGAAACCGCGCTGTACGCGACTATTTAGGCTTTAGGATATGAGGATGAACTGCATGTCGGTGGCAAGCCATACGATGGTAGAAAGTGGCCGTGGGCATCATATTTAACAAATCCTCTGAGCACAATCCGTTGTACAAGCGGTAGAACACGCAGAGTGATGTAAAATTTCTCCTGAGACTTAAGGGTTCAAAACCGCTTATAAGCCTGGGATCATCGACCATTCTCATAGCTCGTCGTTGCAACGAGTTGAAGGGTTCAAGCTGGTAGTTAGGTGCTTCCGCCCATATGTGACAGCAATATTTCATGTGGGGCCGGATTAGCGATTTGCAGAGCATTAATAACTGATCCGGCGTGAGATAATGCTTTGCTCTATTAATTAATTAAACACACCGAGTTTGTGTGTGTAGTGGCCACGGAACTGTACATCACATGTAGAGATGTTAAGAGACATGTCTTGGAAATGTGGAGCCACAGCAAATAGGGTTTTTTAGCGGTAAATGCGCAAGCTTGTGTCTTAGCGGGGTTAAACTGTACTTAGTCCAGTTTAACCCTTAAAATATATTTTTATTCACATTATCGTACGTATTATATGTCTATATTTATAGTATTTAACGAACAGAGTTTCATGCTTTCAGTCACACTGTTTCTAATTACTCTTGTCTATCCAAAGGTTGCCTGGAAGAGATGGCTTTTAGCGATAAAGGTCGCCCGTTGTTTTCTCGTTGTGATTTTTTTTTTTATTTTTTGTATTTATAATAAGTTTACTATTGTAATTTTATAGAGGAAATAATAAAGAGTATCTATTTATCCATATCATGATTTATATAATATCCTATTGTTTTCTGCCACTATATTCCTGTTTTGATACGCGTCGATTTCCCCGCTTCTTAATTAAATTTGAAAATGGCTAAT
The DNA here is from genome assembly GCF_026898425.1 of Galleria mellonella. Taxonomy (NCBI): domain Eukaryota; kingdom Metazoa; phylum Arthropoda; class Insecta; order Lepidoptera; family Pyralidae; genus Galleria; species Galleria mellonella. The sequence goes on along the minus strand of NW_026442042.1, from coordinate 160,105 downwards.
GGCTATCCTAAAAATCTGAAGTCAAAAGAAGAAAAAAAAATACCCTATTGGCGAGTGAGTTATCCTACTAGCGAGAGATAAAGTTGTTTTTAATAGTATTTTCACTAAAATAAAATAAAAAGTTAAAAATATGAACTAAAATTCATAATAAAGTTGATTGGTATGGAGAATATTTCATAATAAAAGGGTTTCCCTTTTATATGAATTATTCTCCGTATCTGATGTACTCGGCATTTTAAAATATTGCCACCCTTAACAGACGCTATTGCGATTACCAATATAACAAACACAAACTAGTTTCCGTTACTTATATTTTATCGTACATTGCTTTTACTGCAGCATTCTAACATAAAAATTATTATTAAAATATGCTTAAATAATTTTTATTGCAATTTTTAATATAATTCTATATATATTAATAAGTTTTGGTATTTTTAAAATTTTCAATCTGTCAATTGATAATTAATAGATATTACAAAGGAAAATGGCCGCCGATGTGGTGTATATCAAAGAAAGTGTTCTGTGAACTATCAACTCTCCAGCAAATAATAAATTTACACCGATCAGAAATTGTATGCTGTGATCCTAATTAAATAATTATAAAATATTTTGTACTAGATATCGAGTGTGTGACAATATTCGATCTCTAGTCCAGAATACTGATCCGAAATTTTATTGCAAGTATGAAAACGACATGGCGGACTACTAATCAACCAATGGGAAGCCAGCATCGGAGCGTTTCAGAATTGATATACTCGTATTTCGCGTCATTACGTTTTTGGTGCCTTTCTTCATTTACAAATTGAAATTGTCTTCTGTTATCAGTCAGTGATTTGATTGACTTATATTTAAGTTGGAATAAAGGATCTAGTGAATTAAGTGTAAGAGTAGTGTGTGACGTTCAATTTGTGGAAAGCATTAAAAACTGCTGGGATCATGACTGCGTTGGATTTAGGTTGAACTAAAATGCAATTCCATCGGTTTGTTTTTGTAAACAAGACTATGTTTTTGTGGTACACGTGCGAAACAGTACATAATTGACAGTTGCTATCAATGATGTCGGGAAGGGGGGCAAAGAAACGCGGGAGGCCCCCGAAATCGGGTTGTTTTGAAAAGAACAGAAAATTCCAATATCATTTATTGAAAAAACCGAAATATTTACAAGGTCTTAATGTGGGATCCACTTCTCTTGTAAGCACGCCTTCTGCATCTAGAGCATCTTCTCCACAAGGCAGTGATATTAGCAGACGAAGTACGCGTAAACAGAGAGGAGGAAAATCTCATAAGAGTAAGAGAGGTGGTTTGTCAAGTGCATATTCGCGAAGAGGCTATAATCCACAAGCCGCGGACTATCATGAGTCGGAATACCATTATGGGTCGGATTTTGGAGACGAATATAGTGATAGATCTGAACCAGAAGATGATCGCGCCAGCGAAACTTCTGAAGGAAGCGTTGGCGAAGGGGCCGCCAGTGACAGCGACTTTTCTGTAAGTAGTTACAGCACAACAGGGGGCATTGTCAGGAAAGTTGGCAGCAATGCAATTCGGGTACCTAGTCCAGATCCTCTGTGGCTACAAGACGAAAGGCAAATCCCTCCATTAGAGCTTCCTGCATCATCAGATGATTTAGTCATCCCCCAAAATTTAATTTTACAAGTAGTTGGTATTTATGAAGTTTTGCGGCACTTTAGACATTTGGTGAGGCTGTCTCCGTTTCGTTTAGAAGACTTGTGTGCAGCTTTAAGCTGTGAAGATCAAAGTAATCTACTTATAGAAGTACATATAATGCTGTTGAAGGCCTTACTGAGAGAAGAAGATGCTCAACAGACTCACTTTGGTCCTTTGGATCATAAAGATAGTATAAATATTACTCTATTTTTATTGGATGTCATGACATGGCCTGAAATATTAAGGATCTATGTAGAGAGTGACAAGTCCTTTGATCAAAATGTGATAAAAGTTTTGAACTCATGTGAATACCCATTTACGTCTATAGAGGACAGGGTAACAGTACTACAGTTTTTATGCAATCAATTCCTAATCACAAATCCTGTACGCGATGACCTGTTGAGTGAAGGTAAGTACTTACAATTAATGTAACATCTATTCTTTATAGTTATAAATTTTAGACAAACTTTATTAAGGTGGATGTATATGTATTGCAAACTAATATAGTGTGATTCAAGGATTTGCTTTAGTATTTATTAAATTTAAATATATATGGACAGTGTAAAAAGTGGAGTTAATATCATAGAAAGAAATAACAATAAATATATTTGGCATATTGCTACTTTGAAATAGGAATGCATAATTACCATTTTGGCAAATATTACTTATGTAATTTTGTTTAGAATTTGACATTATCAATCTGTAGCTTATAAATGTAGTTACAGTAAGTTATAGATTAGGAGGCATACTATTGTAGCTTTCAGGAATTACAACATATTGGAATTACCATGAGTATAATAGTGTATTCTATAATGTCCATAGTGCTGTTTGTCTGTAGTTGACAGTTACCACTTTCCATCATGTGGGCTTACATGGGTACATATCAGCTTGTTTGCCATTGTCCTAAAAAAGTTACAGTATAGAACCTATTTGAGGTAGTAATCCCCATCCTAACTTTTAAAGTTTTAAATCTAATTGTCATGTTAAAGTATATAAATAAGAAAGTCTTTCACAATCAGATGATTATAAATCTAACACAAAAGTTATGAGCAAAAATATTTTATTATTGTTCTTGTGTTTCTTCTGTAAAGTTGTTATTTTGATATTTATACCATTCTACCCTAAAGTAGCATATAGTATACAATTTATATGTATAGTACTTATATTAACTTGAAGTACTCTAAATTAGAGGTTTATCAATATACATAATGATCAATATAATGTAGTATGTGAAAACCATATTTTATTATTTAATAAGATCACAGATCAGAAAGGCATAAAAAATTTTAGGCATTGCTTTTCTAAAAAAAGATAAATTTTCATTAGGTTATAGGGCTAATAAGATTGAAAAAACTCAAATCCATTGCCTTAAAAGGTAGTTTCTCTTATGGTAATGTATTTCTGTTTTTAGTATTGTTAAAATATTATTGCCGGCTTATTGTATATGAAGTTGTTTACAAGCAAAATCTAAGAAAAACCACTCAAGTGCTAGATAAACTTACATGGAAAAGGTTTTGTATGTTTAATGAACATATAGGACCCTCTCCATACTCTAGATAATCCTAGTCTATTCAAAGTAATTTGGTCATATTATTACAACTAAATTTTAAATTCATACATGCATAATATTGAGTAATTTCCTATGTTTTTTTATATATTTTAAAAATTTTTGGCCCAGTAGTTTTAGAGTTAAAAGAAGGGTGATAAATTTTTGCCTATTTTCGTAAATAACTTAAAAACTATTTATCATAAAACAAACTTAGCCCTAAAAGTGGCCCCATGTTTAAAATTAATTTATTTATGTTACATGCCCATCTTTGAGTCACTGAATTATTTGTGTGTACATAAATTTCAACTCAATTGATTTAGTAATTTAGGAGAAAATTGCCTGTGGTGGGCATACAGACAGACAGACATTGAAGTGTTCCTATAAGGAGTTTTAACTTTTGAGGTACAGAACCCTAAAAATTACCAAAAGAGAATTTTATGTATTTAAGAAAATATTTAAATATGAGAAACTATCAAATTATCATTTATTAATGTAATTTAATAAATTATTTTAATATTATTTTTAAGCCATTTTTAATATTTTACATTTCTTGGTGTTATATTTATCAACTCCTGGAGAATTGAAGCTTTGTTTTTTGTTGTACTTAAAGTACAGTAACAGCTTGTTAACATTTAACTGGCATTGAATTGATTCTCATTGGTGGAGAATATCAACCTCCTATTACCAATGATATCAATACCCCAAAAAAGCAAAGTAGGTACTTAAAGAAATAATTAAGTATTATTTTCTTACAACAGAGCTCCAAAATTATTTTAATGGAAAGAAACAACCATCATTACCTTATAGTATTTGTTTTAAATTTTTTTATTCCATTACAAGAGTAATCGACAACTGTGACTGTGACTATCAAAGCTGCGGGGTACAAGCTTTGCACACATAAATAGGATATACAACTACCCATGTACCAAATTTCTTTCAAGTTATAAATGTTATATCATCACATCATAACATCACTTGGACTTCCATGAGAAACTGCCAGTATTATGACTATGCACAATATTCATAACTGAATGTTTTATTGTTTTAATCTGGAATCTAGATTGATTTACACTACTAAAGTTTATCAAAATGTTAAGAAATTACAACTTTACTACAAACAGTCATAGAAGTATCCATGACATGAATAAATGCTTAAACCACTGTATAGTATCCTATTATGATTTATATTGTTTTTTTTAACTCCCACAAGTTCTAAAGTATACAAATAATATTATAAAACATAACAACTAATCTTCTTTTGCAGTTCCTATACATTATGATGATCACTGTAGAGTATGTCATCGTTTGGGGGATTTGTTGTGTTGTGAAACTTGTCCAGCTGTATTCCATTTGGAATGTGTGGACCCACCATTAGTTGATGTCCCATCTGAAGACTGGCAGTGTGCTCTTTGTAAGCAACATAAAACTATTGGTGTAACTGATTGTTTGCCTGATGCTGAAAAACAAGGTTTACTTTGTCGTCACGAACATATGGGTTTCGATCGCCATGGAAGAAAGTATTGGTTTATTACTCGTCGTATATTTATGTAAGTATTGAAATACACAGATATTAGATGCAGTTAATTGAGTATATAAATTAATTAATTATAATTTTTAAAATAAATTAAAAAAATGAGATATTGAATTATTTGCTAATACTTAACAGTTATATTTCTATCCAGCGTATTCTGTATTAGCTTTTATACACACAATGGCCCAAATGAGAGGCTAAGTGCGGAAAATGGAGTCCCTTTCACATTCTGTATAAGCTGTCTACATTAAAGCATTTATTTTTCGCAAAATGAAAGAACTTGATCAAGCAAATTTTGTAAATGCTGCTCGTAGTACTTTTATAGTATCGTAGCACTTTCCTAAGAGAACTTTTCTGTACTATATAGGTTATGATATATATATATTAATAATAAATTATCATATATATATATTTAAAGCATCATTATTAATCAAATATTCTTTGAACTTTTGAAGAACAAGTATTTATATTATTTAGAGATTATTTAGTGATTGTGAAATACTAAATGGAGTTTTCGAGCTAATTTTTTCTCTTGAAAAAGCCAATTCAATATTTTAAGATATTCTAAATATTTTCATTTTTTTTTCTACCTAATATGAAAATATTCTTTGTTGTAACGGTATTAATAAATATGCCATTATAATGTATTCCTTCGTTTCACTATGATTGACTCGAGCCAGTATTCATGAGTGTAACTTGTCTGAATTAATATTTTTGATAATTCATGTTACTCCATTCATTATTGCTTTGTGTTACCATAATATTAGTGGCCCATCTGTATTCACATAAAAATTTAACCTAGCTAGCTGATTTAAAAACAAAAATGAAAATTATGCAGAACTTATTCCATAATCTCCAATTTTATTTTATTTTCTTTAAAAAAATATTTCACACATCTTTTACACAAAGCGCAAAATATTGCTATTATACATATTTAGAAATATGTGCCAAATTTTTCCACCTATCTCCAGTGATGTACTTATTTGGAACCGAAATTTAATTTGTATGTATGTAGATACAACAATGAAACCTGAACTAGAATCATAAAAGTATTAAAAAATGCTTATAATCTAGTTTATTTATAAAGATTTATTCTGTGTAACTAATATTTTTCCATATGAGAGTCCTGTTTCCTGAAAATATTAAATAATTATTATATTCAATCAATAAATGATAGCAATTAATTATTTTAGAGAAGCTGAAAATGGCGATGTATGGTATTATACAACACCTCAGCAGTTCCAAGAACTATTAAATGTATTAGATGCTGACGAAATGGAAACTCCCCTGGTCCGGGAACTATTAGAAATGAGACAAGAAATTACTAGACAAATGGAAATTACAGAACGATTAACAAATCAAGCAAAAGGAAATCGCAAATCCTACCTAGAAGTAGAAAATTCTAATATTATAAAACAAAGAAAACTGAAAGAAGAATTAAGGCAACAAAATGAGCAAAATGTCGGATTGAAAATTGAAGATGAAAAAATGGAAAATGATTCACTTGTATCTGATGATGTGGTCAATGAAGTTACGGTAACTAGTGAAGACATATCACATGTGGATAATGAAGATTCACAGCCCGACGTCACAGATGATGACGAAATGAAGAAAAATAAAACTCATAATAATAAAACTAGATCATCATTAACACAAAAGAAAACTGATGAAGGTATATATAACTTAAAAAACCATAGAATAAATCGGAATTTTAGAAACTCGTTTCATTATCATATGCTGAGAGGTGCACCTCACATAACCTGACAAACTTACTTTAATTTTCTGGATATTGTAATAGTCGTACTGTAAATTTTATAAATAGATGATTATAGCAAAATTGCTACTTATATTCATTTATAGCTTAACGCTACTATAGATTTATATCACAATATGAGTAATATGTTGTTGTTCTTGTATTGTCTTTAATACATTATTTATTTCCAGTTTCTGAACGAGTAACACGTTTAAAATCAAATCAAATATCAAATGGATCATACCTATTTAAATTAGGAAATGAAAATTCGTTTAAAAATTATGTAAATCAATATTCGATCAATCCTCTTGCTTTGAATAAACCTCAAAGAAATGAAGAAAGAGATAAAAAGCGTTACATGGCGCACAAATTTTCTTTATCTTCAGGACAAGAATTTAAATGGGTTGGACTTCTTAATGGTTTGTCATTATATTAACTATAAATAATATATGTTAGTTATTATATGTTGTTACAATGTCTTATATATGTATTTTCTTTCAGCTACAAAACCATTACTAGTCGCTACATTGAGACAAACTTTGTTACAACTAGAATCCAATATAGTGATACAGTTTATGCATCCTAATTGGTCATTACTAAGAAAGCCTTGGGTACAGGCAGTACAACTATGTCAAGCCCCACGGGATTTTTCTAGAGCTCTTTGTGTTTTACAAGTGGGTATTATATTTTAACATTAATCACTTTGTTAATATTTTTCTTTTTTTAAACAATTTTCTACACATTTTCAGGCATGTATAAAAAATGTTGTATGGATGCCGGCTTGGCACGAACAACTTGGCCATGTCAAATTGATACGAACCACGGCCTTAGAGCGTGAAGAACGTAAAAAACTAGATAAACGAGAGAAAAAAGAAAGAGATGAAGAAGAAGAACGTTACAGAACTGGATATAATTTTGTTAAATATACATTAGGTTTCCGCCATCAGGTAATATATAACAGAAAATAGTACTAAAGTATACATTTTGTAAAGAAAGTGCAGATTAAACTAAAATAAAAAATATTTTTTGTGACAAATAAAAAAAAATACATCAATAAAGGAATTATAATTCATTCTAAAATATAATGTTATATTTTTTTCTATGACGTAAACTATGTATATTTATAATTAATGCGTCTATTTAAGGTATGGAAGCAAAAAGGAGAAGAATACAGAATTCATGGCCAATGGGGTTGGTTATGGAATTCAACCACTAGAAAGTTTAAAAAGCATAACACAACTCCAAAATTGAACCTCAGCAATGGACCTGCTAAAATTGCAGTTAGAGTGAGGGAAGGAAATACAATTAAAGTATTAGCTGTTGAACCTAAAACCTATGAGTATTTAATTTCAGATAAAACTGTGAACAAGGAAGTTCTTGATAAATGTGAGTAATGCAATCATGCAAGTCGATATTCACTATTTTTATTTATATATATATATATATATATATATATATATATATATATATATATATATATATATATAATAATAATATACATGAATATAGAATGTATGAAGGTGTAACAATTATATTGATAGCTCTATTATTTCATATAGCAATTTTCAAAAGTAGTAAAATATGTAACTTTTAGATTATTATTTTATGAATAATAATGTTGTATATGCTTTCAGTACCCCCATCGATGCGTAACTTAATTGTAGAAAAAGAAGATGATAATGATTTTGAAGAAATTGATGTAGAAAAATCTTTGAGTTCTTCTACAAGAAGATATTATCCCAAGATTGCAAAAAAATCGAAATTAGATGATTTTTTAACTCGCCGCACGTACTTAAAATTCATGGAAGAAAAGAAAATTGCTAATTTATTAACCAAAGTGAAAAAAGAAGATTTAGATGTTAAAATTGAAGATGATAAAAATATTGATGTTGAGAATGATGAACCCGAAACCGAGATTCCATCTATCTGCGAAACACCAAATGAACGAAAACAGAATATCAAAGATGATGGCACAAATAAAACTGCCGATGCTTTGAGGGATCGATACCACAAATTGGTTGAATTGACAAAACATTACAAATGTTATTCAAATAACTGTAACAAAATGGAGTCGTCAAGTTTTCTACAAGGGTCAGCTTTAAAAATTAATTGTTATTCGCCATTGTGTATTCTCAAAACAAAGCTGTTAAATGAATTATTGACAGTATTAAAAGGCGGTATTAACAACTGTTCTAGTTTATTAACCAACTCAAAAGAAAACACAAAAATGTCAATTCTTGAACAGTACTTATTAGGAAAAAGTTCATTTTCTACTGTAAACAATAATGAGAATATTTTGACAGATTTGTTATCTGCTGTAGCCTGTGCACAAGAATGTGATAATAAAACCACAGATGGTTTTGTAAAAAGAAAATTAAGTAGTGATTGTGATGCTGTTGTGAAGTCTGAAAAAGATGATGATGCAATGTCTTCTCTTAAATCAGAGAGTACATTAGAAGAATCAGCTGTACCAGCAGTAGGAAATGAATTGGATATCGATATTACTTGCAATAATAGTGAAGAAAATGAAGTTGAAATAGGCCCTTTGAAGGAATTGACTGATCCTGATCAGAATATTGATGATACTGCAGTTGATCTCGATTCTGATAAAGCTAGGCCTCCTATACCGAAATTAAGGATAACTAGAGGTAGATCTTCGAAAGTATCAAGTAACTCTTCTACAATAACAAGTGACAATAATAATAAGGAATCTACATCCTATAAATGTTCAGTAACACAGTCTAAAAATGAGGAAGCTAGCAAATACCGTGCTACAATTAATAGACGTTTTGGACTTATTAAACCGAAAAGAGAAGATAAACTTGTCAAAGAAGAGAAAGCTGAAGATGGTTTGATAAGGATTTATTCAGCAGACAGCCCCCGTGGTAAGATATACCTGAAAAGAGTACAAACTTCAGCACTAGACAAAAAGAAGAAAAGAACACCAGTCAAGTATCCACTGTGTTCCACTTTCCACACAAGAAGTAAAGCAAAAACATTAATGGTTTTGCCACATCATGAATTAAGAAAAATTTCGAGGCAAGCTGGTCATAGCACTGTTTCTGGTTTTAGTCATAGTGCAAAACCAAATCAAGCTGTGTGGCCATATCCATGTGCAAGACCTTTATTCAAAACATGCTGGTTATATCGCACTGTAAATTTGCAGTGGTTAGCAAGTGCGGCATTACAACTTCGTATAATGTGGGCTTGTTTACGATGGGATGATATGGCTGCTAAACCAGCTACAGCTGACGGAAAACATCAATTAACAACGGATACAGAAATTGTTTCTTTAGAGTTATTGAAACATCGTCATATAGGACAGTTTTCCGAACGTACACAGTATCTTCGTCGCCGAGTAGTTATCCCTTTAGAATTACCAAAAACTGTACGGGAAGTAACATCAATACGTAGTGGCTTGCGGAAAAGAAAGCGCGCTGAATCACCTCAAAATACTGAACCTCAGGTAAATAAAGAAAAATGACTCGTATATCTTCATTTAGATTGTTTTATTATTATAATTATAGCTTTTTATCCACTTCAGTGGTCCCCAATGGTAAAAGCCTCCTCCATCTTTTTCCACTTCTCCTTATCTATAGCAATACTTGTCCAGTTTTTTCCTGCTGTCTTTATTATATCATCTGCCCATCTCTTTCTTTGCCTTCCAACATTTTCCCGCTGGACCTCGCCATTTTGTTGTTTGAAGAGTCCACCTTTTATCTTTGTACCTCACTATATGGCCTGCCCATCTCCACTTCTGTTTCATACTATTCTGTTATTTTAGTTTTCTTCCTAATATCAGTGTTTCTTATTTTCTGTATTTTTCTTAACTTTAAGATACTTCTTTCCATCGCATGCTGACATGATAGGATTTTGTTCTTTATTGTTTTCAGTATACGTCCATGTTTGGCATGCATATGTTAGGCTTGGCAGGATGCAGGAATCCATAATTATCTTTTTTAAGTTGAGACTGTAGTTCCCTTTAAGGATTTCTTTTTGAGCCCAATATTTTTTCCATGTTGTGTTCTTCTATCAACTTCATTTTCTCCACTGTTCGTTTCGAAAGAGACCAATTTACCTAGGTACACATAACTATCCACATAATCTATAGGGTTCTCTTCTATTTTGATTAATTTTTTGCTGTGGTTTGTCATGATCTTTCTTTTGGTTGCATTCATATTTAGGCCAATTTTCTTACTTTCCAAATCTAGTTCTTGTAGCATTTTTTCTAGGTTGCTAGCCGATTCGCTAAAAAGTACTATATCATCTGCGAAACATAAGTGTGTTAGTCTTTTGTTCAGTATCCATATACCCTCATGGCTCCAATCGATACTTTTAAAGATGTTGTTAAGTACTGCTATGAAAAGTTTTGGAGAAAGTGGATCTCCCTGTCTTACGCCTCTTCCAATTGTGAACTTTTCACCCTGCCTCTCCAGTTTGACTCTGCTTATATTTTTAGAGTAAATATTTTTTATAATATTTATGTAAGTGCTGTTTATGTTATTGTCAGCCAATTGCAGCTAACAGCAGTTTGACTCTGCTTATACTTTTAGAGTAAATATTTTTTATAATATTTATGTAAGTGCTGTTTATGTTATTGTCAGCCAATTGCAGCCAACAGCAGTTTGACTCTGCTTATACTTTTAGAGTAAATATTTTTTATAATATTTATGTAGGTGCTGTTTATATTATTGTCAGCCAAAGCATGCCATATGGATGAATGTGTAATGCTATCGAAGGCCTTGGAGTAGTCCACAAATGCTATGTAAAGTGATTTATTGAATTCTTTATACTTTTCTATTATCTATGTTCTATTGTGTGGATGTGATCGATTGTAGAGTAATGTGGTCTGAATTCAGCCTGCTCTATTAGTTGATATTTGTCAATTTCTGTTGCTATTCTGCTCAAAATAATGGATGAAAAGAGTTTGTAAACTGTGGATAGTAAGCTGATAGGTCTGTAGTTGCCAATATCAAGCAGGTTGCCTTTCTTGTACAGCAGTATAATGTCAGATTCACACCATTGCTTTGGTACCACTTGCTTCTCCAGAACTAGGTTAAAAATTTTCACTAGATATGTGATTAAAATAGGCGCTCCGATTTTTATGGCTTCATTCGTAATGTTGTCTGAACCTGGGCTTTTTTCAGGTTTTAATTTTTTAATAAGTTTTATGGCCTCGTACTCTACTATTTAGACTGTTACTCCATACTAATTTATTTTCTTTTTTTTTTTTATTGTGTTGTTTGTTGATATTGGGTATTATTAAATTTATATAACTAATCACAGGTTTCTGAAGAGTGGGTCGATGAGGATAAATTGGAATTATGGGAAGTACGTCAATATGGTGAACGCACTGAAAGGGCGACGCCAGTTACTCGCACTTCAACTGGTAAACTACCACAGCGAACACCAGCTGCACCACCCCCCAATGCCTCAGACCTTAAGGATAAGATGGAGCAACAACTACGTGAACAAAGAGCTGCACATCAACAAAAAAGAGCACTTGAAACTTCTCAGGGTAACATTACTATCAACTATCATCCTCTAATTCATTATTTTTCACATAATCACAAATTTAATCTTTGTTTTCTTTTCAGAGAAATCAAAGTCCACTCCTAATCAAAATTCTGGTAAAAGCACCCTTACTTCATTGTTAACCACAAATGCAAGTACACCAACTGGACAAAAAACCGTAATAGGCACCAGACGGATTATCATGACTAAAGGAGTAGATGGTTCAACGAGGGTTATCAGTCAACCTATTACAACAACCACAAAAAGTGGACAAGTTACAGAAGTCCCACCAAAAACAACAGGAACACCACAAAAGGATGGACCACAGAAAGTGCAAATAATAAGGGCACCAGATGGAAAAATTACAGTTAGGGGATTGCTGGCTGGACAACAGTTAATACAAATGCCTGATGGAAAATTGCATGTCGTGATGGCTGGTCAACAAGGAATCACTGGTCAGCTTGTGGCAGCATCGCCTGCTTCCAAAGTCTCAGACAATGATAAAGAAGACAAAGTGTTAACAGCCAAGACCACAACTGAAGATACAAAGGCCTCTCCGCGCGTCGTTCCACAACCGACACAACAGATCGTTCTACAGGGTAACCGGCAGCTAGTAGTACAACCATCGCAACAGGTGGTAGTGCAACAACCGCAGCAAGTGGTCGTCCAGTCGCCGCAACAGGTGGTAGTACAAAGCGGAGCGAGAGCGAACCTGCAGCCGCGCATGCAGGCCGTGCAGACGGTGCTGGTGCAGGGTCAGCTGCTACAGCGGCCCGCCACACCCTCCGCGCCCGCCCCAACTCGTTCATCCCTCTCTCGCACGCAGACACCCCGCGCTCGCCCCGCCTCTACTCAGCAAATCGTGGTCAATAATCCCGTTCTCGTACAGCAGATCGCGGCTGGTAAAATACAATTGGCAACTGTGAATGGACAGCAAGTCTTGATTCGACCTACTGGAAACAACCAAGCACAGATAGTAGCGCACATAGGACAGAGCCCGGCAGTGGCGACAACGCCGCGTGCGGCGCCGCCTCCGCCGCCTGCTGCGCCTCCACCGACACCTCAGCCCCCACAGCCGGCTCAACAACAACCGCTCACTGAAGATGAGATCGTTGAAAAGCGTCTACTAGTGGGTCAACCACCAGGCACTGTCATAAAGACTGTCACAGCACAGGTACATAATGTATTTACCATGCGAAATAATAGTATTTTATTGTATACTAGCACTTGTTTCGTTTTATATGGGTGCAAATTGTATAAACTTTCCATAAAAAATCTGAATATAAGTGAAATTCATATTAAAATTAGTTTAGAACTTCATAAGAAGTAAGCGAAGATATAGTCGTTAATAGCTACTTATTTCAACTTATTATTACCTAGAGAGATAAATAAGCAAATACTTTTATCATTCATTCCTCTACAAATGCATATGAACCATGTCATTTTCTGAAGATAATTTAGCAATCGTAATTTTATATAATGAGTACTGTACTACAATAAAGGAGTTAAAAACAATTCTTTTATACAATTTGTAATGACTAACAAGCTGCCGGCCACCTGATAGTGAAAACTTACCTGTACGCATAAACCTCACAAAACCCTTATGAATTGGCATTCCCAAATTGTTACTGTTTGTTTCCACTGCTATATTGGTACAAAGTAAATTATATTATTTTTTCTTTGTTACAGGTCATGCAAACGAGTAGTGGTCCTAGTATAGTATTGCAAGGGTTGCATGGTTATTCATTAACACCTCAACAATTGGCTTTAGTACAACATCAAGTAAAACAGCAGTTATTGAAAGGTATTAAATTCATAATGTTATTTACAGTAATTAATGACAATAATAACTTCACTACAACATTCATTAGTCTTATTGAGAAAAAAGTATTTAGTTGCTTTTTAAGTGAAGCCATAAATAATACTATTCATGAAATAAAAAAAAAATATAGAAAATACTTAAATATTTTGATATTAACTTGAAAATTTATTTTTTAAAATAAGTTGATACAAATCTCAGTCAAATTTGAATTCAATTAATTTGTATTAAAAAGAAATAAACATTAAATTTTTCCATGCAGAAAAGTTACATGCTTAATAAAGTATCATGAAATAGTTTTCAAATGTAAAATTATTTATAAATGACCACAATTAGTTGCAATTAAATTGTATATTGTATAAAATTGTAGCACAAGAATCAACGGGTAAACAAGGTATGCTGGGTCCGAGGAAGATGTACTTAGCGGTACAGCCAGCGCCGAGCGGAGCGAACTCGGCGAGTGGACCTGGTGCGGCGCCGCCACTGCCGCCACTGGCGCCAGTAGCTGCACCAGTGTCCGCCCAACCACTGCACGCGCTGCAGCCACTGCAGTCCGTGTCGGTGCCCGTGCCCATGCCGCATCAGGTAATTTATTACTACTAGACGCCACTCGTCACCATGTTTCACTTCGCGTGGACGCCGTTTCGTTGTTATATATTAGACTTGTAATTAAATAAGAGCCTATCTGCTAGAGAGATTTGTATATGGGCAGTTAGGAATTAGGCAAAATTGTGATATTTGATTCTTGTAGTGTTAACTTATTTATGTAATCTTAATAGGCGAGGCATGAAATTTAAATTATTTTAAGGGATATTATCAAAATGAGTGCATTTTTATAATTTTAATATTATACTTGCGTGCTGTAGCTAGAAAAGTATTATGTTTATTAATTTTCATATAAATAATGATGCACTCGTCATGATGATAACCTAATATCAATATAGCTTCTCATTAATATTAAATAAAGTGTTTTAACTATTGTCCATTTCATAGGTATTGTAAATTATGAGACTGGACACAATTTTAGCGTGAAATAATAATTCGGCAATAATTTAATTATTATTGTTATAATGCACCAAAGATCCTTGTAAAATGATAGCAATTTCTATAATGTATTTATGAAAATATTGTTTTCATATCTGTTAAAGATATGAAAACAATATTTTTCTTAGCAGATAAGTTATATAAATAGTAGTTTTAATACTAAATGCAGTGTTGAGTATCAAAATTTATGCAAAACTAAAATTGATTTTTACTATGATAAATGTTCCAGTCTTTAGTAGAATTTTAAATTTTTATAAATTAATCGAAGTAATATCGCATATTTTTAATGTTATTTTGAGTTAATTACCATTCTACGTTTATTGCAATATTGCAAGCAAACCTGAACGCTTGGTTACTGAATATAAATATGATTACCACAATAATCATTATTTTATTTTGCAATTATTTAATGAATGCATAGTTTGATAAAGAAACCTCTTAGAAAAGTAAAACTTAACGCCGAAACGGGATTTCTAAACTATATAAGTACATATAATACTATCAGTAATAAATAAATATAATATATATATATTCATGAATATATGTAATTGACAGTTTAACCTAGTTTAGCATTTTTGAGATTGCTAATAGTAGGAAATTAAATGAGCGTTTAGACATTTTAATTAAGTCTCCATTTACTGATATATTTTAAAAGTGGTGCTAAATTACCCAAGACATAAATTACATTTTCAGTATTTTACTATTATACATCAAAGAGAATCTCCTCGATCACAATTAATTATTCCTTGATTATTGAACTACTATTTATGCATTTATATTTTAATTATTCCACCTATTTTATTTTAGTCTATATGATTACATTAAATGTGCTAATACAGATACACATGCTCAGAATACTAGCAGCAAAACATACCAATTTGAACATATTTCACTTATGGGAGTACATTAGTTATTCTTTAATACGAGTGTCGTTTATCAATATGTTATTCATTGTACATAATCTCATAAGTATGCTTTTGTGAGCATGTGTTTCTCTACCCGGTTTGTCATGTAGACTAACATAATATATAAAATAAATTGCGCGGCTTATGATTATAAGTATTTGGCGTTTTATCAAGATGTGAACCATAATAATATGTATTAGTTCTAATATACATATTGAATAAAATTGATAAAACGCAGAATAACAAATGTACACTCACTTGATCTATGGGCTACAAAAATGGCATTCCGTAAAAATAATATAAATATAATAGTCTTAATCTTCCATTTAATCAATTGTAGAACTTTTACATATATATCAGGTAAATAGTATAATCATTTTGTGTATTTCACACAAAGATATTTTGTTCATAATATATCCTAGATTCCTAGTATACAGTTTTGAAATACGTTTGGTATCAGGAATTGCTCATACACCACCTGTATAACTATGTAATTAGCTATTACAGATCAAAACATTATTTATATATGATTAGTGCAATAATGTCACTTAAATAAAATAATTTGAATAATTCATTGACTTTTATTTATACAAGTCCTGTTTATTTATGTAAATTTATTTTCTAATTATCATTTTATTGAAACGTTTTGTGGGGGTGTATGGGCAATTTTGTACCTGATTATAAATCAAATATTACTAATAATTATAATTCTTAAAATAGGGAACGGGTAATCCAATTTTCATTTCATTAATGTATCGCAATTAAAATAATATAACAATTATTAAAAATTTAAATTTATTTGTACTGATATATTCCCACAAACGATTTTGAATTGTTTAGTTTGTTTCTTTTACATTCCCCATAAATTAAGGGTAGTGCAGGTTTTTATGAATTTACCGGATCTGTATATGTGGCATAAAATGAGGAATAATTATGATACTTCGGAACAAATGGACTTCTCAAAGTAAGTAGCTATTAAAAATATTTTATGAAATTACCAATACCTTTTACTTCTAGGGTGTTAATGAAGAAGAACAATTAAAGAATCAACCACTTCTAAATGGTGACGATAAAGAAATAAATTGTCACAAAACTGAAGAAATAAAGGGAAATAATAACAAAGCAGATATAGTTAATTCCACTCAGGAAGGAGTACCCGGTAATAAGTTCGTGCTTACACCAGACTATATACAGCAGAGTGAGTATATTTAATGTTTATGCAACTGTTATAAATAAAATACATTTTCACATAAAGATTTTCAGGCAAAATCAAATATGTATGTATTGTTACATTCTTAGTTTGTAAGAAAGTGTTGGTGTAAAAATAAAATTGGGCATGCAATTAACGATTAAGACTTGTAGAAAGATCATTCTTTCTATAAGAGGGAAGGCTGACAAAACAGATGTAAAGCACAAAAATGCAAGATGCAAAGCAAATACAGGTGGATGCCCAGATTAATCATAAGATCGACTATTTGCTATCTCAGGTTAAAGTTTTTGCAAACGACTTGTATACATGAATATATATATATTCTTACACGTGCACTTACTAAAATATGGCGTAACTTAGTGGTCGATAAGAAAATCTTTCTTAAACTTTCAGCGATCAAAAGTGCTTTGAAGCAGGAAAACCTGAATCCTGAAATTGAAGAGAAACTTCTGCAGCTTCAACGGTATCAGGAGAAACGTATGAAACCTGAACCGCACGTGGAGCGAGAGCCGAGAGCGATTGCCGTCTCAACGCAATCGCCATCGCCACCGCCGCGGCGCCGCGCCTTGTCTTCCCGCCATGATGATGACGATGAGTGGGTCGAAAGCAGTCCACGCAAGCGATCTAGGGCGGCGCGCCAGCCAACGCCGCCACCGGCGCCGCGCGCCCCGCCCCCGCCCGCTGCCACAGCCGTCGCTCCCGTCACCTTGCAGCAAACGCCCGCCCCAGCCTCCGCACCGGTGCAGCCTCCACCGACCTCACCAGCCCCACTTTCGGCAGTTGATGAGCGGCGCCGAGCGGCCTCCACTCACTCTCGGTTACAAATGCTGCTTTATAAACATAAGGAGATGCTGAAGAAGGATATAATAAAAAAACGGGGACTTCTCGAGAAAGAACTAGGCGTAGAGATACAGGTATGTTCAGATAAAAAGAGATGTTTCGTTTTGAGCCTAGTTCTCATAGTGATCAAAATATAAAAGTAATGGGATATATATATAAAAAAAATCATTAACAAAGTAATAACTAAGTTGAATATATTATACATTCTTGGAATAAGTCGCCCTTGTACTGTAACTTTTGTTCTTTCTTATGTGAACACTAAAAAATTTTAACCAAGCTAACTCTCACAGGTTTGATAGTTACTCAGCTACCTTTTTTTTTTTCTTTGTGTTCTCAATGTTGAATTCGTATTCTGTACTAAAAGCAAAAAAAAAAAAAAAAAATAAGAAAAGTTAATTACATTGGCTAGTGTATTTCATCATTTCTGAAACATCTTTAATTTTTCGATCCTATTAGGTTCATGGAAAGATGATTTGTCTTATACATTTTTGTAGAAAGAACTATCGGCAGAGTTGGCGTTACGTACGCGTGCGGAACGCAGCAAACAAGAGGAAGTGCGAAGCGGTAAGCGACGACAACCGCCGGCGGTTACACGCGATTCCACGCCGAAAAACGCTAAGAAAAATGTCAAAAAAGAGAAACTCCTTTGCATATGCCGAACGCCGTATGACAATACTAAGTAAGAATTTATTAGGCATTTTTTATTAGAGTAGTTTACTCGAAGTTAAAAAAAACATTGGTTTTCCAATATTCATAATATAAACTCTTCTTAGTTTGAGTAGATTATAAGCAGTATTTTATATTTTTATTCCGAGACTGTCGTTACCTGGTTGAATTAAGTTATGATCAACCAACCAAATGTTATCTTCACAACAATTTGAACAGTTAACGATAAATCTGACTAGAACCCAGATGTATTCTTACGAATCCATTTCATCATATCCCATTTGTTGAAATCCGATACATGAGCACAAAATACCTCTGATTATATTTAATTTGTAAAGGTTAGCTGGACATTTTTGTCCGTTAAAATAAAACACAGGTTTTTTAATGGATGAAGATGGAACGGTTACCCCGTCTGCTCTATCGATATACGCTGGCGGAGTACCAGTGAAGGGTGACAGGTGAGGATGAAGGCAGGTCAGTTGGTCCATAGTCAAGAATTAACCACTATGGTTTCCAGAAGTGGTTGTGGTGGTTTCCAGAGATTGGTTTCCGCGTGAAGGTCGACCTGATAGAGTATATTGCTAGCAATGGGATTGTTAAATCTCATTACAAACAATCCCTTTCCCCTTAGAACACAAAATTGCATTGCCATAAGTCAGAGTTTATTTGATTACTAGCTATATGTTCACATCCACGCGTCGATTTAAAGTCGCCGTCGACCAATAGAGCTGCCGTGTGGATCGGCCGGAACACGAATGAGGGTTACTGTGAAGAAAACTTTATTGTATCAACCTTTCCAATACTTCATAGTATATTTATAAGCAATAGTAGTATTGTAATTAAAACTTGTCTATTACAGGTTTTATGTTGGATGTGAACACTGCAGCAATTGGTTTCATGGTGATTGCGTTGGTGTCACTGAAGAAATGAGTAAAACTATGGAAGAATATATTTGTACTGATTGTCGACGCGCTGAGGAGACCCAAGAATTATATTGTCTCTGCCGGCAACCCTACGACAATTCACAGTTCGTATCTCATTTTGCAAGTTAACAAGTTTTTTAAATAGTTCAATGTAGAATTATGGAGTAGAATTGAATTTTCTCTTGCGAGCTCTATGTCCTTGTTGAGGGATAAAAGGAAAATATCAACATCATCACATCAAAGAGAAGAATTTATTTATATTAGTTTTATAACCTGCCCACCCAGTTTCATTAAAATCCGTTCATCTGTTGAAACGTGTTTGAGTAACAGACACAAACATGTTTACAAACTTTGACATGGTGGGATTTCTTTAGAAATATTACTTACTATATCCTTCATTTAATTCCATAAGCATAATAGAACATTTAGTTTGTAAATTCTATAGCTCCTATAAAATCTGATACTTGAAAACAATTATTAACTCTTAATATCTTTTTCTTTTTCAGGTTTTATATATGTTGCGATCGTTGTCAGGATTGGTTTCATGGGCGATGTGTTGGTATTCTGCAATCAGAAGCAGACAATATTGATGAATATGTTTGCCCCAATTGCCAAAAAAATAATTCTGTTAATTATGCAAATATGAAAGAATTGACGTCTAAAGACTTTGAAAATTTAAAGAGGCTGGTAAAACAAATACAATTACATAAAAACGCTTGGCCGTTCATGGAACCTGTAGATCCTAGAGAAGCTCCTACATACTATAAAGTTATCAAGGAACCAATGGGTGTGTAAACAATCTATCTATCTATTTAAGAGCTGCGCTCTTGTCGGTGGAGCTCTTACCACTCACTACGATTTTCAGCGAGTCTCTTCACCTCTTGATACGACACGACACCAACTCCTTCCTTGATCTGCCTGATGTAACTATGTCTCGGTCTCCCTCTCCCCCTTCTTCCTTCTATCTTACCTTCTATTATAATGTTCATAAGTTCGTCATGTCGTATCAAGTGTCCTAACATTTTTCCCCTTCTGTCCTAATAATTTGTCTTTTTTCCTTAACCCTAAGCAGGACCTCCTTATTGTTAATTCGATCCAATACAAAACAATAAGTGTAAACAATACTATTATAAATTAAGTAGTTTTTATTTATGACTTTATCTGCGTCGCTGGAATTCACTGACTGATATAAAAAGTAGTCCTATTTTCTCCACACATAGTACGTGTATATAAAACTTCACAGCGATTAGTTAAGCGATTAAAGCACTAAGATGAAGCAAACAAACTCACATATATGTATGTGTATGTGTGTGTGTATATATATATATATATATATATATATATATATGAATAGGTACTAATATCCCAACTTACAATTAAATTAAGTATGCTGAGCCTCAATTGTCATGTTAAGAGATAAGTTTAGAAAAATGGTGCCACAGAATCGACCCCAATGGCGACGGAAACATAGTTTTTTTTTTTTTTTACGAATAATCTGATACATACATTACATAAAATGTTGTCGTTTCTTTTTTTTTCCAGATCTACAGACAGTAGAACGAAAAGTGAATGAACAAACATATAGTACTTTAAGTGAATTTATTGGTGATATGACGAAAATTTTTGACAATTGTAGATACTTTAACCCTAAAGACTCTGAATTTTATCGTTGTGCAGAAGGTCTAGAAGCTTTTTTTGCACAGAAAATTAAATACTTTCGTGAAAAATTATTTGAATCTACTCAATGAAAAGTGCCAGTGTATAGTGTTTTAATGTGATTGACTTGGGCTGCAAAAATATCAAAAAGACTATGACTATGTTGTTGTTTATTTACGATTTGTAACATCTGTAAATTGTACACAAATTAAATTGAAAATATAAATGATTTTGATATCTATTGAGTATGTCAGTGGTACCATTAAATATTTATTGTATTTATTTACTGCTTTTCAAATTCGTAAATAAAAGCTGACGCGCTCATTAGATATAAAACTCTTGACAGAATAATTATTATGTATGTATACCATTCTGTGAAATATTATGTTAGCTAGTATAACTTAGCGACTTTAGTTATTTTAGTAGCATTTAGATTAAGTTAAACCTATTGTATGTAAGAAATAAATTTTTAAAATATACATCAAAATTATGCTTTGTATTCACTGGTTATTAAAAAACTGCGTGCTGAAAGTAAACTGATTTGTAAACGAATTTTAAAAAGTGGACTGTAATATGTAGTGTGTAAATTCTTATATTTTTTTAACTCGATTTTCGCGGGCGCTGTGAATCGTGTATGAAAGCGTATTAGGAATTTAAGATGAGGAAGTTATTACGGGACAGTGGAAAGAGAATGTTAGTAATGGGGACCATCAACCTCTGAGCACGTATATATACTGTTAGCGTAGGCGGGATTGCCATTCCTTTATCATAGCTATTTGGACATTTTAAGACCAATGACTTGGATGAGCGGACGATCTATCTACGCTATCACGCGAAAATAAGTACATTCACAACCGAAAAGACATATCTATAGTTCTTAATGGACGATAATAGAATGGTAATGCCGTCTACTCTATCGGTATACGCTGTCGAGACACCAGTGAGGGATCATGAGGATAAAAGATAGTATAACCCATCCTGACGAATTCCACAAAAATTAACCACGATGGTTTCTAACCGGAACCATGTAGAGGTTTACTTGAGTGGATATATTGCTAGCAATGGATCTGTAGGCTCCCCAATACTAACACTATATACCTACAATTTGAGCTATTTAGCCGTTTTATAGCGACTAGCTGACCACCTTTGGACTATATCATGTCCTTAAACTCCAAGCATAGCCTCATATTATTTGTTAGTCATGTGAGGCTATGTTTGTAAGGGAGAGTATATATTGCTAAGTTAGGTAGAGCCTAATTTAAAAAATCTGTTCAGGGTTTGATACGGATGATATGCCTAAAAAGGTAAAAGCCTTTAAAAATTAAAAAGAAAACAATTCGAGTCTATAAACCTTATAATAGACACGGATTATTTAAATAGCTAATAAAAGAGCTAGTGTTGCCCATTATTTTATTTTTTTTACAACTCAGGGGGCAAACGAGCACGCGGCTCACCTGATGGTTTTTTTTTTTTTTTTTTTTTTTTTTTTATACAACTTAGAATGGCAAACAAGCTGACGGCTCACCTGATGGAAAGTGGTAACCGTCGCCTATAGACATGAGCAGTACCATGGACATAACAGAGTATACTGTTTCGCCCATGATACCCCCCATGGCAGCGCATGCAGAGTAAGTGACAACCGCCGCCCATGGTCACCCACAACACCTACGGCATCTCTTTTCTTGAAGGTTATGTTGTCATATCGGTTCGGAAATACTGCTACTGGAAGTTGATTCCAAAGAGTGGTTGTGCGTGGGAGAGAGTGCCTTGAAAAACACACGGTGGAGGACCGCCACTCGTCCAGGTGGTTGGGATGAAATTTTAGTTTATGGCGGGCTATACGATGGTGAAAATCAGCAGCAGGTATCAATCCGAACAATTCTTCAGAGCACTCCCCATGATAAATTCGGTAGAAGATGCACAAAGATGCAACATCTCTACGCAGTTTCAGTGGGTCGAGCCGGACAGTAAGACGCCGATCGTCAACAATTCGAGCTGCCCGACTTTGAATGCGGTCTAACGAAAGGAGTTGGTACTGTGGCGCTCCTGCCCACAGGTGAGAACAGTATTCCATCTGTGGCCTCACTTGAGCTTTATACAGTTTCAGGCGGTTTTCCGGCGTGAAATACCGTCTCACCCTATTGAGCACCCCCAACTTTTTGGAAGTTATCTTAGCTTTTTCCTCCAGATGACCGCAAAACTGGACGACACTAGATATATCGACGCCAAGAATCCCCAGACTCGACTTATTATCGAGGGAAGTGCCCTGAAAGCGAGGAGATACGACAAACGGTGTCTTTTTTGCGGTGAACATGCAGACTTGTGTCTTCTTAGGGTTAAAGTGAACAAGATTGCGTTCGCCCCAGATCGAAACTTTATCGAGTGAAGTTTTGATTTCAGACACAAGTCTGTTCCGGAGCTCATCGGTATGTGCCGCTAACAATAATGAAACTAGTCGAGATACTAACAAAAAACGGTAAGGATCATTTTTATAAATTGGCAAAGGACTAATATTGCTCATTATACCACCAACAAACAAACAGGAAAAGAGATGGAGTATTAAAAAGGAACCGTAATTTTTTTGTTATCAGTGATAGTGTGATGTTATTATGAAAAATAGTTATATTTCAAAGGATCAGGATGAGTTAACAGGCATAAAATGGAAAGTAGTTTTACCGTTTGGCACTCAAAATGCGAATAGTTAACACTAGGCTTCGTGCAGCTATCTAATATATATAATAATTTTGTTGTCATTATATTTTAGTCCATAATTAAAAACTGACATGAGTTTCACTAAAATCTAAAAAGTTTAAGTATGTCTGTAAAGATGAGTTAAGTTATAAACTCACTGTTTACTATGCTCTTTAAATACCAGAGGCCTTGGATCCTATTTTCTGAGAACCATCGTAATTAGTCTTCAAAATCCCTTTCAAACCAACTGATCACCGATTTCAATATGTTTTATAATGGCACAGATAGATAAATGGACTACTTTCAAATAATATTTGACTATTTTTGAGTAATAAAATAGGCAAACAAATAAGAAAATAAATATTAATTATCTATTGATATTATGTATTTGGATATTAAACTAGATTATAAACGTTAAATAGGTTGAGAATTCGATTATAACTGATCGGTCAATTTATGGGCTTCATGATTTTAACCCTTCTTTGCATAATGATAGAAATTTCCATTATTTTTGGGCATTCAATGACACTGAATCCCCAAAAATTATATAAAAAAAAGAAAGGTTAACTTTTTAGCTTTTGATGTTTCGGCCGAAATCTTCAACAAAGATCGTTCAAATAAGTATTGGTTTTAGTTTTTGGTCATACGTCATTCAATGTTACCTCATTCTGCTGTAAAGAACCAGGTGGACCGTACCTACACCAGAATTGTCTACTAGCAACTCCAAGATGCAAGCGAAGCTTTCAATTATGCACAAACACATGTTTGTGCCATTTTCATGTGGCTATTTAGGCGGCTATTGAAGCGTAGACTTGAGACATCCATTTTCCATTAATATAATGGAATTGTAACCCCGCCTGCGCTATCGGTATAACCGTCAGGACACCAATGAGGGATAATAAGTGAGGATATAATAGATTAATTAGTAAACCGTGACAAATTTAACAATAAATCAATCTTGATCATATCCAGGGGAAAGCACGAGGACGTTGACCTGACAGCGTACATTGCTAGCAATACGACTACTAATCCTCATTACTAAAAATCCCTTCTCCCCCTAGTGATATCCATTAAAGTAGGGTAGCTGACGCGTGTTTGAGAGGGGGTGAGATCAGATCGCAATAGGCGACAGGAAGTGTCGATACTTTAATACTATTACTTATACTCTGCCAATACCTAATGCAGAATAATAATAACTCTGGGGTTTTTTAATGGGTGATAAAGGAAGGGTTTCATTGGTTGTGTGAAAATGGAATAATAACCCCGCCTGCGCTATCTATATATACAGGCGAAGCACCGTAGATGATACAGTAAGGGACGATAGGTGAAAATAGATAGGCCTCATTACCAACAATCTCTTATTTTCTCAATGAGAAGATTAGCAAATACCCTGTGAGGCCGACTTCCATGCAATCTTTCTGGTAACCATCGTTGTTAATTCGTAGTAAATCCTTACGATGAACCAATTGATAATTTTATCTGCATCAGTACAGGCGGGGTTACCATTCTATTTTCACCCCATTCAAAAAACCTAAAGCGGGAAATGATTTCCTATAATAAAGACTTCACAAACTATCATTAATTGCAAAAGAATCATAATTTTAAACAAACCGTGACTTAATAAAAATTAAAAAGAACTAATTCAAAATAGTAATTTTAATTTCTAAATCGCTTTACAGAGGCATCACGAATGATTAGGAAGCGATTATGTTACGTAATATCATTTTTTACAATTAGCAATCGTTAGCTGTGATAGAAAATGACTCCCGGCTTTAAGGGTGGGTGCTGTCGGTAACCTATTATAATAACAATATAAGGATAGTATCTACGTAGAATAACGTAGTCACGTACTAACAAACTGGAAATACAATCCCCGAGACGAGACAAAACATCTAAACTATGTAATGTTAAATATGTGCATGTAATAGTTCTTTTTAGTTGACTTCTTAACAAATACAAATGTGATAGCTGAAAATTACATGATATTGCTGTCATATTAATTTGTGACATGTTATGCTTTACTAAAAGCGACCAATGTGCGAAAATTACTAATTCAGAGCGTCGGTTCTCTATCTCGCTTTAACATGTGTTATATGTAGGGTTGCCAGATACGAATTTTGATTTCACCGAAACATCAAATATTTTTTTCCAAATTGCTACAATTTTTAAGATTACCCTTTACTTTTTGTTCGTCTTACCCTTTTTGTATTACTACCTTAATTCATATATTTTATTATATTTATATACCTCTATACTATTGCTTCTCAACTATTTTTATGTCATGATCTACAAAAAGCCAAATTGTTAAGTCAAAAGTCTTGCGATTCCTCACTATAACATTATCAAAAACAAAATCCTTTCTCTGTATCCATTACTTCTATACCACTACTTTATCTATAGGTGTGACCACCAAAAAATACGTATACCGAATGAAATTAGTCATTAGTAGTCAGATCATTAAAGTCATGCATCGCTACGTTAAATAAATCTTTCGAGTTCTTATTATTTTTTAATAGACTGCGACTTCCTTTAATAAAAACGCGACCAAGCCCCCAGGGGTAGTGGCTCCTCCCCCCTTCCCCTGGTTGAGAAACAATGCTCTATATAGTCTGCAAGTACTAAAATAAAAATTAAAAAAAAAAAACAATAATTTTACTTAAGTTTTCCCAAGTCTAATTCACTTTTTAATATTCCAAAATTTCGCGTTAATAAAAACTTTTATGCAAAGTTACGAAAAATTTTAAATCTGGCAATGATGATTATATGTTTATATTTCTTTGTAATTACCAAGCTTTACAATTATATTGGATAGGTATGTTTTATTTATTATTTTTATTATCACATCAAAGGTTCCAAAATAATATTTATCCATAATATTTTTTTTTAATTACAGAATATACCACCTACATATATAAATAAATTTATATTTGGTCATGTCAGTTACATGAAGAGGAAAACGTGATTCCAATTTTGTTGTTTAGGTAACTTTCGTTTGCCTGGCTCGCTTGCGTGTATCCAAACGGTTTTTGACGGATTTTTTGTAGAGGTTATGTTTACTGCATAATTTTGTCGAGTCAGAATTTAGATATCTATTTGAGGATATAAAAGTGACTGATTCACTACATAACAATAATAACGCAGTACAATCAAAATGTTGGTGACTTTGAAAACATTACAACAACAAAGTTTTCAAATCGAGATTGATCCAGAAGAAACTGTCAAAGCATTGAAGCTAAAAATCGAAGTTGAGAAAGGTAAAGATTATGCGGCCGATTATCAACGACTTATTTACGCCGGGAAGATTTTGCTCGATGACAATAAGATAAGTACATATAATATAGATGAAAAGAAATTCATAGTTATAATGGTAACTAAACCAAAACCAGCGGAAACTCCGGCTTCCTCAACTTCTGCGCCAGAAGCAGGTGAAAGTGCTTCAACTGAAAGTGGAGACTCTAAAGAGAAAAACTCTATTGAAGAAACGCCAAAGCCCCCAACTACTACAGAACCAGAACGTGCTGTCGAAACCCCAGCAGTTGCGAATGAACCAGACTTTGAATCAACAGTTCAGAGTATAATGGATATGGGCTACAATCGACAACAAGTGGAACAAGCTCTTCGAGCTTCATTCAATAATAGAGAAAGGGCAGTAGAATATTTAATAACAGGTATACCAGAAGAGTTGCTTCAGGAACAAGAAGCTGAAGAAGGGTCAGATGAGGATCCATTAGCATTCCTCCGTGACCAGCCACAGTTTCAACAGATGCGTGCAGTTATTCAACAGAATCCTAACTTGTTGAATGCAGTTTTACAACAGATTGGCCAAACCAATCCTGCATTATTGCAAGCAATCAGTCAGCATCAACAAGCATTTGTGAGAATGCTCAATGAGCCTGTTAATCCCCCAGCATCTGGAGCAGCAGCAGCCACAGAGGAGAGTGCAATAGCAGACTCTGCACAACCTCAACAACCACATAACATTATTCAAGTTTCACCCCAAGATAAAGAAGCTATTGAAAGGTTAAAAGCTTTGGGTTTTCCTGAACATATGGTAATTCAAGCATACTTTGCTTGTGAAAAAAATGAAAATCTGGCAGCTAATTTCCTGCTATCACAAAATTTTGATGACTAAAATAATTTTCATTTATAACAATGAACTTGTTGAAGTGGAGAGACGAAATTATAAATTCAACATTCATGAAAAAAGTGTATTTCATATGTTTTCCTATGTCAATAGCCTAATAGTTTACTGCTTGTATATTTCATGTGTACATTTTACACTGAATTTCATAATTTGTCATGTCTAATAAATTTCTTATTGTTCAAATGCATTATTTATTACTGTTATGTTATTTTGGAAGAAATAAGTAAATTGAAATTTAAAAATGTAAACAAAACTATAATCAAATTGAACTTTAAATTTTTTTAAATAAATAGAAAGGAATGTAAATAAAGTAGTTATATGAATGAAAAGTGTAGAACAATGCTGTTTATTTAGTTTTACACATGTGAATTATATTTGATCACTTCAAACTCGTAAATTAATTTGGTATTTTAGCTTGTTCCCTAGCATTATGTATAAGTAACTGAAAATGAATTTGTCAAGGGCTGTTATGTTAAATATATAACATAAATAGTATATAGATCATATATTTTAAACTGATCTACTAGTTGGGCTCATTTGTATATTTAAATTAAAAAAAAAAAACGAGAATCTGCTAGTCATCTATCAAACTGACATAAAGCTTAAATATTATTCTAGCGCTAATACCTTACCTTTGGTGATTTTGATACTGTCGACCCATTTCATGTATCTATCTGTGCACAATTCCATCCAAATAAATTTTGCTAGGGTAAATTCATAGTGACTATAATGTACTCTTTAGTCATAGAAATAAATAATTTCATACTTATAGGTAAATACCTAATTTTAGAAATACATAATTAGATATATTTGTGTGTCTCTAGATAGAAAATTTAGCATAATTTTTTTTGAATAAAATATAAAACGTAAAATATCGCATTGATAAATGTAGGTATATGGAAATCATTGTTTTTAAATATATTCTTTCTTACTTGATCTTAAATTCAGCAACGAGCAATATATTAAAAAGTCCCATATCACGATTTTCGTTTATGCTAATTTACGAAATAGTTCAATGAAATTTTCTAAATGTATAATTATTAGGTCCAACTTGAGAAATAAGATAGCTTTTAATGCGATGAAAAATGGACCTAGTAGATGTATTTTAATGGGATGAAAATGGAATCGTACTCTGCCTGCCCTAAAGATGTAGGTATACTGGCGGGACACCAGCGAGGGATGATAGATGAGAATGAAGGCGTGGTTAATTCGCCAGGAACTAACTACGATGGTTTCTAGAGGGACCCGGTTGGGGGTCGGTCTGCCCTGGTTAGTCTGTAGGAGGCAAAACAGCGTTTGCCAGCTTAACTAATAAAGTATGCATATAATATGTTCTACACTGTAAATCCAGATGAAGTAGTCGGGCATTTGTCGACTCCAGCCATTGTAGTAAACGTAACATTTATTGTACTTACATTTCGCCGACCAAGCCACAATCCTACCGCCGTGTCATCTTTGGGATTATTATATTTTTTTTAACTACCGTTAGCTTTTTATTTATATTCAGATTTTATTATACTTCCCAATTGTATTAGAAAAAAATTCCATGTGACAATGACAAGACATTCTTAATACCTGTGGGAGCAAATTTATTAAAAGTATTAGTGTAAAAAAGAGAAAATTTGCACGTCGGTTTAGGAATATGGAAAAGTATGAAATAAATAATTGATTGAACATAGGTGTATTGAATGCGAAAGTGAGAAGATGCAAGTGCTAGGGGAATAATCTATAGAATTAATAGACATTATAATCTGATGTAGGAACAAGGTTTAAGAAATATAGATGTATGAAAGGTTTCCCATGCCTACTTCATAAATTCGGCACGATTGTAAGTAGAGGATAAATATCATAGGATTTTGGATAATTAATATTTTTTTAATTATCCAAAATCATAGGATTTTGGATAATTAAAAAAAAAATTAATTAGATGGTACCTTTTGAAACAGATTCGCGGTTCATCGGTGATAGTTGTTTCATTACTTAAAAAAAATATGTATCTTAGAATGACAAATAAGCTGGCTCACCTGACGGATAGTGGTAACTGTAACCACCTATAGAATGAACAATATACGTCCACAACACTCTTCATGCGTTTCTGAGGACTATTGTGTTATACTTGGTGGGTTTTTTTCATCCTTGTACAATAACACTAAATACACTATGGTGTAACCATTGCCTATTGACATGAATAGCACCATGGACATCTGAGTATAAACACTGCGATGCCCATGACTTTCGTCATGCGTTGGCAATTCGTAAAGAATATGACGTACAGAGGCAGCACTAATACAAAAATTAAGTTACAATATCTTCGCTAAATTTTCAATTGTTTAATAAATACGTAATCAGGAGGCTTGTTTGATTGCCTATTAATTACAGTAATTTGTAATATATCAGATTTCAGCTGCAGCTTTATGATGGTTACTATACCCAATTGAAATCAGAGGGCCTACCATGAAATATTTTCCGAAATTTCGAAGCCGAACGAAACAAAAAAATTGATGTTAAAATTACATAATACATGGCATTTGAAACTATTAAATATTGTTCCTTTGGACTTTTATAATAGGATGTATGACGAATGAAATGTTAAACGGACCAATAAATGGTTATTGGTCCGATTTTGGTATAAACAAAAACACGAAATTGAGTCCGAAATTTCGGAATTTCATTTCATGGTAGACTTGCAGAACTTATTACCGTACGTTTAGATAGTAAAAAAACTACATTAATACATCAAACAGTTAATATTATTAATATTTATAAATAGCATTAAGTTAACATAAAAAGCTATCTTGGTATAAACTTTATTCATTCTAGAAGGCACTTTGCACAATGTCTATCATTAATCTTAAATCACTTGCCATGACTTACTTTAAACAAGAGAAAAATATAAATCTTTAATACAATGGTAATATACCATCTTATCATGGTAATGAGTACCTATAGGTATTAAAAAGTAAATAGGTATTTCGTCAAGTCAATCATGGCAAATTATACATCATAAAATCTTAATTTAACTCTGGTAGTCAACTATTTACCCTTTCACAAAAATATAGTAGATTTCGCGAATTCAAATTGAAAGAATGGAATCTGTCATTCGCAATTATTTACACCAGCAACGATTCATAATTTGTGATTATAATCAGAAATGCAGTGAAAATTAATTATCATTCTAATGTACAACAGCAACCATTCCTTCTCGCCCACAAGATTAAAATAACTAATAAACTATATACAAAGGAATTTCATCTTTTATTATACATACATTCTTTACAATACCTATATCTCTATACACAATGTACATAATATTTTCATTTCTTATTTCTCACTTATGAGAAGAAATAGTGATAGGTATAAACTGTACATTGCAATATGGCTATTGCACAAAATAACTAAATATTATAACTTTGGCTTACCCACAAACACCTGATAGGTGTAAAAATTCATTAACAACCATGTTAAATATAATAAAAAGGGACAATTTCACCAATATCTTGAATCACAGACTAACGTGACAATTATATAGAAACTATGAAGACCATTTGTAAAGAATGTAGAAACACAATTGACAAGAAAGAACAGACAGGCAAGTAAAAATGTCATACATCAATTGTTGTATCAAATATTATGAGCACATTGACAAATACTCAATAAAAGAATAATTTATTTTAAAAAAAATTTTTGACCCAAAATGGCACTAGAATTTTTAAAATGTTTCACTTCATACAGTATTACAAAAAATGTATAAAGGAATGGTAAACAAAATCTATAAATAGGTATTTAGGATAAGTTTAAAATATTTTAATCATTATTTCGTTATCATTATTACCTAGTTCGTATATTTTCACTGTGTCTAAAGTCAAACTGATATTAAAAACAATAACAGAAAATTATAAAACAGATATTAACAATTTAACATATCAAAATAATCTAACAATACTTCGTAATAATCCACTTTGTCTTAAATGATAATCCAAGAAGTTTATTTGACTTAATTGAATATATTCCAATCAATCAAGCCCGCCAACGTGACTCGTTGCATTGAGAGTGGAGCGAACCCATGTACCTGTTCTGAGAGCAGCATGTAAGCACAGTGATCATGTGTGCCACAAATTTTCACCGGCAGGGTAACGGCACACCCGGTTAGCCGGCTGGGCCTCATTCTGTCTTTTGTTGGCAATAAAGTTCTTTTAGAGATTTAAGTTCCTCTATGAGTGCTTTGTTTTGATTTTCAAGCACTGCAACTCTATTTTCAAGACATTTGATATATTCCTTCTTTTTTCTTCGGCATTCTCGCGCTGCTTCCCGATTCTTTAGTAGTCTTAGTTCACGTTTACGAGTTTGATCTTCTAGCATTGGACCTAAAAAGATAGTACGATTTGTTCGTGTCTTTGACAAAACATTGCATCTAAAGAAATATCTCAGGTTTAACTTGCATTTGAATAAACTATACTAACCCGGCACATAGAATTGACCGTCTTGATTTGTTGCATACTGTACAATCGCGCCGCCGCCTGCGGCCCCCGATACCGCTAGTGTATGTAAGCCACTGTCTGTCTGAAGTGCTCCAGCTGGAATCACTAAAATACATATCCTTTTGTAAATTATAATATATAATTATTTATTTTGTACTTACATACTACATATGAACAAAAAGAAATATGAGATTCGTATTAATAACTAATAGGCTATTAATAAGTAGACTATATAAAGATTGTGCTCTCTGGTTAGAAAACAATATACTAAAACAATGACTTCATTTAATTATTTAGTTTTGTGATGGTATGTTATTGCATTATCACTATAGTATAATAATTATGAATAATAAATCTGCAGTATGTTGGATACAGTTAATTTTGTGTTAATGATTCCACAAGTTTTTAAATAATTAACCATTGATATTTTTTCTATGTATTTATTTATTGGTAGTAATATTACATCAAGAGTAATTTTATATGTATGTATTTAAAGGGGCATCTGGATGCACTGAAACAATTTATAAAAATATTTCACTATAACTCGTGAACCTCTTGACTGGCACATGTAAAAGATGTATATATATTATGGTAGACAGGCGTACACACACACCCTCATCTACAGTCTGTGAATATAGCGGAAAAGAGGGGATTGTTAGTAAAATCCTAATGACCTTATCAAATTGACTAGAAGCTAATATATTATTTCCCTGGAGGAAAGGGATTGTTCGTAATGGGATCTAACTGCTCTAGTGCTCGCAATGTACCCTATCAAGTCGACCTGCATGCGGTTTCTCCAGTCCTACTGAAAACCATCGTGGTGAATTATTGTTGAATTCATCATGATTGGCCAGTTAACCTGCGTTCATCGTATTACCCTCACTGGTGTTCGGCTACTATATATCTATAGCGTAGATAGAGAGGCATTCATTTACATTCCAATGAAAAAAAATTAATTTACCGTATACAACCGACCTCTACGACGTCCTCAGTATAAAACCATAGTCATTCATTCCTAGTGAATTTCTCACGTTTGGCTAAATGACAGACTTCATTCTTATGTTAATACACGAGATTTATTACTGATATCCTGACAGTATAAACCAATAGCGCAGACAGGGTTATTATTTCATTGTCAGCGTTAAAAAAAAGAACTGATGTATACTGGTTATATCCTTGCACCTTGCAGACTTGTCTCTATAGATATACCCTACAATATGTTGATTATTGGTATATCTAAGGCTTTTTTATATCTATAGTTTTATACGTAAAAGAACCGTATCTAGCAGTTAAATATCAGACTATGGAATTAAAATATCGTAGTATACAATTAAGCAAAGGACTTGGATTATAAATTAAAAAAAAATTGTATAATATTTATGGAATATAATAATGGTTTTTAATGGGAGTGGAAGATGTATTTTAGTGAATTTATTTTTTTTAATTGGCACTAAATATATATCATTTTGGGCTCATAAAAAATTTAGAAAAGATGGATTGATTTTGGCCAGATGGTATTGACGCATTATGCTTATGACTGTCACCTATTTAACTGTAATTTAATCGATAATTAACATTTGTCGATCAGTGGATTGGTGTCAAGGTGCTCAATATGCATATATATTTCGCAAATCAATTTTAATTCAACTCAGGGAGTATAGCATTTCCATTTATCTATTTTGTTAATCTACGTCATGTCATTATCGGAGAATTAGAGTTTTAAGTTGCAAATTTTTTTATTTAGAATCGCAAAATAATGAGCATACATTTTTAATTAATAAAAATAAGATATTATAGCATTTAAAATTGTAAATTATTATTGTATTTGTGATATTCTTATACGATTATTAATGCATCTTAGGAGTAATTAAGTCAATCATCTACAGCCACTTGTTTAAAAAAAAGATAGGTATGTAATGAATATTGCCAAACAATACAGGTAGAAAAAATATCCTAAATAGGTAATGATAATTCTCATAGTTTTCTCGAGATCAAAATGAATACATAAAACTTTTAGATATAAACATCCATAACACAAGAAACAGGTTGGCATGACGTCACCTACACGGCTCGCGCTAGATTACGTCATCGGTTAGAATGTCAATCAGGCAGTGTAGGATGACGACATCTTTTTGTTGGGCTACTACTGTATATAATTTTGTTTTGCATTATTAAACTCACGACTTTTTTCTTCCTAATACAGATAGAGACACATATTTATTAATTTAGCCTTAGACGATTTATTACTTTATTTATAATAATTAAGTCGTTTATATACGTACATATAGTAATAGTACGTTTTTTAATACTTGGTATATTTAGTAAACAACCTTGGCAAATATTTTTATTTAAGTCAATAATTTAAAAATAAGACAATAAAATAATATACAAATAAGTTATTTAGCTTATTATTTATAAATTAAATATATGTAAATAAT
This sequence comes from Galleria mellonella, assembly GCF_026898425.1. Taxonomy (NCBI): domain Eukaryota; kingdom Metazoa; phylum Arthropoda; class Insecta; order Lepidoptera; family Pyralidae; genus Galleria; species Galleria mellonella. The sequence goes on along the minus strand of NW_026442042.1, from coordinate 125,276 downwards.
TTGATGATTTATAACCTCATATGCATCTAATTACTATAAAAATTATGCATTTATGATGCAAAGATATGTCAATATTGTTTAATTCCTAAATATGCCAAGTAGGTAAATATCATTCGAAATAATTTATTTGATTATTAGTATTAAGGTAGGTATGTATGTAAATAAGATCGAATATATAATTAAACAATACCATACATACAATATTATTGACCGAGTACTTTAGTATAATTTAACACATAAATTATTATACCTATAATTCGTGATTGAAAATTAGGTGAAACTTGATAAGAATAGGTTCTTAAAATGGTTTAATCTCAGAAAAAATAACACATGAAGTGCAAAAGATTGTATCTCAGAATATCAGTCTTAAATAAAAAGTAAAAAAATCTAAATTTTAAAAGATCAAAAGACATGTCTCAAAACGTAATTTTTTTTTTATGTTATATATAGTATATGAACTATAATGTACTTTTTAATAACTTGTATTAAAATTTAGATTAATGCGCATGTAAAAATAAAAAGGGACCGATCAGGTGCAAGTTGAATTCATACACCGAGGTTTCCGTACATAAATATGAGGTAAAATTACCTTTATTGTATTTCTCATATGACATACAACTCCTTCCTAAAAGTTATTATTATTGATACTACATGTCGTAATTTCATATCTAAAAAACAATGCAGCATAAAAATAAATAAAAATCAGTATTAAAATGTACAAATGAAGCCCTTTCATATGGTACCCCACTTGTAGGTCAATTTTGCAATTTTTAGTATTCGTTTTTGGCTCCTTAGCAAATAAAAATATTTTTTCAATTTCTATGAAATATGTGCGGAACAATGCTATTTAAAACAATTCTAAATTTGAAATCGATAACAATAATAACTGCTGAGATATAAGGCTGTGACAGATGAATGGACGGACGAACAGACAGTCATACCATAAGAAACCTAATTAACAACGATGTTGTTTTTTTTAGGACATAGAATAACTAATAAGCTGATAAAAGGGGCTACTATCGTTAATAAACATGAGCAGCATCATGGACATCATTACAGAATACACTTTGAGGCCCATGACACTATATTCATACATTGATATTCCTGGGGACAAAGTTAATATTTTATATTCAAAATAAAAAATCTACACTTACGTTACCATATTATATTAGATTTGAAATTATTATGTATTACAATTTAAAACAATAAAATAAATAAGTACACTATAATAGATAATTTAAAGACACAATTCGCTACTTGGTTTGACACCACTTCTACTTCTCTAATACAGATAATTTGTACATTATGAGACATAGTTGCTTTAAAATTCTTGTTACAATCAATCTATTAAGATTTAGATCTTTTTAGACATTGATATTCTGAAATATGAAGTATTGACAATTTACACTATATATGTTATTTTGTGTCTTGTATGATCTAAGATTAAACTCTTATAATGAATAATTGAATAATGGCAAGGCGGCCATTTATTTAAATTATGAAATTCATATATGTAATGTATAGCCCAGAATAGTGGGGGGAAGGGATTGTTAGTAATGGGGATTAGCAACCCCATTGCTAGCAATAAACCCTATCAGGTCGACCTCCTCGCGGTTCCCCCTGGAAACCATCGTGATTGGTTTATTGTTGAATTTGTTACGATGGGCTAACTGACCTGCTTCACCCTCATCTATCATCCCTCACTGGTGTCCCGCCAGCGTATACCAATAGCGCAGACGGGGCTACCATTTCATTATCATCCATTAAAAAAAAAAAAAAAAAAAGCCCAGAATAGTAAGAAGAGATCTCAAACGAAATGTGGCTGAAAACATATATTTAATGGAATAAGTACTCCAAAATTGGTGGTGATAAACTGATAATGAAGTATGTAAAACATATAACTGATGCATTGAAACAGGTTAGTGACACATGTTGCACACAGAAACGAGTAGTGTCAGCGGCAGCACATTAAACTGACCTGGCGCAAAGGACAAAGGAGATGACAGCGACACTTCGTTCTCACAGCCTGGTTTAGATCCCATGCGATTTTCTGTAATGTTATCAGGCTCTTATACTCTTCAATACCTTATGTGTCAAACCTTCCCTTGTAAATAGTTCTTTATTATTGTCTTATAAAAATATGTGAAAGTACTTTTATGGCTTATACAATTCAACAAATACAAAACCTGTTGTACCTTTATTTAAAATTTCCTGAACAATTTTATTTATAATAGTAATTAAATTGTAACCATACATTTAATATACTGAATATAATTTATAATTGGAATTAATTGTATATGGATTTTAAAATTTAACTCTCAAAAAGCACAATCTTTACATTTTTAAATGTAACAGTTATAATTTGTTTTTTCTTAGTTAGCATTTTTACATTACAATCTTAGCATATATTTTTAACGAAAATAGTAATATAAAAATAAAAAGCAGTTACTTAAAAAAAGATTTTTTTTTATATTAGAGTTGTAGACTGTTAAGTCTACAACTCTAATATAAAAAAAAATCTTTCATTCCAGAGATTAATTAATTCTATCAACTTTTGTATCAATAAAAATACAAGCCAAGATTGTTTAATAAATATGCAAAAAATGAAAAAACAGAGTATGTGTATATACACATACTAAAAACTAGTAATTATATAATCAAATTAATTTCCTGACTTTTTCAAAGCCAAAATACATTGCAGTTATTTTATTTTAATGTAATTATCACTATTAGACTATTCTATAATAGGCAATTAAGGGTTATGCAGTTTAATATTTAAAATCATGCAATGGTAACTAACCAGCAATTTCAGCTCCTCCAAGGTCATTGAGTATCTTTCTATAAGATGGACGTCTACTCAACATTTCCCGATATTTTTGTTTGGGCCTTTCATCATCACTACAACTATCATCACTGCAGGACTGCCCTTGTGTACCCACTACTGTGTTAGGTTCTGGCTTTATCTGAAATTAATAAATACAAATCTATGCAATATTTAACAGTAACATGTATGTCATACACAATTTATTTTTTTGTATTTTTAATTAAACTAGTATTATAAATGTCATCATGATTATCATATCATATGGCTGAATTAATTTTATTAAAGTTTTATACAAAGACAAATAATGTTCTGGATGAGTCACATAAGCAAAATCACAGGTTTTCAATATAAAACATATTCTCATTATTAAAATTTAAAATGTATAAATGTATAACAGCATTTCTTAATCAATATGTCTAAACAGCTGAACTTACCTGCAATGTTTGCAAAGTTCCTTGGGTAGTATGTATTACAGAGCTTGGTTTGCCAACAAGGATAACATTTCCTTTAGGTAACTGAACAGATTGAATATTGGATGCTGTTTGTATAACTGACTGTTGATTGGGTTGTATTACACTTTGAGCCTGAAAAATAAATTCAGTTTTTATCACTAAGAATTAAAAATATAGTCACATTATAATTTAAGTTCTAATAAGATTCAGTGAGAAAAATAAATGCAGCTTAGTTTACACAAGTGTGTTTCTGTAATATAATTTTAATAGTAACTCAATAATCTACAATACATATCTTTTATTATTATTATATCAAACACTAAGTTTATAAATACATAATATTGTTATCATATCAAAACAAACACCTGTGCAGAAGAAGCCTGTGTGGGTAATGTAAGCTGCACAATGCTGGTAACGACAGCGTGAGGAGCGCCGGCAGCGGAAGATCCCGCGCTCAATGGATCCGCAGAGCCAGCTCCACTGGAGGTGCCGTTTTCCTCCACCATTCCGTCCATGCCCACTAAGGTCACCTAAAATATTCAAGGTCAACTTTCTGTGTTCTTCCCACTATTGTCACTTAATGTAGAATGAATCTTTCATATTTATCACTAGGTTCTCTCCTGACCATATTGTGGAGATAAGAAATCCCTAAAACGGAATTATCGCGTCATAGTCAAGATATTTTCTTATTGCGTCTAACTTATACGCAACATATTTTTCATTATTTGAAAGACTTGTCTATGTTGCTGAAGTACTCTTAAATTATACAGAACATCCATATTTTGTAAAGCCAAATTTAAGCGACCGTGACAGGTCGCAAGTTTTGTCTTCATTACAAGCACTCACCAGTTACGTATTCCTCGTCACCGTCTATGCTGCGTCCGGAGTGGGCGAACGGGATGGTACGTAGTAGCCACGTCAACTGCGAGAAGACTCGTCACTGGCGGAGACCTATGATCTCGTATGCGTCATAACAATATGGCCGAAATTTGTCAGACGCATGCGCGATTTTCCTTCGTTCTTTTCTTTCCCCACTATAGATATGTATCTGTTTATCAGAGAACCTATACAGTGAATTCGTCTTGTTTGTGTATTTGTTATGTCTTGACGTCTATCCAATTATGTTATCTGTGGTACCAAATTTTTTTAATACAAATAAAATATTTTTAAATAGTTACACTAAATGACCTTATTTTGCGATAACTGAAAATTTCTCAATATTTGCAAACTTCATTTTTGACATAGTTTATATTATCTAAATAACTAAAGCAATTAGTGAGGCGTTAGTGCTGCCTCTTCAAAGCGATTTAGGAAGTAAAATTAGTTGTATTTTTTCTTCTCGGGCGACATTTTCAGTAAGTATTGTTAATCTATTGGCAACACTAGCTCTAAAAAAAATATTCGAAATTATTTTCCAAATAGATTGTAAATATTCGAAACTGAGTTAACATAATATTTAGATGTTAAAATGTATTAATATAATTAATAGGTATCTTTTAAAATAACTCAAAGATTATATAGATGTCTAAATAGGTATCTACTTCTGATAAACCATTAACTCATATGAAAATGACTTCAAAAGGAATATTTGAAAACAACTATGACGATTATTCTACCGAAGTTGCAAATAACATTCTTAATGAATCTAAAGATGGGGTAAGTTTAATATTCGTTAAGAAATTACATCTTGTTACAAATTTTTCAACAACCGTCCCTAAAAAGCGAGTTTATGTTATCCAAAAATCGTCTTTCCATTTCATCTTCTAGAAAAAATTTCACCGAGTTTTTATTTTTCACAGGATTTTTTTAAATATTATTCTGCCTGGTGCCATCCGTCTTCTTCCTCCCGTTTACATTAAAACAAGTTCTTAACCGAGTTATTAAAATTGCTACAAAACCTTTATGAGATGAAAATGGAATGGTAACCACACCTGCGCTATCGGTATATGCTGGAGAGATACTTATAAGGAATAGGCGAGGATAAAGTAAAATCAGTTGGCTTATCGTGAGAAATTAACCAAAATGGTTTCTAGAGGAACTGCATGGAGGTCCACTTGACAATGTTTATTTGTAGTAATGAGACTGCTTCTACCTCTAATAATAATTCCCACCCCCTACAAAATCTATTAAAAATAATACTATTAAAGACAATACATTAAACTCTTTGCAATATTTAAGTATATTATATATTGCCAAGTATGGCAAGTATTGGCAAAATCTCCTCAAGGGGGAAGCCTTTGTTCATTAGTGGACAGTTAACAGCTGATACCATCATCATCATATTTAATAATTATAAAATATAACTAATAAGTTAGTTAATTGATTTATTTATCTGTGTATGCATATTGGAAAATATAAATGCTTTTTCTAATGGACTATGATGGGTCATGCTAGGATTTTTTTATGAATAGCAAACAGATTGACAACTTTTAACTATAGATATAAACAACAGCAAAAAATATTGTGATTCCCATAATATTGTATCTATTGCCATTTTTGAGGACTATAATATTATTACACCATACCTTGTAATTTCATTGCCAGATTGAAATAATAAAAATATTCACATTGTTATTTTTTTTATAATTATTTATAAATATACAATAAACACCTATTATAGTAAGTACCTATATCAGAGGGAGAGGGATTGTTAATAATAGAGACTAAAGGCCCCATTCCTAGCAACATACCCAACCAGGTCGACTTCCATGTGGTCCCCCTAGAAACCATTATGCTGAATTCCAAGTGTATTCATCACGATGGGCTAATTGACCTGTCTTTTCACCCTCACCTATCATCACTCATTAGTGTCTCGCTAGTATATAGCGCAGTTGGGCTTACCATTCTATCATCACCTATTAAAAAAAGTTATATATATATTTGATCTGTTTTTTATTGTATAAATTATATTTGTATGTATGTATTAACCTTATACAAATATAATTTACTATTGTATATATTTAACTTGTACACTTATTCCATATAACATTATCTATTTTGTAGCTGTCTGAAAGGTTTCTAGCAAAGTTACAAAATTTTAAGTCCAATAAAATGCATGTGTTGACAACAAAAATGCAGAATGATATCTTTTATGATGGAACAATATACACAGGCTCATCAGGACTTGCTTTGTATCATTTTACATGTGCATTAGGAAAAAACAAAAACAGTTATGAAAGTTTAAAGGTAGGTATGTTATCTATAAATTAAATTTGTATTTTAGTAATACATAATGTAAAACATATCACTTAACTTTCAGTGTGATTGTATTGCCCTAAATATTTATTTAATAATCTTTGCATTCTATTCTAATGCTTATAAAGCAATGGAAAGAAATAAATAAGGCTCCAGAAAAATGTGTAAGTTAAAAATACCAAATAAAATTCAGGTTTTACAATATTTTAAAAAAATTGTCATAAATAAGTTATGCAGGTGAAGATATGGTTGCTAGTATCATTTAGTCTAGCATAATAATATTTAAAATTAATATTATTTTTTTGTTTATAGGCTGCATTGGAATATATTAATATAGAGAACTTGAAAGGTCGGAGAATAAGTTTTTTATGTGGAGACGCTGGACCATTAGCTTTAGCTACAGTCATATCATATAAAATAGGAACAAGGCGCCCAGATAACCTTCCTGATTATAAAATTTTAGCCCAAAGGTATTAATATGTCTTAATGGAAGTACAGTTTTGTAATTTTTGAGGTATACAACATTATTTATTTTTAGACTTATGTCCCTTATACATTTATTGAATGATTCACCTGATGAACTGTTATATGGCAAATCTGGATACCTTTATGCTTTACTGTTTGTGAATAAATATATTACTGAAAAAGAAGTCATTCCTGCCAATCATATTGAAAAGGTAAATCCATAATTATCAATTTAAACTTCATCTTTAATTTGATGTGTTTACCTTATATACTGATATATTATATTAAACATAAGTAAAATTGCTATATACATAACAGACAGACAGTTCTAAATAGGACAATTACATTGATTTCAGGTAATTGTTGCCATTTTAAACTCTGGTAAACAATTTTCTGCACAAATGAAGTCAGATAGTCCACTTTTATGGCAGTGGCATGATAAAATATATTTTGGAGCAGCTCATGGAATGGCTGGAATTCTATATATGTTATTACAGGTATTAAGGCATAAATTTTATTATGTAGATGTTGTATTTTGTTTACTCTTGGTAGAATTTGGAAAGTTTTCCAGTGTTGCACAAGATTACAAGTCACATTGATACAGCAAAACCGTCAAGTTATGTGATTTATGTTAGTGCATAAAAACCTGTGGAATAACAAATAATTGGCAGCAAATATTAAAAACCACTGTTTTTATACAGGGTAAAATTGCAATTGTTGCTGGCACATAAAACCAATAATATCTAGCTGTACCTAAAAATTTCATCATCATCAAAAATCAAATATTCTGAAACGATAAAATATTTTGTTTTTAAACCAAAGGGAGACATTGTTCAAAAGTCATCTTCATGAGTAAATCTGTTCCAATCATGTTTTGCTGTGAAGCAACTGTGATTGTATGGCTGTGTTTCAGTTTGAGGGGTGGGATATGGGAGTGAAATTACATGATACGGAGGTATAATATTGTATTTCTTAGGAATGGTAATGAATGGGTATAACAATGGACATAATAGTGTATTCTGTATTGCCCATGATGTTGTTCATGTCTTGTACGACGGTTACCACTTTCCTTCAGGTGGGCCGACAGCCTGTTTGTCATTCTAAATATCATAAAAAAAATATATAAAGAAGTTCTTATACTAACTTAACAGCTCAACGCGCCGTGTTGGAGAGTCAAAATTTATTGTTGTATTTGTTAGATAGGTAAAAGATATTAAGTAAATTGTTTTTTATACCACTGAGGTGGCTAACAAGCATACGGCCCACCTGATAGTAAGCAGTAATACTAACTATATTGTAACAAACGACATTTATGACTAGCCATTTATTTGTGGTGGGGGCTACAAACTATAATGGAACAGTTAATTTATAATACCACTAAATTCCTATAAGAATTTTCATTTAAAATAGATAGCAAAAGTATACAAATTTAAAGCATCCATTCACAAGTACCGTAGGTATGTAAGAGGTGGCTGTATCGTACCATAAAATTGTGTGATGGCCTCGTCCAATACGTGTTCCCTTCAGCTTCGACTTATTTAAGAGGGACAGGGCATTCCTGGGCATGGTATAGTCACATGGCATACTATTATAAAAAAAAAACCTCTGTATTTCAGGCTCGCATTTATATAAATGCTATTGACATACGAAATTTTATAAAACCAGCCTTAGATTGGCTATTGAATCAGCGCTTTCCAAGTGGAAACTTTCCATCTTCCTTAGGTAGCAGTTCTGGTGATAGACTGGTTCAGTGGTGTCATGGAGCACCTGGCTTTGTGCCTTTATGCTTATTAGCACATCAGGTTAGTAAATAAAAATTCTATTGATTTATATCATTAAGTAGCTGTTTTCTTGCTACTTTGTACACACTTCTAGATAGCCTACCAAAATAAAACATACTCATACACCAATTTTTAATTTAGACCTTCAGAAATATAACTGTAAAAACCGATATGATTTTAAAGCCATACGAAAATTTGTTTAATTTTATAGCCTGATGTTACCTATACTTACTGCACTATAATATTATCTGTTCCTATACATAGTCTGACTTCAAATGCAAACAATCACATATTTTAGGACCACGATTCTATAGAATAGATATTATAGTATAAGGATTATATTATGTTTATTATTACAGATAGATATGTTCTCACTTTATTAGTACATCAATTTATAGAAGTATGTATATTGGTTATAGATATTTGAAGAGGATAAATACTTAAAAATTGCCCTACAATGTGGCGATGTTATATGGCGTCGAGGTTTGTCCACTAAAGGATATAGTATATGTCACGGAGTAAGCGGGAACGCTTACGCATTCATTCAGTTGTATCAAGCTACAAAAGTAAGCATTATAATGTTGTAATCTGGTACTATATATACTTATTTTTATACTTATAAATCTATAATAAATTGTTGACACAGAAACCTCTGCATTTGTATCGTGCTTGTTGCTTCATGGAATGGTGCGCAGTGGAGCGTTCCGGTACAGAGTTACACCGACCAGATAGACCTGCTTCTCTCTTTGAAGGCTTGGTTGGGCGGCTCTATTTAGCCGAAGACCTTACTCGTATTTTAGATGCGAAATTTCCTGCATTGTGCCTGTAAAGGTATCATATTAACTATTATCTCTCATTAATGTGATAAGTGAAAATATAAATAAATTCGTATATTGTATTATTTTATTTTATATAACATATTTAGATATAAAGACGTATTCAGTTACTCGTATTACGTATTCAGTTATTAGTAATCGGATACGGTCTTGATAGTTGTGTTCCTGTAGCTCGAATTTAACATCTAGTACATATTGTATCTTGATACGCCATCTAGAAATGTTGAGTTCATTTAATTTGGTTTTCTTATAATTATTTTTATAATAATTATTAATGTTTTGTTAAAGAATTTAGAGGACTGAAATGATATGTAATTTATTTTTTGTCGAAGTCGCAGGTAAAAAAGCTAGTTGTCATAGACAAAAAATATAGTAAGTTTTTATAAGGAATATATTACTCAGTCCTCAATTTTTCATGAAATGAAATTTATATAAAAAGCACTTACTATTTTGTGGGACGATGACGATATCCAGCCTAGTTATTACAATTTGCTAATAGCTTCTATGTAATATTATTAATAAAACTTATATATATATATATATATATATATATATATATATATATATATATATAATTTCAGTACTGGCTTGGTTCATACTAAAATGAACGACTGACTTCGACGCGCTCATACCTATGTTGATGTCAGGATGCTTTGTTTACATTTACCTCACTTCCAGTGCGTCGTACCCTGCCATCTCTAATAAGAACTTATTAGGTTATATAGTAGGATTTGCAATATACAATCTTACATTGTTTTTGATACAGCCATTCATAAACATTTCTATTATTTGCACCCTGAGTATATAGGTACTCAGGGTGTGTATATAGGTTTAGACAAATCTGCATTATACCCTGCCATCCCCAATAAGTAACTATATAAGATACCTAGTACATACGCAGTATAAAATGCATAATGTTTTTGATACAGTCTTATAAACATTTCAATTTTCTACATTATATGTTTTGATTAATATGAATTCCAGATAATTGCATTACTTTGTAACTTTCTGTGAATGAAGGTATTGTATAACAATTATTATAAATATGAAACTCTGTAAAGATATTTGGATGTTTATAACTTAATCATGTTTCAACAGTTGAATGAGATTTTATACATGGGTAGGTTATATCCTAACATGTACTTTGTACATTAATTCACGCCAATACTAAAGTAGCGCACAATTGAAGAGTGATTTTCGACGTCCTATTTTCTATGGTAAAATAAAAAATGTGGTTTCACATACAGATTAATTCAGGCCATATGTTTACATTTTAAAGGTAGCGATTAAACTGTAAAAATCACTAGACCAGTGAAAGAAATGAAAGAGCAGTACATATAAATTAGGTCATATATTGGAAATTTGTATAAATATTTATAATATACATCATGGAATATAAAAAGTTAAACCATTGATATTGATTGGTCATTATGAACTTCAAGTATACTTATAGGAAGAACTAATAGGTAGCATATATTAACACAAAGTAAATTGAATAAAATATAAAAAACATGATTTCAAAAATTTCAGATCAGAATGTTACCAGATTTACAAGTTATTTTTTGTGTTAAGATTTATTATCACATTGTTTCACATATTTTATCATCCCAGTTTTTGTTTGACACAGTGTAAACCAAAAACTAGTCTAAAATTTTACCTGCATAGCAAATTTAATTCTCTTGCTCTCACTCAATTCCTGTTTTTAATTAAATCACCAAATAAACAATGTAGTGGGGCGATTCAGGCCATGGCTATGGTGAAATCTTTTAGGCTGCCTTTCTTTAAAATTTGCGGCTGTAAAGATAGCCTTATGTTCCATATAAGAGAGGGTACGGCTATAACAGCAATTAAGCTGGGTGACACTTGTATGATTTTCTTTGTAAATGCGGCAATGTCGCCGAAATGTACCTTTCATACATTCAGACCCCGCTTACTCTGAGGCTCTCGCATTTAACAAATAATGACGATAAGACGCGACACACGTGTCGGCGAAAGACACGTACGATACCACTGCGACGTCCGTTGCTTGCGAGCACTGACTTACAAAACGTAACTTAAAGTTATTAACCATGGGATTGTCAGATCTACCTGAATATTTAATCTTATGCTATAGCAATATGCGCATGACTAATCAGTTTTTAAAACATTCTAGTTGATTCTAGTTCATTCTTTTCACGCTATAACAATAGGTACATTCGACGCATTTCAGTCAATTTTAAATATCTATGTATGTATTATAACGACTGATGTATCTCAAAACGATACAATGATTCAAATTCTTTTGCGACAGATTTGCATTGTAAGGCAGTCACTACATCAGTCGCGCTTCTGCTTTCTATATACATCTATGATGTCGTTTTTGTAACAAATTTATTTCATGTGCCATATCAAGAGCTATACGTACAATCGCATACATTTATGTGTGGATATGTAATGCGAACTTTCTATTGATCATTCCTTGTCTTATTATATTTCACAATACGGTTGGATGAGAACTAGACTGACTACAGAAAATAAACATTTATGGTAATGATTCAATAATTATTATATATTCTACTTTTTTCTACATTTTTTTAAAAATTGAATTTAAACTACCAATAGCTGAAATCTCAGTAGGTAATTAATTTTCCTCATGTATGTTGCTTATATTATTTGTACGTTTGTAACAATCGATTGTTATCGTATGCGTTCATGTTGTAACCGTACAATCGGCGAGAGTATTTCGATCATTTGTCAGAGTAACGCAGCGCCTGCCTCGGCGCGAGAATGTGGCAACGGTGGCCCGGCCTGCCACGTGTCTTCCCGCGGGTCGTATATCTCGACTGAGGCGAGCGTGGTGCGAGCGCGATAGAAGGCTCTCTCTCCACCGCTCTCGCTGTCTCCGCCTGCCACTACAAGCATTCCTTCGGCGGCACCCGCTGCGCAACCTGCTCTTGCTTCCTTTAAACTTGTAACTTCCTCCCAGGAATCCTGAAAATATTGATATAATATTTTATGATGTGAAGTTGCTGTGGTTGTGATTAGATGTACAAAATTTGATGTCGTATATATTTTATTTTTATTTTGTCAAGTGATTATATATATTAAATATAAATAAATATCTGTTTGAATTTATTCAAATTGTTAATAATTTATCCATTTTAAAAAATATTTTCTCTTAATAATAAGACATGAATGCCCTTTTATTTGCTAAGGAGTAAATTACAAAATAAGTTAATTATTAGTTATATGTATTGTATATTAACTTACGTCATCGAAACTGTATCTTTCTACGGATGTTAGGACAGTTCGTCTCGGAGCATTCCCGCCTATAACGTAGAGATAGTTTCCGAGAACAACTGCAGCCGCTTGACTTCTGGGATGCCGCATGGAAGTGAGTGTGTGCCATTTACGTGAACCGGGATGATAACACAGTAAATCACGCGTATGCCTCCAAGTATGTGTGCATCCACCCACTACATATATCAGACCTGAAATAGGGCATTTTATAATTTTATTACTAACTAGTTTTTATCTAGCTAGCTGCCAACAATTGCAACAATATAATATGTAATACATAAATACAATTTAAAGGCTGGCATTGGATAGCTACTGCGTACTGTATTGCTATACAACAACCATAAAATCTATATTCATTAGAAGAGGCTATGCAATTTTTTTTTATACTTTTTTTTTTACTTTTTTTTATACTTTTTTTTTATACTTTTTTTTATACTTTTTTTCGTCGCCTATAGACATGAGCAGTACCATGGACATAACAGAGTACACTGTTTCGCCCATGATACCCCCCATGCGTTGCCATTCCTGAGGACTCAGGTGTTATTCCTCTGTACCCAGTAAATTCACGCCATATCCCACCCTTCAAACCGAAACACAGCCATGCAAACACAACCGCTTCACGGTTGAAACACGAGTGGGACAGAGGTACCCAAGCAATCGACTTTTGTACAAAGTCTCCCTCTGGTGTGCTTGTGTGATGCTGATGTGCTTGGAAATAAGATGATCAAATATTAATGAGTAAACAGTTTTTATAGTGCATTAGATGAATTCAGTATACGAGTGAGAATCGAAATTTTACAAAAGACGTGCGAAAAAAAGGCAATATATATTGCCTTTTTTTCGCACGTCGCAGCCTCGCAGCCTGTTAAATATAATCTATAAATTTATTATTTAACATTTTCAACCGTTAATTGTCTACTGCTGAACATAAGCCTTCCCCATAAGGGGAGTTTTGTCAGTAGTTGCTACGTTAGGCAGGCGGATTCTCCTTCCTAACATACAATATATATAATATATATATATATATATATATATATATATATATATATATATATATATATATATATATATATATATATATATATTACAGTAGCCATCATTATATTTATACAAAAAAGCAAGCATGTAATACCTTCGAAATTGACAACGCCCATGCCGAACCTTGGCTCGGGCATACGCCCCGTTAACGTCCACTCATCAGTCACGGGATCGTAAACTTCTACCGAGGCTCCCATATCTGATCCAACCCAACCGCCAAATGCATACAAATTACCATTCCATCCAGTAAGCCCAAATTCGCAACGTGCTTCTTTCATTGGTGATATGTTTGACCATTTATCAGTCTATAACAATAGATATTTAAGATTACAATTAAGTTTTTTATAAGTTAAAAACCACACCATTCTAAGTTGAATAAAAAAGTATATTATTTAAATTAAATATTATTTGGAATTTCAGCTTGAGCATAAATATGATAAATGAGCACAAAGTAAATAATCTATCAATTTGTTAAATAAAATATAACCAAATATACATTTTCGACATGACACTATTATGGTTGTAAATTTTTATATGTCGAGGATATTTTAAAGTTGTTTTCTTGTTTGAGTCGCTTACCTGTGGATCATATACTTCCCCATTCGCAAGTATTTGGCTACCTTGTTCTCCCCCGACTGCGTAAACACGACCACCTAGCGTGGCTACTCCAGGCTGAATTCGAGCTATACCCATTGGTGCGAGATCCTCCCATTCTCTGTATAGTAATAACAGTAATGGTAGTAATTTACAAAAAACGTAAACTGATAGTTTATTACCCTATTTTAAAAACTTAAAATTAAAATTGACTGGCAATCTAGACGAGACGCTATTAACTTTAAATTAAAATATGTTTATAGATATTTGAAATAGTCAATGTCAAGTTCAGCAAAACGCCAATGGTAACAGTCGATTAATGCTTTACTTCATTTGAAAAAAAAAAAGACATTGGTTTAAAGTACAATTAAACTTCTCTGTATTATTTATCTCTGTATAGATGAAGAGACTTAAACTTATTTTAACATTTTCCTAAATGAAAATAACAGACTTGATTTACAATTAAAGTATGTAACAGAACATAATCGAGAAACGTACGTCTATTTTTGTACCTTTTGTACAAGTCAAACTTTAGGACTGAGGAGAGAATGTTGTCTGAAGAGAGTGGTGGGTGCTTAGCGTGATCGTGGCAAGAGCCGCCCGCCAGTATCAGCAGACGACGAGCGCGCGCGCGAGGCTCCGCAGCCAGCGACACCAATGCTCCACGACCCGTTTTCTGAAAAGATTGCAAACAAGCACTAATAAAAAATCGCTATCGCTATACACTAGTGAGGTAACCAGTAAGAGACGATATACGATAATGAAACATTTCAGTTAGTCCATCGTGACAAATTCATTAATAAATCATTCACAGTGGTTTCTAAGGGAAAGTGGGTGAAGGTCGATCTAATAGGGTATATTGCTAGCAATAGGAATGCTAATCTCCATTACTGATAATCCTTCTCCCAAAAATGGTGTTATTTAATACTAATACAATACCATCAGAAGGAAAGTCATTAATTTAAAAATCAACTATTTTGATCCATTGCTCATTTTTGTACTTTTTGCTTATTTTTGTGAAAAAAAGAAATGTACAGATTATTTAGCCTTACTAATCTTCCGTATAGTGTGCCCCGATAATATTAAATTAATAGTCATTTAATATTATCGAGGCACACTATACGGAAGATAGTTGGCCCAATACTGGACTGTCTACTTTCGACCTCTGTTCGTTGGTGTATACAATGCCATTTTTTAATCACTATCCAATTTTTTTATAGTATTATATATCACTTGTAGAGTACATAAAAAATAAAATTTGAGTATGTAAAAATTTAAAGTTAAAAAAACGGGTTTCAAAAAAAATTTATTACTGTATAGACACTTTAAGTAACTGCGCATGCGCGCAGTTTTCTGGAATAGATTTTACGCAACAAACAAACAATGTAAGCCATGAAACAATGATTTTTTTCCTTTTTTTTCTTAAACAAATAGAGCGAGCTAGCGAACGTACTGAAGGACGAGCGAGGGGCGAAGGGAGGCCTTTCAACGCCGCGACGCGCAATTTCGGTCGACTCAAAAACATTCGTCATTCGCGCTTGCGCATACTGTTTACACGTTTAGGGCTTAATTTCTGAATTAATGGACGATGTGCCACTAGCTTATTATCACGATTTTTATTATCAGCAGGACGGTGCACCGCCTCATTAAGCTGACGTGGCCGCCTCGTTTACCAGACCTCACACCTTGTGACTTTTTTATAGGCTGAAATTAAACGAACCAATTCGTTTTAAATAAAATAAAAGACAATGTGCAAAAACGTGCCAGACTCTGTTTAGAGAGATATGAACTTTTTTTTTACAACACAGGGGGCAAACCAGCATGCTGCTCACCTGATGGTAAGTGACTACCGCCGCCCATGGTCACCCACAACACCTACGGCATTGCAAGTGTGCTGCCGGCCTTTTAAAAAGGAATATGCTCTTTTCTTGAAGGTTATGTTGTCGTATCGGTTCGGAAATACTGCTGCTGGAAGTTGATTCCAAAGAGTGGTTGTGCGTGGGAGAAAGTGCCTTGAAAAACGCACGGTGGAGGACCGCCACTCGTCCAGATGGTTGGGATGAAATTTTAGTTTATGGCGGGTTGTACGATGGTGAAAATCAGCAGCAGGTTTCAATCCGAACAATCTTCAGAGCACTCCCCATGATAAATTCGGTAGAAGATGCACAGAGATGCAACATCTCTACGCACTTTGGACTACATTTTAAACAATTATTAAAGTAATCGAAAGTTTTTATTTATGATTTATTAGTAGTAAGGGGATTTTGTTTTTATTTTCTTATTATCTACCTAATTGTAAGTTGATTAAAATTTTTTAAATACGCCAAACTGTAAAATACCTATTTAATTGTGTTACATTTTTCAATTATTATTAATTAGGCCATGTTTTCAGTGAATTCACTTTCAAATCACAAATACTTTTTGCAGTTTGACGGTCCTAAGCCCGTAAAAGTACGAAGGGAAAATTTGCAACTTATGTCTAAGTACATTGCAAGTGTAGATATGAATTAATTAGGTGAATGAACTTAGAACAGAAGCGCGCGCGGCGCGGGCGATTGTGAGACATGTAGATCATGAAACTAGAAATTTTTAGGCTAACTTTCTTGTCATTTATTATCATATTTTAGTACTAAAGGCCACTTAAATAAGAAATTATTACTTCATTATTTTTATAAAAGAACACAATATGAAAATTTGGATAGTGATTAAAAAATGGCATTGTATAGGAATATTTACCAGTGAGAGGCTGGTTTCTCAAAAAGTCATGTCTGTACACTCAGATATATCTTTGCTTAATGTTGAATGGTTAATATAATTGTTTTTTGTGGAAATAAAGTACTCTAATAGAATAGTGATACATATCTGGAACCATGAAGAAAAACATTAACCATAATTTTATGAGAAAAAAAAATACTAACCATATCTACTCTAACTGTTTTCAAAGCGACTGCAATTGATGGATCTTGTACGTTCTTAATGGCTTCATCTAAAATCTGGGGCGATATTAAAGGCAGACGAATATGACTCAAAACTTCAAAACAGTGACGTCTGCGACATGATGGATCGTGCTCTAGCCATCGTAATGCTGGATATAAAACCTACAATAAAAAATACTGACTTTAATTAATTACTTATTTTTATTTTGTTAATTATAATTTACAAAATGCCTTTAAAATAACTCCTCTTCTATCTGAGAATTCTTGGCAGAATAAAAAGGATTGATTAGTTCACTATATCAATATTTAATTAATCTGCTAGTTCAGAATTGAATAAAATAAATATTATAAGAAACCTACTCGTAATCGCTTGCGTAATTTAAAAGGAATATATTACCTGTGCTTCACTATCTACTTTTAGCTGTTCTGATGATAATAATGTGATTAGTTGTGGTAAAGGCAGTTCCAGAAGTTCATCTCCATTGGCAACTATATTCCAATTAGCCTGAGCATGGCCTAATGCTTCCTCAGCTAGTTCTCTGCAATTGTGGGCTTCAGCAAACCTGAAAGTGATAATATGTAGAATAATAATATAAATATGCAGTAGCGGACTAAGTCCGTCAGAAGTCCGGGACGACAAAGCTGAGTGACACTCCCAGTATAAAAAATTTATGTAATTTTACAAGCATTTTATTCAGTTCACATTTGTATGTATAAGTATTTATATTTAGTTAAAATCTTGCAAGTACAATTTAAATATGACTTAAACGAACATACATAGAATATGGATGAGGAAAATGGAGGTGTTTGTAAAATAGCATTTAGGCTGCCAATGTATAAATATTTGTTCCTTTGTTACATCTTAATCAAAATTTAGTATACTGTGTGTATATATATATGATATAAGCTGCTTTTATCCCATTCAATTGATATTATTCTGGTCAATTAGATGAAATATTGGGTAAAAACCAGGTAATTTATTGTGTTTATATAAAATATATATAAAAATTATTTTTGTGATTCAGATTAATCACTTAATTTGGGTTACAATTAAGCTTGGTATGAACCAGAATGCATTAAAAAGTATGTATAAGAAGTTTGCTAATTTCTAAAAAACTGCTATTTAAAAACATTCTTCTAATTTTCCTTTAATATTCCTTATCTCCAAGATCACTCTCTGTGCGAATGTGGCTTAGCGGAAGGAACGTTAGAGCACCTATTTTTTGAATGCCCCAAATTGACTCTTCCCCTCTATGACCTGTTGCCTCGTAGCCTGCCACGTCCTGTAAATATTCCATTCCTTCTTACTTTAGTCCACTCTCCTTTGATTAAGGTACTGGCCAATTTTATATGTACTAATAATATAAAAATTTAAAATATATGTCACTCTTTACATATTTCGTCGTCTTTTCATTCCTTCCGCATATTGTCCTTGCTATAATACACTTATACACACATATCATATTAAATTTATTTTTCCTTCATGTATATAACATATCTTGTGTTGTCCTCCTTTCCAGAGAACTCAACTGAATGATTTATCTACATTACTGAAAAATGTCATAATATAAATTACACAGAGTCTTCTCTAACCCTGACATTGGCAGAAAGTCACCGTTGCTTCTACGTTGGATGCCATATTTTTAAAAAGAAGAAGAAGAAGAATATTCCTTATACCTTTGTGTAATTACTATTTTTACTTTTATTCTAATTTAGAAACTTGGGATAAGACAGGAGGTATTCTTCGATTTACAATAAAAAATGTCAAAAAAAAAATATGTATCTATATTTTTATTTTTTTATTAAATAAATGTGAAACAAATATTGCATTTTAGAAAATAATTAACATATTTTAACACATTAATTTTGCTAAAATTTTATTTCTTAACAGCTCAGACTAAAATTATGACCAATGGATCATAAGATATTGACAATATATTAGATGAGGAAAAAATTTATTATGTATCAGAATATGTTTATTTAAGACAATTGTTCACTTTTAAAAATCACATAGAAAAGAAAGAGAAAAGTAGCTTTGGCATGGAGAAAATATTTGAACTTTCTAGCAATAATGAAAAACAAACAAAATAATATCAACATAAAGAAACTATAAGATGTTGTTATTCTACCTAGTTTAACATATGGATGCCAGACGTGGGCATCAAGAAAAAAAAATGAAGAAATTTTAATAAAATGTATGTTGGTTATAAGACTTCTAGATAAGATATGTAATATAGACATATGTAGATGGATGGTAGTTACAGATATTACATATAGAATTAGATCTCTGAAATAGATATGGGCCCAACATATCTGCAGGAAAGACAATTGTAGGTGTACAAAGACAGTGATGGAATGGATACTACGAGAAAAGTAAAGGAAGATAGGTTGGTTTAACAGATAGTGGGCAGATGCACTAGTGATGGAAAATGGGCCAAAGTGTATGAGGACAGTCCAGAATAGATATATATATATGGAAGGAATAAATAAATTTATTTTGCCAAAATACACAATTCAGAATAAAAGAAGAAGTATATATTTGTTGAAAGAATAGAAATACAGTGGATTTAATTTATTACGACCTTGGTTGCAGCGACCATTTGCCTATAGCGACGCTAAATCTAAGTCCCTTGAATTTAAAGCATACTTAAGTACAAAATTCATGTGGCTATAGTGACTTTGGATGTAACGGAGAGTTCGGGTGTAATGACTTTGTTGATTGATGTTTTTAATGAATCATTTGTAACAAATTCCTAGAAATCTCATGCAGACATTGTGACCAAAGTTGGCCGCTAAAGATACACCATAATTTCTTTCTTTCACAAACATTTCTAACCTTTTGTTTACATCTACACAGATGGTCAGCAAGTATGGAGACCTTTACCTATTGTTTATAGATATCAGCTAAGTAAGTAGGGAAGCGTGTACATTTTGGAGTTGAATTTATGGTTCAGTTACAAAATGATATTCTGAGTAGCAACTGAGTTTAGTAAACTTTTGGATAAGTATCACTGCCTCAACACACATTCATTGTTAAAGAAAAGGCAGAAATCATTTCAAAATTGGAAATGGTAAAAACAATGCTGATTTATGCGAAGAAAAAACTATATATGTGTGTGTCTGTATCTCTTTACCTTTGCCTGTAACGCCTTCCGGATATAACGACGAAAATAGAGTGGTCCCTTCATCATTGTTATACCCAAAATTCACTGTATTTAAAACAGTATGTCTAGATTAATTTTTTATTTCAATTACAAAGAATTTTTCATCCATGTTGATGTCTACCTAATAATTTTAAATAATTCCAATAAAGATATAATATACCTGAAAATACCCAGAGCATTTGATGGATGTAATTCTCTTCTTAAATATTCTCCACAACCAGTGACAAGTTCACGAAGCTGTAGCATATCAGCTGCAATTAATAAATGCTGCACTGTTGCTTTGTCAATGACAACTTCACCTATAAAAAATGCCAGTTTATACATTTAAAAATCAATAAAAATTGGAATATTTTATTCAAATAATTTTAATATATGTATAAAAATCTTATGTTGCAACATTCATTAATGCTGGTCTCTGAAAACATTCAACTGAGCTTTATGTAAATTTGTATTGTTTGCATTAACTTGAGAGGTACAATAGTTTTTATACAATAAGAAAAAATAGACCCAGTAGGTGGAGTTAGGAGCCCAAACACAATGTTTTAAGGGTTAGCTAATAAGATTTAAGCAAGGGCTTCATACATAAATCTATTTTTTTGTTTTCTGCCACCATATCTCATTTTTCTTGAGCAAATAGTAAATATATAAATAATTAAAGATTATTTCGGTACCCATAAAAGCTCCCACAATAAACAGAAAAATAGTACAAATATCTATAAACTATAGGGCACCGGCTATACTAGTAATAATTTTATGCTATACCAAAATTTGTAAGTAATTATGAGATGAATATCCAAATATTGTTGTTTTACTTATGCTTAAAAATTTTCTGACAATTCATACCAGTGTAAATGAAGTCAATTATCATAGGTAGTATATCTGGTGGAACACTAGGAAGAGCCACATGGTTTTTCTGAGTTTCTTCTAAGCCCACACTAAACATAGCATCAAAGTAGGCACAGCTTGCAGCTAAGACCACCCGATGAGCCTAGAATGGCACAAATTGCTTTTTAATAAACTGGACTAATCATTACCTAAATATTTATCTATGTGATCATTATATGTTTATTTACTAAGATTAATAGAAGGTTATGTTCTGCTCCATTCCAAATAATATGTATATAATAAACTTGACGATGATTGATTGAGACCTTAAGCATCAAGAAATAACAAACTCATTATCTCTTTTAAATTTAACTTAATTTGTCAAATTAAATATAATATGATTTAATTTGCAAACAAAAACAAACTTTAAAAAATTTCAAGCAATAATTGTAAATTAAATTATTTTAGTGGAAAAAATTGATTACAAGTTTTATAGCTCAACACTACATAAAGCAATGCAAAACATAACGTATGTATCAAGCTGTTTAATGGAATTTACTCATTATTATTTAGATTGAATAATAATTCGTTTGTCATTGTACTTTGTTTAACATTGTTAACATTACCTTAATTATTGTTTTTCCTGATATAAGGTCAATATCACAAAATCTACCGTCTCTTTTGAAATGTTGCAAATTTAATGCAATTTTTGTTGCATAGTCTCGACATTTGTAGGGTCGTGCTCCATCTTTATTTGAACATTTTTCATAAATGTTTGCCGTCATAGTATAATGAATAAATTAGGTACACTTATAGCAGTTTGTGTATTAAATAAATTAGTTATAGAATCAGAAAATGAAAAAAATTAGAGAAGGAGGATAATAAAATTATGTTTTGATTTTAAATGACAAATTTTCATTAGTTTATATGTCAGATGTCAAAAATGTATTAGGGACTGCACACCACAGATTAAGAATAGTAACTGTGTTGTAGTTTACATTATTAAAGGTAAAATAGAAAATGTGTATATAGAAAATTGATGTATCTAAAGCAGTAAAGTATATAATAAAAAAGCTTGTTTTGTTTTTAATTATTTTGTATCAATGTTTTCAAATGTGTAATCTTTGTTATTTTTCTCATTTTGTATCCTTAAATAAATTCACAGAAACACGATAGGTAGTATATAATATTCTGTGATAATATTCATTTAACTACATCACCTTATTCAAAATACTTAACATAGTTTAAATCAAGCAATTTCATTATAATTTTTTACTGTCCTGTCAATGATATAATTGTGTGTGATATTTGTGATGATATTTAGATTTTCGTATATCTATTAATTTTTTAAAAGTCATCAATGTTTGCAACTATAAGAAACAAATTGAAATGGGGTTCCAGCAGAACTTCCGAATGTCGGAGTATTCAAACATCTCTTATTTTGTCAATATTTATATCAGTGCTTGAAGATGTTTTATTTTGGGAAAAAATGTGGCTGTCTTTGTCTTTTATGTTCTTTTTAAATATAATATTACTGTAAGTACTTTAATATTAAAAATATATATATGTATATTTTGTCTTATATTTAGTAGTTACTGTGATATGTCTTTTAATACATTGCAGATTATGTATTCAACAACAAATTAATTTCTTAGAATTTGTTCTATATATTTCTGTTACTATCATGTCTATTGATTCATTTGAAGCCTGGTTGAAACATAAACATAGAACTACTTTTTTAAGAAGATTAGTTAATAATGAAGGAAATAAATTAAGATCATCTGTTAATAATTTCAATAAATTGATTGTAAAGAAATGGGCTAATTTTATATATTTAAGAGAAAGGAATCCAACAAAGGTGAGCAATTTCCTTTTTTTTTTTTATTGTGTATGAATTTTTTGTTAATTTGTTTAGGTGTAGTCTTTTACTGAATAAATGATTAAAATTTTTTTTCATATTGCATGTCTCTTTGTATATCAATCAATGCATAAGCCTACTCTAGCCTATTTCACTTCTCTATATTAAGCTGTTCTTATCCATAAGGGTCCAGAATTACCATCAAAGTCTGATGATGAAACTAAAAAAGATAATCTGATCAGACCATATCTTTATTTGTTTTATTTAGTGTCTTTAGTCACCACTCTATTAAACTTAAAGTCCATTTTTATTTTGATTCTCTTAGGATGTGGCCAGTCAAAGGATATTTATTTTTTTCTTCTTTAATTTTTAAATTATGGTTTTTATTCCACTGTTAGCCTTTTTTGTATATAAGTGACAAACTCAGGATATTTTCTGCTGGCTGTTTGAATATTAACTATTTTTATAGGGAGTTCTGAGTCAGTGTTCATGTTTGACACCCATACCTATATAAGAGGCAGGGAAGAATGCACCTGTTGAATAATTCCTTTTTTTATTGCTGTCAGGTACTTGGCAACTTATTAGTCATTATTTTTGTTTTGTTCAAAGATAATCTTTTTTTCTTGCAATATTTGTTGTCAGTTATAAAAATCAGATTGTCAAAGAATACAGGGCAACTACCATAAGCCAGTTTCTTGAAAGTTTCTAGAATAGTTAGCTTAGAAAATATCTTAGGTAACAAGGAATCCCAGTGTGTCAGAAGTGTGTGTGTGTGTAAGAAGGGGGTTCCTACGGGATCTTTTTTTTATTTTAGTTGAACTATTTACATAAAATTTTTAAAATATTTAAGAGATTTCAATGTCTTATATATTTAAACTAGCTGACCCTGCGAACTTCGTGCCACTTAACAGTGGATTCTTTAATTTTTTGTTATTTTTTTATTATGATACTTACTTAATTTCATTGTGAGCTGCGCGCACGTATTGGACAGTATTTGGACTTTGCAAAATTATTTTTCTAAAAGAATTTTTCTAAAATAATCATAGCCTAAGTTACTCTTTATTACATCAGCTACCTGCCAATAAAAATCCTGTCAAAATCGGTTGTCATTTCAGAGATTAGCCGAAACAAACAGACAGACAGATAGACAGACAAAAATTGTAAAAAAAATTATTTTGGTGTATGTACTCTAACCGTGAAACAGCTGTGTTTGCATGGCTGTGTTTCGGTTTGAAGGGTAGGATATGGCATAAATTTACTGGGTACAGAGGAATAACACCTGAGTCCTCAGGAATGGCAATGCATGGGGGGGTATCATGGGCGAAACAGTATACTCTGTTATGTCCATGGTACTGCTCATGTCTATAGGCGACAGTTACCACTTTCCATTAGGTGGACTGTCAGCTTGTTTACCATTCTAAGTTGTATAATATATATATTCATATACATGTAGTAAAAAATGGTTATTTCAGTATTACAAATAGACACTCCAATTTTACTGGTTTTGAAGGGATTGCTAATCACAGTTATGATTCAGAGAGTTAAATTTATTTCAAATTTATAACATTAGTTATACTAATCTTTAAAATTATTTAATTAAATATAATGTAATTTTGTATAAGTATTGTTTGTTCCAACTTGAGAGAAAGGTAGTTTTTGTACAGATAAGGAAAAAAGGAAAGTGAACCTGGCAACACAATATTTACTAGGCTAGCTAGTATTGAAATATATTTTGAACTTTTTTATGTGTGAAAATGGCATGGTTACCCCGCCTGCGCTATCGGTATACACTAGCAGGGTACCAGTGAGCGGTGATAGGTGAGGATGAAAAGGCAGGTCAGTTAGCCCATTGTGACAAATTCAATGATAAATTAGTCATGATAGTTTCCAGGGGGAACTGCGTGGAGGTCAACTTGATAGGGTATATTGATAGCAATGGGGACTAAACTCCCCATTACTAACAATCCCTTCCCTCCTATATTTTGAACTTGTTATTTTTATGTACAGATAAGGTATATTGGGTTCAGATTTTGCATATTTGTGTTTCATAGTTTTAATAAATAAAATAGGAGTAAAAAAAATTGAGTAGTGTATCATGTTTATCTGTTTTGGTATTCGAGTATTTTTGAAAAAGTGTATTCAGCTTATTTCTTGGGTAATTGAATCGCTACCTATTCATATCAGATTTAGATAATAGTTTTCAATTGTTTCTGAAACTTTTAATAAAGACAACAAATCTTCAGTTATTTATTTAATTCTACTGTGATAATTAAGGAAAGCATGAAACAAATGTAAAAACAAGGCTAAGAATGAACATGCTGCTAGTATTTTAATCAGTACTCAAATGAGTTTCACTTGGCACATCATTTACTAGTTATGCATAACTTTTCGGATTCATTAGCTCATTGCAAAGAATGCATAATTTCTTGCTTACACCTACCAAAATTGCACTATCCCAATTCTTATTTCTCCCAATTCTTGATTATGCTGACACTTGTTATCTGGATCTTACAGAAGACCAATTTAACAAACTTTAGTATCTACAAAATATTTTTATCAGGTTTATTTTCGGTCTTGGAAAATATGATTATGTTTCTGTTTCATGCTGAGCTTAAGTGGCTTCCTCTTCATTTTTGTTTACTCACATTCGTATACTACTGCATAAAATCCTTTTTAATCCTTTTGCTCTTTACTACCTAAAGGAGCGGTTTAACTTCTTCTATACTGTCAATTCTCTCAATCTGAACTTAGCCTACCTAGCCTACCATTTTCATGCAGACGTTTCGCAACTTAGTCGATGTCTATTTTAGGTACTTCATTATATTTTATTTACTTATTTTATTGTAATCAATACCTAACGATGAAAATAAATTGTACGAATTAGATATTTATAATATAATAAAATACAGGTTAGAAACCGCGAAGAGTAAAGTACTGCGCCATGAAAAAGTTTGAAAAACATTGACCTTAGTCGCCCATTGTTTTCTCTATTTATATTAAGTTTATTAAATGTATCATGATCTTCATTCCAAATACAATGTATATCTCAAATTTCATGATAATTGGTTGGCTTTAACATTTACAATATTAGTATGGATTTTATATTATGTATTTACAATAATAGTATTATTAATGATTATTGTATTGGCATGTTTCAGGCATTTCTGCTGGTCAACATAAATTTAAGTGTGATGTTCCTTTTAGGAAAATATATAAGTGGCTACACATTATTATACATACTTTGTATGTTACTTTGCTTGTTTCATAAAGTAGCACCACCAGTTCTAAAATTAATGAAAAAAATTCAACAAAATGCAGGTAAAGTAATTTCTTCAATGAGAATAACTTTTTTCTTATATACAATATAGTATATTTGTATGTAATTGTTTACAAATAATTACGTATGATTATATTATAGTAAAAAATTGAAACAATAATTATTGTTGAATTTTTGTGATAGGACTTTTGTAATAGTTACAAATTAATAAATTTATTAGTTTGTAACAATTATAAAAGTTATTCTTTTCTTTTGTCATTAAACCAAACAGTGAATGAATTTAAAAAGTTTTAGAGACTCATGATACATGACTATCTCATGATATGAGAATAGAGACTAGATAGAAGCGACATCCACCCACAAGAATTAAATTCTTTTAATCAATGAGAGTGTATCTCACTCAGAGCATGTTTAATCGTAATTTTCATTTCACTTACTACTTTGTACTTTTAGCAACCGTAAAAGACATGTATCTACGCGATTTTACAGAATTAAAATTATCACTTTAAACCAAAACATGTGCTCATGTTTTGGTCCCTGTCTATAACATGATTCACATTATACATTATACATAAAAATGTGGTATTTAGATTTTTTTTTTATACAACTTAGAATAGCAAACAAGCTGACGGCCCACCTGATGGAAAGTAGTAACCGTCACCTATAGATATGAGCAGTACCATAGACATAACAGAGTATACTGTTTCGCCCATGATACCCCCCATGCGTTGCCATTCCTGAGGATTCAGATGTTATTCCTCTGTACCCTGTAAATTCACGCCATATCCCACTTTTCAAACCGAAACACAGCCATGGACAGAGGTACCCAAGCAATTGACTTAAGATTCTTCCAACTCTAGTTTAAAGGTACCGTAGGTAGTTCAATCATATAAATAATTGTGTTTCATTAAGTTAGGTATAAGCAGTGATATCTGGCAATCTATTAAAGTTGATGTACACTCGAAAAAATATATCAAAATATTGAATACATTGATGGTAGGACCTTTATATATTTTTTACTCGATTCAAAAAAACATCTAGTATATTCAACGTATGGATGTCCCCGCCCCCACTCACGTCTCACTAAAAACCTCTGTTCTATGTATTTTATTCTTTATTTGTTTATGAAGTTTTTTAAATATTTCTTTTTTTTCAGAGTCCGATGTAGATTTTGAAGGTTTAATTCCAGAAATCTCTGAAGTTGATATAAATCTATTGTCAATTGAACCTGAGCCTGTTATAGTTACTGATGAACGTCAAAGTTTAGGTATGTTCATAGACATAAAATACTCGAACACTAGGGGACCCGGCAAACATTGTTTTTCGTTTATTAGATTATTATTAGAAGTAAGTGATATTATCATTGCTTATTTCTGAAGTTGGTGTAAAGAATAAACATTTAGAAAATTTCAATAAAATGCTTTGAGTGGTTATAAATATTAGCGTGGACGATAACGCTATAATCTAATCTATAGATTATATAAAATTCTCGTGTCGCGGTGTTTGGTACCAAACTCCTCCGAAACGGCTTTACAGATTTTTATGAAATTTTGTGTGCATATCCGGTAGGTCTGAGAATCGGCCAACATCGGTATTTTTCATACCCCTCAATAATAAGGGTGACCCACCTCTAAATATTTTTTTTATTTTTTTAACAAAATTTATTACTTTTATTTCATTATGATTTAGCATAGAAAAATACATAAAACTCCAAATTTTCACCCTTTTACGATCAACCCCTATATTTTATAATCGTGATTTTTATATTTTGCAATAGATTTGTTTATTGTTTATGATAAATTTTCATGTATAGTTCTAGAAATAATGTATATGGTAAAACAACAAAACAACGTTTACCGAGTCAGCTAGTATATATATATATATTAGTGCTAATATGGACATACCGTAATGTGCACACCACTACGCAGGTCTGGCTGGCTCATTTTATAGTGGCTTTTCTGGATCTAACGAATGTCAGAATAAATATTTACTAAATATTGATTAGACACATCAGATTAATTTATTAGAAATATTTAACAAATTTATAATTAATTAGGGTTCTGTATCAAAAAGATAGCGGTGTAGAATAGGAAGTAGTGGCCTTCCTTTCTTTTTTGTGCGTGTCGTAAGAGGCGACTAAGGAAGGGCAAGGGATGGCTAGCAGCGTCCCTCTTAAAACATCTCTTAACCCTAACTGTGGTTGCCAATCTGCCTGCCAAGCGTAGCAACTACTGACAAAACCCCCCAAGGAGGAGGCTTATATTCAGCAGTGGACGGTTAAGGGCCGATATGATGATGATGATCAAAAAGATAAAAATGAACGGTTATAGTAGGATTTCTTTTTTGTACCGATCTGAAGTTTGGAATAGTTTTACATATTCTTGTCTCATGTCATACGAAAATGATATTTAAATTTAGCAACTCTCGAGAAATCAAAAATCATTCAGAACCAAATCATATTTATACACACAGGGTAAAGAATAAAATACGCCTATGTATAAGGTAAATATAAATTTCTAACCGTAAACAACACTACAAACTACATGCAAGATGTCCAGAAACAAAAATTTGTAAGAAAAGTTGTGTTAAATGTAAACTCGTATATTTTGAATGAGCTTTTTTATACCACGAAGATGGCTAACAGCCAGTCTAGTGATGTAAATGAACACTTGCTACACTAGGGGTGTCCCGTGCACGTTGTCGACTCTGAAAAAACCTTAATACACCCTTTAAAAAGTATTAAGTATACTGTAGCCTCTAGAAAACACCTCGAAGCTCATACTGAGCCTGAGCGTTCACGGGAGAAAAAAACCGCACTGTAAGTGACTATTTAGGATCAAGCGTGTCAGAAAGAATTCCTTACCGATGGCGAGCGATGTGATGATAAAAGATGACTAAGGTTATTGTTTAGACAATTATTCCTCAGAACACAATCCTCTTTACAAGCGGTAAAACATACAGGGAGACAAAGCCTCGCCTTAGACTTAATACTGCCTCTGAGTTTGAGACCGTCGACAATTCTCACAGCCCATCTGAATCGAACAAAGAGATTAATTTCTATATAGTATACATTGACTTGATCTAGACTCTAAATCTGCATTTGTGAAGTATCTTTTACATTATTCTTAAAATAAAATTTTTATATTATAATTTTTGCTCCAATAGCTCAAGTAAATAATTTTTTTTTACAGATTGTTGGAAACCTGAAGATTTGCCTAACGATGAAGCAAGTGACAGTTCTGAAAACAGTAGTTCTCTAGTCACCAATCTGTCAATAGAAAGGATGCAGCCTTTTGATAAAGATGTTGATACATCTGATTCCAGTGAAGATGAATATATACCCATTGGTATGTATACATGAAACTTATAATAAAACTATGAATATGGATTTTCAACTTCAAGAAAGGACGAAGCTCTCAATTTGTTTTTTTTTTATTTTTTTTTATCCCATATTTCCACCAGCTGTTAACTAATTCGGATAATTATATTTTTTTTTAAAGGATATTATGCAGTTTTTAAATCAAAATATCTAATTTTGCCACAATTGAAGTTAGATTTTTGTGGAACATAATTATCACAACACTTACTGCTCTGTGGTAATTGCTCAAATATTTTTGTTTGTCTGCTCTCGATTCTCATGTCGTTTATAAACTTCTGGATCTGTTTTGTGAAAAAAAAAATATATATTTACTTTGATTTATAACAATATATTGGTTTAAATAGAATATCAACTTTTAAAGATTTAAAATTTCTATTCAAATACGTTAAATATTGCTCAATCACGAATAAGGAACCAATGAAAAACTCTTGAAATAAATTCTACAGATAGATATTGGAATGGAGCTGCTTCGCATTTTCGAATTGCAATACTAACGACATAATGGTTCCAAACCAGTATGCAAACTGTTGCAAACCAATCCCAATTCTAACCTAATTTCTATTTATTTCATAGTGCAATACAAAATTGTATTCGATATTACATTCGAGAATAGACTTGCAGATTTTAATTATAATAATATTCTAATTTTAACACTTTCGCGTTGCGTAGTTTATAGTTATATTATCTTAGTTTATCTAAATTAATTCCTGTTTTAATTTGTAAACCACAATTGTAAACTAACTTTGTAATAAGTTTAAGAATACGGAACTGTGAAGTCTTACAGGAACAATTCGTAATTTCATAGGGTTAATTTTTTGTATGATACTTAGAATGGCAATCGCGCTAACGGCGCGCCTAATGGACAATGGTAACCATCACTTATAGGCATAAACAGGACGATGGATACCACAGAATACATTAAAATGTAGTGAGAATAATGACTATAGTAATATCTCTTTGTAGTCTGTAGTTGCACTGTTATAATCCACTCTTCAAATCGAAATATAATTATGCAAGCACAGCTGCTTCACAGTAGAAATATGAAAAGTGTATTTAACCCATCTAGCAATTAAGAAGAACTTTAAGTATCCGGCAGAATTACAAGTTACAAATTCAAACTGGTTTCAGATCAACAAAAAGGACAATTACAGTCGACATTGGAAGTTATTCAGCCTTCCGATACATGGAGTAGTACGGCTTATAATGCACTCTGGAATTTTACTGGAGCTGTGAGTAATATGGTTTATTCAAGGACCGAAGACAATAAAAGAAAACGTGTATCAAGTATGGATTCTTCAGATGGTTTTGAAATGATTGATAAAACAGATTTAATGTAAAACATATCAAAAGAGACTTTGATATAAAGAAAAAACTTCTTTTATTTTAATGAACTTTATTAGTAAAAAAAAGTCCTCATTAGGAATTAACGTTCTCAGCGTCTTTGATTTGTTATACACTAACTGTTACAGGACATATTTTCTAATCTTGACATTAGTTCTTGGTGCTGTTTTTTTAATGCTTGTAGCCGTACGTTGTTAAGTGCATTTCGGGCAACAAGACCTTCTAACATAGGTCGTGACATCTGAAATAATTATAAAAATTATACTTATGTATAACATTGTTTATATAAATTCCAAGGAATTATACACATATTTCATCATATATGCATAGCTCAATTCACTGATAAGAAGACAGTTTGTCTTAGTCGCAGTTCATCATACAATAGAATTCATTAGAAGACATTCTATTACATCTTATTTTTTTCATTTAAAATAAATGTCAATTTTTACATGATAACTTGATTTTATTGAAATTACAATAAATTAAAATACTGATTCCCTATAACTGTGAACACAAAAATTACACGCTTTTGACAGTAAATCTACATTTTTGTTTTGTATTATCTAAAAGCGATTAACGATCGAAATTCATGTTGCACTGCCGTGTCGTTCGCATCTCATGTAATTCTTATTTTACACTATCTCAACAGGATTTACTAAAAAGGTAACCAATTTTTGTTGAAGTTATAACAGAAACTAGCATGGGTTGCTAGTTTGGCCCTGGCTTCGCACGAGTTCTTTACACAAAATATAAAATAGCCTATGTAACTTCGAGAAGATGTAGCTTTCGGTAAAATTGGTTGAGTAGTTTATGAGTTAAATGGTAATAATAAATAATCAATCATGTTTCCTTGTTATACATAATATTAATTAACATTGATACAATATCTATACTTTAGGACGCGAGGCGCGGGGGTCACGGGTATCCCGCGCGGACCGGTCGAATCAGGGCCACATGAAATTAATTTCGTTGCGCATTATTTTGATTTTGCTATATCTAATTAATTTAAATATAAATTAAAAAAGGTAAAGCTATATACAATCCAAAATCCAGCATATTTATAAAACTGAACATTATCTATTATTTATTTTCGAGATTACTAGTTTATTCCCAATTTGTTGCTTGCAAAAAGTTATTCATTGTCATTAATAAAATCAGTGCTGAATTTCTTATCATTATACCTAAGGTATGTATAGTATACAGTGTCATTCAATGAGTATAACTTAGTCTTTTTCAGTAACATTTTATGTATATGTATACTATTGATTTTATTGAATCTCAAGCTTTATTACAAACCTTATTACCAAGGGTATAGTAAAGTTTATTCAGAACTAGATCAGCTTTAATTCAATTATATTGTAGAAATAGGAACAATCATCTTAGTTGTAGTAGTAGTATATTTACATTGACAATAAATTTGGGCAATAGATACCAGTAATAACATGATACCTTTTCAACTATATGTCCTATTGCAATAGTTCTGACAGCAGCATTATGTTGTTTATTAATAATATCATCTGTTTCACTTTGGCCCACTTCATTATTGTATGCTTCATCTTCCTCTTCCTTCAATATTGCAGGCAGCTGAGTTAGTGTCTTAAAAAACAAATAATATTAAATTAATTAGGTACACATGATTTTTTATTACTCGTAGGCCTATGTAATTATTTATGTATCAATGTATAATTCAATAACATAGAAAATTGTATAATTTTTGTGTACTTACCTCAAAGTTATTCATTAATAAAGAATCATTGTCATTTACTATTTTCATTTCAATTTCTCTTCTACTTTGAGTTGAACCTTCGTTATGAGACTGAAAGCATGTAATTTGTACCTAAAAACATAATATATTGTATACATATAGTACTCGCTATGCGAACTAGCTTTGTATGAACAAATAAAATTTTTGAAAATATTATGTAGCATACTTGTTACTTGCTAATAATGTAGCTTTCTATAGGTGAAATAATATCCAAAAATGATTGCGTAGTTTTGAGTTTATCCATTATAAATATACAAATATTTTCTCTTTATAATATTCGTGTAGATATAAATCATCTTATAAATGTATCTTGTTGCCTTCAATTTGCGAGATAATATAATTTTTATTCTAATAAGAAAAAATGGACCTAGCATACCGTACCACCGTAAACATATAACACCGTTTGTCGTGTCAGCTATATTATACATAATATTTAAAAAAAAACTCTCGAATATATATAACAATGAGTGTTAAAATCCTCTACTGTACACAAATCACAATAAGATTTGCTTTGTATAACTTGCAGATTTAAAGGTACTAATCTAATACTATTTTTTCATTAAAAAAATTTGGTTTATTATTTTAGAACAAGACTTTATATCAGTTTATATTCATTGTTCAGTTATAGCTATGTATTTTGGACTTTTAGCAATGGTACATTGATGGGGCTTTACAAGATATTTCTGTAAATCCTGAATCAACTTTAATAATTATTTTTACAGTCTAAAAGATTTAGTGAAGTAAAATTGTAAATTATGAAATTTGTTACCGATGGTGCCTTAGACGACTGTTCTGTGAGAAATACTGCAAATATTATACCAACAAAACTAGGATCCATTCTTTGGTACATTGATTGAGTAGCAAGATCTGTAAAAATAAACATGGAATATTTTAGATATATAAATCAGTTATATGTCTAAAATAACCAGAGGGAGACTTTGTACAAAAGTTGATTGCTTGGATACTCTGTCCTATTTGTGTTTCAACCGTGAAGCGTGTTTGCATGGCTGTGTTTCGGTTTGAAGGATGGGATATGGCGTGAATTTACTGGGTACAGAGGAATAACACCTGAGTCCTCAGGAATGGCAATGCATGGGGGGTATCATGGGCGAAATAGTATACTCTGTTATGTCCATGGTACTGCTCATGTCTATAGGTGATGGTTACCACTTTCCATCAGATGGACCATCAGCTTGTTTGCCATTCTAAGTTGTATAAAAAAAAACAGGTATTTAGCATTAAGGGTTATTATAATTGTAATTTTGAGTGACAGCTACTACAAATAATCCATCAACACTATATTTTTTTTTTCTGAATTAGGTACAACTATCAGAGTACTTAGTGCAGAAAGGATTGTTAGTAATTAGAACTAGCGGCCTCATTGCTAACAATATACCCTATCAAGCCAATATTCACACTTAAAAACCATTGTAGTTTATTTTATATATTTTGTTTAATGGATGATAATGGAATGGTAACCCCACGCGCTATCGGTATACACTGGCGGGGCACAAGTGTGAGATGGTAGGTGAGGATGAAAGCAGGTCAGTTAGCCCACTGTGACAAATCTAACAATAAATCAATCACAATGGTTTCCAGGGAGAACCACGGGGAGGTCGACCTGATAGCAATATACTGCTAACAATGGGGCTACTAATCCCCATTACTAATGATTCCTTTTCCCCCCATTATTTCATATATTAGTTTTGATGAATCAAGTCACTACTTTCATCCTCACTTATCATATCTCGCTGGTGCCTGTCAGCAAATATCACAGTCAGGTTTACTATTCCATTTATATTAATAATAGTTAAATAAATAAATTTACATGTACAATGGCAATTAAACCAATAATCTATCTTTTATTACAGTATATCTCTAATTGTAGTGTGCCTTTTAGGGTAGGCCACTTCCAATGTTCATTTCCAACCATTGACAAGATATTGCATATTTAAAAAGGGTACAAGCACTGAAACTTTTTTATTTTAATGTTACAAATGTTTACAAACTTAGTTTTTATGACAGCTGTGGATTAACATATACAATGATCTAAATGAGAGGCTAAAAGTGGAAAGAAGTTGTAAGACTAATTTACATTTTTCTTACCAACATGTGATGGCCAAACTGTTATGTGTGGATGTGAATGATACCAGCCCACAACTCGCAATGGTCGCCCCACTTGAGCTGCTAATGCCTCTGCTCTAAATGTTGCTTGTACTAACTGTTCCTCTGATATTTCCACTCGGTCTGGTTTTTTATCTAATCGTCTTAAAATTACAGAAGACACTATGGAAACCACATTACCATTGTTGTTTACCTACAAATATAATAATATATTCTTAGCCTGATAATGGTAAGTATAAAAAGTATGATATAAGCATAATTATTTGCAATAGACAATCAGTTTTCTTATTATAATTTACAAGTAATATATATAATTCTAGCCATGAATATTCTAGTTTTGAAGATAGGTCTCCACCCTCAATTGAAAGCATAATACACCTGCATCTACAGACTCCCTGCAACATATTCAGTGTTGTTGCTCCATTCAGTGGGGGACTATTACTATTCTAAACTATTCTTTGCTATCAGTTCTTGAGTTTTATATCATTCACTTCACTTCAGCTCACTGATCTCATGGGGTTAATTGCATTGGTTCTTCTATATATTTATTCCATTCATATTATTATACTCTTTCATATTTTATTACATGGAAATCATGCTGGATCCAGATAAATTGAAAATTAGATTGTAACTCCTAGTATGACAATAATTTTAATTATTGAAATAGTTTTAATAGATAGAGGTAGTTATTATATTTTATAGGTTTATATTCCTTGTAATGAATTGGTATTCACATACTTCCCCAATGAGTAGTCCCATTATTTCTTCCTTCTCAGTAGATAATGCATGTTGTACACATACCAATGCAACATCAGTGGAAAGTAATACTTTGCTTAGAGTCATAGTTACTATTTCGTAAAAATTCTAATTTTTCAGCCACAGATTGACGGTAAACAAAAACAACTGAAACCGTTTTGGCTGTAATATGTTTATCAGTATAATGTTTATATACTGTGTCAAATCAATTCCTATATTATATAGTTTTAAATGTTATAAATTTCTGTTTAATAAATATTAAGTTTATGAATTAGATATAGATAAGTACGTATATATTTTCCAGCTGAAATACCAATAAATGTTTTAAGATTATTCCCAATTAGATAGAAAAATCACTAATAATAAGGAATAACAAAAGTCTTTGACAAATACTAACAATTTTATGAAATAAAACTTGACATTGACAAAACCATTTTCAAATGTCATAAAAGCAGTCACAGCAAAGATTTTGAAATAGGCCTTCAGACTATCTTAACTTTATTTTAAGGACACAGATAGGTTCTGGAACCAATTCTGAGACGTAATTATCAGAAAGTTTCTGTAGCAGACAAGTTATAAAGTTGTTATAGTAGATATGTTTTAGTTTCTTTAAGTACAAAATATTTATCAGCTAGAAAGTTCAGGCAATATTCATAATATCCAAGACAAAAGCAAAGGGTTAATTAGTTATTTATGTTTTCGCGTATTATTTTTTCATTCACATTGACAAGCTCTGCTAAGATGCATATCGCCTGGCATGCAAACAAGAACGTTCGTAATAAAGGAAAGTAACACGAATACTAAACTTTATTCAAATAAAAAAATAAATAAGATGACCTTATATTTTTTTATATGTCAACATTGTGTTTAGATTTGGGCGCAGGAGGGCGGTACATTTTATACAACAACAAATCTCTTGTTATATGATTTTGTACTTTATTGAAGAGAGAAAGGGATGAAAAAAGAATATCTGAGTGTCCTAATCTCCATATCAATAAAGGAAAATTATTTCAAGGAGTGAATTGAATTAAATTATTGTCAATTGACTTGAATTGGCCGTATTCTTTTTGAATTGCTCTACGAAATCAATGAAAATTCTAAAATAACTATATTAGCGAATTCAGTATTATTTTTAGTAAGCTTTGGGTGGTAAATAGTGAAAAATGCTACAGTTGAAAAACTATGTAATTAAAAAGGGTGTTTTTCCCTTAATTTTCAAAAGTAAGTACATACTTTTTTTACTACAGTTTATAATGAAGCCATGCTTATGGTGGATATTTTATAAAAATTTGGCAAGACGGGCTTGTAGTAAAACGAGGAGTTTTAAAAGTAATTAATGATTAGTTAGGGAAAACCTTGAACACTAACATATTTGCTTATGTATTTTATCCCTTAATACTTCCTTTAAAACTACAATTTGTATACAGCTAAGTCTTATAGGTGTAAAACTAATAATATATAATATAATTAAAAATATTTTACTATTTTTTATTATATGTTGATTACATTAATTTCGAATTTACTACATAAATTCATTTATGGCTAGTATTATTTGATCTTTCGATACAAAGGTTTAATTTTTAAAAATATTTATGAGTGAAGAAGAGTTTCACAAAATCATGGTAATTTTTAAAGGATAATGAAAAACTTCTAAAAAAATCTTCTTTTAATCAGTCTATATTTTTTAATAATCACAGATAAGACTTTAGTTTGGCATCCAATTTATCCTTGTATTTAAAAAACACATGAATATTTTAAATGAAAATGAGATAATAGCAATCTTTTTCAAAGATGCTTATAAGATAAATATAAAATCAACAGATTTTTAGTAATTATAGACTACAATAATTAAAATTAACAAACACTTCTAAACTTATTCATGTTTAATACACATAAATAATACACATATTATTTATGTAAAGTTGTTTTCTATTAAGTATATCTATTTATATTTATTTATTTATCTACACATATTACATTATTCAATATGTTATATATTCAATATTTCATATTAATGCATGTTTTTAATTCACTTTCCCTTTTGTTTTACCTTCACCAAATATTTGTTGTATTCCCCAAATGTTTGCCCTATGGTTGATTAGTAGAGAATGTCTTAGTGTCTGCCATGTGTGCCTTTGCTATGTACATAAAGTTAATTAAATAAATAGAAAATAATAAACATAATACATAATAATATATAAAAATAGCATATATTACACACAAAATAAAAATAAAACAAAAGTTTATTATTTATGCTGTAAGTCAGTAGTCCACTATGCCTGCACATCTGAAAAAACACCAGGTTATGAATGTATACTGAGACTGATGCTGACCTCTCATCCTGCATGTTCAAGGGCTATTGTTGACTTAAGAATACATGGAACCACTAACTGCTCTGTTAAAAACGAAAAAAATACACAAAATTAAGCCTTCCTTGTGTAAAAACCTTATTAGTTTTTAGGAGATAAATCCCTGGGACTTTAACTTGTAACTTAAAAAAAATCAAAAAGCAATCTATTGAATCAATCATATTTATTATCCACATTTTAAAACAGGACTTAAATTTTGTCATAAAATTTTACAAGCTTTGCTGTAACATAGTATGGCACCTGCAACTTACAGAATTCTCCAATTTATTTTCTTTATTGTAGATTGTAGAGGATTATCAACATCTGTACAAAATGAGCCAAGCAAACCATCATTAAGAACTTCAGTTCCTGGTCCAAAAACATTACAGTTATTAAAGGATCTCAATTCTCTACAGGTATATATATGCATTTTTATCTATATTTTAAGGAATTATTTTATAATTTTTTTATTGTATATAACAGAAATGAAATCATATATCTAACTGGTGTAAGAAAAGGGAGGTGTGACTGATGTAGAGTTTGATATGTTCATTTCCAATTAGCCTAGCACAGGGGTGTTCAAACTTGAACTACTGTTAATCTACCTCAATATTGTTAGACTGTAATCAATCAACTCTGAGGGGTGTAACATGGTATAGATATTAGCTTTCTATGCAATATGCAATTTTTTAGTTAAGGTATAGCATCTCATCAGTCATCATCATATAGCAAGGATTAGCATCCCTGGTTTAGTATATAGTAGTGTAAACAATAAATCTTGCATTGTAGGTGCATTGTTGGCCCTAGCTTCTTTTTTAGGTGGTGTGAGACCATGTCTCTTAGTGGATTACGTAAAGGGTGCTACCACAGTCAATTATTTGTTTACTGTAGATTTTGTTAGCCATAATTTTCGTACAAGGTGGCTCAAATGAAAAGCTAAGTGGAGTAAGCTAAGAATGGAGTCCTCAATGGGGAAGAAAGGTTTTTGAGTGGCGATCTTGTGCAATCTAGAGTAGTATGGGGTGGAGTGAATTTTTTGAAAGAAAAAAAATTGAATGGTAACCCTGCGTGCGCTAAAATAGGTGAGGATGGAAGCAGGTTAGTTATTCACCGTGACGAATTCCATAAGAATTATCCATGCTAGTTCCTAAGGGGACCGCGTGGAAGTCGACATAATATATATAATAGGATATTGCTAGCAAATATATCTTTTCCCTCCATATAATGTAGCCGATTGCACATGTGCAGCTAAAAACAGCTCGCTACTCGCTAGTCGCACAGGGGTGTGGTTTTGCTACACAAGCGTGAGATATGTTCTGGAATAAACTCTTCCCACTACCGTATCTGGAACTAGTTTGGTTATTTCATATCTATAATCGTGAGTCGTCGATATAATGGAAATCTATATTTTGCCTAAGTTTAAAATAGAAGTTATTAATGTCATCTGTACTTATAATATCGTTTAATGTAATTTCAGCAAGCCAGTTCTGTCCAGTTGTTTGCTGATTATGATAAAAGTATTGGTAATTATTTTGTGGATGCAGATGGGAATGAGTATTTGGATGCTTTCACACAAATATCGTCAGTACCAATTGGATATAATCACCCGAAGTTGTTGACTGCTTTTGAAGACCAGCACAATCTAGTAAGACTTAAATTCGAACGGATGTCATGTTGTTGATTACAAATTAGGTATTTATCGTTAAGAATTGCCAAAAAATTAGATTTATACTCAAATGCAATTTCATTATACAGGTAGGTACTTATTGAATATTCCACTTTCCATCAGGTAGACCATCAATTTGTTTGCCATCCTGAGTGTAATAAAAAAAAATAACAGGTAGGTTGATTAAGATCAAACCGACTTCAATTGTGACAAAACGAGTTATTTGGGTTCA
Organism: Galleria mellonella; assembly: GCF_026898425.1. Taxonomy (NCBI): domain Eukaryota; kingdom Metazoa; phylum Arthropoda; class Insecta; order Lepidoptera; family Pyralidae; genus Galleria; species Galleria mellonella. Next base: position 85,141 of record NW_026442042.1, on the reverse strand, counting down.
AAAATTAAACTACTGAACCGATTTTGATACAATTTCTGTGGGACCAGTCTGTAAGTATATCCTGGACTCATAAAAAAAAAAAAAATTTCCAAATTGATTTAGAACTGACGGAGGTATAACGTAACAAACATAAAAAAATATAATACAACTATATTGAGAACCTCCTTCTTTTTGAAGTAGATTGAAAATCAAATACATACTAAAATGTTTAAAATCCTCACTTTAAAAACATACTACCCGGGGGAAAGGGATTGTTAGTAATGGAGTCTAATTTCCCTATTACTAGCAATATACTCTATCAGGTCAACCTCCACGCGGTTCCCTCTGGAAACCATCGTGGTTAATTCTAGTGGAATTCGTCACGATGGGCGGACTGACCTGCTTCATCCTCACATATCATCTCTCACTGGTGCCCCGCCAGCGTATATCGATAGCACAGTAACCATTCCATTATCATCCACTAATAAAAAATACATACTATACTTTTATCTGTATTAATATTAGTTCAGTATTCGAGAACCAAAAATCTCTGCAACGGATGCAATTCATGGCTAAATCTATTTTATTTTTAATATATTTCAGAGAGCATTGGTGAATCGTCCTGCATTAGGCGTGTTTCCTTCAGCGGACTGGCCTGAAAGACTAAGAAATGTTTTGTTATCTGTGGCACCGCAAGGGCTTGATCATATCGCTACAATGATGTGTGGCTCATGCTCAAACGAGAATGCATATAAAGCCGTCTTCATGTGGTATCGCACAAAAGAGCGGGGTGGCAAAACAGACTTTACACCTGAGGAAATGAATTCCTGTATGTTGAATCAATCGCCGGGTTCTCCAAATTTATCTATAATGTCTTTTCAGGTGATTATTTATTTTGTTCAATCTCTTAATATTATTCAGTTACAGTTGCAAAGGTTCAAATTGTATATAAAGTATTTATTTCACACAATATTATACAATTTTTTTCACAAGGATTATTTTAAAGTTGTATAATTAATTAAAAATTTATAACTTTTAGGGCAGCTTCCATGGTCGCACATTTGGCGCTCTTTCCACTACAAGATCAAAACCGATACATAAGTTAGACTGCCCCGCTTTTGATTGGCCGGTTGCTCCGTTTCCAAGATATAGATATCCCCTAGAAGAATATCAACGCGAAAATCAGCAAGAAGATCAGAAGTATTTATAATTTAGTATCTAAATATTGTGGCCCCTTTTTTTTCTTTAGCGCATTCTTTTAACATTTTATATTGTTTTTTTTCAGACATATTTAATTAGTATTCTTTGACATCAGTCGCTTGAAAGTTTGTATTCAGTATTGTTTATCTACACTTGAAGCACGATTGCAGTAACTGGGTGCAGTAATATTTTCTTTCTTTACATAACATGCACTGTACAGTTTTGTTAATAACGTAATAGGAGTATACAGTTTACTTACTAATACGATTATTTTTTATGTTTAACAGCTTATAAGTGTGGGAGCGCATATTTAAATTAAAAACATGTTTTATTGTCTATTAAAATAAATATTAAATTGATAATCTATTTGATACTGACATAATAATATGTATTTAGCTAATATCTGTTTTAGTAGTTTAGTGCTCTAGTTCTATACCACAAATCTGGCATTTATTTCTGTTGTGAAGTAAATTTTATTAATTGCTAAACAACATTATATAAATTAACATATTGCTATGCTATATAGGCTACAAGTATACTATTATAGGTAGTAACTTCACTTTTTAAATTTCTATATAATAATGATACATGGACAACGTAATAAGTATTAAATAAATAGGTGACATGAGATTGTGTGAGACAAAAACTTGGTACCCCATTAATAATATTATAAACCTGAAGTTATTTATCTCTGCAATTCAGTTGGCGTAATATACATGTACTATAAATATTACATAGTCCATATAAGTAATGTAGTTAGGGTTTCTGACCATGACACCATATTACATTGATTTAGTCTCCCGAGTCGGCAGTTTATATTCACTATATCTAAATTGATAACTAGGTTGACTCGAGAATACGGTTAAATGCAATAATGACTAGGTATAGTCATGAATAGGTGCAACTCGTAGGATCTGGCATGGTTTTTTTATACAACTTGAAATGGAAATTAGCTAACGACTCATTCAATGGGACGTGTTAACTGTCGTTTATTTTTATGAATACCATACATGGACATTATAAATATGCCTACTGTTTACACTAATATTACATAGAGAAACGATTTGTTTATTTATTTGTTTGTGATGGACAAACTCTAAAATTACTCGACTGATTTTAAAAATTCTTTTACCCGTATAAAACTATATTATCAGCGAATAATATAGACAATATAAGTATCATTTAAAAAAATAGAGATCTCTACGAGAATTACAGTAATATAATCCAAGGAATTAAAAATTTGCTTATAAAAGTCATTATTTGGCGTTCGTTGTGAAAATTATTAATGATACATAATGTCAGTGGGGTTATATATTTAACTATTATAATTAAGTCACAGTTTTTTGTTCATATTAATCGATCTAAATATGGTTATAATTGAAAGATGATGACATTCGTATCATGATGTTAATCCTTATCCAATTATATTTTTTTATAATCATGGTTGATTATGTAACCTTTCGTTGAAAAGTTACGATGGGTGTAAAATTTTATATCAATATTTTTTTTGCAATTATCCAACAGACTTGCTGCTTTGGGTAGTTGTCATAAAAATATTAATTAACCTATATATAATAAATTTTAATGTATATAACTAAGCTTAATGTACATGGGAAAATGTACAAGTATTTATTTTTTATATTAACAGATATGACTGCACAGTATATAGAATCATCAGATTGCAAATGTGAATTTATTGGGATTTAGATTTAAAACCTATCAACTGCTTGTATGCATTGCATGTATTAAAATATACTGTGCGATTGTTCGATAGTATTGAGCAATAAATGAACACTACAATATATATTCCATATAATAAAATTATATAACCTATATTAACATTAATTTGTTTTTAGATGTCTGGAACAAGTGGCTGACATTATTGAAAAGTATAAGAAAAAGACCAATCCAGTGGCCGGAATAATTGTAGAACCAATTCAATCTGAAGGAGGAGATTACGAGGCATCTCCAGAATTCTTTCAAAATCTTCAGAAAATATGCAAAAAGGTAATTTTGAACAGTAACATAGCTACAGATTAGAAGAAATATTTTAATAACATTAATTACATAATAGTTTAATACTATTTAAAATATTTTTATATCCTACTAATGTTATGAAATCACATGCTACAAAACACATAATTCATCGTATACAGCATTATAGTCCCCAGGAATGGCAAAGCATGAAGGGCATCATGGGTGACACAATTTACTCTGTCATGTCCATAGTATTGTTCATGTTTACAGCAACGGTTATTACTTTCCATCAGGTGGGCCGTTAGCTTGTTTGCCACTCTAAGTTTCATAAAAAAAATGTAAAAGTTTGAAAAATGTTTCTAAGTTTGTTTCTCAATCGTACAAAAATTTGGTACATGGGAAGATTATTATATTCTAATTTAACACATATTATTCTGTATATACACGAGTGAAGCCGCGGGAAACGGTTAGTGTATAATAGTATTTATAAATGGTAATGAAGCAAGAGATCAATGTAAGAGGTTGTTAGCACTTGATTTATATCTTATAAGGAACCTAGAAATTAAGATATAAATAGATATCTACTTATCCGTAGTATTTAATACTTTCACATACATTTGACTATAGTATTAGAATATGTATACGTAATATTATATCTAAATTTCATTTTGAATACAACACAATTAAATACGCAAATAAATATTCTTATGCTGTAATTTTTGGATATCATATCAGAAATCTGCCCTTTCAGCACGTAATGGAATCCTAAAGTTGAGGTTATAATAATTTCAATATTATATATAGATGGGAAAAGGGATTATTAGTAATGGGGTCTAACAGCTCTAGTGCTAGCAATATATCAGGTCGACCTCCAAGCGGTTCGTCCGTCGTTCGGTTCGTGTGAAATTCGTCACGATGGGCTAACTGGCCTGCTTTCATCTTCACCTATCATCCCTCACTGGTGCTCCGCCAGTGTATATCGATAGCGCAGGCGGGGTTAACATTCCATTATCATGCATAAAAAAATACTATATATATGCAACAATAATTGTATTGATTATGTTAATGCCGGATCACTAGTTATTCGTAAATACAAATATTCGTAATGTGCGGAGATTGAATTTTTTTCCATCATGATTACTGGAAGATGAGAGAGGAAGTGTATTAAACCTACCTGTTTGTTCAATAATTTTCATCTTATATCTAGATTATTAAAATTTATATCATTTATAATACTGAAATATAATACAGAAAGGGGTGGCTCTCATTATTGACGAGGTACAAACTGGATGTGGACCCACAGGGAAAATGTGGTGTTATCAACATTTTAACTTACCATCGCCCCCAGACGTCCTCACTTTTAGTAAGAAAATGCTGACCGGCGGATTTTATTTCAGCAATGATTTCAAGTATGTATACCAATTAGTAATCATAGTTAAACATGAGAAATATTAGTGCCATCTTTATTATTATTTTATTTTAAAATATTTATTAACAGAATACGATGATAACATTACAAGTCTGCAATTAAATTATACTTGTACCTATTCGATTGCTCGTAACCAATTTTGATGATTGTTTAATCAATAAATTTTACTCCTGTATTAGTCCTATTCTAATTGTTTTTGGAATAAAATATTAGATTTTGTAAAGACTACTCATATGAATTATATTTACAGACCGGCTCAAGCATACCGCATTTTTAATACTTGGATGGGTGATCCTGGAAAATTGATACTTCTAGAACGCGTTTTAAAAGTAATAAAAGAAGATAATCTTATATCTCTTGTGAACAAGTCTGGGAAAGTATTGAAAGATGGTCTTCACCAGATTGAAAAGGAATTTCCAAATTTAGTGAACAGCGTACGGGGTCGCGGAACATTCCTTTCATTCAATTCTTGCAACACTGAAACAAGAGATAAGATTAATAATAACTTGAAGAAAAATGGTAAGTCTGAAATATCGCCTATCACTTTTTTGTACGAAACAATTATTCATGAGAACTCATTATTCGTTTGTTTTAAACATTAAAGATCATTGCAATATATAGCTCTATATGTGACACATATCAGTTATGTTCTCTATTCCAATATCTCATAAATATTTATTGCTGCAAAATAAAATTTCAACTTTATAGGCCAAGTAGCCAATGTATATAAATTAGCTACATATATCTATACAGATTAACATGCTAACCTATAATGTTGTCTACACTGTAATGCTTCTTACGTGTTGAGGGTCGCCCATTAGTCACATAAGGTTCAAAAGGGGGTGGAGAAATTCGAAAAAATCGACGGAAAAAAACGAAATATCGCAAAGTTCGAGGGGAGTTGCAGTGAGATATCACGTGCATTTATTTTTTCGTTAAACTTGCGATTTCTAAATCAAAAAGCGGCGCGTGACCTTGGCTTACTGTTGTTGTTGCAACCTTAATGTCTGTTTGGACATTTTTATTACGGTACTTAATTTTCTATAGATAGATAGATAGCTACTCTTTATTGTTTCCTCCAAAAGATTACAATAGTAAACTTATTATAGATACAAACAATTATAAGAAATAATCACAGTCAGAAAACAATGGGCGACCTTATTGCTTAAAGCAATCTCTTCCAGGCAACCTTTGGATGGAGAGGAATAATTATAAACAGTTTGATCGGAGGCACGATGAGAATTCTATTATTTCTAAATATGGAGATGTGATACATGTAATAATGTTAATATATATCACTACTCATTATTAGATATATACAACACATACATAAATACTCACATATACATATAAACATCTACACAAATACATAAAAATGTATAAATACTGCTCACATGTATACGTAAAAGACAAAGTTATAAATTTTTTAAATATCTAAAGAAATAAGTATGCTAGCCAGCTTATGACAAATTAAGATTACAACTTAATAATTCGATTATATTTGTATTTAAAGATAATATTCTGAAATTTTTTAAGATTACTTGGTACCATAAAATACACGTGTTTTTCGGTAGGGGACGGGTTGTCTAAAAGCTCACCGCATAGCACCAAGGGTGTGGAGGATTTAAATAGTGCTAACAAATATCTATACAATAAATTGATCACTCTGATGATTATTCACTAGTTTTAAGTAGTATTTCTGATATTTACAGGAGTAATAGGAGGTGTGTGTGGAGAGACTGCGATACGCTTGAGACCTGCTCTAGTGTTTCAACCAAAGCACGCAGAAATTTATTTGGATATGTTGAGAAAAACATTAAAAGAGATGTAAACTCTAAAATTTTAATCTCATCTATTATTTTATAGCATTTATTGTTATTGTTACATATCTTTCTGTACTGATTTTTTTATTTAGCTCATAATTTGTTGTTATATGAGTTTTAAATTGTTTAAATACGGAGGTGCCATAATTGTGTAAACCTTTGGGTATTATTATTTTTAAGCACAGTTTTATATAAGTACTGTGGCATATTATAGTTTCTCTCACAAATATACATTACTTGTGGATTAATTAATACTGAATATACCTAGTAAGTAATTCGTCAATTAGTGTTATAAAATTGTAAACCTCGATTATGTCTTCCAAATATACAAATATTATGTGCAACCTAAACGGGTTTATTATTTCATTACCTATTATATTGAATATTTTTAGGAAACCTTATTATATTTTGTTGGTTCTTAATACAAACATTAAACTTTGTTTCAACTAGGTAGCAAAGTTTTAAATTATTAATTTACGCGTCATAGTAAGTACATTAATTCCAAGTTTTTTAGTAATTTTTATACGTCTCTATTTTGATTATACCCAATCGCAGGTAATTTCGTATAATTTCTTTTGTACCCGTACAGTTCATAAGGATACCCACTAGTTTAACATTGTTCTAACTTCTAACAAGTACAATTAGAAAATCATCTATAATATTTTTAATTAAACTGAAAATTTTGATTAAAATTGAAGTCTGTTATTTATAGAAAGTTACCATTTATCAATAAAAAAATAATAATAGGTTCATAATTAATTTATAAACAGTTGAAAAGATGTAACAGTCACGCCTTCGAATTGTAAACGTGACCATAACAAAACACGAACAACCAACCTTGGGTTTTGGCCTTATCACACCTACCAAAGTAGGTACATACTTAGTTTTTGTATTAGAAATTACATTCACAATCAGTTTTATAATAGTAAGCGTTTATAATTAATATTTACAGTATTTTGTTTATACATTGCTATAATTCGGTGTAAATTTGATTCTTGTCCAATTGTATTTATTTATTATTAGATACCAACGGCATTATAGTTAATATTTACAGACTAATATTTAAAATATTAAAGCTAATAACAGGTTTATTATTATTCTAAAAGTACAAAATTGGGCTTGCGCAAAAAAGGAAAAGTACAATGCGGATATGCGATCACAAGACACTCAAATACAAATGTTTACCAATGCATGTACGTTACAATATTTATTTTATACATTTATAAATACAACAGTTTGTATGAATATACTACTTCCTGTTACCATTATAACAGTAAACTGTATAATGCTGGTAAAGTTCATTTGATGTCTGGTCGATGTGGTTTCGAATTGCTCATAATTATATTGCGCCAAAAATTTGTTATTTATAGAGATGGGCAATCCACCTGGGTGGGTTTAAAGTCTGGTGGGTAAAAACCGGGTGTTTTGGGTTTATTGGGTTTAAACCCCATAAACACCCAAATTTTTGGGTGTTTATGATTTTGTACTTCATCATCGTCATCTCAGCCGCAAGACGTCCACTATACTGGACATAGACAATATTATTATGCAGCCTACAGAATAAAAAACTTTTAATTTGATTTTGAGTTTATTAAGAAAGAGATGAAAGTAAAATGTAAAACTACAGTCAATCACTGTCAGATTCAGAGTTATTACAAGCGATGAATTGTATAGGTTCGATAGGCTCTATTTCGTCTAAACTGTTATGTTCATTTACTTGCTCAATGAAAGCTTCTAAGGTATTTTCTTCATTAAACTGAATGTCCTCGCATTCAGCTTTATGTTTAAGATTCCAGTTATAACAAATGAATGAAATTTTTTCAGTTCTTTCAGTTGTAAGTCGATTTCTTTTGTTATTATGTATGTAGCCTTGGATACTAAAGGAACGCTCAGTGGCTGCCGAAGTACAGGGAGCTGATAGAATACGAATCGCTACTTTGCTTAACTCAGTGGAACCACAAATACCTTTCCACCATATTAGGGGCTCAATGCTATCTAATGAATACAAATCCTCTGGCCCATTTTCTTTATTTATAACACGCCAAATCTGCCATTACATTTGACAAACTTATTGTAAATAACTTATTTACAATACAGAGAAGGCTGTATAGAGCAAACGAGTTCCTAATGAGGTATCGGAGAAAAATTTATGTTAAACTGTGAGTCAGCTGATACGTCAATCGATCATGACATCGCATCATAAACGGAAGTGGTCTATAGTTGTGCACGTAGTGCTTATAATAATTACCTACGTGCGTACTACATATTATTATGCTATTATTATCCCGTCGTTGGCATTTAATGAAATTTGGTTCAAATGAATGATAAGTAAATATATAATACACCCGGGTTGCTTGTATTTTTACTGTCATATTTTACCGCTTACAAGCATTGTTGCGGCACGATAGAATCACGTGATATGAAAGGCTGAAATATTTTTATTTTTCAAAACTTTCTTAGTTCAATTTCTAGACATTGACCACGTAGGGTATAGAGTTGAACTAAAAAAAAATGTTAGTTTAAATATTGGTTAGTCTAAATTTTGATATAAATAGATTAACTATCAAAACTTGCGAAAATTGAAATTAAAATGATTTAAGTCTTTAAAAGTTTAAGTGTTAATTTATTGATAGCATGACTAGATTTTTTAATGAGGTAAAAAGAAATAATAACCTCACTTAAATTGTCGGTATAAGCTGGCGAGATGCCAGTGAGTGATGATAGGTGCATTTAGGTAAGGTATAATATTAACTGACTGGTCGACCTAATAGGGTATGTTGGGGGAAAGACTTTGTTATTAATATGCTCTAACAGTCCCATTGCTAGCAATATACCCTATCTGGTCGATTTCCGCGCGGTTTCCCCTGGAAACAATCGTGGTTAATTCACTAGTGCCCCACTAGCGTATGCCGTAGGCGAGTTTACCATTCCATTATCAAACATAAAAAAATATCTGCTTTCGTCCTCACCTGCTATCATTCACTGGTGGCCCCACCAGCGTATACCGATAGCGCAGGCGATGTTAGCATTTCTATGTATGTCGTTAACAATGGAGCTATTAGTCTCCATTATTGACAGGGGATCTGTTTAATCAATTTATAAAGAGAAAAATCCTGACTTCATCAATGCACAGCCGACACTATTAAAGTTATAACTACAAAATTTTAATAAGAAAGGATTTTTCGAAATTCGGTCCATAAATATGTAAATATAGGGGTGGAGGTTTAAATGAAATAGTCTTTTTTGTCCAATTGATACTTGAAATGTATCATAAATACTCTTAATTGATGTGGCAATGGACTGGTCACATAGCTTGAAGAACCGACAACCGACGAAAGGTTCTTGAGTAGCGACCACGTATGGGTAAACGCAGTGTAGGACGACCCCCACTAAATGGAGTGACGATCTGAAATGCGTTGTAGGGAGTCAGTGGATACAGGTGGCTCAGGACCGTTCTTTATGGCAGACTATGGAGGAGGCTTATGTCAAGCAGTGGACGGATAATGGCTGAAATGATGATGATGACTCTAGTTTAAAAATATCTAATGAAATCTAATTACAGCAATACGATTACGATATATACGATTAGGGTATGGACCTTAATTGTATTAAATAAGGGGATGATGTCGTTTTACAATCCACGTTTCTTTGGTGAAGATGTTCAGTTTCGCTAGTAGAACACTATCTTCATATGATGCTAATGACTTCAATTTAACCTTGTATATAAAAAAATAAAATTTAGCGCTGCAATAGCTAGAACAGATTTATTAGATGTTTAAAGTTTTATAAATGGTATTCTATTCTACGTTCTACTTCATCCTACGAATTATAAAAATTCGAATATTTGTATGGATGTATGTTACTTACTTAAATTATACTTTAACGGCTGAACGGATTTGAATGAATTTGTCACATGGGTAGGTTATATCCTAACTAAATACCCGGAACAGTTTAATTTATAGATTTATAGAAATGGTGGCCCAGAATCGACCCCAATATGTAAATATGAGCAAATAGGAATTCCTTATTTTAGGCCATAACCTCGATTAAAAACCGGAACGCATAATTATGTTTGTGCAAATATTTTGGTAATATCTCAAACAGGCAGAGCTAAAAAAATAGAACATTTCTAATTAGGAAACATTGTTATATTATTATTTATATAAATATTACAAATTACACCATCGAAAACGATCTTAAATAAATTTGAAAAAAAAATCAGAAGTAAGGGCAGTAGTAGTACATTAAAAACAAACTGGGCAGGCCGTCTTATCGGAGCTGTGTGACCCGACGACCCCGATAAATTCGCCTTGAGGCACAGTCAGCATCAAAAGTCGATGAACGTCTACAGATTTTCAAAACCCGTCATTCTGTATCTACATAAGTAGCACAGAATTGGATGAACACTGTTAGGTCAAAAGTAGTTAAATTCAATATAGCTTTTTTTAATGGATGATAATGGAATGGTATTCCCGCCTGCGCTGTCGGTATGCGCTGGTGGGGCACCAGTGAGGGATGACAGATGAGAATGAAAAAGCAGGTTAGTTAGCCCATCGTGCTGAATACATCTGGAATTAAGCACGATGGTTTCCAGAGGGTACCATGTGGAGGTCGACTTGATAGAGTATATTGCTAGCAATGGGACTGATAGTCCGCATTACTAACAATCCCTCCCCCCTCCCTAATTCAATATAGCTTACAATGGCATATGTGCGGTACATCGTATACTTTTTAGTGACCGTATGTACTCTATCCAGCCTTCGCTTTAGTGTATAGGATGTCATTCTGAAGATTTTTCCATACGTAAAAGAAATATATGATAACAAGCTTAATAGCAAGTGTTATCTGATTTCGAATCGGTCTATAACCATAAATGAGTCAAAGAAAATCTCTATTCCTCGCTCAATGTTTACCAAGTGGACCTACTAATCTATTCTTATTGTCTTGTCATGTTTATTTTAGTCACGTTTTGACAATTTGAAGAGAAATGTGACGACGTAATAGCTTTGCTGAAGCGTAACTAGTTTTGGCACTTTTTCTGGAAATGAGTTTTTCTTTATTACATTTAATTTAAATATTTTATAAAGCTAGTGACGTTCATTAGGTACAGTTATAGTTTTACAAAATCTTGAATTGCTTAGGAATACCTAGCAACTTTTTTACTAGAGACTACTGTCTTTTCATTTCATTCAAAATATTGAGTGAGATGAATAGTAAATTTTTATACCTATTTATATATTTTATATCTAACTGTAAAATGTCAATTTGTTTTATATGTCCACTAGTCACTGATGCTTATGGATACCTTCTACTAATAGGTACCTATGGGGGAGAAGGGGTTGTTAGTAATGAGCCCATTGCTAGCAATATACCCTGTCAGTTCGATCTCCTCGTGGTTTCCGCTGGAAATCATTGTGATTGATTTATTGTTAGATTCGTCACCGTGGGCTAACTGACCTGCTTTATTCTCATCTATAATTCTTCACTGGTGCCCCGCCAGTGATCATTCCATTATCATCCATTAAAACATAGGTACCTGTGCTATAGCACAGATAACATAATATTATAGTAGTACCTGTAGTCTGTTACAATAGGCCTTAATAATTGATTCAAACATTAGATAGTTTGTTGATATAGATACATGTTGATATATGTTTCAAGTTGATAATTTCTTTTAGAGAATTTTTCTGTGATAGTTTCAATAAAACTCTTCATGAAGTTGAAACAGACTAAACAAAATTATAATTTAGTGGACGTCGTATAAATAGGTAGATTACCTACTTACTGCCATCATCAACTTTCTGTTATGAAAAGTAAATGTGAAGAGTGTTTAATAGAATTGCTTATTTCATCAAACTAAGTACCGTTTCACTGGCCTCAATCACGCGTCGTTGAGCGTGTTGACGCCAAATTAGTCAAATTCAATTATCAATTTCTCTTTTACTACCTATGATTGCAGCCATACTTTTTCTGCATCTAATAAAATCCAGTTTGACATGAATTGACTTAAGATTTGATAAATACATACAATTTATAAATTTTTAAATTGTTCCTCGGGGAAAGAGACAGACAGGATATGAGATGTTAATTAAATTACTGGGAATGTAGGTATGTTCTCTAAGTGATTCACTATAGTTTTTTTTTCAGTTTTTAATTTACAGGGTACAGAGGAATAATGCCTGAGTCCTCAGGAATGGCAACGCATGGGGGGTATCATGGACGAAACAGGATACTCTGTTATATCCATAGTACTGCTCATGTCATGTCAAGGCGACGGTTACCACTTTCCATCAGGTGGACCGTCAGCTTGTTTGCCATTCTAAGTTGTATAAAATAAATAAAATAAAATAACTGTCATAGCTGAACATAAGCCTCCCACTAGGGGGGGGGGGGGGGTTCTAGCAGTTGCCATGCTTTGTTGGCAGGCGGGTTGGTAACCGCAGTTAGGCTTTGGAGATGTTTTAAGCGGGACGCTGCTGCCCATCTCTCATCCTCCCTTCGTCTTCTCTTACGATATCCACGGGAAAGGAGGGGTGGTCTATTCTATGCTGGGACCACACAGAACCATCAGTATGTGTATTTTTATTAGTATGTGCACACAAAGAAAAATTGTGGAAAAAGCAAAAAAAAGCAATATTAAAGAATAATTAAAAACTACTAAACCGATTTTGATAAAATTATTATGGGATCAATCTGGATACATATCCTTTCAGATAAAAAAGTATTTTCCAAATTGGTTTATAACTGATTGAGTTATGAGGTAACAAACATTTAAAAAAAAGTACAACCTAATTGAGAACTTCCTTTCTTTTGAACTCCGTTGAAAAGATTAAAAATATAATAGGTACCGCTAACTAGTTAATAGACTACCAGTGAGTCCATCATGGACGTATTAATAAATATTTTCAACAATAAATATGTAGTTACTCGTATAAATGTTATCAATTCATCTCCGTGTTTTTTTGTACGTAACGCGATAACTTCGCTGTTCTGAACTGATTTTCAAGTCTGTTTTGTCAAGGTTAATGTTATTTTTGTAGAACAAAATCTCAGATTAATCTATTTTGATAGAACTTAATGGAAATTTAAACAAACGAATAATTGACCCGTCTATCGGTTTGCTGGTGTTTAATACATAGTAATACAAATAAAAATCAATTAATTGATGAATGTTTTGGTTTGTTACTTGTTACTCTCTAAATGAAATAATACAACGAGTATGCTGTTTCATTTAGATAGCATTTCCGTCATAATTTTAACCATACTTATATTTATTGTAATTAGTTATCTATATTATTATAGTAATCGTATATATTGGCGAATATGCAATACGGCTGAGGCTAGATATGTATGTATTTAATTTTATTTTTATGCAACTTAGAATGGCAAACACGCTGACGGCCCACCTGATGGAAAGTGCTAACCGTCGCCTATAGACATGAGTAGTACCATGGACATAACAGCATATACTGTCAATCCTGAGGACTCAGGTGTTATTCCTCTGTACCCTGTAAATTCACTGCCATATCCCACCCTTCAAATCGAAATACAGTTATACAAACACAACTGCTTCACGGCAGAAACACGAATGGTACAGAGGTGCCCAAGCAAACGAACAAAGTCTCCCTCTGGTAAATATTCGTACTGTATTTGAAAATAATATATATTCCACTTAGTATATTTCCTTACATTTCAAGAAACATGGAAGAGAATATTTAATATGGTGGTATTATTACAACGTCAGACTCGAAGCTATTTTTAAAATACTGCTTTGCTACTTGCGTATATTTGTCTACTTTTCTAATTATAACTACTCTTGCGACGAGCAAAAATAGCTCTCTTACCTCTGAGAAATCTTGCAATAGTTTCGTTCAAATAAATGATAATTTTAGACGGTTTCAATATATTTTAATGAAAATGTAAAAAAGAAACGAATGTGCTAGTTTGTCTGCTGATGTCCAGTAGTAGTACAAATAAGCACATTCATAAGGAAGATACATATATATCTACATTGCTTAGTAATTAAAATTATAATATAAATTTAAATGTAAACTAAAATCCGTCAGCACTATAATTTAATGGGGTGCACATGGAATGATAACCTCGCATGCGCTAACCGTATACGCTGCGGGGTACTAGTAAGTGATCTCAGATCAATCAGGTCATCGTAGCGAATTCACCAGAAATTTAGAACCACGATAGTTTCAAGGGACACCAGGTAGAGATCGAATTGTCAGGGTAGGGTATTGCTAGTTATGAGAACTAACTTTCCTAATAATATCGATGTCTTCCCCCATTCTGTTAGTCCTTTAGTACGAACGTACATGCATATCTGCGAGTATGTCATACCATTATAGAATTTTTTAAATAATATCTTTTTTCATTCGGCCGTCGGGTAAGAAATCTACTTATGAAAACAGTACTTTTGACTAAAAAATATTTTTTAATAATTTATTTAAAAATTAATGCAAACAATAATCAATATTCAGGTAGGTAATATAAAACATTAAAAGAACACTGTACATAGCAAAATTAGATAAATTATGAACATTTTAAGAAATATATTTTTCTATGTTCTAATAAAAAATGATAAATATAAACTCTTATCATTCATTCAATTGACTATTAGCTCGTATTTTTAACTCTCGACGCAAAAAGTTTAACATATCTGCGTGTCTATCTGTAGCATCGTAGCTCCTAAAAGAATGAACTGAACTTATGTACTTTATTAAGTTTTGTGAATAGAATATTTTTATTTCTAGTATAGCGTCTACATAGAGTATGACTTAGATATAAATACAGTTCATTAAAATTATTATCTAATGCCAATACTCAACGCATCTGCTTACTATGTGTATGGCATCGTGCTATGTCTCGTTTCGCCCACTGTGACGGCGCTATTTGCGCTCTCCGATGATTTAAATAGATCAAGACTGAAATATTATTTTTAAGCGCAAAATTCTAGCTGCTGCCGACCATACTCATGCCGACAATAATCATGTTGTGTTATAGATATAGTGATCCTTCTTAATCAATTTGTACATATGATTATTATCTTAACACAATCGAAATTTGAAAACAATTATGAGAATGATTTCATTTCGTATTCATCACTAATAAAATTAATTATGTATTTTATTACACTATAAGTAGGTATACATTAATTGTCTTTTATTAATTTCTTTGGGGTGTTTTTATTCTTTACGTTGTATTCTATCAATATGTAATACCTAAGTACAACATTTTTGCCTTGTTTTATTTTTACGTCATCTACTATCTAATAGAAACAACACTATTCTTAATAACAGATTGCTCTAAAAAAGAACAATTTAAACCATTTGGTTAAGTTTTTTAAACTTATGTCAACATGTTAGTCAATTATTTAGAAACGTATTCGGTCAAGTTTTGCATGTTTTCTACTAGTAATAATAGATTCAGCATATACTGCAAATTGGATCAGGACGCTTTCACGAGTTTCACGCTGCACAACCTCACCGATGTTCAGAAGCAGGCAAGGGTGGAATGGTGACATGATATGATAGACAAATTTGAAGCAGGCTCGTCTAGGCATGTTTACGACATCATTACAGATGATGAATCCTGGATTTATCAATACGATCCAGAAACAAAGCGTCAGTCGACGATTTGGGTGTTTCAAATTGAATCAACGCCTACCAAAGTAAAGCGACCTAGAAGCGGGGGGAAGATATGATCGCGAGCTTTTTCAATTTGACTGGCTACTTGGTGTCAATTCCTTTACGAAACCAAAGAAGTATTGATGCCGAATGGTATACTACCAAATGCTTGGCAGAAGTTTTCTCTGTTGTGAGCAACAAGCGACCAAACATAGGGTTCCGCGGGCTACTGCTCCACCACGATAATGCGTCCGACCACACCGCAATCAAAACGAGGATCTTCCTAGACAGCACACCGGTCAAAGTCCTGGGTGACCCTCTTTATAGCCCTGATCTAGCACCGTGTGACTTCTTCTTATTCCCAAAAATAAAAATTCAGCTCAAAGGGATACAATTTTCGTCGCTAGATGATGCACTCTCAGCGTTCGAGCAGGCTGTAAACGAGGGGTCATCGGCGGACTGGACAAGTGTTTCGAAAACTGGTTCAGACACATGAAACTTTGTATAGAGGCTGGTGGAGAGTATTTTGAAAAGATGTAATAAAAATTTATTTACCTATAGAACATTTCTTTTAGTGTCGCAAAGTTTCTGAGTGTTCCACGTATGTAAGGTTTAGTGCATAATACTAAATATGCTGAAATCATAGTAATAGCTATGACGACCTGTTACCAACACAGTAACTAGTATTCAAATTATATTCTATTTTTATTTAATTGTACATATATTATATTATAATATTTATTAAAATAATTAATGTGATTATTGTGAATAAAAATCTTTTTAAAAATCTACGTACTTTTCGTCGTACAACATTACCCAGTAATTCTCTGCAGTACCTATCCTATTATAATCTGTTATAAAGCAATATATGTCAAACGTTAAACATCACCGTTTTACTACTGTTATTGTTGTACTGCGCCTACATTACTACCTAGTTCCACTAACCCTTTTGTATTTAGAGCAAGTTTGTTGACCTCGATAGCCAACGACCTGTTGACGGGTAAATACAAAAGCCGCGATGCTGATATACATCTATTTCGTTGATTTAACTGTTACAATTTCACTTTTAGTGATAGAAATTATAATATCTTAATATTGTAGATATATGAAAATATGTGTTAAGTATTTATTTATTTAAATAATGTAATGGTTCAAAATAAAATAAGACACAAAAGATAGACTTAATGCTAGTAGCATTCTCTACTAGTCAACCTTTGGGATGAACAGTGAATCACGAACGCGGTACTTTATTATTGGTATAAAGACGTTTTTGTTTATCTATTAATATACCTACTTAATAAAATCGTAATTGATGTATATCTGTTTATTGACTCATCATTAGAAAATAACGAATTTCAATAAAATTTTATAACGGACTAATAGTGTACCTATTAGTTACTTGTTTAAATGTCCTAGTATACCTACATGAAAAGTATGCCACTGAATATTGAAGTATGTTATTTGCCGTGATTCCAAAACTATATTGTTGTTTTTATTAACATTACACGGTGAGATCGAAATCTTTTTAAAGTACTATTCTATCAGTAAAATTTAGCGAATTTCCTTAAGGAACATATCTAGTAGGTCCATAAAGGAAATAAAACTTTGAGGTTCCTCCATATTAACAAGACGCGTTGAAAATATTTTGTTTCGAATTTTTTACAAAATGTTTGTTCTAATAGGTAAGTATATTATATAGTATGGGTAGACTTGCATTATGCATGGCCACAAATACTATACCATAACAATACTATAAAAATATGACTAGTATAGTCATACTTCAATGACTATCATCTGTATAAATATTTTAATTTTTCATTTATTTTCTATATCTAGTTTACTTATTTGGGATTAATATCCGGAGTGATATTACACTATCGATTTTTTTTTTATTTAGGGTTAACCAATGATATGTAAATCAGTAGTATTAGAATCAGTTTAAAAGTATTGTATTAATCAACCAATGTTTTGTGTTAAATTTTCGATTTGAATGAAAGTGACAAAACAGTATAATAGTTAAAATTGGTTTTAGTTATTATGAATAAGGTTATAAGATTAAGTTCTTAGAGCATATAAAGAGATTATTCTACAAAATGTAACGTTAAAATTTATTTAGTAGTTAGTACTTACTATTCTTATTATACGTGTAAAAGTTAGTTAATTTATAACCTTTTAGTATTTTAACGACCCGTCCAATCTTTATGAAATTCGGTACACACGTACTAGCATTTTTTTAAGAATTTTTGAAATCGTTTTATAACTGACAGAGTAATAAGGCAACAAACAAACCTTATAACTCCGTCAGGCATACATCAAATTGGATATTTTTTCCTTTATCTGAAGGAATATACTTTTAGATTGGTCTCATAGAAATGATATTAAACTCAGTTCAATGGTTTAGTTTTTAAATCAAATTAACCGATTTTGTCATGTTTGGAATCCGTTTATTTTGTGAAACAAAACCTTAATTATTATGTTTGTAATCGTTAGAGTAAAATTCATATAAATATGTTTGAAAAAAATGTACAGAAAATGAAAAATTGGGTTAAAAAAATCTCTATATAAAAAAAGAGTGAGTGAGACAGAAGACAGTAGGGAGATTTTTATAGTACATCCGTGTGAATCTGAAGCGAGCAGCTGGTAATATATAAAAATGTAATCGGAAAGAAAGATTGCACTTTCGACCGATTCAAATTTGATAGGAAAATTATAATCAAACTCATGTGAAATGTAATTCGCTCACCGTCATTATAATTGCTTATCTTTTTGGAATTTTCCTATTTATGCCTACTAAGCATAATCTCAATTTGTTTTTTAATTTTTGTTTTATGCAACTTAGAATGGCAAACAAGCTGACGGCCCACCTGATTGAAAGTGGTGACCGTCGCCTATAGACATAAGCAGTACCATGGACATAACAGAGTATACTGTTTCGCCCTTGATACCCCCCATGCATTGCCATTTCTGAGGACTCAGGTGTTATTTCTCCGTACCCAGTAAATTCACGTCATATCCCACCCTTTAAACCGAAACACAGGCATGCAAACACAACTGCTTTACGGTTGAAACACGAATGGTACAGAGGTACCCAAGCAATCGACTTTTGTACAAAGTCTCCCTCTGGTTTGTGATTTCGAATCGTGTCTTGAATAATTTATAAAGTGTGAGTTCAACTCACAGTTTATAAATTATTAACAAAGCAATAAACTGTTCATTTTTATTAGTTGTGTTACATAACGATTATGAAGATTATTTAAGAGTTGTTTAGTTTCGTGTGTATGTGTATGCGTATATACAAATTGCGTAAAACGTAGGAATTATTAAAATAAAGTGACTGAAATGTATCTACTTCCTAACAATAAACATGTGATGACGTCAGTTGGTATTCAGCTACAGTATCAGCTGGGATGGGTGACTGTTAGCTACAAAGCCGTGAACCGGTCCGTTGAAGGTCGTGTGTAGTCATGAGTGTGATGTCAAATAGCATTACTCGAATAATAATAAATATACCTAGCATTTATCTTCCACAATTCAAATACACAGGACAAGAAAGAGATTATGGCAAATATGTAAGAAATCGATAGCGTTGACTTTAAGTTCTACTTTAGATGTTGGTGATGGATTAATGGTGGGTATATTTAAGTTTAGCTGGTGATAAAGCCCAAGTGTTGTGGTATAACGAAACATTAGCTATAGTTAAAGGATATAGTTAAAGGATATAGTTAAAGGAAATGGAATTATGAAAATGTTGTATTCTGTTTTTTTCTGACCGAGTCTTATCTGGACAGGCACCTACTTAGTTATAATGCCAAATCGAGTACTTACGTGTATACATTTTCATTTTGTGCGTATGAATATGAAAAGTTATCAGGAAGAAACGACTGGTTTGTTTAGGTAAACCTACTTAACATAGTGATGTATGTATCAAGAATATTGTATTTGCGTGTATACATTTGTCTGTCTTTTTACCTGCCAAGGTAGCATGTTTTTTTTAAAACATATTCCTAGATATGCCTATTCGTTTCTTTGCCCGATATTTTTGTTGTGAAATTGTCCGAGAGTCTGTAATAATAAAGATTAATGGAGAATGAATTACGTGGTTTACAAAAGAACTCGGTAATAGTATTTTGTGAAATTTTTACAGACTCTTTACACTAATTTGACCACATAGACCACTAAATACTCCCCTTTCTCCTCAAACTGTGCCCTTATAATTAACTGTGGTTTTTTATTTTATACTAAGACTGTTTAAAAAGATTTTTTTTAAATATATTGTATGTACAATACTGAATAATATGTGAAATGCCTAAAAATTTTTTAAGGATAGGTATCACTGTGATATAGGTGTTATTATCGACCCATAACTCGCTCTTACTTGACTTAAAGTCAGGTTTAGTATAGGCTAGGCCGGATTAACCATACTGTGGGGGAGGGGGAACGGATTGTTATTAATGGGGTTTAATAGCCCCTTTGCTAGCAATATATAACCAGATAGGGTTATCTGGTCCATCTCCACGCGGTTCCCTCTGGAAACTATTGTGATTAATTTATCGTTGAATTCGTCACGATGAGCTAACTGACATGCCTTTTCATCTTCACCTATCACCTCTCACTAGTGCCCCGTTAGTGTATACCGATAGCGCAGGCGGGGTTACCATTCCATTATCATCCATTAAAAAAACATACTGGGGTCCCTAGGTAATATACGTCTCGCTTACAGAATACTACTATAATATATATAGGGGACCTATTCTATACATTACGCTAATAAACGAAATCCATTCATTAAAAGTAGTGTTAGTATTAATTAACGTCTTAAATAATGCAGTACAAAATATGTATGTACGGACCTATAATAAAAGGTCCGTATAAAATAATATAAAATAAACATAATGGCACTAAATAATAATTTACTGCCGTTGATACAGATACAGGTGTTCTTTTTTTCGAGAATTTAAGTTATAGTTTTTGGTAATTAAAAGATATTAATATATAAATTATTATAATACATTAATATAGTATTAATAAGTAGATACTAACACTAGTTTTAAGGAAGGGTTTTTGTTAATTAATATATTATATATAAAGACTTTTCTCTAATAGCAATGAAAGTTATTGATAAAAATAAAGGGGGGCACCGATCCCACGAGTGCTCGGGGGCTCTAGCACCCATGTGAGTGGGTGCAGAGCACCCATGACGCTAAGACATCATAATATAACTAAAACAATCTTCATTTAATTGTCTGTTGTTTAGGTCTAGCTTGTTTGTCCAGTAAGCAGTACCCGTTTTTTAATATAAATAATGAAGATGTACCTAGCTATTAAAAGAATATGAACGTCCACGCGATTTTCCAGAAGCTAACACCCCACAAGATAAGCATTATTATGACACATATTCTATTTATCCTGTATATTTGACAACCTTTAGTTTTTAGGTTTAGTGGTTTACATTATCGCTTTATCAGTAGTCATTAGCTCAAATCCAACAATATAATTGCTTGAATTTATGAGTATGTTCGTTTCGATTTGGATATTTTTAATGTATAATATATTTACGAAGAAAAGTAAATATTTATATCAAGAGTGTAATACTCATAGTATAAGTTCTGTTTAGTTTATAACCAAATAGTGTTGTGTAATATATCCAAGGGTAGGTATTTATTGTTTTTTTTGTTAACCTTAATATATCAATATTGATATATTTCTTCCAATTTTTGTGTAATAATTATACATTTTAGCTGTCTATTTCTGAAAAAAAAAATTTGTATTGATCTGCTCTATTCAGAAGTTCAATAAATCTAGATAATTAATAGTCCAATTAGCACTTTTTATTGCTTTTTACTCTCTAATCGCTTGATTCCATTAAATAAAGATTGATAAAATATATCAAATTATTTGAACATAGAGAGCATGATCGTTTGTGGCGGCATTAACAGTAACAAAAATAAAATCTATTTCTTATCATATCTGTGGCGACTCGTATTTGTGATTGCCTATGTTACAATTTGTGTTCCTTTACTGTCAAATAAGATCTGTCAGTATGACTGCGTTTGACTCATTGAGTCAATCGTGTCGTGGACTGTGGTCTTCAATTTAATGGATACCGCGCATTTGAGTTGTTTGTACTAGGCGCGGTTATAAAAACGTTACCTACCACCTATCCCTTTGTCTTACACGCGCAAATGTTATGTTCTAAAGCCATCTTTTATTGATTTTGCATTAAAAGTTTTTCAGTGTATGAGCGTACAAAGTACAATTCCATTATTGTGTATTAATTACGGCAGATCGAATACAAGGTGTCATTGGACAAAATCAGTCATCCGTTTCGTGCATGTGTCCTTAAGAGTCTCAACATCAATCTAACTAATCGTGATAGTGTCGTCCTGTGATTGTACTTATTGAAACAGTCTGTTGTATTTTTCAATATTCAGTGTGCTGTTGGGTGAAATTTCTAGATTGTTCAGTGAAGTGGAGTGGAAAAATCACCGCTTCTGGCCACGGTTGGCACCTAAATCTTATCACCGGAAGAACCAATGTTATTTTAAGGTTTGTATTTATTGCAGTATCTGTAACAAACAAATTTTGATCGAAACTAATATATCATTACGAAACAGGTGTTTATGGATTACTTACATGTTATAAAGGCGTTCGATGCAATGCCACATTGTATTGTTAGCGTTCAATGAAGTCAAGTTATAGGTGGTTTGTGTAGGTGTTTGTATAAAATAGGTAGGTAGATAGCTAAATATATAGGTTGTGGTATATAATCACTGACATCCCACCTTTATTCTGTTATACTTGTCATATTTGGTAAACAATTCTGGTATATCTTTTTATTGAATTCTGTCATTCAAAAATAAGAAAGATAAAACTTCATGAAACATAAATAGACATTTATGTTTCATGAAGATGTTCATAGTTCTTTAGGTAATGATTAAAAAAAAAAAACAAAATTCTCTTGTCAATTCCTCAATAATTGATTATAGGGTCAGGCATGACAGATGCATATTGTATATATAATAAAGATATATATTGTTCCAATATCTAGCTTTTAGACATCATGTGCCATACAAATTATTTTAGATATACAGTGGAGATTTAATTATTCATATGTCTAACAGTGAGTAATGTTTAAGTAAATCACATCAATATTTTTTGTTTTGAATTCCTACCTTGCATTATGTATTAATCTTAGAAAGATGTATCATAAATTGTCTTTCTGCAGTTAATTAAAAAAAAAAAAATACATTGCTTCAAATATTCAATTACCAAGAACTTAGAGTATCAGAATTACTTTTGACAAAAGTTTGGGTAATGGGGTCTCTAACATGGTAGATTTGCTGTATTGATATGTCCAAGTGAGTGTTGTCAGTCAGTTGTATACATATGTATATGTATATAATAAGAACTAACTGTATTTCACTGCTCTGTCTGCATTACATAAAGTATCTTATGTGCTGCTAAGTTAGGTTACAAATTTTATACAAATCCATTCAATAGTTTTTGTGTGAAATAGTAACAAACATCCATCCATCCTTACAAATTTTCATATTTATTATATGAATAGGATTACCTGATTTAAATAAACTATGAGTGATTGAATATAAAACATTTAAATATCTATATCTGGTAAACAGACCTGCATTATGTAAACTTTGTACTATTTTTAAGTTAAATGTGTAATGTTAATGTCAATGTCACAAAAAAAAAAAAAACAAAATCAAAATGGTGTATCACAATCACATATTTCTGTTTATGGTAGTATTTATTGTAACAATTGAACAGAAATAGATAAAAGAAAACAGTTTTTACTAAGTAAAAGACAGGTGGGTTGAATGAATATTATTTAAATTATATACAGTAAATCATGCACTCTGTGTATACTTAGTATATGCAATACTATGCTAAGTATATCCCAATTGTCAACTAAATATACTTTTTTGTTTTAGTTGAGTATATTTACAACAATAAAACATTTTTTTTATTATTAATAACATCACAATTGATTTATCTATATTTTACTTAAATTATTGTTATAAATGTTTCATTACAAAATTAATATTATAGTACCATTGTAAGTTATGAATAGAACAAATTTTAATTACTTTCATGTTTTGAAGTGTAGTTTGGTTTTAATGTACATATTTAATTTGGGTTACTTGTGGATATATCAGAAAAAGATAATCTATAAAATGACACTTTTTATATGTAAGTTTACAGCTTCTTAAACATTTTAATGTTTAATATTTTAGAATCATTACAAAATTCTTATACGAGAATTGATAGCGAAAATTGTCACATTTAATCTAAGTAAAGCTTTGAATGTTTACAATATAATAATAGTAACAAATATCTTCTATTACAAATTCAAAATTAAATTTCTTTTAACTTTTGAACTGTTACATGCCATTCATTGCATACCTTAGACATATTAATGGTATTGTTATTTCATCTTACTTCTGTTATTGCATTTGTATTTAATTCTGTATGCAAGTGAGTACTTCATGCCTTTTATCTTGGTAAATTCAATTAATTTCTGAGGATAATTTAGTGGAATTTGGATAATAAAATTAGATGCAGGTATCTCGGGACTGTCTCTTATGGCAGTCTATGGGGCAGGCCTATGTTCAGCAGTGAATAGATAATGGCTGATATAATGATGATTAATGTAATTGAAAATGTTCTCTATCTACACAGTTGCACAGCTTTAAGGCATATTATATTATAATTTTTAATATGTTAAATATCAAGTTATGTATTTTTGTTTTGTTTCTGTTCTATTTTTTAAACTGACCTGTTTCTAAAATTAAAACTTGATAGTTTAGCAAAACTATTGTGTTTATGGACCAATAAAAACTAAATGCGATGTAGTTCTGATGCAATATAATATAATACTAATATTATAAATGTGAAAACGAGATTGTTTGTTACTTTATCCCTTAATCAGGCCCCATTTGCACTGGCATTAAAACATATTTTTAAATATGGTGTGTTCTTAATTTTTATCTGTACAATATCTGTTTCTTAAAAAATATTAAAATTAAAACAAAAAAAAGTGGTTGTATTATGCACTATGCCTGTTAAGGAGCTCTCTGTTGTTTTATAATTTGTTTCCATTATCCCTATTTTAATTTTTTTTTCCCCTTTTAATTTTTTTTTTATGCTACTAGAAGAATGTTATTTTTGTTAAAAAAAATAAAATGTTATTTTTGTTATAAAAAACCTAATAATTTACAATTATATTTTTATTTCAAAATCATCTTTTGTATAATGGAAACAGTGTCCATATCATACTATCGCCAGACTGGTATAGGGCATATAATGACCACTTTCTTTGAATAATGATTTTTCCCAAAATGAATTGTTTAGTAAAAAATGTTTAGCTTCATACGAAAGATACAAATATTGGTAATCAAATAAAGGTTCAATGAATTAAAAAAAAGACAAAGATCACTATAAAACTCCAATTACCTAGGTGGTCGATAAATCGTACTATGCTTGATTAAGGGTTATACTACAGCTTAACCAATTACTATGAAATTTACACATACTAAGTGAGATACTTTTTATCCTAGTCAATAAACATCAGGAAAATAAAATTGCAGGTAAAAGCTTATTCTAATATAAGTTTTAGTTTATATTGGTACTTATTTATTTATTTTTTATTGATCACATTACATAAAATGATTGGTACAAAAAGGTGGACTTAATGCTAAACAACATTTTTTTTTATACAACTTAGTATGTTAAACAAGCTGACGGCCCATCTGATGGAAAGTGATAACCATCGCCTATAGACATGAGCAGTACCATAGAAATAACAGAGTATACTGTTTCACCCATGATACCCCCCATGTGTTGCCATTTCTAAGGACTCAGGTGTTATTCCTCTGTACCCAGTGAATTCACAGTATATCGCACCCTTCAAACCAAAACACAGCCATGCAAACACAACTGTTTCACGGTTGAAACATGAATTGGACAGAGGTACCCAAGCAATTGACTTTTGTACAAAGTCTGGTAAATTCTCTCACAGTCAATCTTTGGCAAAACAGAAATGTAATTGTGCAATAAAAAATTGAAAATTGATAACTTGAAACTTTGCTATAATATGTCTGTTATATTTAGAGATATTGGTATTTTAAATTTAATGTACAAAAGTCGATTGCTTGCATACATCTGTCCCATTCGTGTTTCTACCGTGAAGCAGTTGTGTTTGCATGGCTGTGTTTTGGTTTGAAGGGTGGGATATGGTGTCAATTTTCAGGGTACAGAGGAATAACACCTGAGCCCTCAGGAATGACAACGCATGAGAGGTATCATGGGCAAAACAGTATACTCTGTAATGTCCATAGTACTGTTCATGTCTATAGGCAACAGTTACCATTTTAAAAAATAATATAAAAAATAACCTCCTCAATCCTCTTAATGGAAATAACATTTTGTTTCAAATTTTATAAAAATTTTAAGACTTAGACAAACTGTAGCTGTTTATTTCCGATTGATTTATTTAAAAAAATATCTGCTAACAAACTAAAACGTTAATCATGCAATAATAAGAATATTATTGCATGATTCACTGATGAAAACAGTCACTGAAAATTTGGATCCATTTGATGGCAAAAAATTGCCATCAAATGGCAAAAATGTATTTAAAAAATTCCAAAGCAAAAGTGAGTAGTTGCAAACTTTTTAGTGTTAGATTCATATGCTGCATATCCTATGTTTATGTTTTTATTATTGTTTTGATTCCCTAGCAGAATATCTACTTTTTAATTATTCAAGAAACATTTAAAAATAAATGTTTTTGAAAATTTATATATTTGTTGATCTTGCCATACTTTGGTATGTTGAAATATGAACATTCTAAGATGCCAATGAGAATACAGGATACTGAGGCAATACATACCATTATTCTCAAGAAGTGCAACAGATGAATTGTAATTATCACATACCTTTATACATCCTGGAGATGAAAATAAGTAGTGACTCATTTTTTTTTTACTCCATCACTACACAGATGTATTTTTGATGATGATGATAATAGTGGTTGATGATAGACATCATTAGTTGTTTTGAAATTTTGACTTGCATACAACACATTACTATGTACTTTCATCTGGGCTTCCAACTAGAATAGACCATACAGTGAATAGAAATTCTTATTTAATCCCATGACAGGGTTAGTAAACAGACTTTAATTTAGTCATAAGAAATATTATATGGTGAATGCTAGATAATACCTACTATTAATCACCTACAAAGTTTGACTCACAAAACACACACTTCCACTGTGTTTTTAACTAGAAGAGTGGCATAGAGGAGTAAAGTGAATACGTAATGGAGGCCCAGCATCTAATGATTATAGCTGTTATAGCCATCCACTATAGATTATATATGATGTCGCACAATTTCTGTTTTCTTTATCTACCCGAACAAGTTTTGAAGTTCATGTAGCTAGTGAAGATTATACTAGTCTAGGAACGACAAAAGAAACCTAGCATTTAAATTAATTCAGGCTTTAGTAAAATTATTGCTATATGCTCTGGTTTTGTCCTGGTATTCAATTACATATTAATGTGAGTTTTTTTTCTTTAGTTTATTTCTCTTAGAACCTTGTGATTGTAATAGACGACAAAACGTTGTTTACATAGCAGTATGATTCTATAAGACCACCAGAAAAATTATTACCACAGCTATGGGCATATATAAAGGTTTCGTCCATAATAGACCTCCCTAAGTACTTATTTATGTGACGCTGCGTACAGCAAGTGTTGAACTTTAGGTGTTAAATTCTTTTTGTTCTTCATAGAATAAAAATGATATTTCATCCTGTCTGTTCTACTGGTCTAGAAGGGCGCCATCGTAATTTTTACTTGGCACTTTAATGGTTCTATCAATTGTAATGAAAACTGTATGGGATGGAGAAGTACATAGGCACTTATTTGTCCCGGTCAAACAACGTATCCCAGTCATGAGTAATAATTTAGTTTTTAATCAATATTAGCTTTGTGTTCTAATTAGTTTACGTTTAATACAGATAGGACCATAATATCGCATATTTTACATGAAATTGACAATCAAGTTGGTGTGTGATACAAGATAGAAGAGACAATGTTATTCATTATTATGAAAAATAAAATTTTTAAACGCAATATATGAGATATGATTTACTCTTTATCATACGTACTGGTACGCACTGGTAATATTTCAGAATTAATATTCGAATAGAAAATCAGTGCTATTCGATTATATTCGAATAATTTTATACCCACATTTCTTATTAATAAAACAAAGAAAATATACTTCGTAAAAATAATTTGAAATGAGCGATTTCTTCTTTACAAAGTTATCAAGGTAATAAACCAAAATAGCCGGATAGATGCTCTTTGCTTTTTACTATATCGTTGATTCAATCAGTTTTCAGAAAAAATAATTTAAGGTTTAGTTTCAGTATAAGTTATTTCATTACCAACTATATTTATCCTAGAAATTGTTACTAGAGTCAGCCTCAATCTCTTCTCCAATTTTGTTTGCTCCTCCATTTTTTCGCAACAAGAGGGGCCTACCATGAAATATTTTCCGAAATTTCAGGGCCGAACGAAACACAAATGTGATAAATTACATAATACATACCGTTTAAAAATATTAAAATATAATTCATTTGGACTACTTATTGTGATACGATTCATGATGAACAAAATGTTAAGCTCTATTTACTGGGCCGTTTCCGTATTAATAAAACACTTTCATTATATGGTAGACCCCGAGATACCTTAATTTATCCGTTTTCACAATTTCCTCTTTACAATTCGGAAATGTCCTCGGGATATGGTAGGTACTCTCTCATAGCGTGAGTTCTTAACACAGGGACGTTTTGTTATGCCTAGTGTGATCACTCCATTACCCTGATACTCATTTTCTATTTCTTCAAATATATTTTTCCATTTATTTACTACTAAGTAAACGAGATCTTACCTACTAGAACACACTCAAATTCTCTAGCTTATTTTCTAACATGCCTATCCAGTTCTGTCATATGAGAAAATATTTAATAAAATTATACTTATTGGTTACTTTTCTTTTGGATTATTCGAATGATATTCGAATACTGTCTCGAAAAAAGAACAAATATTCGAATATCAAAATTATCGAATTTTGCAAGTCCTATTACCTAGTACCCCACCAGGGTGTACAAATAGTACTGTCAGTGTCAGTACTGATAGTGCAGGTGGGGTTACTATTCTATTTTCATCCCATTAAAAAAACATTCCGCATCATCTTTCCGTAGGTGAATGGGGGGGGGGGGGGAGGGTTACGGTTTGTTACGCATTCACGCAAAAATGGTTGAACGAATTTTGTAATTTTTGGTATAGTATTCTTTATATACTGTTGCATACGAGCAACGCCGCGGCGAACAGCTACATCACACTTAATTCATATTTCTTGGTGGTTCAAAATGTAGTCTACTAGCTGGTTCGGTGAATGTTGATTTGTCCCCTACCGCCACATGATCCATTTATAAAACCGGATCAATTTATAAAAATGGATACGGTAGGTTAAAAAAACTGTCCTATATATCAATTTGAGCAAATGATTTACAAAGTTAAAATCAATTCAGCGGTTTCAGAGATTACCTTGAATAAACATCATAATACAAGTGGAAAATTTATAATTATGCCTCGTTTTTGCACGCAATGTCTTATGTGTTAGTTTTGAATAATAAAATAATAAAAAAGATAATTATATTTTTACATTTACTTACATATTTAGACGTCTAAAGTTAGATATTCACTTATAAAGATTTCCTATAATAGTAGATACTGCACGAACGAAAAGTTTGCAAACGATTGCTAATTGTCACAAAAGATATTACATAGCGTGATTACTTCCTTATAGCTAGATGGATTAAATGCATTTTTTCTTTGACAAACAGCGCTATTTGCAATCTAACTAGTTTATATTAATAATTTTAGTATCTAAACCGTTTTGCAAAAGCTGATCATTAATTTATTTTATAATAGCTAATATAAAAAAATATGTAAACAGTTGTTATTCCTTGATTTGGCTATTTCTTAGTTTCCTGATAAATATAGTTCCTAAAAAAACAGAAAAGAAAAGTACAAGAAAAAAATACAAAATGTGTAGATCGTATGAACACACGAGGCTTTTAAGATAACTATGCCTGTATATAGAATCAGAAACAAAAATTTTTAGAAATTTTGTCAATTTGCATGTTTCGTCCAGTACACGCAAAAAACGACATCAAATTAAATGCAATTTTCAAAGTTGTTGTCTTGAGGATTGACTTAAAATTTTATGTAAGTTTTATCTTGACAGCACGTCTAGAAATAATCAGTTGATTTTCCATTTCTGAAATCCATGCGTGTAAAGTAGCGACCAAAAAGCTAGCCTATATAAAAAGCAAATAAGTGAGTGAAAGAGAAGATTTCTTTTTTTAATTAATAGGCAGACCCATGCTAGGTCGAACAGCTAGTTTTTAATAAAAAACCGTTTTAGCAATGATAAATAAATTGGCGTGGCGACCCCTTTTGATCTAAAGTGATAATTGCCTCTTATAGTTACGAATAACACCGTTATAGTTCATAGTATAATGATAACCGTCATCACATGTAATTAGAAGTGGCAACAAATGAAGGGCGTCATCCTTTTATGTGTTGCTACTCCTGATTAGGTACTAAGGTGTTATGCTTCTTGTGTCCATTGTAATCAATGGACACAAGATGTATAATACTGGCTGTTTAGAAAATCTTAGATTGAAATTTAGAGCATTGTACGGTTTTCGTAGACAGTCCCTATATGTAAAATACTTTAAAAACGGTTAACAGTTTTTTTTTTTCAATGCGGAAAGAGCTACCCACATAGGTAAGTAATTTGGTTATTGACCTCCTTGATCAGATATGTGCATAAGATCACCAAGAATATAAAATATTTATTTGTAGAATTACTTAAATAAACATTTATGATCAATTTATATTAAGTATGTTAATGTGAAATCTGCAGTGATGGATGGAGTAAATTCACCATGAGTATACTTCCTAAATTAAATCGAGAATTTTAGAAACTCGCGACCGGTTCTTTGTCGCTGTTTTACACGTAACTACATATTTCGGTTTATATTAGCTGTGTATATCCATATAATATTAATACTACCATAACATTCATAGGAGCTTTCCCAGCCGAGCATATTACATATAATAGGTATACCTAACTGTTCATTTATACTATATATATTTATATAACTGAAGCTATAGTTTTAGTTCAATTATTAGTTGAAATTACTTGTAAATAAAACTAAACTTTTTGTATGTAGGTAATTGTAGTAGTTTTATCTAATAATATGCACTTAGGAATATAAAGTTAGTTCGTTACCCCTATGACTAAGACTGTGTATATGTATTCTTGTATATTTTAATTTAAATAGATAGGGCTAAATGGTTTTAGGTAGTGTGTAAACTGCGTATCTCAAACTGTAGGGCATAGTACATGTCTTTGGGAGAGTAGTGTAATGTTTATCATATTTATGTGATGTGCCAAATTTAAAATAAATTTCTATTATATTTTGTACCAATAGAACGTAATGAAAAACTAACAGTAAGCAAAATATTATAAAAACACTGTCTAAATTAAATTGGTAATAAAACGTAACAATCAACAGATTTTTTATTTGTACTAATATCGATCTATAGCACACTGTCTTAAGATTGCTTCAATTATTTATTTGATCACATTTTCATTATGTTGTATTGATACAGACTGTAGAAATAAAAATACTACTTTTATTATATAAACAATTATATCTGTAGTCCGTTTTCGCATGTACAACCCCCTATCCCCCATGCTATGTATTTAAACTCACAATGTATTTATATTTTTGGTAGTGTTTTTAAATTATCCTTAAAACTATAAAGATTTTATTACTTAACTGAATTTTTTTCAAACTGGATACACTTGTATAAATTTTATATAATAATTATATCTATATAGTTATGAATAAAATTGTTAATTGATTTAAATTACTGTTGCAGATCTAACGCCCCTTGAGGGAAACCAGCAATGGTGGACTACTACAGGGTACTAGGCGTCACTCGATCTGCCACGGAGGCAGAAATAAAAAAAGCGTGAGTTGTTTGAATTATATTTTAATAATACATACAGATATTGCACGATAGTAACTAGTCTACGCGAGTACTTCTGCCGCAGACTGACAAGCAACTAGTAGTACGAGCAGTTGTGCTTATATGACTGTGTTTCGGTTTGATGGTAGGTTTATAGCAGTACGAAGGCATGATACCTTGGTGCTCAGAAATGGGATCACCTGAGCGTCATAGTAAATCCTATAATATCCATAGCTTTTTATGTTTATAAGCAACTGTTATTTACCACATTCCATCAGGTGGGCTGTCAGAGCGTTTGCTATTCCAAGTTTTAAGTGATTTTGTATTTTCACGCTTAGTAGTTATGCTGCTGCTCTAGTAGTATCTATATACGTTCGCTTTTTTATAACATCTAATACAACAAAGATGCGTGTCCAATGTAAATTATGTACAATAAAGTTTTTACAAACAAATAAACAAAAGTAGCCGACTATCTGAAGCATTTTTACTGCAAAATTGCTGTACAGGTAAATCTAGTTTGAAGGCTCGCTTAGACGGGGTATATTTATTTTCTTTGTTCATTTATTTAACCAAGAATATTCAATTTTATCATATGGGACAAAACAGTACGTTGAGGTATTCTCCCTCGAATTAAGAAGGTACATTTTAATACGATACATATCTTAGTGTCAGTCTACGATGTCTTAAACTAAAGTATTCTATATAAATTACAACATCCACTGATCAATCGTGTAATCAGATCGTTCAGATAGTGGTTACGAATGCTACAATTTGAACTAAAATCAGTGAGCCTTGTAGAACTATCTATACAAACTAACTATCCAGCAAACAAATATTTGACGTTGTTGCAAGCGAGTATCGAGGCGGCAAGCTCATGGTAGACACACTCAACACATAGTAAGTAGGTATAATATCTACATAGAGTTACTGGTGGGCGAACTGTTTATTGCTCGTTTTGAAAATATAAAATGGTGTGTGTTGTAAGTATTGGTAACCTTCAGCACCGTACCTTAATAGTAATAAAAGTCTCATTATAGAAATGTATGATTTATCCATACATTCAGAGTTCGTCACTGCTTCGTTATTTTTATCCGTTTGTTTTACATTGTAATGCAATGCTGTATCATTCAAAATAAAGAGATGAATATCCGTTATAATTTGTCCATCAATTTGGTATATAGGTTGTAACAGAAAGGTCTTTTTATTTATGTTATCATAACGAACGAACTCAACCTGTGCTTACGCTCGGTTTACGCTGGCGGGGTGCCAGTGAGGGATGATAGGTAAAGATAGGTAAGTATAACAAACGGAAACTTAATAGCAGAGGTATTCGTAAATTTTCGCATTTTTTTTTTTATTATTATAATAGAAGAGAGATTATACCCCTTTCTCACAAATGCATTTGGCCATGTATGCATTTAGACCACTGGCATACGCCGGATATCTAAATTACAACTTGCCATATTATCTAATTTGTCTTGTAGTTTTATTACCTATGTGACAAGCGGTAACTGTTTTAACTTGATATTCTTCTTGCAAGATTTGTTTTGTTAATTAGTATTTATTTTATTTGAAATAGGTATTTATAATTTTTATTCATGTTATTACATTCATAATATTCAAATGGAAATATAATTTCTTTTTCAGGTATAGGAAATTAGCTTTGAAATGGCATCCGGACAAGAACCCAGATAATGCAGACGAAGCCAATAGGAGGTTTAAAGAAATATCAGAAGCATACGAAGTACTTTCAGATGGTATGTTTGCATTAAAAATAATATTATAATTGACTAGCACATTTATCGTTAATATTAATAAATACTCAGCATAAAAGTAATTATGCTTGAAAATTTTGAAAATACTGTTTACATAGTGCACACAACGTATATACAATTTGCTTGCACAATTGTGTATTTTATTTTGATAAAATGATATGCATATAATATAAAAAATATACGCTTTGAGAATGGAAAGAAAAAGTATAAAAAGTATTATTGTTTCTACTCTGTTCAAAACGGTTTCTTAATTGGACATTTAAAATTCATAATTTGATTGCAATATATTAGGCAATCTACTTGGATTAGTAGCAGTTTTAATATTTAGTTAATATGTTTTTTTTTACTGAGTAATTTTAAATGCAATGAAGCTATTTTTAATATCTAAACGTAGCTTTCGTACGTAACGTAACTTAGTTAACCTAATAAACTTACTACCTAAAATTGGCATTTATTTAATGAGGTACTAGCTATAATAGATTAAGTACCAAATAGTTATTAAGCGTATGGAGAAATTATTCGAGCTTTTAAGGCACCAAAAAAAAACTTATTTACATTTAATATATTAGTAAGTCTTAATTTACGTAGTTTCTCAATAAATTTTTAACACAAAATTTCAGTAATAGATTAACAACAATTTTAACGCATGCACCAAATTTTAGTACGCTATCTAACTATTTTTTTAAATTTCATTCAGAATTAATGTAAAATAGTTGAATTTCGACACAGTCAGTTGCGCTGCCTATTGCAATATTCGACGTATTAGAAAAAGTTAAACTGTGATGTTGTAAAAAAGGTAAATACATCGCGCAGCTTGACTTTGGGGCAGGTATACAATTAAGAGAATAGAATTAAGTATGTACTGTCACTGATACTATACAGATTTAGTAAAATAATATATACTACTTCAATAATAACAAACAATAGGTAATATCCAAATAATATCGATAGATGTTATCTATATATATTATATTTTTATATTTAGGACGTCATTAAAAATTATAGATTATTGTATATAAATGTGTGTAAATATGTATGTATTTTATGTACATGAATATATTATTCTGTTTCATTATTATTTTCTCTGGAGAAAACTAAAAAAGACGTATACAATCGATCAAGTTTCCGGTTGTGATTATAATAAAGGAGCCATTCGCGATTAGATTTTATGCATTGGATTATGTATTAGTACACATTCCAAATATATTTGGCAAATTTTCCATATCCATGTCAATTGTTTTATTAATGTAGGCAATGCTAATTTACAGTTAAATCAAGTACCTATTTGTCATTTAGTCGTCTTTAACGTCAGTCGTAAGGTGACTCATTTCAATTCTTATTCATAAGAAATTTAGTTTCTTAGGTTGTCGTTGACTTAATCATTATACGAGGTTTGTCCGGAAAGTACGTATAAAAGTTTTTTAAAAATTTTATTTTACAATTATTCAGGTAAATCAATTTTATCCCCTTCAAAGTACTCCCCCTGTGACATAATGCACTTGTGCCAACGCCGTTTCCACTGTGAGAAGGCTCCTTGAAAGTCCTCTGGTTGTAGGTTTCTCAGCTGCCCCGTCGTAGCTTTTTTTATCTCATTTATGTCCCCCAAATGCCGCCCCCGAAGTACCAATTTGGTTTTTGGGAACAAGAAGAAGTCACACGGGGCCAAATCCGGCGAATAGGGGGGGTGTTCGGTCACCGTAATGGAATTTTTACTCAAAAACTCACGGAACGATCTTGGCGCAAATTTTTTTCATTTGAAGTTCGTTTCTTAGAATTTCGTGGACCACGGTTTTGCCCAAATTAAGCTCTTCAGCCACCTGTCTGACCGTTAAACGACGGTCCCCATTAACACAAGTTCGAATTCTTTCAACGTTTTCGTCGGAATGTGAAGTGGAAGGACGTCCTGAACGTGGGTCATCTTGAACGCTTTCTCGGCCCTCTCTGAATCTTTTTAGCCACTTGTGGACGGTTGGTTCCTTCACAGCATCATCCCCATAAACTGTTCTGAGATCGGCAAAAATTTCACGGCCATTCTTGCCGAGTTTCGAGAGAAACTTGATTACGACGCGCTGCTCTTCAACGGAAGCGGGCTCCATGCCGACGGGGTTTCGTTAAGAGGTAACTTCACAGATGGCGTGACAAGCCAGTTCGCACCGCACGGCGGTCAGACCAGAACTGAAGCATTGTTAGGGACATAAGGAAGGGGTCCTGCGCTTACCTGGCCTCCCCACTCCTCTTTCTCGCATTCCAGAACACTTTTATACGAACTTTCCGGACAGACCTCGTATAGTATAAAGCAAAGTTGTCCTTTGCGTCTGTCTGTTTTTCCGCTTCCTTCTAAAGCACGCAACAAATTTTGTTACTGGTTTTATTTTGTCATTTAGATATTTTTACGGAAGGTTTGTTTATACTATACATACTAATTAAATTTTGATAGATTTAAGTAGATAAATACTTTGTCACGAAAAATTTATTTTCATGGTTTACACTGTGAAATTTTAAAAGATACATTAAAACAATAAATCGCACGAAGCCGGGGCGAGTTGCTAATATAATATATTAAATTATAAGCGCTTATTTTTAATAAAAAAGTATGAACATTTTAATAGGTGCAATAAGCATCATATCCACATTCATAGTGTATTAAAATTCTAATCCCAATCTCTGTAGCAGCAGTGGTTCCTAACCCTTTCTGGACCATCGCCAAATGACGATGTCCCGCACTGTCCATACCATAATAGTTAGTATCAAATATAAAAATATAACTTCCCCAATTTGCGTCTGGATCTGCTACCGTCTACATGGAAGGCTCCATCGTCCATTAGGAGGACGTACAGCCTCCGTTGAGAATCTATATTCTACATACAGTGATTTTTAATCATAAAAATGTAAAATGTCATTTTATTGTTGGGTAGAGAGCAAGCGGAAAATGTATGACGCACGGGGATCCGGCCATCACGGTCACAGATATCAGAGCAAGAATGGAGTCAATGGCCATCGACACTTTAGCTTCAAAGGGTTTTTTGGAGACACGCCATTCCATCGTTTGTTTGGTAGTTGTCCACAAATAATATAAGCTATGAATATTATCATGCGGATGTCATGTAAACCAATAATAGTTATCATTTAACTTAAAAGTAGTGATGTTTGCCATAAATTTTCTTTACCTCCATTAAAGGTTACGTTTATCATTTTACAATTATAAGTCTCCATCAGTTAGTATATATCAGAGATTGACAAAACAGCATCTTGTTAGCAGATATTTATATAAAGATTCTTGTTTCATGTTTTACTGGTGCTAATTTTATTTCATCGGTTAATGTCGACCAAGTGTGATAATATTCATAATGAACTGGCAAATTTTATATTTGCGTTTAACTTTATTACTAACAACATGAGTTTTGTGTGGATGACTTGACCATTAGCTATTTAGCCTACAATTCTATTATCGCTATAGCCTTTATGTAATACAAGTTGTGCAGTATTGATATTATTCGCTTTAGCTAACAGAGTTATGCAATAAGCCTGGGGAAGCTAGTAATTAAATTACTTTGTAGCTGATTCTTAAAGAAACATACTACTGATATTTTAAATATACATATGTTCTAAATAACAACCATGAGCAATTTTAAATCGCACCATCTGCGCGATTGGTTGAGTCAATTGTTTTGATTATAAGAATCGTCCGAGTCGTAGTCATTTAATTGATAACGTAAGTATACAATATTTAGAGCACTAAATTGTTAAAATATACTACATCTGTGGAAATATATTGACATTAATTTGTTCATGTTATCGAATATATTACATGTAAGGGTTGCAATCCCATTTCAATCCAACAATAAGTATGGATAGTAATTTTATTAAATGTAAATATTTCTTTATTCGAAAAACTATGGTTTAAGTTTGTAATTTTCAAAATAAAAAGTTGATGTCGTGTACTACGTTATACTCGTAGTAAAATAGAGAAGTAGGTTATCTCTGGCCTCTTAGCCTACTCTGGCTTTGGTGATCAAGGCTGCCACTATCTAGTCTCGTTAACAAAATTTAAAGTGCGAATAACAGCTAACGTTTTGGCAGTTTAGGGTTTCATACCTAAATGGTATTAAAATAAAATACATTTGTACATAAAGCCATGTTATCTCGTAAGAATCTTTATATTTAAATAAATGTTCATCTAATGAAAACAAAAACTTATTTATACTTTTTTTTTTGTACGGAACCTTCGGCGTGTGGGATCACATTTTATTTATCTGGTTGTATTTCTATTTCGTTCTAAAAATAACCTACGCCAAGCTATGATGCGAATAGTATTTTAATTTATCCAAAAACGTGTGTTTAACATGTACTTACTATTAAATAAAAAAATATTTTTCTTTTAAAATGTAAAATACATTAAAAGAAATTATTTCCAGCTATTTTTAGCTTGCTAGATACATTTACCTATTAGTTTTTACCCGTGACTTCGTTCGTGTTATGTATGTTAATTGATATAGATTAGAAATAGCCTGTCCTTTATTCTAAATGCTACGTATGTACCAAATTTCGTGACAATTGGTTGAGCCGTTTACGTATTAAGAGGTAATAGACAAACTCACTTGATAGTTGCAATATTAGAAAGGATTTTTGATCATAAATAACCCAAGAAAAGTCGAAAACAGATGTTGTGCCTTGTATATTAATAATCTCGGATCAGTATTTTACGATAAATACAAAAATGCCTTAATTTTTTTTATTGTTAAGTATTAATACTCAACAATAATGACGGTATGCTTAGCCAAATAACAGAATTAAGACTTATATTTTTTTCTAACAGGTTTAAAAACCATTTAAAAATGCACATATTGCAGTAATGTTTGTATTTATTTTATAAACTGTCAATATCTAATCAAGTTTTATATTCTTGGAGCTTTCTTGGTTATAATAAACATAAGTTGTATGCCCGTTCCGTGTCACATAAATAATAAATTATTTAAATAGTTATTACGTATATATATTTTTCATAAATCAATAGAGGACTATTATAAACCCTGTTCGGGCACAGAAATAAGAAAGCAATAAATAATATCTCAGGAAATATTGAGGGTAACACGGGATGTAGTGTAGTAGTGGTGCGTCAAACTATGATAAATCAAAAAGAGCTGTAAATATAAAACCATTTATAAAAACAACTATAATATTAAACACTAAAATTATTATTATATATTAATTATTAGGAAATATTTTGATTTTATGGGTAATTATTATTATTAGTGTTACAATAGCATTCTAAGCATTCCCAAAGAGGGTTGTCGTCAGGCAGGCTGCTGGTCATAAAACTAAAAGCCTTTTTGTAATATGGATAAAACCATATTACGCCGGCCCCAAATAATAATTGGGATAAGGGTAGGAAGATGAAGATGATGATTAGCATTCTAAGAGCATTCATAACTTTAGCTTGATGAAGGGTGGCAATGTCGCAATTATCTGCCAATTTTCAAAATTAATTGATGAATTTTCAATATTATTGACTGATTATTTAAAAAGTCCTCGGCCTACGAACTAAAACCTTACTAAGAATAAAAAAGTATTTGAAATATTCCAAAATAAAATATGAAGTAGGTGTAAAGTTTTTAGTGCTGGATTTATATGCAACGTATTCTATGATTAACGTTTTAGTTTGTAGGTAGAGCACTTTTAAAATAATCAACAAGAAGATTGATAATTCTTTGTTCTTTGAAAGACAGACAGAAAATTGTTGTTCCTATAGTTCGTTATGATTGCTCTTAAGTTTGAAATAAATGTTATTTATCTGAAACTAATCCCTTCCATTAGGAATGTGTTGAATTGTTACTATCTTAAGTACTTATATTATTTTAATTTTATTTTGTTTTGTTGTCTATGTGCATGGTTTGAGTCAATATTTTTTTGTTTCTCCATTTCATTTCAAGAAAGCCTATTATTTAGACGATTGGTCATTAAGAGCATTAGAACCTTATCGAAGTGGAAGTTTTGATAATAATTTACTAATTTACAATATTTTAATTCATTCAAAAAGTGCTCTTTTAGTGAACAAAAATTATGCAGCAAAATACCTATAAAGCTGCCACTAAATACTTGCATTTTAATAGTAAAAAAGTATATGAAACCTTTAGATGTAAAATATGAAGCATGTCCAAAACTTTTAGTAATATATTTTTATCTGCAACTTATTTGTAATTAAAGTTTTAGTTCGCTACAAGAGCACTTTTTAAATATTCATTGAAAAATTTTAAATAGTTTTAATTCAAATCCTCTTTATTTAATATCAAAGGAGCCAATCATTCTCTTATTATAATTTGTACATATACAATGAGTTAGTTTTTAGTAATAAACATTGTTTGATTATTGTGTTTTTTGGATAAAATTTTGGTCACGGTATAGCAAAATTTGAAATTATGTAATTTAATTAATTATTTGTCGTCACTAAAGTTGTTATTCTTATATTCTATTCCGCAGAAAGGAAGCGACGAGTATATGATCAATACGGCAAGGAAGGGCTGAACAATGGCCGCGGCCGGCGTTCTGGCGTCGACGATGACTACGACTTCGGCTATGGCAGTTTCCCGTTCACATTCCGAGACCCCGAGGAGGTGTTTAGAGAATTCTTTAGTGGATCTTCATTTGGCGATTTGTTTGCTGGTTGGTATAATTTTTTTTATTTTTTAAATCACCTTATTCTTTTATTCAATTTGGCTGTTTCTTTAACCGTTTTAGTGCCATTGATTTTAACTCATACCTACTTAAAAATGCCAAAGAAATCTTTGTCGTATTGATATTATTTACCCTTGTCTCTAAAAAAACTGTATTTCCTTCAAAAATTATCCAACTTTAATAATTTTTCTACAACGAGCTAAACAGCAGCTGATTTCACGAGCGCTATGGCGCTCGTCGGCATAAATGACGGGATTTAACCTACTTCTGTCGTCGCTAATGATTTTGAAATTATAATACATACACAGAATAGAATAGGGCCCATTCTATATTTACGTAAGAACGATCACAACGACAATCTTTGAGGCGTTACACTCGTATTTTTGGCTCACAGTTTTATAATAATAATAGACTAACCACTGAACATAGTATATCTCCATATAGTACGAAACTTTTTAAAAATTTATCACTGGGAGTTTAACTATGAGGGTGAAGAAACGTACAAAAATTGTGTTTAAAAATACACAAAGGTAATTGTGTATTGTTTTTATTATTATTTAGCTTACTATTATCTATTAATATTGTATAATACAAATTTATTTTTAAATTTGGCCAATATCAAAAAAGTTATTTTTTTTTCTCTCATAGATTTTGCTTGTACGAGACATGTGACGTACAAGGTTTATTATGATTTGAAGTCCTTGATAACCGTGAAAATAATACTGATGTCTGTATTGGCGGGGATCGATCGTCGAATTCGATACGACATATTTCGAATTATAACGTATAAATGTATTGTTTACACTTCAGAAATCAACGGTCATGGGCATCATCATAGACATGGACGTCGCAGTCATCCCAGCACCTCGCTCACTTCGTCCCTTTTCAGTCCATTTGGATTCGGCATGCAAGGACTGGACGACATATTTGCTCACGCTGCACCAAACGGCAACACTTTCACTTCATTCTCGACGTTCAATAGCTCACTGGCGGGACCTGGGAGCGCCAATATGAGGAGTACCACAACAACCACGCGCATAGTCAACGGGAAAAAGATTACCACCAAAAAGTAAGCAAAGAAAAAAAAAAAGCAAATATTTTCACCATTATATTCCCTAACAGGGTAGCCACAGGCATTTGTTAACTGCTGTCGTGGTGAAGATTACTGTCAATTAATTTGGTTTGTCAATGGTGTATCCTATCATCGGACAGTGGGAATTTTAACACGTTCACGCTGGGGCCGACTTTAATGTTTGTTGCTGCGAGGCGGCTCTCTAATTGATACTAATAGCACAATCGAATACGTACCACCAGTGGTACGCGCCGCCAGAAAAGACAGTTTAGTGCGGGCCACCGGTGATACGCGCCGCCAGATAAGAGAATTTAGTGCGTACCGCCGGTGGTACGCGCCGTCCAATGAGACAGTCTAGCGCAGGCCACCGGTGGCCCGCGCCGGCGTGAACGTGTTAAATTGACATACAGTTTATGCTCTAGATTCCAAATCACGACCTTAGCGGCGGTAGTATACCACTGTACCACGAGGTTCTCAAGAAAACTTTATATGATTAATACATAACATGCATATTGAAAGGGCTTTTAGCATAATTATTATCATATGTACCTATATTAACATTGATTAATATTATATTGA
This sequence comes from Galleria mellonella, assembly GCF_026898425.1. Taxonomy (NCBI): domain Eukaryota; kingdom Metazoa; phylum Arthropoda; class Insecta; order Lepidoptera; family Pyralidae; genus Galleria; species Galleria mellonella. The sequence continues at coordinate 42,861 of NW_026442042.1, read as the reverse complement.
TAGTTACAAGTTCAAATATCAGCACTCTTAAGTACTTGAATAAAAAAATATATTAAGAATGTTAATTATTCTTATTAAATATTGAAAATTTTGAAACAAATCATCAATGAAAATTTTACTACATTTAGAAATCTTAAAATGTTATACTTCACAGTTGTCCAGACCCAAATGATTCTAGTTCAATCAATTAGTAGTAACGACTTTTGTATTAAGAAATCTATATGGGGTTCGTAACATTTGTACATATGTTTAACGATAATTTCTTTTTCAGGGTAACAGAGAACGGTCGCGAAACTGTGATGTCTTACGAAAACGGGGTCCTCAAATCTAAGACTGTCAATGGTGTACCTCAATCATTAACTTACAGTTAAACACGAGTAACGTTCTACAATATAACCAAACTTTGATCCAAATGTCAACTCAGTATATGTGAGTTAAGTTCCAACTTTAATACACTTAACGTAATTTAATTTTGCTTAATTTAAATATTCAGTGTGATGAAACAAATTGTAAATTGATAGAGTGGAAATATGTTAATCTTACTTAATTTTAATAATAGTAGAATTATTGCTTCTTTTATTAAAATGGTATATTAGTGAGATTTTACAGTAGATTAATCTGCTCAATTGTAAATCTCGCTCCGAAGACTTGTGTTCTATTTAGGTATCGCAGCACGCGCGCTTTTGATCTCGAACTCTGCGAATGAGTTGTGTGTGAAAAGTAAACATTAACCTTTCCTAATACGTGCTGCGTTAATTATGTTATTTTGCTGCCAACTTTACTCTTTTTTTAGTATAATAGTTTTTACATAGTCATAATTGTAATCACGTTTTAATTTAATACTAGTATGTTGGAACAACTAGATTATAATAAAAAATACTTTTAGGAAAATTTACCGGTGAAAATTTTACGTTGTTGGACTTCATGATGACATTACATTTTCAAATTTACTGTAGTTATGTTTTAATTTAGCCATTATATTCGTTGCGTTGATTGTAAGCTTTAATAAGTTGGCAAATTAACTGCTACATTAAAAGGTAAATGCTATTTTTTGTATGTCATCGATGGCATTTCTAACTTATTGGCCTTAAATTTTAATGCAATAACAGTCGATAGTTAGTCCACATACGCTTTACATAGTTTATAATAAAAAAGGTTCACCAACAATTCAGGGAAAAAAAAACTTGAAAAACGGTATTTTTAGGCTGATAAAAGCTCATCTTTAAATTTGGACGTCGTTGATTGTGGCCATGAATTTTGCAAGAGTTCATCCAAGGTCATTCAAACTTTAAGTGGCGCCATGGGCAAACCCAACGAAGATTTCGTGTGGCTGGTTACGTGCCTGTGGAAATGAAATCATTCCTCACTTTCCCTTCTGGCTCATTTCGTACCAAAAGTTCATATAATGAACATTTTATATTTCCAGGTTATGAAATGATCCAGTAGTAAAGAAATAGTCCACAACAATATTGCTTTGTCAGATTTCGTGAGAGAAAAGTATTAGTCAAGTATCATATTATTATTCTTGTAGTCCACGATATAATGTGTAATAATGAATAAAGTAGCAAGAATATTAATTTAAAATTGTATATTATGTTTATTATACAATAAATATAAAAAAAATTGCGAAAAAAATATTACTATTAAAATAATTATACAGTTTGTCAAAATTTTATGATCTGACTAAACTTTTGTCTCAAGCTAATTTGATGTTGATTTTTTATTTTTCGTGTTACATACGTTTTGAAATGTGAAGCAATCTGATACCGTATGTACTTAAATGTTTGTTTTGGAAAAGTTCATCGATATGTTTGGCAAATTTCAAGAAAAGTATTTTAGTTCGTTGTAGACATCTCATTCATAGTGCCATTGCGTTATACCTTGTGTTTAAAGCGAGAGCATAGCACTTATTTTGTAAATATCTGGTTTCCTATGAGATCTCGTTTCTTATTAAATTTTGTCAACTCCCGAGCACTGCAAGAATGAATAAATGAAAATTAATTGTACGTACATATTTTTTATTTTCAATCCATATTCCTCACACTATCTTGATACCTGTATAATTTAATAAATAAAAGTAACTTCGAAATGAAATGACGAGAAATGTTGAGAATTATCCGTTTAAATTGAGTAATTAATAGCAATGATCCAAAATGGTTAGACCTAATCAGCTGTAATTTAATATCCATCTTCCGTTTGCAAGACTGGTGGTCATTGTTTTATGAAATGAGTTTATCTGTCCGGCTATTTTTACAGAAACGTGTTATTACAGAAGCATTAGGAGAAATATAATACTTGCAAAAGTATTATATATTATTATTATTTAGTTAATATATAAGTATATTAAAAAATTTAGAACAGCCTTACCTCTGCATTGTATGTTTATAGACAATTTATTAATCTTTATAATCATAGTGGTAGGTAATAAGAAACCTACCTAATATAAATTATAAATGAAGAGGGGGAAAAGTAGGTAGATAATAATTTTACTTTCAAATTGATTTCAATTTCAAATATAATTATTATTTTTACATTATTTATATATAATTAAAATATTTTATATAATTAAACTATACAAAAGTAATTTTAGAAAGTAATTGCGTAAATTACAGCGCGACTCCGGTACATAGACGCGATGGCTTCATCATCGGGATACTCATATCTTTTCTCATCATTCGGAACATACGCAAATCCATCGAAATGTGTAAATTCTCGAGCTATAATGTCTTCTAAATGATACAGGCGTGTTGGACGTTGTACATCCTTAAGGTTTTCTGAAATATAGGCATGAAAGTGTTCATTAACAAAGAAAGTTAATTATTTATATAGGACCATTATTGGTTACTTTATGCATATCAAGGGAAGGAATGGAAGAAGAATGGATAAAATTAACTGGAGAGATCGAATTAGTAATGAGGAGCTCCTGCTTAGGATTAAGGAAAAGAGTCAGAAAAGAAAAAATGTTAGTATACTAGATACGATACGACAAACTTATGAACATTATAATAGAAGGAAGGAGGGGTAGAGGGAGACCAAAGTATACACATAGGCAGATCAACGAAAAGGTTGGTGTCGTGTCGTATCAAGAGACTCGCAGAAAATTGTAGCGAGTAGCAAGAGCTCGACCGACAAGAGCGCAGCTCTTAAATAAGATATATATATATATATAGATGCATATCAATATATTTTAACTGTACTGTCTAGTTTAGCAAGTATTTTCAGTCAATACTTAGTAATAAATTTGATTGTGCATAGTTAAAAGTATTCTAAAAATAAAACTTATTGGTGATTTGAATGTGACTACTTGTTAGAAGAAACTTATCATTTTAGTTCATAGGAATAGCAGCGTACAATAGCGGAATAGCGTACATTTGACGTTCCTATAGAACTCGATATCCTAATTAAAATTATATTTATTACATTTTTATATTTTTAAATAAAAATAAATGTTGGATCCAAATTTGTTTCCTTAGGTTCTAGCCTACTTAGCTTGCCAGTAAATCCGCTACTGACAGCGTATGAGGAGTGGTATTAGCATCACAGGTAATGTCCATAGTGCTGTTCGTGTCTGTAAATGCCGATTACCATTTTCTAGCAAGTGGATCGTCGGCTTGTTTGCTGTGTACACTAAAAGGAGAAGACTAATTATTGAATTATTTTTAAGGTAAGTCTTTGTTTCTCATTTTCTTAAATTATTATATTGTAGGTTATTGGATTTAAAATAAAATAACTTTACCTTGTGCTACGTATCTTATAGACTGATCCACAGCTACAACATAGTAGAAAGGTTGGTCCATACCAAAATTCAAATTAGTCTCCATTCCCATTCGATTCAACCATTCGGCTCGGCAACATGGGTCCCACCCACGAACTATACACACATAGTTCAGTTTTAAATGGTAGCAAACCATACCGATAGCATATTGAACTCGGCTATCATGTCGTTTTACGACAATCTAAAATGTAATAAAGCTAAGTATATAATACTGTTTTGAGATATTAAATCGATTTTGAGGTGCCGTTTCTTTAAATCTATCTTTTATCCCAATATTTTTAAATTGATAGTTACGCAAAATTACTGTTTTATGGACATTCATAAACTAAATTTATGACAATTTTGTGTTAAATTTATTAGAAATTTAATTCTTATTGGTCTTTAATAAAATAAATAAAGGTTTCGCCTTGACAAAAATTGAAATTTTAGAGATAGGTTTAAAGAAACGAACGCTCAAAATCGACTCCATTATCCTTTATCCGCGCAACCGATTATAATCAAATTTTGTAAATGTATATGATTTGCTTCAACTTGAGAGAGAGGACATTATCATGACAAAAAAAACCCTAAAAATGGACCCAAAAATGAATATATGGGGTAAAATATTTATCAGGTCAGCTAGAACTATAATAAAATCGTATTATTTTTTCGGTCTGTATTTGTTGTTAGTCGTAGATTGACTATACAGCTTCATCGGGTGCACCGCGTGCAGGGGCGAGTGCAGATGACACAACAAGCTCGCGAGAGGGGAACGATGAAGTGTCGACTCTTACCGATGGATTAAGGCGCACGTCCAAAGGCGCTAGAGTGGCCTCGGTTTAAGCCGCCACTTTGCCTCCCGTTAAGGGTACGAGGGTCTATTAAGCTCGAGGAGGGAAGTGTGGGCGAGTTGTGTTCAGGTGTGCACCTGATTATTCGCGAACGCTGTGATGGGGGTGTTCGTCCCCGCCGGCGATAGTGAAGTAATTGGATCATCGAGGTCCAAGACTCAGACAACGATGTCGGGGAGTATAAAGTCTTTAAGGGTCGAAATTGGTTTGTCTTTGTTTTTATGAATTAATTTGAAGTATGGTATAGGATGTTAACCTCTTAACTGCTTGGTTTCAGAAGTTGCCTTAACGTCCGATTCAAATCGGAAATTTTATATTGTACTTGGTTTTAATATTACTATCATTTTGAAATATTACTTTTATCCTATACTCTATCTCTATTATTATTATATTTATAAAGTAGGCAGTTAAATAGAAATAAACATGTTCTCTGTCGGATAAGTCTGACAGTTTATAGTAACATGAGAGATATGCATACATTAAAATCAAATTTATATTACTCACTTCTTTAAGGCTTGGCTCAGTAGAAATACTTCTAGAGGCCAACAACATTAGCAATTGCAGATGAACATCACTCATCTGTGGAAAGGAATATAACGCAAATTATTATGTATATAATAAACTAGTTAATCTCAATAAGTTGTTATTTATGTTACAAAGTTTTATATTTACGTACATATTTAATGTTCAGGGGTGTATTAATGTCAAGGTCACGCATATTATCAAAAAGGAATATGAAAAAACTCCTGTATGCATTTTGTTCCATTTGATTGATACCTAGCAGATCAAGGAGCAGTAAAGCATTTTGAGTGTTCCTGAAATAAAAATACAATATAAGTGTACATAGATAATGCAGTGATTACGAATTTTTAACCTTATTTAAAACATAGTTGGTAAGAAAAAAGTTTGCATGGAAAATAGATTATGTCGAATATAGAGATGAAACGGATAGCAGTTTTGCCGGTTACTGGATACCGAATATTCGGCTAACCATGTGGCCGAATAGTCGGATATCCGGCTATGTCAGTGCGAATTGATCGCAATCATGACCCTTATTCTTAGTAAGCAACAAATGCCAAACAATACCCAAATTAACAAAGTTTGCCAAAATCTATTTTTCAGCATCTTGCAGCAGTGTGTACAGTGAAAGACTTTTCTGAAGCTGGCCTTATTTATGAAGAGAAGCGAAACCGCTTGTTACCTCTCAATGCAGAGAAATTAGTATTTATTCACCATAATTTGCCCTTAGTGCAGTATGAGTACTAATTCTTTTTTTTTTCCTATTACATTCATTTACTATTGTGTGATTAAAAATTTAAAATTAAAACATTCTATTGTATAAGTGATAGTAAGACTAACTAAATAAAGCAAATAATTACTTCAAAATATACTTTTTTATCCAGATTATTTTTTAATTCGGCGGGATGCCTATCCGGCCGGTTAGTATTAAGACCGCCGGATAGACCGGATACCGAATAGTTACCGGATATCCGTTTCATCTCTAGTCGAATACACAGAGAATACTCGTTGATATTAATGATCTCCGTGGCGTAGTGGTGGGTCCATTTTGTAAATGAGGTCCCGGATTCGATTCCCAGTCCGGCCAATTAAAGAGTTTTTTTTAAATTGGCTCAGGTTCACGAGAACTACTGGGCTAAGTATCGCGTCATAGCTGCGACATCTACTCAAGTGCACGTTTATATGTATTAATAATTCGTTTAAGTGTTTACATACCAATCTTCAATAGATCCCATACTCATTCGAAAAGAAGAATAAATCGATTGAAGTAGCGCATCTGGATGATATTCGTAACGATTACTATGGTTGTTTTGTGAAAAAGGGCAGCGCCTTTTTGGTTTCAATTCTCCATTATTAAGATCGATGGTGTAAGCTGGAGCATTTGGATCGTCCCAATTGGGCCGCCACTCGAGAAACAAATGATTCGGGAACGCTACTAGTTCACATTTCACATTACATTTTCTAGCAACTGCATGGTAAATAGCCCCAACAACAATGGCGTTTCCGATTTTGTTTTCTAATACCTAAAATTAAAGAAACCATTTATTAAATCTTTTTAATGTGTTCGATGTAAAGTATGTACAATAAAGATTTTAGAATACAATACAAACATTATTGTTTATTGATAAAAATATTTTATATTATCTTTTTTCTTTGCTGTTGATTACTTTCTTTTTAACCATAAATAGTGAAAAAAACTGAAGGATCTGCTTTTGACTTCCTATGTATAAAAATTTACAAAACAGAGCTTACCGAATAGGACGTAATTTAATATTTATATGCAGATAAAATATGTATGTTGTATTAATTTTACTACTATCAAAATAAGCAAATAAAATTATTTGTAACCTTAATTATGTCAAGAGTTTGCAAATTTGCAGTTGTAGTCACAGCCATATGTCTTTGTCGATAAATTACTTGAGTGATAGCGTCCAGCACTTTTTCTTGTGATATCAGTCCTTTAGCACACCTTTCTTGAATTGTCATGAATGGGCCTTTCGATGAATCTTTATTTTCCAATAGGCTTTCTACTTTATTCACTAGTACTTGTAGCTAAAAGAGTATGATATTATACACTAATTGACGATCATGATAGTCTGGCAACAATTACATCATTTTATCTTATGATCGTGAGTTCGATCCCCATAGAATATAAACCTTTGTATTCACGAAAGAATTAAAAATTCAATACAAGTCAGTAATATACTTGAATTGCAATACAATATCCATTCGCAGTAGTTAAAACTAGTGATGACTAGCGTTTGTGATAAACTGCGTATGCGACGAATTGAGATATTGACGAAATGCATCTGTGACAAACTACGTGTAGTGACTAAATTACGTACTGCGTGTAGTGGCTAAATTGCGTACATGATCAAATGCGTTCGTGACATGGGGTCTTTAATCCGTCAGGTACATGGCTCTTTTTGGAAACCATCTGTTGGTTAATTCCTGTTTAATTCATTATGATGATGGGTCAACTGACATCACCTATCATGCCTCTCTAGTGCCCCACCAGAGTAAATAATTAGGCGCAAACGAGTTTCAATTTTATACATTTTCATATGTAAAGAAAATAGTGACGAAAAGGAAAATACCTTCTATTATTATAATAAAGATGTTATAATTTATACATACTTTATTATTGACATTTTCATCTAAGTGTAAATTTTCATGATCTATCCATTGCAAAAAGAAGTTCACCACAATTTCAGGAGGCAGCTCTCTGCGCAAATGTGACTTTGCCAATTTTATTGCTAGGTAACCGTGAATCAAATGACGAAGAATAACTTTTGCATAATGCATTTCTGTCAACGTAAACGGTCTGCAATCAAAAATAAATTTCATAGCCTGGTAATAATATTTATATAAATAATTAGTAGGTACTAAACAATTGACAAAATTATGTTCATAAATTGAATATGTTTATAGAAATAAATGAAAAAATCTTATTTTTTTATTTGGTGGGAAATATTGTTTTGTCCCCTACCCTAGATCCTATATTTCAAGTTGGATCAAACAATACATTATTTATAAAAAATAATTAAAATCATTTGAGCAGTTTCAGAAATCATGTCATGAACATAATGTCATGCGATATTTATTAACTTATAATGAATATTCAGTTGTTATTCATTACTTACCCTATTTGGTTATTTTTTCCTATTTGGCTGAATACCAAATACTTAAGTAATATTTTTTGTTGTAAACAAATAATTGGCGAAATGAAATTATTGATTTATATTATAAAAATATACATTTTTTATAATTATTGTGTACATAATCACATTCTATATTACAAAAATTAACAAGAAAGCTATGAAATAAATGTCTATTCACAGAAAGGCTAACATTTCTAACATTAAGGACGTATGGCATCGCAGGTTTTGAGTAGGTAAATATATTTGAATAATCAATCTAAAAACAGTCACATGGAATGACTACACAGACTGTATACTTTTGCCTTATATGCTATTTGTTGTAAATCTATTTTTTACATATTAAAGAATACCATTACTTATTAGTAATAGTATAAATTGCTTATTTATTATATGTATATCACTTCAGCAATGTAATAAAAAGTATTAATTTGTAAGCAAGATACATAACTACTTTCAATAACAATTAGGTATTTTATAAAAATACTATAAATGAAATTACTTACTTTTTGCTTACAAACGTCTCAACAGTTTTATTTCCTTTTTTTATTAAATCTTGTAATATATAAATAATATAGTATAGACTCAGGTTATTATTTGTTGCAATACTAAAAAAATGCTTGATATTTTGCAGTGTTACATCATTAGCTTGCCTGTAAGAGAAAACTATTAATTATAATTAAAATTATTATTAACAATATATACAAGTGTACATAAAACTACTTAATAACAAATTTCATACGGTAAATAAAATTAGGAAGATATATTTTATGGGATACTTACCAGTAAAATTGATGTGACATTCTAATTAACTCAGAATACACCTGCTTTTTTATTATACATATTCTTTTTAATTCTTCTAACCAATTACCATTGCAGTGTTCATTGACAACTTCAAACATGTCTGAAGAGAAACTGAAATAATTTTATTATAACTTATTATTGTGAGTTACAGAAGTTGCTTTTATTAAATTCTAATTTCCTCAATTTTTTTTTATTTTTATTGTGCCCTTGCATAGAACACAAAGTATCAACTGTCAACTATATCTTTATATATTATTCTTATTCATTCATTATTATAATTTATTTCTATGCATGGACACAGGGTAAGCCCTAACCTATATTGTGCTCCAGGTCAATATATTTGATGGCACTCCAATAGTGTAGAGAGGCCACTTTCATTGGTATTTTTGGATCAATGTATGGAAGGTGTAGACACCAGTTTCGGTCATTTATTCTTATATGGGAATCCTATTCATAAAACACACCAAGGAATTTCTTTTGATGATAATTTTTTTAAATTTTTACATCATAACTTATAAAAAAAAGAATAATTTTTGTTCCACAAAATAGATTGACTTCAATTAAGGCAAAATTAATATTTCATATTTAAAAATTAAATTATTTAATCAGTTTTGATAAAATATCTATGGGACCAATATAATGGGACAAATAAGTGATGACTAAAAATTGATGCTATTAAATGCTATGCTATTAAAGATATAACTAAGTATAACTATAAGAGCCTGCAAAAAATATTCTATACCATAATCCAGTAAAGACCCACTTCTAGCCATGGGTTTCTCAACAAATTATCAGGAATATTAATATAAAATTGACAAAATTAATACGAGACTAATATGGATGTAGATCCCCATTGTAAAATATTAAAATTAATTTACAATTCTTATTAATATTGCATAACATATACATCAAAATGAGATTTTATACAAAAGCTGTACTACATAAGCTGTGTACTTGGGCACTTTTGTCCCATTCATGTTTCTGGCATAAATCAGTTGTGTTTTGGTTTGAAGGGTGGGATATGAAATCAGGGAATAGAGGCAATTTTTTTTTAATGGATGATAATGGAATGGTAACCCCACCCGCACTATTGGTATACACCGGCAGGGCACTAGTGAAGAATTATAGGTGAGAATGAAGTAGGTCAGTTAGTCCATTGTGACGAATTCAACATGAATTGTTCACAATGGTTTCCAGGGGGAATCATATGGAGGTTGATCTAATAAGGCATATTGCTAGCAATGAGGCTGTCAAACTTCATTGCTAACAATCCCAGCGGTATAGATGCATTAGGTAAAAATGGAACAGATGAAGGGAATAATGGGTGATACAGTATATTCTATTATTATTAGTTGTGTTTGTGCACAGTTCGTGTTTATAGGCGACGGTTACCACTTTCCATCAGGTGGGTCGTCAACTTCCTTGTCATTCTAAGTTGCATAAAAAACCTTACACACAAATTATAGTTACAATTTCAGCAAAATTGTAAGAATAAGGTAGTATCATGGATTAGGTATATACATGACGGGTATTCTAGATGAAACACGATTATGCTTACGTTTTCTTGAATTCCTTTTTCCATAAAGATTGATTGCTTTTTATGGTTTCATAGAAACGTTTACAAGTCATCCCAAAAGAAACGATTTCATTACGATTATTGTATTGTAATATCAATAATATCACTTCATTTGGAATACATTCTATTGTAGGCGTAATTACATTTTCATTTTCCATTGTGTAACGAAGTAATTATTCATAAAGAGATAAAATACAGTTAGATATTTATTGAAAATTATAACCAAGATCATATACAAAACAAGTTATTATTTACTTATATCAATAACATACTTCAATGTCAATTTCTATATAAGTATGTAATAGCTAAATAAGGAAGAAGGACCTAAAAACAAAAAGTGTAAAGTCCAATATCCATAGACACCTAGCAATATTCTTTACTTTGCTTACTCAGAGTAAGTAATCACTACGTTATATTGTATTGTTCACTAAATTCTTGATTTTGACACATGACATGAGTATTTTTTTTTTTTTCTTTTTTTTGTGGCGTTCACCCCGATATTAGGGTATTTTGCCAAGAACAAAACGGGGAAACGATAATAGTAATAAAAATACCTAACACAAACGAATTTAGAAAGGATAAGGATTAGGTCTAGGATATTTATAGGATATGAAGGATATACTTGTACATATGAGAATATATTTATAAATATATAGGAAAAGCAATTGATGCAACTATAAATGTATTCATGTAATATAACTAAATCTTAATATTGTTATCATATATATATGAAGATAGTATTTTATAGATAATAGGATCATTGGAAGAAAGTAGAATAAGAATAGAAGTTGGGAATGGAACACGGATGGATCGGAGATGATTAAAAAGGGAGGTGTGGTCAAATTTAGAACATGAGAAGAATATATGATTCAAGTCCGCCACTTCAGCACCGCAATTACACGACGAACTTTGTACAATACCAAGCTTGTATAAATGAGAAGGTGTGCATACGTGACCTAGACGCATACGAGTTATAATAGTTGTTGCGGTCTTTCCAAGCTTTAATTTACAAAACCATGGTTTGAAAGGAATATCGGGTTGTATAAGACGATAAAATCTTCCTTTTATTGTACTTGTTTTTTCCCAATATTCCTTCCAGGCATACCTTAAATATATTTTTGGGAGACAAGCTAGGTCACTACAGTAATTATGATACGGATACATATCACCACAAGTTACAGCCTCTCTAGCAATAAGGTCAGCTTTGTCATTGCCGCTAATACCACTGTGTCCTGGTAACCAGGCAAAAGAAACGGAATACCCTCTCAACATGCAAAGATAAAGACTTTGTCTTATGTCACAAATAATGGGATAAACTGGTTTTGATTTAAACGGATATTTGGCTAGAGCTTGCAAAGAGCTCATAGAGTCAGTGAAAACTATTGCCTTATGTAATTTCATTAAAAGTATATATTCTACAGCTTTTAAAATACCATAGCATTCCCCGGTAAAAACTGAAGATTCCGGTGGAAGTTTAATTTTTTGAACGATATTAAATTGTGAATGAAACACACCCACACCTACACAACCGCTATTGTCTGGTTTTGATGCATCAGTAAAGATGTAGTGCCATTCATTCCATTCAATGTCAGTTATAAACATAAATTTGGCATTCAATTCTGAATCATTTTTTGATAACCCAAAATCATATTTAATATTAGGAGATAAAACTAAAGATTGATATGAGCATTTATAAATGGGAAAACAGGACGATGTAAAAGTGGGAGATTCTATGGATTTATATTTTTCATAACTTTGTATTAAACATGGAGGTTTTTTATGTTTCCAATAAGATGAAGACGAAATAAAGATATGTAGTTGAGATAACTTTTGAATAAGCGGAGGATCAGATAATTGTAAACAACGAAAAAAGAAGCGGTCAGATAGATATTGCCTTCTTAAAACCAAAGGTGGATCACCGACTTCGAGCTGTAAAGCATTGATTGGACTTGATTTCATTGCTCCAGAGATAATCCTCAAGGCCTTTGATTGAATTAAATCCAATTTCTTAAAAGCAAATGAACTTCCTGGAGCTAACAAAAAAGTTCCATAATCAATGACACTCCTTATAAGACCATTATAAGCAAGTTTTAGTGAAACGGGATGTGCTCCCCACCAAACTCCAGCAAGGCACCTAAGAATGTTGAGGTTACGCTCACATTTCGTAGAAATATAATTACAGTGGGACAGACCTGTTAATTTATTATCTAGCACGATACCTAAAAATTTAATTTCAGTCTTTATAGGAATGTATGAGTTATCATAAAGCACCTTAATTTGTTGCGGTGATCTCATTCTTGAAAACAAAACTACACTACTCTTGGTTACAGAAAGATTAAGACCATTTGCATCTAACCACGTTTTTAACAAATCTAATGAATCAGATAATTTGGCAGAAGCAGATTCTATGGACTTCGCAATAAAATATAATAAAAGATCATCAGCATATTGTAAAATTTTGACGGATTTATCAAGGAATAATTCTAGATCGTATGTGTATATGTTAAATAAGATTGGACTGAGAACAGATCCTTGTGGAAGGCCTTTCCATACTGTTCTAGATAATTTGGTATCTTCATCTAAATTCATATATATTGTTCTTTCTGATAAAATATTAATAATGAAATTAGAAAGCATTACCGGTACATTTAGAGCTTGTAATTTAGTTTTTAAAATAGAAATTATTACATTATCATAGGCAGAATTTATATCTAAAAAGGCTGAGAGGATTGACAAATTTTGTGAGAAAGCTATATGAATATCTGAAATAAGAATGCTCACATTATCTAAGGTGCTCTTACCTTTCCTAAAACCAAACTGGTTCGGGGATAGTAAGTTATTACTTTCTAAAAACCATTCTAGACGGTTTTTCACTAAATGTTCAGCTAGCTTTAGTAAGACAGAGGAAAGTGCAACAGGACGGAATGATGATGGTTCAGAAGGTGGTTTATGAGGCTTTAGAAATGGTATAATAATCTGAGACTTCCATGAAGTAGGTATATTTCCCGAAATAATTATGGAATTAATTATATTTAAAAAGTAAATTAATGTCGCATCGCTAGCATTTTTAAAAAAGGAATACGGTATACCGTCTTCTCCCGGTGCAGAGTCTTTAATAGAAGCTAGAACACCTTTAAGTTCTACTAGAGTAAAAGGAGAGTCAAGTTCGAATAATTCGTCAGAGACGGATAGAGAAATATTGTAAAGGCATTCCGGCACATAACTAGGAGCAAGGCGATCTAAAAATTTATTCGCTAAAGTTAAATCGAGTGCAGAACGTGATGTATGATCACTAAAGGCAGATCTGAATCTTTTAATATTATTCCAAACGACTGATGAATTAACTTCTGGACAGATAGAAGAACAAAATCTTCTCCAGCCTTCTAATTTCTTTTTTTTCAGTAGTTTTCGAGTAGAACGTGAAACTGCGGTGTAAATTTCAAAATTTTCTGGTGTCATGTAATTATTATAATTTTTTTCAGCCTCTTTACGATTTTTAATTGCTTCCGTACAATCTTTGTCCCACCAAGGTGGCGAGGGAATTTTCCCTGAAGCACTATTTTTAACAGGAAATAATAAATCAGCAACCTCCTTCATATTTATCATCAAGTCATTACAACATTGATGTTCATTTCCATGGTAAACAATAGGTAACTCCGATATTTTATTATCTAAATATTGTTTGTAAATATTCCAGTCTACATTTGATAAATTATATTTAAGCCGAGGACCACTCTTTCGACTTGAGGGAATGGAAATTGGAAAAGAAAGAATGAGGGGAAAGTGATCGCTTCCGAAGGTAGAGGAATGAGGATACCACGACAGTGAAGAAGCTAAATCAGAAGAACATATTGAAATGTCAGGAGCACTAAACCCTTCATTCGGTGCAGTTCTACGTGTTGGTACATCTGAGTTAATAATACATAAGTTGTAAGTGTCAATTATCGTCAGGAGTTTTCCACCATAAAAATTAGAAGTAGAACTGCCCCACGATTGGTGTTGAGCATTAAAATCGCCCATTACGAGAAAAGGTTTAGGTAAAATTGAAAATAATTGTTCTAGTTGTGAATATATTTGGCATGTAGGATCAGGAATATATAAAGTAACAAAACAGATACCATTTATAATTATAGCAGCTGCATTAATGCCGCTATATACAGGAAGCGAAAAAGAAGAAAAAGGAAGGGAGTTTTTGACCAATATGGCAACACCGCCATATCCGTCAGCTCTATCATCACGGAGACTTGTAAAGCCTGAAATCCTAAAAGGATATCCTGTCTTTAACCAAGTCTCTTGGAGAGCTATTATAAAAGGATTATATTTATTAATCAAATAAAATAAGTCTGATTTCTTGTTTGTTATGCTACGACAGTTCCACTGAATTATTAGGACTTTGTAATCCATTGTGAGAAGTTAATAATTGAGAAAATACATTGTAAATGGCATCGTTGGACGGTGGTAAAGTTGTTTGTATCATTTTCGATTGCGATAACACTTTAATAAGCATGAGAATAATATCAAAGATGGATTGATTATTGTCAATATTATTTGATGATAATGCACAACCATTAGAGGGAGCAGGAATATTATATTCCTTAACTATGGCTTCATGGGCAGAACGATCATATCCTTGTTGTGCTTTTTGAGGAGAGCGTGGTTTAAGTGTAACTGTTTTTTTATATGATGATTGAATATGTGGTAATGATGATTTCTCTTTAAGGAAAGAAGATTGAAAATGAGATTTATTGGACGGAGGTGATGATGTTAATACATCTGAATATAGTTTAGAAGTGGGAGGATGAAATTTTGATGCTTCAGCATAAGAAACACAACTGTGGGCCATTGTTTCTTTAATGGCTTTCTGACGTGCATATTCAGGACATTTCTTACTAATTGCTGAATGAGAACCATTACACAAGATACAAGAAACATTTTCCTCATCTACTTCACATTTATCACCTGTATGATTTAGCCTGCATTTATAACACCGAGGATTTGAACGACACTGCATCTTGACATGTCCGAACCTACAGCAGTTATAGCATTGGATAGTGGGGTAAATGTACAAATCTACAGTTAATGATGTGTAAAACATAAATACTCTTTTTGGTAATATTTGTCCATCAAAAGTAATAACAATGGTTTCAGTATTAATAAAACTTGGTTGTCCTTCATTAATGGTCTTTTTCTTAATTCTTCTGGTTTTTAGAATTCTCCCACAACCTATAGGTACTGATATATTTTGGATTACTTCCTCTTCTGTCCAATCTTTAGGAATACCCCTCACAATTCCCATACGGGTTACATGGAAAGAAGGTATAAATGCCTTAAAATTATGTATTTCTAAGTGACTATTATTTAAAAATGCATTTGCATTTTCAAAATTTGAGAAAGAAAGCGATAAACGGTTTCTTCCTATTCTTTTGAGGCTACCATTCACTATATTATTTATCTTATTAGTGTGTAAAAAGCGACCAAATGCAATAGGATGTAATGTAGTGTTATCATTAGAATGTGTTTCATTTTTTTGTACATGAACGACATAAGGAGCTACATCCTCGGCATTGTACAAAGTTCTGCTTAAAGTACTGGGTGGAGAAGCAGGTTTAACAGACTCGGTATTGTTTACAACTGGTATTGATACTTGAGTTTGATTCTCATCCTCAATACATTGACAATCACTATCTTTAATTTTAGATTCGAGACCTTTGGTGTGCCTCCTTCGTTTTTTATTGCAATGTTTGCAAATGCGACGTTCGCTACGTACTCGCTTACGTTTAGAACTTGCAACGATAGAACCATCTGTGTCCATACTAGATTCACCCAATATATCAAAACTATTATTAAATGGGATAGTTATATTTGCAGACACCTGGGGGGTTGTCCCCCCAGGGTCTATAGGTGGATCCATAATGTCTAATTAATATAGGTAATTTACTTACCAATATTTACAGCAACAAACACTATTACTACAAAATATACAATTATATATACAATCTAATACACAATATATAAATAAGACTAATCCTTATATAATTAAAATAAAATTAATTTAAAGAAGATCAAAAAACACTCCCGCTTTTTTAAACGTTTCCCGCGCTTTTTTTTCCATGAGTATTCTTTCAAATTCTTAATCTGCTGTCAGTTTTTTTTTTTTTTTTTTTTTTTTTTTTTTTTTTTTGTGGCGTTCACCCCGATATTAGGGTATTTTGCCAAGAACAAAACGGGGAAACGATAATAGTAATAAAAAAACCTAACACAAACGAATTTAGAAAGGATAAGGATTAGGTCTAGGATATTTATAGGATATGAAGGATATACTTGTACATATGAGAATATACTTATAAATATATAGGAAAAGCAATTGATGCAACTATAAATGTATTCATGTAATATAACTAAATCTTAATATTGTTATCATATATATATGAAGATAGTATTTTATAGATAATAGGATCATTGGAAGAAAGTAGAGTAAGAATAGAAGTTGGGAATGGAACACGGATGGATCGGAGATGATTAAAAAGGGAGGTGTGGTCAAATTTAGAACATGAGAAGAATATATGATTCAAGTCCGCCACTTCAGCACCGCAATTACACGACGAACTTTGTACAATACCAAGCTTGTATAAATGAGAAGGTGTGCATACGTGACCTAGACGCATACGAGTTATAATAGTTGTTGCGGTCTTTCCAAGCTTTAATTTACAAAACCATGGTTTGAAAGGAATATCGGGTTGTATAAGGCGATAAAATCTTCCTTTTATTGTACTTGTTTTTTCCCAATATTCCTTCCAGGCATACCTTAAATATATTTTTGGGAGACAAGCTAGGTCACTACAGTAATTATGATACGGATACATATCACCACAAGTTACAGCCTCTCTTGCAATAAGGTCAGCTTTGTCATTGCCGCTAATACCACTGTGTCCTGGTAACCAGGCAAAAGAAACGGAATACCCTCTCAACATGCAAAGATAAAGACTTTGTCTTATGTCACAAATAATGGGATAAACTGGTTTTGATTTAAACGGATATTTGGCTAGAGCTTGCAAAGAGCTCATAGAGTCAGTGAAAACTATTGCCTTATGTAATTTCATTAAAAGTATATATTCTACAGCTTTTAAAATACCATAACATTCCCCGGTAAAAACTGAAGATTCCGGTGGAAGTTTAATTTTTTGAACGATATTAAATTGTGAATGGAACACACCCACACCTACACAACCGCTATTGTCTGGTTTTGATGCATCAGTAAAGATGTAGTGCCATTCATTCCATTCAATGTCAGTTATAAACATAAATTTGGCATTCAATTCTGAATCATTTTTTGATAACCCAAAATCATATTTAATATTAGGAGATAAAACTAAAGATTGATATGAGCATTTATAAATGGGAAAACAGGACGATGTAAAAGTGGGAGATTCTATGGATTTATATTTTTTATAACTTTGTATTAAACATGGAGGTTTTTTATGTTTCCAATAAGATGAAGACGAAATAAAAATATGTAGTTGAGATAACTTTTGAATAAGCGGATGATCAGATAATTGTAAACAACGAAAAAAGAAGCGATCAGATAGATATTGCCTTCTTAAAACCAAAGGTGGATCACCGACTTCGAGCTGTAAAGCATTGATTGGACTTGATTTCATTGCTCCAGAGATAATCCTCAAGGCCTTTGATTGAATTAAATCCAATTTCTTAAAAGCAAATGAACTTCCTGGAGCTAACAAAAAAGTTCCATAATCAATGACACTCCTTATAAGACCATTATAAGCAAGTTTTAGTGAAACGGGATGTGCTCCCCACCAAACTCCAGCAAGGCACCTAAGAATGTTGAGGTTACGCTCACATTTCGTGGAAATATAATTACAGTGGGACAGACCTGTTAATTTATTATCTAGCACGATACCTAAAAATTTAATTTCAGTCTTTATAGGAATGTATGAGTTATCATAAAGCACCTTAATTTGTTGCGGTGATCTCATTCTTGAAAACAAAACTACACTACTCTTGGTTACAGAAAGATTAAGACCATTTGCATCTAACCACGTTTTTAACAAATCTAATGAATCAGATAATTTGGCAGAAGCAGATTCTATGGACTTCGCAATAAAATATAATAAAAGATCATCAGCATATTGTAAAATTTTGACGGATTTATCAAGGAATAATTCTAGATCGTATGTGTATATGTTAAATAAGATTGGACTGAGAACAGATCCTTGTGGAAGGCCTTTCCATACTGTTCTAGATAATTTGGTATCTTCATCTAAATCCATATGTATTGTTCTTTCTGATAAAATATTAATAATGAAATTAGAAAGCATTACCGGTACATTTAGAGCTTGTAATTTAGTTTTTAAAATAGAAATTATTACATTATCATAGGCAGAATTTATATCTAAAAAGGCTGAGAGGATTGACAAATTTTGTGAGAAAGCTATATGAATATCTGAAATAAGGATGCTCACATTATCTAAGGTGCTCTTACCTTTCCTAAAACCAAACTGGTTCGGGGATAGTAAGTTATTACTTTCTAAAAACCATTCTAGACGGTTTTTCACTAAATGTTCAGCTAGCTTTAGTAAGACAGAGGAAAGTGCAACAGGACGGTATGATGATGGTTCAGAAGGTGGTTTATGAGGCTTTAGAAATGGTATAATAATCTGAGACTTCCATGAAGTAGGTATATTTCCCGAAATAATTATGGAATTAATTATATTTAAAAAGTAAATTAATGTCGCATTGCTAGCATTTATAAAAAAGGAATACGGTATACCGTCTTCTCCCGGTGCAGAGTCTTTAATAGAAGCTAGAACACCTTTAAGTTCTACAAGAGTAAAAGGAGAGTCAAGTTCGAATAATTCGTCAGAGACGGATAGAGAAATATTGTAAAGGCATTCCGGCACATAACTAGGAGCAAGGCGATCTAAAAATTTATTCGCTAAAGTTAAATCGAGTGCAGAACGTGATGTATGATCACTAAAGGCAGATCTGAATCTTTTAATATTATTCCAAACGACTGATGAATTAACTTCTGGACAGATAGAAGAACAAAATCTTCTCCAGCCTTCTAATTTCTTTTTTTTCAGTAGTTTTCGAGTAGAACGTGAAACTGCGGTGTAAATTTCAAAATTTTCTGGTGTCATGTAATTATTATAATTTTTTTCAGCCTCTTTACGATTTTTAATTGCTTCCGTACAATCTTTGTCCCACCAAGGTGGGAGGGAATTTTCCCTGAAGCACTATTTTTAACAGGAAATAATAAATCAGCAACCTCCTTCATATTTATCATCAAGTCATTACAACATTGATGTTCATTTCCATGGTAAACAATAGGTAACTCCGATATTTTATTATCTAAATATTGTTTGTAAATATTCCAGTCTACATTTGATAAATTATATTTAAGCCGAGGACCACTCTTTCGACTTGAGGGAATGGAAATTGGAAAAGAAAGAATGAGGGGAAAGTGATCGCTTCCGAAGGTAGAGGAATGAGGATACCACGACAGTGAAGAAGCTAAATCAGAAGAACATATTGAAATGTCAGGAGCACTAAACCCTTCATTCGGTGCAGTTCTACGTGTCGGTACATCTGAGTTAATAATACATAAGTTGTAAGTGTCAATTATCGTCAGGAGTTTTCCACCATAAAAATTAGAAGTAGAACTGCCCCACGATTGGTGCTGAGCATTAAAATCGCCCATTACGAGAAAAGGTTTAGGTAAAATTGAAAATAATTGTTCTAGTTGTGAATATATTTGGCATGTAGGATCAGGAATATATAAAGTAACAAAACAGATACCATTTATAATTATAGCAGCTGCATTAATGCCGCTATATACAGGAAGCGAAAAAGAAGAAAAAGGAAGGGAGTTTTTGACCAATATGGCAACACCGCCATATCCGTCGGCTCTATCATCACGGAGACTTGTAAAGCCTGAAATCCTAAAAGGATATCCTGGCTTTAACCAAGTCTCTTGTAGAGCTATTATAAAAGGATTATATTTATTAATCAAATAAAATAAGTCTGATTTCTTGTTTGTTATGCTACGACAGTTCCACTGAATTATTAGGACTTTGTAATCCATTGTGAGAAGTTAATAATTGAGAAAATACATTGTAAATGGCATCGTTGGACGGTGGTAAAGTTGTTTGTATCATTTTCGATTGCGATAACACTTTAATAAGCATGAGAATAATATCAAAGATGGATTGATTATTGTCAATATTATTTGATGATAATGCACAACCATTAGAGGGAGCAGGAATATTATATTCCTTAACTATGGCTTCATGGGCAGAACGATCATATCCTTGTTGTGCTTTTTGAGGAGAGCGTGGTTTAAGTGTAACTGTTTTTTTATATGATGATTGAATATGTGGTAATGATGATTTCTCTTTAAGGAAAGAAGATTGAAAATGAGATTTATTGGACGGAGATGATGATGTTAATACATCTGAATATAGTTTAGAAGTGGGAGGATGAAATTTTGATGCTTCAGCATAAGAAACACAACTGTGGGCCATTGTTTCTTTAATGGCTTTCTGACGTGCATATTCAGGACATTTCTTACTAATTGCTGAATGAGAACCATTACACAAGATACAAGAAACATTTTCCTCATCTACTTCACATTTATCACCTGTATGATTTAGCCTGCATTTATAACACCGAGGATTTGAACGACACTGCATCTTGACATGTCCGAACCTACAGCAGTTATAGCATTGGATAGTGGGGTAAATGTACAAATCTACAGTTAATGATGTGTAAAACATAAATACTCTTTTTGGTAATATTTGTCCATCAAAAGTAATAACAATGGTTTCAGTATTAATAAAACTTGGTTGTCCTTCATTAATGGTCTTTTTCTTAATTCTTCTGGTTTTTAGAATTCTCCCACAACCTATAGGTACTGATATATTTTGGATTACTTCCTCTTCTGTCCAATCTTTAGGAATACCCCTCACAATTCCCATACGGGTTACATGGAAAGAAGGTATAAATGCCTTAAAATTATGCGTTTCTAAGTGACTATTATTTAAAAATGCATTTGCATTTTCGAAATTTGAGAAAGAAAGCGATAAACGGTTTCTTCCTATTCTTTTGAGGCTACCATTCACTATATTATTTATCTTATTAGTGTGTAAAAAGCGACCAAATGCAATAGGATGTAATGTAGTGTTATCATTAGGATGTGTTTCATTTTTTTGTACATGAACGACATAAGGAGCTACATCCTCGGCATTGTACAAAGTTCTGCTTAAAGTACTGGGTGGAGAAGCAGGTTTAACAGACTCGGTATTATTTACAACTGGTATTGATACTTGAGTTTGATTCTCATCCTCAATACATTGACAATCACTATCTTTAATTTTAGATTCGAGACCTTTGGTGTGCCTCCTTCGTTTTTTATTGCAATGTTTGCAAATGCGACGTTCGCCACGTACTCGCTTACGTTTAGAACTTGCAACGCTAGAACCATCTGTGTCCATACTAGATTCACCCAATATATCAAAACTATTATTAAATGGGATAGTTATATTTGCAGACACCTGGGGGGTTGTCCCCCAGGGTCTATAGGTGGATCCATAATGTTAATATAGGTAATTTACTTACCAATATTTACAGCAACAAACACTATTACTACAAAATATACAATTAAATATACAATCTAATACACAATATACAAAAAAAGACTAATCCTTATATAAATAAAAATAAAATTAATTTAAAGAAGATCAAAAAACACTCCCGCTTTTTTAAACGTTTCCCGCGCTTTTTTTCCTGCTGTCAGTTGTCATAGTGATCCGTATTGTCCCATAGATTAGATAGATAGACAGATGATATATAACTTGGTGTCAAGTATTTTAATTTTAGTTTCATTTTCAGAATACTGCTATGTTTAACATTTCCCGCCTTTTTAGATCACCATGTTACGGTAGTAGTAGTATTATATATGTAATACAGCTTGTCACAGAGTCTTCATTGCCTATTTATATTTCCCTCATACATGCATTACTTATAGCACACAAATAATAACAGACATAGATATATACATATACACCATAAAAGGTAAACGAATACACATGCAAAAAAGCAAAATACATAAAAGAAAAAGCTATTATAAATATATATATATAAAAAGATTAAGGATAGTACCTGTGATCCAAATACTTTTAATAGTTCCGTTTAAGGTTTGTAATGTAAATGTGGGCAACAAAGGAAATCAGGAATAGAAATTAAAAATACATGTATATTAATCAAAGAAGCTTATAAAACTAGGGTTGCTAAGGGGATAATATATGTGGCTTGTACTCCACTTAGCTATATGACATACAAGTTACACATATTGTTTATAGTTTTTATTATTTATTTTATTATTAACAGCCTCCTGTTGTTCGCTTTGAAGATCAGACTGTATTGCTTAGTTTCTTTACCTTTTCCATTCTGGATAAATTAATACTACTACTACTATTATTCGCTTTAGGTTTGCACCAATAGGAACATCGTTGTTGGAATTTAAGAACAAGGAATTACATAGAAGGAGTGATTTGAAAATTGTCAATTCATACCAGATTAGTGTATAAAAAATGTTATACGGCCGTATAACCTTTCTACATAAACTGTGTCGAATATACACTGGACAGCAAATAAACCGGGCCACTCGCTACTTTTGAACTCTAGTCCGATTTTCTCAAAAAGTATAATATTTACAACTGTCAAAGTCATATCTATAGAAAGTGCGTTTCATGACGATCAAAATGACTAAAATTTAATCTGAAGTACCGTCATCTTACATTGCAATTAAGCAATAAATACAATGCTTACGATTTGCTCTGTTTTGGCTAGAACTCGCGCTCAGCGTTTTTTCTTCTACAATGAGGATAGTCCCATATTTCTTATCATTTCTATAAAAAATTTTTCATCATTTGCATAGACGCGTGTATTATTGTAACTTTTTTGAGTTAATAATAGATACAACGAAGAATGACTTTGGCAGTTGTAAGTTTTATACTTTTTGAGAAAATCGGATTAGAGTTCAAAAGTAGCGGGTGGTCCGGTTTATTTGCTGTCCAGTGTATAATCTAGTAATGTAAAATTTGTCATTGACAAATATTTGATATATCAAACTTTCTATGCACTAGCCTACTATAATATTGAGAAAAATAGCAAGTGATAGTGTATCTTTCGTTCTCTTTTTACTCATTATATTTGCATAAGAAGAAAGAAGGCAACTATATGACTTACAGTTTTTATTTTATCATTCCTTCTATGTAATTCCTTGTTTTTAGTTTGAAATAAAGTTTTTCTGTGAAACTTTTACCACACAGCTAAGGTTTTGTCCAGGTTCCGTTGATATACGGCTGGTGCCAACTCTTATAGTGATTAGTAATTACTTCCCATACATTTAGTAACCAGTGATTACTTGCTCTTTGGTACATTCTTATCATCGGTTAATAGCAGCGAAAAATTTGCGAACGATTACTAATTGCTAAAAAATTATATTACATATCACAACTTATTACCTCATCGCTACATGAGGTTAAATAATAAAAAAGGGTACCTAGTAAATAACATTAACTCATAATTTTAGTTTTTAAACCTTCTCTAGGTTTAAAAACTAAAATCAATCACAGCATCAATGGTCTCTTGTTAATCGCATTCAAGTTATTTAATACATGCTGAATACTGAAAATAATGAAGATGAACAACAAATGTTGTACAATTTTTGTTTATTACTACATTTTGTGATATAGCTTGGTGAAGCTTTAACGGATAAAGATAGAATGGTACACTTACTCACGTTTATATAAAGGTATAAAATGGCGATGAAACTATGAGACTGAAGTCGGGTCACTTGTCACTCATCATGAAAGGCTAACTGAGCTGCTTGGGGGAAAGGGATTTAAAGTTATGAGGTCTAATAGCCCCATAGCTAGCAATATATACTCTCAGGTCGATCTCCACGCGGTTCCCCTTGGAAACCATAATGGTTAATTATTGTCGAATTCATCATGGTGGGCCAACTGACCTACATTCATTCTCACCTATTACCTTTCACTGCCCTGCCGGTGTATATCGATAGCATGGGTGGGGTTATCATTCCATTTTCACCCATTAAAAAAAAACTGAGCCGCTTTCATATGTTATACCTTATAGGCGCCCCGCCAGCGTATACAGATGGCGCAAACTGCATAACGTATACTGCATAACGTGGGGTCTAGGCTTTTTTACGTACTAAATATAGTCTAGAATCAGCTGATATTCAGCAATATTACCTACCTGCAAATAAATAAATATTGCATCAACGCATAATTAATCTTTCGAACAGTTCCCAGTTAACTAGTAGAATTACTTATACTATGCTGTAATATTGAATATGATATACACTTATTTAATTTTCCAAAGTGAATATTTGAGATGCTAGGTAGCTACCTAGCATTTCAAATATAGTATTTCCAAATTTATTCGTAATATAAAATATAATAGAAAAGTAGCATTACTACTAATATTATAATAGATTAATAGTTGACCCGGCAAACCCATCAAATATTTAATATATAATATTAAATAAAGTCGGAAACAGTTACAAAGTTTGTATATTTTAGATATAGGTTTCAAGACTGAGTTTCAGAGATCAGTGTAAGCTTCATACTATTAGATAAGTACTTATTTGAAAACCATTACTATTGCTTTAATTTATTTTTGGGATTTTTTCCGTTACAATTAGCATGTAAATATAAATATTAGATACTATTGTAGGTAGACAGGTGTAGGAAAAATAAAATTCGAACTAAAATAATTTCTAACTATACCTACGTCCACATAATAGATAAATTCTGTGAATCTAGTGAGAAAGGGTTCAATTGAAAATGGTCACTTTTCAGGAGAGCCAAAAAACTATTTTAAATAAAGAAAAAAAATTCTGCTGCTTTTATTATTTGCTAATTGAACAAGTCAATGATTGCATTTATAGTAATTTTTTCCCCTCTTTCTTATGAAATTGTCGGTTTTTGTGTAAAACCTATAGTTTTAAAAATAATTCTATTATACCTAATCACACTTAACAAAAATATTAAAATTATGATGTGAAAATAGTTTTAAGTAGAATTAAAACTATTTTATTGAAGTATTGAAGAAAAACAATGTTGTGTATTTTACGCTATAAAAAATAATCGCTATTAAATGGTGTAAAAGGGTTCAAATCGAACTGATTCATTTTACAAAAATAATTTTTGTAAAATATTGTAGTTTTATTTCTAATTATGACTTTTTTACCACAAATATTTTGTTAATTGTAGCCTTTTACATGTTTACTATCTCTATTGTTTTTAAAGATATCGTTACGATTCTTATACCATTCGAAAGAGAAAAATTTGCTTATTTAAAGTAGCCTAAAAAAGAAAAAGGCTATAACTTGAGTTATACCCTTTCTCACTAGAGGCACAGAATTATAGAACAATTATGTAGACACAGTGTCACGAATAATAACGATGATAGGTACATTAGTGCATATCTACGTATGTAAATATCATACTTATAACTATCCTAGGTGTTCCGTACTACTTACTGCATTGAAAGTAGGTACATTTCTACGTATATTACCTACTCGTACTCGTATCATATACTTTGGTTGTATGTAGAATATCTATTTGCTATCGTCTCTCGTCCTGGCTCCGCCCAAGTATTTTATTCAACTTGTAACATCGGAATATTCTCGCGGGGAATGCACCAGTGAGGAATAATGGGTGAATTTGAAATTAGGTTAGTTGTCAAAATTTAACTACGATAGACGTGGTGGTAAGCATTATGTTATTTTTAATGGATGGAACCCCGGTCTCCAATTCATTTCAAGGCAAATTACATTTATAAATCTTATGATGGGCCTTCATGATGGGCTTTTACTGGTGCTTCGCCAGCGTATCCCGTTAGCGCAGGCGTTACCATACAATTTTCATCCATCAAAAAAAAAAAGGTTGAACGGATTTTAATAAAATTTGGTAGGTAGGTACACAGATTTAATTCCAATTTTAAAAATTATACTGTTTGACGTGGACTAACTGCGAGATACAGCTAGTGTAATTATATACCTAATTATAATAATGTAATGACATTGTTACATTTATGAATTGAATTCGTTTTTACGTAATATACACATTTAGTACAGGGGGAATGAAATTGTTAAGAATGAGGATCATTACTTTGTCAGTATACCTACTTTATCAAGTTGAACACCAAGCGGTCCTAGGAATTATCGTCTGCCTAGTTATATAAGTATATTGGTTTACTAGATTTTAATATTTTCACGCCAACTCCCTTTTGGAATGGTTAGAGAGAACTGAGAGCCTCTAAGATTTCAATAAGGATTGTATGTAGTGAAACATGTGTAAGTAAGTACTCCATAGAGGATCCCATTTTATTTATTCCTACTGATTCCTAAAATTGAAATCAATATCGTGATAACATCGGCGTTTATCAATGTCATTACAGCTAAAGCTATAGGTAGTAATAAAATAAATTGTTTGTTATAATGGAGTCCTAATTGCTCTCATTTTGTATACCTATGGAACATTGATTTATATGTGTATAGAAAAGTCTAATGATAAATATTGTAATGGCTTGCATTAAGTGTAATACATAACACGTATTTTTTGTGCTAATAGCTAAAAAAACTTTATATACTTACCTAGATATGACTTTACCTATTTCCACAGATTAAAGATAGTTTCTGTCTATTTGTAACTAAATGAATTAATATAATGGCATTTGTTTATAGTTGCTGTTTTTGGTTCTCTTTACGTCTCGGAGGTTTATTGATAGGAATATACTCGATAGTTAGTTCTTTTACCTATTTATACTCGTATTTTAATACATACAGAATTAGTAACATATCTCTTAGTACATAGGTACCTAAAGATAGATAATTACGTATAAGCATATTTATTAGGCCGCTAATGTATGTGTATTTTTTTTGTATCCATTCAATTTCTAAGGAAAAATAATTGCTAATAAATACTCGACAGTTTATTGAGTACTTATATAATATTTTGTGATTAGACCTACTTATTTGATATCTATATATTTAATTTAATAATAATTGTTTTCTTAAAAAGTTCCAGGCCATACTTGCGCTAATAGTGTTTAGTATTGGTTATAAGCATTCAGAACGAGTTGCAGATGAAATAACGGAATTACTAAATAATAATAACATAAAGCTGATCTATACTAAGGATTACTTGGAAATGTTGAAATCCGGTAAGTATAATATGTTTAAGTATAATTTTATTTCCATATCAATTTTGTACGACTTTTAAATATCTCAGTCTTCGGTAGTGTGGTGGTACCACAACAGCAGTAAGTAAACAAATGTTTCTGAGACTACTCTATTAAAGATTATAGTCGTAAGTAAGTATATTTATTTATATTTTAACGACTTCAGAAAGAAGGAGGCTCTCAATTGGACTGCATTCTTATATATTTTGGTATTATGTAAATTGTGTGTACTAAAAATAAAAAATAATAATGATGAATACTCATAATAATTTAGATAAACTCACACTAATTATCTGATATTCAAACTGGGATACTCTGTGCGACAAAAAACCAAGCTCATTGGAGGCACTACTCACTCAGATCCAAGCAAATTTAGTAGTCCATTTTCTAAATGTGCCCAAATGGACCCTACGACTATATGAACCCATATTAAAGTAATAAAAAGACATTTCAATTTATGACTGGATATTTAATTTTTTTATTGGAAATTGTTACATGAATAAATATTAATTAAATAATTAAAATATTATTTCATTTTTACAGATCCAGAAAAATATTTTACTCTTACTATCGTTATAACGTGTGTCTACATATTATCTTGCTTACTGTTCATGTATGGAGCCTATACTGTAAGTACCTATGTAAAATCATACTTGAGAAGGAGGGGAAAGCATTGTTAGTAATGGGGTCTAACTGCCCCATTGCTGGCAATAGAATTTCGAAAAACATTTCATAGTAATATTTCTGTTTTATCCTCACCTATCATCCTTCACTGTTGCCCTGCCAGTACCTACATATACGAGGTTTGTCCGGAAAGTACGTATAAAAGTTTTTTAAAAATTTTATTTTACAATTATTCAGGTAAATCAATTTTATCCCCTTCAAAGTACTCCCCCTGTGACATAATGCACTTGTGCCAACGCCGTTTCCACTGTGAGAAGGCTCCTTGAAAGTCCTCTGGTTGTAGGTTTCTCAGCTGCCCCGTCGTAGCTTTTTTTATCTCATTTATGTCCCCCAAATGCCGCCCCCGAAGTACCAATTTGGTTTTTGGGAACAAGAAGAAGTCACACGGGGCCAAATCCGGCGACTAGGGGGGTGTTCGGTCACCGTAATGGAATTTTTACTCAAAAACTCACGGACAACAAGAGAGGTGTGGGCAGGGGCATTGTCGTGGTGAAGAATCCAACGCCCCTCTCGCGCCAATTCTGGACGAACTCGTGCCACACGAGCTTTGAGGCGTCTGAGCACATCGACGTAGAATTTTCCATCAACTGTCTGGCCTGGAGGGACGAATTCTTGATGGACAATCCCCCGAACATCGAAAAAAACAATCAACATTGTCTTGACATTTGAGCGGGATTTTCCTTCACAGCATCATCCCCATAAACTGTTCTGAGATCGGCAAAAATTTCACGGCCATTCTTGCCGAGTTTCGAGAGAAACTTGATTACGACGCGCTGCTCTTCAACGGAAGCGGGCTCCATGCCGACGGGGTTTCGTTAAGAGGTAACTTCACAGATGGCGTGACAAGCCAGTTCGCACCGCACGGCGGTCAGACCAGAACTGAAGCATTGTTAGGGACATAAGGAAGGGGTCCTGCGCTTACCTGGCCTCCCCACTCCTCTTTCTCGCATTCCAGAACACTTTTATACGAACTTTCCGGACAGACCTCGTATACCGATAGCATTGACGGGGTCACTATTTTATTTTCAACCATTAATTAATTTCATGCGTTAATCATACTTGGGATATCATAATAATAAGTAGTTCATTCGAACAAGAGCATCTCAGTTGGAATAAAAAATCACAAATAAACAAAATATAATAATTAGGTAATAGTAGAAATAAGACCAAGTTGCTGACTAAAAATTACTTTCCCTCACAGTTCACAATTTAGATATCGGCATCATTAGTTGTCTTAGTGATTATGAAAGCAAAATAAACTTATATTATCAATATAAATTTTGATATCCGTCCAAGTTTCCGATAATGATTCGAATAAATAAATATCGTTGAATCATAAATATTGTTAGTCATATTGAATTATAATTTATTGTTCATGCGGTTTTTCTTGCGTATTTAATATATGTAACGTAAAACCGAAATTGAGGGGGTTTCGTGCCCATCCTAGAATTGTTTGGGATCCATCTTTGGATTCGAGTACATACGAGTATGCGCCATTTTAAACGGTAAGGCCTCCTAGAAAAAAATCTTAAATACGCCAATGACTATGGTTCTAGTCAGTGGCGTAACTATACCATTTGGGGCCTGTGGCAAATTCTCACACTGATGGGGTCCTATCAGTAAAAATAAAATACTCAGGTACAATGTAAAAAAAATCTGAGCTCGCGGCCTCTTGAGCAGGGGCCCTTTTGGGTCGGGAGCCAGCGCATTTTGCCACTGGTTCTAGTGTAATCAAGGTAGCGCTTGGTTTGTTCATTGTGGCGGTGTGCTTGATTTTTTAGATTTTGGGTTCCAATATTACAAAATAAGTAATATAAACTAATAGGTGCTAATTGGGATCAAATATAGTCGGCGAATTGTAGCTAAGACAAGTTGAGCATGCAAGCACAAGAAAATTAAACCTTTTTGCAGTCGACTGAAGAACACTCATTGACTTTCTCACGAAGTTCTCTACTTCTGGACTAACTATGTACAAGAGACAAGACAGTAAGTCTTCTGTACTGCTACAGAATTACCTACGTAATTCTAATATATATACTATTGGCTGTTTGTATATCTGGTTTTTATATATTATTTCCCGCGGCTTTGCCTGCGGAATCTCTATATAAAGTAGGTATGTTTGTTTCTCAATCATGATCAAACGGCTGAACGGATTTGTTACTGGATATTATCGTGGCTAATTCGTGAATTCTTTACGATGGGCTAACTGATTTGCTTTCATCCTCGCATGTTATCTCTCGCTGGTGGGGCACCAGCGTATACCGATAGCTTAAGCGGGTAACTATCCCATAATCATCCATAAAGGGGGGGAAGGGATTGTTAGTAATAAAATTTAATTTCCTCATACTAGCAATATACTTCACTAGGTCGACCTCTACGCGGTCCCCCCTGGAAACTATCGTTAATTCTAGTGGAATTCGTCACGATGAGCTAACGGACCTGCTTTCATCATCACCTATCACCCCTCACTGGTGCCTTGTCAGCGTATACCGTTAGCGCAGGTGGGGTTAGCATTCCATTATCATCCATTATAAAAAATCATCCATAAAAAAATATCGATTCAAGTGGTCCTTGGAATATACAGGGTGAAACGGCCGGTTGCTCAAAACGAAAACAGCTGATTCATATGAATGGTCTGAATTAAATGGCAGATTATTTTTCTATTGGAAGTGCACCACAGCCATATAATTAAGGATTTTTCCGTTTTGACGCTGCGTAATGTATTTGAAATTTTACGATCCACACGACGCAGTGGATTTTAATACTAATATTATTATTTCTTTGTATTATGATATAAGATCATAAATTAAATGATTTTAAATAAAAAAAAAACAGGAAAAACATTTGAAATTTTCCGGAAAGAATTTTCACTAGTTTTCAGTTCAGAATAATGATTTTAATTCACTGTTTAAAATTTTCCCAACCTATTTCTTACACCCTGTATATTAGAAATTTACGCAGAGTTATGCAAGTGAATTAATTAGTAATATTTTTATTAATACAGTGCAATAACATACTAATGATTGGATACATACTGTTAGAGTTGACCCGGTTGCTTATGTTGTCGGTCACTGTGGCCACTTGTCTTTTAGTACTCAAACAAAATACCATGGATATAGGACTATTAATTGGGGCCAGCGTTGCAGGTGGATTCTTTCTTCGTAAGTATTATAATCATATATATATATATATATATATATATATATATATATATATATATATATATATATATATATATATATATATATATATATATATATATATATATATATATATATATATATATATATATATATATAAAAGCGTCTTATTGTACTCAAAAAGTTGTAAGATAAATAAATAAACTACATTGTTTTAAATTCAAATAATTGCTTAGTATCGAAACTTTGAAGGAATTCTGATGCACAGTAAAATTTCTGCAGCCAAATAATACATACCTACTTTTTAATCGACTTCAAAAAAGAGGAGATTCTTAATTCGTCGTGAATATTTAATTTTTTTTATGTATTTTAAATGTGATAACTACCGGTTTAACTTACGTGTATTTTAGTCGAGAAATGGAATGCTAACCCCAGCTGCGTTACTGGTATCTGGTTATACGCTGGTAATAGTGATTATAGATGAGAATGAAATCAGGTCTGTTGACCTATTGATATTATTAGGAATTGATAAGAATTATTTTCAGGGAAGGCCGCGTGGAGGTCGACCTGACTGTGTATATTGCTAGCAATATGAACTGACTCCCCTATTATAAATAATCAATTAATAGGGAATAAAGATTGTCAAGATTCCATATATGGAAAGACTGTTGGGATAAAAGTTTAAATCCTATTAATTTTTTCTGTAACATATGAAACAACGATTTTTCACTCAGTCTCCGGGTTCTACTATGAAATCCGATTTGTAAAGGCATATAGGAGATCGAAGTTGTATTAAAATCATTTGTGTATCAAACCGGATTCGGTTTCTGTTAACCTTATAAATACTTTCAGTGGGCGAATTTTATTTATGGGTGTGTGCAGCCAATTTACCCATACTCATAAACGAAATGGAGCGAGAGGAACAAGCTGAAACGATAGAAAGGCTACAACAACTTTTGGAAATGAGCAAACAACGATCTATGCCGTACGGTTCAGACAATGATCCTTTCGTTGTCGATTATGGAAATGCTACTAGCAGCGATTTTATGGCATCAAAGAGACAAATTAGTAATAAAATAAAGAATTATGCTAGAGGTTCTATGCCACTAACCATTTCATATAGTACACATAAATAAATACATCTAGTCTAATTAAATTATGCATTTTTCGTGTTTTGCATTTATAATACTAATATTTTAGACTAAGTATGATTAACTGTGTGGTCATAAAATGGACCACCCCTACCTCTCCCGTGTCGTAAGAGGCGACTAAGGGAATTTAGTCATCGAGGGACGCATCTCCAAAAATCAGCAGCGTCTCTTATAAATAAATAAATGCAATCAAAGTTTTAATGCGGTAATTATTAGTAACCCCCCCCCCCCCCAAGTCACTACTTACCCATATATTTATTTTTAGAGAAATTGTTACTCTTAACAATGTAAACATAATTATTTTAAATAAATGATTTGTTGGGAGGTCAAGTTGCATTACATAGGTACCTACGATAAGAAATAACCTTCGCGATAAGTCTTATTACTTTATGATATTCGTAAACTAAGTTAGGTAGTATAACGGATAGTGTTCTGAAGAATTGTTCGAAATGATGCTCATATCCACCTATTACCATCACACCGTTCACTATTGACAGGGAATTCATCCTCAGATGCTACAACCTAAGAGGTTGCGTACCTACAGTACGATTTCAGAGAGATTTCTTTCCGTGGACGCTTAGACTGTGGAATGAGCTCCCTGCTCTGCCGAGGTTTTTCTTTGATCGAGACTAGAGGGGACATGTGACATCCCTAGAGTTTCAAGCGTCCAGAGGCTACAGTGGCTGTCCACTATAACATGGGAAGCATGCTTGTTTGCCACTTTTTGCATAAAAATGATTGTTCGGTGTAATTTTTTTTTTGTTTATTGTAAGTATTAACTACTACTAGGTAAGTTAATATAATAATAAATGGAGAAAGAGTATATAAATAAATTAAATATATTTTAAAATTACCACTAATATATAATTTAAAAAAAGTTCAATTTAAAGTGATTTGAATCAAGCATTAAGGACATGGTAAATACTAGAAAGCCATGTGGATTGTAGAAACTTGGTTTGCTAAATGGCCTGTATTCTAAAGATTATTCCATTTCATAACCTATGATGATACAGTAAAGGGTTACTGTATCATCATAGGTTACTGTAAGGGTAGCTTTGATAATGAAATACAGAGGAAATAGCTGGTATTTATTTATCGTACAAATTTTGCCGCGGCTGGTGCCTTATCTAATTAATGTAAGGGCCTATATATTTGCGTCATGAAACCATTAAATATTTTTTTTTATGTTGTATAATAATTTATATACATATATGTACACATATATATATATACATAATAATTTAATGCACTAAATTAATATCTTTTGCAATATAAAACTGATATAAATTTTGATAAAATTAGTATGGATCCACTATGGAAGTTGTATTAACCTAAGTTCTTTCGATTAAATAGACAAAACATAAGCATACATAGGTACAAACAAAATAAATGCTCCTACTTACTGAAGTTACAAATATATTATCATAATAGAAAATTTAAAACCAGTAGGTACTTTTTATGCTGTCGGCTTAAATCAAAAAGTGGAAGTGGCAACCTTACATTATACATAAATTTCTATTTGATAGTGAAGCCCATTGCCACGTGCACTTTTAAGACGAATGTTTGCATACGTGAATCCAACACCACCAGCCGTTAAGGTCGCACTGGCATCCGTATGATCGATGTCTCTTGCAATTATACCCTGCAGAAATGAAATTAGCTTTGTCAAAAGTGAATGTATGATGTCAAAATTAAAAACTCGGTATACTATAAACGAGTGAAACACTGTGATTTTATTTTAAAATTATCATAGTAAGTAAATAACTACGTATGTATCTACTTGTCAGGAATGTAGTCGTATATTTACCTATTTTTATGTATATTGTATGCAGAATTCTTTTGTACGTGTGTAAATCACTAAACTCCTAAGCATTTAAGCGAGTGTCTTATTTCATCTGAAGGGAAAGATGGTGCATGCTCTGAATATAAAAATGATAAATACTCAAACTCTGACACGACAAGATATACCCATTTGCCTACATATCAATGTCCTCTGAAATGGCAACGAGTATTTGTTTGAGTAGCACGATATTTACATAAATATGAAATAATTGGCACAGTTGTAATATAATATTAAGTTTTATGTCTAATTATGTTTTACTCACCCTGATAATTTGTTGACCGGGGTCAGAATAAAAAACTTCCTTCACACGCTTCTTAAAAGGAATACCCATGTAGTCAGCTCTCGTTTGCCAAGTTAAACGTGTATTATAGCTCGTACCCACTATTAGATCTCTTGCCCAACAACACGAGATGCATGTAAGTGCAAGAATACTCATAAGCAAATATATACTCCTCATTGTGCTAGTGCTGTTTACTCAGTGCGACGGTGACGATCTGAGAGTGGCGAGAATCGTTATCAAAAACTGTTTATATCTGGTTAAAATAAATATGAGTCACATTTTATAAGTTATATGTACAAACGAAATGTAAATATTACATAACTAGCCCACGTGAATCAGCATATACAATATCCTGAGTTAATATATAATATATAACCTACCTTCATAAAGTTTCAGTCAATTTAATTGATCGGTTATTTTATGTGCTTTTTATATTGATATAACTTTTTTATTTATAAACCGATTGAAATAAAACAAACATAAAATGTTAAGCCAAACCGCAACGCATTAGTGAAAACCGCTTTCGAATCGGTTAAGCTTTAGTTGAGATTAGTGTGCACAAACGTACAGACATACAGATAAAAATGATAAAAATAATCGTTTTAGGTTCTATTGCGTTCATTAAGCCCCCTTATAATAGTTTTTTTATATATCTTTCATGTACAGACTGCGACCAGTTATGATTTTATTATATGTATTGATTGATAACTATTCCAATTCAATTCAAAAAATTATTCTGCTGAAATTACGGATTAAAATACCAATGTAATATATCTGTACCTACTGCAAGTACTATAATATACTATAGTATATTCGTGTCTTTACCCCAAATTTCTTTCGTATAAAAATGTCATAATTATAAAAGATTGATATAGAAATACATTATAAAAGGAAATTTTCCATATAAATTAAAAAACAATTAAACTGGCTATAACATTATTTTAATATTGTTATTTGGTCATAAATAGCAGGTATTTATATTAACTAGAACAATAATAAATTTTAGTTATATTTTAATACATTTCCTTACCCGACTTATGTGTAGGTCTAATAACAAAATGTCTTTGCGATATTGTAATTATAAATATATAATGTATAAATTTATACAGGAAATATTTACATAGTTTAATTAAAAAATTATATGGATTTGCACAATGTATTTTCCATTTTCGTATTGTTTAAATTTCAAAACTCCAATGTCATGCTTAGATTCTAGTCTAGGTAATTTATAACAAGTAAAAATTTCAAATGCACAAAAAAAAAGTTATTTTTTAAACATAACTTATTCTGAAGCCAGATATTAAATCCAACTTCGGAACTACGTTTGTGCAAATAAATTTCTTTAGATCTTGTATGTATGTATATACAATGTACTGTCTGCACTCAAAGGAATTCATAAAAAAAGGATAGAAAGTAACATTTTTATATTTTTCTTATAATATTATTTATTTCAAATAGGTACCATTAATATACAGAAACCTTAGACCTGTGTAGAATATTCAAATTCACCCTAAACCATTACTCTATCACCAACTATTCAAAGTACGCCTTTTCTGACTAGCAAGAACACTAGATGAATATACAAATGTTATATTGTAAGCTATACTAAGCACCCCACACAAAATATGAGGACTTAATAACCCAAAATTATAAAAAAAATCATAATACCATATAAGAATTTGATATAACACTAATTTTAGAAAAGTAAGTCTGCACCCCCTTTGCCTTTTATCTGCTATAATTATATAAATATATTGTGTTTAAAAATATACCACAAACCTTAAGGAATAGAATAAATTTTAAAATGACATTCTCAAAAACTTATTGTTGTAATTTGAAAATATTTACTAAAAATTATGGGCCCTTAGTAGTTCTTATTATTTTATAATTTGTTCCAACTTCAAATATAGGACAGTTTTTATTCTGTTAAGAAAACTAGACATGGTTAAAGACAAAACAATGTCTGCCTAAGTAATTCCTTAAAATAACGATTTCCACGGCTCAGAAGTGTAAGCATGCCTATATGGATGGGTTTAGTTTGGATAATATTGAACAACATCAATGTATTTATTTACACGTAATCACAATATTGAGTCAAACTATAATTATTATTAATTATACAGAGCTGACTTGCATAGCAGCGAAGCGTGGAGTTGTTTCTAATTCCAATGAATCTGTGGTAACTTGGGAACGGGAGTCAGAATTTTCTGTACTATTGGGTAAAGAGCTCATAGACATTTTTTCATCTTTCATACTACCATTGATTTCACCTGTTCCATCTACAGTGCCCGATTTTTGTTGTCCATCTGTCATATCTCCACCACCGCCACTTAGTGAATTCCAAATTCCCTTCGATGAATCCTTAACAGTAACTTTTTTCTCGTTTGCACCTTTATCTTTATTTGCATCTTTGGTCTTTTTTCCAAGTACAGGAAAAGAACTAAGTTTTGGTTTGGAAGTACGCACTCCAGTTCCACGTTGGATCGGTGTCGAGTCTGTCTCGCCATCTTCGGTGATAGATGACAGCATGTCAGCTGACTCAGTGGGCACCACTTGTCCAGCTTGTATCGGAATGTCATCTAGAAATGATAAATTACCGGCTAAAGTATGATATGTATAGAATAATATGTTTTTTACACCGATTATGGATATTTTACGTAGATTGAGGGGATCTCATTTAACATGAGAATTTAAGTAAGTACAAAATAAAAATATTAAGTAATACAATGAAAAAGACAATAAGTATATGAGTATACAGGATTATTTTTCAAATTATAGACAAAATACAAGCGCGTTTATTGTGTTGTTACAACAATGCCTAATAATATATTTAATGAAAGTGATATTAAGTGATAAGGTGTATAAAATAATATACAATGATTTTATTCAGTAAAAGTTATATTTTGTCATTTGGATTATATTATTATTTCAATCTCAAATGGACCGTACCTGAGATCAAAAATATAAACAAAAATGGAATAAGTGGGAAAGTTGGCAATTGTATTAATATAAATTATATTTTCATTATTTCATCTCAAAAATGGGTTATTCTTTCGATCTGTAAGTTAAATAAATTAGTATTCTATTAAACATTAGTTATCAGAAAATACTTTATCCTTTCATATCTTAGATAACTATAGATTATGGGGTAGATTGTGTAACAGATAATATGAGTAACATGAGCCACAAAAAATAAAAATATAAGGAATATAAAACTTTTAGTTATAAATAACTTTTTGGATTTTCAGGTTGTCTTTGCATTTAATATACAAAACAAACGGGTTCTTACCATGACTTTCGTTTTCTTTTGTTTGTATCAGCATATTCAAATTCAAAAGAAATAATTGTATTAAGAGCTCATTAATTATCTATATTTATTATATAAAAAAAAAAGACTAAGTGTAAAAATTGTTACGTGATTTTGGGTGGTACAGTGTAAGTACTGTGTAGTGAATCCACTATTCTATTTTCCTTGTTTTACTTTTTCAAGGTAGGGACTAACTCTCTTAACATAAATATAGAATTAGTTGACAAATAATTGAGTCCAGTAACATTCATATGGTTACATTAAGTTATAGCTAATCTATACATAATTGTTTTTTAATTACAACTATAAATTTATTTGCATCTACTTTATGAAGTGCATGTGTAATGTGTACTAGTAACATTCACAGATTATGTCTTGAACATTATCCGCACCTCACTATATGACATATAGGCCCAAATAAAAATAAGGTTGATTGTTGTTTATAATTGTCATAGAATCTTTACATATTTTCAGCCTCACAATCAGAACTATCAGAATTGTTTAGAATTGAATTATCACTTTGTACTCTTTTCATTGATATTTTCCAATATTCCCCATTCAAAATCTTTACTGTTTCATGAGAAAATTTGTATGATTCCGAAGTTAAACATGTATTTTTATTGTTGTATGAAAATAAATTCTTAATCCAAAACATTTGTTTGGTATTACGTATCGATGAGCATTCATTTGGTAGCATGCAAAAAGTTTGATCATCTGTTTGAAAATCATAAAAATATTAATGTATATACATTTAATAGCGACACATTTTATTCTACAGTATTAATTTATAATATACAGCATTAATGAATTTAATAATAATCTTTATTTCTCATTTATGTAATTACAGATAGTTCATACATCAGTAAGTATAATAACAAAGATCTAAATGTTTGATAAAGAATGCAATAAATATAAAATCTCACCTGGTAATTTCTTTGTACGGAATGATGCATTGGTGATCATAGACTTAGACATTGTAACAGTGGTTGTTGCTGGAGACAGTGCAACACTAATGCCCATAGGACCATCACATGGTTGGCCTGAAACATACAGAATTTTTTTTAGATGAATTTAAATATATTTTTTTAAATGCAAATTAATATTGTGAAGTCACAAATGTTATGGAATGTGGTATATTTACCTGATGAATTGTTTTTCAAAGAATTTATTACAGCACTGGTAACTAGCATTACATCTGGATATAGTTCATACTGGGCCCTTTGATCTACGTCTTTTACAGCTTGCAGGGCCAATGTATAGAATTCATTGAACATAGCAAAGTATGCACCTTCTATCATTTCTAACATAAAATTAGGAGACACTGGTATTCTTGGTACGGGTTTTTGAGTATTAGATGCACCAGCAGTTTTTTTTTTTTGGAAACCTTGAGTAACAATTCTGAAAATAAAAAAGATAATGAGGAGAAACCTAAAAGTATAACTGAAATAAAGAATAAAAAAAATATAAACCTCATGTTCTATTTTTACACAATGTTATAATAATACAGTTTAAATAGTAAATCTGATCCAAAAATACCTTGATGTTGCTATACAAAAATGCCTAAGAGCAAGTTTAGGCAATAAACTCAATTGACGATTATAAATGAAAAACAGTGCAGTCATAACTTTTAATCGATTCTGAGCATTAATAACTTCCACTTGCGATAGTGGGCCCCAACTGACAAGCTTGGTGTTGCATTCCTCCCATCTTCTCAAAGCATTTTCTGTCAAAAATTGTGGTCCCAATGACAGTGGCTGTAATAAAATATAGAATTTGAAATGAAATGATGATGATGTGTAACAAAAGGTTTTAAAGTTGTAAGCTGAGTGCATGTTTAGAAATAACAGTTGTACAATATGGCATTTGTACATTACAACAGTATAGAATTCTCTATCTCAATTCTCCAACAATAAACATTGTCTTATTAAAGAAATGAAGGTGTTTAAAACATGAAACTGTAAATACTACCTCATGGTAAATAGATGGCTGTGCTAGTGACGGTAGTCTAAACGAGACTACTCTTGGTTTTCCATTCTCATCCACAACTTCAAAATTGTACAAACCTAGAAAGTAATAAATAATGTAATGTCTATATTATTGATCAGATGAAAATACATTTAGTCAACAATCTAAAGTCCTATATACAAAATTTGCTATAAACTTCATACATACCAATAAGTAGTGTTTCAATACATCGATAATTTTTCTTACTTCCTTTAGCAACTGAACTTAAATAGTTGTAAACTAAAGTAGGGACAAACTGTAATGTAAATCGCTGTAGCTCTACCTCTTTTGATCTGTAGAAACTAAACAACTGGGTGCAGACATTTTCTAACACCTAGAAACAAATACTTGATTATTTATTTTATTTTAGTATTTATTAACTTATGTCTATGTCAATAATAAGGACCTGGTCAATTTTAGCATCATCTGTTTTATTTGTTGACTGAGAATCACTGTCATCTTCCAAATAAAACAAGTTAAACAAAGCAGTTGCTATTTCATGATTGTGTTCATGTTCTGCTGCAAAACTCTTTATTTCATTCTCCTGGAGTGCTGCATATTCCGATAGCCATTCATTAATTAGATGCTTCCACTCAGTCATACTTGTTTGAATTGCTTTAATACGGTACGATTGCAAAATGTTTCCAAAGGTAGGCTTCTATTTTTACTCTAGCTTCAATATTATCAAGCGAGTGTTATCAAAAAAAAAAAAAATCCAAAGCAATAGTTTTAAAGAATTAATTTTCACAGTAATATGTGACGGCAAAGATAAAAATCGATAAAAATCTTGAAATTGTATACAGTATTAATTAATTAAAACACTCAACACTAATATGAAAACTTGTAGGAAAATGTTACTATTTATTAATATATGCATTATTTTATTACTGTTGTATTTTTGATGTAAAATAAAAAATATGACAAACAACTGTGATGGACAACGATGACAATAAGATTACTTTTTTTTTTATTTGACAATGAGCTAGTGTTGCCCACTACGTTACTTTGATAGGTTTTTTTTTTTAGTGACTTTAAGGTCACTTAAATACATTATATATTATTATTTATTATAACTTTATACTACTATTACTTTATTATTATTATATATATTATTATTACTACTATAAACAAGGCTAGAGTTTTGTAAATAAAATGGTCAGAATGAGTTAATAAACGTAAGATAGAAGTAGAAAATATAAATTTCAAGGAGATAAGAGAATTAAGAGGAATGAGTAAACAATTAAAATGCTTGATATCGTAGTCCTCTTTTATTTCATCAGTAGAAAACCGCTTCAGCTTGGATAATTTAATTAATAATTGCAAATTATCAGCGTATAGTATAAGAGTAGCTAAGAATACTGATGGATGTGGAGTTTTACGGAAGACCAATAATGTTATTTACAATTTAAATATTTTATTACGTGCAATGTTACAAAGATTATTTTAGTAACAAGACACAAGTATTTTTTATTTTTCTAATTAATTAAGCTGTAGGTCTATAGCCGTTTACAACTTCTTTCTTACAAATACTAGTGAAGAAATTTATAAAAATTGAGAAAAGTAAATTAATTAAATTGTGGCACGTCAGCTGTTAGATCACACCAATCAGATAATAATTGATAGACACGAACCGTTTAACGGTGAGCACGAAAATAAGTAGAAAATCAGTTGATTGTAAAAAAATTATTGTATATGGTTAGTGGCACATTCAGTGGGTCTTTCATTACTAATTTTTCATTACGGAATGTCGGCGACAAAACGTAGTAGTCCCATTTAAATTCCGTAGCGAATTAGTGAGTGACTTTTATCCTCACTTTTATTTAAAGAATATTCGATCTTCAGTTCGCGTAACGTGATCGTTAATATTAAATATGTTTATTCACTACTACCGATACTTACCGTATAGTATACGGTCAATATCAATATTATAAATGGGAATGATTTAATTGTTTGTTTGTAATAATTGAATTCAAAATATATTCAATAGATTTTAAAAAATCCTTTACCAATGGATAGCCACATTATCAGAGAAGTAAGATAGGTATATATTAATTTCAAAAATTCTATCTACCCATGAGAAGCCGGATCACTAGTAGATATATAAACGAAACGTTGATACTAGCACTAGATAAAATGTTTTGTTTAATCCGTAAATTACATTTTATTTTTTCTATGGTTTAATGAGTTGTCATTTGTACCATACTACAATGCGAGGAGATAGGATACTGCTTAATGCCAGTGCCACGTAATGTAAGACACGACTAACTGTCAAAGTCAAAATTGTTGCAGTTTTGAGATAATATTGCTGTCATTATTTACGAAATATTAAAAACTAATATAATTTTTTACAAATTTCATTATTTTTCGTCCTCATGGGTTCCTCCCATAGTACAGAAGTGCCAGGGGGTGGATCAGAAGGTTATCATATTTTGCGGGTTCGTTTTGTTATCATTTATGTACTTGTTGCAACTTTTTACATTAGTCTGATTAAACACACT